>NW_026947488.1:54717500-56010000 GCF_034190915.1 Cavia porcellus
GAATACCAGTGGAGAACCAGCGGGGCCTGGCAGGAAGAATCTAGGTGAGAGAATCTGAAATCTCCCTTTCTCTGCTTATCACCTTTGCCCAACTAACAAGGGGAGCATTTCAAGTTTTATTTTAATAAGAGAGGCTGGTGGAGTTGGAGTGTATAGCGCAGTGATTGAGCACAAACTTGGCCATGTATAAGGCCAGTTTGTTCCCCAGCACTAAAAAAAGGGAGGGAGGTACACTGCTTATTTCAACCCCTTAGCTTGTTCTGTAGTTATTTAATGAACCCTTTTTTACGTGGCATTATTATGGGCATCAGGTCCAGCTAGGAGGCAATTATAAGGTCCTAATCAAAGTTAGCATTCCCAGTGTTTTACAATAGGAAGCATACTAGAGAGGAGAGGTTACCCAAGGTCAAGGGAGGGAAGCAATGGCTGAATCCAGCCTGGGTCCTGTGGACTGACGTTGGTCCTTGTTATGTGTCTGTTGCCAATCTGTACTGTGCACGGTTGGACTGCGACTAAGAGGCTGAGGACTTGTCTTGAGTTCTGGATACACTTTCGATGGTGCCACAGTCAGTCTCGCAATGACAGGAACACAGCCCAAATGCACTTGATCCTCTTGTCTCCACTCCTGGTAGTTTAATTTGATGACTGAGGCTGTTGGTCTGTGCCCATTTGCCCAGCAGGCACTCATTAAAAGGTAGCCTTGCAGATGCTTCAGGCACAGGAAGCAGCTGCTGCAGGCAGCAGTTGGGTGTCATGTCCTCACCCTTCATGAGTGGGGGCTGCCCCATTCCTGGGCTTCCCTCACTGGATCTTATGAGCTAGCTCACTGCCAGAGCTGCTTCCTGCTAGGTGACCTGCTCCAAAATGAACAGGAAGGCACTCTCAATAGCCCCAATACCTGACTTCCAGATACTCTTTCCCATATCTCCCAGACAGAGCTTAACTATACCTGCAGAGCTGGGTGGAGAGTTAAAAGGAAGGTTGGGGTCACAAGAAGGACTGAACAAGCCTTTCAGGGTGGTGGTGTTTGGGCTGGGTCTGGAAGGATGGGCAGTGCTATCTGTGTGGATGACAGGTAAGGCAGGGCACTGGTATCCAGTAAGATCAGAGATTAAGGTGGGTCCTGTCTTCCAATCTGGGCAGATGAGTGAGTGACAGTGTCCAGGCTAGGATAAGAAGCAGGCCTCTGAGTACTGGGAGGTAGGGAGGAAGAGCCAGAGGTCAACACCAAACTCTGAATAAGGGAAATAAGTTTTCTGAGAGTAGCAGTGATGCCTCACTCCCAGAGACCTCTAAGTCAAGAAGAACCTCCACTGCACCTCACCAGGACTTGGATTTCTGGCACCCCTTAGTGAGCTATTCTTGGGGGTTCAAGGGTATGGGGAAGCCACAAGAGGCCAAGCTTCTTTGCTGTGCTGACCGAGGTACTAGAAACTGCTTTTCAGCCTCTCTGGCTTTACCCATTCCTTTTCTCCTCCCCCAGGACTGAAAGCACAAAGCCAGCCTTTGCTGGGGTGGCGTGGGAGCCACTAGTCTCGAAATACCATCTTGGATATTCTAGTTTGGCAGTCCTGCAGGTCTCTGGGGGCTGAGGCTTGTCTGGATGGTGCTATGGGGTTGGGCCATCACCATAATCCAGAGGGAGTCACCTTCCCTAGGCAGATGGAACTTACTAAGGAAGAATTCTCTTGCTCTTCTTCAGAAAACTTGGAATTTAGGATGGGAGTAGGGAAATGTTCCGAGGAGGAAAATTGCCGAGGGAGTACAATGACTCTGCTTTTAGCAGAGCCCTCAGATAAGGAGAGGCTAGCTAGCTACATAGCCAGGAAACCTAAGACTGACATGAAGGATGGAGAGGAAGTCAAAGAGCCAGTTGGAACTGGGAGGTTCAGAGCCTTCTCTTTCCCTCTTTCCTTCGCCCATCTCTTCTTTATCCTTGTTGTCCACTTGTCCTTTCCCTCTGGCGTTTCCGGACTCCTCTGGCTCCCAGGTGCATGGCTTCATGATTCCATCTGCACTGAGCAGCTTCCTGCTGCTGGATAATCAGTCAGCAACATTTTCATCAGCTTGTGAGCCGGACAGGGCTCAAGGTCCTTGGTTGCACAAATGCTGCAAAGATAGTTGGATCTCAGAGATGGAGTAAGCTATGCAGCCTGCCACAGGAAGGCATCATTTAGGGGTGCCCATATTTAGAAAGGATAACTTTGGAGTTTCTTATCTGGCCTCCCCAGACCTCTGGCTGAGCTTCCCATGGGCTACTCATGCCTGTTCTCCCAAGTCTCTGGGCCCTGAGGAAAGGAAAGGCTGAGCATGGGTGCAGGGCCAGGGCTCTCTAGTCTGCCTGGGCCCCAGGATCCCTGAGGTCCTGCCTCTTGAGTGCCTACTCAGAGGGAGTCATTCTCTCTGCTCCTCAGTGTTTCAGCCTATCCTGATGCTTCACTGCTGCTGAGGCCCCCCACCATGAGCCACCCAGGAATCCAGGGCCTATGTTGCTGCCAGGGAGATGAGCAGAGGTGTAAATTCACTCTGAGGTGAAAATGAAAAGTCTTCAGGCAACAGCAGCAGCAGGCACAGCAGGCTGGGGTGCTAGGCACAGCACCTCGCCTCCCCACCCTGTTCACACTTCCCCTTTTGCAGTCTTCCCCAAGCTCCTGACCAGGTCTGGCCCTGCCTGCCTGGCTCCTTTGCCATCCCTTGCCATTTAGGGGGTCCCCAGACTAGCCTTGGCTAGACCTGGCACTTGATCTCTTGCTTCTATTATAGTTTCTAATTTGGTGACTGGTGCACAGAAGAATGGGCTGTGCTTTAGGTGACAGTGACTTAATGTTTGTGGTAGTTTCGTCATCATTCTGATTTTTCCAAGTCTACAGTTCTTGAATCTTTAAATAATGGTATTTTTATTCATCCTTCCCAGCTCCCTACTTATTGGAAATCATCCTTTCTACTCCTTTTATTGAGGAAATTGAGGCTCAGTGGGAAGCCACTCATTTGTCAATAGGTAGGCTAAGTTTCAGAGCTTCCTGTTTTAGAGCTTTGGGCCTTGCTGCTAGGAGGGAAAGGAGCATGGGAGGACAGTCATTAGTCTTTCTGCAGGCCCCCCACCCTTACCCCCAGCATCCCACAGACAGGTTTATGTTCCTGGCCAGGAGGCAGTTGGGAGTCCTGATGGAGATGAGAGGAAGCCAGAGAGAAGACAGCTGATGGAAGTTCCTGGGTAGAATAATAACAACTTGCTGCATTCAATCCATAGCTTCCCTGCTATGCTCTACCACCCCACCCCATCCAACACTTTGCACATGTGATGCCAGCCAGCTGCTTGTGGGGCTTTCAGGGTCTGAGCCCCCACTTGCAGGGACTGGTGGGTGCAGGCGGGTGCACGTTGGTGTCTATATAATTAAAAATGAGTATGCATCACTTCATTCAGCGAGATGCCACCACCTTGGGTGGGATGCAACAGCTGTTTGCTGGTTGTGTGGCTGCCTGGCTCTCTAGCCTGGCAGAGAGGGATTGGTAGGACTAGGCAGCAAAGAGAGCTCAGCACCTCTCATTCCTATGAGGCAGGAGGTAAAGGGCTATGATGAGGTGGGGATGCATCAGGCAAACCTCTTCCTTTTCTGGGCCAAGAGCTTGTGTAGGAAATGTGTGCCCATTCTTGGCCCATACCCATGTCCTCCTTTTGGGCATTGCCATCTATCTCTGGGCAAACCCAGCCCATGGGCATCCTGGGAGTGAAATGCACTCTTGGCATCCAGCATGGTCCTGACCTGTTCTGTCTTTCACCCAATCCATACCTCTAGCTCAAGCCAGGACACAGGCGGATGTTCTGAGAGCAAAACAAAATAATGATAGTTGAAGTGGTCTCTCTTTTCCTTTTTCCTCTCCCTCTGAGTTCAGAGACTTTCTAAGGGAACCATTGCATCTCTACCCCTCAGAGAGGGCCTAATGGCCCGTGTGAGCTGTGTGCATACGTGAACCTCAGGTGGTGGGTTTGTCAGATGACCAGTGGCCTCAGGGCAGAGCAAGTACCCCTGTCCTGGCAATGCCTCCTCATGTGTCTGGCTGTCTTGGTGGTCCAAGGAAGTCTATTAGGGCTGGGACTACTGAAGGCAGTTCAGGCTTCTTTATTCACCAGGGCCAGCTCAATGTGGCATTGAGCTGGTGTCCTTGGCCATTGGCAGTCTACTCTCTGAGGGCTCCCTGGGGCTAGCCGAGGAAGAGGCAGCTGGCCTCGCCTTCCTCCAATGATTTTTCCGTACTTACTGGCTTATTGACACGTTGCCCGGGCTGTAGCTCCTGTTGTGCGATGAGGACCTGAGAGCCCCCCTTTCTATCCCCAGAGGCTGCACCTGGCTGAGAGGGAAAGTGCGTCCTCTCTGCCTGATCTCTCAGGGGACAAGGCATATGGCCAGGCCTGCCCCCTTGTTCTCTATCTCCAACCCCCAATAGACTCATTCCTGCTTAGTGAGCAGAGCGTGGAGGGAAGAGGGGGTCTTCTGGGAAGGCCTATAAGATCAACTGTAAGCCCCTTTACTTGCCTGTGGGCTGAAGTTGGACATTCAACTCTACTTTCCTCATTCCCCATTCCCCATTCTCTGCCCTGGTCTGCATTTTGACAGGATCAGGTGTGCGCTATAATGATTTGGGGTTGCATAGTCAATGCGATTTTAATTCGCTTCAAGCTTCCCCCTGATAGGGCCAGGGGTTCCCAGGTGGCAAACCTAGGACTAGCCTGGGTTTGGGTCTGAAGCAGATCTGGGCAGCTGCTTCTCCTCAGGAAGCTGGCAGGGAGGAAGGGAAAAGAGCAGGAAGGGTCGTGTAGCCAGGCCACAGTTTTCTCTTCAGCCTCTGTAACCCCCATTCCTCTGTTCTCCCTGATGGCTTTGAGATGAAGGCAATGGCAAGGATGGAGGATGCAGTTTCCATGGCAACAGGGCTGTCCACAGCTAGGCAGCTTCAGAGCCAGGCTCTCTGGAGGAGGCAGATGTGCAGAACAGCCGCAGAGTTGCCTCCTGCCTGCCAGTGAGGGGGCTGACAGAGCAGGTGGTACAGGGTGGATGCCTGGTGCTGCACACCCTAATACCCAGCCTAGAAGAGAAGGGTAGAAAGAGGACTACCCACTATCATCTCTATGACTGCTAAGCTCCTCCCGGATGGAAGTCAGGGCTGTGGTCGGAGTGTTGTTGGGGCTGGAGTAGGGTCCCCGTTGTCCCTGGAATCTCTGGGTGAGCATAGGTTTTAGTCTCGAGAGAGTCCTTAAAAGCCAGCTGTCAGTAGCTCTTAAGATAGCTGTTGGCCACTCAGCTGCTGTACTATATGCATCCTTCAGATGGCCAGATCATGAGGATGCTGGTGAAAGTCATACCCTTTCTGGATTTGGGAATCCTTTTCTTCCCTCTAACTGCTAGGGAAAGTCTGAGGCTTTCTTCAGAGTATCTCCTGGAGCCTGGCCTTGGTAACCTGGTCCAGTGTGCAGAATGGGGTTGAGGTTTGACAGATGCCCACCCTCCAGAGCCTGGTAACTTTTTGTGTTCTGGTATTGATTTTATCAGTCTCCGATAAAGGCTGTGGTGGATATACATGTGGGTTGAGGAGCAAGACAGCATCAAAAACAGTAAAAGTGTATTTAGAGATGGCAAGAGTTGGGGCATGGACTCAAGCTGGAGGGGCCCATAGCAACCAGTTGGCAGAAATGGACTCCAACTATAAAACAGCTTTCCTTCACTGACCTTGGAGGCACCAGGTCCAGGGTATTGCCCTCTGTGGTTGACTGCATGGAGATGTAGGACATAAGGCTTTGCCTGGGTCACCCATGGAGTTGGAGGCTGAGCTGCAGCTGCCCTGGGCCAGGTTATGTGACTTTCTGGGTGTACCTTCCCTCCAGCTGGCACTGAGGGTCCTAGCTGGATTTGCCTTTTTGGTTTCCTCATCTTTTTCTTGTTCCTAAGAAGGTTCATTTATATCCCCCTCTTCTCTGACATTAATTAGAAGAGGTTCTTCAACCCTCCAGTTGGCCAGGCAGGCCGACAAGCGGAGTCCTGGAGTGGCTTCTCCAAGCCGGGCAATAAGTCTCTCATTACTGTTAAGTGGAAGGCTCATTTCAGAGCTCATGGTGAGAGCTGGCAGGTGTTATAAATAGCCATGTTGTGAAGGTTGGCGGGTGAGCAGTAACAGGGCAGGGACCTTATAGGCATCTTGGTCGGTAATTGCACGCTATCAAAGGAAAGCTGGGGTAGGCTCTGGAGCAAGAGACTCTTGACCCTTGTTCTCATCTTTTTGTCTGCCTTAGCACGGCTCTGGTGTGTCTGCCTGATTTTACACTCTGGGGAACAGGGAACACTGGGCCCTGTGTCCAGGCAGAGGGGAGTGAAATGCCTTCTGAGCTTGGGGCTCTAGAAGCGGGTATTTCAGCCCAGTGGTGTGTGCCTGCTCCTCCAGCTCGCCTCCTCTCCCTTGTTTGAACCCCTGGCACTATGAGAAGGTATGGGAACCACAGCTGATAGTCTCCGAGGCTGACATGGCTCCAGTAGGGAGCATAGACCTAGCAGGGCAATGGGAGCACAAGTAGGGTCTGTGGTAATGTGTCTGCTGACAGAGGCTGGAGAGATCCCAGAGTGGGAGCTACTGCCTCAACTGTTATTTCTGTTTTAGTTGATATTGTCCAGGGTAAAGAAGATGTCAAAGGCAGGATGGGATTCGGGGCTGGAAAGTCTGACAGGTTAGACTTGGACTTCGGTGCCTTGGGGGTTCATGGAACACCTCCTGTCCTGAGTGTCTAAATATTCTAAGCTTTGTAGCTCTGTGAGACCAGCTTACATGCATAATTAGCAGTGCTAGACTCTGGTTCTTTTAGCAACTGTCCTAAAGGGTTAAGGATTCCTGCATCCTTAAACCTCTATATCCTAGAGGTAGGACCCCGCTCTTAGTGAGGCTTTGCAGATGCCACCCTCAGTAGGGGTTTTAAACTTGGAAGAGATTGCGGGGAGGACCAGCCAGCCCCTTGGGAAAGATTAGACAATAGACTATAGCCATCCAGGGACACGTGGGTTGGGGGTCCTGTAGGGCTTATTCCACTTTTTCCGACTCTCTGACTAGGAACGGAAGCTGTGTGCTCACCCTCGGCTAGAGATCTACCAGCAAGACCAGATCCATTTCATGTGTCCACTGGCACGGCAGGGAGACTTCTATGTGCCAGAGGTGAAGGAGACAGAGTGGAAATGCCGGGGTCTTGTGGAGGCCAGTGATACCCAAGTGGATGGTACAGGTATACAATGGGGAAGTGAAGGGAGGGCCCTGCCTTGGAGCCCCTCTTGTGGATATCTGAGGGCATGGTGAGGAGGCTTCTCTGTCTGTGTTGGCACTGTTGAGTGTCTGGCATGCTTGACAGAGGGAAGAAAGAGATACTCCTGTCCCAAGACTCACATAAAGAGTTATCTGTTCCCAGACACATGGTTCTGCGCAGGTATGGTTTCACACGTTCATCTTGGCAACACAGATCCATAAAGCCCCTGTCTGGAATCCCTCTAGATGTGTCAAAGGTACCCTTGGAAGCACAGATTGCAGATGCTCCTGGGAGGGGTCTGAATCTCAGCAGGAAGTAATACTGGATCTGTAAGATAAGGAGGGAAACGAAACAAGGTGTTCTCCTGTGCGTCACTGTAGAACCCTGCCAGCGCCAGCTGCTTTCTCCTACTTCTGTCTCCAAGGCCAGCCTGTGTACCTGCTGGCAGCCACGGTGCCCCAGGTCTAGGCCAGCCAGTTACTTGCCTGCGCCTAGCCCATCCCCAACTATAACTTTTTTGTGACTCCAGGCTGTTCCAAGTTGTCTCTGAAACAGTCTTTGGCTGTTCCGGATAGAGACTCTGTGACTCTGGAAGTGCATGATTTCTAAGAGTGGGACAGAGCTGTGAGGGGACAGACTGATCCTTTCCCTCTCTGTCTCTGGGAGACTTTCTGCCATCTAGTCTTCAACGGCCAAGGTCACCCTAGAGAGACATGTGTTGGCAAGGGCTGGTGGGGGAAGGGTGCTAGGAGGCAGTCTGCGCTCCCTAGGGGCTTGTGTCCAACACAGTTAACTTCATCTGCTACTTTAATTACCTCCATGGGGTACTGGCCCCTTCTGCTTAGTAGTGCCTGGCAGATACTCTTCAGTGCTCTTACTGTGGACACAGGACATGACACAAGGTCAGCAGACCTAGGCAGCCCCCAGGACAGGACCGAGGAGTACCTTGACCTTCTGTGACCTCCCTCTGTTGCCTGACTACTCCCTCCTTGATCCACCCACAGTTTTCTTCCTTTCCAAGCATCCCTGCGTGTAATTTTGAAGGACTGCTGAGCACCTGCTGGAGCTGGCTGCAGCTGCAGCTCCCATAGCCTCTAGTTCCCTGGCCTGCCTCCCCATCAGCCTGCCCACCCACTCCCCAGTGTAAGGACTAAAGGTCTATCCACCCTTGACAGGGCCTGTCTTGACACCCGGGGCGGACTCTGGGTTATCCTGCCAGGTGCATGCCACTTAGCATGTATAGTGGGTACATGGCCACCCAAGGCTTGGGCTGTCACTGCCTGCCTTCCTGCTGGGCTGTGGCTTGGGTTGGAAGGTGAAAGGGGGTGATTAGCTGCCTTGTGTCTGTTATTACATTGATGTATTATTTAACTCCAGAGAGGCAATGAATATTTGATCTCCTTGCACTGACTGTGGGCAGAGGGGGAGGAACTGGGGTGAAGTGGTAGCTTCACATCCCCTGGCCAGCAGCCCTGGGGATTTAGGTGCTGCCTTGTCATGGCTGGTGTCCTCTCCTTAGGGATAAGGTTCAGGGCACTGGGCCTTCCTGCTGTGTGTCCTTTGTGGGGCCATGGGGATGCCACTCCCCTGCCTTTAGTTTCTTCATCATAAATGTTTATATATTCCCAGGGGCTGTCCCTCCCAGATGCTGAGCCCTGGGCTAAAGGAGGTACCGTGGGGCTTCTTCCTCTAATCACTTCTAGCTCAGGAGTGGTCAAGGAGGCATCCAGCTGGGAAGTAGAGGTCTCTAGAGTCAGTGAGTGGGTAGCAGACAGAAGTTGGCGGTTATTGGCCCAGGGAAAAACTGCGCCCCTTCTTGTACCTTTAGTTCCGCAGCCTCTGGGACACTGATCTTTGAGTGAGGAGCTGGGGCCTTGCTCTGGGAGCTCAGACTGGGTTTCCACTGCACTCTTGTTAGTATCCCTGTATGTTAGACTGTGCCCCGGGTCCCAGCGGCAAAAGGGCTTTGGACAGAGGCTGGCATTTTCAGGACTCACCTCACTCTGCCAGCAAGGCCTAAGAAGGCATCTTCTAGACTAAGTAGGTTGGGAGAGCAGGCCCCAAATTCCTTCATTTTCAATATAGCCTCCAGCCAAGGTTTAGGGACAGCTCCAAGCCAGTCCAGATACAAAGCAGTCCCTAGATGTGTCTGGCTTTGGGCTATATCACCATGGAAACAGGAGCTGGGGAATCTGGTCCATCCCTCACCTTGCATGGTATGCCACAGGAAGGGTGACACACTGTGGGCTTGAGCTCTTTGTTCTTCCTTGTTACCTTGTAACTGTATTCAGTCCTCTGATTTATAGAGATGGATGAAGGTATTGCTCCTAGTTAGGGAAGTTAAAGGGTCACATCCTTAGAGAATATACTGGGTTAGAGAAGCAGGTTAGGGAGGGACTTGGACCATCAGCTGGCTCAGTAGTATTTTGGGGCTCCTCACCCACCAGGTCCCCTTTTGCTGCCTTGTAGTGCAGGAAACAACAGTGGCTGGGGAGAGGGTTATTGAAGTGAGTTAAAGGTCCCTCTGGGTTGACCAAGGCACAGGGGGAGAAGACTTTTAAGATTTTTCATCCAGGAACCCATTTTTGTTGTGACTGGTTAAGTGTTGGCTAAGATTTTTCTATCTTTGTGCCTAGACCCCCCCTTAAGCAGAGAGTCATGGTGAGAGGGGCCAGCTGACTTCCAGGATATAGCTGTTCCTTTGAGAGGCTTGCATGGGGGTGGAAACTGGAGAGGCCTCCTGGCCCATTCTTGGGACCTCATACCTAATGGGCAATGTTCTGTAGCTGGCTTTGGCAAACCTCTTTCCAAGCCTGAAACAAGGGGTGGAGGGGACACTTCCAGTGGTTTTTGTTCTACCCTCAGCTCCTCACCCTGGGGCTGAGTAGCCCTTAATGGATTAGGCCAGGGGTAACAGCTTTGTGGGAGTGCAAGGAACTGAGGATAATTCAGGAAAAGGAAGGGAGTACACAACCAGCTGTTCCCTCTCTCACCCTCTCTCCCCACTCCCTCCCTCAACCCTGTCAGTGCAGCCCCCGGAAAGGGCAGAGGGCAGCTGGAATGGGCCTCCCGAGCCATGGTGTATTATTCATGAGCAGGCTGTGTACCCTCAGGTACCGAGCTGATGGAAGACTCCCTGCCCTCTCTCTGGAAGAGGGGACCATGGGTCAGGGGTGTGTGGAATGGTCCTGGCTAACTTGTGCTCCCTTGTCCTGGCCACAGGAGCTGACACGATGAGTGACACGAGTTCTGTAAGCCTGGAGGTGAGCCCTGGCAGCCGGGAGACTTCAGCCACCACGCTGTCCCCTGGGGCAGGCGGCCGAGGCTGGGATGACAGTGATAACCGCAGCGAGCACAGTTACAGCGAGTCAGGCGCCAGCGGCTCCTCCTTTGAGGAGCTCGATCTGGAGGGAGAGGGGCCTGTTGGGGAGCCCCGACTGGAACCTGAGGCCAAACCACTGGGGGCCACTTCAGGACCTCAGAACCTCTGAGAAGGGTGAGGTGCAGGCTGTGACCTGCACCCTCCTGTGGTACAGTAGTTATGGAACTGGGCAAGCTCTGTAGCCCTCTTCTCCTTTCCTTTCCCAGACTGGTCTGGGGGTCTGTGGGGGTCTCACCTCTCCCACCCCAGGCCTCTAGAGTAGCCTTTTCCTCATTGCCCTTTTGGCTTACGGGGCCAAAGGAGCCAGGGACTGTTATTTGTATCAGCCACCACCATTGTCTTTATTCAGTCTCACATTGGAGCTTCCAGAATCCAGAATAAAACAAATGATTTTCTTGTTTCATCTTGATTTGAGTTGTGTGTTTATTTGTTAGTTCTGTGTTGGGGAGCCTTGTGTAGACAGGCTATGGAGAGGCAGAAGCTTCCCAAGCACAAGGAGAGGGGTGGGTCCCTGGATTGAGGGGAGGGGGAATATTGGAAGTCCTTCACTCCCTGTTCTGTGACCCTAAAGGACAGAAACCCCTGCAATGCAACTGCCTTCTGGGCTCCTGTAGGCTGGGGAGAAGCAGAGCAAGGAGTGCGAGAGCTAAGCACAGTGTGCCCTCCAGGGCTCGGCAGTGGAGAGCTCACAGCTTGCCTTTGTCTGCTCCAAGGGTACCTTTGTGTGTTCATGGCTCAAGTGTGCCTGTGCCCAGGCTGGGGTCTCTCCAGCAGGTGAAGAGACCCTGCTGCGTTGGCCAGTGCCTTTAAGCTCGGTGTGTATATCTAAGCGCAGATAGGTCTGCTGCTGATGTTCCTGGGTGAGTGTGCCCAAGTGAACATCAAGATATGACTCTGTTCAGGCATGGTGACTCCTGCCTGTAACACATCACTGTGGGAGGGTAAGGCAGGAGGATCACAAGGTCAAGCCCAGTGTGGTAAACTGAGTGACTTAGTAAAATTCTGTCTCAAAATAAAACTTTTTAAAGGGCCAGGGGTGTAGCTTAGTGCATAGGCTCTGGGTTCAATCCTTGGCACCACACACACACACACACACACACACACACACAGTGTTCGTCCCTGGGTGTGGCTGCATGTGTGTAGATGGTTGTGTGGCTATGTCATGGTGCTGTACTTTGTGTGTTTAATGGTATGGGTTGCATGCTAGGGATGTGAGAGGCTGGCTGGCTGCAAGCATCTCTGGGATCCTGTCTGTATACAGTGTATGGTCATATGTTGAATTGTAAAAGCATAGGTTTTTTCTGTGTATCCATGGATAAAGCTGTGGGTCTGTACACCTATATGTCCATGATCACAATTGTGAATGTGGGGGCGTGACTGTGCTGCTATGACTGTGGCCATGTCCATGTGTACAGCTGTATGTACATGGCTGTGTCTATATGTACAGCTGTGTAGGGGAGTGTACACCTGTACAGCAATGTATTATGACTGTGTTTGCCTATATAATTGTGTGTGTCACCCTGTCCACCTGTACAAGCTATGTGTGCAGAACTGGGTGTATGTATTTGTTTTTGAGTCTTGCTGTGCAGTTTAGGCTGGTCTGGAACTCTCACTATGTATCTTAAACTGGCCTCAAAGTCACAATGATCTTCCCATCTTAGCTTCCCAAATGCTAGGATCACAGGGGTGCACCATCACACCCAGCTTGGATGTCTGTCCTTGTCTGTGTGCCCAGCTAGAAATGGCGGCTACCTGTCTGTGTGTCACTGCCTATCTGTGGATGCAGTGGGACAGTGCAGCTCATTACTGCAAGCTCCCTATGCTGCTGCAGCATGTAGCCATGTCTGTGTAAAGCCTAGTGTCTGTGAAGCTGTTTGGTGAGTGGGTGGGTTGTGTGACTCTGATTGCTGTGCAGCTTTTCTCACCTTAGTACCCTTCTGCTGTGAACCCCACTGATCCAAAGCCTGGCCCATCACTCACCTGCCCTGGGGAGCAGTTGATCGGAGCCAGCCAGAGGGTGATAGCAGTTGGTGGCAGAGATGGATCTGGAAGACAGCCTGTCGGTCTCTCCAGCTTTGTCTGACAGCTCTGAACCCTCATCCCGATGCCACCTCATCTCCTATTAGTGATTGGTTTTGTAATTTTTTTTGAAGTGTCTGTTTTGTTTCAAAGCTGTGTTCTTCAGAGATTAGTGGAACAGCATTTAGCTTCCATGTCCAGGGGGAAAGCCTGTCCTTGTGATCCTGCATACATTTGGATATGTGGCCCTGAGGAGCCTGGACCTGGTGTTTTCATCAGCACCTCTCTCTGCTGATCCTGCTTCCACTGACACCTGTGGAGAAAAGAGCAGCACCGGGAACATGAAGGGATATTATGCCCTTCAGCATTCATTAGTGAGTGTACAACTGGGGGTAGATAACACAGGTCTGGGGCTCAATCTGAGCTCGATCTGAGCCCCACATTCTTCAGCTTGGACTGGCTTTGCAGTTTATCCACCACCCCTATCCAGGGTGGTCCTTAGCCACCCTGTGGGAGGGAAGAGTCAAGAGCATCTCAGAGCTGTCCTCCCTCTGCTTGGGCTGCAGCGCTTCCTCCCTCCTACGCAGCAGTCAGTTCCGGGAGCCTTTCCTCTGCCCCCTTCTCTCTCAGATCCGTGTCAGCCCAGCGGATCCTTCAGGAATGACCCTAGTGCCTGGCCTTGATGCGTCCAGAAGTGCTCTCTCTGCAATCAATGCCCTTTGTACATTGGAGCAGGCACTCGAGGGTGGAGGGGTAGCGTCCTTAAAGTTCATCTTCAGGAAGACCTGCATCTTTCTCTTAGTGCCTAAGGTCCTGACTCTCACAATGGCTCAGATGTGTGGCCTGAGTTGTAGTTGCTGGGTGGAGAGAAAGGATGAGAACAGGGACAGACTTGCTGCAACAGGCCAGAGCCACTTACCTCCCTAGTGCCCCTTTACCTGTCCCCTTGATGTCAGCTTGAGACCCTGGGTCCAGTTCCTCCTCTTACAGATGGTCCTCAGCATTAAGCTCATTCTCGTGGTTCAGTGACCTCCCCATCCCTGTCCCGTGCTCTTTTCCCGCCGCTTTTCTGGGATGCAGCGTGGGTTGGCTGTGGGGTGAAGGGACCTGTGAGGCACCTGCTCCAGGGCAGAACTGGAGCGCCCAGGGTTTCAGCACCATGCGATGGACAGCTCCAGGACCCCAGAAGAGCAGGGAGCAGCGTCGGGGTCCGAAGGGAGGCGGAGGCTGGGCTGGGAGGACCGGAGGAGGGGCCGGGGGCGGGGCGGCCGCGGTTGAAAGCGGCTAGGCGGGCGGGCGGCAGGCGCAGAGCCGGTGAGCGAGCCAGCGAGCGGGATCCGGAGCCCCGCGCCCCTCCTGCTCTGCTCCGATTCTCTCCGTGCCAGAGCTGGGCACGCCAGGTAGGGTGAGGCTGTGCTGCGGCCGCTGGCGACCTTTTTGGCCCTGACCCCACGTCCTGGGTCCACGCAGGCCCTCGAGTTCTGGGGCACCTGGGCCGGGGCATCCAGACGGCACCCTGGGCGCTTGGGGAAGCCAGAAGACAGCTCCGGGTGTCCCGCCTTTCCCCAGAGAACGCACGCCCTGCATGGCACTCCCTAGGTCCTCCCGCTTCAGCGTCCCCTGGTCCTGCTGACTGTGCCTCCGTCTTTGTCTCAGCCTCCCAGCTTGCTTGCCCCTTGACCACATTTTATGGCCCTGCACCCTAGCTGGCTGCCCCCCGGTTCTGTCCTCTTCTGCATCCGAGCTTCTATGGGGGCCTCCCTTGTGCCCTGCCTCATCTGGGTCCCTGCCCCATCTGTGCTGGTCCCCATCCCTGCTTCTCTCTCCTTAGCCGCTTCTCTCCTGCTTCTTCAGCATCCCAGTGCCCCTGCCCAGGCTCCAGTGGGAGGTCTGGGGAACTGAGGGGGAAAAGTGGGGAGCCCGGCCTCTCTGCAGCCAGGACATGGAGTCCTTAAACTAGTTGCTATCCTCTTGAGCCTCAGTTTCCTTTCCTGCTCTGAGGGAAGATGTGTGTTTTTCTTCCAACCTTGCCAAGCCTGCGTGATTGTAAGAGCATGTGTGGGGTGGATGTTTGGGAAGGCAGCTGAGATCCTGATTATAGGATGCAGAGCAGAAGGTGGGGGCTGAGGGCCAGGGTCAGAATGGGCAGTCCCTGAGGCTGAGGCTGTGCAGTCCAGAAATAGTGACTTTCTCTGCTGTGTTTGGAGTGAGGAGAAAACATAAGCACAGTCTCAGACTGCACTAACATGGAGCTGGGGAGTCCAGGACTCAACCTCGGCAGTGTTGGAAGATTCTGCCCACCCATGACACATGCAGCTGTCACTGTTGCTTTCCCTGCTGACTTAGAACCTGTAGCCACTGGGTGCCTCCCTTGGGGCCAGCCTCATTACCTTGCTGCTTCAGTGTTCTTTCATAGGAGACTCTGGAGGTGAGTTTTTAAGAACAAGAGGGCAAGGCCTCTGGGTGTTCAGCTGGTTTTCGTTTCCATGGTTGAAGACCATCCTTAATAGATTCTTTCCTCCTCTTCTATGGTAGATACCCAGATAGCAGTTCTTCCTCTCTGAAATCCAAGGCTCAGGATGAGGACTAGAACTCTGAGTTTCTAACTCTGACTTGGCCTGGGGTTCTGTGAGGTTTTGTGCAGGGTTTTGGACACCCTTTAACTTTCACAGGGCTTGGCATTGCTGGAGTCTCCTGTCCTCTCTTGGGCTTCCACTCCCTGCCTCCCTCCCCCTCTGCAGCATTTGGTAGGTGCATGGGGCCCATCTCCACCCCAGATAAGGGTAAGGTTGAGAGACAGATGGGATTGGGGGGAGTGTCCCAGGACCTTCTCAGCAGAGTGGTACTACTTTCTCCTTGGCTCCTGGGTACTTGGAAAAGATGTGTGGGAAGAAGTGGAGTCAGAAGGGGAAGCTGGAAAAAATGGGGGCAGCTGTTCTCAGGTTCCACTTTCCCAGTCTGTCTGTCGATCTGTCTGTCTGTCCATCTGTCTATCTCTGCAGGAGCTGGGTCCCTTCTCATCTCTCTTCCTGTCTGTCCTTCCCTGGCCCCTGTTCCCTCCTCTCTTTGCCTTTACTGCTTCTACCCTCGTCTCCTGGAGACCCAGGTCTGCTGGACCCTCTATCCCCTTTGGGACCATGGGATCGCTGCTTGGGCTCCTGGCACTGCTGCTGCTGTGGGGTGCTGTGGCTGAGGGCCCAGCCAAGAAGGTGCTGACCCTGGAGGGTGACCTGGTACTGGGTGGGCTATTCCCAGTGCACCAGAAGGGTGGCCCAGCAGAAGAATGTGGTCCTGTCAATGAGCATCGTGGCATTCAGCGCCTGGAGGCCATGCTTTTCGCACTGGATCGCATCAACCAAGACCCTCACCTGCTGCCCGGCGTGCGCCTAGGTGCGCATATCCTCGACAGCTGCTCCAAGGACACACACGCCCTGGAGCAGGCACTGGACTTCGTGCGTGCCTCACTCAGCCGTGGTGCTGATGGCTCACGCCACATCTGCCCTGATGGGTCTTATGCGACCCACAGTGATGCTCCCACTGCTATCACTGGTGTCATTGGTGGCTCCTACAGTGATGTCTCCATCCAGGTATGTGGAAGCCACTCGAAAGGGCTCTGGGGACAGACACCAGGGGTAGTGCCCCAGAGTCCTGCTGTGCAGGGGCTCCAGGTACAATGCACTAAAAGAGGACCAGTAACTTCCTTTTAGAATCTTTTTATAGAAGAATAAGAAAATGCCCCATGTCACACAACGATTTCTAGAGGTTGTGTAAAAAAAACTCATGTAAGAAAAAAACAAGAAACCTCTCACTCCCAATGCACACACACCAACAGATACACACACACACACACGCACACACACACAGACCTGAAGGCTTACTAGACAGGCTTCTAGACTCAGCCTGTGGGTTTGGATCCTGGCTCCCCTATGTACTAACTGCATGACCCTAGGCAGATTATTTCCTTATGAAATGGGATTCAAAACATTTTCTCCCTTTGAGGTTTGTAGTGAAAATTTAATGAGACAATACATTCAGAGCATGTATCAGAGGGCCCAGGAGGTCATGAAGCACACTCACTATTAGCTGCTGCATTAATAACCCATTCTACAACTAAGGAAATTGAGGCTCAGAGAAAAGCAGATCACTAGTCACGCTGGTGACAAAGGGAAGACCTGAAGTCTGAACTCTCAGTCCAGTTGATCTTATTGCCTCTTCTGGGTTGGAGAGCAGTGGACAAATAGAAGCCAGGAATGGCCAGAGAAGAAAAACAAGACAGAGGACCCAAGAGGAAAAGAAACAGAATGTGCATGGGGTTCAGGGAAAGCTACCCCAGGTCTTCAGGAGGTGTAGGATTTGAGGGCATAAACGAATCCCCACCTCTCCCACGAGGGGTCAGCAGAGGTGTGTTGTTATTGTGCTCCAGCAGGTGCTGGCCTTGCTGACTTCTCTTTGTTGTTTATCTGCTGTACTTGGGTACTGCTTGCTGCTTTGGCCCAGTGGGATGCTCTGGCTCCGTGACTGGACCCCAGCTCTCACCCAGTTTTTACCTGCTGGTGCCCAATGCGGGTTGCTGGTTGATGAGACCAGAACTGGGATCCAGGCTGGGGACTAAACGGGAAGACTTGGATGGAGTCTTAGCCTCCTTTAAGAGGCTAGCAGAAAGCATTGTCTTTGGAGAAATGGATCAGAAGTAGGGATGGCGAGGTAGGAGAGTCCTGGATTATTTGTCCTGCTAGTCCCAGCTATAGGTGTAGCTGTGTCATCATTGGCATCTGCAGCCCTGGTTAGGGCAGGAGTGGGTTTGTAGCTTCCTACTGCTGATGTCTCAGGGACCCTGGGGAAACTTTCTCAGCACCTCTGTCCCCGAGAGTTTCCTTGGTACCCTCTTGCATTTTCTGAAGCAGCTCCATTATCTCCTTCCCATGCCAAGCTGCTTGCTTCCTGTAGTAGGGTCTACACCCCAGCATCAAGCTGCTTTTTCCCTGTCCTGGGCAGCACAAGCCCAGCCGTTCATCCTTAGATTGCACTCGTCTGTCCTGTTTACTCCTACCCTTTCTTGCCTGCCCAATTCTCATCTGTGTCTTTCTCCTTGGGAGCCTTTTTCTTCTTGTGCCATCATTCCATCAGGATTGATGCTAGGGTAGTATTTCCTACCACAAAGCAAGGTCAGCACTTGAGAGCCTTGGGCATCTCAGATGCCACCTAGTGCTTCCCCTCTGTCCTAAGTGCCAACTTTTGTCCACCCAGAACTTTCTTGGCTCCCCTGCCATGTGTCTGGTTCAGGACCCCAGGGCTTGGCATTGGTCTTGTACTCTTAGCCTTTGGGAAGAGATAGAAACCTCGGGTAGAAAACTCATTAAGCTTAGATGACGGCCTTTAGAGATAGGGGACTTTTGGGATGACCTTACGATCTCAAGCTTTGCCAGAGGTATGAGGTTCATCTGTCTCTAGTAGTTGTTTGACTTGGTCTCTGATCTTGCCTTCTCTACCCACTCCTCAACCAGGTGGCCAACCTCCTGCGGCTGTTTCAGATCCCACAGATCAGCTATGCCTCCACCAGCGCCAAGCTGAGTGACAAGTCTCGCTATGACTACTTTGCCCGCACAGTGCCCCCTGACTTCTTCCAAGCCAAGGCTATGGCTGAGATCCTCCGCTTCTTCAACTGGACCTATGTGTCCACTGTGGCTTCTGAGGGTGACTATGGCGAGACAGGGATTGAGGCCTTTGAGATAGAAGCCCGTGCCCGCAACATCTGCGTGGCCACCTCAGAGAAGGTGGGCCGTGCAATGAGTCGCACTGCCTTTGAGGGAGTGGTGCGAGCCCTACTGCAGAAACCCAGTGCCCGAGTTGCCGTCCTGTTTACCCGTTCTGAGGATGCCCGTGAGCTGCTTGCTGCCAGCCAGCGCCTCAATGCCAGCTTCACCTGGGTGGCTAGTGATGGATGGGGGGCTCTGGAGAGTGTTGTGGAAGGCAGTGAGGGGGCGGCTGAGGGTGCCATTACCATTGAGCTGGCCTCCTACCCCATCAGCGACTTTGCCTCCTACTTCCGGAGTTTGGATCCCTGGAACAACAGCCGGAACCCCTGGTTCCGTGAGTTCTGGGAGCAGAGATTCCGCTGCAGCTTCCGCCAGCGAGACTGTGCCGCCCACTCCCTGCAGGCCGTGCCCTTCGAGCAGGAGTCCAAGATCATGTTTGTGGTCAATGCAGTGTATGCCATGGCCCATGCGCTGCACAACATGCACCGTACCCTCTGCCCCAACACCACCCGCCTCTGCGATGCCATGCGACCTGTCAACGGGCGCCGCCTCTACAAGGACTTCGTGCTCAACGTCAAGTTTGATGGTAATAGAGCTGGCTGGAATCCATCAGCCTGCTGGCCCTCGGAGGATGGGGGAGCAGGCCTTTATGCTCCATTACTTGGATAAAAAACGGAACATAGTGCTAGTAAAGGACTCCATCAGGGTGTTGGTGTGAGAGCGAGGACGGGGATGCTAGGCAGAAGGGACCTCTGCCTGGGGTTCTACTTTCTGAGAACATTCCACAGAGTAGTGTCTAGCCTGGGCTTGCTGTGTGGGGGTTTCTGGTTCCTTGGGCCTTGCCTGTGTCTTCCGACTCCTCCTGCTGAGGGTAGAGGCCCATTCTCAGGCAGTAAGAGTCCAAATCAGCATGAGCTGAGGGGCGGCATCAGATGAAATTCTACTTAGGGAGAATCTAATCCTGATTTTCTATGCAAATTATCCTCAAATCAAAAGTTAAACTGCCCATTTTAACAGTGAATGTTTCAGAATCCTCATTAGGCTTTGGGAAGATTTGTGGAACAGTGGGAGAGGCTGCCTGGACTTGGAAGCACTGGAAAGGGTTGGGACCAAGAGGACTGTTGTCCTCAGAATCCTTGGAGGTTGTTTCTAGGACCCCCATGGATACCACAGTTGGGGGAGACTCATCTCCTATATGAAATGTTTATTTGCATATAACATACTCATCTTCCCATATACTTTAAATTATCTCTAGATTGTTTGTTATATATAATGCAATGTAAGTGCTATGCAGATAGTTATTTCACTGTATTGTTTAGGGAATAATGACAAGAAAATAAGCCTGCACTTACTTGCTATAGACCCAAGCACTGTGGTCTAAATGATTTTTTAAACAATATTTTTAGTTGGGCAATGTGGTACACACCAGTAATCTCAGTATTCAGGAAGCTGAAGCAGGAGGATTGAACTACACAGAGAGACCCTAAACTATAGAAAAAATTGAACTACACAGAGAGACCCTAAACTATAGAAAAAATTGGATTCTAGCTGAGTGTGCTGATGCAGGCTTGTAATCCCAGCAGCTGGGAGGCTGAGGCAAGAGAATTGCTATGCCAGTATGGGCAATAAAGTGAGTTCAAAGCCAGCCTGAACTGCACAGTGAAACCCTGTCTCAAAAATACTGAAACAAAACAAACAAAGAAAGCTGGATTCTGAGTTGGGCAACCGAAGCTGTGGCACCTGTGCCAACTTTAATTCCAATGAAATTGGCATTGAGGGCTGTGGAGTCAGGGTGGGAGTAGGGTTTGAGTCTGGGGTGACGTTAAATTGATGTAAGGTCTGGGCTTGTGTAGAGTCCATGGTTGGGCTACAGTTAGATATTGAGAACTTTGAGGCTGAATGGGGAGGAGGGCTGTGGTGGGATTTAGGTTAGAATCCAGGCTGTGCCACTTACCCGTGGAGCCGTAATGATGTCATCTCCTACTTGAACCCGGAGTTCTCACTGGGGCTACACATGCAGTTCTGGCTCATGAGCCTGGCCCAGCAATGTGAGGTTTGCAAATGATGGAGGTGGGGTGGAGAGTGGCTGTGTCCATTCAGGGGAAAGCAGTGGTAGCCGGTGAGTGTATCAGCTGAGATTCAGTTTGTGCTGGGATCAGCATTGGGACTGCTGGTGGCTAGCGTCAGGGTTGTTGATGATAGATGTCACATCTGAGAGAAAGCTGTGGTGTGTGGTGTGTAGTGTGATAAAGTTAGGGTTTGGGGGCAGGGACTGTGTCAGAGACTAGGTAAGGCTGAGTTTGGGCACAGTTGGGAATTGGTTCAGGCCTAGACTTTCAGGCTAGGATTATGTGTGAGGCTTAGGATTAGTAAGGGCTGAGTCTGATGTTGGAGTTTAGGGGTAAGAATTTGTTGTAACTTCACTTTTAGAAAAATGACCAGAGCTGGGCATAGTGGCACATGCCTGTAATTCCAGCACTGAGGGAGGGAGTTTGCTAGTTTGAGTCCTACCCTGGCAATTTAGCAAGACTTTCCCTCAAAATTAGCGAGTGGGGATATACTGGGTTTGACCCCCAGTACTTGCCAAAAGAGAGATGAGCGAGAGAAAGAAAAGAAAGGATGGGAAAGAAAGAGAAAGAAAAGAAAGGACAGGAAAGAAAGAAAAAGAAAGAAAAGAAAAGAAAGAAAGAAAGAAAGAAAGAAAGAAAGAAAAGAGAAAGCAAGAAAGGAAAGAAAAGAAAGGCAGACCAAGGTCAGAATGGGCTTCAGGGTTAGGGCGAGGATTGGAAGAGCTAGCAGTGGCCTCAGCTCTGAGTTTGTGTTCTATGTGTGTGCGTGAAGGTTGACGCACATCGGGGTAACCCACCAGTTCAACCCTTTTTTCCTCCCTTCTCCACCCCAGCCCCCTTCCGCCCCACTGACACTGACAACGAGGTACGTTTTGACCGTTTTGGAGATGGCATTGGCCGCTACAACATCTTCACCTACCTGAGGGCAGGCAGTGGGCGCTACCGCTACCAGAAGGTGGGCTACTGGGCAGAAGGCCTGAGCCTTGATACCAGCCTCATCCCCTGGGCCACCCCCTCGGCGGGCCCCCTGCCTGCTTCCCGCTGTAGTGAGCCCTGCCTCCAGAATGAGGTGAAGAGTGTGCAGCCGGGGGAGGTGTGCTGCTGGCTCTGCATCCCCTGCCAGCCCTACGAGTACAGGCTGGACGAGTTCACCTGTGCCGACTGCGGGCTTGGCTACTGGCCCAATGCCAGCCTGACCGGCTGCTTTGAACTGCCCCAGGAGTACATTCACTGGGGTGATGCCTGGGCTGTGGGGCCTGTCACCATTGCCTGCCTGGGTGCCCTGGCCACCCTCTTTGTGCTGAGTGTCTTCGTGCGGCACAATGCCACGCCTGTGGTTAAGGCGTCTGGTCGAGAGCTCTGCTACATCCTGCTGGGTGGTGTTTTTCTCTGCTACTGCATGACGTTCATCTTCATTGCCAAGCCATCTACAGCAGTGTGCACCTTACGGCGCCTTGGCTTGGGCACTGCCTTCTCTGTCTGCTACTCAGCCTTGCTCACCAAGACCAACCGCATTGCGCGGATCTTTGGCGGGGCCCGGGAGGGTGCCCAGCGGCCGCGCTTCATCAGTCCTGCCTCGCAGGTGGCTATCTGCCTGGCATTGATCTCGGGCCAGCTGCTCATCGTAGCTGCCTGGCTGGTGGTAGAGGCACCGGGCACCGGCAAGGAGACGGCTCCTGAACGGCGGGAGGTAGTGACATTGCGCTGCAACCACCGTGATGCAAGCATGCTCGGTTCGCTGGCCTACAATGTGCTCCTCATCGCGCTCTGCACGCTGTATGCCTTCAAGACCCGCAAGTGCCCCGAGAACTTCAATGAGGCCAAGTTCATTGGCTTCACCATGTATACTACCTGCATCATCTGGTTGGCATTCCTGCCCATCTTCTATGTCACCTCCAGTGACTATCGGGTAAGCCACCACCTGCCACACAGAAGGGACAGAGGAGTGGGACCTGGACCCTTGGTTTCCTAGTGTCTCATTTTGTCTGTTGATAACTGAGACTCTAAGAAGTTAAATGCTCACTTCAGCTTATAGCTTGTATGGACCCTGGGGGAAAGTGAATAGGGTTTGGGGAGATGCCTAGGGACGTGGGGAACCCAAGTTTGAGAGAGATAAGAAGAGATGTCGTGCCTTACATGTCACCCCTAGTCTGGGAAGAAATGGGAATGCAGAAATGTGTCCTAGTGAGTAGGGGATTTGCCTTGCTCCATTGAGTAGCTGGCCAAAGAGGGAGTGGACAGATGAAAGGAAGCAAAGAGTAAGGAGAGCAGATGTGGGGTGTAGAAGTGAGAAAGGTTAAAGCAGGTGAAAACTGTACTCAGTCAGTTTCTTCCAAGCAACTTTGATTCTAGTGGCAGTGAGCATCTCATTGGGTGTTGTCAGCTGCAAGGGACAATGGCTACTTCAGATGGGGTGTTCAGGAGAGGCCTCTCGGAGGAAATAACCATTGAGCTGAGCTTGAAATGCTGAGGATTGTCTGGGTTAATCCTCATGCTCTAGAGTGAGCTCCACCGTTTTCTTGTTTTACTGATGAAGAAACAGGACAGTCAATCCTTTGCTCAACATCATTTGGCTTGGTCCTGCAGAGAAAGGTGTGAGCTGACAGTCTTAACAACTAAAGGAGCAGAAACACTGTGGAAAAGCCCTGATAAAGATCCTTTTCCCAAGACAGAGGTGGCAAGGTGCTGATGAGCCAGGGACCACCATACTTGACACTTACAGCTGCTGGGCATCTGCTTGGGTGGTGAAGGGCAGGGTTGGAAAGGGAATCTTCTCAGACTCAGACCACATTTGCATACGATTTACATTTTCTTACCAATCATAGGCAGCTAAGGACTTACCCATGCCCTACATGGGCATAAACACATATACATGTGTAGACAGACACATCCCCACATGCACACATGTGCACACATATATTCTGGACAAACACATGTCCTTGCCTATACATACACCCATATCCATACATCTCACACTTACCTTCAAACATTTGCACACAGCTGTATGTAGTCTCTGTTGTACATTAATTAGTATACCCACACAGATATGCATGCATCTACAGGTATGTGTTCTGTACCTCTACCCCTCCACACATGCACAAACCCCTATACTTACATGCACCCCTGCGTATGCACTTCCACAGCTTGAACTTTGGTGTCCCTGGGATAACAGTCTATCAGGGCTGACACTGGGACTGTATCCATCATTCTAGATAGGAATCCTTTGGGGCTTGGAAAATGGACCAAGGCCCAGTGGATGATTAATTCTCTTCTACATCCTGGGAAGGGGGTTCTGGGGGCAGGACCAGGCTTCGGGATAAACATGCTGGATCTATACCTGCTCACCCACTCACCCACTCACCCACTGCAGGTTCAGACCACCACCATGTGCGTGTCAGTCAGCCTTAGTGGTTCTGTGGTGCTGGGCTGCCTCTTCGCACCCAAGCTACACATCATCCTCTTCCAGCCACAGAAGAATGTGGTGACCCACCGGGCACCCACCAGCCGCTTTGGCAGTGCCGCCACCAGAGCCAGCTCCAGTCTTGGCCAAGGTCAGCACCCTATGCACACCTCTCTGCCTGGGACACCTCCCATTCCAGGTTGCCAGGCGTGATCCACTCAGGTCGCTGAGATTTGGGATGACACTGGATATGAGCAGGTGGCGCTGAGGGGAGGGCACTTCCCTTGGCCTGCCTTTCACCCTGTGTCATTCTTCCCCTGCTGCTTGCCTTTCACAGTGGACCTCAGGGTCAGCCCTAACCTCCAGCTTCCTTTCCCTAGGATCTGGTTCCCAGTTTGTTCCCACTGTCTGCAATGGCCGAGAAGTGGTGGACTCAACAACATCATCACTTTGAAGATACCATTCTCCTGCCCTGACGGGGCTGCGCCCTGGATGGAGCCTGGAGCAGACTCAAGTCCATGGCCGGGAGGAAGTTGGCTGGAGCACTGCAATAACATATCCCCCACCTGCTCTCAAGGTCGTACCCACCTACCCACCTGCCCCTTCCGAGTCAGAAGTCAGGTCCTTGGCTGGGGAGCCTGTGTGCTTACCACTAACTGCCCTTCAGCTGTGTCCCCTGCTTGCCAGGCCTAGGGGTCAGAGGGGAGAGAGCCAGGGTCCACTGTGCCCTGGAAAGGGACGATTGAAGACAATGGGCCCCGACCCCCCCCCATCAGCAAAGGTGCTTCCAGCCCCTCCCCCACCCTTGGGCCTTTTTTATTTTTTATATCAGTTACTCTGGGATGGGAAGGGTGGTTATTGTGGGGACCATTCCTCCCTCTGCACAGTAGTTTGTCTTGTGGTTTATTTTGTATTATCTGTAAATAAAGTGTTTTTATTTTTTAAAAAAATTTCTCTTTTTCCCTTGACCCAGGGAAATCCCTCATGCCCTCCTTAGCCCCTCAACCTGCATTCTGCTACTGTTGATGGACTCTGCTCACCGCCCGGTGCTTGGCAGCCACTAAGACAGACCTAGCCCTGCCTGGTGGAGAGATATAAAATAAATAAAGTATCCTCCCTCAAAAGGAGCCTGTATCAGTCAGATTTCTTGCAACTGGAACAAAATATGTGACGCCCTGGTTTTCAGAGCTGGCTCCAAGGCAGAGCAGCGTTGGAAAAAACTGCTCATGCCATGGAAGCCACGAGAGAAGGGAACATGGGATAAGAATACATCCATCCAGGTCACGTCCCCAGTGCCCCACCCCTTCCATCGAGGCCCACCTCTGAACTTGAGGTTTGAGGGGGACTTTTAGATCTAACCCATAACAAGGGCCAAGACACTCATGGGGTGAGGACAGGAGGTTTACATGGCCAGATTCATCTTCCAGCCCAAGAGAGGGGTTTCCCAAAGGGTCCTTCCTGCCAGGTGCTGTGGGGTGACTGTCACCCCAGGGAATGGTGAACTTTCTCATGGCTGGTTGCCTGGCATTTGAAGGAGCTGTTGGTCAGTGCAGAGCCAGGCAGAATGTGAGGACCTGTGGGACCAGATGCCATGGCACATGGCACATACAAAACCAAGGAGAGCTCGTGAGGGCAAAGGTGGATGAAGCAGGGAGGGCAACTGAAGAAGCCTTCTATTGTTGGGCCAAGCAAGAAGCATGGACCCGCAGCAGAACCGTCTTTCGGTAGCTCGTATGTTTGCTATCTGAGCATCACCAGCAGAGGGCGCCAAGGCCTAGCCTCGGCCACAGGCTCAGGGCAGACCACTGCTGCCATGTTGTGGCCTGGAGGACAGTGGGCCGTGAGCCGGAGGAATATGACAGTATCAGGAAGGGCTCTGGTAGTTGAGAGGGTCTAGGGCCTATGGTGGATGATGGGCAGGTCAGGGACATTTGTTATTTTCGTTTGCATCTGCAGGCTGATGAGGCTGTGAAATTTGGGTTAACAATTTAAAATGTGGAAACAGAAAAATAAAAAAAAGAAAAACTGCAGAAGGATTTCTCCTTTGCCAATATCTGGGATGTAGGGATGACAGATAAAATGTAGAATGCTCAGTTAACTCAGTTAACTATAAAGCTCGTAGACAGGAAGTACTTTTTTTGTTACCTCCATCCCACACTTACACTAAAAGATTTTATTTATCTGAGCATCCTGTATTTTCTCTGTGAATTTTGACACTCCTATTGGAGTGATCTCTATTCCACCTTCTTGGCCCAGAGACAGGAGAGGGGCCTGATGCTCACCTGTGAGTTACTTTTCCTTTTTCCTCTGTGGCTACCCCTAATGCTGTGCAGTAGGACAGATGAAAGGAAAATAGAAAGTAGTTACTGGAGGTGGGGAATGGGGACTAGAAGAGAGGGGATTAAAGTGATTGAAAATGGCTATGAGGTGTTACATCATACATGTTTACATCTGCAAAATAGGCATTACTATATTGTATTACAAACATGCACTTAACTACAAGAACAACAACAGCAGCAGTGGTACCTTGTAGCCAGCGTGGCTACATTAGGCGCCCCACGGTTTCTCCTATTGAATGAGAAACTTTGAATGACTCCACCCTGCACCTTCTCTGGATGGTTTGGCCCTCTAGTTTTCCTCCATTAGGTCCTCTAGGGGCCCTTTCTTTATTCAGCATCAAACAGCGTGTATTAACTTGCCTATTTCCTCCTGTATAAGCAACTCTTCCATATCCTTAAAGCTTTTAGTTCACTCACCTCTGCCAGAGGTGTAGTTTTGAATATTTAGGATTTCTGTCTTGAGTAGAGCAGGATGAGCTGGTGAACTAAGAATTAGTAAGATGAAAGGCTTCTGGTGCCTAAAGCAGCTAGTAGCTGGAGCTGGCAGCACTGAAAGTGGCTAGCAGCAGAGAATGGCAGAGAGGAGTGGAGTGTTTCCAGGTGTTGCCATTTCTAGTGGCCACAAGAATTCTTGGAGCTTGCTGGTAGCTGCTGGCTCTGAATGGCAAGCTGGGCCACCAAACCTGTGAAATGATAGTCACTGGCTCTCATTTAACACTAAAAGTGCTACACTTTGCCAATTCATGATTTGTATATGAATTGAGCAAGAACTGTCAGCTGACTGGTAACATAGAGAAAGCCCCTGTGGGGGACTCTTCCCTTTAGAAATCCCTGGGGAAGAGGACAGATAATAAAGTGGTTGGTGGCAGGCTCAAGAAACAGCCTAATTGTGACTTCCACCTTACATGTAGCTAAGATTCTATGCTAGCTGATGACAGCTCTGTATAACTCAGGTCTAAATGCAGTTTCCCTGGTCTGGACGCCATGGTGCTTCTGCCAATGACACAGTTATCTCTGGCCCCTGCTTCCAGCTCGGCCTTTCCTGGGTTTTCCTGTGGGTCTAGACCAGGGCTTGTTACCCCTAGGCCCCAGAGAAGCCAAGATAGGGCTCTGATCGTCTCATAACCAGAAAGCAATCATTCTTTTCGGAGCTTAAAGATATCTTCCTTAATATAATAAAAAGTATAATGAACGTGATTCACAGATAAAAGGATACAGAAGGCATTTGGTGAAGAATCAGCTTTTAGCCCTGCCACCATGCAAGAAGAGGAGGAGCCAGGGATCTGGGGGTTGGGAGAAGTGTAAGGGATGTGGGTAAAGAATTCCTAAGGACCAACACTCCTGCCCTACCCCTTTTCTTCTACTTTCACATTTGTGGAGATGTCTTCCATGATCCCCTCCCTCACTTTACCTGACCATGCCTCCCTCGGCCTTGTAGTGTGGTAGACAGCACTGTCTTGGTCTTTGCTCTTCAACTCTCAGTTCTTGTCCTATATGACAGACCAAGCCCCACCAACTCCGCCACCCCAAGTCTTCCTCCCAATCTTGGGTGGCTTGGGTTTATCTCTGGCTCTCCTACTCTTGAGTAGCACAAATCCAGGTCTCACAAAGCCCTGGCATGTCTGCCTGGAAAAGGGGATGGAGTCTCTGCTCATACTAGTTTTGAGGTCCTCAAAGGAAAGCCCTACCTCTTCTGGGGACCAAGAACCAGGAATGCCAAGCTTTGAAATCTCTCCCAGAGATATCCATCATAGTGAATTGATTTTCCATGATTGTGACTACTAGGTGCTTTGTTTGAGTAGCTAGAGTTCACACTGAGGAGTAGGTTTTCCTCCTGTGGTTTTGTTCAAAGACCCTCCTAGTCCCATTTCTAGCCTTTCATCTGTCTCTTGTGTCCGTTCTGTGAAAATCACAGAATAGCCTTCAGCCTATTTGTGTGGACCTGGCTGTCTCTGACCAAACCATGAGTTCCAGTGGCTTGCAAGAGGGTGGTTCAAGTTTCTCTGTTTTCTGGTTCCCCAGTCCTGGCACAGGGAGGAGAGGAATTATTCTGTCACAAGGGCAGTTCTGTTGAAGAATGCCTTCTCCCATTTGATCAGGGTCCTTGACATAGAATCTTAACACCCAACAGAAAGTTGGTGATGTACTGAGAAAAAGTGCCAGGAGCAGAATGTGAGGATGACAAGGAATGGGGTTAAGATTAAAGTTCTTTCATCCCTCAGAATTCCATGTGTTGCCCTGGAGCTATATTTAGATTGGTGTTCCCTGCTATTGGCCTGTTCCATGCCATTATTCTTGACTCCTCTGAGGAGTTATGGGGAGGAGGGAGGAATTGCTTAGTGCCCCCAAACCCTTAGAAATGTCCCCACCCCAACTTCCAGAGAAAAAGAAGAGGAAACCACCACTCCTGATTCTGTGGGCCAGTGAGAGGTGAAGAGATTGGGCAATCTCAACCTGAGGGAGAGAGGCTAGATCTGGAGAAAGCAGGGGAAGGAGAAAGGTTGGAGATGGAAAGAAGAGAGGGAAATGGCAGAGCCTTGGGGAAGCTGGAGGAAGGAGGTAGAAATTAAAGCTATAAACCTTGAAGGCTCTTGCCAAAATGTCAGTTTTTAAAAATAAAAATTGCTTTATTCCTTCTGTGAACATAGTATATGCTCCCTATAAACAGTTTAAGAGTTGCAAAAAGTACCAAAAGAAAATAAAAGTATTAGCTCAAGTTTCATAATTCAAATATAACCATCATTAACATTTCTGGTGCAGCATGCTAGACATATTTCTGTGCATTTTTACAGATAGAAGGAAAGATAGAAATACTTTCATAAAAATGGGATTGTACCATATGCCTGTTTTCTTTAGTGAAGATTTAATTTTACTTGACTCTAATTGAAGAAAATGAATTTGAAGTAAAAACTGAGGAAATTCTTGAATGTCACACGCATTCGTCACCACAAAATATACTTTTCCCCCTGAACGATCCCTCCAAGTTTAAGAAACGAGATGAAGTAACATTTAGAGGTAAACATTCCTTAGATCTCAGAGGATCTGAGGAGAGTCTACTGGTTGTCAGCCTTCTTGGAATCATAGTGGAAGGCGAAGCAGAGGGCCCGCTGGCCAGTGCCTGCCCCTGCACAGAGCGCCTGTGCATCCGGCCCTCACTCAGCCACAACAGCAAGGCAGACACCGCGTTTAGGGACCCTGTGGAGGGAACGGACCCTGGAAGCTGCCTGCCTTCTTGTTTCTGAGCATATCCCTCTTCTCTTGTTTTTTTTTATAGAAACTTTTTTAGTTTTAGTTTTTACATTTAGGTCTTCGGCTTCTCTTGACTTAATTTTTATGTGTGATGCAAGAGTTAATATTAGCTTTTTTTTTAGCAGTGGGGACTGAACTCAGGGAGAGCTGATGTACACATTCCCAGCCCTTTCAAATTTATTTTTTAAAAGTTTGAGATCATTTCACTAAGTTTTCCAGGAAGGTCTCAAATTTTCTATCCTGCCTCAGCCTCTCGAGTAGCTGCTACATGCAGCTCGTCACCTTTACCCACATGGGTGTTCGATTATTCCAGCATCCTTAGTTGTGAAGGCTCCCTTTTCTCACCACTGAATGATACTGGCACCCTGGCCTGAAATCAGTTGGCCATAAATGCGTGGCTTATTCTAGATTCCACTGTGTCTTGTTGATCTACTCGTTTATCCTAATAAACACTACACTGCCTTGCTACTGTAGCTTTATAGTAAATCTCTAGATAAGGGAGGGCAGGCTTCTTTTTAAAGATTGTCTAGGTTGTTCTAGGTCTCTTACATTTCAAAATAAATTTTGGAAACAATCTTTGCAGTTTTACCAAAAAATCATGTCTTACAGAAAACTATAATTTTAATACTGCCATTCAATTCATGAATTTAGTATATCTTTTCATTTATGTCACTCTCTAATTTCCTCTCTCTTGTTTTGCAGTTTTCAGTGTGTTTTACAGTTATTATATTAAGTTTATTCTTAGGTATTTGTTTTTGTGATGCTATTGGAAATGATTTTTAAAGTATCATAGTATTTTCCAGTTGGTTGTTGCTCGTAATTGATTTTTAAATTGTGATAAATTACACATAACCTAAAATGTACCATTTAAATCATTTTCATCTCTCCACGTCTTTATCATTTTAACATCAGAGGTGTGGTAGCACCTCTATCTCTCATAACCATATTCAAGTACATAATACTTGGCCATTACCTGGATCCCATTGATAAAATAGGTATTTGGAATTTGTTTACTCTCACTGGACTTTGTGCCTTTTGAACATTTCCTTATCCTTGCTTCTCACTGGTCCTGACAACTAGGGTTCTCCATTCTGCTTTTATGAGCTTTTGACTTTTGAAAAATTACTGTTTACAAGTGAGGTAATGCAGTATTTGTCTTTCTCTGCCTGGTTCATTTCACTTAGCATAAATGTTCTCCAGGATCAACCATTTTGTAGCAAATAACAGACTTTCTTTCCTTTCTGTGGGTCAATAATATCTCATGATCTGTATCTATATGTATATTTGCAGATATCTCTTTAACATGCTAATTTAATTTCCTTTGGTATAGAGAATGGAATTGCTAGATCATATGTTTGATAGTTCTATATCTATCTATCTACCTATTATCTATCTATCTATCTATCTATCTATCTATCTATCTATCATCTGTCTATTTTTGCCTTTTTGAGACAGAGTCTCACTGTGCAGTTCAGGCTGGCCTGAGCTCACTTTGTAGGCCAGGCTGGTCTCAAACTTGCAATGATCCTCTTGCCTCAGCAGGAGTGCTGGGATTACAGGTGCGAGCTGGCTTTTATTTATTTATTATTTTTGGAGACAGTATAGTGCAGGCTGGCCTTGAACTCATGAAAACCTCCTGCCTCAGCCTCCCAAGTGCTGGAATTATAGGCATGCAACCCCACACCCAGAAGTTCTACTTTTAATATTGTGAGGAACTTCCATATTGCTTTCCATAGTGGTTGTATCGGTTTACATCAGTGTGTAAATGTGTGAGTGATTGTGTAAGTCTGTTTTCCACATTCTCAAAGACATTTATTATCCTTGGTCTTTTCTGATAATAGCCATTCTGGCAAGTATGAGGTATTACAAAGAACATGGTGTTCGTTTACTATTCCATAGTTAGTTAGTGTGTTGGGAACCTTTTTTGTACTCCTGTAACCCATTTGTTGCCTTCATTTGAGAAATGTCTCTTCATGTCCTTTGCTCATTTCAAGGCTGGATTATTTGCTTTCTTGCCACTGTGCTGCTTGTGTTCCTTATGCATTTTGAGTATTAACCCCTTAATGGCTTGCAACTTTTCCCTATTCTGTATGTTGTTTTTTGTTTCATTCTTCTGTGTTTGCCTTGTTGTGTAAGAGCTATATAGCTTAAACAATCCAGTTCGTTTATTTTTGCTCTGGCTGCCTATGTTTATCATGTCATATTAAAAAATCATTGCCAGGCCAATGTCAAGGAACAATTTTTTCTCTTCTCCTTTCCCCTTCTCTCCCCTTCCCTCCTTTCTTTCATTCTCTCCTTTCTTCTCTTTCTCTTCTCTCTCTTTTTTTCTTCATCCCTCACTTTCTTCCTCCTTTCCTCCTTTCTTTGGATCTGGTTACATGGCCTAGGCTGACCAGAACTCCTCATCAAAGTGATCCTCTTGCTATAGTCTCCTGAATAACTGAGACTACAGACACACATTACCATGGCATTTAAGATGTTTTTTCTTAGTTTTTTTTGTTTTGCAATTTCTGATCGTAGATCAATTACAAATTAAGGAATTAAAGTATGACATTTTTGAGACAGGTTTTTGCTACATTGCTCAGGCTGGTGTTAAACTCATGAGTTCAAGTGATTTCCTGATGTTAGCCTCTTGAACAGCTGGGCCTACAGGCATGTGCTGTCATACCCAGTTATTTTTAAAATTCTACCTTCTGCTATTGATTTTTAAAATTTCCTCCTGTATTTATGTAAGTATGAGTTTCTGACATATGTCATATTTCTCCTCTCTGAATAACTTAATGTTTCTTGCAAGGGAAGTCTACTAGCAATGAATTCCATCACTTTCACTTTTTGTCTAAGCAAGTTTTCATTCTCTCTCTCTCTCTCTCTCTCTCTCTCTCTCTCTCTCTCTCTATTTCTCTCTCTCGGTACTGGGGATCGAACTTATGACTGCACGTTTGAAAGGCAGGTACTTATGCTGCTGTGTTAAAACCCTGGCTCTTTCTCCTTTGTTTTTGAGACAGCGTTTTTTTCTTTCATGATACTGGGACCTTGTACATGCTAGACAAGCACTTTACCACTGAGTTACATCCCTAGCCTGTCTCCTTTGTTTTTGAAGAATAATTTTGTGAGGTACAGAATTCTGGTGATTTTTTACCTCTCACTTCACTCCTTATTTATTTTTGGTCTTTACAATGCAAAGGATCACTTCCAAGAACCTATGCGTGTTAAACAAGCACCTACCACTTACCAACACCTCCAGCCCCCTTCTGCTTGTATGGTTTCTGAGAAGTTGGATGTAATACTTATCTTCACTCTTCTATATGTAAAATGTTTTCCCCTCTGATTTATTTCAAGATTTCTCTTTCTGTTTGATTTTCTGCAGTTGCCATATGATATGTTTTGGTAGAATTTTGTTTTGTTTTTATTTTTTGGGATTTATTCTGCTTGGTGCTCTCTGAGTGTAGAGGAAAACTATACAAAGCACGAAGTTTTCATTTACCCCTTCTGTCTTCCTCCTACAGAGTTTCTATACTAATATCTTACTTTGGTGTGGAACATTTATTTCAACAGATGAATCCATATGATACATCATTATTAATTACAGTTGGCCAGGTGTGATGGCACACACCTGTAATCCCAAGCACTTGGGAGGCTGAGGAAGGAGGACTGCTGTAGGTTCCAGGATAGCCTGGACTACACAGTGAGTTCAAGGCCAGCCTGAACTACATAGTGAGACCCTGTCTCAAAAATAAATAAATAAATAAAATTTATAGTTTACACTTGGGTTCATTCTTTGTTTTGTACAGTTCTATTTTGACAAATGCTTAATGTTATGTGTTCACTATTACCTGTAATGCAGGTTTTTTCCCCATACAACTCCTAGTGGATTTTCCTCCATGAATCTGGCTTATACAAGTGCTGCCTTCCAAATGTTTTGTAAAAATTTTTCCATTTCCCTTACCATGGGAATTCCTTATAAACCTCAAGGTAAAGGAATTGTTGAAAACTCTTACCATCCACTCAAAATTAAACTATGAAAACAAAAAGGGGAATCCTTTCCTACATAATTCATACCTCATAATAGATTTCACTTAACTTTTAAAATTCTACTATGGATAGGACCTTGGCAGCAGAAAGAAAGTTCACTCAGGTAAAGGAAAAGAAAATAGAAAAAATCTTTACACTGGAGAGTGGAAGTGACCCGTTCAGTACTCATATGAAGTGGAGGATATGCTTGTGTCTTTTCAGAGAACACTAAATAGCCTATCTGGTTAAAGCATGTTGCCCAGCTGTGTCATGGTCCCAGATCTAAAGAAGAAGTTGGTTCCACCTTCTAAAAAGCTGATGTGCACTCCTGTGGCAGTGATGCCTTGGAGACCTATGCCATGGCCAATAGACAATGGGGCTAGACATGACCTGGGACCAATTGGCCCAAGAAGTTGGCCAAGATGCTGAGTAGATGGTAACCAAAAATGGGAATTAAAGGTCTGAATAGGTGATAGTGTGTGTGGAGATAACTAAGCTACATAAACTACATAAAAGAAGAACACAAAAGTTGCCAGTATTCTTAAGACAGAATCATATATATATATATACATATATATATATATATATATGACAAAAGGTTTTATTCTTTCCAAATTTTTCTTATAAGAGACCTCTGCTAATTCACCTACAAATAATTCTGACCTGTCTGTTTATAATTGTAAACTTCTACAATTGTGAGTTATTATAATATACATTATAACTCAATTTGGGCAAAAATATATTTGAGTGCACTCTAAATTTATAAAGAGATTTATCTTATGCATATTTGTCTATGTTCAATCTATAGATGGCTATTTTATTTAAGCTCAAGAACTTTTCTTCCTTTTGTATTTTTGGAGTTTTGAAGCAATTGTCTGATATGCTTCCACCAAGGTTGCCAACTGGTCAAAATGATGTTAAAACTGGATTCATAAATGTAATGCATATTTTATTGTTTATTGTTGTATAGTGACTTGAGAGTTTCTCATTGCTCAAAAATAATGTGTTAAGTGATATGATTTGGTTTTCATAAGTCATCAAAAAATTGTTAATTAAACAAAAGTCCCCTAGGGTAAAGTAAAATTATTGGAAAGGACTCCAGTTAATGAACAAAAATCAGCTGTCTGGAATAATAATTATCCAGTTCTTATTCATTGTTGGCAGGCCCCAGTAACATCCATAGCCTTTTGGGAGACACTTCAAAAGTGTTACTAAAAGTGTATTATTGAGATATGATTACATTGGTCATCATCAAACATTCTCTAAAAATGAGACAATAAGGTTTTCTGGTTTAAACGTGCTCTGGTACAAAACAAAATTAAAAAATAAAAGTTTTCATATGGCAATGGCAATTGATTTTTATTTATCTTATAGCATATTAAACGTACTCATGTCTTCAGATGTACAGGTCTTCTAAAATGCAAAACAGGGATTGTTTATGGTGATAGACATTTCTTGCAGATTCAGATCTCTGCCTTTAACAAAAATTTGACTGATACATATGCTATGTATGTACCACTATACGTAGACCTGCAAACAGTACAGACAATATCACCAATTTCTTCAATGATGTCCTATTAAAAGTCAACAAATTAGATAAAAGTGTCTTATGTACTAGATAGAGGTGATTGATTGTCAAAATGGAAATTTAGGTATGTTACAAAAATTTCATGAATGTTGTGCTGCAATGTTATATATGGCTTTTACTTCAAATTTTTTGTGCAAAACTAAATAACTTGTATTTTAACGTTCTACAAGGATTCAATTACTAAAATATCCATGGTTGGTAAGAAATAATGGTTCTAAATTATTTTTCAAGGTGCTTGATATTTAGATAAACTTACTAAGCTTACTGCTCCCATTACAATGTAATGTCATTAAACTTGTCTTCTGGATGTTCAGTGTTGTAGTTAGGGTTTGGAAGGAAAGCAATTACATATGCACGTAATTCATAGAATTATTTTACAATGGTCACCCAAAGAGTCAGGTACAAAAGGAGTGCAGAAAATCTGTCCATGCACTACGACCCAAGGAATCCAGCTGAGGACCTGGATCCTATGGCAATGTACTGCATGAGTCCAGCTGAAGACCTAGAGCCCATGACAGTGCTCCCGTGAATCCAGCTGGAGGCCTAGAACCCACAATAATATCTTATGAGAGTTTATTTCACAGATCTGCACTGGGAAGGCCCAAAGGCCAGTGGTGGAAGCTAGAAAGTCTGTGCCAGCAGGGTAAAGCACCCAGGCTAGCAGGCTGAGGATTCTGCACTGGAGCCAAGAAGTGATGCTCAAAATAAGAACCAGGGCTCCCCTGAAAAGTACCATAGCCATCCCCAGTGACAGTGAGGTCCCAAGCTCCTCCAGTGATGGAGCTTGTTCATATCAAGAAGTCAAGTTCATATCAGGAAGCCAGTGTGACAAGCTTCTGGAAATTGAGTAGCACACCATCCCCTCTGGAGCCAAGAAGCAGTAAATACTGGAGCTCCACCATAGTGAACCACAGTCATTCTCAGTGACAACAAGCTCCCCAACTCCTCTGACAATGACCTGTCTCCTCTTACCAGACCACACATCCTAATATCACATTTAGTTAGAGTACCACAACCGGCAACAAGAAAACCAATGGCAACAGGAGAACTAACAACACTACCTCTTCTTCCTCAGTTCTCCTGAAGGATTGGCAACAATCCTTAGGTGGGCCATCCACACGCAACACCACGCTGATTGAATTCAGCTGGTATTTAAGCTGACCATCAGTTTTCAATCCACTGCATTCAACAACTGAGGTTTAGAGACCAAAAACTAGAAAGATAGATGGGCTAGGCGGACAGCCAATATTTTGGTCTCAGATCTCTGAAGTCAAAGAGAATCCAGGACATAAGAAAATCTCAGCCACAACATCCTATGACTCAATGAGTCCCCAGTCTATCTATCTATCTATCATCTGTCTATTTTTGCCTTTTTGAGACAGGGTCTCGCTGTGCAGTTCAGGCTGGCCTTGAGCTCACTTTGTAGCCCAGGCTGGTCTTCAATTTGCAACAATCCTCCCATTTCGGACTCCTGAGTGCTGAGCTTACAGGGGTAAGCCACCACGCCCGGCTGAGATCATCAACTCTTAAGAGCTGACAAAAAAGATACTGTCATCTTTAGGAAAGGTCTCATCTAGTCTGGATCATTTAATTCAAACTTTTGGACTCTTCTGCCTCCTCCTATTCCTAAAAAGGGGCTTTGGCATGATCTGTCTACTGAACCTATTGTACGTACTCTAAATTGATGATTCTTTTCCCCTGAGGTTTTCTCTAAGTTGAAAATTGAGGCCTAATCTAGTTTTGATTAATGGCACAGTGAAAAACAGTTCCAAGACCTAGGTCACTCACCTTGCCTCTGTAGTTGAAGACTGGTCTAGGGGAGTATGCACATGTCTCCTGTTATCATTGATAGATTGTGTCAATTTGAGAAGTTTAGAAGTTTAATTAAGAGACTCAGCGGGGAACCAGGATCCTTACTTTGTAAACATCCTGTACAAGAGCAGGACAAAGAGATTTTGTGAGTGCTACACCTGCTGGAGGGGGTGGTCTATGAACAATACAAGGGAGGAAAAGAGGCTTGCTCTTCACCTTTTTGCTCTTGCTGCTTTTGCTGTCTTCTTCGGTCTTGAAGTGTTGCCCCTGTGCCATGCCACCCTGTCTTAGAGCCAACTGATTACAGACTGAAACCTTCACAAACTGTGAGCTAAATAAACCTTTCCTTCCTTAATTTTGAGTGTCTGGTACTTTGTCCCAGCAAAAAGAGAAAAGTTACCAAGACAGTTCAGGTCTACAGGCTTTTTGTATAGCTCAGATGGCCTTTGAGATTCTACTTTGCCCACTGGGTGGGTGCTAGGCAGAGAAGTGGAAGGTATTAGTTTAAAAAATTGAGTCTTAATGGGCAAAAAACCTTCAAAATACCAGCTGCTTAGCACAACAAAGTTTTATTTCTTGGTCATATATATCTATTATGAGTCATCTTGGGAACCATTCCAGGTACTCTCCAATCTGTTACTCAAGCTGATGGAGTAACTTAACCAGATTAAACCATAACATTCTTTAGAGGAAAATAACATGATACATATCCTCTATAAAATATCATCTATGATTTATAAGATAATCTTTAAAAATCAATAGACATTTTAAAAAGAGGAAAATGTTAAAACAGGAAAAATAAAGCAGAGACTAATAAATCAATAGGAGCATATAAGACTCTCATCTTGGCATTAGTAGTACAGAAGTTTCAAACAGCTGATATTAATGTTCAAAGAATTTACAGGAAAAAATGGAGAGATTTCAAGTGAAAAAGAGCTCTAAAAATGAATCTAATGAAAATTTTAAATATGAAAAATATGTGATTTTAAAGTTCATAAAAATTTGAAACCTCAAAGCTAACAGGAAAATGGACACAAAAGAAGAAAAAGCATCAAAGACAAGCTAGTACCAAAATGGAATCACAGAAAAAAAAATCTATGGGAAAAAACCCAAGCATTAAGTAATTGGACATAGATACAATCATAGTCCAAAAATGAAAGGAAAGAAAGGGGAAGAAGAACTATTGAAAAAGTAATAACATTAAAATGTCCCAGATCAGTGCAACATATCAAACTGCAGAACCAAGAATCACAGTAATTATCAAGCAGGAAAAAGAGAAAAGACTAGAGCTGGTGATGTCAAATGGATAACCAAAAGGAAAAAGAAAAACGTTAAGACAGCCAGAAAGAAAACACACAATACCTTGACGTGTAGGTGAATGACAGGAAGAATAATGCCTGGGCCCTCATCAGAATAGTGCGCATGCTGCAGAGGCTGAAGTTCTACATTCTGAACCTAGTCCGTCAGAGATGCCTTCAGTCTGTTCTCTGGATTTCTTCCATCACCAGCAGCCACAGCAGCATGTTATGGTTTATATCTAGTTGTCTCCCCAAAGCCTCATGAGCTCATAGATAGGGCTCTGGGGAGGTGATTTTATCATGGGGGATGGTGTTCATCAGTGGATTTATCCACTGATGAGTTTATAGCTAAACATGATGCTGAGAGATGAAGGCTGAGTGCAGGAGGTGGGTCCCTGGGGCATGGCCTGGATGAGTCCATATCCCTCCCTCTTACCTCAGTCCCTCTCTGCTTCCTGTCTGCCATGCCATGAACAATTCTCTTTTGCCATCCCGTTCAGTCTCAGAGCCAGCTGACTATGGAATGAAACTTCTATAAACTGCAAGTTAAATAAACCTTTCCTCCTTTAAATTGTGGGTGTCAGGTATTGTGTCTCCGGCATGAGAAAGTAACAAAGAGACCTTGAATGACCCCTGCTCGAGGGGCTATTTTATATACCACCGTGTACTGTACACATGGTGCCACTACTGTATCTGGATGCCCTTGTTTTATATGTGTTTTTTACTGGAAAAGAGCAGGCATTGTGTCACCTCAGTCCGCAGGTCTCTCTGAAAGGGCTCATATTCTTTCTCTCATAGCTCTTTCTCAGGAATTATCAGGACATTTTGTTAGAGCTAGAGTATCTGGTGAATGATCCTTTTCTCACTATGGATGCACCACTGTGTTCTAGGAGTTTTAACTTCCTGTTCTTTCTACCTTTGGGGTGTTGAATCTGGGGAGGTTCTATGACTGCAAGGAATCTCTTTGAACCAACCCCCATGACTACTGACCATGTACCTTCCCTCTGGACTGTGTCCTAGGAGCAACCCTTTCATTTGTGATTTTTAAAAAATGACTAACCTGCCAGACCAAGGCTTATGGCTTCCCACATGCCGACACATATACAGAAAATTTGGCTTCTTAAAATTATTTTCCCACTTTTCTTTTCACCTTATTCTCTTATTCTCATCTCCTTATTTTCATTCTCGCACCCCATGTATCTAAGCCTTATAATCTGTTTCATTAGAGCCTGAGCTGCTGAAGTTATTTCTGAACTTAACCTACCTGAGGAAAGGGTGTCCAATTCCAGTTTCCCACAAAGACTTTCTGAACAGAACCCTGGATATACATGAAGTAGTATTGAGAATCAACAAATAGGACTGCATCAAGTTAAAAAGCTTTTGCACAGCAAAGGAAACAACTAACAGAATGAAGAAACAACCCACAGAATGGGAAAAAATTCGTTAGGTATACTTCAGACAGAAGACTAATATCTGGAATATATAAAGAATTTTAAAAATTAGAGATCCCTAAACAAAAGACCCAATCAAAAAATGTGCAAGTGAAGTGCATAGACACAGAAGTACAAATGGCCAATATGTTCATGAAGAGATGCGCGGTATCTCTGGTCACTAGAGAAATGCAAATTAAACCACTGAGCTACCATCTCACTCCAGAAAGAATGATCGTCATCAAAAAATCAAATAATAACAAATGCTGGTGGGGCTGTGGGGAAAAGGAAACCTTCTACATTGTTGGTGGGAACATAAACTACTATGGAAATCAGTGTGGAGAGTCCTCAAAACAAAACAAAACAAAACAAAACAAAACAAAACATCCAACTAGGAAGAGAAATGCCATTTGATCCAGCTATTCTGCTACATATCTTCTCCAAAGAGTTAAAGACATCATATTATAGTGATATATGCATACTCATGTTTATAGCAGCAAAATTCATAACAATCAAATTTTGGAAACACACACATATATACATATATATATATCTTGGATATATATTATATATAAATAGAGAAAAGATAAGGTTGTATTTATACACAATGGAGTTCTATTCTTCCATAAAGAAGGAAACTGGAGGAGTTATTTGGAGGAAAATGCATGTACCTTGAGACCATAATGTTAAATGCAATGAATCAAACACATAAATTTAAATATCACATGGTTTCTTATATGAGAAACTCAAAGTATAAATAAAGAACAAAATAAAAGACACATAAAAGAAAAGAGGCAGATAGATATTTTTTTCAAATGGGAAGGGGATCCAGAGATGGAGGGAGGAAAGTGGGAGAGGAGGGAAGGGGATGAAAAAGGAATTAAGATATGCTGTGTATAAGTACCGACTTCACACAAGGAGTGTAAACATTATGCACTGTGAACATGTACTAATAAAAATTAATTTTAAAAAGCATATGAGAGCAATCAAACCGAGAACTCTTTATACTATTATTATTATTTTTTTTTTTTGTCGGTACTGGGGATCGAGCTCACCTGCTTGCAAGGCAGGTGCTTATGCTGCTAAGCTAAATCCCCAGCCTGAACCAAGAACTCTTAAAAACTTCCATGGGCTCTAGTAGAAAAAAATAAGTAATATGTAAGTATGGATAAAATAGTAAGCAGAGAGAAGAAAATTCTAGAAAGGATTCAAAAGTATTAGCGTTAGTGTTAAAAACACTAGGAGAAACCAAAAACAATGGGATCCTGAGTGGCCTGCACATAGCTGAAGAAAAAGATCTCCGAGGTAGAACACATGATAATAGAAACATCCAAAGCCAAAAAGCAAAGGGGAAAAGAGAATGAGGCAAACCCAAACTATTGGGTTACCATGTAATCCAAGAGTTACATGGTTACTACCAAAGGTATAACACATGCAAAATACGTTACCAGAAAAAGGTAGCAGAAGCAATGTTTGAAGCAAAAATTGTACAGAATTACCCTAAATTCATTAAATAAAGATCCAGAACAATAAGAACTCAAAGAATACAAAGACAAATACCAAAAAAGACCACACCAACCATTATATCAAGCGTCAGAAAATCAAAGTCCAAGAGAAAATCTTGAAATATTTGATGGGGGTGAGGTGAGGTGGAGGGAAGAGTTTTCCTGCAGAGGAGTAAAGATAAGGGTCTCCGTGAGCAGAAAGGGAAAGGAGAGGAGATGAAGGAGCTGCCTTAGAAAAAGTGTTAAAAGAAAAGAAATGATGAGTTCTTCAGAGAGAAGTAAAATAATATGAGCTGGAAACCTGGAGTATGAAAGGAGAGTATTAGAGAAAAAGTGAAGATGAAAATAAAGGTTTTATTTTTCTTACTTTAAATTTATAAATTTGTGCAAAATACTGCATATGAATGTTTTTACACATATATGTACGTGTTTATGCTTGATTGCGTATCAGTAAAGTCAGTGATAAAGAATTAGGATTTTTAAATTCTATGGTGCTCGACTGTAGGGAGCCACGTGCTGCCTCCCTGCCTCTCTCTCTCCTTATGGGCACAATGTGTCTGCCTACATTAACCATAATCCTCTCTTGCTTATGTCACATACCCGGATGTGATGATGACCTTGTTGTATTCATCCCCATAGCCTCTTCCTGTCCCACCAGCCCGCCCTTGGCCTATAAAAGATGTAATCACTTCCAGAATAAGATGAAGCATGGGGGCTGGGGATTTAGCTCAGCAGCTAAGCTCCTGCCTTGCAAGCAGACAGTTGTGAGTTTGATCCCCGGTACCGATAAAAAGGAAAAAGACAAAAAAAAAAAAAAAAAAAGATGAAGCTTGATTGGACTCTCTCAACTTGCCTCAGTCTCTCTCTGTCTCCCTCATGTTTTTATTTTAATCCCTGTTCCCTCTCCAGGTACACCCCACGGATTGATCCGTGGGCTGGATCAAGTGGCACCCAGCATAGGGGCTCCTGGCACAGAGGAGTCAATGAGGGAGCCGTTCCAGAAAGCCGGCTGAAAGTGAAAGCAAATTAAACCAAAGACTGTGGTGAGGAGTGAGCAAACTAAATCAACGATTAAAGCTAAAAGCAAAAGGACATTAAATCAAGTACCGAGGCCTGTGCAGACGACTACCTAACGTCCTGCTTGAGTCATGGTGAGTGAACAGCGACCCCATTCCCTTTCCCGGACATGGGTTAAGCATTGAGTGAACACAAAGTGTTCATGGGAGGCCTTATAAAGGCATGAAAGACAAGAGGGGTAAGGGTTAGAACAAAAGAATTCTTGCAGTATTTTCAATTTATTCATAAGGTTTGCCCTTGGTTCCCCCTAGAGGGTTCTATAGATACCAAGAGGTGGAAAAGAGTAAGAGATGCTTTAAAAGATTATTATAGAGTTTTTGGTCCAGAAAATGTTCCGGTGACTACCTTTGCATATTGGAATTTAATTTCTGAGCTGCTTGCCAAGCAGCATGCAGATCCTAAGATTGAGGAGATGGTTGCACAAGGCCCTCTGAGCTACACAGCCTTATAGTGCCCCTAAGATGGTACCTCCCTCTGGCAAGCCTCGTGGTGCTCTTAAAATGGCGCTTGCCTCACTGAGGGGTCTAGGTTGTGTACCCCTTTGAATTACCCAGAAACCATCCTTTCCATCCCATTCCATTCCATGGAAAAACTATGACCCACCAAACGGGTTCTGGTGCCAAAAGATTGAGGATCACTGGCTTATAGCATATTTTATAGAATATTTCCTAGTGACAAAGAGTGCCCATAGCCTTTGACACCCATTTTGCTCTTTAAATGTATATGTGTTTTAACATTTGCATGTGTGTGTGTGTGTGTGTGTGTGTGTGTGTGTGTGTGTGTGTGCCTTTTTTCAAAAAGCACCATTAAACCAGGGCTTTCTTACAGCTGAAGTCCCCAGGCCTCTGGAGGTGACAGTTAGGAGAGCAGTTTAGAGGTGTGGTCCTGGAACCAGACACTTGTTCTGGGGCCTCGGGTACCAGGTCATTTTTCCTCTGAGCACTTGCTTTGCCCATTTCCTCCTTGCTGCTTCTTCCCTCTCCTCTTGCACTTCCTTTCCCACAGTGATGGTCCTTTTCCCACCCAAGGCCTTTGTTCCCTCTTCATGACTGAGCTTTTCTGGGTGAAATTAATTATCTTCATTTTACCTCTGTCTCATGAGATGATGATGAAATATTTTGAAGCAGATAAAAGTTTCTCTTTTGCTTTACTCTTTACTGTATATTACCTTAGTTTCAGCCTCCAGCTTCCTTTCATTTCAGGTATGTCAATTATAAACAACTATGGCTGGATTTTTAGAATACCCACAGCAAGAGATCTTCCATATTAAATATCTATTTAATATGGAAAAATTCTGACCTTGGGACTTTTTCTTTTTTTTTTTTTTTCATTTCATACCTGTACTGGAGTGACCGAATTTTCTTCTCTATGCTTTCCTTTAATGCCCTAAGAGCGTGACCAGTTTGCCACCCACCTCCCTGACCTTAACCCTCACTTCTATCTTACATAGGGTACCCTGATGTGAGAGACATTGGTCTGTTCCTCTATGTTCTTTTCTCCTTTCAGCCATGTGGGGAGACTGTAATTCATTTCTCCTTGAGGTTAAATGCAGCTACCAGTCTAGCTGAGTCTATAAAATGGGAGGAGATTGGGGGTGCAACTCAGTAAGAGACTGACAGCTTAGCATGCCGAGTGCAATTCCCAGCACCTAAAGAAATGAGAGCAAATTCACATAGTTGAACAATATGTTGCCTCCTTAATATAAGAAACTAAAGGAGTTAGTGGGATCCAAAACGTAGAGTAGATACTGTGAAAGTGAAAGGAGAGGAAACATCTAAAAAGGGAAGGTGATAACCATTGTTAATTCTCTACTATTTTGTTTTAAAGTCCTATACTCTTTTCATTGTTTTGTTTTAATTAGCTTTATTTGGTTTGGTTTGATTATATCTGATAGCATGGGCAGCTATTTTGAAGATAACAAGATATATTATTGTAGCCATTCTTGATTTCCTACTATCTTGTTTTGAAGTTCTGTATTGCTTTAATTGTATTGTTTTGCTAGGCTTTATTCTCTTCTGTTTTATTTGATTTTATTAGATTTGATCATATGGGCAGCCATTTTGAAGATAAGAAGAGACATTATGGTAGCCATTTTTTATTGCCTATTATACTGTTTTGAAGTCCAGTATCACTTTCATTGTTTTGTTTTGATTGGCTTTATTCTGTTTTACTTTGTTTGGTTTTACCTCTTAAAAATAAATTAAAAAAAAAAGAAATGAGAGCAAATGGGACCCTGCAAAGAGAAAGGCTGAAATTCGGGTGCTCTTCTCTCCACCCCTACCTTTCCCTGCTGGAATGAGCACAGTGGCAGGAGCTCACAGCCCATGGTTTGGTGTCTGGGTGGAGCAGCCTGGGATGCTGAGCAGTTATATGGAGACACTGTCTAGATCTCAGTAGGCTTTGCATGAGTCAGAAATATACCTCAGGGGCTGGGGATGTAGCTCAGTGGCACAGTGCCTGCCTGGTAAGCCCAAGGCCCTGGGTTTTATTTCTGATGCAAAACCAAACCAAACCAAACCAAACCAAAACATTTCAGTTAAGCTGCAGAAATATGGAAGTTTGTCTCCCAGGAGACAAACCTAAAATTTTGCCCTCCCTCTGTTTATCTGAAATATAGACGTGATGGCTGAAACTGTTGGCATCTCCCTGAGAGCACAAAGCCTACGGTCAACTCCCACAGTGCAGTGTGGAATCGGGAGAGGAGAGCAGCTGCTGTGCTGTGGACTTTCCCTTGCTCAGCTTCACCGTGGGAGAGGACAACAAGCTGCTCTTCTGGTTCGCCACTGTCTCAGGTTTCTGTTCCCAGCTGCCCAATATGATTTTTCACTATGATGAACAGTTTTCAAACTGTGGCTCTACCTCTGAATCCTAATGACCAGGCCTCCAGCCAGGCCAGTTAAAGCAGAATCTTTGGGTGGATCCAGGCTGGGGACTTTTTGGTGACCTTAGAGATGTCAGCGTTCTTTGTAGTTAGTATTACAGTCTTCAACTCTTGCTAACCCAGGTTTCTTTTTGGTGCTCAAGACTGAACCCAGGGCCTCATGTATGCTAAGCAAGCACTCTACCATTGAGCTACATCCCAGGAGTTAGCCTTTCTCACTACTGGGGTGGTAGCCACAAGGGTATTCAGGCAGAATCCTTGTCATGATCAGCTGCAGACCTAACTGGTCTGGAGGTGATAAGTACCAGACTAAATCCAGTACCTTCACCCCTTCCACAGCTGCACTGGAGGCTCCCCGCCTCAGACAGACAGCTGGACACACATATGCATGCATGCACACGCATGCACACTCACCAGATGGGTTTGGGGTTGGGAAAAACTGTATGGCCCACAAAGACCTCTGTCTCCTGTTCTCTTCCTTTCTGGTTCTCTCACCCCTTGTGCAGAGCCTGCCATCAAAAGACCCTGTGGAGGGTCATAGGCCTCAGATTTCTGGGATGGAGGTTCAGGGACCAGCACCTGAGAGATCAGGGTAAGAGTGAGGAGTCTGCTCTGGATGATGAGGTAAAGACTGTAAGAAACCAGCTGAGAAGTGCTCACACCACAGATGCATACGCGCAGAGTGAGGCCCAGCAAAGCAGCAGATCATCACCCCACTGGGCAGGCCTTGCAGAGGGGTGGTGGTGTGGGGAGGGTATGGGGTGGGACTTGGAAGGGGAGGACAACTGCTTCTAAGAATGGGAGGCTGTAGAGGCTGTGTGCCCAGACTCATGACTTCTAGTGGCAGAGAAGCCCTTCACCTGCACACCCCAGCCTTCCCTACTTGTTAATTCACCCCCGGGGGAACACTTCCCTCCCCCTCCCATGTCTGGTTCTCCCAGAAAATGTCCAGCAGAGAGGAGAAAGCTATTTGTTCAGCTTCAGGGGAGGCAGGCAGTGAACACAGCTGCTGCTCCCCAGCTCCCTGTTCTGCTTTCCCCAGGGGCTCTGGCTGACTGCCTGTCCCTCTGTCCCCAGGAGACACGGCGCCTGTCCTGCTGTTGCTCAGCTGAGGTGCCTTGTCCTCTGGGCTGCCTGCTGAGCACTACACTGGTCCTCAGTGGCTTGCAGGACAGGCCTGTGGAATCCCAGCTTCCCAGTTGGCCCTGCTGCAGCCAGACTCCCCAGTGTCCAACTCTGAATGGAGAGGTCTAGGCAGGAGCTGCAAGAAGAGGAAGTCAAGGCCTGTTCCCACTGTGGAGAGGCTGAAATTATCGGACTGAAATTATCGGGGCACTGAGCTTCACCTAGGCCCTGTAATTAGCCAGGGATGACATCAGGAGCAAGAACCTGAACCTAGGTTCAGTCCCTGGTTACGGGGGCTTTAGATCACAGCAAACATTTCTGGGTGGAAGGCAGGAAAATTAGGGGCTGAATCCTCTCTTGGGGCCCACTCTCCATAGGGCATGTTTGTGGTCAGTAATTGTCTTTATTAGGAGAGAGATCCAGTCTCTTTGGCTTTGTGGTGTCCTAGGTCATGAGGATCTCGATGTCGAGCTCCATCTGCCCGGCTCTGACCTCATAGTGGCCCTGGATCAGGCCTCTTGTCTGGCTGGCATGCCAGCGCCAGTGAGCCTGGATAATGCAGGCAGCTTGTCGGGCCTGGAGGAAGCGTTTGCGGGCCTGCCACATCCGAACGTGGGCCTGCACCTTCACCACTGCCCACTCTTGGCAGGTGTAAAGTCTTAGTGCCAGGCGTTTTCTCTGCTCCAGGGTCTTGGCCTGAATCGACCTCCACCAGCACTGGATGACCCAGGCCCGGAGTGCTGCGTGCAGTAGCGTCCGGCGCACCATGTTGCCACGCCACCATGACTGGATCCTCACGGCTGCCTTCTCTAACTGATCGAGGGAAAGAACATAAAGGGCTCAGTGGGGACGCACACTACTTCTGTCCCCACCTCTGGTACTTAAAAGGAAAGGGAATCCAGCCCAGGGCCCTGCTCTATTGTTTCTAGGTCAGTCCGTTTTATTTCCACTCCCCGCTCTTCTTTAGACCCTCTCATTATTCAACAGGTAGGCCCTTCCTGGAAGGGTCGTACTCACAGTTTGTGTGTCCATGGCCCTGATCTCTAGTCTACTTAGGCCTTATTTAAAGCACTAGTCTTTAGCCACACCCTCAACTGTTAGCCACGCCCTCATCATCAGGCCCCGCCCACTTGCGCTAAAGCCTCCACCTGCTCTGACCCAGTGTATCCACATCTATCCTTTTCGTGCTGTATTTTCTTCTGGATTGGCCGGTTATCTTATGTATGCATTCCTATCATTCTGGGTGTCTACCATTATCTCTTACCTTCAGTTTATTTCTCAGAGCCGACATGCCCCTTAATCCTTCTCTTCCTACACTGTCCAGTCAGTTGTTTCTGTTCCTTCTAGTGGCAGTGCCAAGCATCAGGAGGATTGGACAGAGTGGAAAGGTAAGGTTTGGAAAGTATAAAGCCAGAAGGTAAGTAAAAAACTCTTCTAAGCAGACGTGTAAAACTGTAGGTAGAAAATTCAACTCTCATTGACGATTAATTAGAATTGAGATTTTCTTTGGTTAGAAATATATACTCTGAAAAGCAATGATATAATTATAAACAATCATAGGTTTTTATTTTTTGATGGGAATTTTGTGAAATAGAATTTATTAGAATCTGTGTGATCATAGGGAAAAAACCAGGAGAGCAATTGTGAACAGTGTGGAAGTTAGTATAAGAAATCATTTGTATGCATTCTGAGTGTCACTAATTAACACATTTCTATAGAAAATCATGTTGCAAAATCATCATATGTATGAAGAAGCACTCAATAGTTATACAGGTAAAAATGTACGAAAAAATATTACAGAGATGGAAAGTTAACATAAACCTTATTAAAGGGTCAGTCTGCCCCCAGAGCTTGTTCACACTTCTGTTGCAAAAAAAGCAGCTTCTTAGGTGGTCAGCCTGTCCAGGCTTGGGCTGCAAGAAAAGAAACTTCCCAGAACTGTTCCAACTGCAAAAGTCAACCCTGCCCAGGAGGGTACCTGATAACAGTTGTGTCACACACTGCTGCTTGCACGTGGCTCACCTACAAAACAACCCTTAAAAAGCCTTCTCCACAAAACAACCTTTAAAAGCCCTTCCCCAAGCCAAATGGTGGCTGTTTTAATCCACAAGACAGTCCACTCCCGCCCAAAAAAGCTTTTTTTTAATTTTAAAGAGATTAAGATAAAACAGGACATAAAGCATATCAGAACAGAACAATGTAAGCAACACAGAATTTCACTAGAAGACAACCCGTAATTAACAGTAACTACCACAATGTCTCTTTCTTTGAAATATTTGAGTATAACTTCATATACAATAGTATCAAACATAACAAAATAGTATAAAAACATTCAAGAGAATGAGAGGTAGAATGTCTGGCTTGGCTTTGTGTGGGTTCTAGTCTATCACTTATGTTTGAAGTATTTGTCAACTTTTAAAAATTTGGGATTTCTTTTCTTGTCCTAAAAAATACTCACTTCATTCTATATCTGTAATTTTCTACACTTTATTATTATTATTGTTATTATCATCATCATCATCATTGGTACCAGGGATCAACCTTGCTTTTGCCAGGCAGATGCTTATACTGCTGAGCTAAATCCTGGCCCTACATTTGCTTTTTAAATTAGACCTTCCAAATAATATAAGCTTAAGCTCTCACAAAACCTAGATGTGTCCCGCTGTGCTGTGAAAGTGCAGTAATGCAGCCAGATCTCCTGTGAGCTCACAGAGCTGTGTTCCTAGGGTTCTGAATTAGGAGTGAATCTGCAGGTGATATAGAAGTGCCACAAGGCCTTTGGGATTTGGAAGCTTTTTTGGATCTGTTTATCGTTTCTGTTTCTGCATGATGGTATGCTGGGTGCCATGGCTTGTTGAGCCAGGCACTATCTATGGCTCCTGTTTATGTGTATTTGAGATTCCTGCTGCCTTATACTAGTACCATGATTGTGTCCATCTGGATGTCTTAGAAGTTCTGTCCCTAACAACAACCAGGCAACTGGCTTTCATCATGTTCAAAGTTCTCAAAAGAGACCATCCTCTGCTTCCTTTAGTGCTCACTGATCTGGCCGAACAGAGCACAGCTGCTATATTCGGCACATTCACCCCCGTATTAAATTGTCAATCCTAGTGTCAGCAGTCTATTCATTTAGAAGAGGGCAGTGGACATGGCCAACTTTCCAGGGCTCTACCCAGTCAGGTGAGGTCACCACAGCACACCTTTCCCGCCCTACTCTGGCCTGATTAGAAGTTGCAGTAATACCATGCCTTTATTTTCTTCTTGAGTATGCTCTTTGTGTTCAGTTTTGCAGTTATTCACAAAGTGGCAGTTGACGTGTTGGGGGTGCTGTGGCTCAGGTGTGGTTTGAGTGTACCCCCAAGGGTTCACAGATGGAGTTAGTCCCAGGGTGGTGCTAGAGATGGAACTTGAAGAGGGTGACTCTAGTGAAAGAGGCCCTTATGACCTTTGGGGTGTTGCTTTCAGAAGGGATGAAAAGAATTCTTGTGGAGCTGCTGAACTCTCAAAGAGCAAGTTATCCTGAGTGTGAGCCCAACCTCTAATCACTCTGGCTTCCTGTGTGCAGTGTGGTCTCTTTATCCACACAGTCCTGCTCTTGTGATGCTGTCCACCGTGAGGTCCTCACCACACCTCAGCTCACCCTCCTTTCTTCCAGTCTCCAGAACTGTGGTCCTTTTAAAGTGGAATCTGAACAATTAACTATGCATTTATAGAGTATATCTGGTACCTAAAGAAATATATAATTTTTGTGCTTCTGTGTATTCTCCATTTATTAACTGAAGTAAAAATCACCCAATAAAAATCAACTATTTAAATTTTTTTTCAACTGTATTTTTCAGTGGTTTTAAGTCCTTTAGTGTTCTAAAGCTATCACCATTATCCAATCCCAGGTTCTAATTTCATCTAATTTCAAAAGAAACCCTGCATCCATCCAGCAGTCACTCCTCATTACCTTTCCCCCATTCCAGTCCATGGCGATCACTAATCTGCTTTCAGTCTCTAGGGTTTGCTTTCCCCAGGCATTTCAGATAAATGGAGTCATATGGTACATAGCCTTTTGTGACTGCCTTCTTTCACTTAGCATGATTTTGCAAGTTTCATCCACATTATACAACATGTCGTACCTTAATTCCTTCATGGCCAAATAATATCCCATGGTATGGGTATGGCACATTTTGCTTATATATCCATCAGCTGGTGGACATTTTTATTGTTTCTATTCTTTGATGATTAGGAACAGTGCTGCTATGAACACCTGTTTTCAATTCTCTGGGGTGAATGCTTAAGAGAGAGTCGTAGTAGAATCCCACATTTAACTGCATAAAACTGTTTTTCACATAGCAAACCACTTTATATTTCCACCAATCTCTGTGCCCTCAGGAACACTTGCTATTCCACTACCCCTTTTCAGTGGTACCTCACTGTAGCCATGAATTTTTATTTCCCAAACACAAATGATTTGAGGATCTTTTCATGTGCTTGTTGTCCATTTACATATCTTCTTTAGGGCAATGTCTAGTCAAGCCCTCACCTTACAATCATCTTGCTTAACAACAGGGATTTGTGTTGCTAAGCAATGTGTTGTTAAGCAGTTTCTCCATTGTACAAATATCACACAAACCAGGATGGTTCCGATATTACCAGGCAGCTGATTCTTATGGGGCCACCACAATGTCATGTGATGCATAACTTTTTGGTTGTTGAATTGTAAAAGTTTAAAAAATATATTTGGTGCACAAATATGACTTGAAAGTTTTTCTCCTATTCTGTAGTAGTCTTTTCATTTTCTTCATATCATTTTTTGAGTAATGAAGTTTTTAAACTGTGAAATGCAAAAAACAACCCTGTGAAGTCCAATTTATCTATTTTTCCTTGTTGGTATCATAGCTTAAGGACTCATTGCTAAAAATATAAGCTCATAAAGATTTGCTTATATGTTTTCTTCCAAGAGTTTTTACAGTTTTATCTGTTCCATTTAAGTCTTCAATTGATTTTTAAGTTAATATTTTGAAATGTTATGGGGTAGGAATTCAATCCTCCTTTTACATGGGGTTGTCTAGTTGTGCTATCACCTTTGTTAAAGTATTCTTTCACTTAAGTCTTAGTACTTTTTTTGAAAATCAAGTGAACAAAAATGTTTGGTTTTATGTTAACCTCTCAATTGTGTTCTATGCATCTATGTATCTGTTCTTATTTCAGTATCACACTGTCTTGATTACTGTAGCTTCACAATATGTTTTAAAATTTGAAAGTGTGAGTCTTCTAACTTGGTCTTTCTTTTTCAAGATTGTTTTGACTACTCTGTGTACCATGCAACTCCGTGTGTACTTTAAGATTATTTTGTCAGTTTCTGCCCAAAAATAGGTGATAAAGATTGTGTTGAATCTGTAGATTAGTTTGGGGAGTATAAAGCCTACCAACCCATGATGGAATGCTTTTTGGTTTATTTAGACCTTTTATTTCTTTCATCAATACTTTGTGGTTTTCAGTATATAACTTTTATAACCTGAATGGTTAACTTTACATCTAAGAATTTTATTCTTTTTGATACTATTATAAATAAAATTATTTTCTTAATTGCATTTTGACTTGTTCATTGCTGGTGTATAGAAATACAAATGATTTTTGTATGTTGATCTTTTATCTTGCGAATTTGCTGAATTAGTTTATTAACTCTAATATGCTTTCTGTGAATTCTTCTGAATTTTCCACATTTAAGTTTGTATCATCTGCAAGTAGAGATGACTTAAATTCTTTTCAAATTTAGGTATATTTTAGGTCTCTTCTTTGTTTAATTCTTTAACTCAAACTTCTAGTATAATGCTGAGAAGCAGTAATGAAAGCTGTTGTCCATATTTTTCTTTTGATCTTAGAGAGGAAGTTTCAATCTTTCGTCATTAAGTATAGTGTTATGTGGGTTTGTGGGCTGTTTACAGATGCATTTTATCAGGTTGGGGAAATTTTTTCTATTCCTAGTTGGTTAGATTTTTTTCTTAATCATAAAAGGATTCAGAGATTGTCAAATTCTTTTTTTAAACATGAATTGAGATTACCATATGATTCTGCTATTCTGTTAATATAGTGTATTACATTAATTTTCCTGTGTTAAACCTGCTTCACATTTCTCAATAAATTCCACTAAATTAGTTTTTATCTCTAACCTCTTTAATACAGTGTTGGATTCAATTTGCTACTTTTGTCAAAGGTTTTTATGTATTTTTTTTAAAATAAGAATTGCTGATCTGCAGTTTCCTTTTAGTGTCTTTGGTCTCAGCGAGTCAGTGAAAATAAAATGTCTCCTCATCCATATTTTTTGGAAGAATTTTAGATGTCTGTTCTTTAATGTTTAAAAAGAAACACTGGTAAAACCAAGTAGTCCTGGCTTTTGTTTGTTGAATTTTCTGCTAATTCAGCCTTTTTTGCTTGTTATGTACTTACTCAAATTTTCTGGTACTTACTTACTTAGTTTTGGCAGTTTGCATGTTTATAGGAATTTGACTATTTCCAAGTCATCTAATTTGTTGATACACAGTTGCATATAAAATATATAAAATTGTGTTCTCATTTTATTTAATCTTTTTTATTCCTATAAGATTAGTGCTAATAACCCCTACATGTATTCTTTCCCCTTTGTTGTTTATTTGTTATTTTTAATGATATTTTTAAAAAGTCAACTTTTGGTTTTGTTGATGTATTGTTTCTTATTTTCTATTATCTCTGCTCTAATCTTTATATGTCTTTCCTGTTTGTTTTACTTGGTTTTCTTTTTCTAGTTTCTGGGGTAGAAAGTTATGCTCACTGCATTTGACTTTTTATCACTACATGATTTTAGTGAATAATGATTACATTCATGTGGGGAGTAGGTAAATGTACATGACATGTTTAATTATTTTATTCCTCTTGTCCTACCACCTCTGCTTTCCAATTCCATATCTCTTTCCCATTTACAGGAGATCTAACTCTATGTTTTTATGTCCTATCTTCCCTTTGCTCTTTGAGCTATTTATGTTTTGGGTTTCCACTACAGGAGTTTTTTTTTTTCTTTAAAGCTAGTAAAATCCAACAAAACAAGACAGAACAAAGCCAATCAAAACCGTGCAGCAAAATTGGTACAGAACTTCAAAGCAGGATACTAGGAAAACAGCAATAGTTACCATAGTATATCTTGTTATCTTTTTAAAAATTTTTAAATTTTATTTTAAAGAGATTAAGAGACAAGAGGACAAAACAAAGCAGATAAGAACAATGTAAGCAACACAGCACTTCACCAAAAGACAACCAGATACTAACAGTAACTACCATAATGTCTCTTTCTTTGAAACAGTTGAGCATATCTTCACATACAATAGTATCAAACATAACAAAATAGTATAAAATCATTCAAGAGAATGAAAGTATTATAGCTCATTCAGAACCAAATAACAGAAGATGAACAATGGCTACTATATTATCTCATTTTCCATAAAAACTTGTTTGTGCTACCACATATTTTAAAATCCATGAAGATACAACATGATAGAACCAATAGAAACAGAAGATCAAAAGCATGGTAGGACTTCAAAGCAAGATGATATTAAATCAGCAGTGACTGCCATAATGTCTTGTTTTCTTCAAAATGGTTGTTCGTACCATCACATATAATAAAATCAAACCAACCATGATAAACCCATTCCAACTAATGAATGCAGACATTATAAGGCTTCAAAGAAATGTGAAATCATGATTACCATTAACTCTTATGTACTCTTACTATTTTGTTTTTTTTATTCTTACTATTTCTTACACTAGGAAGACTATATGGTATTTATACATGTGAGTTTGGTTTATTTCTTTTGTGTGTATGGTTTCAAGTTGTGGCCATTGATTAATAATTATCTCAATGTGATCATTACTTATAGCTGAGTAGTACTCCATTGTATAAAAAAATCACAACTTTTTTATCCATTCCTCAGTTGACGGACACTTAGGTTGTTTCCAAGATCTGGCGATTACAAATTGTTCTGCTATAAACATGGGTACACATATATTACTGTGGTATAATGTTTTCTTCTGGGAATATGCCTAGAAGTAGAATAGCTAGGACTTCCAATCCCAGATTTTTGAGAAATCTCCAGACTGACCTCCACAGTGGTTGCACCAGTGTACACTCCCATCAACAGTGCAGAAGAGTTCATTTTTCCCCACAGCCTCTCAGCGTTTGTTGTTGGTAGTTTTCTTGATCCTGGCCATTCTTTCTGGAGTGAGATGGAATCTCAGTGTGGTTTTAATTTGCAATTCTCTAATGACTGATGATGGTGAACATTTTTTCATGTATTTATTTGCCATTTATATTCGTCATCTAAGAACTGTGTATTTATCTCAGATACCTATTTTGGGTTGGGTCTTTGAATTTCAGGGATCTGATTTTTTAAATTCTTTACATATTTTAGACAGAAGTCCTTTGTTTGAGAGACAGTTCACTAAGATTTTTTCCCAGTTTGTGGGTTTTCTTTTCACTATGCTGGAGATTTCTTTCGACATACAGAAACTCTTTAATAGGATGTGATACCAGTTATTGATTCTGGGAAGTATTTCCTGTGCAGTTTGGTTTCTATCCATGAATTCTCTACCTGCCCTTATATCTTCAAGATTTTCACCTAATTTGTCTTCCAATAGATTTAGTGTTTCTGTTTTAATATTCAGGTGTTTGATCCATATAGATTTCAATTTAGTACATGGTGATAGGCATGGGTCTAGTTTTAGTTTTCAGCATATGGAAAGCCAGTTTTCCCAGCACCATTTATTAAAGAGACTGTCATTCTTCCAGTGAACATGTTTGGCCCCTTTATCAAAGATATGGTGTTGAGTGTGTTTGTGGTTGTGGTTGTATCTTCTTAACTATTTCACTGATCTGCAAATCTGTTTTTATTTTAGTAACATGTTGATTTTATTACAGTAGCTTTGTAGTATAATATCAAGTCAGGGATTGTGATGCCTCCTGCCTTGCCTTTGCTGTTTAGAATTGCCTTTACTATTCTAGGTCTCTTCTGGTTCCAGATGAATTTTAGGAGTGATTTCTCTAGATCTATGAGGTATGTTAAGGCAGTTCCATTGGCATTGCATTGAATCTGTATACCAGTTTTGGGAGAATGGCCATTTTCACAATATTTATTCTTCCCATCCATGAATAAGTGGTGTCTTTCCATTCTCTGAGGTCCTCTTTGATTTCCCTTTCAGAGTATTATAATTGTTCCTGTATAGATCTTATACTTCTTTTGTTACATTAATTCTTAAGTATTTCAATTTTTAAAATTTTATTTAAAAGGAAAAAGAGAAAAATAAAACAAAACAAAGCAGTGTAAGGGTACAAGTAATACAGAACTACAAAAAAAGTAAGAAATCACCAGTTAATAGATTACACATTATCATCTTAGAGATAGTTGCTCAAGTCACAGTATCAAAGCATACAAAGTGGACATTCAAACAGTGAGACTGCAAACAGTTGTGTTCAATGATCCAACCAAAAACATTAATATGGTCATCTATTTAACACCCCTAAACACATTTGCAGTTGTATCCTTTAGAGCACTTTTTTCCCTTTCTCTTTTACAACAAGATTTACACACTTTGGGTTTTATTACTCCTCAGTTCTTATTACTTTTTTTTGGAAGAGAATAAAGTCAAATATGGCAAAACAAAGCTGTCAGTCAAAACCAAGGATAGACATAGCACATGATGTAAAAACAGAGTACAAGGTTATCAACAATGGTTACCATAATGCCTCTTGCTTCCTTAAAAAGAATTGTCTATCTCATTAGGTATTATAAAGTTGAACAAAGCAGTAGAGAACAAGACCAATAAAACCTAAACATTGTAAACATTACAGGACTTCCAAAGGAGATAATAGTCAAACCAGAATGGGCATCATCATGAATCTTATTGCCTTCAAAGTAGTTGCCTATACCCCCAAACTTAATACTATCATACAGAATGGAACAGAGTCTAATCAGTCAAACAAGATAGTGGGAGTATTACAGGACTTCAAATCAAGTTAATAGGAAATCAAAAAAAGTTACTATAATATATCCTGCTAATTTTTTTAATTTTTCCCCTTAATTAAAAAGTCATAAAAAATAACTAAATAATTTTTTTAATGAATAAGGGAGAGATTGAGATAAAAGAGGACAGAACAACATAACAATACAGGTCAAAGCATGACTGTTTCAGCAACCTAGTGCTTCACCACCAAATAACCCAACTTAATAGTAGTTACCATAGTGTCTTTTTCCTTGAAATATTTGAATATAATTTCATATATTATAGCTTCAAATACTTCCATATCAAGCAGCCCAAAATAAAGCCATTCCGATTAATAAGTGAAAACTATATAATGCTTCAAGGCCACATAATGGGGAATCATGATTACCACATACTTTTATATATTTGAATCATTACTTACATTAGGGAAACTATTTGGTATTCACACATGCGAGATTGATTTATTTCACTTATGAGTATGGTTTCAAGCTGTGCCCATTTATTGATAAATATCTCAATGTGATCCTTCTTTATAGCTGAGTAATACTCCATTGTATAGAAATACCACAACTTTTTTATCCATTCCTCAGTTGATGGACAATTGGGTTGTTTCCAAGATCTGGCGATTACAAATTGTACTGCTATAAACATAGGTGCACATGTATCACTGTGGTATGATGCTTTCAGTTCTTCTGGGAATATGCCTAGAAGTGGAATAGCTGGAACGAATGGGACTCCCAGCTTTTTGAGAAATCTCCAGACTGACCTCCACAAAGGTTGTACCAGTCTACACTCCCACCAACAGTGTAGGAGAGTTCCTTTTTCCCCACAGCCTCTCCAGCATTTGTTGTTGTTGGTTTTCTTGATCCTGGCCATTCTTTCTGGAGTGAGATGGAATCTCAGTGTGGTTTTAATTTGCATTTCTCTAATGACCAATGATGATGAACATTTTTTCATGTATTTATTTGCCATTTGTATTTCTTCATCTGAGAAGTGCGTATTCATCTCAGATGCCCATTTTTGGATTGGATCTTTGAATTTCGGGGGTCTGAGTTTTTTAAATTCTTTATCATTTTAGACAAAAGTCCCTTGTCTGAGGGGGAATTCACTAAGATCTTTTCCCAGTTTGTGGGTTTTCTTTTCACTATGCTGGAGATTTCTTTTGACATGCAGAAACTTTTTAATAAGAGGTGGTCCTGGTTATTGATTCTGGGAAGTATTTCCTGTGCAGTTTGAGTTCTGTTCATGAATTTTCTACCTACCCCTATGTCTTCAAGGTTTCTACCTACTTTGTCTTCTAATAGATTTAGTGTTTCTGTTTTAATATTCAGATCTTTGATCCATTTAGATTTTAATTTAGTACATGGTGATAGGCTTTGGTCTAGTTTTAGTTTTTGACAAATGGAAAGCCAGTTTTTCCAACACCATTTATTAAACAGACTGTCGATCTTCCAGTGAACCTGCTCGGCTCCTTTATCAAAAATAAGGTGGTTGAGTGTGTTTGTAGTTGTGGTTGTATCTTCTAATATATTCCTTTGATCTTCATTTCTGTTTTGATTCCAGTACCATGTTGATTTTACTACTGTTGCTTTGTAGTATAACTTCAAGTCGGGGATTGTGATGCCTCCTGCCTTGCCTTTGCTGCTTAGAATTGCTTTTGCTATTCTAGGTCTCTTCTGGTTCCAGATGAATTTTAGGAGTGATTTCTCTAGATTTATAAGGTATGTTGATGGTATTTTTATTGGGATTGCATTGAATCTGTATAACAGTTTTGGGAGAATGGCCATTTTCTTTTTTTTTTTTTTAATTTTATTTAAGGAGAAAAGAAAAAAAAGCAGGGAAAGGGTACAAGTTATACAGATTTACAGAAAAAAAATGAACAGTAGGAAATCACTAGTTAATGGATTACATCTTGTCATCTTAGAAATAATTGTTCAAGTCACAAAATTAAAGTTTGTAAAGTGGACATTCCATCAATGATACTGCAAACAGTTCTGTTCATTGATCCAATAAAACTCTGTGATATCATTTTCTATCTTATACACTTAAATATACATGCAGTTATATAGTTTGGAGCACTTTCTTTTCCTCTCTTTTGTACCATGACTATTACACATTTTGGGTTTCATTGCTCCCACGGTTCTTATTACTTTTTTGGAATAGAGTAAAACCAAATGTGACATAACAGAACAGAATCGGTCAAGTCAAAAGGGTGGACATAATAGATAACGTAAAAACATAATACAAGGTGATCAACAATGGTTACCATAATGCCTCCCGCTATCTCTAATAGAATTACCTATATCGTTAGTTATAATACAATTGAACAAAACAGTAAAGAATAAAACCGACAAAACCAAAACATTGGAGACATTGTAGGTCTTCAAAAGTAGATAAAAGTCAACAAGAATGGGCGTCATAATGAATCTCATTATCTTTACAGCTGATGCCTAAACTTTCGAACCTGATACTATCCAACAAAACAGAATAGGGGAACATCAGTTAAAAACCAGATGGTGAGAGTAATACAGGGCTTTAAATCAAGGTAATGAAAAGTCAAAGTGGGTTACTATAATATATCCTGCTATTTTTTTCCTTTAATTAAAATGATAAAGATAAAAAAGTAAATAATGGAGTGGAGATTGAGATAAAAGAGGGCATAACAACGAAACAGCGCAGATCAAAACATATCCATTTAAGCAGAATAGTGTTTCACCACCAGATAATCCTAACCTAAAAGTAGTTACCATATTGTCTCTTTCTTTGAAATCCTTGAGTACAACTTCGTATACTGTAGCATTAAATATATCAAAACAATGTAAAACCATTCAAGAGAATGACAGCATTACAGAGTATTTAGAATTGACTAACAGAAAATGAACAATGGTTTCTGTATAATCTCCTTGTCTTTAAAAGGTTTTTGCTTATACTATCGTACATAATAAAATCCAATAAGATACAGCCTATTTAGACCATTGGAGACAGAAGGACAAAAGCTAGATGAGACTTCAAAACAAGATGATACTAAATCAGTATTACCTATTAAGATGTCATTTTCTCCAAAATATCTGTTCCTATCACCCAATCTTCTCTGCCTCATTTCTGTTGAGCTCTTTTTCTGTCAGTAGCTGTCAGTTTGTCTTCTTCATTTTGTTCTCTGCTCCATTCGTTGTGGCCTCTCTGCTATTATTTCTGGATTCTTTGTATTTTTCTTTTTTTAGAACATCCTGCAATACTCTCTTTAGAGTTGAATTGGTGGTTGCAAATTCCCCCAGTTCCTCTTTATCCTGGAAGCACCTTGTTTTTCCATCAATTTCCAGGGACAGTTGTGCAGGATATCTCAATTTTGGCTGGAGATTATTATCTTTCAAAGCTTGAATTATTTCCCCCCACGCTCTTCGTGATTTGATGGTTTGTGCAGAGAAATCTGCTGTAATTCTGATGGGTATTCTCTTGTAAGTGGTCTGTTTCTTGTCTCTTACAGCTTTTAATATTCTGTTCTTGTATTGAATTTCTGGAATTTTTATTATTATATGCCTGGGTGTTGCTCTGTTTGGGTTGTAGGTAGCTGGGGTCCTGTATGCCTCATACATCTGAGTATCTTTACCTTTTGCTAAATTAGGAAAATTCTCCTGGATTATTTCTGTGAGTAGCTTTTGTAGTTCACTTGTTTGTGTCCCTACTTCTTCTTTTATGTTCTTAATCCTTAAGTTATGGATCCTCTTATCATCTTCTTGTCTTTGTATTATTGCTGTTTGTTTCTTTGTTATTTTTAAGAAGTTTTTCATTTCATTCTCCCATATTACAAGTCTGCCCTCCAGTTCAGATAGTCTGTCCTTAGTTTCTTTCAAGCTGTTATGCCAGTCTTCTATAGACTTCTTAGTATCTTGGTAGTGCCTTTGAACCTGCTTCACGTATTCTATGCTTTCTCTGTTTTCTCCATCAAACAATTCTCCCCTTTTTTTCTGTTCTTCCATTCCACCACCTGTTTTTTCTTGGGTGGTACTTAGCATTTCTCTAACTATTCTGCCTACTTCTAGCTTCAGGTCGTTGATAACTTCATTCCTGAATTGGTCTATGAGGCTCTCTATATGGTGCCTTATGTATATTGGTGCGGTGTCTGCTATTGCCTGTTTCTCAGAATTGGGGGCTGAGGAGCCTTTCTTGTTGCTGCCTTTTCCCATGCTGCCTCTTCTTCTCTGTTCCTTATATATGCAAGCTTATATAAGAGGCCCAGCTTCTCTCCCAGTCAGCCACAGCCTGATCGAATTGCGCCAGTTAGGTGTTCCCGCTCACCGCTGCGCACCAGGGAGTTACGGACCAGGCAGCCTACGCGTCTCCCCTCCCGGCCACCGTCAGGCTCTGGGATCTGGGTTGGGACAGCCTACCAGGTCCGCCGGCAGCGTCACGCAGGTCAGGTACTTTTCACCGATCCCGCCCGAGAGGGGGATGTGTGGCTGGAGTCGCCACAGCGCCGTGCTCCCGCAGGACTGCTCGGGCCCAGAAAGTCCTCTGCTGGAGTCAAACTGTGGTAGAGTGTCAGTTTCTCTCACTCACCTCACCACAAGTCAGTGCACGCCTCCCTGCTGTTCGCAGATTGCCGTTCTCAGAGCTTCTGCGTGTCTCTCTCCTTGCGGAGCCACTGTAGAGGCAGCCAGCCGCCGCACGGCAGGAAACCCAAATCACGGCTTACAATGGCCCGGGGTCCAGCCTCCACACCGAGGCTTTTCTGTATCTGTTTTAGCACCAGGACTGCATTCCAAGTTGGCTTCTCTCAGCCCAGTTCGTTCCTGAGTCAGCAGAGCATATCTCCACCTGCTTATGTCTCCTTAGTCCGCACCATTCCTGGCTTCTGAGCCGAGTCTTTCAGAGAGCCTCCGGTAGTTGCTGTTATCTGTCCGCCATGTTCTCCCCAGAATGGCCATTTTCACAATGTTTGTTCTTCCTGTCCATGAGCAAGAAATGTCTTTCCATTTTCTGAGATCATCTTCAATTTCTTTTTTCAGTGTATTATAATTTTCCCTGTATAGGTCTTTCACTTCTTTCATAAGAGTAATTCCTACATATTTCATTTTTTTGCTTGCTAGTGTGAAGAATGTTGTTTCTCTTATTTCCCTCTCTGTGATTTTGTTGTTAGTGTATAGGAATGCTATTGATTTCTGAGTATTGATTTTGTATCCAGCTACATTACTGAATTTATTTATTATATCTAAGAGTCTTTCAATGGAGTTTAGGGGGTCTGCTATGTAGAGTATTATGTCATCTGCAAACAATGATAATTTAACTTCTTCTTTTCCTATCTTTACCCCTTTTATTTCTCTCTCTTCTCTAATTGCTCTGGCTAGTACTTCCAGTACTATATTAAATAGGAGCGGTGATAAGGGACATCCTTATCTTGTGCCTGATTTTAAAATAAAGGCCTTCAGTTTTTGCCATTTAGTATGATACTGGCTGTTGGTTTGTCATAGATGGTCTTTATCATATTGAGGTAAACACCATCTATTCCAATTTTCTGTAAAGTTCTTATCATGAATGAATGTTGGACCTTATCGAAGGCTTTTTCTGCATCTATAGAAATGATCATGTGATTCTTACTTTTGGCTTTATTGATATGGTGGATTACATTTACTGATTTACATATGTTGAACCATCCCTGCATTCCTAGGTGTGAATCCCACTTGGTCATGCTGTATAATCTTCTTGATGATTTGCTGTATTCTGGTTGTTTCTTATATTGCTCATCTAGGGATTCTATCTTTTTATTTCCTCCAATTTTTTAACTCTTTTCTTTAGATATATTCAGAATCTCTTTCATTTCTTTTGTCATTTCTTCTTTTACCTGGGAGATTATTTCGAGTTTGAATTCCTTTAAAGCTTTCTGGAGTTGCTTGTTTATTTCAGTAGCTATTATGTCCAATATTTGAGGTGTATGGCATATATTTTCTTCTATATACATCGCTCCTAGGGTTTCTTGAGATGAGCTGGAGGTTTGCAGTTGTAATTTGGTCTTTTGTTTTGTCATTTTCCTATATTTCTGTGTTTCAAGTGTTATTCGAAAGCTTCCTCAGGGTCTGTTGGATATCCACGTCTATGTTCGTAGCTCCTGGGACTCTGGCACCCAGTTCCCCCAAGCTGCTGGGCCTCTAGAACCAGTGGCCCTCTTCTGCCTGTTTAGAACTCCGTAGTTCCAGATAAGCTGGGCTCCAGGGACACTGTGCGCTGCCTGCTTGCTGGAAACTCCACAGTTCTCCGGGTGTGCTCTGGGGAGGCGGATGTAGATGCCTCAGACCCACTTAGCCACTTCACTGCACCCGGAAGCCTGGAGGGTTCCGAACAGTCTGGGCTTAGGGCCGAGTGCACTGGGCACTTACCGCAGGCCGCGGGGCCTCTGGAACTGGTGATGCTCGCCTGCTTGCTGAATAATCCACAGTCCTCCAGACACCCGGGGAGGTGGATGCAGGCCAGTATTTCAATTTTTTGGATGCTAGCGTGAAGGTTGTAGCTTATCTTATTTCTCTGTTAGTGATTTTGTTGTTAGTGTATAGGAATGCTATTGATTTTTGACTATTGACTTTGTCTCCAGCTATACTGCTGAATTTATTTATTATATCTAGGAGTCTTTCAATGGAATTTTGGAGGTCTTCTATGTAGAGTATCATGTCATGTGCAAATATTGATAATTTAACATTCTCTTTTCCTGTCTTTACTCCTTTTATTTCTCTCTCTTGTCTAATAGCTCTGATGAGTATTTCAGCACTATATTGAATAGGAGCAGTGACAAGGAACATCCTTGTCTTGTGCCTAATTTTAAGGTAAAGGCTTTCAGTTTTAGGCCTTTTAACATGATGTTGGCTGTTGATTTGTCTCAGATGGCCTTTATCACATTGAGGTAAAGGTCATCTATTCCAATTTTCTGTAAGGTTCTTATCATGAATGAGTGTTGGACCTTATCAAAAGCTTTTTGTACATCTATAGAAATGATGATGTGATTTTCATTTTTGGCTCTATTGGTATGATGGATTACATTTATTGATTTATGTATGCTGAACTATCCCTGCATGCCTGGGATGAATCCCACTTGGTCATGGTGTATAATCATCTTGATGATTTGCTGCATCCTATTTGCCAATATTTTATTGAGAATTTTTGCATCTATGTTCATAAGGGAGATTGGCTTGTAGTTCTCTTTTTTAGTTAGATCTTTTTCAGATTTAAAAAAATTATTTAAAGAAAGACTAAACAAAACAGAAAATGGGTAGAAATAATACATACATTCAAAGAAAAAGTAAACAGTAAGAAATCATTGATATTTACATACTGTCCTCTTACAAATAGTTGTTCAAGATACAAAAGTGGAAAATATAAAGTGTGAATTCAAACAGCGAAACTGTAAACAATTCTGTTCAACTATTCAACGAAAACTTAGTAATATGGTTATCAATCCTATACATTTAAACATACATGCAGTTATCCATATCTTCATTTATGTTGAGATTAAACAAACTAAAGCAGGCTAAAATCATTCTGAACAAAGAATAATAGTATTGCTGGATTTCACATCATGGCACTCTGGGATCAGCACTGGGTACTGTAGTATTTTTTAAAATTTTATTTAAAGAAAGACTAAACAAAAGAGAAAACAGGTAGAAATAATACATACTTTCAAGGAAAAAATAAACAGTAAGAAATCACTAGTTGATGATTACAGATTGTCCTCTTACAGATAGTATTCAAGATACTAAAGTGGAGCATATAGGGTGGGGATTCAAACAGTGAGACTGCAACCAGTTCTGTTCAATTATCCTACAAAAACTCAGAAATATGGTTATCAAACCTATAATTAAACATACATGCAGTTATCCATACCTTCAGTTATGTTGAGATTGAACAAACCCAAGCAGTCTAATATCACTTTGAACAAAGAATAATACTATTGCTGGGTTTCACATTATGACACTCCAGGATCAGCACTGGGTACTTTAGTGTCTCTTTTTCTTCAGAGTATTTGTTCATTTCATCATGTGTCATAAGATCAGTTCTCATAAACTGTTTATAGATTCTACACATGCATGAGTCTTAACATGTATTTCTATTCTTTCTATATTAGAGGGAGAAACAAAGCAAGACAAAACAAACATATTCCTATAAACACATGAAACAAAAAAGACATATAAGACAAAGAGATCTACCATAGTTCCGGTGTTGTCTCTTGTTATCGTCAAGAATTGGCTATATTATCAGACGTAGTATAAAAGAATATACCAGTCTCTAACAGTATTAGTAAAACCACAACTTTGTGTACAGTATACAACTTCAAAAACAGGCAGTAATCAAATCAGAATGTGTATCATAGTGAGTCTTGTCATCTTCAGTGTAGTTGCCTATACTCTCAGACCTGATACTCTCAATAAAATCAGTTTTGATTGAAATATGTTGATACCAAACAACAATCAAACAAACCAGATTTAACTAAGATCAGTCATGATAAAACAGCATAAATCATACAGGGCTCCAGATTAAGTTAATAGGAAATTATGATTACTGTGCTGTATCCTGATGTTTTGGGGATAGCTGTCTGTGCTCTCAAATCTAATGTAAGTAGACAAACTGGGACAGAATAAAATCTATCTAAGCAGAGTGGTGCGAGCAATGTGATTTTTAAATCCTGATACACTATTAAAAATATCTTCCATCCTTTTTAAGAGTCTCCCTCCCCTTTCACCTCCCCAGGGTACACTGTGCATTTTTGGGTCTGACCAAGACCCTTGGTTTTAAATTGGAAGGGAGCAACCTGCTGTTTACCTATGTGGTTCTGAACCTTCTCTCTCCTGTACTTGATCTCTAATTGTATTTCTTTACCTATTAAAGCCTGTCTTTCCAACCTATCCACAAATACTGGCCTAGTTGCCCCTATTACTCTCTGGTTCTCTGTCACATAGAGCATTGTTTTCTCATATTTGATTTTCAGTCCATGTACTATTTTTCATGTTAATTACATTTCCTAAAAATAGCATCTTGATGGATGCTACCTCCTAATCTATTCTAGGTTCTTTGTAAAAAAAAATTTAGTGTATCAAGGCCATTTATATTAGAGATTATAACCAACCTTCTCTGCCTCATTTCTGTTATGCTTTTTTGCCATCAGTTGTCTGCTTGTCTTCTTCATTCTGTTTTCTGCTCCATTCATTGAGGCCTCTCTGCCACTGTTCCTGGAATCCTAGTACTTTTCTTTCTCTCTAGAATGCCCTGCAGTATTCTCTGTAGAGTTGGATTGGTGGTTGAGAATTTCCCAAGTTCCTCTTTGTCTTGGAAGCATCTTGTTTCTCCATTAATTTCTAGAAACAGTTTTCCATGGTACATCAATCTGGGCTGGAGGTTATTTTCTTTTAGGGCTTAGAATACTTCACTCCAAGCTCTTCTTGATTTGATGTTCTGTGTGGAGAAGTCTACCATGATTTTTATGGGTTTTCCTTTATAGGTGATCTGTTTCTTTTCTCTGACAACTTTTAATATTCTGTTATTATATTGAATTTTTGGGATCTTCATTATTATATGCCTGGGTGTAGCTCTGTTTTGGTTGTAGGTGGCTGGAGTTCTGTATGCCTCATACACCTGAATATTTCCTTTTCTTATGTTTTGGAAATTTTCCTTAATTATTTCTGTGAATAGCCTTTGTAGTTCCTTTGTCTGTACCCCTGCTTCTTCATTCACATTCTTTATTCTCAAGTTGTAGATCCTCTTGTCATCTTCTAGCCTTTGTATTGGTACTGCTTGTTTCCTTATTATTTTTAAAAAGTTTTCCCTTTCATAATCCCACATTGCAAACCTGTCCTCCAGTTTGGACAATCTATCCTTAGTTTTTTTCAAGCAGATTTGCCATCTTTCCATAGAGATTTTAATTTCCTGGTAATCTCTTTGAATCTGCTCCATGTATTCTATATTTTCTTTATATTCTTCATCAAATGGTTCTCTCCTTTGTTAGAGTTCCTCCATTCTTCTGTCTGTGTCTTCTTAAGGGGTGCTTACCACCTCTTTTATTATTATTATATTGTGCTTTACTTGGGTAAATATTTCCCTTTTGAACTCGTCTATGAGGCCCTGAAAATATCTCTTTATGTCCACTGGTGCTGTGTCTGATATTGCATGTTTGCTGTTCTCATTCTCCTTTGTATTTACCTGTCCTGGGTCAATGTTCTCAGGGTTGGGACCTGGGGACTTTTTGTTGTTGCTTCCTCTTCCCATCTTTTTTGTTTCTTCTGGGAGGGCCCAGTTTCTTTCTTTGTTGGTTATAATTCTTCTGACCCCTCCCACTGCAGTGTGCTAGTGAGTTGCAAATGGGGGCAGAGTATGCTGGCCCCTCCCCTCCAGTCAACATGCTAAGGCCTTCACTGTATTAGTATGTGCAGCTTCCCCTCTGGATCAGTCAACCTGCTGAGGCCTTCACTATGTTAGTGTGCACTGCCACTGTACGGAATTGATTTTGGATAACCTATTGGGACTCAGCCAGGTCACGTGACCCAGGCCAAGCTCACTCCACCAATCCCATTCAGAAAGGGAACAACTGACTGAAGTCACTTCTGCCCCTTGTTCCTGCCAGTTCTGCCTCGTCCCAGAATGTTGTCTATTGGAGCCCCTTTTCTGTGGAATGGTTTTATTCTCGTCACTCATCACAGGTGGATGCAAGTTCCCTGCTAGCTCAGCTCTCTGCTCTGCTTGACCCCCAACATTAGTGTGACTGCATTTCCAGTGAGTCGAAGTGGTGGGATTTCGGACCGCTTGGTGAGCCGCCACCACACAAGTTCGGTACTCCAGTGGGAGCACTGAACCTTTAGTTGTTCCTATAGTAGTACCAGGACTGTATGTTTGATTGGTTCTTCTCACCTTAGTTTCTTCTTGGGACAAGAGAATTCATCTCCCTCTGTTTGGGACTCCCCACACTATATTATGTTGAATTCTAAGTTGACTATCTGAGGGAGCCTCTGTAGCCTGCTGTTATCTATCTGCCATCTTTGTTCCTTCTTCTTTTCAGATTTTGGTGTTAGAGTACTATTTGCTTTCAGGAATGACTTGGGAATAATTGCTTCCCTTTTGATTTCATTGAAGAGTTTGAGGAATGTCAGCATTGTCTTCTTTTTATTTCTTGTAGAATTCTGCAGTGAATCCTTCTGGGCCTGGGCTCTTCTTTGTAGGTAAGAAATTAATTACATTTTCAATTTCATTAATAGAAATTGGGTTATTCATCAGTTTCACATCTTCTTGACCCAGCTTTGGTAGTTCATATGTTTCTAGGAATCTGTCCATCTCTTCTGTGTTATCAAACCTATGAGAGTAGAGGTTTTTGAAATAGGTGTTGATGATCTTCTGTATTTCCACAGAGTCCACAGTGATTTCACCTTTTTCATTATTTATTGCATGAATTTGAGCTTTTTTTCCCTTTTCAAAAATAAGGTTGGCTAAGAGCTTATCAATTTTATTTATTCTTTCACAGAACCAACTCTTTGATTCATTTTTTTCTTTGGATTGTTTTCTTAGTTTCTATTGCATTACTTTCTGCTCTGAGTTTTATAATTTCTTCCCTTCTTTTTGCTTTGACTTGCTCTTTTTTTCTAGATGTTTGAGGTGTAACATCAGGTTATTTATTTATGTTCATTCTGTTTTCCTGATATGGGAACTCAGTGCAATAAATTTTCCTCTGAGGACCACTTCCATTGCATCCCACGGACTCCAGTAGTTGTATTTGTATTTTCATTTGCTTGTAGGGTTTGTTTAATTTTTTTCTTTAATTTCCTCTGTGACCCACTGATTGCTCAGGAGTGTATTATTCAATTTCCATGTGTTTGTTGGGTTTTTGCAGTTTCTTTTATCATTAATTTCTAGTTTCATTGTGCTATGATTCAATAACATAAATGGGATAATTTCAATTATATGCATTTACTTAAATATGTTCTGTGGGCTAGAATATGGTCTATTTTAGAGAATGTCCCATGTACTGCTGAGAAGAATATATATTCAAATGATATTGGATGGAACACTGTAAACGTCTATCAAGTCCATTTGTTCACAGGTGTGATTTAGTTCTGTTATTTCTTTGCTGATTTTCTGTCTGGCTGATCTGTCCCTTGGTGTCAATGGTGTGTCAAGATCTCCTGTTATAATGTGTTATTGCTTATTTGATTTTTCATGTCTGTTAATACTTGCTTTGTATAGTTGGGTGCATATATATTTAAGATTGTTATCTGTTCCTCTTAGTTTTTTTCCTCTAGTATATAGTGAGCTTCTTTATCTCTTTGTATCATTCTTGGTTTCAAGTTCACATTCTCTGCAAACAGAATAGCTACCCTCCTTTTTTCAGGGTTGCTGTTACACGAAGTATTGTTTTTCATCTTTTGACTTTTAGTCTAGGAGTTTCTTTTTGAATTAGATGGATTTTTTTATATGGCATATAGTTGGATGTTGTTTCTTGATCCATTCTGCCAATCTGTTTCTTTTAATGGGTGAACTGAGACCATTTACATTAATGGTTATAACTATTATATATTGGTTTGTTGTTAACATGTTATCTTTCTGCTATTGCATCTTTACCTTTCCATTCTGTTTAATTGTCTGCCTTGCTTAGTTGTTTTTTCCTATGTGTATCTAGAATGTCTTTCAGTATTCTTTGCAAGGTTGGTTTGATGATCATAAGTTCTTCAGCTGTTCTTTGTCATGGAAAGATCTTATACCTCCATCCATTTTTGAAGGACAGTTTTGTAGGGTACATCAGTCTGGGTTGGAAGTCATTTTCCGTTAGGATCTGAAATACTTCACTATATGTTCTTCTTGACTTCATTGTGTTGAGAAGTCTGCTGTGATTCTGATAGGTTTTCCTTTATAGATGACCTGTCTTTTCTCTCTAACAGCTTTTAATATTCTGTTCTTATGTTGGATTTCTGAAATGGTGATTATTATTTGTCTGTGTGTAGTTTTATTTTGCTTATGGCTATTTGGAGTTCTATATGCTTCACTAATCCATATGTCAGTTTCCATTCTCATGTTTGGGAAATTTTCAGCTATTACCTCTTGATATCATTTGTGTTGTCCCCTTCATTTATCTCTATCAATCTTATGTTGTTTTTCTTTGCATCATCTTGTAGCTGTTGAATTATTTCCTGATTCCTTGTTACTTTTAAAAGATCTTTCATTTCCTGTTAACTAGCTGCAATCTTGTCTTTGAGGTCTGAAAGTCTATCTTCACTTTTGTTGAGGCAGTTTTGACAACTTTCAATGGAATTTTTGATTTCCTGTATATCTCTTTAAATCTGCTTCATGTATTCTGTTTGTTTCTTATATTGTTCATCTAAGGATTCTATTTTTTTTGCATTGTTCCTCTAATTTTTTAGCTGTGTCTTCTTTAGATGTATTCTGAATTTCTTTCATTTCTTTTATCATTTCTTCTTTTACCTGAGAGATTATTTCTAATTTGAATTCCTTTATAGCTTTCCAGAGTTGCTTCTTTATTTCAGTTGCTATTATTTCAGGTATTTCAAGTGTAAGGCTTATATTTTCTTCTATGGACATGGCTCCTAGGCTCTCTTAGGATTGGCTAGAGGCTTGAGATTGCCTTTTGGTCTTTTGTCTTGTTGTTTTCCTATATTTCCATGTTTTAATTGATATACCAATGCTTTCCCTGGGCATGTTGGAAATTGTCTCCTACCTTCTCAGTTCCTGGGACTGAATGGAGGTTGCTGAGTGTGATCCAGTCAGGCCTACAAGATCTCCCACACTGCCTCCGAAGTTCCAGGAAGCTGGACAGGCTCCTAACCACTGTGGGTGATTATCCTAAGCTCTCCCCAGGCTAGTGCCAACTCACTGGAACCCACCGTGTGTGCCCTCAGCTCCCATGATTGAAGAAAGGTTACTGGGCATGGTCTTCTCGGGTTGGGAAACCTGCCAAGCTTAGTTCAGTGTGTCTGGAAGCTGGGCAGTCACTTAACCACTGGGAGTGATGGTCTTTAATTCCCCCCCCCCCAGGTCCATACTGGTGTGTTGGAACTCACCTCACATGCCCTCACCTCCCATGATTGAAAGAAGTCACTGGGCATGGTCTACTTGGGTTGGGAAATCTGCGGAGCTTAGTCCAATGTGTCTGGAATCTGGGTGGCCACTTAACCACTGGGAGTGATGATCTTAAACTCCCCCCAGGCCAGCGCTGATGTGCTGGAACTCACCTCATGTGGCCTCAGCTCCTCGACTGAGAGAAGTTCAGTGGGAGTGGTTCAGTTAGGCCCACAAAACCTGTTGAGCCTAGTCCAGTGTGGCTGGAAGCTGGGTAGGCACTTTACCCCTGGGAGCAATGATCTTAGACTCTCCCTATGCCCATGCCAGTGTGCTGGAACTCACCTTGTGCTGCCTCAGCTCCCTGGATTGAGAGAAGGTTGCTGGGTGTGGCCATATCTTGTTATCTTCACAGTAGTTGTCCATTCCATCAGGTATAGCAAAATCAAACCAAAGCCAAAACACAATAAAACCAACTAAAACAGAATATTGAATAAAGCAAAAACAATCAGAACAAAGCAAAACAATAAAAACAATATTTGACTTCAAAGACAAGATAGAAGGGAATCCCCCATATTTGCTATGTTGCATACTGTCATCCTGCCGAGAGATGCTCAGACTACTGGCCCCAGGTTGCATAGTCAACCAAACAACACAAGCATTTAGTTACTTTGTATACCTTAGTTCCTGTAAACTCAGCCTGTCCTGCTAACCATGTGATTATTTGGCAGAGTGGGGGGTGTGGTGGCAGAGGTGGTGACTGGGGGTGGCGAGACATGGATGGTGTTTGAGTCTTAGCCCATGAGCCGGTAAGCTCACCAGAGATACTATCTGACTTTTCTTTCCCTGGAACCCACGTGGCTTGCATAGCTTACCAGAAAGGCTGGCCAGTTGATTTCTTGGTTGGTTCCCCAAGTCCCAGCATGGCTGATTCTCAGGAAATGCTGACTTTTCTCTCCACCTCTCTTATATGAGAAAGCTAAAGTATAAATAATTTTTTTCTTTGGTATTGAACTCATGACCTGGCACTTGTCAGGCAGGTGCTTATGTTGCTGAGCTAAATCCCCAGCCTCCAGGAAAAGTTTTTAAAAAATATTTTTATAGTAGTACATGTTTGCAGTACATAATGATTACATTCATCATGGAAAGTTGGTGTTTGTACATGACACATTTTATTCTCCTTGTGTCCCCTGCCTCTCTCCTCCCTCCCATCTTCCTTCATTTCTAGATCCTCTTATTATTTACAAAAGATTTGTCTTTCTGTTTCTTATTGTCTATCTTTTTTTTGTTGCTTAAATTATTTATACTTTGGCTTTCTCATTAAGAGAAGTCATGTGGTAGTTAAGCTTATACGTCAGATTTATGTCACTTAGCATGACAATCTCAAAAGTGCACCCATCCTCCTACAAATGACTTAAATATGTCTTTATGCCAGAATGTTTCTCTGTTGTGTATGTTTTCTTTATGCATTCATCTGTTGATGGACATGTAGCACACTTCTAAGATTTAGCTGTTATGAATTGTGCTACTATAAACATGAGTGTGCATGTAACACTAGTATGATGCTTTTAACTCTTTTGGAAAGATACCAGAAGGGGATAGCTGGGTCAAATGGAATTCTAGTTCCAGTTTCTTGAGGAATCTACACTAATTTCAACAGAGGTTGTACTGCTCTACATTCCCACCAACAATGTAGAAGGGTACCTTTCCCCCCACATCCTTGCAAGCATGTGGTAGTTTTATTTCTTGACAGTAACCATTTTTTCTGAAACAACACAGAATCTCAGTGTTGTTTTAAATTGCATGTCTATGACTGCCAGAAATGCTGGACAGGTGTTTATTGGTCATTTGTACTTTTGGGAAATGTGTGTTCATTTAAGGTGCCTTTTTTTTTTATCACACCTTTTATTGGGAGGGAGGGATTGCACAAACAATACTTCTCAAACTCTTCTGGTTCCATGCAAATTTCTTCTTGCCTTTTTGAAACAGACATTCACTGTGCAATTCAGGTTGGCCTTGAACTCATAGCAATTCTTTTGCCTTAGTCCCTAAAATACTGGGATTGCATGTGTGTGCCACCATGCCTGGCAGGATTATGTTTGCTAGTGCTGTGGGGAATACTGTGTGAATTTTGATTGGGATGGCATTAAATCTGCATATCATTTTTGGTAATATGGTCATTTTGACAGCACTGGGATCCTGCTGGCAAGTGTGGGCAGTGCACTGAATATCCTACAAACATAGCACTCCTGTTGTATGGCAGAAACTGGGCAACTTACTCTTTTCTGGGTCTGTCAAGCCTTCTCTCTCCACTACAGTAACACTACTTGTAGGCATTCCTCACTCTAGGAGTGTTACTGCCTCTAAAACCTGAGTGTGTGCTGATGGCCTCTGCTTTTCAGTTTCTCTGAAGCCCTGGTTTGCATTTATCTTACTCACAGAGACCCTCTTCCTGGTGGGGAGGTTAGAGTGATGGTGAGCCTATTCCATCAGCTAGGTTCCCACTGAAAAGCTGGTTTCCTACCTCAGATAACTTGATCCACTCCCAAGAGGGCGTTACACTGGGCCTGGAATCTAGGAGTGGTCCAGTTTACCCTTACAAACCTCTCAGGTGCTAGATTTTGGTCCAGCAACAATCTCTTCATTTACCTTCCCTGTCAGGTTTTGTCTTTAGCTTCCTTCAGGGAGGAGCTATCATCCCTTAGGTGGCTATGATGATGTTTTTTGTAAGTTTTGTCATAAATTGAAATCTTTGTTCTTTTTTAATGTAGGCTTTTACAGATATGCATTTCCTTCTAAGCAATGCTTTCGCTGCTTCTCCAAAGTTGTGGTATACTGTGATTTTATTTTCATTCACAATGTTTTCTAATTTCTTTTGTGGTTTCTTCTTTGACTCTTTAGTTGTTTGAGTATGTTGATGATTTCTACATATTGGTGAATTTTCCATATTTCTACCTATTACTGATTTCTATTAATATTCTGTTGTGGTCAGGGAAGATACCTTATGTGATCTGTGTCATTTTTTTAGTTTATTGAGAATTACTTTGTGGCCTCACATGAGGTCTATCTGGGAGAAGGGTCTGAGTGTACATGAAGAGAATATATATTCTACTGCTGGATGAAGGGTACTATATATGTCTAGTTTCTGTACAGTGATATTCAGTTATTTTATTTTCTTGTTTATCTTTTGTCTTATTGACTAACAGCTGTTGAAAGTGAAATGTTAAAGTGTGTAACTATTGTTTAACTGTTTATTTCTTGCTTCATTTCTGTCAGTTTTTGCTTCATGTATTTTTGGGACTCTTGTTAGGTACATACATGTTTACAATTTGTGTGTGCACACGCATGTGTCATGTGTGTGTATGCATATGTGTGTGTGATGCTAGGGATTGAACCAGGGGCTTTGCATGCCAGATAAATGCTCTACTACTGACTTAGTCCTCTATTATATCTCGATGAACTCTCCCTTTTAACATTATACAGTGCTTTTCTGGAACTCATAACAATTTTTTGTCTCAAAGTATATATAGTCCAGTAGCTTTCTAGAGCTAGTATGTCCAGCTCTGTTGAATTCCTTGCCTGAAAGATCTTTATCTGTCCTTTCATTTCCTACCTATTTCTTTTTATGTTTGTTTTTGGTACTGGGGCTTGAACCCAGAGCCTTGTGCATATGAGATAAGTACTCTACCACTGAGCTACCTATTTGTGTCTTAAGAACCAAAGAAAGTCACTTGTATAAAGCATTTAATTGGATCATTTTTCTTTTCTGTTCACCCTGCCTTTTTTCCTGGGGAGTTTAATCTGTTTAAGTGTAATATAATTACTAATATAAAAGAGTTTCTGTCATTTTGGTATTTCTTCTATGTGTCATATCCTATTGCCACCTAATTCCCCCATAATCACCTCCTTTGTGTAAGACAGATATTTTCTAGTGTACCATTTTGATTCCCTTCTTTTTTCTTCTATATTTAACTGTCTTCTTATAGTTTTTCTAGTATTGCAATTAATACTAAAATACAGCAATTTAGTTCAGGGTAGTATGATTCAATCTCAAAAGTATAGAAAATACTTCTATAGTTCTATTTCCCTTATGTTGTTATTGTCATGAATGACATTTTATATGCTGTGTGTCCATCATCATAGATTTATAAGCACTGGTTTTGTACTCATCTTTTACTGTAATAGTGATATGGGGAAAGAGTTGCTAATACAAATATACTAATATTGACTTTTCTGTTTACTTATGTAATTACTTTTACCAATGTGTGTGTGCATGCATGCATGCATGCATGCATGCGTGTGTGTGTGTGTGTGTGTGCGTGTGCGTGTGCATGTGTGTGTGTGTGTGTGTGTGTGTGTGTGTGTGAGGGTGTTGAGTTACTGCCCAATGTCCTTTCATTTTAACCTGAAGGCTGCCCTTTATGCTTTCTAATTAGGACAGGTGATCTGTTAACCATACTCTCTTGGCTTTTGCTTACCTGGAAATGTCTTAATTTTTTCTATATTTTTTCTTTCTTTTCCCCAGGCTGATAATCTCAATTAGTCTTTTGTTCTTTGATCTTAGCCAAAATGCTAAAAAAAAAATCAACCTATCTTCAAGTTTACTGTTTCTCTCTTCTGCCTGCTCAAATATGCTGCTGAACTTCCCTGATGAAGTTTTAATTTCAGTGATTTACTTTTCAATCAAGTATCTCTATTTAGGTCCTCTTAAGAATAACTTCCTATTGCTATTTTCTGTTTGATGAGATACAATTCTAATGTTTTCCCCCAAGCTCTTTGTACATGGTCTCTCTTAGCTCTTGGTTGATTTAAAGTCTTTGTGTATAAATCCAATATCTAGGCTTTCTTATAAGTAGTTTCTATTGGCTTTTTGTTTCCCCCTCTGTATAGGTCATACTTTCTTATTTCTGTGCATACTTCATAGTTTTCTTTTGTTGAAAACTGGATGTTTTGAATGCTACAATGTATGATTCTGGAAACTAGTTTATCTATGCTACTGTCACTCGTTTTTGTTGCTGTTTGTAAGGTTACTAAAGTAACCTTTCTGAAATAATTTTATAAAGTCTTCATTTTTTGTCATGTATGGTTACTGCTGTTTTTGTTCCATTAGCCTAGTGTTAGGTTGTGGCATGACCGAGTTTTTTTTTTTTTTTTTTTTTAAGAGAATAAAATCAAGCAAAACAAAACAAGATAAATTCAATCCAAACAAACCAGTGTAAGTGACACAGGACTTCAAAACAATATGAAATCAACAATGGTTACCATAATGCCTCTTGTTGTCTTCAAAATAGCTGCAGATACCTTCAGGCATAGTAAAAATCAAACAACAACAAAACCAGAATAGAACCAATAAAAACGAAACAGTGAATGCAATAAAAGACTTCAAACAAGATAATATTAAATCCAAAATGGCTACTATGATATATCTTACTATTTTTGAAATAGCTGCCCATGCCATTGGATATAACAAACCAAACCAGAATAAAACCCAACCTAGCAAAACAATGAAAATGACACAGGACTTCAAAACAAGATAGTAGGGTATTAAGGATAGCTACCACCTTCCTAGATGACACTGTGTGTGCTGTTGTTCTCTGAATAGATGATCAGACCATCACAAAGTCAGTGAAGCACCAAACACCACAAGCATCAAACTGCATTTCACCTGAATAGCTATCATTGCAGCCCATGTTTCTCCAGATCAGCCGGTCACTTTTAGGGGGCAGGGTGGGTTGGCTTTTCTTGTTTCCCAGCCTGCATGCCAGAAGTGTCTGGGGTTTGTCTGTCCCCCGATGGTGGTGGCCGGCACATGGTGTTGGTTAGGGAGGGTTTGCTGCTTGGTGAATTCTGGTTCTCTTCCTCTACAGTCTGTGTATATTCAATAGAGATTTTTTTAAGTGGTTGCAACTAAAAAGAAATAAAAAGAACAGCAGAAAAATCATCTCCAAAATGCTCAGTGTTTGTAGAAGGGCTCTGTGTGGGTTTGGGGGCAAGTCTTCAGCTCTGTGCCAGTTTACACCTGTGAACAGCATTTACAGTAGTGCTACAGCAGAAAATGCCCCCGCCCCCAGTCTGTTAGTTGCCCAGGTAACAGTTCCTGTTACTTCTGTCTCCTAGCAATGGCTGGTCACTGTGATGCATAGCTGGTCACTATAATGCATATTGTAAGAACCTGTCAAAGACAGACAAGTACTCCGCCTCTGTACTTCACTTTTCATCTTCATAAAAACCTCCCTCCTTCCTTGGGCCTCCAGGGAATAATCCTGATTGGTGTCCTTTGATGTAAAATAAATCAGCTTTTTCTACTTGCCGTGTCAGTGTAGTTTACTGCTCTGCTTCAGCTACCAATTTCTACTTGTGCAGAGTCCAAAAGTCAGCCAGAAATGAGAATTGAGTCAGACCCCATGATGCGTGGGCCATAAATCTTGTCTACTGTGATGGTTGCTGTGTGACAAGTGGAGACATCATGAGAGAAATCTGGATCAGGCATCTAGTTAGGCATTTGATGAAAATCATTAAATGAACAGTAGAAAGGCACATGTTATGGCCTGAAATTTTGTATATTGTCAAGCCAATAAAACAGGTCAAATCGTTTACCCAGAATCAGAAAGGGAAATGTTGGAAACCTAGATAAAGTTATGCAATGCCTGTCTTTGTTAAGCATGGCTTTTGGATTGACTTGTACTTGGCCAGAGTTATATACATGCAGCAGGCTGTTACTAAGATGGTACAGAGACTCTCATCTAAGACACACACACAGATACTCACATGGGCAGATGCACCTGCATCAGGGTGAGGTGATCATTTGATACCATCTGAGCTAGAGAGTCATGTGATTGTCACCTTAGGGCAAAGGTATGCTGCAACAGATTAATGCGTTTGGGCAGTGCAAATGAAAAATTTATATTGGCCTCATGACTTGTTGTATAGCTAGAACTTCAGTGCTCATTATAGTTTCTGATAGTAAAAGTAATAATCTTGATCCAAGTATGTGTGAATAAAAGCAGCTCATCTTTAGTGGATGGTTGTGAAACAAGGTGGTGGTCTTAGCTAGTTGAATATGAGGAGTCCCAAAGACTCAAGGACACATCAAACGTTGTAGTCATGGATCTGGGCCCTGGTGTCACCTTTGTTTTGAGGCAGGCAGGAGCTGGGCTGTGGAAATGAAAGTGGGTGTAATGAATCTCAGCTTCCATGGGACCGCAGTAGACCCCTGAACATGTTAGGAGCTCCCAAAATGGGCTGTTACCTCTAAACCCTAAGAGACAAAGTAGCATTGAGTTTTCAAGTATTGTCCCCAAGTCATGTTAAACATACAGATATGAACAGTGCTTGGGGATCTGGAGGGGCAAAGCTACACGTACACTTTGGATGTCCAGCTGCTGGATAAGCATGCAGCTCAGGAAGACACTTTGGTGTGACACGCTAGTTCAAAAATTTTATCCCTGACAAGCTTGGCTCCAATTTAGGCCCACCCTCTGAAAATATTCAAACTATTGGGCCTGAAGGTGGGGCAATGGCATAGAGGCTGGAAAGGTCTTTATGATGACGTGGGTGATTCTGCATTCTGGGAAATCTTCAGGGATTTAATCTAAAGTAGGAGGAGTGGTGTGAAGTTGTAAGTATCATGGCAGGTAGAACAATGGTGATGAAAAACTATCCCAACAGAATTTGAGAGGCCTTCGCACTGAGGGACAAAGAGCTCAATCCAGCTGAATGGAGGAGCTGAGTCAGGGATTAAGTTGCTTGCAGCTCCAGCAAGGTTATGGACAAGCACATATACCTTACCTGCCAAAGCTGTCAAACAATGGCCTGACAGGTATCACAGTCTGGTTAGTTCACCCACAGGCAAATAGGAGGGCCTTGTGTCGGGCAATGTGTTAGCTGGGCACAAAGCCATTCCAAGAGCTCTACTCTAGAAAGGCAGCCTTGGAGTTCACAGCTAAGTCCTTGGAGGAGATTTCTCACTTATCAGTTGACAACTTGACAACTTATCAGTTGTCATGGTTTATGTCTATATGACCCCCAAAGGCTCTTGTGGTCATAGGGTTTTTTAGGAGGTGGCTGGCTCTAGCATGTGTGATTGATTTGCAGTGCAATACTAGGATTAAGGGTCCTGGGAGTAAGGGTGGGTGATTTTTGGATCAGTCCATTGACTGGATAGGCACTGCCCTAATCACCGTAGACTGCATACAAGGAACAGGAAGAGGCTTGATTTGCTCTCTCATTGCTATTGCTGTCTTCTGCTGCTATGGACAGCTGGCCCACTGCCATTTGCCACCCTAGTTTGGAACCAGCCCTATGGACTGAAACTTTTACAAACTGTGAGCTAAATAAGCTCTTTCCTCTTTAACTTTAGATGTCAGGTATTTTGTCTCAGCAACAAAAAAAGTAACCAAGACATAAGTTGTCTCATTTTCCTGGACACCATTGTGGTCAAGGTTAAGGTCTTCTTGCAAGGACGTTGTTGTCCCACATTGTGTTGGGCTCAGGGTACTGGCATCAGAAGTGTTGTCATCATCCACAATGACTTGTTGGGCTAGGGTGAAGTTCTCTGAGGCATTGTGTCTCTTGCAGGGTGGCTGGGTGGCCAACCTCAGGAAGCAACCTAATCCAAGAAAGTGGGATCTTGGGAGTCTATTTTGGTCTATCTATTTGAGACCCCCTGAGTAGAGTTTGTTTACATTATTGGGATTGAGTCCTAGAATTCTACATTGTGAGGACTTGTGCCTCATGCAAAGCCTAGGGCAGCACTTTTTCCTAAAGAGTAGGATGTATCCATTGGTAGGCAGTATAAACAAAAAGAGGATGCATGGACTAAAAGAGAATTTAGTGGCTCGTTCTCAGCAGTCAGGTGTCTGAGCTTGGGTAACAGAGATGGGTCAGAGTAGCACAATATGACTCACCAGTTGGGGTTAGCACTTGGAAAATGGCAGCTATTTAGAGGTGAGGCTCTCTGGAACTATTTGAAGAGGTCAGGTCTTTGTTAAACACTTTGGTTTCGTGTGTGTGTGTGTGTGTGTGTGTGTGTGTGTGTGTGTGTGTGTTATAAAACAACTAAAATTGTTGTCTTCCAGTTTCTGTGGGTGAGGAATTCAGCAGGGTGGTTCTGTCTTGAATTGTAACCAATGCGTTGACTACACCCCTGTTCTCTGAAGGCTCAGTTGGAGCTGGAGGATCCACACCCAAGTTTGTACATGTATCTGGTGGCTTTTTCATTGCTTTCTTCTTGTTTATTTTGCTTTATTTTCTTGAACCTGTTTTCATCAAGTTTGGAAAAAATTTACCCGTATTTTTGCTAGTGATTTTTCTAACTTCTGCTGATATAGTTAGGCTAAGTGACCCATAAGTCCATGTTGTAAGGCTTAATTCCTACCTTGGCACTATCGGGAGATGACACAAAGAAGTGGGGCCCCATGGGTCTTTGAGGGCATGCTAGCTGGGCACCATAGCATGTGTCTGTAGCCCCAGATAGTTAAGAGACTGGCAGGAAGACTTTTTGAGTCCAGAAATTTAAAGCCAGCCTAGGCAATATAGTGAGACCCCTGTCGCAAAACAACAAAACCCAGAGAGAAAGAAATTTGGCATCATCTAATAGAATTTAATACACCCATAAACCTACTCCCAGAAATCCCACTTCCTTATGCAGAAGCACTGAACAGTAACATCAGGGCTGCTCATGCCATGAGATATGCAGTGATAAGGGCAATAAACAAAGGTCTCCCCATCACCAAAGAAATGGACAAATAAACAGTGGTACTTATAGTTCATAGAATGTTAGTTTTTGATAAAAGAGATGTTCATCTCTCTATTAGCTTGTTTTGTGATGTTTCCACACTATATTATAAAGTAAGAGAATCAAGATACAACAATGTGATCTGATTTTGCATAACGAAGATGGAAACCCGCATGGAAACAGATTGATAGGTATGATTACAATAGGAAAAGCAACAGAAAGGCAAATAACTATTATTTATGAGGAAAGGCAACTAATAAGGGATGAGTTGGAAAAAGAGGAAGCAGGAGACAAAGAAGAGGGAAAGGATAAATAATGAGAAGGTATTTTTAGACTGAACTTAAGCGACAGTCTTAAGTGACATGGAGCCATCTATGCCCAAACCAAATGGAACAGGGCCAGTGTGGGAGACCCCAAAGAGGCCTCTGCAGTGTTTGTCTTATCTCCACATGATCTGAGAAGGGCTTTACTAGTACTTACAGAGGAAGAACTGGAAACCCGAGGACTTCTAGTATGTCTCATGCTTCATAGCATGTGAGTATTCAGAGAAATGACACAGGACTGATTCCTCTAGCCACGAAGGAGTAACAGGGATCTGACTTACCTTCCAACCTGAGACAGCCACAACAATTCCTAGGTATGCCTGGACAACATTTTTTAAGGCACTGAGTATTAGATAAGAAACAACAGTGATCCCTAAAAGACAGGACACAATCACAGAGAACCTCATGGCTTCCAGACCTGAGGATAGGGAGGGAGGACTCCCTACACTGAGGTCAAGGAGAAAGAGAGACAGAGACAGAGACAGAGATAGAGACAGAGACAGACAGAGAGAAGAAGATGTAAGACCCAGCAACCTGTGAGATTCTGGCCTCTCTTTTCTGTTTCCCAGCCATGAGGTTGAACAGTTTTGTTCCTCCAATGTGACTGACTGAAACCTCTAAAACTCTCTAGCCTGAGTATCTCAGGTATTTGTTCTAGTGATAGAAGCTGATTTAAGCCATCTCCTCCTTTTATTTCCTCTGAGAATTAACTTTCTTGTTTATCACATGGGTCAAAGATGTCCCAAGCTCAGTAATGATCAATCTTTCTTTTTTTTTATTTAAGGAGAAAAAGAAAAAAACATAAAAAGGGTACAAGTAATACAAAATTTAAAAAATAAACACTAAGAAATCACTAGTTAATAGATTACATATTCTCATCTTAGAAATAGTTGTTCAAGTTACAAAATTGAAGCATATAAAGTGGACTTTCAAACCGTGAGAGTGCAAACAGTTTTGTTCAGTGATCCAAAAAAACTCAGTAATATGGTTATCTATCTTATACACTTAAACATATATGCAGTTATAACCTTTAAAGTACTTTCTTTTCTTTTCTTTTCTTTTGCATAATGACAATTACACACTTTGGGTTTTATTACTCCCACAATTCTTATTACTTTTTTTGAAGAGAGTAAAATCAAATGCGACATATCAGAACAGAGTCAGTCAAATCAAAAGGATGGACATAATAAATAATGTAAAAACAAAATACAAGGTGATCAACAATGGTTACCATACTGCCTCTTGCTATTTTAAGAAGAATTGCCAGTTATAATAAAATTGAACAAAACAGTAAAGAATAAAACCAAAGCATTGGAGACATTACAGGACTTTAAAAGAAGATAATAGTCAATCGGAATGGGCGTCATAATGATTCTTATTGTCTTCACAGTTTTGCCTATACTTTCGAACTTGGTACTATCAAGCAAAGCAGAATAGGGGAAAATCAGCCAAAACAAGATGGTGAGGGCAATACAGGGTTTCAAATCAAGTTAATAGGAAATCAAAGTAGGTTACTATAATGTATCCTGCTATTTTTTATTTATTTTTCCCTTAATTAAAAAGAAAAAAGTAAATAATTAAAAAAGGGGGGGGGTTGAGATAAAAGAGGGCATAACAACAGAACAGCGCAGGTCAAAACATAACCATTTAAGCAATATAGTGTTTCACCTCAAGATATCCTGACATAAAAATAGTTACCATTGTGTCTCTTTTCTTGAAATCTTTGAGTATAACTTCGTATACTGTAGCACCAAACGTATCAAGACACTATAAAACCACTCAAGAGAATGACAATATTACAGGGTATTTAGAATCAATTAACAGAAAATGAACAATGATTTCTGTATTATCTCCTTGTCTATAAAAGTTTTTACTTATATTATCATATATAATAAAACCCAATAAGATACAACCTTTTAAGACTGATGGAGCAGAAGAATACAAGTTTGATGGGACTTAGGTGATACTAGCTTTTATGATGTCTTGTTTTCTCCAAAATAGCTGTTCCTACCATCTGATCTTCTCTGCCTCATTTCTGGTGAGCTCTTTTTCTGTCGTTTGTTGTCAGTTTGTCTTCTTCATTTTGCTTTCTGCTCCATTCATAGTGGCCTCCCTGCCACTATTTCTGGAATCTTGGTATTTTCCTTTTTTAGAATATCCTGCAGTATTCTCTGTAGAGTTGAATTGGTGGTTGCAAATTCCCCTAGTTCCTCTTTATCCTGGAAGCACCTTGTTTTTCCATCAATTTCTAGGGACAGTTGTGCAGGATATATCAACCTTGGCTGGAGGTTATTATCTTTAAAAGCTTGAATTATTTCCCCCCATACTCTTCGTGATTTGATGGTTTGTGCTGAGAAGTCTGCTGTAATTCTGAAGGGTGTTCCCTTGTAAGTGATCTGTTTCTTGTCTCTGATGGCTTTTAATATTCTGTTCTTTATTGGATTTCTGGAATTTTGATTATTATGTGCCTGGGTGTAGCTCTGTTTGGGTTGTAGGTGGCTGAGGTCCTGTATTCCTCATACATCTGAGTATCTTTATCATTTGCTAAATTAGGGAAATTCTCTTGGATTATTTCTGTGACTAGCTTTTGTGATCAATCTTTCTTTCCTTCCTTCCTTCCTTCCTTCCTTCTTTCCTTCCTTCCTTCCTTCCTTCCTTCCTTCCTTCCTTCCTATTCTTTCTTTCTGTCTTCCTGTCTTTCCCTCCCTCATTCCTTCCCTTCTCTTTCATTGTCCTATCCTGTTAATCCTGCCAGTTGCCTTTTTAAAAAAACCTCAGACATTGTCATTTTCATCTCTAGAAGTTTAATATGTATCTCTTTTTGTGTCTCCCATGCCTCTATATTTAACTTTTGACCATATGGAGTGCAGTTACAGTAACTGCTTTAATGTCCTTTTCTTCTAAGTCTGATTTTTGGGTCAGTTTTGATTGACTGCTCTCCCCTCCTCTTTCATTATGTATTATATTTTTGTTTCTTTGCAGGCCTGGTAACATCAGGTGCTAAGAATTTTACTTGGTTGGATTCTAGATATTTTTGTGTTCCTATAAACATTCCTGCTTTTTTCCTGGGATACACTTAAGTTACTCGGAACCAGTTTGATATTTTTGGATCCTACTGTGAAACTTTGTTATGTGAGGTGAGAGGCCTTGGTAGTGAGGACCTTTCTGAGTTCCTATGTGATGCTCTATGCACCTGCCCCTGGTGGGAGCAGGCACTGTTCTTTGCCTGTGTAAGTGCTGGGTACTATGCTACTTGTGGGCCTTCCTGGGCATGTCTGATTTATGTGCTCTTTTTTGTTTTGTTCATTTTTAGACAAAGAGCTCATCAATTCTTTTGCTGCAGCATGGATTCCAGCCTCTACAGTTGTGGTCTGCATCATGTATTCCAGCCTCTACAGTTTCTTTGGGCTCATACCTAGGCTGGTCTCATACTTTTGGATTTGAGAGATCCTCCTGCCAGCCTCCCACGTAGCTGGGACAGCAGGTACATGCCACTGTGCCCGACACACAGACTGCCCTGAGGGTATGCCCACAGTGACCCCAGAACCAACCATGGAGGCCCACATTTTTGTCCTTTAAAAAAAACTATAATAATTCACATTCTTCCACCAACCACAGGTATAAGAGCACCATACATTTCTTTTACAGTAGACAGTATCACACTTACTGGTTCTTTTTAATCTAAATAATATTTTACATTGTGACTTGAGCAACTATTTCTAAGATAACAGTATGTAATTTATCAACTAGTGATTTCTTTTTTTGAAATTCTGTATTATTTTTACCCTTTTTTCTGTTTTACTTTTTTTCTTAAATAAAAAAATAATATTTTTCAGTTATTTTATTTTGCATTTTCATGATTACTAGATAGGTTGGGCATGCTTTCATATGTTTATTGATAATATATATTTGCTTTTGTATTTATATCCCTTTGGACATTTTCTATTAGGTTGTAGCTTTGCTATTTGGGGTAACTTTATAACTGTAAACACCACCCCTTTATTATATGCATTGCAATTGTCTTCTCTACTTTTTCTTTTCTACGTCATTTGTGAAGTAAAAAAAGAAAGAGTCCAGGGTCCCACAGTTGACTGTTTTTCTTTTTATGTTCTTTCCTTAGCTGTTTTTCTTTCTTCTTTTTTTCCTGTTATTTTTTTGTTGTTGTTGTTGTTTTGTTCATTTTTAGACAAAGGTCTCATCAGTTTTAAAGTTTCTGTTCTGATTTTATCCATAGTTTTAAGAACAGCAGTATATTCACAAGATAGTAGTTTGATCAGGAAACTTTTCATTTTTCCTTTAAAGTGTTTGTGTGAAGACATCCATCCATTCTTCCTGATATTGAGCCTTGCTTGGAATAAGGCATATTTTCTCTTACTACCTTATTCTTTGGGTCCACTGCTGGGCTCTATTTGGTAACGTTTAGCTTCACATCTTTATATCTGTGCTATGAGAGAAGCTGGGCTGTCACAGGGGTCAGTGAGCTACTGTCCACCAGCCAAATCCAGCTTACTTTCCATTTCTGAGTGGCTTTTCCTTTTTCAGATGGTTGTGAAAAAGTGAAAGTAATATTTTGTGGTGTGTGAAAATGATATCAAATTCATATTTAAGTGTCCATATGTATTTATTTGAATCCTGTTTCATTCATTCATTTACATGATGTATCAGTGAAGATGACTGCAGAGTCAGGTGGCAAAGAGTACAAAAAGGCTATCTATGGGCTGGACAGCCAAAGAATCTGGCCAAAATCCCGGGGTGCCCTGTGTCAGTCCTATGATGAAAGCCAGGAGAAGTCAGCCAAGGTGAAGGCAAAGACTCAGAAAGAAAGAAACAGAAGTGAATCTTCCTTCTTCATTTCCCTTTTATTCCATTCAGGTAAGGAGCCTGATGGTTGGTGCCACTGAGCTCCTGGGGGGGGGGCATCTTCTATTTGTAGAAAATCCTTTCAGCCACACCCAGAACTATGTTGATGCAATTTGGGTGAACATTTCTTACTCAAGATAACACAATCATGCATATCACATAAGGCTGTGCTTGCTAGCTGTGAAATCCAGTATCGGCAACAGAAACCCTATGACCTGCAGACTTGGAACACTTACCAGTTGGCTCTTTCTAGGAAGTTTGCCAATACTTTTTCTTTGTTTGGGAAAAGATATTTTTATCTGCTTGGTCTTCAGGTTAAAGTAGTTCCTCAATATTTTCAAATTTGGCTTGCCATAAATTCACAGAGTGCTCTTGATATAATTTTAATTTTACCACATATGTGGTTATGTCTCAATTTTCATTTCCTGTTTTGTGTATTTTTACTCTCTCTTTTTTTTTCATCCATCATAAAGTTACAGGCAGCTGAGTTAGAAATATTATAGGCAGTTAGACAAGGCTGGGCCCTCAAAGGAGCCAGAGCAGAAGTTCAGATACCTTGCGGCCTTGGAAGGGACAAGTCACCTGCTGTGGGCCAGATCTCAAGACAAAAAGAAAAGCAAATACACCCACATCATAAGGACCCACAGTCCAAATAGTTCTTTATTGCCCTGAGGAAGTCAGGAGTCAGCATCCTACCCTCCAACAGGAAGAGTCACTCTGTTAAGCATGCCCTCTTCCTAGGTGACTTGCTCCCCCATTTGCTCTTAATTTAATCAATTTTACCTGAGCAACTAATATTGATTGACCACAGTCCGTCCTCCTTATGCCCACCTTGCAAATTCCCATTTTCCCCCACCTTTGATCCATCTAACCTCATGATTTTACTCCATAAAAGTCCCTGGAAAAGACAGAGTCCTTGGCAACTTGCTCAGGAAGCTTTCTTTCTCTCAATAAATATATACTACTCTTAACCTCTGTTGTTCTTAAAATTCATTCTTTGATTTTAGAGAACATGAACTCATACTAGACATATAGTAGGTCAGGAGTTTCATTCTCCTATATCAATAAGAATTTGTTTTCTAAGAATCAGCTTTTGAACTTGTCTTTCCTGTAATTTGTATTATTTTGTTTTCTGTCAAACTTACTATTATCTCACATCTTTATTTTTTATTAGTTTTTTCTCAATCTTATGGTGAATATTCAGTTCCCACATTAAGTATTTTTTGCATAATAATGAAGGCATTTAAGGCTGTGAAAAACTCTTCAGCCCCAGGCTTTATTAAAAAGGAAAGGGTCCAGCACACCCGGGGAGAGTTTAAGATCATCATTCCCAGGGGTTAAGTGCCCATCCAGCTTCCAGCCACACTGGACTAGGCTCAGCAGGTTTTGCAGGCAGACTAAACCACACCCAGCAACCTTCATTCAATCAGGAGAATTGAGGGCATGCACGGTGAGTTCCAGTGAGTTGGCACTAGCCCAGGAAGAGCTTTGGACCATCACCCACAGTGGTTAGGAGCCCGTCCAGCTTCCTGGAACACGAGAATACTAGAGGTGGCACAGGAGGTCCTGCAGGCCTGACTGGACCACACTCAGCAACCTCCATTCAGTCTCAGGACCTGACAGCATAGGAGGCGAAGTCCAACATGCCCAGGGAAACATTTAAAACACAGAAATATAGGAAAATGACAAGACAAAAGACCAAAATGCAATCTCAAACCTCCAGCCCATCCCAATAAACCTTAGGAGCTATGTACATAGAATAAAATATAAGCCATACACCTGAAATGCCTGAAATAATAGCAACTGAAATAAAGAAGCAACTCCAGGATGCTATAAAGGAATTCAAATTAAAAATAATCTCTCAGGTAAAAGAAGAAATGATAAATGTAATGAAAAAATACTGAACACATCTAAAGAAGACACAGTTATTAGATAAAAAATGCAAAAAGATAGAATCCCTTGGAAGAACAATGTAAGAAACAGACAGAGTAGATGAAGCAGATTCAAAGAGACATACAGGAAATCAAAAATTCTATTAAAAGTTGTCAAAACCACCTCAATGAAAATGAAGATAGACTTTCAGACCTCAAAGACAAGATTGCAGCTAGTGAACAGGAAAGGAAAGATCTTTTAAAAATAACAAGGAATCAGGAAATAATTCAACAGCTATAAGATGATGCAAAGAAAAACAACATAAGACTGATAGGGATAAATGAAAAAGAAGGTGACATCACACATGATATCGAGAGGTTATGTAAAGAAGTAATAGCTGAAAATTTCCCAAACATGCGAATGGAAACTGACATACGGGTTAGTGAAGAATATAGAACTCCAAATAGCCATAACCAAAATAAAGCTACACACAGACATATAATAATCACCATCCCAGATAGCCAACATAAGAATAGAATATTAAAAGCTGAGAGACAAAAGACAGATCACCTATAAATGAAACCTATCAGAATCACAGCAGACTTCTCAGCACAAAACAATGAAGTCAAGAAGAGCATGGAGTGAAGTATTTCAAATCCTAAAGGAAAATGATTTCCAACCCAGACTGATTCACCCTACAAAACTGTCCTTCAAAATGGATGGAGAAATGAGACACTTCCATGACAAAGAAGAGCTGAAAAACTTGATGATCACCAAGATGACCCTGCAAAGAACACTGAAAGACATTCTAGATACACATAGGGAAAAAACCACTAAACAAGGCAGACAATTGAATGGAATGGAAAGGTAAAGATACAACCACAGAAAGATAACATGACCAATAAACAAATATATAACAGTTATAATCATTAATGAATATGGTCTCAATTCACCAATTAAAGGAAACAGACTAGCAGAATGGATCAAGAAACAACATCCAACCATATGCTGTCTACAAGAAGCTCATCTAATTCAAAAGGAAACTTATAGGCTGAAAGTCAAAGGATGAAAAACAATACTTGATGCAATAGTAACCCAAAAAAAGCAGGGGTAGCTATTCTGATTCAGACAATGTGAATTTCAAATCAAGAATGATCCAAAGAGATAAAGAATATCAATACATATTAGTTAGGGGAAAACTTCAAGAGGAACAGATAACAATCTTAAATATATGTGCACCAAATTCCAGAGCACCCAACTATACAAAACAAGTATTAACAGAAATGAAAAATCAATTGTAACAGGAGACATTAACACACCATTGGCACCAAGGGACAGATCAACCAGACAGAAAATCAGCAAAGAAATAACAGAACTGAATCACACCTGTGAACAAATGGATTTGATAGACACATACAGAGTGTTCCATCCAACAACACCAGAATTACATTCTTCTCAGCAGTACATGGGACATTCTCTAAAGTAGACCATATACTAGCCCACATAACATATTTAAGTAAATGCAAAAGAACTGAAATTATCCCATGCATGTTATCAGATCATAGCACCATGAAACTAGAAATTAATGATAAACTGCAAAAACCCAACAAACACATGGAAATTGAATAATACACTCTTTTTAAAGTTTTTTTTTTTTTTTATCGGTACCAGGGTTCGAACTCTTGACCACCTGCCTGCAAAGCAGGTGCTTATTCTGCTGAGCTAAATCTCCAGCCCCAAATAATACACTGTTGAGCCATCAGTGGGTCACAGAAGAAATCAAAGAATAAATTAAACAATACCTACAAAAAAATGAAAATACAAATACAACTTACTGGAATCTGTGGGATGCGATGAAAGTGGTCCTCAGAGGGAAATTTATTGCACTGAGTTCCCACATCAGGAAAACAGAATGAACACAAATAACCTGATGTTACACCTCAAACATCTAGAAAAAGAAGAGCAAGTCAAGCCCAAAGCCAAAAAAGGGAGGAAATTATAAAAGTCAGAGCAGAAATTAACGCAATAGAGACTAAGAAAACAATCCAAAGAATCAATGAAGCAAAGAGTTGATTCTTTGAAACAATAAATAAAATTGATAAGCCCCTAGCCACCCTTATTAAAAAAAGGAAAGAGACTCTGGGAGAACATAATGGACAGATAGCAGCAGCTACGGAGGCTCTCTGAGAGACCCAGCTTAGAATCCAGGAATGGTGCAGAGTGAGGAATCCTAAGAAAGAGGAGATATATATACCCTGCTGACCCAAGAACAAACCGGGCTGAGAGAAACCAACTGGGAATGCAATTCTGGTACTATAACAGGAACAGATAGAGCCTCACTGTGGAAGCTGAAACCCGCGCCATTGGAAGCCACGATTTAGGTTTCCTTCCGCCGCTGTAGTGTCTGAATTGGCTTGGCAGGGAGAGAGAGATGCTAAAGCTCTGAGAACGGGAATCAATGAATGGAGTTGAGAATGGGACAGGTGGGGAGCCGTGCATCGAACTGCAGTGAGTGAGGGAAACTTGGACTCTTCCATGATCTAGGAGGCTCCAACAGAGGACATTCTGGGACTGGGCAGAACAGGGCCCAGAAGACATTCTGTTCTGGCCAGAACATTGCTGGAACAGGGCACTGTAGTGACTTCAGTCACATATCTCCCTCTCAAGTGGGATTGGTGAGCAGTGCCTAGCCTATGTGATGCTGCTGGCTGAGACCCAGTAGGCTAGCACAACCCAGGTCCCAGAGCCGGGAGGTGCACCCTAGTGGTGAAGTCTTTGGTAGGTTGACCTGGAGGAGTGGGCCCCGCATAGGCTGCCCAGTCCGTAACTCCCTGGTGCTCTGCGGTGGCCGGGAACACCAAGCCGGCACAATTCAAACAGACTGTGGCTGACAGGGAAGGAAGCTGGGCCTCCTATATATGCTTGTATATAAGGAACAAAGAATATGGGAAGAGGGAGCAACAAGAAAGGCTCCTTGGCCCCCAATCCTGAGAAACAGGCAATAGCAGACATGGCACCAATAGACATAAAGTGCTATTTCCGGAGCCTCATCGACGAGTTCAGGAATGAAGTTATTAATGACCTGAAGCAAGACATAAGCAGAATAGTTAGAGAAATGCTAAGCACCACCCAAGAAAAAACAGATGGTAGAATGGAAGAAGAAAAAAAAAAAAGAGGAGAATTGTTTGATGGAGAAAATAGAGAAAACATAGAATATGTGAAGCAGGTTCAAAGAGATTACCAGGAAATTAAAAACTCCCTTGAAAGCTGGCAAATGCTTGAAAGAAACTAAGATACATTATCCAAACTGGAGGATAGGTTTGCAGTGTGGGATCATGAAAGGAAAAATTTCTTAAAAATAACAAGGAAACAAGCAGTACCAATACAAAGGCTAGAAGATAACAAGAGGATCTATAACTTAAGTATAAAGAATGTGAATGAAGAATCAGGGGTACAAACAAAGGAACTACAAAGGCTATTCACAGAAATAGTTAAGGAAAATTTCCCAAAGATAGGAAAAGGAAATGATATTCTAATGTATGGGGCATACAGAAGTCCAGCCACCTACAACTAAAACAGAGGCCACACCCAGGCATATAATAATCAAGATCCCAGAAATCTAATATAAGAACAGAATATTAAAAGCTGTCAGAGGCAAGAAACAGATTACTTACAAGGGAAAGCCCATCAGACTTATAGCAGACTTCTTGACACAAACCATCAAATCAAGAAGAGACTGAAGTATTCCAAGCCCTGAAGGAAAATAACTTCCATCCCAGATTGATATACCCTGCAAAACTATCTCTAGAAATTAATGGAGAAACAAGATGCTTCCAAAACAAAGAGGAACTGGGGGAATTTGTGACCACCAATCCAACTGTAAGAGAATATTGAAGGACATTCTAAAGAGAGATAAAAGTACCAGGATTCTGGGAACAGTGGCAGAGAGGCCTCAGTCAATGGAGCAGAAAGTGAAATGAAGAAGACAAACAGACTACTAATGATGGAAAAAGAGCACAACAGAAATGAGACAGATAAGGTTGGCTATAATCTCCAATATAGATTGCCTTGATACACTAAATTAAAAAAAAGAAAATCATAGACAGTAGATCAGAAGGTAGGATGCACCAAGATGCTCTTTATAGGAAATATAATTAACCTGAAAAAGGGTATATGGACCGAAAATCAAATATGAGAAAACAATGCTCTATGTGACAGGGAACCAAAGAGTAATAGGGGCAATTATACTAGTATTTGAGGATAGGTTGGAAAGATAGGCTTTAATAGGTAAAGGAATACAACTAGAGATCAAATCCAGGAGGGAGAAGGTTCAAAACCACTTGGGTAAATAGCAGGTTGCCGCCACAATTTAAAACCAAGAGTGTTGGTGAGTCTCAAAAATGCACAGTATATGCTGGGGAAGTGATAGGGGAGGAATAGTCTTCTTAAAAAGACAGCAGAAGATATTGTTAATAGTGTGTCAGGATTTAAAACCCATTTTACCCGCACTGCTCTGCTTAGATAGATTTTATTCTGTCCCAGTTTGTCTACTTGCATTAGATTTGAGGGCACAGACAGCTATCCCAAAAACATCAGGATATAGTACAGTAATCATCTTTAATTTCCTATTAACTTAATCTGGAGCCCTGTATGACTTATACCATTTTATCATGACTGATCTTAGTTAAATCTGGTTTGTTTGATTGCTGTTTGTTATAGGACAGATTTTATTCAAAACTGTTATGATTGATAGTATCAAGTCTGAGAATATATGCAACTACACTGAAGATGACAAGACTCACTACGATACCCATTCTGGTTTTATTACTACCTGTTTTTGACACTATTTACAAAGTTGTGCTTTTATTAATACTGTTATGTACTGATATATTCAATTTTCAATTATACTATGTCTGATGATATAGCCAGTTCTATTGAAGATAGCAAGAGACAACACAGTAATCATAGTAGAACTCCTTGTATAGCAGTTTTATATGTCTTTTTTGTTTTATGTATCTGTAGGAATATGCTTTGTTCTGTCCTACTTTGTTTTGTTTCCCCTCTAATATAGAAAGGATAGAAATACATGTTAAGACTCATGCATGCGTAGAACCTATAAACAGTTTACGAGAACTGATCTTACAACACATGAGGAAATGAACAAATACTTTGAAGGAAAAAAGACTCTACAGTACCCAGTGCTGATACTGGAGCGTCATGATATGAAATCCAGCAATACTGTTATTCTTTGTCCACAGTGATTTTAGTCTGCTTTGGTTTGTGTAATCTCAACATAAATGAAGATATGGATGTATGTTTAAGTGTATAGGATTGATAACCATATTACTAAGTTTTTGTTGGATAGTTGAATAGAACTATTTGCAATCTCACCATTTGAATTCCCACTTATGTGTTCCACTTTTGTATTTTGAACAATTATTTGTAAGAGGACAGTATGTGAACATCAACTAGTGATTTATTACTGGTTTTTTCTTTGAACATATGTATTACATCTACCCGTTTAGTGTTTTATTTAGTCATTCTTTAAATAAAAAAAGAATGAAAAATGTGAAATTCCTACAGACTCTGTGGAAATACAGAAGATCGTCAAAACCTGTTTCAAAAACCTCTACTCTCATAGGTTTGATAACACAGAAGAGATGGACAGATTCCTAGAAACATATGAACTACCAAAGCTGGGTCAAGAAATTGTGAAACTGATGAATAACCCAATTTCTATTAATGAAATTGAAAATGTAATTAAGTTCTTACCTACAAAGAAGAGCCCAGGAACAGATGGATTCACTGTGGAATTGTACAAGAAATACAAAAAAGACTTAATGCCAACACAAGAACTCAAAAGGGAAGCAGTCTTTCCTAAGTCATTCCTGGAAGCAAATATTGCCCCAGTACTAAAACCTGAGAAAGACCCAACTAAAAAAGAGAACTACAAGCCAATGTTGCTAATAAACATAGGTGCAAAAATTCTCAATAAAATATTGGCAAACAGGATGCAGCAAATCATCAAGAAGATTATATACCACGACCAAGTGGAATTCATCCCAGGCATGCAGGGATGGTTCAACATACATAAATCAATAAATGTAGTCCATCATATCAATAGAGCCAAAAGTAAAAATCACATGATCATTTCTATAGATGCAGGAAAAGCTTTTGATAAGGTCCAACACTCATTCTGATAAGAACCTTACAGAAAATTGGAATAGATGGTCTTTACCTCAATATGATAACGGCCATCTGAGACAAACCAACAGCCAGCATCATATTAAATGGCCAAAAACTGAAGGCCTTTACCTTAAAATCAGGCACAAGACAAAGATGTCCCCTATCACCACTTTTATTCAACATAGTGCTGGAAATACTAACATCAATTAGACAAAAGAGAGAAATAAAGGGGGTAAACATAGGAAAAGAGGAAGTTAAATTATCATTATTTGCAGATAACATGATACTCCACATAGAAGACTCCTAAAACTCCATCGAAAGACTTCTATATATAATAAATAAATTAAGCAGTGTAGCTGGAGACAAAGTCAATACTAAAAAATCAATAGCATTCCTACTATACACTAACAACAAAATCACTGAGAGAGAAATGATAAGCCACACGTTTCACACTAGCATCCAAAAAAATGAAATACTTAATAATCTAACAAAAGAAGTAAAAGATCTATACAGGAAAACTTATAATACCCTGAAAAAAATCAAAGAGGACCTCAGAGAATGGAAAGACATCCCTTGTTCAAGGAGAGGAAGAATAAATATTATGAAAATGGCCATTCTCCCAAAACTGGTATACAGATTTCAATGCAATCCCAATGAAAACTGTACTAACATACCTCATAGATCTAGAGAAATCACTCCTAAAATTCATCTGGAACCAGAAGAGACCTAGAATAGCAAAGGCAATTCTAAACGGCAAAGGCAAGGCAGGAGGCATCACAATCCCTGATTTAAAATTATACTACAAAGCTACTGTAATAAAATCAATATGTTACTGGAATAAAAACAGATCTGAAGATCAATAGATTAGAAGACATAACCACAACTACAAACTCATTCAAGCACCTTATCTTTGATAAAGGGGCCAAACACATTCACTGGAAGAACAACAGTCTCTTTAATAAATCGTGCTGGAAAAACTGGCTCTCCACATGCCAAAATCTAAAACCAGTCCCATGCCTAGCACCATGTACTAAATTAAAATCTAAATGGATCAAAGATATAAATATTAAAACAGAAATACTAAATCTGTTGGAAGACAAATTAGGTAAAAATCTTGAAGACATAGGGATAGTTAGAGAATTCATGAACAGGAATCAAACTGCACAGGAAACACTTCCCAGAATCAATAACTGGGATCACATCTTACTAAAAAGTTTCTGCATGTCAAAAGAAATATCCAGCACAGTGAAAAGAGAACCCACAAACTGGGATAAAAATCTTAGTGAACTTCCCTCAGATAAAGGACTTCTGTCTAAAACGTATAAAGAATTTTAAAAAATCAGACCCCCGAAATTCAAAGACCCAATCCAAAAATGGGCATCTGAGATGAATACACAGTTCTCAGATAAAGGAATACAAATGGCAAATAAATACATGAAAAATGTCATCATCATTAGTCATTACTGAACCACAAAAGCTGGAGAGGCTTTGGGGGAAAAGGAACTCTCCGGCATTGTTGGTGGGAGTGTAGACTGGTGCAACCACTGTGGAGATCAGTCTTGAGATTCCTCATAAATCTGGTATTGGAAGTCCCAGCTATTCTACTTCTAGGCATATTCCCAGAAGAACTGAAAACATCATACCACAGTAATATATGTGTACCCATGGTTATATAGCAGCACAATTTGTAACAACCTAAGTGTCCATCCACTGAGGAATGGATAAAAAATTGCGGTATTTCTGTACAACGAAGTACTACTCAGCTATAAAGAATGATCACATTGAGATATTTATAAATAAATGGATGCAACTTGAGACCCCTACTCATAAATGAAATAAATCAAACTCACATGTATAAATATCATACAGTCTCCCTAGTGTAAGAAATGGTAAGAGTACATATGATTTTATGGTAATTATGATTCCCCATTACATTGCTTTGAAGTCTTATGATGTTTTCATTCATTAGTTGGAATGGTTTTATTCTGTTTTGTTTGATTTTATTATGTGTGATGGTATGACCAACTATTTTGAAGAAAACAAGACATTATGGCAGCCTTGCTGATTTAATATCATCTTGCTTTGAAGTCCTACCATGATTTTGTTGTTCTGTTTCCATTGGTTCTATCATGTTGTGTCTTATTGGATTTTAATATGTGTGATAATATAAACAAATTTTTATGGAAAATGAGATAATATAGTAGCCATTGTTCATTTTCTGTTATTTGGTTCTCAATGCCCTGTAATACTTTCATTCTCTTGAATGATTTGATACTATTGTATGTGAAGGTATGCTCAACTGTTTTAAAAAAAGAGATGTTATGGTAGCTACTGTTAATATCCAGTTGTCTTGTGATGAAGTGCTGTTTTGCTTACATTGTTCTGTTCTGATCTGCTGTGTTGTCGTCTTTTCTCTTAATTTCTTTAAAATAAAAAAGAAGGAAAGTATCTCTTTTTCATTGTTTTATGAGTAGTTTTCAATTTCATTTTTATTTTGGCTTCCATCAAGGAGCTTTCATTATTTCTAATAAGGTAAAACTTTTATTAATGTTTAAATTATTTGTTTTTATTTTATTGGATACAATCATTGAAATTACTTTAAAATGTTTGTTTTTGTGCTGTTTTTAGGCTTCCTGTGATATCCTAGCATATAATGGTCTCTTCTTAGTATTCCGCTGACATGTAAAGTAGATTATCATTTTCTATTTAAAAGATGCAAAATTCTGTACATATCTGATGAATTTTGTTTGCTCATTACTATTCAGTTCTTCTATGTCCTTTCTTTTTGGCTATTGATATCAGAGTTTCTTACTACAATAGTCACATTTTTCTTGCATTCACAATTCTAATGGTTTGTTGTTGATTCTTTGTGATTATTATAGAAGGTAACTATACCAATCATAAATAACAACTTTGTAGCTTCTCCCCAGTACGTATTCATCCTCCCTCTTTCCCTCTTTTTCTTCTTGTGGTGCATTAGAAAGCTTTAGAAGGAGTGGGAGCTGCTTTTCTCCCTGACTTTAATTTTTTTTAGCACTCGTTCATAAGTGAGACTGTTTGTGGGACTTTTATCAAATCTGTTAAAACTAGATGTCTTGGACTTCCGGGAGAACATGGCGGACAGATAACAGCAACTATCAGAGGTTCTCTGAAAGACTTGGCTCAGAAGCCAGGAATGGTGCAGACTAAGGAGATATAAGCAGGTGGAGATATGCTCTGCTGACTCAGGAACGAACTGGGCTGAGAGAAACCAACTTGGAATGCAGTCCTGGTGCTAAAACAGGAACAGAAAAGCCTCGGGGTGGAGGCTGGACCCCGCGCCATTGGAAGCCGCGATTTGGGTTTCCCGCTGCGCAGCGACTGGCTGCCTCTACATCGGCTCGGCAAGGAGAGAGACGCATGGAAGCTCTGAGAACGGCAATCTGCGAACAATTTGCAAACGGAGTTGAAAACAGGACGGGCAGGGAGGCGTGCACTGACTTGTGGTGAGGTGAGTGAGAGAAACTGACACTCTACCACAGTTTGACTCCAGCAGAGGACTTTCTGGGCCCGAGCAGTCCTGTGGGAGCAGGGCGTGGTGACGACTCCAGCCACACATCCCCCTCTTGGGCGGGATTGGTGAAAAGTGCCTGGCCTGCGTGACGCTGCCGGTGGACCCGGTAGGCTGGCCAACCCAGATCCCAGAGCCTGACGGTGGCCGGGAGGGGCGACACGTAGGCTGCCTGGTCCGTGACTCCCTGGTGCGCAGTGGTGAGTGGGAACACCTAAGCGGCGCAATTCGATCAGGCTGTGGCTGACTGGGAGAGAAGCTGGGCCTCTTATATAAACTTGCATATATAAGGAACAGAGAATATGGGAAGAGGCAGCAACAAGAAAGGCTCCTCGGCCCCCAATTCTGAGAAACAGGCAATAGCGAACACCGCACCAGTAGACATAAAGCGCCATATAGAGAGCCTCATAGACCAATTCAGGAATGAAGTTATCAACGACCTGAAGCTAGAAGTATGCAGAATAGTTAGAGAAATGCTAAGCACCACCCAAGAAAAAACAGATGGTGGAATGGAAGAACAGAAAAAGAGGGGAGAATTGTTTGATGGAGAAAACAGAGAAAGCATAGAATACGTGAAGCAGGTTCAAAGGGACTACCAAGATACTAAGAAGTCTATCGAAGACTGGCATAACAGCTTGAAAGAAACTAAGGACAGACTATCTGAACTGGAGGGCACACTTGTAATATGGGAGAATGAAATGAAAAACTTCTTAAAAATAACAAAGAAACAAACAGCAATAATACAAAGACAAGAAGATGATAAGAGGATCCATAACTTAAGGATTAAGAACATAAAAGAAGAAGTAGGGACACAAACAAGTGAACTACAAAAGCTACTCACAGAAATAATCCAGGAGAATTTTCCTAATTTAGCAAAAGGTAAAGATACTCAGATGTATGAGGCATACAGGACCCCAGCTACCTACAACCCAAACAGAGAAACACCCAGGCATATAATAATAAAAATTCCAGAAATTCAATACAAGAACAGAATATTAAAAGCTGTCAGAGACAAGAAACAGACCACTTACAAGGGAACACCCTTCAGAATTACAGCAGATTTCTCTGCACAAACCATCAAATCACGAAGAGCGTGGGGGGAAATAATTCAAGCTTTAAAAGATAATAATCTCCAGCCAAGATTGAGATATCCTGCACAACTGTCCCTGGAAATTGATGGAAAAACAAGGTGCTTCCAGGATAAAGAGGAACTGGGGGAATTTGCAACCACCAATTCAACTCTACAGAGAGTATTGCAGGATATTCTAAAAAATGAAAAATACAAAGAATCCAGAAATAGTGGCGGGGAGGCCACAATGAATGGAGCAGAGAACAAAATGAAGAAGACAAACTGACAGCTACTGACAGAAAAAGAGCTCAACAGAAATGAGGCAGAGAAGATTGGATGATAGGAACAGCTATTTTGGAGAAAATGACATCTTAATAGGTAATACTGATTTAGTATCATCTTGTTTTGAAGTCTCATCTAGCTTTTGTCCTTCTGTCTCCATTGGTCTAAATAGGTTGTATCTTATTGGATTTTATTATGTATGATAGTATAAGCAAAAACCTTTTAAAGACAAGGAGATTATACAGAAACCATTGTTCATTTTCTGTTAGTCGATTCTAAATACTCTAATGCTGTCATTCTCTTAAATGGTTTTACATTGTTTTGATATACTTAATGCTACAGTATACGAAGTTGTACTCAAGGATTTCAAGGAAAGAGACAATATGGTAACTACTTTTAGGTTAGGATTATCTGGTGGTGAAACACTATCCTGCTTAAATGGTTATGTTTTGATCTGCGCTGTTTCGTTGTTATGCCCACTTTTATCTCAATCTCCACTCCATTATTTACTTTTTTATCTTTATCCTTTTAATTAAAGAAAAAAATAGCAGGCCCATTACCTCGATTTAAAGCCCTGTATTACTCTCACCATCTGGTTTTTAACTGATGTTCCCCTATTCTGTTTTGCTGGATAGTATCAGGTTCGAAAGTTTAGGCATCAGCTGTGAAGATAATGCGATTCATTATAACGCCCATTCTCGTTGACTTTTATCTACTTTTGAAGACCTACAATGTCTCCAATGTTTTGGTTTTGTTGGTTTTATTCTTTATTGTTTTGTTCAATTCTATTATAACTAACGATATAGGCAATTCTATTAGAGATAGCGGGAGGCATTATGGTAACCATTGTTGATCACCTTGTGTTATGTTTTTACATTATCTATTATGTCCACCCTTTTGACTTGACAGACTCTGTTCTGTTATGTCACATTTGGTTTTACTCTCTTCCAAAATAGTAATAAGAACCATGGGAGCAATGAAACCCAAAATGTGTAATAGTCATTGTACAAAAGAGAGGAAAAGAAAGTGCTCTAAACTATATAACTGCATGTATATTTAAGTGTATAAGATAGAAAATGATATCACAGAGTTTTATTGGATCATTGAACAGAACTGTTTGCAGTATCATTGATGGAATGTCCCCTTTACAAGCTTTAATTTTGTGACTTGAACAATTATTTCTAAGTTGACAATATGTAATCCATTAACTAGTGATTTCCTACTGTTCATTTTTTTTTCTGTAAATCTGTATAACTTGTACCCTTTCTCTGCTTTTTTTCTTTTCTCCTTAAATAAAATTTAAAAAAAAAACTAGATGTCTTTTTCCATTCTGTTGTGTGAACTGTTTCTTAATCATTTCTTAATCATTTCTTAATAATTTCTTAATTATTTATAGCTTTTTAAATTTATAGCTCTTCTTTTTACAATGGTAGACAAAATTACATGGCTTTTCTCTTTGATCTGTTAACATGGTAAATTACAACAATACATTTTCTTCTGTGGAATCTTCATAGTGGTAGGTCTTGGTAATGTTTTATATTTATTTATTTGCACTACTGGGGACCAATCTCAGGACCTCATGCATGCTAGGCAAGTGCTCTATCTCTGAGCTAAGGTCCTAGCCCAACCTTAGATCTGTTTTAGGCTACCTGGCATCTGAGACCCTTTCTCATTTTAGGGGAGTCCACTTCTCACCTGTCTTGGTGGGAGAGGCATGTCTCTAATTACAGAGCTGAAATGCCAAGTTTTCTTTTTCTTATTTCCCCAGGCTGCTTAAACAGACATATGACCAGGTTTTGTCATCATCACCTGTTAAGGATTTTCAGTTTGCAGGTTAGGACTCAGAAAACCAAGAAAATGTTCTCTGGGCTGAAGGTGGAATCCTCAGTAGGCTGGTTCTGTAGCCCAGTGGTTTTTTGGGCTTTTTCCCCCTCATTCTGGATATATAACTTCTCTTGATCTGCCTGTTTTCTGGGCCTGGTTTTCTGTCTTCATGACAATTTGATAAGATTCCAAATATTGTTTTAGTACATTTATGTTCCTGCTTAAATAAATATAAATCAGCTTATTTGTTTATAGTTTAAAACAGTGACCAAAATACTTACTTTTGTGAGAGATATCTCATCAAAGAATTATTTGAAACACAATAGATTCAATTATTTCTTTTTGTAGATTAGATTAACCTGAGAGTTTTTGCTGCCTGTACGTCCTATTCTGATTTTACTGTCAAGTGGGTGCTAACTTTAGAATTGTCAGAGCAATAAGTCTGTGAATTTTCAGTTTTCATGCTATTGTCAAATTGCTATTCACTGTATTTTTGTCAATTTATATTCTGACCAACATCATATAAAATTATGCCCATTTCCCTCCACCTTTGCCAACCCCAATGCAAGGGGATGGGCTGACCCCAACGTGTTCCTTAACTTTTTTATGAGTACATTAAATACCTGCATATTTTCAGAATATTTTCCCCAGCTGTTTCTTTTGCTCAGCACCATCTGCTCATGTCCTTCGACTAGCAGTTGGTTTTTCTTCATATGTTTTATTTTATTTTGAGGACAGTCTTTCACCTGTAGGGATCTCGTGGTCTGGAGTTTAAGCTGTGTTGCTTCTGGCATTGATTATGTAACTGTCAAAACTGAAAAGCCTCATTAAGATCTGCAATTCAGAGGAAAAAAGATGGCATTGTTGGTTCTGCCTCCTAATTCAAGATATTCACTTTGCAGTTGCATCCACCAGTTATGCAAAGGTTTTTATTAAGTCTGGTTACAAGAGTCTACGTTCTTCACTAATAATCAACTGTTTTACAAACCAGTCTGAAGGTATTGCACTTTTGTATTCTTAACAGACAGATATCATACCAATACCACCTATTTTAAAGAAATGACAAATAAGTATGGAAATTATATTTCTGAAATTTTAGTTGTTCACTGTAATAAGAGTTTTTATGCATAAACCACATTCCTTTTGGCAACAAAAAAATCACATGGAGAGGGAAATATTTCTGAGATTAAAAATGATAGAATTGAGACTGACAGCAAAATACAGCTTCTCTAGGGCCTGGAATTGAGAATAACTTAGTGAAGACAAAAAAAGGGGGGGGTGAGTTTCAGGAATCAAAAAGGAGCCAACACAAAAACTAGAAACTACAGAGAAACTGAAGACAACACAGAGAAAAGAGTGAAGTGGTCTGGACTGCTAACCTTTGCTTCCAAGAAGGAGTCCTGTCTCTGCAAACACAAGGTTAGCCTGGAAGGGGTGAGCAGCCCCAGAGAGAAGCAAAGAACAGCAGCAATAGCCCGAAGAAAAGCCCACCATTATTGTAAGCTGCAGGTACAGTGTGGGGTTTTATTTTGAAAGGGACTCCCACTTGGCAGGCTAGAGGTGAAGAAATCCACTGCAGCATTCACCATACTACTACAGTGACTGAAGGGAGACAGCCACAGCATTCAATCACAGAGAAAAGGCAGGCTAGTCGAAGATCCCCTGAGAAGCGTAAGCAAGGACGAGCCGGGTCCGTGCTGTGATTTTCTGAGGCAGCCAAGTCTGAAAGTGCTGGCATTAAGACCAGTGGACTGCTTGGCCTCCTTGCTGCCTACTGCCAGCACAGAGTTCAGAAGCCTGTTTGCTTTTTCCATATGCCAGTCTGATGAGGTCTATGCCCCAGTCTGGACAGCTGCCAGCTCCTTGGATGTATGGACAGTGGGGTTTGGAGCAAAGGAGGTGAAAGAAAGGGAATATGAAATCCAGGGGCCATAAAGCCAAACACAGCAGTGACTTGGGGACACACAGAAAGGCAAGAGTGTTTGTGTTCTGAGGCAGATGCCACACCACTGAGCGGCCATGCACAGTGGGAAAAGCATAGATTCAGCATTCACACAGCAAGAGGTGGGTGTGGAAGTAAAATAGACTCCAGTTGTGACTTGCTATATCACCCACCCATATCTGAGGATTCTAGTGCCACAAGCCCTGGAAACAAGTCACTCATCCAAACATATGGAGGACTTTTTTTTAAAAAAACTTGTTTCTCTTTTTCTTGGTTTATTTTTACTTCTTTATTCCTATCTTTGATCTTTGTTTTTATTCTCTTTTAACTTTTCATTTTTTTATTTTAAAGAGAACAAAACAAAACAAGACAGAATAAAGTAAACCAGAACAGAACAATGCGGGGCTGGGGATTTAGCTCAGCGGCATAAGCGCCTACCTTGTAAGCAGGCAGTCGTGAGTTCGGTCCCTGGTACCGATAAAAAGGAAAAAGACAAAAAAAGAAAAAAACAGTGCAAGGGATACAGGACTTCAAAACAAGACAATAAGAAATCAGCAATGGCTATCATAATGTCTACTGTTTTCTTCAAAATAGCTGTCCAGAGGGCTGGGGATTTAGCTCAGTGGCATAAGTGCCTGCCTGGCAAGCACAAGGTCATGAATTCGATCCCTGGGACAAAAAAAAAAAAAGCTGTCCATACTTTCACACACAATAAAGTTGGACAAAACCAATAAAAACAAAAGAAGGAAAGCATTACAGGACTTCAAAAAGAGATAATAGGAAATCAACAATGGCTATCATAATGTCTCTTGTTTCCTTCAAAATAGCTGTCCATACCTTCACACATAATAAACAATATAAAGCAGACTAAAACCAATCAAAACAAAAGAATGAAAGCATTGCAGGACTTCAAAACAAGATAATAGGAAATGAACAACAGCTACTACAATGTCTCTTTTTTCTTCACACATAATAAAATCAAAACAAAATCAATCATGACAAGAATGAAGGCATTATAGGACTTCAAAACAAGATAATAGGAAATCAACAATGGTTACCATGATGTCTCATTTTCTTCAGAATAGCTACCCATACCATCACACATAATAAAATCAAAATAAAACAGAATAAAGAACACCCAAACAAAAGAATGAAAGCATTATAGGACTTCAAAACAAGATAATAGGAAATCAATAATGGTTAGCACAATATATCCCATTATCTTCAAAATAGCTGCCCATACTAACATAGCTGCCCATACTAAGTAAAATCTAACAAAACAAGACAGAATAAAACCAAATGCAAAAATTCAGAGAACAAGATTATAAGAAATTAACAGTGGTTATCATGTTCTCTTTTTAGGCATTTCCTCCCCCGTCACTTTCATGATATCTATTGTGCTTTTTGGATCCTAAATCCTTCAGTTTTTTTATGCTAGGGAGATAATTTGGTCTAAACCATTTACTCATGAGCATGATCTCCAATTGTATCCATTTACCTACAAGACCCTCAAGATTATCCTTCTTTATAGCTGGGTATCTTTCCATTGTATAAAAATATCATGTCTTTCTTATCCATTCTGTGGTTGATGGGCAAGTTATCCTTGCTTTTTTCTGGTCTCATTGAGTGAAACAATTGTTTTCCCTTCTTTGATTTTCAGTCTATTTCCTTTTGAGTTAAGTGTGTTTCTTATATACAGTTTATTGATGGATCATGTTTCTTGATGCACTGTCTCTATGTTTCTTTTTATTGCTGAGTTGAGGCCATTTACATTAATGGTTACAACTAGCATGGATTCACTCATCTCTGCCATGCTATCCTCCTGCTGTTTGTTGGTCCTCCACTTTTCCCTTTCATTCAATTACCTGTCCTGTTTGGCAGTTCTCCTCTGCTGCTATTCCTGGAACCATGGTCATCTTTATCTCTCTCTCTTTCTAGGATACCCTTCAGCACTCTCTGTAGGGTTGATTTGGTAGTCATGAATTCCTTCAGTTGTTCTTTATAATGGAAGTATCTTATTTTTACATCAGTTTTTTTTTATTTAAGAGGAAAAAGAGAAAAACACAAAACAAAACAAAGCGGTGTAAGGGTACACGTAATACAGAACTACAAAAAAAAAAAACATAACAGTAAGAAATCACCTGTTAGTAGATTACATATTATCATCTTGAAAATAGTTGCTCAAATCACAGTATCAAAGAATACAAGGTGGACATTCAAACAGGGAGACTGCAAACAGCTGTGTTCAATGATCCAAAAACATTGATATAGTCAGCTATTTAACACCCCTAAACACACTTGCTGTTATATCCGTTAGAGCTCTTTTTCTTTTTTTTTTCTTTTTTTCCCTCTCTTTTTTACAACAAAATTTACACATTTTGGATTTTATTACTCCTTAGTGCTTATTACTTTTTTTGCAGGGGAGAGAATACAGTCAAATATGGCAAAACAAAGCTGTCAGTCAAAACCAAGGATAGACATAGCACATGGTGTAGAACAGAGTACAAGGTTATCAACAATGGTTATCAACGTTGTCTCTTGTTTCCTTAAAAAGAATTGTCTATCTCATTAGATATTATAAAGTTGGACAAAACAGTAGAGAACAAGACCAATAAAACTTAGGCATTGTAAACATTACAGGACTTCCAAAGAAGACAATAGTCAAACCAGAATGGGTATCTTAGTGAATCTTATTGCCTTCAAAGTAGTTGCCTATGTCTTCAAACTTGATACTATCATATAGAATGGAACAGAGTCTAATCAGTCAAAACAAGATCATGGGAGTGTTACAGGACTTCAAAACAAGTTAATAGGAAATCAAAAAGAGTTACTATTTATATATCCTAATTTTTAAAATTTTTTCTTTAATTAAGACAAACATAAGAAATGACTAAATAATTTTTTAAAAGAATAAGGGGGAGATTGAGATAAAACAGGACATAACAATATAACAATAGAGGTCAAAGCATGACTGTTTCAGCAACCTAGTGCTTCACCACCAAATAACCCGACTTAATAGTAGTTACCATAGTGTCTGTCTTTTTCCTTGAAATATTTGGATAAAACTTCATATACTCTAGCTTCAAATATTTCCATATCAAGAAGCCCAGGATAAAGCCTTTCTAATTAATGAGTGAAAACTTTATAAGGCTTCAAGGCCACCTAATGGGGAATCATGATTACCACATATTTTTATATATTTGAATCATTACTTACATTAGGGAAACTATTCGGTATTCACACATGCGAGTTGATTTATTTCACTTATGAGTATGGTCTCAAGCTGCGCCCATTTATTGATAAATATCTCAATGTGATCCTTCTTTATAGCTGAATAATACTCCATTGTATAGAAATACCACAACTTTTTTATCCATTCCTCAGTTGATGGACACTTGGGTTGTTTCCAAGATCTGGCAATTACAAATTGTGCTGCTATAAACATAGGTGCACATATATCACTGTGGTATGATGCTTTCAGTTCTTCTGGGAATATGCCTAGAAGTGGAATAGCTGGAATAAATGGGATTTCCAGTCCCAACTTTTTGAGAGATCTCTAGACAGATCTCCACAAAGGCTGTACCAGTCTACACTCCCACCAGCAGTGCAGGAGAGTTCCGTTTTCCCCACAGCTTCTCCAGCATTTGTTGTTGGTTTTCTTGATCCTGGCCATTCTTTCAGGAGTGAGATGGTATCTCAGTGTGGTTTTAATTTGCATTTCTCTAATGACCAATGATGATGAGCATTTTTTCATGTATTTATTTGCCATTTGCATTTCTTCATCTGAGAATTGCGTATTCATCTCAGATGCCCATTTTTGGATTGGATCTTTGAATTTTGGAGGTCTGAGTTTCTTTAATTCTTTATATGTTTTAGACAAGAGGCCCTTGTCTGAGAGAGAGTTACATCAGTTTTGAAAGACAGCTTTGCAGGGTACATCAATCTGGACTGGAAGTTGTTTTCTTTCTGGATTTGAAACACTTTATTGATTCTCCATCTTTTGTCTAAGATCAAGTGCGAAACAGTCTATTTCAAACTCCTCTTGACTTGATGGTTTGTGTTGACAAGTCTGCCATGATCCTGATTGGTTTTCCTTTATAGGTGATCTGTTTCTTTTCTCTAACAGATTTTAATATTCTGTTCTTGTGCTGAATTTCTGGGATCTTGATTATTATATGTCTGGGTGTAGATTTATTTTTTTATGGCTAGTTGGAGTTTTATATGCGTTGCTTATTGGTATGCCAGATCCTTCTTCCATGTTTGGGAAGTTTTCTGCTATTACTTTTATAAATAGTCTTTTTTCATCTATATTGATCTCTGTTTCTTGTCTGGTATCTGTCATTCTTAAATTATTTTTCTTTGCATCGTCCTGCAGAAGTTGAATTGTTATTTCTTGATTCCTGGCTGTTATTTCTGATTCCTTTTAAAGAGATCTTTCCTTCGACAATAGCTATCTGTTATCCTGTCTTCAAGATCTAAAAGCCTATCTTTAGTCTCTTTCTTTCAAGTTGCTTTCCCAGCTTTTGATTGGCTTTTTAATTTCCTGGATATCTCTTTAAATCTGTTTCATGCATTGTAATCCCTTCTTATATTGTTCGTTCAACATTTCCATCATTTTCCTGTGCTACTCTTTTTTTATGATAATAAATTTATTTATATCTTTATTTACTTGGAGAATTTTCTATTTAATGTTTGTCTGTGGGTACAAAGAAAACTGCAGATGGGGTAGAGCTACAGTTTGTTTCAAGTGTCCTCCCAAAAGGGTGTCAATAAGGGATGGCAATGTCATCCTCCAGCAAGTGCTGTATATGCTCTCTGCCGGCCAACATAAAACTGCCGAGCTCTAACTTATTTTGCATATTCTTTATTGTTTAATTTCTGATATTTTTGTTTAACTTGTTTTTCTTTAGTTTCAAATGAAATTGACCGCTATTTCATCCCTTTAAGTATTTATATTTTTGGTGATTGCTTGTTATTGCTTTTGCCAATCTATTATGTTTCTTTTTCTTTCAGTGCTCTGTAAAAGTTGTTTGCATCTTGTCTTCATGAAACATTTCTTCCCAAGTTGTGAGGTCTTTCTAAGCTTACTTAGCAGATGCCATAACAAAGCCTTGGCAGTTTTGTACTGTGCTCAAATAATTTTAAAAGTTGAATGCCATTTTTTGTTATTGTTGTTTTTGGTAGAGAATTAAACTCAGGACCTTGCACTTGCCAGGGAGTTACAGAGCATGAGAAAGGCTTTTTTTTTTTGGTTTCTTTGAGACAGGGTCTCGCTGTGCAGTTCATGCTGGCCTTAAGCTTGCTTTGTAGCCCAGGCTGGTCTCAAACTCCCAAGGATCCTCCTATCTCAGCCTCCTGCGTGCTGGGATGACAGTCTTGTGCCATGCTTACATTTTGGCCTCTGGCAGCCCTGCTGCCATGCCAACCTGGACACCTCTGTCTCGCCACAGTCACATTTCTTAGTCTCTCCTTCTCTGGGAGTGAGAACAACAGTTTGCCTTCGAGAATCTGGGGGAAGTGTGGAATCTGGGGGACGAGTGTAGCTCTGGCCTTGGCTTGCCTTTCCCTGAGAAATTCCCAGGTCGAATTAGAGCAGACATTTGCTTTCTTTCATTTTTTTTTATTTTATAGAATCTGAAAATGATTTTATAAATTCATGTAAATTGCACAGAATAGTGGATTACATTTTGGTGTACTGCAACTTGCATATAATATACATTGATTTTTTTTTTTTTTTTGGAGGTGCTTGCTTGGCTTCCCAGAGTCCTAAGTTCCAATATGGCGTGGATCTCAGGAGACACTGCTAGTTCTCCCCCTGGAAGGGCTGCAGTCTGCCACCCTACTGCCGCTTACCAGGGTGGGGAGGTGCTGGCTTGGCTTCCCAGAGTCCTAAGTTCCAACATGGCGTGGATCTCAGGAGATACTGCTAGTTCTCCTCCTAGAAGGGCTGCTGTGCTACTCTTTTTAATCTGTCTTCTTAGATATGCTTAGCAATTCTTTCATTATACTTGTGATTTCTTCTTTTACCTGAGACATTATTTCTGATTTGATTACTTTTATAGTAACCATAAAGTTATTTCTTTACTTCAGTTGCTGTGCCCTTGGAGATTTCATTTTCTTCCATAACTGTATCTCCCAGACTTGGTCTGTGTGGGCTGGAAGTTGGAAATTGCCTTTTGTTCCTTTGTCTTGATATTCTCCTGGGTTCCTCCCAATAAGCCAGTTGTGGAGTCCCAGACATTTCCCAAGTTGACTGCTCCTCCATGGTGCAGGCGAATGGGACAGGCATCTGTGTTTCTCTGAACCCATGTTCCCAGGGAGGTAGCAGGGTGTGGGGACAGACCTCTCCAGACTTGTGCAGATACACTGAGGCTTCCCCAGTGGCCCAGGATTCATACTGGTGGAATTGATTCTTCTCTCAGCCTGCATGTCTACATCAGGACTCCCCCAGTGGTGGCATGCACACAAGGGTGTATTTGTCTGAGTCTTCTGGTGGGCGCTTGCTGCCCAAAGGAAGCCAGGGTGTCCAATGGTGACCTGTGGGTGCACTGGGCTGTGTGTTCCTGCTCATGCTGGCTGCCCACAGAAACAAGCCTTCCAGTGGTGGCAGTGGCATGCAGGGGCAGAAAACTTTTCATTCTTTTGTCTTTTTCTGTTGCTCTTACCTAATTCTATTAGCTTTCTTTTATTCTTTGATGAGATTCCTTAAAGTTTTTCTCACTTTTCACATCTCTTTCTCATTTTCCTTTTCTTTTTCATGTTTTATTTTAGTTTTTCCTTTTTTATCACTCTCTCCACTTTCATTTTTATCACTATCAATCTTTATCAGTTTTTAGCTATTAGTTTACTCTATGCTGTTAATGGTGGTATAGTTGCTTTTAACAGATATTTATCAAATGTCACTATTTGATTTTTGTTTGTGTTTACATCATTATTGCAGATCTTTTCCTATCAAGAATGATATGGCTTAGCAGCTGTCACAGGCTGGGAGGAGAACCAAGAAGCCAACCCACATGAACCAGCCACTGCCCCAGTAAGCAACCAGCTGATTCAGAGGAAGACAGGCTGAGATGTTAACAACTGAAGTAAAAAAACAACTTAATGCTTGTGTTGTTTGATTGACTTTGCAGGCCTAAAGCTGGAGAGGACAACAATATGCAATATAACAGCTATGAAGGATTTCCTTCTGTCTTGTTTTTGAAATCCAAGATTGTTCTCACTGTTTTGTTTTGTTCCATTTTATTATTTTGTTTTATTTCCTTTAAAATAAAAAAAAGAATTGTATGGTTGAACCTGTTATTGCTTCTTAGGTATGTTAATAACTAGTCAGTCTTTGACTCTGTTATTATTGTTGATGTCTATTGTTAATAGTGGCATAGTTACTGCTTTTAACTGCACACCAATATTTGGTTTGTCTTTGTATCATCAACATTAGAATATTGTATTTTCTTGTATGAGTGATGTTAGAAATCAATCCCTCAGAAGAAAGTTGAACCCAAAGAAGACCCTCAAATACCGTGCTGAATAGGTTAAAGAGGGTATGAACTACAAAATATAATCAAATGAAAGCCATATCACAAGGAGACAGAATTCAACTAAAGCGATCTCTCCTTTAATGGCAGCATTTCTCTACCCTAACTGATTTTAACCCACAATGCAAAAAAATAGAATCATGAGAAAGCAAGAAAATAAGATGTTTCCAAAAACTCCCAACTCCCCAAAAGCTGATCTCACCAACACAGATGTAGAGGAAGATATAGGTGAAGACTAAAAAGTGGGAGGGGGAGGTTTAGCTCAGCGGTGTAAGTGCCTGCTTGGCAAACACAAAGTTGTAAGTTTGATCCCCAATACAAAAAAAAAAAAAAAAAAACTGGCCAAAATATTTGAAGAGATAAAAAATATATATAAACAAGTGCATAGTTGTTTCATAAGTTCAAAGACAATTTAACTAAACAGATAAAAACTTTCTACCAATAAAATATTCAATGAGTTTAAAGAAAAAAAAAGTAAACTAAGTTAAGCACAATACAAGACATGAATGACTACCTAAGAAAATTAGAAAATATGAAAAAAAGCAAACAGATATGGATGATACGAAAAATTCAATGGAAAGTAAAGGCAGTAGTTTTGACCAATGTGAGATCAGAAGTTCAGAAAAGGATGTAAGACAGATGTATGAGATCAAAACTCAGTCATACCCTAAAAACAAGACACCACACAAACTGGATCTCACAGCTGCTAGATGACTCAAAACAAAACAAAACAAAATGCCAACCTCAGAATCATACAACAACTCAAAAGATACAAAAAATTTCTTCTCTGAAATCACAGCAAAAAAAATTCCCAACTCAGAGAAAGAATTCAGTATTCAAGTACAAGAAGCATATAGAACCCAAATAGTCAAAACCAGAAAAGAACCTTTCCATGACCAGGAAAATCTCTCAACCAGAAAAGAATCTCTCCATGAGTAACCAAAATTCCAGAAATTCAACCAAAGGAGAGAATGCTAACTGTTGTTACAGAAAATTGTACATAACTTGTAAAGGCAAAGCCATCAAAATAACCATAGATTTCTCAGGACAAATCTTAGAGGCCAGTGAAACAGCCTTGGTTAAAGTCTTTCAAGCCCTGAAAGAAAAAAATTGTCATCCCAGACGTTTATATTCTGTACAATTAGCTTTCAAAATTGACCAAGAAGTGAAGTCTTTCCATGACAAAGAAATGTTAAAGAAATACATGATCACTAAAGCAGCATTGCAGAACATATCTGAGGGAAACTGAAGCTGAGACAGTGAGGGCACCGCCACCAAGGATCCCCAAAGAAAGTATGCAGCTAACTGGTAGATTAAACAAGAGGGAAAAAAATCTATGCTGAAAAAATCTGCAATGACAGGATTTGGTAAAAAAAAAAAAATCTTACAGTAATAGCTCTCGATGTCAACAGTTTCAACTTCCCAATCAAAAGAAGCAGACTGGAAAATTGTACTAAAAAAAAAAAAAGTAGCCATATATTGCCTACAGGAAACACACCTCAACTCAAAGGGGTGTGTAGACTGAAAGTAGCAGTATGGAAAATGGTACTCCATTCATCCATATCTCCCAAACAAGCAGGAGTAGCTATTTTATTTTCAGACACAGAAGACTTTAAGCCAAACTGATAAGAAGAGACAAAGATGGCGCTATATATAGTAAAGGGAACAATTCAACAATTGTAAATATGCACTGAATGTCAGCACACTCAATTTCATAAAAATTACTAGACTTAAAAAGGACAGATAGGCACCAGTATTGTAGTGGTGACTTCAATACCCACTTACAATTTTTTGCCAACCTGACAAAAAATCAGAGTTAAACTATACCTAGAACAAATGGATTGAACAGATGTCTACAGAGCATTTCATCCTGTCATAAGACAAGACACGGTTTTCTCAGGAGCCCCTGGAACTTTTTCAAAAATAGACATATTATAGGCCCCAAAGTGTGCTTAAATAAATGCAAAAGAATTGAAATAATTCCCTGCATACTATCAAACGATAGTACAGTGAAGTAAGAGATCAACAGCAAAAGAAGCCGTGAAAGCTATGCAAACACAAGATTAAATAATACATTATTGAATAAACAGTGGATCACAGAAGAAATAAGAAAAAAAATCCTTAGACTCAAACAACACCGAAAGAACAACATACCAAAATCTATGAGACATAATGAAAGCAGTTCTAAGAGGGAAAATTTAGCTGTAAATATGCACATAAAAAGAATGGAGCAATCTCGGAACAAAAAACCTGATGAGGCAGCTCATAGTCATAGAAAGACAAAAACAATCCAGATAAGAAGCTAATAGAAGGAAATGAATTATAAATATCAGAGCAGAAATTAATGAAATCGATACTAAAATGTCCAAGGAATCAAAGAGTTCTTTGAAGGCTGGGAAAGCACTCAGGATGGAGCAGGCAGAAGGCAGGGAGTGGAGGCGAAATAAAAAGGATGAAGCTGTGATATATGCATGCACCACTTCGACCCCAATGAATGTAGTTACTAAGATTTGCTAATAAAAAAAAAGAGAGGAAAGGAAGCATTTCAATGCATCTGATTTCTGAAAACATTTTCAGAGGCATCTTGATTTTGGCTGATGAAGAGCTCCCTCTAGGGGAAAGAAAAATATCAGCACCAGGGTTTCTTCCATGTTTTTTAAAAAAATTATTTAAAGAAAGACAAAGCAAAATAGAAAACAGGCAGAAATAGTACATACTTTCAAAGAAATAAACAGTAATAAATCACTAGTTGATGTATACATATTGTCCCTCCACAAATAGTTGTTCAAGATACAAAAGTGGAACATATAAATGGGAATTCAACCAGGGAAATTGCAAACAGTTCTGTTCAACTATCCAATAAAAACTAAGTAATATGGCTATCAATCCTATACACTTAGACATGTCCACATTTATCCATATCTTCATTTATGTTGTGACCTAACAAAACTTATTAGATTAAAATCCTTCTGAATAAGGATTAATAATATTATAATATTGCTGGATTACACATCATAACACTCTGGAATCAGCACTGGGTACTGCAGTGCCCCTTTCTTCCCTTCAAAGTATTTTTTCATTTCTTCATGTGTCATAAGATCAGTTCTCATAAACTGTTTATAGGTTTTACGCAAGCATGAGTTCTCACATGTATTTCTATCCTTTCTATATTAGAGGGAGAAACAGAACAAAGCAGGACAGAACTAAACATATTCCTATAGACACATAAAACTAAAAAGACATATAAAACTGCTGTATAAGGAGTTCTACGATGGTCACTGTGCTGTTTCTTGTTATCATCAACAGAATTGGTTATATCATCAGATAAAGTATAATTGAACATATCAGTACATAACAGAATTAACAGAAATACAACTTTGTAGATAGTGTAGAGCTACAAAAACAGGTAGTAATCAAATCAGAATGGATATTGCAGTGAATCATTGTCATTTTCAGTGTAGTTGTCTATACTCCTCAACTTGATACCAGCAACCTAACAGTTTTGAATAAAATCTGTCAATAATAAGCAGCAATCAAACAAGTCAGATTTAACTAAGATCAGTCATGATACAACAGTATAAGTCATAGTCAATGAACTGTGTATTTTTGGATCTCCCCAACACTCATGGTTTTATACTGGTGGGGGGGGGCCTGCTATTTACCCAAATGGTTCCAAACTTTCTCACTCCTGGGCTGGATTTCTAGTTATATTTCTTTATTTATTAAAGCCTATCTGTTCAACCTATCCATAAATACTGGTCCAGTTACCCTTATTACTCTCTGGTTCCCTATCACATCGAGCTGCATTTTCTCATATTTGATTTTGGTCCATATAATCTTCTTCAGGCTAATTATATTTCCTATATAGAACCGCTCGGTGGACCCTATCTCTTGATCCACTCTTCCTGAAATTCTCTTTTTTCCCCTTAAATTAGTGTATCTAGGCCATCTATATTGGAAATTATATCCAACTTTCTTTGCCTCATTTCTGTTGTGCTCTTTTTCTGTCATTAGTTGTCTGTTTGTCTTCATTTTGTTTTCTGCTCCATTCATTGTAGCCTCTCTGCCACTGTTTCTGGTATCCTGTACTTTCCTCTCCCTTTAGAATGTCCTACAATATTCTCTATAGATTTGGATTGGTGGTTGCAAATTCCCCCAGTTCCCTTTTATCCTGGAAGCACCTTGTTTCTCCATTAACTTCTAGGGACAGTTGTGCAGGATATATCAATCTTGGCTGGAGGCTATTGTCTTTCAAGGCTGGGATTATTTGGCCCCATGCTCTTCTAGATTGGATGGTGTGTGCCAAGAAGTCTGCTGTAATTCTGATGGGTTTTCCCTTGTAAGTGATCTGTTTCTTGTCTCTGATAGCTTTTAATAATCTGTTCTTATATTGGATTTGTGGAATCTTGATTATTATATGCCTGGGTGTAGTTCTGTTTGGATTGTAGGTGGCTGGAATTCTGTATGCCTCATATATCTGAGCATCTTTTCCTATGTTTGGGAAGTTTTCCTTAATTATTTCTATGAATAGTCTTTGTAGTTCCTTTGTTTGTACCCCTGCTTCTTCACTCACATTCTTTGTTCTTAAGTGATAGATTTTCTTGTCATCTTCTAGCCTTTGTATTGTTACTGCTTGTTTCCTTGTTATTTTTAAGAAGTTTTTCCTTTCATGTTCCCACATTACAAACCTGTCCTCCAGTTCAGATAATCTACCCTTAGTTTCTATCAAGCTGTTATGCCAGCTTTCAATAGAGTTTTTAGTACCCTGGTAATCTCTTTGAACCTGCTTCATGTATTCTATGTTTTCTCTATTTTCTCCATCAAATAATTCTCTCCTTTTTTTCCATTCCACCATCTGTTTTTTCTTGGGAGGTGCTTAGCATTTCTTTAACTATTCTACTTATATCTTGCTTTGCTTGGTTAAATACTTCACTTTTGAACTCATCTATGAGGTCCCGAAGATACCGCTTTATGTCTATTAGTACCATGCCTGATATTGCATGTTTTCTGTCCTCATTCTCCTTTGCATTTACCTTTCCTGGATCAGTGTTCTCGGGATTGGGGACTGAGGACCCTTTCTTGTTACCTCTTCTTCTCATATTTTTTGTTACTTCCATACAGGCTTATATAGGAGGCTCAGTTTCTTTCTTTGTTGGTTTCAGTTTGTCTGAAGTGCACTGACTAGGTGGTCCTGCCTACTTCAGTGTACTAGGAGGTACAGATCCCGGCAGCCTATGTTGGGCCCACCCCTCCAGGTGAACCTACTGAAGGCTTCACTGCATTAGGTTGCACTGCCAGGCACAGGGACTTGATTAGGGCTAGCCTATTGGGCCCAGTCCATGGCATCACTTAGGTCAAGCACTCCCCACCAATCCTGCTTGAGAGAGGAATGTGTGACTGAAGTCATTGCAGCACCCTGTTCCGGCCAGTCTGCCTGGTCCCAGAATGTCCTCTGTTGGAGCCTCTTTGTCTATGGAAGGGTTTTTATTCCCCTCAGTCACCACAGGTTGATGCAAGTTTCCCCGCCAGCTCTGCTCTCAATTCAGTTCACAGATTCCTGCTTTCAGAGCATTTGTGTCTCCAGTGAGTTGATACTAGCAGGCTATCCCAGCTGTGCCAATTCAGACACAGCAGTGGCAGTGAGTTCAATCCGCAAGTTCAAGTGGTGGCACCGAGACTTTAGCTGTTCCAATCGTAGCACCAGGACTGCATTTCTGATTGTTTTCTCTCAGCTTAGTTTGTTCCTGGGTTGGCAGGGTACATCTTCCTCTGCTTATGACTCCCCACGCCACACCATTCCTGAAATCTAAGCTGGCTATCTCAGAGAGCCTCTGTAGCTGCTGTTATCCACCATCTTTTCTTGGTCCCCTTCCATGTTTGTTTTAACACATGAGGCCAGTGTTCTTTGAAAGGAATCTTTGAAATCCACAGGCCCATGTTGGTAAACATTATCACTGTTAGAACTGAATGATGAGTTCCATAAACCCAGTGCACAGCAGTCACAAATGGCCATTTCCCCCACATATGGAAGACATTATGCTGGTTCCTTAGGATGGCAACTTTCAGGGGCTTTGTCTGTCTTATTCTTTGCTTTAACAAATGTCTAAGTCAATACTGTCTTAGTTATTTTTTACTCAGAATCGCTGAGACAAAATACCTGATGCCCAAAGTTGGAATAGGAAAGGTTTATTTCTTACAGTTTTGGGGGGTTTTAGTCTATATTTAGTTGGCTCTATGGCAGGGTGGCATGGCAGGGCCACAGTTATGGTGGCTGCAAACAGCAAGGCAGAAACTGGCAAGAGAGAGACACACCTTCTTCCTGCCATTACATCATATCTTGGCTCCACCCACAGGCCGATGTAGCACTCACACCCCCAATCTAAACTCTAGACAGTGAGTCAGTCACAAATGCATAATGCAAAAGTATGAGGCCTGGGGGTCACTGACATAAACCATGACATTCCACCCTTGGCCCCCAAAGACTCATGCATGTCCTTTATACAAAAGACATTTATTTAGTCTATCTCCAAGAGTTGCCAAAGTCTTAACATTTTTAGCATTGCTGAGAAGTCTAAGTCTTAAGTCTCTTTTAACATCTATAGCAAACTCTTAACTATAAATCCCGTACAAATGAAGCAAGGTTAAATATTTCTGAACCTCAAAGGTACAAGATAAACATTTCAAAAGTTACAAACAGGAGAATATAAAGCATTGGAAACAAAGCAAGTCTAACATCCAGCAGGGCTAGCATGAAGTCCTAGAGTTTTATGCTCAGCATTTGAAGCAATCTGGTTGCAAGCTCTAAAAGGCTTTGGTAATTTCACCCCAAGGTACTTTTAGGGACTTTAACTCTTGTAGCTTTTCTCTTAAACCCTCTCTGGTCACTTTTTTGCAGCTTTCCTTGGATGATCCACATTTATGGCTTTTTAAAACTTTTGGGATCTCCACGGCATCTTTGGCTTTATCCTTATATGTTTATAAATTACCTTCTTACAGGCACACTGCTTGGCCTCCCAGGACTTTTGCAATTGAGGTGGAAGCTGTTTTACCCTCAGAATTTGTGTATTTCTTTTTTTGCACCTAAAATTAGCACCATGTGGACGCCACCAAGGTTTGCTGCCAGTTGGAGCAGTAGCCAGACTTTTTTGTTTTTTCTCGGCTATAGGGATTGATTGCCTGAATTGCTGGGCTCTGTGGACCTTATTGTGAAGAAAGACTTCTCTATGTTGCCACCATTTTGGAACCTCACATGGCTGCTACCATTCTGGAACCTCATGTGGCCTCTGTTGCCATTCTGGAGCACGGTGCTCTGCAGCTTTTTCCTCTGAGCAAATTCCTATACTTTTGTAGTTTTGAGCCTGCAGAGTGGAGACCTGATGCTTTCTGGGATGCCCCTTGGCCATCTTTTTTATCTCTCTGTTTTTTCTCAGCAATCAAAGTGTTAGCTCTGTCTTTATAACCCACAGCTTTACTGGCATTTTCCCTCTGGCCAAACTCACAGAATTGTAAATTATCCTGCTAGGCTCTTTGCTCTTGATTTGCAACATAAAGCTGGTTAAAAGCACCCAACAATAACCATGCCATAGCCTCAACATTTGACTGCCTTGAAATTTCCTTTGTCAAATTAATCAGTCCATTGCCCGTTAGTCTCAGTCCCAGGCAAAGTCTCTGGGCATCAGCAAAATGCAAACAAACTTTCTGCCAAGCCATAATACACCTTGCGGGGAGTCTAACAACCAATGTAGTCCTTTTTCTCAGCAAAAACTTCCCAAGCCTTGTCTTTACCATGAGGCTTTTTACCACCTTTTGGTCTCTTGAGCTCTACCCAGAATCTCTTCTACAGAACAGCCTAAGCTGTCTGAACCTTTTAAAACTCTGCCCACAAGCCATTTTCAAAGCCTCTCAAAAAACATGGCCAGGTATAGTCACAGAAAACAACCCCACTCTGGTACCAAATTCTGTCTTAGTTATTTTTACTCGTCACTGAGACAACATACTTGATGCCCAAAGTTAGGAAAGGCTTATTTCTTATAGTTTTTGGAGATTTTAGTCCATACTCAGTTGGCTCCAAGGCAGGGTGGCAACTGTGTTGGGGCCACAGTTTATGGTGGCTGCTAACAGCAAGGCAGAAACCGGCAAGAGACAGACATACCTTCTTCCTGCCATTACATCACATCTCGGCTCCACCCATAGGCCGGTGTAGCACTCACATCCCCAATCTAAGCTCTAGACAATGAGCCAATCACAAATGCATAATGCAAAGGCATGAGGCTTAGGGGGCACTGACATAAATCATGACAAGTACCTAGCACATTATGTGGTTTCAAAACTTTTGAATTGAATATTCAAGCCTGTGACCAGAAGTTCTGAGCTCAGCATTGCTTGGAACCCACGGCCAGGCCCTGTGACCAAGGCTGAGCAACCAGGGATAAGAGAGTAGAGGGATTTATTTAACTAGCTTTGACCAGATGCATTCACTCAGTATTTATTTACAGAGCATGCCCTTAATGCCAGACAATATTATAGGGGTGGGAATCCCAGCAGTGAAAAGAAAAAGCAGGCAAGCTTCCTTCACTTATAGTGTGCTGGTACGGTGTTCAAATGATAATACTTGATACAGAGAAAAGCTGAGCAGGGAGTGAAAGGGGTCTTCTTTTTTTATCCTAGGGATCAGAGAAAGTTCTACTGAGAGGTACAAGAGGGAGAGAATATTGAACAGCCACCTAGGAGATGATCATGTGTGAAAGCATTGGCTCAGACAAGTCCAGCATGTTTGAAGACACCAAGGAGGTTGGTATACAAATAGACATTAAGAACCACAGAATGTAAACTGTTTAGCTGCAGTCTGGAATGGGTTCCTCAGCAATAAGTATCCTGAAACTTGAGTTGCAGTTATGAGCTTATCTCTCTCTCTCTCTCTTTTTTTTTTAGGTACCAGGGATCGAACTCATGACCTAGTGCTTGCCAGGTAGGTGCTTTTGCCTGCTGAGCTAAATCCCTGGCCCCGTATGTTGCAATTATTTGTGTTGTTTTGTGTTGATTCTTTTGTTGGATAAGGCAAGAATAACAAGCTATCTGAAGCTAAAGTGGCTCATGGTATCCAACTGGATCCATCTGACATTGGCTTTTGTTTCTCTTGTCATGTATCTATGTGTGACTGACAGAAAACCATGCACCAGAGATGAGTTATCTATTTTGATTACCATGGATCCTTTGGACTGGACTGGGAGAATTGCAAGTGGATTGTGCACCTATGTGCCTGGGATGACACAAAAGACCAGTGGGACACTATGACAATTGTTCCTTGTGTCAAGGGGGAGCTGTACACACCTTGTTCTTGTCTCTGGAGGTCTTTTGCACCCCACCCCACTACCTTGCTTTTTGTGGATGAAAGAGAGAAACAAGCATCTGCATATGTAAGTAGCTAAAGGGACTCTGCAGAGACTGCAGTTGCCATGCAAGCTTATCGTCTCTTCTGTAATGCTAAAGAAATGCAGGGCTAGAGTGAAGTCTGTGATCTCACAGGCTGAGTATTAACCTAGGCAGCTGCTGTGGGACAGACCTGAAGCTAAGGCTGAGGATGGAAATAAGTCCAAATAGATTAGTGATCACAGTGTGGGTAATAGGTTAAATTTGACAATTAAAAATGAGCTTGACAGACTGAATTAAATACATCAAATGGATTTGGAGAATGTTTCCAGGGACACATATAAAAGTAACACAGGACAGTTTGGGGATAAATAGGAAAAGAGATCCATCAGGCAAATTCCAATGAGAAGCAGCTATGGTAACAAAAGGAATTCAAATGCTACAACAAATGAAAATGTGTTACATCAGGAGGTGACAAACTAACACTGGCCAATCAAATGCTTGACTTTTTTTTTTTATAAATAATGTTATATTGGGATGCAATCATTCCCTTTTGTCTACAACTGCTTTTGAATTTCATTGGTAGTGTTGAGTAGTAGTGACAGATATTGAACAGCCAACAAAGACTAAATATTTACACCTAGTTCTTTATAGAAAAAATTGTAAAAGTTTGTGCACATGCATGTACATGTGTGCATGTGTGTATGTGCATGTGCAGAAAGTTCTATACATACCTATTTCAGACACCCATGGACCACGGAGACAGGGAAACAATAATTGGCTATCTGAAAAATCTAATGGATATATGTAGAATATTGCCCTCAAACACACATAAAATACTAACATAAAGTAGTCGTATATCCTGAATTTTTAGTTGTGAAAAATGGAAACACTTGGGATCCACAGAGGAACAGTAGATCCAGGGGTCGTGTGCATAGATAGATAGATGCATTAGGGTTGATGAATTCTCACAGCCAGACCACAAGTATAGTCAGCGAAACAAAGAGAATAGAGATCATGAGAAAATGATAGTAACAGGAAAAATTAGAACAGAAAAGAGTTACTTAAACTGGAGAAGCAGGCCTGAATGAAAAGCACTGGAGTACTCGTAAGCCCTAGAGCCACCTTTCATGCTATTCAAGTCATTGACATACCCCACTGTATGACTATTTCTTACCTCCAGAACACCCTCTTCCCTGTATTGATCTTGGTTTGTCCCTACATGCATGCTAGCTCATAGGAAGCTATGCTTCTTGTAATGAAGGGAAACAGGAAAACCTTTCCTGACTCTCATCAGGACTATGACTCAGAGGCTTGGCCAATGTGTAGATGGAGGTATAAAGTCTAGAAGGACTTGGTCTGGCAGAAGGTCCTGATGGACTTTGTCCCTCAACCTGACCTCACTGCCACAGTTATTCTTGGGATGTCCGACTTCCTCTAAAAGCCAATGGAAAGCATTAGCCCTTAGATACTGACACAAGATTTAGATACTGGGGTCTCGTGTAGTAAGGTGCAGGTGTTTGGGAATGGATATTGCATGAAGGCTACAGATCTGTCATAATATCCTCTTGGTTATTCCTCCCCCTCATATGAAAACTTGAAAACAAAGAACAGTGCACTTGTTTGTGAAGCATTAAGGAGAGTTGGAGAGATGCATACTGACCAGCATCTAGATTTATCTATTAGATGTAGCCTCAAATGCCCACAGTGGAAAGAGGACTGGAACCAAGAATAAAAGATCTGGGCCAAGAGAAGCATAAAAAGAGCCAGCCAGGACCTGAGAAAAAGACACCAAAAACCAAAAAAGGCCTTGCTCCTTCTGCTTTCTTAACAAACTGTACAAGGAAGGGATTATTTATTGACTGCACAGGAAAAGACCCTGGTGAGTGAAGGGATTCAGGTGAACATGTTTCTACTTAAACTGCTTACTTCCCTTTGAAAAGCAGGAAATAAATGGATGCTACATCATCTTCCATAGAGCCTTTTCCTAAAGAAGTCTCAACTATGTAGCAGGTATCTTAATCCCTACACTGTGGTCAAGTTTGATCTCATATTTTTCCCCATCATGCTACTTATACATGTTGAGTGGTGCTATAGGTGTTTACCACTGTGTAGGAGATATAATCATATTCACCCAATTGGCAGGAACAGTGACCAAAAGGGCTATGAAATATTAGGAGAAAGTGAATTGTTATAAAGCAAGGCTGCCCTTCATGTTTTGTCTCTTCATAGACACTGGCTTGCCTTTCCACCTTTCACCATGAATTGAAGCAGCACAAAGTCTTCACCAGAAACTGAGAGGATACCAGCACCACAACTTGGTGCCCCAAGTGATGAGCCAAAGTAAACTTCTTGGCTGGTATAGTGGCTCATGTCTGTAATTCCAGCACTCAGGAGGCTGATACAGGAGGATTGCCATAAGTGCAAGCACTATATAGTGAGTTCAAGGCTAGCTTGCAGCTACATGGTGATATCCTGTCTCAAACAACAACAACAAAATCAAAATTAAAATTTCCTTATAAATTATCCAGTCTTGGGTATGCTTTTATAAAAACAGAAAACAGACTGGGGCACTATTCTTCAAGAAGAAACAAAATAAGCCTAGATGGCAGGCAGAGACTTAGGTTCAATGAAATTAGAAAATATGAAGGGAGATAAATGAGTGTAGCCTATGTTAAAAATATTTACATAAGTCAGAAAGTGAATTGAATGAAATTAAAATGCTATGATCTTCAAGCTGGATGTAGCAGCACATACTTGCAATCCTAGCACTTAGGAGGGTAAGGGAGGAGGGTTTCCATGATTTAAAGGGCAGCCTGAAGTACATAAAAAGGCTCTGACTAAACAAAATAGACTCCTGGAGAGATGAAAGTAGCAATAAATCAGCCTCTTCAAGATTCAAAATCCATAAAACAACAACTTGGGGAGAAAAAGGAAAGTGCTGGAATCCTGGAACCGAGAAGGATCTGAAGGGACAATTGAAGCCCACAGAGAAATTGAAGAGACAGATCATGACACAGGAAAAGAAGAAGTTTGCACTTTTGCCCTGGCTCTTGGCTGTGGCTTGTGAGAAAGGAAGACAGAACTACTAAGTGTAAGTAAGTGTAAGTAAGTGACTCCAGAGGCCTTCACTGGGAAATGCACCCAAAAGCAGTGCATACTTTGAACTGCAAGAGCTGGTTAGTGACTCCAGTCCAGAATTCTCTTGGTCAGATGCCATTGTGGGGAGGGGACAATTGATCCTAGGATTCATAACAGCCACAAATTGGCTTCATCTCAGGGTTCCCACTGTTAAATTTCCCACAGTGACTGGATGAGGGACAACCATGGGAGACGTCCATGTAGGGAGCCATGATAAACCCAGCAAGAGACACACAGAATGTTATCAACTAAATGACTTGGACCCCACTCCCATGACCAGAGATCAGGTTCAACCTGAATTTCTATGGACTTGAAAGTTTGATAACTGGCACCTTACCCTAGTCCTACTGCCAGCTTGCTGGGATTATACATCACCAATGTGGGCCCTGAATTCTTCTTTTGTCTACCTGCAGAGTCATACCTCAAACTGGACATTGCTGTAAAACCATAGTCCCCAGAAGATAATCATGGCTTAAAATCACAGAGAAACTTTTCTTTCTTTTCTTTGCTTTTGGTTTTTTAAAGAAAATTATTAATTTTTTATTTGTTTTTCTTTTTGTGAGTGTAAACATTGCTTTTCATTTTTGTTTCTATTTGTTTAGTTATTGCTTTTATTTTTCCTTTTTTTCTTCCCTACTGTCTTCTTCACCAGTTTCCTGAAGCTCAGGTAATGTTTTTTGTCCTTCAAATTTGCTTCTAATCTCTTTCTCTGCCTTTGTTTTGTTATTATTTCCTTTTCTTGCTTTTACATCTTCTCCCCTTGAGGTAAAATCACTTTATTGAGTGGATATTTACTGTATGTTATTTTCTGATTTCTCTTAGATTTTGTTACATAACTATATATCTTGTACCTGGGGTTAAAGATGGCAAATTTTTAGTCATCAGAATTTGACATTTTCCAGTCTGTGTTTGATACTATTGTTATTACTGTCTGTGCTACTTTGGCAGAGTTGACACTGTGTTGAGATCAATTGATTTTACCTGTATGCCAATACCAAGATTGTCTAGGGATCACAGACAATACAACAGACCAGTAACAAAGAAGTGTATGCTAGGCTAAAAAGGCAGAAACTTTTCATTCCTAATAAACAGAAGAGGCATGATCCTGAGTCAGACTCACAGGCTAAAAAAGAGCTATGCCTAGAAGACATCTCTGAAAAGTAGTAATTTAAAGAGCCTCAATACTAATAATAAAGCTACCTACCACAAGCAATTTATAAGTTTCAATGCAGAAAACAAACTTCAAAAAGAAAGAAATGAGAAAACACAGAAGCAAGATATAACCCCAAATTCCTAACTCCCATCTCTTCCAAGGCAAATCCAGGGGGCAGTGGAGTAGATGTGACAAAATCCATCCACCTGAACTTTCTGAGCAGCAGAAGTAACAAAGCAGGTAAGTCTCCAGAAAAAATCAGAAATAAGTTCTCAGATAACACAGATATGACCATAATGAAGAAATGGTTAGTGAATCTAGAATAGAAACAAAATATAGAGAAGCTTGGGGAAATGATAGACACCATAAATCCTCACCTAGGAAATAAGTGGATTCTATGAAACAGATTCACACAGATATCAAAGAGATTACAAATTCTATCAAAAGTATACACAGCAGTATCAACCAATGTAAGAACAAAATATCACATCTAGAAGTCAGGTTTGCAGTTAGCAATCATAAAAAAAAGACTTCTTATAAATAGCAAGGGATCATGAAAAATCAGCCCAACAGTTTCTAGATGATGCAAAGAAGAATAACAGAAGGTTGGAATCAAGGACAAATCAGAAGAGTGTACACAGGATAGAAAAAACCTGTTCACAGAGGTAATGGCAGAAAACTTTCCAAGGATGTACAAAGAATTTGACATACAGATACAACTGGCCATGATCAGAACAAGAAAAAAAAACCTACACCCAACAGTCAAGGTTTCAGAAATTCAACACAAGAACAGTATATTAAAAGCTGTTAGAGAGAGACTTCCCGGAGAACATGGCAGACAGATAACAGCAACTACCGGAGGCTCTCTGAAAGACTCGGCTCAGAAGCCAGGAATGGTGCGGACTAAGGAGACATAAGCAGGTGGACATATGCTCTGCTGACTCAGGAACGAACTGGAGAAACCAACTTGGAATGCAGTCCTGGTGCTAAAACAGGAACAGAAAAGCCTTGGTGTGGAGGCTGGACCCTGCGCCATTGTAAGCCGCGATTTGGGTTTCCCGCCGCGCGGCGGCTGGCTGCCTCCACAGCGGCTCGGCAAGGAGAGACGCGCAGAAGCTCTGAGAATGGCAATCTGCGAACGGCAGGGAGGCGTGCACTGACTTGTGGTGAGGTGAGTGAGAGAAACTGACACTCTACCACAGTTTGACTCCAGCAGAGGACTTTTTGGGCCCGAGCAGTCCTGTGGGAGCAGGGCGCGGTGGCGACACCAGCCACACATCCCCCTCTCGGGCGGGATTGGTGAAAAGTGCCTGGCCTGCGTGACGCTGCCGGCGGACCTGGTAGGCTGTCCCAACCCAGATCCCAGAGCCTGACGGTGGCCGGGAGGGGAGACGCGTAGGCTGCCTGGTCCGTAACTCCCTGGTGCGCAGCGGTGAGCGGGAACACCTAACTGGCGCAATTCGATCAGGCTGTGGCTGACTGGGAGAGAAGCTGGGCCTTTTATATAAGCTTGCATATATAAGGAACAGAGAAGAAGAGGCAGCATGGGAAGAGGCAGCAACAAGAAAGGCTCCTCAGCCCCCAATTCTGAGAAACAGGCAATAGCAGACACCGCACCAATACACATAAGGCACCATATAGAGAGCCTCATAGACCAATTCAGGAATGAAGTTACCAACGACCTGAAGCTAGAAGTATGCAGAATAGTTAGAGAAATGCTAAGTACGACCCAAGAAAAAACAGGTGGTGGAATGGAAGAACAGAAAAAAAGGGGAGAATTGTTTGATGGAGAAAACAGAGAAAGCATAGAATACGTGAAGCAGGTTCAAAGGGACTACCAAGATACTAAGAAGTCTATCGAAGACTGGCATAACAGCTTGAAAGAAACTAAGGACAGACTATCTGAACTGGAGGGCAGACTTGTAATATGGGAGAATGAAATGAAAAACTTCTTAAAAATAACAAAGAAACAAACAGCAATAATGCAAAGACAAGAAGATGATAAGAGGATCCATAACTTAAGGATTAAGAACATAAAAGAAGAAGTAGGGACACAAACAAGTGAACTACAAAAGCTACTCACAGAAATAATCCAGGAGAATTTTCCTAATTTAGCAAAAGGTAAAGATACTCAGATGTATGAGGCATACAGGACCCCAGCTACCTACAACCCAAACAGAGCAACACCCAGGCATATAATAATAAAAATTCCAGAAATTCAATACAAGAACAGAATATTAAAAGCTGTCAGAGACAAGAAACAGACCACTTACAAGGGAACACCCTTCAGAATTACAGCAGATTTCTCTGCACAAACCATCAAATCACAAAGAGCGTGGAGGGAAATAATTCAAGCTTTGAAAGATAATAATCTCCAGCCAAGATTGAGATATCCTGCACAACTGTCCCTGGAAATTGATGGAAAAACGAGGTGCTTCCAGGATAAAGAGGAACTGGGGGAATTTGCAACCACCAATTCAACTCTACAGAGAGTATTGCAGGATATTCTAAAAAAAAGAAAAATACAAAGAATCCAGAAATAATGGCAGAGAGGCCACAACGAATGGAGCAGAGAACAAAATGAAGAAGACAAACTGACAGCTACTGACAGAAAAAGAGCTCAACAGAAATGAGGCAGAGAAGATTGGATGATAGGAACAGCTATTTTGGAGAAAATGACATCTTAATAGGTAATACTGATTTAGTATCATCTTGCTTTGAAGTCTCATCTAGCTTTTGTCCTTCTGTCTCCAATGGTCTAAATAGGCTGTATCTTATTGGATTTTATTATGTACGATAGTATAAGCAAAAACCTTTTAAAGACAAGGAGATTATACAGAAACCATTGTTCATTTTCTGTGAGTCGATTCTAAATACTCTGTAATGCTGTCATTCTCTTGAATGGTTTTACATTGTTTTGATATACTTAATGCTACAGTATACGAAGTTGTACTCAAGGATTTCAAAGAAAGAGACAATATGGTAACTACTTTTAGGTTAGGATTGTCTGGTGGTGAAACACTATTCTGCTTAAATGGTTATGTTTTGATCTGCGCTGTTTCGTTGTTATGCCCTCTTTTATCTCAATCTCCACTCCATTATTTACTTTTTTATCTTTATCCTTTTAATTAAAGGAAAAACAATAGCAGGATATATTATAGTAACCCACTTTGACTTTTCATTATCTTGATTTAAAGCCCTGTATTACTCTCACCATCTGGTTTTTAACTGATGTTCCCCTATTCTGTTTTGCTGGATAGTATCAGGTTCGAAAGTTTAGGCATCAGCTGTGAAGATAATGAGATTCATTATGACGCCCATTCTTGTTGACTTTTATCTACTTTTGAAGACCTACAATGTCTCCAATGTTTTGGTTTTGTCGGTTTTATTCTTTACTGTTTTGTTCAATTGTATTATAACTAACGATATAGGCAATTCTATTAGAGATAGCGGGAGGCATTATGGTAACCATTGTTGATCACCTTGTATTATGTTTTTATATTATCTATTATGTCCACCCTTTTGACTTGACCGATTCTGTTCTGTTATGTCACATTTGGTTTTACTCTCTTCCAAAAAAGTAATAAGAACCGTGGGAGCAATGAAACCCAAAATGTGTAATAGTCATTGTACAAAAGAGAGGAAAAGAAAGTGCTCTAAACTATATAACTGCATGTATATTTAAGTGTATAAGATAGAAAATGATATCACAGAGTTTTATTGGATCAATGAACAGAACTATTTGCAATATCATTGATGGAATGTCCACTTTACAAGCTTTAATTTTGTGACTTGAACAATTATTTCTAAGATGACAATATGTAATCCATTAACTAGTGATTTCCTACTGTTCATTTTTTATCTGTAAATCTGTATAACTTGTACCCTTTCCCTGCTTTTTTTTCTTTTCTCCTTAAATAAAATTTAAAAAATAAATAAATAAAAGCTGTTGGAGGGCCAGAGATTTAGCTCAGTGGCATAAGCACCTGCCTGGCAAACACAAGGTTGTGAGTTTGTACCAAAAAAAAAGCTATTAGACAATAGAAACTAATAAAGCACTGTAAAGCAAAGCCCATCAGAATTGCAGCAAACTTCTCATCACAAACCCCCAAGTCAAGGAGAGTCTGAAGAATTTCAAGCTCTAACAGAAAACAAACTCCAACTCAGATTGATGTACCCCACAAAACTATCTTTCAAAACTTATGGATAAATAAGACACTTTCATGATAAATAACATCCACAGAGGCAGGTAGCTAGCATACAATAAGGGAGGCAAGGAGACATGCCTTCCCCTTTTTGCCCTTCTTACTGTCAATCCCAGTGCTAGACAACAAACCAATCACAAATGCTAGATTCAGCCACCTCCATGACTGCATGAGGTTTTGGGGGAGACATTTAGACAAATCACAGTAGGAATACAATGCAAGCAGTCTTATAAGGGATATTTGAATGAATCCCCACATCAGAAAAAAGAGTGGGTTCAAGGTTAAAAATGAAGAAGAATAGCTGAACCCAAAGCTTATATTAGGAAGAAAATTATAAAAGATCAGAAAATAATGCTCCTGAGGGTAAAAATGCAATACAAAGAATCAATGAATCAAAGAACTGGTTCTTTGAAAGATTAAATAAAATAGACAAACCCTTAACCAAACTTATCAAAAAAAAAAACAGAAAGAAAAGATCCAAATCCATGCAATTAGGAATGAAAAGGGTGAAATCATAATGGGTCATGCAGAAATTCAGAAGTTCATCAATACTTACTTTGAGAACTTTTACTCTGATAAGATGGAAAACACAGAAGACATGGACAGACTCCTAGATACACATGAATTGCCAAAGTTGAATCAAGGAGATATAAAAATTCTAAATAATTCAGTATCAGTCAATTAAATTAAAGAAGTAATAATAAAAAAACCAAGAAAAATTCCAAGACCTGATTGATTCACTATTGAATTCTATAAGAAATTTAGAGAAGATGTAATGCCACTACTTAAACTTTTTAATGAAAGTCAAAAGGAAGCAAAGTACTTTCTAATACTTGAGTACTTGAAAGCAAGCATTATGCTCATATCAAAACTAGAGAGGAATCCAACCAAAAAAAAAGAACTATAGGCCAATATCCTTACAAACTAGTTGTAAAAAATCCTCAATAAGATACTGGTGAAAAGAGTGAAGTAAATCATCAAAAAGCTATGGACCATGATCAACTGGGACTCATCCCAGGGATGTAGGAGTAGTTCAACATACACAAACCAATAAATGTAATATAGTCCCTGACTTAGGAATGAGTCCATTCACAGAATAAATAAAGCAAATAGTAAGAAAGCAGTGTAAAACATAAAAATACCAGTTACTGTATTAAACATAAATGGAAAAAGGACTTTAGTTGCAAGATAAAATATTATCCTTGATGAACAAAAAACTCCATTATTCTTTTTACAAGATAAAAATTGAGAAGGATTAAAAATTAAAAAATTTAAAATTATAGGCCATGCAAAGCATAACAGAAGAAATTAGTTTAATAAACAATACCAAAGAAAGCATATTTTAAGGCAAGAAATCTAGAAACAAAGATGCTTACTTAGTAATGATAAATATTCACCCATACTGATATTATAGGAGTTTTAAATTTGTATTCATCTATATAATAGGTTCAAAATATATAGACTTGACAAAAACCACAAAAAAATCTATACACAATATTAAGAAACATTCTAATATGCTTCTTTCAGTGTCTAATAGAATAAGGAGAAACAAGTACTAAGTAAGGCTATGGAATATTCAAACAACATGAATTGGGAAGAGCAAAGATGGTGGATAGATAACAACTGGCTACAGAGGTTCCCTGAGATAGTCAACTTAGAATTCAACATAATAAAGAGTGGGAAGCCCCAAACAGATAGAGATTAATTCTCTAGTCCCTAAATTAAGGTAAGAAGAACCAACCAAACATACAGTCCTGTTGCTATTATTGGAACAGCTAAAGGTTCAGTGTTTCCACCATAGCGGGCAACTTGCTGACCATCTGAGGTCCCACCATGACTTGCCGAGGTCCCACCATGATTGCCGAGCTGTCTGAGGTCTCATCACTTCGACTTACTGTAGGCACAGTTACATTGAGTTCGGGGGTCAGCAAGCCAAACAGACAGCTAAGTTGGCAGGGTGTGATGGGAATGGAGCCATTTCATAGAAAGGGAGGATCTGGCGGACAACATTCTGGGGCCAGGCAGGACTGGAAAGTACAAGGAGCAGCAGTGACTTCAGTCGGTTGTTCCCTTCCCAAAAGGGATTGGTGGAGTGAGCTAGGCCTGGGTCATGTGACCTGGCTGAGACCCAATAGGTTATCCGAAATCAAGTACCTACAGTGGTGGTACACACTAACCACACTAACCCAGTGAAGTCTCAGAAGTTTGACTGACTGAGAGGGGAGGTGGTGCAAAGTTATACAGTGCAGGCCACAGCAGCTTGACTGACCTGGAGGGGAGGCAGCGCAGAGTAATACAGTGCAGGCCTCAGCAGTTTGACTGATCCAGAGGGGAAGGGTCAGCATACGCTATCCCTGTCTGCAACTCACTAGCAATGGCAGTGGGAAGGGTCATCTAGCCAGTGTGCTTCAGAAGAATTGTAACCAACAAAGAAAGAAACTGGGGCCTCCGGAAGAAGCAAAAAAGATGGGAAGAGGAAGCAACAACAAAAAGTCCCCAGGTCCCAACCCTGAGAACATTGACCCAGGACAGGTAAATACAAAGGAGAATGAGAACAGCAAACATGCAATCAGACACAGCACCAGTGGACATAAAGAGATATATTCAGGACCTCATAGATGAGTTCAAAAGGGAAATATTTAGCCAAAGAAAGCGAGATATAAGAAGATTAATAAAAGAGATACTAAACAGCCCTCAAGGAGACACAGATGAAAGAAGGGAGGAACTCAAACAAAGGAGAGAACCATTTGATAAAGAATATAAAAAAATATAGAATACATGAAGATCTCAAAGAGATCACCAGGAAATTAAAAACTCTATGGAAAGATGACGAATCAGCTTGAAACAAACTAAGGATAAATTATCCAAACTGGAAGACAATTTTGCAAAGTGCAATTATGAAAGGGCAAAATTTCTTAAAAATAACAAGGAAACAAGCAGTAACAATACAAAGGCTAGAAGATGACAAGAAGATCTATAACTTGAGAATAAAGAATGTGAATGAAGAAGCAGGGGTATAAACAAAGGAACAACAAAGGCTATTCACAGAAATAATTAAGGAAAACTTCCCAAACATAGGAAAAGGAAATGATACTCTGATATACGAGGCATACAGAATTCCAGTCACTTACAACCAAAACAGAGCTACACCCAGGCATATAATAATCAAGATTCCAGAAATTCAATATAATAACAGAATATTAAAAGCTGTTAGAGACAAGAAACAGATCACCTATAAAAGAAGGCCCATCAGAATAATGGCAGACTTCTTGACACAAACCATCAAGTCAAGAAGAGCATGGAGCGAAATATTCCAACCCTGAAAGAAAATAACCTCCATCCCAGATTGATATACCCTGCGAAGCTGTCTCTAGAAATTAATGGAGAAACAAGATGCTTGCAAGACAAAGAGGAACTTGAGAAATATACAACCAGCAATCCAACTCTACAGAGAATACTGCAGGGCATTCTAGAAAAAGAGAAAAGTACTAGGATTCCAGGAACAGTGGCAGAGAGGCCTCAATGAATGGAGCAGAAAACAGAAGGATGAAGATAAGCAGACAACTGATGGCAAAAAAAGAGCATAACAGAAATGAGGCAGAGAAGATTTTATTCAAAACTGATATGATTGATAGTATCAAGTCCAAGAGTATAGGCAACTACACTGAAGATGACAAGGCTCTATGATGCACATTCTGGTTTGATAACTACTGGTTTTTGAAGTTCTATACTATATACAAAGTTGTGTTTTTATTAATACTGTTATGTACTGATATATTAAATCATACTATGTCTGATGATATAGCCAATTCTATTGGAGATAACAAGAGACAACAGAGGAACCATGGTAGAACTCTTTGTACAACAGTCTTATATGTTTTTTTCATTTCATGTGTTTACAGGAATATGTTTTGTTTTGCCTTGCTTTATTTTGTTTCTCCCTCTAATATAGAAAGGATAGAAATACATGTTAAGACTCATGCATGTGTAGAATCTATAAACAGTTTATGAGAACTGATCTTATGACACATGATGAAATGAACAGATACTTTGAAGTAAAAGAGACACTAACATACCCCGTGCTGATCCTGGAGTGTCATAATGTGAAACCCAGCAATACTATTATTCTTTGTTCAGAAGGATATTAGCCTGCTTGGGTTTATTCAATCTCAACATAATTTAAGATATGAATAACTGCATGTATGTTTAAGTGTATAGGATTGATAACCATATTTCTAAGTTTATGTTGGATAGTTGATCAGAACTAGTTGCAATCTCACTGTTTGAATCCTCACTTTACATGTTCCACTTTAGTATCTTGAATAACTATTTGTAAGAAGACAATCTGTAATCATCAACTAGTGATTTCTTACTGTTTATTTTTTTTCTTTGAAATTATTTATTATTTCTACCCGTTTTCTGTTTGTTTGGTCTTTCTTTAAATTAAATTATAAAAAAAAGACACTACAGTACCCAGTGCTAATCACGAAATGTCATGATGTGAAATCAAGCAATACTATTATTCTTTGTTCAGAATGATTTTAACCTGCTTTGGTTTGTTTAATCTCAACACAAAGGAAGATACGGATAACTGCATGTATGTTTAAGTGTATAGGGTTGACAACCATGTTACTAAGTTTCTGTTGGACAGTTGAACAGAACTGTTTGCAGTCTTCCTGTTTGAATTCCTACTTTACATGTTCCATTTCTGTGTCTTGAACAACGATTTGTAAAATGACAATATGTAAACATCAACTAGTGATTTCTTTTGTTTATGTTTTTTTCTCTGAACGTATATATTATTTCTACCTATTTTCTGTTTTGTTATTTTTCTTTAAATAAAATAAATAACATTAGTTTAATTAGAATATATAGCATATTGTGTTCAGCTGTAAAATACCCATTACTTTCAAGTGTGTATAAAATATTTACCAAAATTAGCTAAATGCTAGATCATAAAACATGTTTCAACAAACTTCAAAGAACTTAAATCATACAGATTGTTTAATAACCACTGGTACGGTTTGAATATCACAGAGTCTCATGCATTTGGAAGGTGATTAGGTTGTGGCGTGTGGTACTCCTTGGTAGATTCATGCACTAGGAAACCCAGCACCTGAGTGTGCTGTTGGGAGCTGGCATTCAGTCAGAAGAGATGGGTCACTGGGATTGTGACCTGGAAAGGTTTATCCCCACTGCTCCCTTTCCTCTCTGTTTCTTGGCCTCTACGACATGCACAGCTTTCTTCCTCAACAGGCCCTTCCACCACGCAGTTTCTGCATTTCAGGAGGACTGAACCTCCTGAAACTTTGAGCCAAATAAACCTCTTCTCCATTAAGTTGTTGAATTAAGCCAGTAATCAATAATAACCAAAGGTAATTACAAAAGTTCCAAATGTTTGAAAATGAAAAATGCATTTCTATAAGTCAAAGAAGAAATCAAAATAATAATTTAGAGATATTTTAGCTGAATAATAACAAAACACTACATATCAAAATTGTGGGATGCAGCTAAAACTTGTTTAGAAATGAATAGGTTACTTCAGATGTATGCAGTAAGTAAGGTAGAAAACCAATGAGTTAAACAAGAAGTTGCAAAAGCAATTTAAAACTAACAGGAGGAGCAGAGGGCAAGCCAGGAAGAGAACAAGTCAGCATGTCCCAAGACCCAGCCATGTTGAAACTTGAGGGGCTGAGCAACAAAGCAACAAGCCCTCCTTCCTGGTAAGCAGTGGTGGCACAAGTGAGCAGCAGGCATGCCAGGGAGAGAACAAGTAAATGTCTCCCATGAGCCTACCAGCATGCAGGCTGAGACTCAAACGTCCCAACTCCCATCCCATTAGCAACTGGATGGTGTCAAGGACAGCCAGAGTTGATAGCAACTGAGGTACATGGTAAAGCAACTAAATTCTTGTATTGTTGGGTTGATTATACTGACTGGAGCCAGAGGTGTGAGCATCTCTTGGGGGATGACAGTATGCACTATAGCAAATATGGGAGATTTCCTTCTATCTTCTCGTTGAAGGTCAGTATTGTTCTTACTGTTTTGGTTTGTTCTGCTTAATTGTTTTGCTCTATTCAATATTCTATTTTGATAGGTTTTATAATGCTCTGTTTTTGGTTTGATTTTGCTATACCTGATTGAATGGACAACTACTATGAAAATTATGAGTTAACTATGGTACCTATTACTGTTATCCCAGTAACCTGCTGGGACATTCTGTACCAGTTTTGCTCCATTGTCTCAATTGGCTTTGTTCTGCCTTGTTTTGTTGTATTTTACTACCTTCAAAATAAAAATAAATAAATAAATAAAAGTAACAGAAGTATGAAGGTAATTGAGATAAGAATTGAAAATAGTAAGATTAAAAACCAAGGCAGGATTGGGGATGTAGCTTACCTGGCGTATGTAGGACCCTGAGTTCAATCACCAACACTGAAAAGTAAATAAATAAATAAAGTCTAGGTTCCAAATTAGAGAAATCTAATGGGCCTTGGTCTCATGAACAGGGTTTCTTCATTGACATGTATCTTTCAGCTCCATATATGTTTTCTTTTAAGCCCTGCCCCTGTTAGCAGAGTAGGATATATGTATGCATGATCATCAACTGCTTTGAGCAGGACCTCTGGATTTATACCAGCACATGTCTACTTCTCCAGAACTATCCAAGGAAGAGTTAATTGTAACGAGAGAAAACCATGGTTCTTTATTGGCAGAAACTAAGTTTGATGTATAAGTAGTTGTTTTCCCCAAGTTGCTATGTTTTCTAAGACCAAAGAATATACAGCAGAACAAAGCCACCACAAATACTCTGCCTGAGCACTGCACACTCAAGTGTTTGGTCTTGATGTATTCACTGCTCATGTTGTTGATTATTTAGTGCTGGTAGAGACCAAGACTGGTGAGGCCCCTGGAACAGAAGAGGCTGGCAGGTTGGACTGAGGGTTTTGTATAAACCAGGTGGATGGGCTGCAGTTTTGTTTTGCACATGGCATATCCATCTAGATGTCTGCCGACTCCGTGGTCTCAGTGCAGGCCATTGTTGATACTACACCAGTGATGACAAACCTTTTAGAGCTTTTGGGAGCAGGAGTGTGACACATTCACCATCACTGTGTAACTATAGCTTCCAGATCCACAACCTTTTCTAGAAACAATATGAAATCCATTTCCAACTAGATGACATCCACACTGAGATCCTGTAGGAAGAACAGTATTATGTTGTGTATCGTTATCTTCAAATGGCTATTCATCTTCCTGAATGCACAACTCCACACAGAACTGAACATAGTCATGTGTTTGCTTTTCCTGATGCATCATTTACATATGCATGTTGTTGTACATGCTTACCTTGATATGGGGAGGGTACCCACCTCCATTCTAAGATGAACATCCCACTCATAGTTGGACATCCCTGCTCATGAATGGACATTGAGGAGTCCAGGTTCTGTGAGTTTCCAGACCTCCCCACAGATAGCAAGACAGACTTTCCCTCTGTGGTGCATAGCTAGTGGAGCACAACCTGTGAGGAGGGGTTACAGTCAAGGACTCGAGCACCGCTGGCTACCATGCTCCTGTCACATCCCATTCCTATGCTTGGCAGCTTCATTTGGAGCCCACTCTCCTGAGGGCCTTAGGCTGAGACTTTCTCCATGTGCCTCTAACTAAACCTCCTTAACTGGGCTGGAGATTTAGCTCAGCAGCATAAGTGCCTGCCTTGCAAGTGTGTGGTTGTGAGTTTGATCCTTGGTACCATAAAAACAAAAACAATAAAACAGTGGAGATGAAGGAGTCACTCTCTTCCTTCCATTTAATTCTAAAAAGCAACCTACAGTTATTCCTGCTTCCAGTGTCCTAAGAGGGGTAGAAAGCAAAATAGCAAAAGCTCCAGGATTGCTGGTGCTCTAGGCAACAGCCCAAGAATGTTGGATCTCCTAGGCTGACCCTTGGCTACTTTTACACTACTTGTATGTACATAAATATGTGCTTCATGTAATAAATATAATTAAAATCACAGAGAATCCTGGGACAAACATGCATGTTGAGAGCTTCTAAGAGGACTCAGCATGCTGCCAATCATTCCTGTCAATCACACCTAGAGATTCAGTGGGAGGCACTAAAGTGGATATATTTGGCCTTTAAATTGTAAAAAGCCTGATTTAACCTCCCCCTTTTTGTTATTGCTGTTTCTACTTTTGTGTGCTTTCACTGATGTGGAGTGTTTTCTGTTACCCTGACTTCTTTCTTGTTCTGTGTTATACATTTTTTGGGCACAAACTTGCCCTAAATACATACTGCCCTCATTTTCAACCAATAGAGCTACTCGCTACCCACTACTGGGCGTACACTTGACGTTTCTTTCCTTGTTATACACAAGAACCTTGACTATTATCATCCCATTCCACTGTAACATTCCCATGCCTTAATAGTATTGCCTTGGAGATTAAATGTCGACATACAACTTTGGAGTGGTGTAATCATTGAGAACACAGCAGCTCTATTGGCTGCTATTGTCACAGAGCAGCCTGGAAGATTTTCACTGCTGTGCTGCCTCCATCTGCCTTTCTTTTCCTGCAACAGTGTCCACATCATCACTCCTAAACTCTCAAAGTTCCATCTTTTCTCCTTCATCTATCCCTGTATTACACTTCTTTTTCTCTTACGTGTCCCTTCTCTTAAATTATTTTCTAGATTAAGACACTTTTTGTTTCCTTTCCTGGCTTGTGTCTAGACATTCCCCAAAGCCTCATGCACTCATATGTAGGGCTTTTTTTTTTAAACTTTAAAAACAATAAAACAATAAAAATGATACAGAATTTCAAACAAGATGATAGGAAATTAACAATGATTATTATACTGCATATTGTTGTCTTTAAACAAGTTGCCCAGATTACCAGATATAAACTTGATCAAACAATATTAAAAACCTGTTCCTTTCAAGGAATTAATAGAATGAGTAGTACAATTATCTTAGCTATCATATATATACATATATATATATATATATATATATATATATCCCTTTCTTTTCTATTTTCCCCTATCTCACTTGTTCTTTCCTTTTGAACAGTTTTTTTTCCTTTCACAATATCTATTGTGCCTTTTGGATCTTATTTACTTTTTTAGTTTCTTACATTAGGGAGACATATGATGTTTACACATGTGAGTCATATTTATTTCACCTATGAGTATGGACTCTAGTTGCATCCATTTACCTAAAAAATCCTCAAGTTTATCTTTCTTTATAGCTGAGTACTACCCCCATTGAATAAAAATATTACATCTTTTTCACCCATTCTTCTGCTGATGGGCATTTGGGTTGTTTCCAAGATTTAGCTATTACAAACTGTGTTGCTATAAACATGGGTGCACATATATTGTTATGGTATGATGTTTTCAATTTTTATGGGAAAATATACTGAAGGGGAATAGCTTGGTCTAATGGGACCTCTACTCCTAGCTTTTGAGGAATCTCCACACTGGTTTCCACAGTGGTTGCACCAGTCTACACTCCTATCAACAGCAGAGAAGAGTTTCTTTTTCCCCACAACCTGGCCAGCATTTGTTATTGGATGACTTCTTGATGATAGCTTTTCTTTCTAGGGTGAGACAGAATCTCAGTGTTGTCTTAATTTACATTACTCAAATGGCCAATGATGTTGAATTTTTTTATATCTTTATTTGCCATTTGGGTTTCTTCATCTGAAAAGCATATATTCGTCTCAGATGCCCACTTTTGGATTGCGTCTTTAAATTTGGAGAGCCTGATTTTTAAAAAATTACATGTTCTAGATCGAAGTCCTTTGAGGAAAAATTGGCTAAAATTATTTCTCACTCTGTGGGTTGTCTTTTCACTCTGTTAGTGATTTTTTTGGGAGTGCAAAAACTTAATAAAATGAGACCTCAGTTATTGATTCTTTGAAGTAATTCCCATGCAGTTCAGTTTTCGTTCATGAGTTCTCTGCCTATTCCTACATCTTCAAGATTTCAACCTACTTTCTCTTCTAGTAGATTTAGTGTTTCTGCTTTAATATTTAGATCTTTAATCCATTTTGGCTTTAGTTTAGTGCATGGTGATAGTCATAGAACTAGGTTTAGTCTTCAGCATATGGAAAGCCAGTTTTTCCAGCACCACTGAATTAAGAGTGAGTATATTTGGCTCCTTAATCAAAGGTAAGGTGGCTGAGTGTGTTTGCATCTGTGTCTATGTCTTCTATTCTGTTCCACTGATGATCAGGTCTGATTTTTTGTTTTTTGTTTTTGCCAGTACCTGCTGATTTTATCACAGTATCTTTGTAGTATAATTTTTTTAATGTATTCTTTTTTTATTTAAAGAAAAGGAAACAAAAAATACATGGAGATAAAAAAAAGGTAGAAATAGTACAAAATTACAGAAAAACAAATGGCAAGAAATCGCTGGTTGATAAGTTACATATTGTCATCTTAGAAATAACTGTTCAGGTTACAAAATTAAAGTATTTAAAATGACATTCAAAAAGTGACACTGCAAACAGTTCTGCTCAATGATCGAACAAAAAACTCAGTAATATGGTTATCAGTCCTACACACTTGTTTTACATCTCAAAGAGGGTAAGATTAAACATATCAAAACAGAACAAAACAGTTAAATAAAATTTAAAGAAATACAGATTTCAAAGCAAGTCCACTGGAGATCTTCACTGTCTATCTGTCTCTAGTTTCTTACAAATAGTTGTCCCCGTCTTCACCCACTTTCTATACTTATTGCATATTATAGAACTAATCAAATCATTACAGGGTGATGAAGGCTTTTTAGGTCTTCAAGATCAAACATTAGGGAAGACAATAATAACTACCATCACATCTCTCATTCTCTTCGTGGTAGCTGTCCCCATCTCTACATATGTTGAAACTGAACTCAAGAGATCAGACCAACGTCATTCTAATCAGTGAACAATAGTATTGCTAGAATTTATATCATAATGCTCCAAAATTAGCATTGGGTTTCTTAGTGTCTCTTCTTCAGAGTATCTGTTCATTACATCTTGCATTATATAATCTGTTCCCATAAATAATTTTTTTTAAAAAAACTCATGTGTGAATTTCTACATATATATCTATCCTCTCTGTATTATAGAGAAAAACAAGTCGTAACAAGACAGCAAAACAAATTCCTAGAAAAACATGCAATGGATAAGACATATAAGACCACAATATAGGTGATCTTCTGTAGTTATTATGTTTTCTCTTGTTATTTTCAATAGATTTGTCCACAACATCAGCATAATATAGTTAAACATAGTATTACCTATTTTTATAAAAACACAACTTTGAAAGCATTGTAGGATTTGAGAGCTGTTCATAATTAATACCAGTATGGATATCCTTTACATCTTGTCATCTTCAGAGTAGTTGCCTCTGCTTGTAGGGTTGATACTAACAAGCATACCAAATTCAAATAAAATCAGCCAAGGCCAACCCATGGTCTTATGAATTGGATTCATTTAAGACCAGTTATAGTAAGACAATGTAAGTAATACAGGATTTCAGTTTAACTTAATAGGAAAGTAAGGATAGTTACCATGGTATAACCTGCTATTTTTGGGTCAGATGTCTGTGCCCTCAAATCTGACATGAGTGGACAGACCAGAACAAATTAAATTCAAACTAAATATGGTGATAAGACTACTGTGTCTTTTAAATCCTGATACACTATTAACAATGACCTTTGCCTTCTTTTATAGTGTTTCAGAGCTGTCTATACTAAAGACTATAGGTTACTGTCTCTGCCTCATGTCTGCTACTCCACTTTTCTGCTATAATTTGTCCACCTTATTCCCTCATTCCACTGTCTGTCCCGTTCATTGAGGCCTCTCTGCCACTGTTGCCGGAATCCTGGTATCCCTTCCTCTCTTTCTCTGGAATGTCCTTCAGCACTCTCTGTAGGGTTGGATTGGTGGCCACGAACTCCCACAGTTCCTCTTTGTCTTGGAAGCATCTTATTTCTCCATTAATTTTGAAACAGAGTTTTGATGGGTATATGAGTCTTGGTTGCATATTATTTTCTTTCAGGACTTAGAATATTTCTCCCCATTCCCTTCTTGACTTAAGAGTTTGTGTTGATAAGTCTGTTGTTATTTTGATAATTTTCCCGTTGTAGGTAATCTGCTTCTTTTCTCTGGCTGCTTTTAATATTCTGTTCTTTTGGTGGATTTCTGGAATCTTGATTATTATATGTCTAGGCGTAGATCTGTTTTGGTTGTAGGTATCTGGTGTTCTGTATGCCTCTTTTATCTGGATATCATTTCTTTTTGCTACACATGAGAAATTTTGCTTTAATATATCTGTGAATATTCTTTGTATTTCATTTTTGGTTGCTCCTGCTTCCTCACTCACATTCTTTATTCTTAAATTATGTATCTTTTTGTCATCTTCTAGCCTTTGAATTGTTTCTTTCTGGTTCCTTGTTATTTTTAGGAGATTTTTTCTTTCACAATCATATGTCATAAATCTCTCTTCAAATTTCAGAAGCCTGGCTTTAGTTTCTGTCAGGATATTTTGCCAGTGTTCAATGGAGTTTTTAGTTTCCTGGTAATCTCTTTGGATCTGTTTCATGTATTCTAAGTTATGTTTAAATTCTTCTTTGGATCTGTTTCATGTATTCTAAGTTATGTTTAAATTCTTCTTCAGAGGTTTCTCTTTCTTTTCTGATTTCTTCAGTTCTTCCATCTGTGTTCTCTTGGGCAGGGCTTGTCATTTCTTTAATTAATCTCTTTATATCTTGCCTCAATTGGATCAGGAGTACAGCTTTAAATTCATCTATGAGGTCATGGAGGTATTTTTTAATTTCGGCTGATGCTATGTCCAGTATTGGATGGTTACTGTGCTTGTTCTCTTCAGTGTTTACTTCTCCTGGACTTATTTTCTCATGTTGGGCAGCTGGAGATTTTTTTAAATTTTTATCTCTTGTCATGTTTCTGGTTTCTTTCAGACTGGAGTGTCCTGGGGGTCTCTGGCCCTCTTGTATTGCTTAGGGCCTTTCAGAAGCATGCTGACTTGAGTTTTTGCTGTCCTCCCCAATTTGCTGTTATCTGGGGTAGGCTGGGATGCAGGGACAGTGCAGGCTAGCCTCCAGCCACTGTGCCAGTCAATCCGTAAATTAGGCTGTACTTTCTGGATGTCACAGAGTTGCGACTATTTTGTATCTGCTTATTGGGCCCCAAGCAGAGGCTTGGTTCAGCCCCAGCAGATCCTCTGTACCAGAAGCAGCTGACTAATGTCACCATGGCACAGGGTTCTGCCCAAATCCCAGCTGTTCTCTTCCAGACCTCTCTGTGCCTGGAGCACCAGGACAGCAGGTCTGCCCAATTCCAAGATGTCTTCCACTAGTTCTCTGTATGACACTGAAGCCAATATGGTGTCAGGCTCTGCCCAATTTCAAGATGTCCTCCACCAGAACTCTCTACAGGGGCGACTTGGTGATGTCACTGAGCTGTAGGTTCTGCCCAACTCTAAGATGTCTTCTGCCAGATTCTCTGTGTTATTGATGTCCCCGTGGTGGCGGGCTCTGCCCAGTTCCAAGATGTTCTCTGGCCAACCCCACCTGCCGCAGGACCCAGTCCCCAGTACTCACCCTCAGTGCAGGTCCTCCTCTTGAGTCTACTGCACACCACGTCGCTTGCCCTCACTGTGCTCCCAGCACAACGTGGAATGGTCAGAAAACTGCACAGCATTTGGCTTCAGAGCTCCAGAGCCTTTCACAATCTCCTCTGGTGCAGTGGGGCAGTCCTGGCTGCTTCTCGGGGTCCCAGGTCTCAATTTCCAGCAGTCACCAAAAGCCAACACAGCTTTTCCTGTTGGGTCCACTGGTCAGTTTGCTGCATTAAAGGGGCAGGATTTGAAGCCTCCCATTATCAGCCTTCACAGTCTCAGCACGACTTTAAATCCTCCAGCCGCACTGTCTTGGTTAATAAGAATCATTATCCATTTGTCTGGCCCTCTCCATGTTGTCATATTCTAGCATCTAATATGATTTCTCTGGAGAGACTCTCTGCCCAATCCCCTAGCAAGCTGCCATTTTAGGATCTCCTATATAATCTGTAGTATAATTTCATATTAGGGGTTGTAATGCCTCCTGCCTTGCCATTGTTACTCAGGATTACCTCTGCTATTCTAGTCTCTTTTGCTTCCAGATGAGTTTGAGGAATATTTTATCTAGATTTGTGAGGTACGCTAATGGTGTTTTGCTTGGGGTTGCATTAAATCTGTATAACAATTTTGGGAGTAAGGCCATTTCCATTATGTTGGTTTTTCCTATCCAAGAGCAAGGAATATCTTTCTATTTTCTGAGTTTCTCTTCAATTTCTTTTTTCAGAGTACTTTAATTTTTCAGGGTATATATCTTTTACTTCCTTGTTAGATTGATTCTTGTTTCATTTTTAAGATTTTATTGTGAAGGGTGTGATTTCCCTAATTTCCCTCTCATTGAATTGGTCATTTTTGTATAGGAATAGTATTGATTTTTGAGTGTTGACTTTGTATTCAGCTAGGCTACTGAGTTTGGTTATTAAATCTAGAAGTGTTTTGGTGGAGTTTTTGGGGTCTTCTATGTAGAGTATCATGTCATTTGTAAATAATGATAATTTCACTTCTTCCTTTCCTATCTTTATTTTTTTTTTATTTCTCTTGCTTGTCTAGTTGCTCTGGCTAATGTTTCCAGAACTGTATTGAATAGGAGTGGTGATAGTCGATATCTTTGTCTTGTTCATGGAAAGCTTTCCATTCTTGTTCATTTAGTACTATGTTGGCTATTGATTTGTCATAGATAGCTTTTATTAGATTGAGGCAAAGTCCATCTATTCCAAATTTCTACAGTTTTTATCATGAATGAGTGTTGAACTTTATCAAAAGCTTTTTCTGCATCTGTTGAGATAATCGTGATTTTTGTCTTTGGCTCTGTTGTTGTTATGGTGTATTACTTTTATTGATTTGCATATGTGGAACCACCCCTACATTCCTGGGATGAATCCTGAGGATTTGTGGCATTCTGTTTGCTAGTATTTTACTGAGGATTTTTGCAATTATGTTTATGAAGGAGATTGGACTGTAGTTCTCCTTTTTGGTTGAGTCTTTCTCTGGTTTTGGTATCAGGGTCATACTTTACTCCAGGAGTGAGTTAGGGAGAATCACTTCCCTTTTAATTTCACTGTAGAATTTAAGGAGTACTGGCATTAAATCTTCCCTAAATTTCTTGTAGAATTCAGATGTGAATCCATCAGGACTCGGGCTTTCGGGCTTTTTTTTTTTTTGGTAAGTTTTTAATTACATTTTCAATTTTATTAACTGATATTGGGCTATTGTATCTTCTTGATCCAGCTTTGGTAATTCATATGTTTTAGGAACCTGTCCATTTCTTCAGTGTTTTTCATCCTACGTGAGTAAAAATTTTCAAAGTAGGTATTGATGATCTCCTAAATTTCCACAGGATCTGTAATGATTTTATCCTTTTCATTCCTTAAAGTACGAATTAGTGTTTTTTCTTTTTTTTTTATAAGGTTGGCTAGTGGTTTATCAATTTTATTTATTCTTTCAAAGAACCAACTCTCTCATACATTCTTTATATTGTTTTCTTAGTCTCAATTGCATTCATTTATATTCTAATCTTTATAATTTCCTCTCTTCTTTTGGCTTTGGGCTTGACTTTTTCTAAAAGTTTGATGTGCAGCATTAAGTTGTTTATTTGTGCTCAATCCATTTTCCTATGTGAGAATTCACCATTATAAATTTTCCTCTTAAGGCTTCTTTCATTGTATTTCACCAGTTCCAGTAAGTTGTATTTGCATTTTTGTTTGACTGCAGATATTGTTTAATTTCTTCTTTAATTTCACCTATGACCCATTGGTTGTTCAGGAGTCTGTTATTTAATTTCCATTTATGTATGGAGTTTTGTGGTTTCTTTTGTTATTAATTTCCAATTTCACTGTACTATGGTCAGATAATATGTATGAGATAATTTCAATTTCTTTGCATTTACTTAAGCATGTTTGATGGGCTAGTGTGTAGCCTATTTTAGAAAATATTCCAAGTGCAAACTTAAAATAATGTGTATTCTGATGTTAATGGTGGAACACTCTGTAAACATCTACTAAGTTCATTTATTCACAAGTTTAATTCAGTTCTTTCTTTGCTGATTTTTTTCATCTAGTTGATCTGTTTGTGACAATGGGGTGTAATGTACCCCCATTACAATTGTACTATTGCTTAATTTATTTGCTTATTAATGCTTATTAATATTTATTTGTCTTATATAGATGGGTATACATATATTTGGTGCATACATATTTATGATTCTTATCTCTTACTCTTGAAGTTTCCCACTGACAGTATGTAGTGACCTTCTTTATCTCGTTTGATCATTTTTGATTTGAAATTCACATTGTCTAGAAGCAGAATAGCTACCCTTGCTTTTTTTCTGGGTTCCTGTCACGTGGAGTATTGTTTTCTATCTTTTGACTTTCAGTCTATGGATTTCCTTTTGAATTAAATATGTCTCTTGTATACAGCACAGTGTTGGATTTTGGTACTTGATCCACCCTGCAGTCAGTTTCTTTTTATTGGTGAACTGAGGCCATTTACATTGATGGTTATAACTGATATTGTAGGCTTGTCTTTGTCATGTTGGCTTCCTGATGTGGTTTCCTGCTTTACCCCTCTGATTAATTTCGTGCCAAGGGTGGTGGTTTATTTCTGCTGCTGTTTTTGGAATTGTGGTCATTTTTATCTCTGTCTAGAATAGCTCTCAGTACTCTCTGTTGGTTTGGTGGTCATGAATTTCTTAAGTTGTTTTTTTTTTTCACAGAAGTGTCTTATTTTTCCATTAATTTTGAAAGATAGTTTTTCAGGACACAACAATTTGGGCTGGAAGTTGTTTTCTTTCTGAATTTGAAATACTTCATTCCAAGTTCATGACTGGATGGTTTGTGTTGAGGAATCTGTCATGATACTGATAAACTTTGCTTTATAGGTGATCCATTTTTTTTTCTCTAACAGCTTTTAATATTTTGCTCTGGTGCTGAATTTCTGGGGTCTTGATTATTACATCTGGGTATATATTTATTTTGGTCATGGCTGGTTGTAGTTCTATATACCTCAATTATCTGTATGTCAGATTCTTTTCTTATGCTTTGGAAATTTTCTATTATTTCTGCAAAAAATATGTTTATGTCATTTGTGTCAATTTGTGCCTTTTTCGTTGATGCCTATCAGACATATTGTTTTCCTTTGCATGGTCTCATAGCTGTTGAATTGTTATTTCCTGGCTCCTTGTTTTTTTTAAGAGATCTTTTCTTTCATGATTGCTAGCTACAATCCTATCTTCAAGGTCTGAAGGTCTATTTTTGCTTTGTTCAAATGGTTTTGCCAGCTTTTAATGAAATTTTAAATTTCCTAAATATGTCTTTGGGTCTGTTTCATGCATTCTGATTCTTTCTCAAATTGATCATTCTAGGTTTCCATTATTTTCCTATACTCCTCTGTTTTTTATCTATCTTCTCTAGATATGCTCAGCAATTCTTTCATTATGGTTGTCATTTCTTTTTTTACCTGAGAGATTATTTTTGATCTGATTTCCTCTACAGCCTCATGGAGTTGTTTCTTTACTTTGGTTGCTATCGTTTTCTGAAATTCCAGACTTTTGACTTCCAGTTTCTTCTATGTAAGTGTGCCCAAGACTTATTCTGTGTGGGCTGAAGGTTTGAAATCATACTTTGCTCCTTCATCTTGACATTTTTATTTTTAAAAATTTTTATTTTGTTTTCTGTGATGATATTTGTGAGTTTTGGTGGTAGGTATCAATATCAATGGTATCAAGGCCTCTCTCGGAAAACCAGTTCTTCAGGGATATCTTGTGTGTGTGGAAGATTCTTGGTTTATGTAGATCCCAAGACTCTACCTTCCCAATTAATTGAGGGTGGAATGTTGATTTCTTTTTGGTTCAGTTCCCAGTCTTTTGGCTTAGGGCTGTAGTGAGATTGTTACCCCAGAGCTTCCCAATATTGTTACACAAAGGAGAACAACTGACTACACTGGCTATAACATCCTAGCTACAGTAATACAATTAGCAACAATGATAGCATCAAACATAATTCAGAAACTGATAAATTGTGATAACTATTGAACTGTACTTTAGACCACAGGATCAAAGTCTATAATCATATAACAGAACCAATAATACATTGGGATTTGTATGCAAAGTGTTTCCCCCCTTGTTAGCGTGGATTTACACTGGGTTCACCTGGATGAGCCGGTTGGCAAGTTCTGTGCATTTCCCAAATTGGTCACCCATCTCACTGTGTAGGGAAATGGGCCAGTCACCTGGGTTTCTCTTGGCCAAGATTCCCAGGATGGCAGAGAGGCAATGGGCAAGGTTTCTCTCCTCCTGCACTGTTTACCGAGGTTCCCATGGCGGAAGAGAGGTGATGGGTGGGTATGTAGGGCTTTTTAAATGTGATTGGATCTAGGGTATTTGAACATGGATTAAAGGTGATAACTAAATTAGGCCACTGATTGGTTTAGCATAATTCTGGGTCTGGATAATGGGAGGGCTCACCTGGGGTGTGAGTAGTGGCATCCAATAGGCTTGTAGCCTGGATGGAATAAGAGGGAAAAGGAGGCTCAGTGGTGCAATTGTTGTCTCTTGCCTGCCTTCCCATGGACTGTTTCTTTTTTCTTTTCTTTTCTTTTTAAAAAAAATATGGAACACTTCTCCATATTTGCATGTCATCCTTGCACAGGGACCATGCTAATCTCCTCTGTATCATTCCAGTTTTAGTGTATGTGCTGCTGGAGTGAGCCCCTGTACTGTGTCTCACTGCCTTGGAGCCAGCTGACTCTGAACTGAAATCTCTACAAAGTATGAGCTAAAATAAACTTTTCCTCTTTTAACTTGTGAGTGTCAGGTATTTTGTCCCAACAACAAGAAATTGATTAAGACAGTTGTGAATGCACTTGGAAGCTTAAATAATTTACTTAAAAGTATGAACATGCAAGAAGTATGTTTATTTATGTGATTAATATAATAAATCATTACAAAGCTAGTGGATGAAAGCAACAGAAATCTTTTCTCTTAGAGTTCTGGAGACCTGAGTGTGAAATTAAGATGTCAGCAGGCCTCCCTCCCTCCAAGCTCAAGAGGGGACCCTTTCTTGTTTCCAATGGCCACCAGCATTCTTTAGTTTGAGGTCCCTGCATTACTGCTATGCCTCTATCTTTGCTTCACTGTATCTTCTGCGTGTGACCCTCTCATGACTCCCTCTGCCTCTGGCCTATAAGAAAATGTATGACTATATTTAGGTCCCATCCAGAAAACCCAGAATAAAATTCTCATCACAGCATTCTGAAATAAGTTATATCTTTTTCCATATAACATTCAGATTCCAGGGAATACTAGTGGTACCTTTTGAAAAACCATTCCTGGGCTGCTACATGTGGCTTAGATGCAGTTAAATTCAGGTCCCCAGGCCAACTCCTCTTCACTTCCTATCATATCTGTCCAGTCTTCAGCCACAGCAAGTCTTATGCACCTAGAGCAAAAAATCCCTTGGCATAGCAGCATGTGTATGGGAAAATCAACTAACCTGTGGACTTGGCCAAACTACTAGAACTTCTGGTAGATCTGCTTCATAGATGAGGGCCTGGCCTAGGTCCTATAGGCTCCTGTTCCTAGTGGCAGACTGATGAGGCTTATTTCTGAAAGGTACTCCAGGATTCAGGCTGAAGGGAATTCTAAAAGGGGGAGGGGCCTGTTCAACCTTTTCCCCCAGGTTGTGTAGAACTTGGACTTTATTTTTTTGTAGCTTGTACTTAAGCATCTCCATTCAGAGTTGGACACTGGGGAATCTGGCTGCAGCAGGGCCAGCTGGGAAGCTGGGATTCCATAGACCTGTGCTGCAAGCCACTGAGGACCAGTGTAGTGCTCAGCAGGCAGCCCAGAGGACAAGGCACCTCAGCCGAAGCAGGACAGGTGCTGGGTCTCCTGGGGACAGAGGGATAGGTAGTCAGCCAGAACTCCTGGGGAAGGAAGAGCAGGGAGCTGGGGGGCAGCAGCTGTGTTCACTGCCTGCCTTCCCTGAAGCTGAACAAATAGCTTTCTCCTCTCTGCTGGACATTTTCTGGGAGAACCAGACATGGGAGGGGGAGGGAAAGGTACCCCGGGGGTGAATTAACAAGTAGGGAAGGCTGGGGTGTGCAGGTGAAGGACTTCTCTGCCACTAGAAGTCATGAGTCTGGGCACACAGCCTCTACATCCTCCCATTCTCAGAAGCAGCTGTCCACCCCTCCCAAGCCCCACCCTGTACCCTCCCCACACCACCACCCCTCTGCAAGGCCTGCCCCAGTGGGGTGATGAGCTGCTGCTTTGCTGGGCCTCACTCTGTGCCTCTGCATCTGTGGTGTGCATACCACTCAGCTGGTTTCTCACAGTCTTTGCTTCATCATCCAGAGAAGATTCCTCACTCTTACCTTGATCCCTTGGGTACCTGTCCCTGAACCTCCATCCTAGAAATCTGAGGCCTGTGACCCTCCACAGAGTCTTTTGATGGCAGGCTCTGCACGAAGGGTGAGAGAACCAGTCAGGAAGTGCACAGGAGCCAGACATCTCTATGGTCCACAAAGCTGAGGGAGGCTTTGACCAACCCCAAGCCTAATCTATGTGTGAGGATGGTAGAGGCCAGGGCAGTTATGGCTTTTTTTCAGGTCCAAGGTCCAGTCTGATGTTTGACATCAATAGGATCCAATCTGATGCTCAACATCACAGGTTGCAAAAGTTCAGCCCTGTCCTCACTGCCTTTGATCTTTCTCATCTGAAGATCTCTTAATTGTTCACTTTCAGAATAACCTTCTCCTCCTGCTCCCAAAGCAGTAAGAGCACAATCCATTTGCCGTCACCATGAGGGCTGTGCCTGTTTTTGGTTTTTGTTGTTTTGTTTGTCTTTTTGGAATAGGGTCTCACTATGTAGTTTGGGCTGTCCTTGATCTCACTTTGTAGCCCAGGCTGGTCTCAAACTCTTAGAGATCTTCCTGCTTCAACCTCTTGAGTTCTGGGATTACAAGCATACCTGGCTTGTTTTTGAATGCCTAGTTTTTGTAAGGTGCCTGGCTATGTCTGGAATTCTCCATGACAAGTCCTTGGGAAGAGGCATATTTAAAACCTGGGCTTTGAAGAGTTAAGATGAGCACTTGGCAAGTACAAGTGAGTCATTCTTTCTGCTCTATAAATGATCCAAATATGAATTTGAAATGAACTTAAAATCTAAGGTGGGGGTGGTACGCAACCTGTGGGAACATCTGCTAGCTAAGGTTTGGGGACTGATGGAGGTTGGGCAAAAGGGGCTTCCACTCTGCAAAGCATCCTCCAGGTAGCTGGCACCTCTGCCATTGGAGTCATACAGCAGGTGTCAGGAAGACAGGCAGGAGCCACAATCCTCAACACCCACCCAGCAGAGGCACTTGGGATCCATTTTAGGACCTGTGCCTGAGAGTGGGTAGAGGTTTTCAGTAGTCAGTTGTGGGAACTGGCCCTGAGTGAGGCCAAAGAGACTTTTTATCATGTTGAAATCAGCTGACCATTCTCATCCCAGTTCTCCCAGGCACTTGAGGGTTGTTTCTGGATTTAGGACAATCTAACTGGGTATAAGATAATACAGAGAGATTATTTCTGTTCTGGTTAGTTCAAGATCTCTGCATTCCTGTATCTTCTTAGCTGGTGACACTGAGAGCAACTGAGGCTAATTCCTTAGGGGAAGGCAAGAGGATACAGTCTAACCTAGTGTGTCCATACTCAGCTTTAGATTCAGAGTTTTAAAAGTCTATGGTGTCCAAGTAAAACCCTGGATACCAGATAGATTATAGATAGATAGATAGATAGATAGATAGATAGATAGATAGATAGATGATAGATAGATAGATAGATCAATAGATAGATATAATAGACAGATAGATGAGAGAGAGGGAGGGAGAGAGACTGAAAGGTAGAGAAAACAAAGAAAACTACTTGGGGACTGCAGGGCCCAATAAACAATACCCAAGGACAGTGCCCTGAATTTCTATGGCCTTTTATGACCTAGACTTAGAGCTGAAGAGGCCAAAAACCTGGAAACATCAAAGACATGGACAAAAAAATCCTTCCTCCTCCCCAAAACAACCCAAAACTTCACTAACCAAAAGCACCAGGGAAAGGGCAGGTTAAGAGGATGAAGCTGGTAGACATTGGCCACTCTATTCCAGTCAAATACTGGAATATGTCAGCCCCAACCCATACCAGCCAAGGCAGAGTGGGAAACCTCGACCTCTTCTCTTCCCAGGTGCCACTGAGGATGGTTTCAAAGAAGATTCAGTAGGCAGCTGTGGATGAAAAGTTTATAAAGTGGACAGAGTTCATAGATACACTATGTTGAGTATTCCAATCCTTGAGCATGATATTTCTCTCTACTTATTTAGAGCTCTGATATTTTTTCTACAAGTCTTTTGTAGTTTTTACCATGTAAATTTTATACATGTATTTCAGTGTATGAAAGCTATAGTAAATGGTGTACTTTAAAATTTGGGGACCATGTATTCACAGAGAGGATGTGGAAACACAATTGAGTTTTGGGGGTTTGTTTCACACCCTGTACTCCTGATGAATGCACTTTATGGGAAAATTTTTTGTTTTGGTAGATTGTTTAGGATTTTATAAATGTACAGTCATATCATTTGACCTGTATGTCTTTTAATTCTCTTTCTTACCTTATTGCAATGCCATAACAATCAGCACTCTGTGAAATGAGACTAAAGAGAACATCCTACTTTTGTTCCCAATTTAGTAGGGAAAGTATTTGGCTTTTCACTGTTAAGTATATTCACTGAAGGCTTTTGTCCATGTTCTTTTTCCAGTTGAAGAACTTCTTCTCTATCCCTAATTTTCTGAGAGGTATTTTTATGTGAGAGAATACTACGTTTTTGTCAAATGCTTTTCCTGCATCAATTGCTATAGTCATATTATTTTTCTTTTTTAACCTGTTAATAAAATGAATTACATCAATTGATTTCTAAATGTTGAACCAGTCTAGAATAAAACCTACCTGATCATGTTATAGAATTCTATTAAATTAATACTGAATTATATTTAATGTTTTGTTAAAGATTTGCATCTATAGACATCAGGAATATTGGTACATAGTTTTTTTCTTTTTTGTATTTTTTTTGGCTTTGGTATCACAATAATACTGATTTCAAGGGCTGGGGATTTAGCTCAGCAGCATAAGCGCCTGCCTTGCAAGTGTGTGGTCATGATTTCAACCCCCGGTACCAACAAAAATAAATAAATACTGGTTTCATTAAGTGAATTAGAAAATATTAACAATTAGGAAGTGATTTTGTTTACTGGTTTTAATTCTTCTAAAATTTAGTAGCAGTCAGGATGGTGGCACACTACTGTAAACCCAGCTACTTGGAAGGCTGAAACAAATGGATTGTGAGCTCAAGCCCTGCAGGAAAAATGGTAAGATCTTATCTAAAAAGAAAAAAAAAGCATTTTTATAAAATTCTTCAATGAAACCTGGTTCATATTGGGTGAATTCTTGTACCTTACTTTTATTGTTTTGCTTTGTTTTTTAAACTATCTCTCCATTTAAACTAAGTTTTCAAATCTATGTGAGTAGAGTTAAGAGTCTTACCCTTTTTGCTTACTATCTTTGCAGTGTCTACAGAGTTAGTGGAGGTAGACGTTGCTTCATTCTGATACTGATGTGTGTCTTCATCTTTTTTCTTGGTTGTTTTTTCTTGAAGTCAGTCTTACTGACCTTTTCCCAGAACCAGCTTTTGTTTCACTAATTATATTGCTTTTTCTGTTTTCAATTCAATGGATTTCTGCTATTTTCTCTATTATTTCCTTCATGTTGCTTCTTCTCCTTAAAGTTGTAGTCTGGCTTATTGATTTAAGAATATTCTAAATTTTCACTCTCAGCACTGCTGCAGAAGCCTTCCCCAAAGTTTGATACACATTAATTATTAGCTTGTTGTATTTCTTTTTTATTAGTAGTACTTATCTGCAGTATATGCAATCTACATTCATCTTAGGGAGCATGTGCATGTACATACTACAGCTTCTTTTTTTAAATCCCCTTCCTCCTGCCTCATCTCTCTTCCTCTAAATCTCCTTTCCCCATTTCATTCTTGTTGATACTACTAATCCAATCTCATGCTTATGACATACAGTGTTAACACTGATTTAGGTTACCAGGTTTCTGTACATGGGATACCTTTATGATTCTCATTCCCTTTCCCCCTCCCCCACTCCTCTTGCCCATGTTCTTTTGGATCCTTTACTAAATACTCCTTTACCTCCGCCTTCTATCTATCCTTTATTGGGCTCTTTGTCCATACTTTGCCTTACTCAAATTAGAGGTGCTATATGGCATTTAAGCTTGTGTGTCTGATCTATTTAACTCGATTATATTTCCCAGGTGCATCCATTTTCCTACAAATGTTGCAAATGTGTCATTCTTTTTTTTTTGTTTGTTTTGTTTTTTTCATTTTTTATCGATACCAGGGATCGAACTCACGACTGCCTGCTTACAAGGCAGGCACTTATGCCGCTGAGCTAAATCCCCAGCCCCCAAATGTGTCATTATTTATAGCTGAGTAGTATTCCATTATGTACAGATGTCACTTTTTCTTTATCCAATCACCTGTCAATGGATATACTGGCTGTTCCCAGGATTTAGCAATCATGAATTGTGGTAGTATAATCATTAGTATGACTGTATCACAGTATCATGATGTCTTTAGTTTTTGGGAAAGATATCTAGAAGGGAGATAGGTGGGTGCTGTGGAATTTCTAATTTGATGCATTTCCAAATTTCTGCCTGAGACCTCTTTTTGAAATAAATTATTTAGAAGTGTGTTACATAGTTCTGTGACATTGAGTTTCTCTCACAGCATTCTTTTGGGGGACACAATTTCAGTCTAGACCTTTAATCATGGGATTGACTCTGATTCCTTAATTAATTTGATGTCTTTCATTCATCTTTGCTCTAGGACTATTTTTTTCCCCTTGGTGAGAAGTATCTAGAAGACATACTTTACAGTTATTTAAATATCTTTATCCTCCTCACCACACTTTTAATGACATTATTTGTGTCAGTGTGGACCATTTGTTTCTTTTTTTTTTTTTTGGATGATGAAACATTAATACCTTTCTTCCACTTAGATTTCCATTAATACCTTTATTCCACTTAGATTTCATTGAAATCACCTAGCTTTGTCCAGCAAGATCTTCTGCAAGATGGCTTCTTTGTACTTTTGACACACGGTCCTCACTCTTTCAATCTGTGTTTATTTCCAGATCCCAAAACATGACCCAGGCTCACCTAGTACTTTTCTGCAACTGACAGAGAGTTAAACATTCTTCCATGATTCCTTTCATTTAATGGTTGCCCTTAAGTCTTGGGGGCTTGGGGTATGGTGTTGAAGTTGCTGACTGCTCCTGTACTGGAGTTTCTCTTTCTTGTTAGATATAATTGTGTTTGCTTTATATATTTGATGAACCAGCATTGGTGAGACACATGTTTATGCTTGTTATTTCTTCTGATTTGAGCTATCATTGGACAGTGTCCTGTGTCTCCTTTTACAGTTTTTGTCTTGAAATCTATTTTGTTTGATATAAATATAGATATCCTTGCTGTTAGAATTTATAGCTATATGTTCCCCAAGAGTCACCTGCTGAGTAGGAAAGAGCTTCTGAGAGGTGACTGTTTTACGGGTGCTTATAATTGCCTTACTGCCCTGCCGGGACCGGCCAGTGGTGAGTGGAGCAGCAGCGGCGCAGAAACCTGTCCCAGCCTGGGGAACTCTCTTCCTGGCCTGGGGACCAGGACAAATGGTGAGAGGGGCAGCAGCAGCGCAGAAACCTGCCCCAGCCTGGTGAACTCTCTTCCTGGCTTGGGGACCAGGCCGGTTCCCTGCTGGGACTAATGAATGGAGCAGCAGCTGTGCGGAATCCCACCCCAGCCTGGGGGAACTCTCTTCCTGGCCTGGGGACCAGGCCACAGTTCCCTGCCAGGTCCAGTGAGTGGGGCCACCACAGGGAACCCGATCCCAGACTGGCAGAACTCTCTCCCACACGTGGAACAACACTTGAAGCTCGAAAATACAGGAAAATGACAAAATGAAAGACCAAAATGCAATCTCAAACATCCAGCCCATCCCAGGAAAACCTAGGAGCCATGTGCACAGAAGAAAACACATGCCACATAACTGAAATACCTGAAATAATAGTAACTGAAATAAAGAAGCAACTCTGGGAAGCCTTAAAGGAATTCAAACTAGAAATAATCTCTCAGGTAAAAGAAGAAATGATAAAAGAAATGAAGGAGATGCTGAACATAGCAAAAAAGACACAGTTAAAAAATTGGAGGAACTAAACAAAAGGATAGAATCCCTGGATGAACAATATAAGAAACAAACAGAATACATAAAACAGATGCAAAGAGATATACAGGAAATCAAAAACTCCATTGAAAGTTGTAAAAACTGCCTCAATGAATGTTAAGATAGAATCTCAGACCTCAAAGACAAGATTGCAGCTAGTGAACAGGAAAGGAAAGATCTTTTAAAAATAGCAAGAAATCAGGAAATAACAATTCAACACCTGCAAGATGACACAAAGAGAAACAACATAAGGTTGATAGGGATAAATGAAAAAGAAGGGGACAACATGAAGGATGTCAAGAGGATATTTAGAGAAGTAATAAGCTGAAAATTTCCCAAACACAAGATTGGAAACTGATATCAAGATCAGTGAAGCATATAGAACTCCAAATAACCATAACCAAAATAAATCTACACCCAGGCATATAATAATGACCATCCCAGAAATCAAACAAAAGAATAGAATATTAAAAGCTGTCAGAGAGAAAAGACAGATCACCTATAAAGTAAAACCCATTGAAATCACAGCAGACTTCTCAGCACAAACAATAAAGTCAAGAAGAGCATGGAGTGAAATATTCCAGATCCTAAAGGAAAATGATTTCCAACCTAGACTGATGTACCCTGCAAAACTGTCCTTCAAAAGCAATGGAGAAATAAGATACTTCCATGACAAAGATCAGCTGAAAAACTTCATGATCACCAAGCCAACCCTGCAAAGAATACTGAAAGACAGCCTAGATACATTTAGGAAAAAAACACTAAACAAAGCAGACAATTAAACAGAGCAGAAAGATAAAGATGCAACAGCAAAAAGATAACATGTCAACATAAACCAATTATAATGGTTCTAACCATTAATATAAATGGTCTCAATATGCCAATTAAAAGAAACAGATTGGCAGAATGGGTCAAGAAACAAAATCCAACCATATGCTGTCTACAGGAAACCCATCTAACCCAAAAGGATACTCACAGACTGAAAGTCTAAGGATGGAAAACAATACTTCATGCAACAGGAGCCCAAAAAAGTGGGGGTAGCTATTCTGTTTGCAGACAAAGTGAACTTCAAGCCAATAATGATCAGAAGGGATAAAGAAGGTCAGTACATACTGGTTAGGGGAAAACTCCAAGAGGAAGAGCTAACTATCTTAAATATATATGCACCAAACTCCATAGCTCCCAGTTATATAAAACAAGTACTAACAGAAATGAAAAACCAAATTAGCAGTAACACGATTCTAACAGGAGATCTTAACACACCATTGACACCAATGGACAGATCAACCAGACAGAAAATCAGCAAAGAAATAAAAGAACTGAAACACACCTGTGAACAAATGGACTTGATAGACATATACAGAGTATTCCACCCAACAACAGAATACACATTCTTCTCAGCAGTACATGGGACATTCTCTAAAATAGACCATATATTAACTCACAGAACATATTTAAATAAAGGCAAAGGAGTTGAAATTATCCCTTGCATGCTATCGGACCACAGCACTATGAAATTAGAAATTAATGATAAAAGATACTGCAAAATTGCCACAAGCACATGGAAACTGAATAACACACTCTTGAGTAATCAGTGGGTCACAGAGGAAATTAAAGAAGAAATTAAGCAATACCTAAAAGAAAATGAAAACACAGATACAACTTACTGGAATCTGTGGGATGCAATGAAAGCCATCCTCTGAGGAAAATATATTGCACTGAGTTCCCACATCAGGAAAACAGAATGAATACAAATAAATAACCTGATGCGATGCCTCAAACAGCTAGAAAAAGAAGAGCAAATCAAGCCCAAAGCCAAAAGAAGGGAGGAAATTATAAAAATCAGAGCAGAAATCAATGCAATAGAGACTAAGAAAACAATCCAAAGAATCAACGAATCAAAAAGTTGGTTCTTTGAAAGAATAAATAAAATCAATAAGCCCCTAGCCAACCTTATAAACAAAAGGGAAGAAAAAGTTCAAATTCATGCAATAAGGAATGAAAAAGGTGAAATCACTACAGACTCTATAGAAATACAGAAGATCATCAACACCTATTTCAAACACCTCTACTCTCAAAGGATTGATAACACAGAAGAAAGAGACAGATTCTTAGAAACATATAAAGTACCAAAGCTAGATCAAGAGGATGTAAAACTGCTGAATAACCCAATCTCTGTCAATGAAATTGAACATGTAATTAATTCCTTACCTATAAAGAAGAGCCCAGGCCCAGACTGATTCACTGCAGTATTCTACAAGAAATACAAAGAAGATCTAATGCCAACACTCCTCAAACTATTCAATGAAATTGAAAGGGAAGCAGTCCTTCCCAAGTCATTCCTGGGAGCAAATATTACTCTAGAACCAAAACCTGAGAAAGATCCAACTGAAAAAGACAACTACAGACCAATCTCCCTAATGAACACAGATGCAAAAATCCTCAATAAAATATTGGCAAATAGGATGCAGCAAATCATCAAGATTATACACCATGACCAAGTGGGATTCATCCCAGACATGCAGGGATGGTTCAATATACGTAAATCAATAAATGTAATCCACCATATCAATAAAGCCAAAAGTAAGAATCACATGATCGGCAGAAGCCCCTTCCTTTGTCTGGAGGAGGAGGGATCCCGGGTTCCTGAGGCACCTCGGCCTGTGCCCACCCACGCCTAGCCATCGGTGTGCAGAGGAGGAGCTGCGCGGATCCGGAGTGCCTGCAGAGGCCCCTTCCTTTGTCTGGAGGAGGGGGGATCCCGGGTTCCTAGGGCACCTTGGCCTGTGCCCAGCCGTGCCTGGCCATCGGTGTGCGGAGGAGGAGCTGCGTGGGTCCGGAGCGCCTGCAGAGGCCCCTTCCTTTGTCTGGAGGAGGCGGGATCCCGAGTTCCTGAGGCACCTCGGCCTGTGCCCAGCCGCGCCTGGCCATCGGTGTGCAGAGGAGGAGCTGCGCGGATCCGGAGCGCCTGCAGAAGCCCCTTCCTTTGTCTGGAGGAGGAGGGATCCCGGGTTCCTGAGGCACCTCGGCCTGTGCCCAGCCGCGCCTAGCCATCGGTGTGCAGAGGAGGAGCTGCGCGGATCCGGAGCGCCTGCAGAAGCCCCTTCCTTTGTCTGGAGGAGGAGGGATCCCGGGTTCCTGAGGCACCTCGGCCTCTACCCAGCCGCGCCTAGCCATCGGTGTGCAGAGGAGGAGCTGGGCGGATCCGGAGTGCCTGCAGAAGCCCCTTCCTTTGTCTGGAGGAGGAGGGATCCCGGGTTTCTGGGGCACCTCGGCCTGTGCCCAGCCGCGCCTAGCCATCGGTGTGCAGAGGAGGAGCTGCGCGGATCCGGAGCGCCTGCAGAAGCCCCTTCCTTTGTCTGGAGGAGGAGGGATCCCGGGTTCCTGAGGCACCTCGGCCTGTGCCCAGCCGCGCCTAGCCATCGGTGTGCAGAGGAGGAGCTGCGCGGGTCCGGAGCGCCTGCAGAAGCCCCTTCCTTTGTCTGGAGGAGGAGGGATCACGGGTTCCTGAGGCACCTCGGCCTGTGCCCGGCCGCGCCTAGCCATCGGTGTGCAGAGGAGGAGCTGCGTGGATCCGGAGTGCCTGCGGAAGCCCCTTCCTTTGTCTGGAGGAGGAGGGATCCCGGGTTCCTGGGGCACCTCGGCCTGTGCCCAGCCGCGCCTAGCCGTCAGTGTGCAGAGGAGGAGCTGCGCGGATCCGGAGCGCCTGCAGAAGCCCCTTCCTTTGTCTGGAGGAGGAGGGATCCCAGGTTCCTGAGGCACCTCGGCCTGTGCCCAGCCACGCATAGCCATCTGCGTGCAGAGGAGGAGCTGGGTGGATCCGGAGTGCCCGCAGGAGGCCCTTCCTTTGTCTGGAGGACTGTGGATATCTCTGCAAGCAGGGAGGGATCACAGGCTCCTGAGGCACTGCGGTCTGTGGTGAGTACCCTAACCCGGCTGCGATCCAAGAGCTGTGGATCTACCAAGGGGCAGATGGGCGCACAGTGTCCCTGAGGCCCAGCTTGTCTGGAACCGCAGAGTTCTGAACAAGCAAAGGAGGGCCATTGGTTCTGCAGGCCCAATGGCCTGGGGTAGAGTGGTGCCAGAGTCTCAGTAGCTGCAAACATAGAAGGGGATTTTCAACAGATCCTGAGGAGGCTTTCAAATAACACTTGAAACACAGAAATATAGGAAAATGACAAAACGAAAGACCAAATTACAACCTCAAACCTCCAGCCCATCTCAGGAAACCCTAGGAGAAATGTATTTAGAGGAAAATATATCCCATCCTCCTCATATATCAGACACAATAGCTACTGAAGTTGACAAGCAACTCCAGGAAGCTTTAAAGAAATTCAAACTCGAAATAATCTCCCAGATAAAAGAAGAAATGATAAAAGAAATGAAAGAGATTCTAAATATATCTAAAGAAAACACAGATAAAAAATTGGAGGAACTAAACAAAAAGATAGAATCCCTAGATGAGCAATATAAGAAACAAACAGAATACATAATGCAGATGCACAGAGATATACAGGAAATAAAAAACTCCACTGAAAGTTGTAAAAACCGCCTTAATGAAAGTGAAGATAGAATTTCAGACCTTGAAGACAGGATTGCAGCTAGTGAACAGGAAAGGAAAGATCTTTTAAAAATAACAAGGAATCAGGAAACAACAATTCAACAACTGCAAGATGATGCAAAGAAGAATAACATGAGAATGATACGGATTAATGAAAAAGAAGGAGACAACATAAAGGATATCAAGAGGATATTTAGAGAAGCAATAGCTGAAAACTTCCCAAGCATGAGATCAGAAACTGACATCAGGATCAGTGAAGCATATAGAACTCCAAATAGTCATAACCAAAATAAAACTACACCCAGACATATAATAATCACCATCCCAGAAATCCAACACAAGAATAGATTATTAAAAGCTGTCAGAGAGAAAAGACAGATCACTTATAAAGGAAAACCTATCAGAATCACAGGAGACTTCTCATCACAAACAATAAAGTCAAGAAGAGCATGGAGTGAAGTATTCCAGATCCTAAAGCAAAATGATTTCCAACCTAGACTGATATATCCTGCAAAACTATCATTTAAAATAGATGGTGAAATACGATACTTCCATGACAAAGAACAGCTGAAGAACTTCATGAACACCAAACCAACCCTGCAAAAAATATTGAAAGACAGTTTAGATACACAAAGGAAAAAAACACTAAGCAAAGCAAATAATTAAACAGAACAGAAAGATAAAGATGCAACAGCAGAGAGATAAGAATCCTACAATTAACCAACATTTAACAGTAATAACCATTAATGTAAATGGTCTCAATGCACCAATCAAAAGAAACAGACTAGCAGAATGGATCAAGAAACAAAATCCAACCATATGCTGTTTACAGGAAACCCATCTAACCCAGAAGGATACTCACAGACTGAAAGTCAAAGGATGGAAAACAATTCTTCATGCAGCAGGAATCCAAAAAAAGGCAGGAGTAGCCATTCTGTTTGCAGACAACGTGAACTTTAAACCAACAACGACCATAAAGGATAAAGAAGGTCACTACATACTCGTAAGGGGAAAACTCCAAGATGAAGAGATAACTATCTTAAATATATACGCACCAAACTCCAGAGCGCCCAGTTATATAAAACAATTATTAACAGAAATGAAAACTCAAATCATCAGTAACACAATTGTAACAGGAGACCTTAATACGCCATTGACACCAAGGGACAGATCGACCAGACAGAAAATGAGTAAAGAAATAACAGAACTGAATCATACCTGTGAACAAATGGGTTTGATAGACATATACAGAATGTTCCACCCAACAACCTCAGAATACACATTCTTCTCAGCAGTACATGGATCATTTTCTAAAATAGACCATATATTAGCTCACAGAACATATTTAAACAAGTGCAAAAGAGCTGAAATCATCCCTTGCATGTTATCGGATCACAGCGCTCTGAAATTAGAAATTAACGATAAAAGATACTGCAAAAATCCCACAAACACATGGAAACTGAATAACACACTCTTGAGTAATCAGTGGGTCACAGAAGAAATTAAAGAAGAAATCAAACAATACCTAAAAGAAAATGAAAATGCAGATACAACTTACCGGAATCTGTGGGATGCAATGAAAGCCGTCCTCAGAGGAAAATTTATTGCACTGAGTTCCCACATCAGGAAAACAGAACGAATACAAATAAATAACTTGATGCTACACCTCAAACAGCTAGAAAAAAAAGAGCAAGTCAAGCCCAAAGCCAAAAGAAGAGAGGAAATTATAAAAATCAGAGCAGAAATCAATGCAATAGAGACTAAGAAAACAATCCAAAGGATCAACAAATCAAAGAGTTGGTTCTTTGAAAGAATAAATAAAATCGATAAGCCCCTAGCCAACCTTATTTAAAAAAGGGAAGAAAAAGCTCAAATTCATGCAATAAGAAATGAAAAAGGAGAAGTCACTACAGACCCAATAGAAATACAGAAGATCATCAACACCTATTTCGAAAACCTCTACTCTCAAAAGTTTGATAACACAGAAGAAATAGACAGTTTCTTAGAAGCATATGAAGTGCCAAAGCTAGATCAAGAGGATGTAAAATTGTTGAATAACCCAATCTCGGTAACTGAAATTGAAAATGTAATTAAGTCCTTACCCACCAAGAAGAGCCCAGGCCCAGATGGATTCACTGCAGAATTCTACAAGAAATACAAAGAAGACCTAATGCCGACAATCCTCAAACTATTCAATGAAATTGAAAGGGAAGCAATCCTTCCTAAGTCATTCCTGGAAGCAAATATCACTCTAGTACCAAAACCTGAGAAAGACCCAACTAAAAAAGAGAACTATAGACCAATCTCCCTAATGAACACAGATGCAAAAATCCTCAATAAAATATTGGCAAATAGGATCCAGCAAATCATCAAGAAGATTATACACCATGACCAAGTGGGATTCATCCCAGGAATGCAAGGATGGTTCAACATACGCAAATCAATAAATGTAATCCACCATATCAATAAAGCCAAAAATAAGAACCACATGATCATTTCTATAGATGCAGAAAAAGCCTTCGATAAGGTCCAACATTTATTCATGATAAAAACTCTACAGAAAATTGGAATAGATGGTCTTTACCTCAATATAATAAAGGCCATTTATGACAAACCAACAGCCAGCATCATACTAAATGGCCAAAAATTGAAAGCCTTTACTTTAAAATCAGGCACAAGACAAGGATGTCCTTTATCACCACTCCTATTTAATATAGTACTGGAAGTACTAGCCAGAGCAATTAGGCAAGAAAGAGAAATAAAAGGGGTAAAGATAGGAAAAGAAGAAGTTAAGTTGTCATTGTTTGCAGATGACATGATACTCTACATAGAAGACCCCCTAAGCTCCATTGAAAGACTCTTAGATACAATAAATAAATTCAGTAATGTGGCTGGATACAAAATCAATACTCAGAAATCAATAGCATTCCTATACACAAACAACAAAACCACAGAGAGGGAAATAAGGGAAACTGGACTATTCACATTAGCAAGCAAAAAAATGAAATATTTAGGAATTACTCTTACAAAAGAAGTGAAAGACTTATACAGTGAAAACTATATTACACTGAAAAAGGAAATTGAAGATGATCTCAGAAAATGGAAAGACATCCCTTGCTCATGGATAGGAAGAAGAAACATTGTGAAGATGGCCATTGTCCCAAAACTCTTATACAGATTCAATGCAATCCCAATAGAAATACCATCAACATACCTTATAGATCTAGAGAAATCACTCCTAAATTTCATCTGGAACCAGAAGAGACCTAGAATCACAAAAGCAATTCTAAGCAGCAAAGACAAAGCAGGAGGCATCACAATCCCTGACTTGAAATTATACTACAAAGCAACAGTAGTAAAATCAACATGGTATTGGAATCAAAACAGAGCTGAAGATCAATGGAATAGATTAGAAGATACAACCACAACTACAAACACACTCAACCACCTTATCTTTGATAAAGGAGCCAAGCAGGTTCACTGGAAGAACGACAGTCTCTTTAATAAATGGTGCTGGAAAAACTGGCTCTCCATTTGCCGAAAACTAAAGCTAGACCCATGTCTATCACCATGTACTAAATTAAAATCTAAATGGGTCAAAGATCTGAATATTAAAACAGAAACGCTAAATCTATTGGAAGACAAATTGGGTAGAAACCTTGGAGACATAGGAGTAGGTAGAGAATTCATGAATAGGACTCAAACTGCACGGGAAATACTTCCCAGAATCAATAACTGGGACCACTTCTTATTAAAAAGTTTTTGCATGTCAAAAGAAATCTCCAGCATAGTGAAAAGAAAACCCACAAACTGGGAAAAGATTTTAGTGAACTCTCTCAGACAAGGGACTCTTGTCTAAAACATATAAAGAATTAGGGGGCTGGGGATTTAGCTCAGCGGCATATGCGCCTGCCTTCAAGCAGGCAGTCGTGAGTTCAATCCCTGGTACCGATAAAAATGAAAAAGACAAAAAAAAAAAAAAAGAATTAAAAAAACTCAGACCTCCAAACTTCAAAGATCCAATCCAAAAATGGGCATCTGAGATGAATACGCAATTCTCAGATGAAGAAATGCAAATGGCAAATAAATACATGAAAAAATGCTCATCATCATTGGTCATTAGAGAAATGCAAATTAAAACCACACTGAGATTCCATCTCACTCCTGAAAGAATGGCCAGGATCAAGAAAACCAACAACAACAAATGCTGGAGAGGTTGTGGGGAAAAAGGAACTCTCCTGCACTGTTGGTGGGAGTGTAGACTGGTACAGCCTTTGTGGAGGTCTGTCTGGAGGTTTCTCAAAAAGTTGGGATTGGAAATCCCATTTATTCCAGCTATTCCACTTCTAGGCATATTCCCAGAAGAACTGAAAGCATCATACCACAGGGATATATGTGCACCTATGTTTATAGCAGCACAATTTGTAATCGCCAGATCTTGGAAACAACCCAAGTGTCCATCAACTGAGGAATGGATAAAAAAGTTGTGGTATTTCTATACAATGGAGTATTATTCAGCTATAAAGAAGGATCGCATTGAGATATGTATCAATAAATGGGCGCAGCTTGAGACCATACTCATAAGTGAAATAAATCAATCTCGCATGTATGAATACCGAATAGTTTCCCTAATGTAAGTAATGATTCAAATATATAAAAATATGTGATAATCATGATTCCCCATTATGCGGCCTTGAAGCCTTATAAAATTTTCACTTATTAATTAGAAAGGCTTTATTCTGGGCTTTTTGATATGGAAATATTTGAAGCTATAGTATATGAAGTTTTATCCAAATATTTTAAGGAAAAAGACAGACACTATGGTAACTACTATTCTTTAAAAAAAATTATTTAGCTATTTCTTATGTTTATTTTAATTAAGGGAAAAATTTAAAAAATTAGGATATATAGTAGTAACTCTTTTTGATCTCCTATTAACTTGTTTTGAAGTCCTGTAATACTCCCAAGATCTTATTTTGACTGATTAGACTCTGTTCCATTCTGTGCGATAGTAGCAAGTCTGAAGGTATAGGCAACTAATTTGAAGGCAATAAGATTCACAAAGATGCCCATTCTGGTTTGACTATTGTCTCCTTTGGAAGTCCTGTAATGTTCACAATGCCTAAGTTTTATTGGTCTTGTTCTCCACTGTTTTGTCCAACTTTATAATATCTAATGAGATAGACAATTCCTTTTAAGGAAACAAGAGACAATGTTGATAACCATTGTTAATAACCTTGTATTCTGTTCTACATCATGTGCTATGTCTATCCTTGGTTTTGACTTACAGCTTTGTTTTGCCATATTTGACTTTATTCTCTCCCCCCCCAAAAAAGTAATAAGCACTAAGGAGTAATAAAATCCAAAATGTGTAAATTTTGTTGTAAAAAAGAGAGGGAGGGAAAAAATAAAGAGCTCTAACGGATATAACAGCAAGTGTGTTTAGGGATGTTAAATAGCTGACTATATTAATGTTTTTGGATCATTGAACACAGCTGTTTGCAGTCTCTCTGTTTGAATGTCTACTTTGTATTCTTTGATACTGTGATTTGAGCAACTATTTCCAAGATGATAATATGTAATCTATTAACAGGTGATTTCTTACTGTTATGTTTTTTTTTGTAGTTCTGTATTATGTGTAACCTTACACTGCTTTGTTTTGTTTTGTGTTTCTCTCTTTTTCCTCTTAAATAAAAAAAAATCACATGATCATTTCTATAGGTGCAAAAAAAGCCTTTGGTAAGGTCCAACATTCATTCATGATAAGAACTTTACAGAAAATTGGAATAGATGGTCTTTACCTCAATATAATAAAGGCCATCTACAACAAACCAACAGCCAGTATCATACTAAATGGCCAAAAGTTGAAAGCCATTACCTTAAAATCAAGCACAAAACAAGGATGTCCTTTATCACCACTCGTATTTAATATAGTACTGGAAGTACTAGCCAGAACAATTAGACAAGAGAGAGAAATAAAAGAGATAATGATAGGAAAAAAAGAAGTTAAATTATCATTGTTTGCAGATGATATGATACTCTACATAGAAGACCCCCAAAACTCCATTGAAAGACTCTTAGATATAATTAATAAATTCAGTAATGTAGCTGGATACAAAATCAATACTCAGAAATCAATAGCATTCCTATACACTAACAACAAAATCACAGAGAGGGAAATAAGAGAAGCCACACTCTTCACACTAGCAAGCAAAAAAATGAAATATTTAGGAATTATTCTTAAGAAAGAAGTGAAAGGCCTATACAGGGAAAATTATAATACACTGAAAGAAGAAATTGAAGATGATCTCAGAAAATGGAAAGACATCCAATGCTCATGGATAGGAAGAACAAACATTGTGAAAATGGCCATTCTCCCAAAACTGTTAAATAGATTCAATGCAATCCCAATAAAAATACCATCAACATGCATTATAGATCTAGAGAAATCACTCCTAAATTTCATCTGGAACCAGAAGAGACCTAGAATAGCAAAGGCATTTCTAAGCAGCAAAGGCAAGACAGGAGGCATCACAATCCCTGACTTGAAGTTATACTACAAAGCAACTGTGGTAAAATCAACATGGTACTGGAATCAAAACAGAGCCTAAGATCAATGGAATAGATTAGAAGATACAACCACAACTACAAACACACTCAACCACCTTATTTTTGATAAAGGAGCCAAGCAGGTTCACTGGAAGACCGACAGTCTGTTTAATAAATGGTGTTGGAAAAACTGGCTCTCCATTTGCCGAAAACTAAAACTAGACCCATACCTATTACCATACACTAAAATAAAATCTAAATGGATCAAAGATCTAAATATTAAAACAGAAACACTAAATCTATTGGAAGACAAGTTAGGTAGAAACCTTGAAGACATAGGGGTAGGTAGAGAATTCATGAACAGGACTCAAACCGCATGGGAAATACTTCCCAGAATCAATAACTGGGACCACCTCTTATTAAAAAGTTTTTGCAAGTCAAAAAAAAAAATCTCCAGCATAGTGAAAAGAATACGCACAACCTGGGTAAAGATCTTAGTGAACTCCCCCTCAGACAAGGGACTTTTGTCTAAAACATAAAGAATTAAAAAAAACTCAGACCCCCGAAATTCAAAGACCCAATCCAAAAATGGTCATCTGAGATGAATACGCACTTCTCAGAAGAAGAAATACAAATGGCAAATAAATACATGAAAAAATGTTCATCATCATTGGTCATTAGGGAAATGCAAATTAAAACCACACTGAGATTCCATCTCACTCCTGAAAGAATGGCCAGGATCAAGAAAACCAACAACAACAAATGCTGGAGAGGCTGTGGGGAAAAAGGAACTTTCCTACACTGTTGGTGGGAGTGTAGAGTGGTACAACCTTTGTGCAGGTCAGTCTGGAGATTTCTCAAAAAACTGGGATTGGAAGTCCCATTTGTTCCAGCTATTCCATTTCTAGGTATATTCCCAGAAGAACTGCAAGCATCATACCACAGTGATATATGCGCAGCTATGTTTATAGCAGCACAATTTGTAATTGCCAGATCTTGGAAACAACCCAAGTGGTCCATCAACTGAGGAATGGATAAAAAAGTTATAGTATTTCTATACAATGGAGTATTACTCAGCTATAAAGAAGGATCAAATTGAGATATCTATCAATAAATGAGCACAGCTTGAAACCATACTCATAAGTGAAATAAATCAAACTTGCATCTGTGAATACCGAATAGTTTCCCTAGTGTAGGAAATGATTCAAATATATAAAAGTATGTGGTAATCATGATTCCCCATTAGGTGGCCTTGAAGCCTTATAACGTTTTCACTTATTATTTGGGATAGCTTTATTCTGAGCTGCTTGATATTATTGCCTGTGATGAAATGAACAGCTACTTTGAAGAAAACAAGACATCAAAATAGCTAGTGCTGATTTAATACCATCTTGTTTTAAAGCCCCACCAAACTATGGCTCTTCTGTCTCTATTGGTTTTATCATGTTGTAACTTGCTGGATTTTATTATCTGTGATAGTATAAACAAAAATTGTTATAGGCAAAGAGATAATATAGAAACCATTGTTCGTTTTTCTGTTAGCTTGTTCTAAATACTCTGCAATGATCTCATCCACTTGAATGGTTTTACACTGTCTTGATATGTTTGATGCTATAGTATACGAAGTTATATTCAAATATTTCAAGAAAAAAGACACTATGGTAACTACTACTAAGTCGGGTTGTTTGGTGGTGAAGCACTAGGTTGCTGAAACTGTCATGCTTTAACCTGTATTGTTATGTTGTTATGCCCTCTTTTATCTCAATCTCTCCCTTATTCATTAAAAATTATTTAATTATTTTTATATATTTTTTTAAACTAAGGGGAAAAATTTTAAAAACTAGCAGGATATAATATAGTAACTTTTTTTTGTTTCCTATTAACTTGATTTGAAGTCCTATAATATTCCCACTATCTGTTTGGACTGATTAGACTCTGTTCCGTTCTGTATGATAGTATCAAGTATCAGAGTATAGGCAACTACTTTGAAGGCAATAAGATTCACTATGATGCCCATTCTGGTTTGACTATTATTCTCTTTTGAAGTTCTGTAATGTTTACAATGTTTAGGTTTTATTTTTCTTCTCTACTGTTTTGTTCAACTTTATAATACCTAATGAGATAGACAATTCTTCTTAAGGAAGCAAAAGGCATTATGGTAACCATTGTTGATAACCTTGTACTCTGTTTTTACATCATGTGCTATCTCTGTCCTTGTTTTGACTGACAGCTTTGTTTTATCATGTTTGATTTTATTCTCTTCCAAAAAAAATAATAAGATCTATGGGAGCAATAAAACCCAAAATGTGTAAATTTTGTTGTAATTAAGAGAGGAAAAAAAAAGTGCCCTAAAGGATACAATAGCAAGTGTGTTTAGGTGTGTTAAATAGATGACCATATTAATGTTTTTGAATGGACCATTGAACACAACTGTTTGCAGTCTCACTGTTTGAATGTTCACTTTGTGTGCTTTGATCCTGTGACCTGAACCACTGTCTCTAAGATGATAGTGTGTAATCTATTAACTGGTGATATCTTACTGGTTTTTTTTTTTTTTGTAGTTCTGTATTACTTGTACCCTTATACTATTTTTTGTTCTGTTTTTTTCTCTTTTTCTTACTGTTAGAAGATGAGATCTGGTTGGAAGAGGTGGGTGTCAGGAAGCACAGCCTGGTTCATCTCCTTTCCTTGGCTCTTCTGTCACTCTATTCTGTCCACCATGCCTTGAGCAGCTGTCTTCTGCCATGCTCCTCTGTCATATTGCCCTACTTTGGAGCCAGCTGACTATGTACTGAAACGTGAGCTAAATAAACCTAAACCTAAACTTTAAATCGTGTCAGGTATTTTGTCCCAACAACCAAAAAGTGACTAAGACACCTGCTTAATTTTGGTTTACATTTGCATGTACTATCTTTTTTTTGTACTACAGATCAAACTCACAATTTCATGCTTGCCAAGCAGGAGCTTGTGCTCCTGAACTAAACCTTTAGCCCCCTTCCTCTGGACTATCTTTTTCACACCCTTTAGTTTTAGTCAATGTGTTGTTACTGACAAAGTCAATTTTTAGATAGCATATATTTCCGTCTTTATAAAATTCATTCAATTACTCTATATCTTTTGATTGGGAAATGTAATTTTACTCTCAAAGTTATTATTGATAATAATTTGTTCCTACCATTTTGTTGTTTCTAGATTGTTTATATATTCTTTACTCCTTTCTATCTTTTTTGTTTTTGTTTTTCAGACCAGGTCTTTTTATGTAGTTCAGGCTTGCCTTGAATTCACTGTGTGACCTAGGCTGATCTCAAAATTATGGTGCACCTTCTGCCTCTGCATATCAAGTGTTGGGATTAGAGGCATCCACTACCACGCCTGGCTGTTCTTTGCCATCTCTTAATGAATATTTTTGTGCTTCTGTGGTTTTCTTTAGTGCTATGGGTTGATTATTTTCTGTTTTTCATTTATATATCAGCTTTGATAGTGAGTTTTATACTTTGACATATTTTCATGAAGGTTTTATTGTCCTTTTGTTTTTAGATGTAGGACTCTTTTAATTATTTCATAGGGTTGGTCTAGTGAATGCTGAATTATCTTGTTTTTTTCTAGTCTTAGAAAGTTTCTATTTTTTTTTTCATTTCCAAAAGACACCTTGTTGAGTATAACATCCCTGATTGGCAAATTTTTACTTTTTTTTAGAACTTCAAACATATTATTCCATTCTCTCTTAATTTATAAGATTTCTACTGAGAAATCTTTGTGGTCTAATGGAAATGCTCTTAAATATGACCTTTATCTAGGAGTTTTTAGAATAAACTCTCTCTCTCTGGCTGGGGTTTTTGACAGTTTGACTGTAATATGCTATGGTGAGGATCTCTTTTAGTCAAATGCTTTGGACTTGCTGGACTGAAATGGCCAAAATTTTCCCAAGATTAGGGGAGCTTCAGCTAGTATTTCATTAGATTTTTTTATAAATTTCCCTTCTCAAAACCCTGAAATTCAAAAAATTTTTCAATGTAATGGTGACCCACAATTTTGGAGGGTTTCTTCACTCATTATTTTTATGCATGCATGCATGTGTCTGTGTATGTATGCATGTAGATGTGTATGTATGTATGTATGTCTAACTGGGATGTTTCAAAAGACTAGTCTTTAAATTCAGAAATTCTTTCTTCTGATTTATGTAGAATGTTTTTGAGACTCTCAGGTGTATTTTTTATTTGACTTATTTTTTCAGTTCTATCATTTCTGTTTGCTTCTTCTTCATGATCACCATCTCTGCCGAATTTCTCATTCATATAATGAATTGTTTTCCAAAATTAATTTACTTATTTATATTTTCTTGTATCTCATTAAGTTTCCTTATAATACATTTGAATTCTTTTTGAAAGATTTTTATCCTCTCTAAATTCCTTTTTAGATATTTTGCTTGGGGTCTGTTGCTTAAGTGTCATGATGCTTCTTTGTGGCTATTCTGCTTTTTTTCATAGTTCTTATGGCCCTACTGTGATGTCTACATGTCTGGTACATCCCTACTTACAGGGTGGATTTTACAGTAAAGGGCATTTTTCTGAATTTGTGTCTAATTGTATTGATTTGATAGGTTACTTTGGCTTTGGTTCCATGTGGTTGGCAAGATGTAGTCTACCTGCAGTTTCTTCCAAATTGGTATCCTGGGATTTGTTTCACAAAGGTCCACATCTAAACACTTGGAGTCCCCTGTGGTCATGACCTAAGGAAGCCTGGCTACTGCTCAAGCTGGTAGCAGACCTTTGTGTCATCCATGTAGTGCTAATTTTTCAAAAATTCAGGAGTTGTGGAGTCAGGGAAGTTTCCACTTAGATTTCATAGGAGGGCCTGGGAGGCTAGGGAGTGAGCCCCTGAGAAAACAGTGTGCAACTGAAACAGTGAAGCTGCAAGAGAAGTGCAGACCTCAGGAAGTTGGAGATGCCAAGAATGTTGAGAGAAGCTACAGGCAGTATGCAGATCCACCTGAAAAGAGGAGCCATGGAGAGACACTCAAAGAGAGAATCCATGAGGAATGCAACCAGCTAGCAAAGTAGCAAAGATACAAGGTACATCCAAGAACCTTGGAGCTGATAACTCATCCCAACACACCTCCCAATGCTGAACATGTAGCTATAGGATATAATGTTTTCCCTGCTGGGTTCTGGTACCTTGGTCTTGGTCCTTTTTATTTTTCTCTTTTGGAATGTTACTGTTTATTCTTGTCATTACATGCTGGAAGTATTTGACTATCTTTTTTTTTATTTTTACAAGGTTCAGAGCTAAGCATTTGCCTTTAGTCTCAGAGGACTTTGGTCTTGGACTTTTCAGCCATATTGGAAATGTTAAGACTTTGATGATTCTTAGAGGTGGACTAAGTACGTTGTATATAATAAAATGGATATGAGCCTTTTGAGGACCATAGGTGGAATGTTATGGTTTAGATATAAATGTCTCATGTATTCAGAGGTGGGACTCTTGGAAGGTGATTAGATAATGGAGCCCTTATACCCACTAAGTGAGTCCACAGCTGAATGTGCTGTTAGGGGGCCCTAAATATGGGAACCTCTCAGAAGAGGTAGATCACTAAGGGTGTGACCTGGAGGGATATTTCTTTCTCCGAGGTTTTGCGTTTTTCTCTTAGCTTCCTGGATGTACTGTCTCAGCCCTTTTTCTCTATCATGCTCTTCCACCATTCTGTCTCTGCTTTGTAGCCAACTGACAATGGACTAAAACCATGATCCAAAAATAAAACTCTCCTCCTTTAAGTTGTGGGTGTCAGAGATGAGAAAATGACTACAATATATTGCCATTGCTTCCTACTACTGTGTATATACCCTCTTCATTCTGCTTAGACTGTGGCATGCCAAGTTGAAGCTCCTCTGTGTGGAAACCCTGCTGTAAATTTCTGTGGCTCTACCATCACCCTGCTGGGTCATCTTCCTACATGCATCTCTTACTCACTTCAGCTGTGTTCTAACACTGCACAGGCACCCCCTATGTGTGGATAGACTCCTCATAGGAGCTTAGTCTTCTGTCTTCTCATTGGTCTGGATCTATGTAATGTTCTCTTTATGAAAGCTGAAGTGACAGAAAAGGTTAAGACACTCTCTGTACATACATCTTCTTAATGGTGTTCAAATTCTGACTTCCTACAGACTAAGAATTTCCAAGGAGTAAGTCAGGTTGACATTACTTTCTGAGCAGTAATATTAAGTGAAAAGAGATGAGCAATACTTAAACTTTCTGAAAAATATTTTTAAGCACAGAATCTTAAATGTCTGGAAAATGCTATCCAAATGTAAGAGTTAAAGACAATTTCCTATCTGCAGTGACTCCTATGATGTACTGAAATTTTGCTGGGCAGTGAGTTCTACAAGAGTGAAAACCTAAGAAAAAGATGGAACTCAAGGTAGCCATAACTTAGTCTTCTTATGCTGCTATAAAAATTACCATCCACTGGGTCATTTATAATGCATATTACTTCTTTAAAGGCTGCATCTTTTAATACTATTTCAACAGGGATCAAATCTTAGCCTGAATTTCAGAATTCCAAACATAGCATATAGGGAGCAGAGAAGCCAGGAAAGTTTACCGTTTAGTCTAAAAGATTGATAGGACAAATATAATATTAATTTAGAAATAATATTCAAAATATTAATAGTATGTGAGATTGTTGAAGGAAGAGTGGGGGGGAAAATTAATCTAAAATTCTTTCCTGATTTACAATGAGGTGAGAGAAATTATTTGATCCATATGTTAACAGCAAATCATAAAAGTATATAAATATTAACATTGCAATAGATCAGAAAAATACAATGTACAATTTTTATATTAATTAAGAATTGATTGCTGTATAGAAACTTCAACAGCAGAGGCTCAAATAAATTAGAGGATTATTTTTATCATCAGCGTGAGCCTGGTATCCAGGCTTCTTCAGTCATTCTGCTTTCCCATGGCTATGACGAGACTCTTATTCTCACATTCTGAAAAAAACCTATCACAGTGCCTGCTATTAAGAATATATTTCAGGAAGAGAATAAGGAGTCACCAAGAAGCAAGCCCTTCTTGTGAATTGGTGCCACGTGTGGGCCACTGGGAGGACAGCCGGATGCTAGTTTTTTCCCATAAGTCAGCACCATTTGTGGGCTGCAGGGGAAGAGAACCAGAATTCACCAAGAAGCAAGCCCTCCCTGAAAACCAGTGCTATGTGTGGGCAGCTGCTGCCAGGGGACAAACAGATCCCAGCCCTTTCCAGTGTGAGGGCTGGGAAACAAGATCCAACCCACCCAAACACCTACCCCCAGCCATAAATAACTGGCTGATCTGGAGAAACACTAGCAGCCATGATAGCTATTCAGGTAAAGTGCAGTTTAATGCTTGTAGTGTTTAGTGTTTCACTGAGTTTGCGGGTCTAAAACCAGGAGTCTGATCATCTATTCAGAGGGTGAAAATATGCAATGTAGCATCTATGGGGGATCTCCTTCTGAAGGTGGTAGCCATTGTTAATTCCCTATTATCTTGTTTTGAAGTCCTGTATCATTTTCACTGTTTCATTGGGTTGTGTTTTAGTCTGCTTGTTTTGTTTGATTTTATTATATTGGATGGCATGGGCAGCTATTTCAAAGGTAACAAAATATATTATGGTAGCCATTTTGGAATTACTATTATCTTGTTTTGAAGTTCTTTATTGCTGTCATTGTTTTGTTTTTCTTGGTTCTATTCTGTTCTGTTTTGCTTGACTTTTACTATGTCTGAAGGTATTTGCAGCTATTTTGAAGACAACAAGAGGCATTATGGTAACCATTGTTGATTTCATACTGTTTTGAAGTCCTGTGTCACTTACACTGGTTTGTTTTGATTAGCTTTATTCTATTTTGCTTTATTCTATTTTTAAGATAAAAATAAAAGAATACTTTTCAGGAAATAAGAGAGGTAGAGATGGGCTGGAGATTTAGCTCAGCGGCATAAGCGCCTGCCTTGGAAGCAGGTAGTCGTGAGTTCGATCCCTGATACTGAAAAAAAAAAAGAGAGAGAGAGGTAGAGATTAATGGTAAGAAGGCCATTCTGGTCTGACACAACTTCCTACAACTTTTCCAAAAAAATATCTAGTGACTTTGCTGACATATTATTGGCCAATGAGGGTCATATCTCCACTCCTAGCTCAGTGAGGTTGATAAAGGGTCTCTTTTTTTCTCCTGTTTCAAAATCTGGTCCTCCTACTATATAAATAATCATAGTTCTATCAGTGAGGAAACTGGAATATGGCTAGGCAATTAGCATTTTGCCTAGTTTTTTTTTTATAAATTTAGTGTAAGTTCACAATACATAATAATTACTCTTATTGTGGGATATATATGTTACATCTTGATCCTTTTAATTCCTCCTTCCCTCCTCTCCCTTCAGTCACCTCCTATTTCCGGATATTCTTAACATCACCACAAAGTCTATCTCTTCATGTCAACTTTTAAAATAAGCAAATGATAAATTTGCAAAGAATTCTTTTTTTTTTTTTAATTGTATTTAAGGAGAAAAAGAAAAAAACAGAAAAAAGGGTACAAGTAATACAGAATTTCAAAAAATAAACAGTAGGAAATCACTAGTTAATAGATTACATATTGTCATCTTAGAAATGGTTGTCCAAGTTACAAAATTAAAGCATATAGAGTGGACATTCAAACAGTGAGACTTCAAACAGTTCTGTTCATCGATCCAACAAAACTCAGTAATAATGGTTATCTATCTTATACCCTTAAATATACTTGCAGTTATATCCTTTAGAGCACTTTCTTTTCCTCTCTTTTTTACAATGACAATTACACATTTTGGATTTTATTACTCCCACAGTTCTTATTATTATTTTTGAAGAGAATAAAACCAAATGTGACATAACAAAACAGAGTCAGTCAAATCAGAAGGATGGACATAGTACATAATATAAAAACAGAACACAAGGTGATCAACAATGGTTACCATAATGCCTCTTGTTATCTTAAAAAGGGTTGCCTATATCATCAGTTATAATAAAATTGAACAAAACAGTAAAGAACAAAACCAATAAAACCAAAACATTGGAGACATTACAGGACTTCAAAAGAAGATAATAGTCAAACCAGAATGGGCATCACAGTGAATCTTACTGTCTTCAAAGTTGTTCACTATACTCCCAAACTTGGTACTATCAAGCAAAACAGAATAAAGTAAAATCAGTCAAAACAAGATGGTGAGAGCAATACAGGGTTTCAAATCAAGTTAATAGGAAGTCAAAGTGGGTTATTATAATATATCCTGCTATTTTTTATTTATTTTTCCCTTAATTAAAAAGATAAAAATAAAAAAATAATAAAAAAGGAGACTGAGATAAAAGAAGACATAACAACAAAACAGCACAGGTCGGAACACAACAATTTAAACAACACACTGTTTCACCACAAGATATCCCGACATAAAAGTAGTTACCATAGTGTCTCTTTTCTTGAAATATTTGAGTGTAACTTCGTATACTGTAGTATCAAACGTATCAAGACAATGTAAAATCATTCAAGAGAATGACAGTATTACAGGGTATTTAGAACCAACTAACAGAAAACAAACAATGGTTTCTGTATTATCTCCTTGTCTATAAAAGTTTTTGTTTCTATTATCACATATAATAAAATCCAATAAGATACAACATGTTAAGACTGATGGAGACAGAAGAACAAAAGCTTGATGGGGCTTCAAAACAAGATGATATTAAATCAGCACTAGCTATTATGTCTTGTATATTATGTCTTATTTTCTCCAAAATAGCTGTTCATACCATCTCAGACAATAAAATCAAACCATTACAATTGATGAATGAAAACATTATAAGGCTCCAAAGCAATATAATGGAGAATCATGATTACCATATACTTTTATGTATTGTTATTATTTCTTACACTAGGGAAACTATTTGGTATTTATACATGTGGGTTTGATTTATTTCACTTATGAGTATGGTCTCAAGCCGTGCCCATTTATTTATAAATATCTCCATGTTATCATTTTTATAGCTGAGTAGTACTCCATTGTATAAAAATATCACATCCTTTTTATCCATTCCTCAGTTGATGGACACTTAGGTTGTTTCCAAGATCTGGCTATTAAAAATTGTGCTGCTATAAATATGGGTGCATATATATCGCTGTGGTATGATGCTTTCAGTTCTTCTGGGAATATACCTAGAAGTGGAATAGCTGGGACAAATGGGACTTCCAATCCCAGCTTTTTGAGAAATCTCCAAACTGACTTCCACAGTGATTGCACCAGTCTACACTCCCAACAGTGCAGGAGAGTTCCTTTTAAATTTTCAAAGAACACTGCAACAAAAGACATGGAAATGGAGGGATAAAAGGTGATATCTGGAAACAATAAAGCAATGTGATAATAACACAGGTATATCAAACATCTAAATAAATGTGAAATATAAGACTTTATTAAAACAGAGCTTTCCTATTGGCTCTAAATAGACACACATGCACTCAGTTAAGAAAGAGAGAAGAAAGTTTAAAATGAAGCAATGCCTGCAGGTACAGCAGGGAGAGAAGTCCATTTATTTTTTATTTGTTGTCTGGCTGGGTTTTTGAGATAGGGTCTCACTATGCCATCCAGGTTGGCCTTGAACTCACTGCATAGCCCAGGCTGACCTTCAACATGCAGAGATAGTCCTGTCTCCAACTCCTGAATGTTAGGATTATAGGCAAGTGCCACCTCATCCAGCTTGAGATATCCACTTTTGATAATGCTGTGCTGTGATTAGGATGAATCTTTTGCTAAAGATAATGGAAAAAACTCCTCAAGATATTTAAATTTTTTCTGCTTGAATGAATTTTAAGACTTAAAGAACTTCTGGGCTGTGATTTTAAGTGAGAAATAATTGCAGAGAAATAAGCCTTGTTTTGAGGATTGTCTAAAACACCTTTTGTCCAAGTGCTTACTGTACCTCCCATGTCCTACTCATTGCTCCTCCAATTCCTTCCTTGACCCACCACCCTAACAAGGTCTAATCCCACAAGTTGTACTTGACAGCTTTCCCAGCCTCTGCTCTTCCACATATTCCCCCCACAGCTCCACATCAGACTCCCACATGCTCACCCTACACAATCCAAATGTGCTCTGCAGTGACAGCTGCAACCTTTTCTCTGAGGAGAACCAGGGCCTCACACTGATCCATGGGTCTTGGCCAGATGCTGTTTTGCTCAAATTGACCTTCCTGTTCCAAGTGGGTTTTCTAGGAGTCAAGCACAGGCAGACAAGAGCTCTGCTTCTGGAGGCCTTCAGGGGAAGAGAAAGACAGAACAAAGACATTTGAGCCTTAGATTGAGCCTCCAGGGGTTTCTGGCCTGTATGTGTACTGCTCTCCCTGGAAAATGATATCTGGGTGCCCTGCAGAGTGAGGGAGATTAGCCTATTGGTCCAGTTTCAGTATCCTCATCAAAGATAACCAGTGCTCTATTTTTATCATGTTAATTTTCCTAATCCTCACTCTCTACTTAACATATGCATATAAATACACTGGTCGTATTACTAACTTTTTCACTTGTGCTTTTCCACAGCAGAACAGAGAGATAAAGTCTCTTTGTGGTTTCATAGAGCACTTGGTTTTATGAACTGTCATGATTCCATATTCCCTGATAACCACCACTAAAATAAGATATTACATATTTCTCTGTTTTCCGCTGTTGCAGGCAGTAGCCCTTATATCTCTACCCTAGAATGGTATTTTGATTTACTTGTAGAATAGTTTTACTTGTTTAGCATTTTATGTATATAGAGTCATCTAGCAGCTATCCTTTTATGCCTGACTTGCCTCATTTAGTATAATATTTTTGAAATTCATCTAAATTATTCTGTATACTAGGGTGTTACCCTTCCTGCTGAGTATTATTTGATTATATGAAGAGTGTACTGTCATCCTAGTCATCTGTTTGTGACATTTAAGTTGTTTACACTGTTGACAAATTGGTCAAAGTAAGTACCTAGAAGGGGAACTGATGAGTTATAGGGCTGAAGCATATTTATCTCTACTAGAAACTGCCAAGCCACTTTGTACAGTGAGTCTACTGTTTGACTTGCACTACCAGCAGGACAAGAGAGTTGCTGCTACTCTGTGTTCTTGCCAACACTTAATGCAATCATGCTGCTTATTTCAGCCATTCTTCAGGATGCCTAAGGCTACATCACTGTGGTCTAATTTTCAGTTTCTTCATGACTGATGATGTTGAGCATCTTTTCTTCTGTTTCTAAACCATTAACAAATCTCCTTTTGCTAGCACCTGTTGAATCTTTTTTCATAAATTCTTTCTCATTACTTGGTTCCACTGTTTGACTGAACTGAAATCCATGTATCAAATTCCTATTGATGGAGATGGTGGCTTGCTAGGTCATTGGGTGAAGAGCCTCTCAGGAAAAACAGCTCAGATGCTAGAATTTGACAACATGGAGAGGGCCAGATGAGCATGGAGGGACTCTCATAACCCCAGTAGGAAACTGAAGGAAAAACAAAAATATGAAGAGGAAGGAAAAACATGAGTAGAGGGCTGGAGCCTGATGCACTCACTGAGACCAATCTGTGCTGTACTGGGAGCGCCATAGAGTGGGGTGACTCAAGGTCCTGCTGAAGCCATGGCCAGTGATAACGGGAATTGGTAAGTCCCAGGCCCTTGGTGGGAGGATGCGATACAGCATGGAGTGGAGCCAAGGTGAAGAGCTACATTGATTCCCGGTGAGTGCTTGGAGACTGGGTCCCATGGTGGGTGTCGCTGGCTGGAGGACATCTTGGAGTGGGGCAGAGCCTGGAGCCGCGGTGGCATCAGTCAGCTGCCCTTGGCCCAGAGAGGATTGGTGGAATCTGCTTGGGCTGAGCCACACCCCTGGTTAGGATCCAATAGCCAAGGATGAAACTGTCCCGGCCCTGTGACATCCACAAAGCACAGGCTAAGTTGCAGAAGGCACTTGTGGGTTGACTGGCTCAGAGGCTAGAGGCTAACCTGCATTGTCCCTGCGTGCACCTCAGATAACAGCAAATTGGAGAGGGCAGCAAAACTCCGGTCAACACACTTCAGAAAAACCATAAGCAATACAGAGAAGGCCAGGGACCTGCACAACACACCTGTCTGAAAGATAGCAGAAACATGACAAGAGACAGAAATTTTAAAAAACCTCCAGCTGCTGATCCTGGGAAAATAATCCCAGGAAAGGTAAACACAGAAGAGAACCAGTGCAGCAATCATGCAATATTAGCCACAACCTCAGCGGACATAAAGAAATACCTTCGTAACCTCACAGATGAACTTAAAACTGAAATTCTAATCCAAGTGAGGCAAGATATAAAAAGAATAATTAAAGAAATGCTAAGCTCCTCCCAAGAAAACACAGATAGAAGAATGGAGGAACCCAGAAAAGGAAGAGAAACCTTTGATGAAGAATATAAACAAAACCTAGAATACATGAAACAGATCAAAAGAGATTACCAGGAAACTAAAAACTCCATTGAAAGCTGGCAAAATGCCTCAACAGAAACTAAAGTTAGCCTTTTGAAACTTGAAGAGAGATTTATAATGTGTGATCATGAAAGAAAAGATCTCTTAAAAATAACAAGGAACCAGGAAGAAACAATTCAAAGGCTCGAAGACAACAATAAGATCTATAACTTAAGAATAAAAAATATGAGCAAAGAAGCAGGAGTAACCACAAATGAATTACAAAGACTATTCAGAGAAATAATTAAGAAAAACTTCCCAAGCATAGGAAAAAGAAATGATATCTGGATGAATGAAGCATACAGAACTCCAGCCACCTACAGCCAAAACAGATCTACACCCAGGCATATAAATAATCAAGATTCCAGAAATCCACCACAAGAACAGAATATTAAAAGCAGCCAGAGAAAAGAAGCAGATCATCTACAAAGGAAAAATCATCAAAATGACAAACTTGTCAACACAAACTCTCAAATCAAGAAGAGCTTGAGGGAAATAGTCCAAGCCCTGAAACAAAATAACCTCCAACCCAGACTGATGTATTCAGAAAAACTCTCCCTCAAAATTAATGGAGAAATAAGATATTTCCAAGACAAGGAGGAACTGTGGGAATTCATGGCCACCAATCCAACCCTACAGAGAGAGAGAGAAAAATACCAGGATTCCAGCAACAGTGGCAGAGAGGCCTCAATGCATGGGGCAGACAGTGGAATTAAGGAGCAAAGTGGACAAATAATAGCAGAAAAATAGATAGCAGAGATGAGGCAGAGAAGGTAGGCTATAAACTTCAATATAGATAGCCTTGATACACTAACAAAAAAGAAACAGGCAGAGTAGATTAGGAGGCAGGATCCATTGAGATGCTCTGAATAGGAAATATACCCAACCTGAAAGAGGGTTAATAAACTGAAAGTCAAAGATGAGAAAACGATGCTATATGTAACAGGAAAACAGAGAGAAATAGGGACAACTCGTCCTGTAGCCGCAGATAGATTGGAAAGTTATGACACTTTTGGGCAGTGTAGAACTACACAGCGGGAAGGAAGGAAAACTTTGTGGCTTTAGTAAGTAAATGAGTACAGCTCAAGCTAAAGCTCAGGGGTAAAAATGTTCAGCAACACTCGGATAGATAATGGGTTGACTCCCTAATCTAAAAACTAAAGGATCTAGTGGGATCCAAAGTATACAAAGCATCCTGAGAAGGGGAAAGGTGAAAAATAGCCTACAAAAGGAAAGCAGAGGACATTGTTAATAGTGTATCAGGATTTAAAAGGCACAGTAGTCTTATCACTCTGTTTAGTTTGATTTTATTTTGTTCCGGTCTATCTACTCATATTAGATTTGAGGGCACAGACAGCTATCCCCAAAATAGCAGGTTATATCATGATAACTATCCTTAATTTCCTATTAACTTAAACTGAAATCCTGTGTTATTTACATTGTCTTACTATGACTGATCTTATTTGAATCTGGTTTGTTAGATTACTGTTTTGCCTTGACTGTTTTTATTTGAATTTGGTATGCTTGATAGTATCAAGTCTAAGAGTAGAGGCAACTACTCTGAAGATGACAAGATGTAAAAGATACCCATTCCAGTTTGATTATTAACTGCTTTAAAAGTCCTACAATGTCTCCACAATTGTGTTTTTATTAAAATAGCTATGTAATGCTATGTTCAATTATATTATGTCTGATGATGTAGACAATTCTATTGAAAATAACAAGAGAAAGCATAGTAACTACTGTAGATCACCTAATATTGTGGTCTTATATGTCTTTTTCATTTCATGCGTTTATAGGAATATGATTTGTTTTATCTTGCTTTGTTTTGTTCTTCCATCTAATATAGAAAGGATAGATGTTAAGGATACATGTTAAGACTCTTCCATGCGTAGAACCAATAAACAGTTTATGAGAACTGATCTTATGACACATGATGAAATGAACAAATATTTTGAAGAAAAAGTGGCACTACAGTACCCAGTGCTGATCCAGGAGTATCATAATGTGAAACCCAGCAATACTATTATTCTTTGCTCAGAGTGATCTTTTGTTGAATAGAACTGGTTGCAGTCTCGCTGTTTGTTATATGCTCCATTTTTGTATCTTGAATAACTATTTGTAAGGGGACAATATGTAAATATCAACTAGTGATTTCTTACTGTTTATTCTTTCTTTGAAAGTATGTATTATTTCTACCCATTTTCTGTTTTGTTTAGTCTTTCTTTAAACAAAATTTTTAAAAAAAGAGCAAAGAGAGGGAAAGGTAGAAACGACTGTCAGTTTCTTATTGTATTATCTTGAACTCTTGCATTGTTTACTAAGTTTATTAGATTTGGCTTTGTTCTGCCTTTTGTTAGATTTTATGCTTTCAGAAGGTAAGGGCAGTTATTTTGAATATAATGGGAAATATTATGGTAATCATGGTTTCCTATTATATTGTTTTGAAGTCTTATAATGCTTTCATTCATTGGTCTGATTTTATTTTGTTTTGTTTGATTTTATTATGTGAGATTGTATGAATGCTATTTTGAAGAAAACAAGACATTATGGTAGCTATTGCTGATTTACTATCATCTTGTTTTGAAGTCCTATCATGCTTTTGTTCTTCTGTTATGATTGGTTCTATTCTGTTGTGTTTTATTTGATTTTATTATGTGTGATGTTATAGATTTTTTGGGGAAAATGAGGTATTATAGCAGCCATTGTTTATCTCCTGCTATTTGGTTTTGAAGTCCTGTAATGCTTTCATTCTTTTGAATATTATAAAATATTTGAATATTTTATAATATTATATTGTTATGTTTGATATTATTGTGTGTGAAGGTACGCTCAATTATTTCAAGGAAAAGAGACATTATATTAGCTACTGTTGATGTCCTGTTGTTTTGTTGTGAAGTGCTGTGTTGCTTGCATTTTCCTGTTCTAATCTGCTTTGTTTCATTCTGTTTTCTTTTGTTCTCTTTAAAATAAAAAAAAATCTTAAAAAACTCCTATTGATGCATATTCAAGTTGTCTCAGTGTTATGGTTTTTCACTTGGAGCTTAATGACTACCTTGTCTACACTTTTATGCCAGTGAACCAATATCTCTAGTGTTAACCTCTTTTGTATTTTGGTACATTACAATACATTTTGGGTATTTTTGCAGAAAGAATGGAAACTTTCACAAAAAAAAGACCCAACTTTAAGAGATTATCTATTTGCTTATGTCATTGGTTCTCTTATGACATCATAGTCTTTCCCTTCCCTCACTCTTTTGGCTACCTTGTAGGTGGAGGAGTGCAGACTTGGGCATGATGGAAACATTTACCTCCTAATCATGGGCAATTTGGAGGATCACAGACCTGAGGGGTTTGAGCTATCTACCTAGAAGTCATGGGCATTCAATTTTGTGTAAGAGCAGGCCTGCCCCTCAAACTTGCAGGCTTGGGAAGGGAGATTTCTGTAGATAATCAGAGCATGAGACTTATACCTAGAGAAACTGGTCAACTAAAGAAGTTCAGTATGTAATAAAATGAACCTGTCCCTTTAAACTCTGGTTACAGAAAGATGGTAAGATATGTGATATCGTCCTTCAAGATCCTGAGGAAATTATTGTGGTGCAAAAGAAGCAAGCAGAAAAAACTCCAAAACCAAAACCAGAACCAAAACCAAAACCAGCACCAAAATCAAAACCAGCACCAAAATCAAAACCAGCACCAAAACCACCACCAAAACCAAAACCAAAGGTAGGTGCTGCAGACTCCCAGAATTTGGGATGACCTCTGGTCTATGTCACCAGATCTATGTCTATATCTCTGACCTGTGTCACCAGATTTACGGTAGTCTTCTTTCTGGCTTGTAGCATAAAATGGTTATAGAATTTGTTATCCAAACTAGGATATATTTGGGAGTGAAAGGTATTGTTATTAAATATTAGCACAACTGCCAGCAACCAAGAATTTCCCAGCCAACCAGAAAAAGTGGGTGCCTTATCCGAGGCTGGATGAGCAGGCACTGACTCATGCTTTGCTGTCTTCTTCCCCAGTCTCTCTAGCAGATGGAGTAAGGCAGATAACTGAGGCAGGCAGATTTGGTGGGGGAGGAGAAACTGACAAGTGGGAGTTTGGAATCTGGGGAGTGGTGTCATGAGGACTGCTGGGGAATGCATGGCCAAGCTAAGGGAATCCCAAGGCCAGATTTCTGCAGGAGCCTGTACACACGTGTGCACACGTGTGTGGGTTGGTAGACACTGAAGGCACGGAACCAAGAGCAGTGAAGGTGAGAAATCAGTGAGAAAGGCTCCAGGCTGTGTGGGGCAGAGACACTTTTAATAGTGGGATTAACAGAGGGAGGAGCAGGCCGGGGATGGAGGTGGTGTCAGGGAAGAGAGGGCAGGGGGAGCAAAGGATGCCACTTCCCCATAGGTAGGAGGGTCTGAAGGGCAGGTGAGGAGTTGTAGGTAGGTAGTGAGACCCAGGGGCAGCCTATGGATCCGAGGACTCTTGCTGCAAACTGGCCAACCAGGTCCATGGAAAACCAAGGGCAGAAGGGCTCACCTCTCAGGACGAGGACCCTGAGACTCGGAGGTGGGGGTGTTGTGTGTGCACATTAAGTGACACAGCAGAGAGAAGCAGCCAGAGGCAGGGTATCTGCCTGGTCATTAGCTTTCATTGTTGCCCTCCCAGTTGCTCAAGCTTCAGGGGAAAAGACAGTTGCTGGCAGAGAATGAGGAAACTTCACTGATACTCCGCGGGGTTGAAATTTTGGAGAATGTCCTAAATGTCATTTCTTTACCTTGCATGGCCCCTGCTGCTCAAAATGAAGAAATCTCCTGACCTCACAAAGCCAGCTACAAAGATCCAGGCCTGGTGGCGGGGCACGCTGGTGAGGAGGACATTGCTGCATGCTGCCCTCAGTGCATGGACCATCCAGTGCTGGTGGAGGCAGAAGCTGGTCTGGCTGCTGGAGAAGAAGCGGAGGGCAGCGCTGGAGTTGTATGCACAGCAAACATGGGCAGCTGTGAGGCTCCAGTCCTGGTACCGCATGTGGCGCATCCGCCAGCGGTACTGTCATTTGCTCAATGCTGTCCGCACCATACAGGTCTCCTGGCGCTGGCACAAATGCCATACGCGTGGTTTTTTCCAGGGCTGCTATGAGATTACAGGTGACCACCTAAACCTTCACCTCGACATCTTCCTAGGATCCCAGGTTTGTCGCATTACAGACTGCATCCCCTTTCCAATAAAGAACTGACCAAGTCTGCTCCAAATACTGGATGAGTCACTACATCTTTGTTAGATGAGTCAGTAGAGGCTCCCAATTTAACAAAGGGTCAGAAAAAATAATGACAAGTTAAAATGTCCCTCAAAATTTTGCTCTGGGAGATGAGGGAGAGTAGGGATGGGAGAGCAGGGAGGGAATGTCTGGGCCTCTGGGGACAGAAGGGAGTGAGAGCCTCACGGGATGAGCAGGGTGATTAGCAATGTCTGCTCTGTTGGGAAGGGTCAGCTTCAGAGTCTCCTAGGCCTCTAACTCCAGGGGGCCTCCTCACTGCTGTCTGTATCAATGGAGGCCCGAAGCTGTGCACCGTTTTTCACTCTTCGTCCTGCAACACTTTTGCCCTTTGCACCCACAAAGTGAGAAGCCCTCCCCCTTCCCACTCATGCTCCTTATGATCCTGCGTGCTCTGGACCTGACCACTGCACCTTCCTGAGCTGTTCCCTGGCTGCTCCTCTAGTCATCAGGCCCCAGAGCAGGTCGTGCCTAGAGTGCTCCATCTCAGCACTTTGCACTGGCCCTGTTTTCCCAAAGAGTTTCATTTCATTCAGATTTGTCTCTGCACATATCATAAGCCCCACCCCTGCAAGAGCTTCCTTTGTCTCCTTGATTTTTTTTTTTTTGAGACAAGGTCTCACTATGCAATTCAGGCTGGCCTTGAGCAGGCCTTGAGCTCATTTTGTAGCCCAGGCTGGTCTGGAACTTGCAAGGATCCTTCTGCCTCTGCCTCTCAAGTACTGGGATTACAGGTGTGTGCCACCCCACCTAGCTACTATCTCTCTAATTTACTTATAATGTATAAATCAGCTGCTATCTGATTCAGAAGGCCTGATTGTGATTCAGCCATGAATGGTCACCTATGAGCCAAATTTGAAGGATTTAGAATTTGCCTTATTCATTGGGTCAGCAGAAGAGAGCCATGTACATCATCAGCCACTTATGAATCACTACTTTCAGGACAAGTAAACTGCTACGGGTCTTCTCATGCCCTTGCTTCACTTACACAAAGCACACAGGTGGCAGCTTTCACTTCCAGAAATCTCTGCACTCTGCTCATAAAGAAAGTGGGCAGTTTTCCCATGGGGAGATCCTGTTGTGGGTGTTGCGCATAAGACAGAAATAGTGAGAGCACTGAGTCTCAGACGTGAGCCCATGCCACATCATGGAGAGGGCTTCTAAAAGCTGATAATGGGGCCCTACCCAGGCTCCCTGCTTCTGTAGGAGAGATTCATGAATGTTATACTTTTCCAGGTGATGCTATGAGCACTCTTCTGGGGGGGGGGCTCTTAGAGAATCACTAGGTTAGAGCTTAGGCAATCAGGATCAAGGTGACTGTGAATAGCAGCACAACAAAACTCAGAGTGGCTTAAAGGAATGGGAAATTTATTTCTCCTTCCTATAGACAGTCCATGCCTGGTATGCCTCTCCATGGGCTGAGTAGTCCTGGCCTATTCTAACCCTGTCTTCTCCATGTATTCCCCCATCCTCAAAGTGTGACCCCAAAATGGTTGTTTCTAACTCAGTAATCCCATGCACAATCCAATCAGCAGCAAAGAAGGAGCAAACTTTTCTCCTTTTCTTTAAGGGCATATCCTTGAATTTCCAAGAGCCACTTTGCTCCAGCTCAGGAGGATATAAAAGATGATCAAATAAATGGAGAGATGTACTACGCTTATTGATAGAATGACTTGACACTGTAAGGTTGTCAGTATTCTCTGAGTTAGTAATTTATACTGATATTATAATAAAATAAACATAAATTCTTATGCAAATCTCATCAGGAGTTTTTGAACCTGACAAACATGCAAAACAGTTATATCAAAGAATACATGTCCACAGTTAGTAAAGTCTGCTTTGAGAATAAAGAAGAGACAAAGAATAAGACTGTGCTTGGTCACACTAAAATGAATCACAAAATATTAAAATAACACTGTGCAATGGAAGCACATAATGTGCACTGAAACTACTGAGAATCTAAGGTGGGCAACAATCATTTATTTATGCCTTTTTATGGGTTCACCCCATTCTCCTCCCTCCTGCATACAGCCATGTAGCAATCAATCTCAGAGCCTAGCAGAAATGGCCCCCTAGCACTTGCCTGTTCCTCTACCAAGGTGAAACAAAAGCAACAAGTGTGTAGCTGCACGGCCATCAGAGTACACTGGAATTCAACAACAGAGAAAGAGGTCTGGTGACATGCAGAGAGTAGGGATAGGAGCATTACAAGAAAAACAGAACATACCCACAACTGCCATCCAAAACCATGGCTGGGCAGGAAGGGTGTCTCCACTCTGAGAGGGTAAAGATGAGAGTCTCAGCTAAGCACAGAAGCCTGTACCCGACAGATACTCAGCCTGAATACAGAAGAGACCTAGGCCTGGTTTTCAGGTTTGTTTTAGAGAAATCTGCTGCATTTCCCAGTGATCTCCTAGAGCAATATGGCCAGGAGCTATGTTGAGAAGCGTCCTGTTGTCTGAGTTTGTATGGTTCTGGAGTTTAGAATCCCCAGCAAGTTCTCATCTCTGGGACTTCAAAGATATTCCACTGCATTACTTGGGTAGATGGCAGCCTCATGAGACACATTCGGCTCAGAAGAGTGACTGACATAAACTCACTGAGTCCTATGCTGAGGAGATCTTGGACTACCACATGGATGGGAGAAGAGGGTGCCATCCTAAAGCATTGATGCATCTTCCGTCTGAGACGGAAGTGTCACCCGGACTGAAGACACCAGGATTAAACATGCCAGATTACCTGGATCCCACCACCCAACTCTCAGAACAGAACTGTGCAGTTCATAGTGGCACATGCCCAGCACTCTGGAGGTAAGGCAAGAGGATCACTGTGAATTCGAGGCCAGCTTGGGCTACATAGTGAGTTTAAGACCAATCTGAATTATGGAGTGAGACCCTGTTGCAAAAAGTTAAAAAATAAAAGAAAACAGAAGATAAAACAAAATAAAGAAGCACTGAGTGAACATGTGTCCAGAGGGGCATGTACACAGAAAGAAGGCTTTCCTGAAGCTTTTTGTGACCTTGTCAACATATTAAGAGGACAGAAAGAAGTCTTCATCTGTATGGAAGGAAGTCAATTGAGAACAACAGTAGAAAATAAGGTTTTCAATACATCATGTTTTGAGATATATCACAAAGAAATATATAAGAGTAAAATGGCTGTGTCAGTAATGAGGGAATCTGAAGAAGCAAGTCAGGAAACGGATTGCTTTTTTGTTTGTTTGAATAAATATTGCAATTAAGTGCTGAAAGACCTCAGTGTAAAATTAAAGACAGATATTTTGGCCCTGCCCTTCCCTGACCATCACTGTACGTGCCACTATGAAGCACCCCGAGGGTCATCTGTCCTACTGAGAAGCAAATACCAGTTTGACAGGAGAAGAATGGCATTGAAGCAGATTTCCAGGAATGAGTGCTTTTGGGGGTTGCAGAAAGTTTTCAAATGTGAGTATGTAACTAAAATGTAAAATGAAATTTACTGACTACATTTCACCAAAGGCAGAAACTACAAAGTGCCCTGCCCTGTATTGACTCTCTGGTTTAACTTGCACAGAATGAAATTTTGTGTGAAAATCTGGTTATCATCAAGCTGCCTCAGAACACGGCTTTGTCGTCATCACTCCAGATGCCAGCCCTCATGGATGCCACATCAAAGGAGAAGACATTATCTGGGACTTTGGTACTGGAGCGGGGTTTTATGTGAATGCGACTGAAGAACCTCAGAAAACTAACTACAGAGTGTGCTCTTGTATAACAGAGGAGCTTCCCCAACTCATCTGTGCCAATTTTCCAGTGAACCCCCAAAGAATGTCTATTCTTGGCCACTTCATGGAAGGTCATGGAGCTCTGATCTGTGCTTTGAAAAATCCTGGGAAACACAAATCTGTGTCAGCATTTACTCCAATTTGCCTCTGCTGAATATTTGTTGAATTTTGGGAACAGATCAAAGTAAATGGAAAGTAAATAGAAGACTTATGATGATCTAGCTGGACATACTGACTGATCAATGAAAAGATGACCAGTTCATTTCAGATGGAAGCTACTCCCAGATAACTTCATCACTGCCTGTACAGAAAAGAAAATTCCTACTGTTTTTAGATTACAAGAGGGTTATGATCAGAGTTACCTTTCTCACCTTTATTGCTGATCACATCTGACATCGTGCAAAATATCTGAACCCATGAAAAACTTCAGATGAAAGAATGCCTTCAAGATTATAAAAGTTAGAATCACTGAGAAAAAAATATTTCTAAATATAGCATTTCACAATGCTAAAAGAGCTTCGTTCTACAGTTGAATGAAATATAAAGCCTGCTTCTGATTTTAAAAGTTACTTTACCAGGGGAGAGAAAAAAATGGTGACTTGCTAGGAGGCTGGATGCAGTGTCTTTGCAGAGAAATCAGATCAGATGCTAGAATATGACAACATGGAGAGGTCCAGACGAATGGATGATTCTTATTAACCAAGGCAGTAACCAAAGGGAAAAATAAAAGTAGGAAGAGGAAGGAAAAGCATGAATGGAGAGCTGAAGCCTGATGTTCTTAGTGAGCCCCGTTTGCACGCTGTACTAGGTGCGCCCAGCCATCCAAGGTTAAGCTGAGACTGTGGCTGCAGTAATGGGAGTCGGTGAATCCCAGACCCTTAACGGGAGGATGTGGCACAGTGAGCAGTGGATCCAAGGGGAAAAGCTATATTGGCTCTCAGCGACTGCTGGAAATTGAGACCTGGGGCCCTGCAAAGCAGCCAAAGCCACCTGGTCGCACTGGAGGAGACTGCATGAAGCTCCTGGGCTCCAAAGCTGGACACCGCGCAGTTTTCTGACCAATCTGCACTGTGCTGGGAATGCAATGAAGACATCCAGTGCAATGTGCAGTGAACCCAAAAGGAAGATCTGCATTGAGTCCTGGTGAGTACTAGGGACTAGGTCCTATGGCTGCTGTCACTGGCTGGAGGACATCTTGGAATTGGGCAGAGCCTGGAACCACGGCAGTGTCAGTGACACAGAGAGGACTGGTGGAAGACATCTTGGAGTTGGGCAGAGCCCAGCGCCACGGTGACATCAGATAGTTGCTCCTGGTGCAGAGAGGTATGGTGGAGGACATCTTAGAACTGGGGAGAGCCTGGCACCATGATGGTGTCAGTGATACAGAGAGGACTGGTAGAGGACATCTTGGAGTTGGGCAGAGCCTGGCACTGCGGTGATGTTGATAGTCACCCCTGGTGCAGAGAGGTCTGGTGGAGGACAGCGTGGATTTGGGCAGAACCCTGCACCATGGTGATATCAGTCAGCTGCCCCTGCACAGAGAGAACTGGCAGGGTCTTCTGGGGCTGAACTACACCTCTGGTTGGACCGCAATAAGCAGATACAAAATTGTCACAACTCTGTGACATCCACAAGGTACAGCCTAACTTGCAGATTGACTGGCATAGAGTTTGAAAGCTAGCCTGCACTGTCGCTGCATCTCTGCCTATACCTCAGATAACAGCAAACTGGGGAGGGCAGCAAAAACTCCAGTCAGCATGCTTTGGAATGACCCTAAGCAATACGGAGAGGGCCAGAAACCCCCAGGACACACCAGTCTGAAGGAAACCAGAAACATGACAAGAGATAGAAATTTTTAAAAATCTCCAGCTGCTGAACCTGGGAAAATAAGCCCAGGAGAAGTAAACACTGCAGAGAACAAGCACAGTAACCATCCAATACTAAATACAGCATCAGCCAATATAAAGAAATACCTTCATGACCTCATAGATGAATTTAAAACTGTACTTCTGATTCAAGTGAGGCAAGATATAAGGAGATTAATTAAAGAAATGATAAGCCCCTCCCAAGAGAACACAGATGGAAGAACAGAGGAAATCAGAAAAGAAAGAGAAACCTCTGATGAAGAATTTAAACATAACCTAGAATACATAAAACAGATCCAAAGAGATTACCAGGAAACTGAAAACTCCATTGAAAACTGGCAAAATGCCTTGACAGAAACTAAAGCTAGCCTTTTGAAACTTGAAGAGAGATTTATGATATTGAGAAAGAAAAGCCCTCTTAAAAATAACAAGGAACCAGAAAGAAACAATTTAAAGGCTAGAAGATGACAAAAGGATATATAATTTAAGAATAAGGCATGTGAGTGATGAAGCAGGAGTAACCAAAAATGAACTACAAAGAATATTTATAGATATATTAAAGGAAAACTTCCCAAGCATAGGAAAAAGAAATGATGTCCAGATAAATGAGGCATTCAGAACTCCAGCCACCTACCAAAACAGATCTACACTCAGACATATAATAATCAAGATTCCAGAAATCCACCAAAAGAACAGAATACTAAAAGTAGCCAGGGAAAAGAAGTGGGAAAATGGGAAATTTATCAAAACAACAACAGACTTATCAACAAAAACTCTCAAATTGAGAAGAGCCTGGGGAGAAATTATCCAAGCCCTGAAAGAAAATAATTTGCAATCAAGACTAATGTACCCAGAAAAACTCTCTCTCAAAATTAATGGAGAAATAAGATGTTTCCAAGACAAGGAGGAACTGTGGGAGTTCATGGCCACCAACCCAACCCTACAGAGAGTGCTAAAGGACATTCCAGAGAGAGAGAGAGAAAGGGATACCAGGATTCCAGCAACAGTGGCAGAGAGGCCTCAATGAATGGGGCAGACAGTGGAATGAGGGAGTAAGGTGAACAAATTAGAATAGTAAAGTGGAGTAGCAGACATAAGGCAGAGACAGTAAACTATAATCTTTAATATAGATAGTCTTGAAACACTAAAATAAAAAAAAAACAGGCAGAGTAGATTAGGAGGCAGGCTCCATCAAGATGCTCTGAATGGGAAATACACTCAACCAGAAGGAGGGTTAATAAACTGAAAGTCAAAGATGAGAAAGTGAAGCTATATGGAACAGGAAATCAGAGAGAAATAGGGACAATTCATCCAGCAGCCGCAGATAGATTGGAAAGCTGTGACACTTTTGGGCAGTGTAGAACCACACAGCCAGAAGGAAGGCAAACCCTATGACTCTAGTGAGTAAAGGAGTACAGCTCAAGATCAAGCTCAGGGGTAGAAAGGTTCAGCAACACTCAGACAACAGGCTGGCCCCCTAATCTAAACACTAAAGGGGCTAGTGAGACCCAAAACGTACAAAGCATCCTGAGAAGGGGAAAGGTGAAAAATAGCCTAAAAAGGGAAGGCAGAGGTCATTGTTAATAGTGTATTGGACGTAAAAGTCACAGTAGTCTTATCACTGTTTAGTTTGAATTTATTTTGTTCCAGTCTGTCCACTCATATCTGATTTGAAGGCACAGACATCTAACTCAAAAATAGCAGGTTATACCATGGTAACTATCCTTAATTTCCTATTAACTTAAACTGAAACCCTGTATCACTTACATTGTCTTACTAACTGATCTTATTTGAAGCTGGTTTGTTAGACCGTGGTTTTGCGTTGGCTGATTTTATTCGAATTCGGTATGCTTGATAGTATCAAGTCTAAAAGTAGAGGCAACTACTCTGAAGTTGACAAGATGTAAAAGATATCCATACCGGTTTTGATTATTAACCGCTCTCAAGTCCTACAATATTTTCAAAGTTATATTTTTATAAAAATAGCTATGTAATACTATGCTTCACTATATCAAGCCTGATGATGTGGACAAGTCTTTTGAAAATAACAAGAGAAAGCATAGTAACTATGGTAGATCACTTAATATTGTGGTCTTATGTGTCTTTTTCATTGCATGTTTTTCTAGGAATTTGTTCTGTTGTCTTGTTATGAGAAAGGATAGATATACATGTAGAAATTCACACATGGGAAAAATTTTTTAAACTATTTATGGGAACAGAATATATAATGCAAGATATAATGAACAGATACTCTGAAGAAGAAGAGACACTAAGAAACCCAATGATAATTCTGTAGCATTATGATATAAAATCTAGCAATACTATTATTCACTGTTCAGAGTGATATTAGTCTAGTCTCTTTAAGTTCAATTTCAGCATATGTAAAGATAAGGACAGCTACTACAAAGAGAATGAGAGACACTATGGTAGTCATTAGTGTCTTCCCCAATGTCAGATATTGAAGACTTAAAAAGCCTTCACCATCCTGTAATGATTTGATTAGTTCTATAATATGCAGTATGTATTCAATGTGTGTGAAGATGGCGACAACTATTTAGAAGAAAACTAGAGACAATAAGATAGACAGTGAAGATCTCCAGTGGACTTGTTTTGAAATCTGTGTTTCTTTAAATTGTTTCCTTTTGAACTGCTTTGTTCTGTTTTGATATGTTTAATCTTACCCTCTTTAAAATAAAAAAAAGTGTGTAGGACTGATAACCATATTACTAAGTTTTTGTTGGGTCATTGAGCAGAACTTTTGGCAGTGTCACTATTTGAATGTCACTTGACATACTTTAATTTTGTAACCTGAACAACTATTTCTAAGATGACAATATGTAACTTATCAACTGGTGATTTCTTACTGTTTTATTTTTCTGAATTCCGTATAATCTCTATTCTTTTTTCTCAATTTTTTTGTTTCTTTCTCTTTAAATAAAGTTATTTTACCAGTGTTCATGTAGGAAAATTTTGATAATTCACAGATTTTTTTAGCAGTCATTTGCAAGTCTTTGTTATATTAACTTTCAGTCACAGATTACAAGTATAATCCTATTCACATCATAGAATACTGTCTCTGGAACAGAGAATGTAAAGGTTATTTAGCCCAGATTCTCCCTTAATCCAGACTTTCAGCATCTGCAATCATGGAGTGTCGACTCAATTTCTAGGAGGCATTTAGTGGTTGCCAGCTTTAGAGCAAGGAAGTAGCATCAAAAAAATGAAATATCACCATTATATCTATGGGACAGCTAAAACTAAAAAACAAGTTTCTAAACTCCGGTCCAGTGATTTTTTTTCTTATTTTTTTTGAGCTGACTAAATCTTTGAGCACTGGTTTTTGTAATGTCTCTCATGAATTAAATATAGTAAGTCCCTGATTTATGAACTAGTTCTATTTCCAGAGAGCATTCATAAATTGGATCTTTTTTAAGTCCAAGAAAGTGAGTCTTACATACCTTTGACACAAATATACAATGTGAAGCATAAAGAAGCCTGACACACAAAGATACTATAAATTATTTTTACTTTTACACTTACCTTAAAATGGTAGACACATGCGCCAAACAAGGAATGCTCTTGAAGGCTGGTTGGTTCACTTGTGAAAATTCACAACCCAGGGGCTATGGATTTAGCTCAGCGGCATAAGCGCCTGCCTTGCAAGCAGGCAGTCGTGAGTTCGATCCCCGGTACCGATAAAAAGGAAAAAGACAAAAAAAAAAAAAAAAATTCACAACCCAAATGTTCATAAGTCAGGAACTTAATGTAATAAGATTCAATCTGAAATGGCTGAATTAAACTTATACATTTCATATGTTACTGTAATTATTTTTCCTTAATCATATGCAGAAATTTAACTTGGTGTGCTTACTAAAAAAATTTGTTTTTTTAGTAAATACTAAGTTACATTCCTGTATAAACTTTAAAACTTTGAAACTTCATAAATTTGCTTTGATAATATAGGGGTTTTTTCCATTAAAGAAAATGTTTCCTTGTTTTAAATATTCAGTAAGAACTGAGAGTAAATGACAAGCAAGGAAAACAAGATTAGGTTGTCAAAATTATAAAATTAGTATTATTTTAATGTAAATACAGATAAATTAGTACAACTTACAGATCAGTAGTCAAGGTTTGAGTTCTACGATGAGCTACACACAAAATAATTCTAGTCTTGTGTACTCTAAAAAGATAATAATTCATGAATTTTGTTTGCCTGTTTATGAATGAAGTTTTTTAACAAAAAGTTAAAGATGTCTGTGGAATGCAAGACAACCACGAAAATAGTTAAAAGGCCAAGATAGGTCTGAAAAGATATTAGCAAAATTGTTATTTGATACAGGCCTCTGTGTTCCTGGGACAACGCAAGCTGCTCTACTTGGTTGCCAGTGAAGGAAGGGGCTGGCAATGGACTAAAGCAGGGGTCATCCTTGGGAAAAGACACACTCACCAACACTGAAAAGTCTGGTCCATTTTTGGCAGAAAGGAAAGGGGCAGGTGTTTCCTCTCCCCCAACATCTGTGAGCCCAGAAAAGTCAACCTAGACGTTGGGTCACATCTGCTCTTGTGACATCATGGCCATCTCTTTCTCTACCACATGACCTGGCCCTGTTTAAGGTTACAGGAGCAACAACCAGAAAGGGATGAACACCTGACGCCCCATCTCCATCATGGGCAGTAAACAATCTGTAAGATTCCATCAGACTCGCTCCCCTGGGGAAGGAGAGTTGTATAAGCAATGGGAAGTTCCAGATGATGCTATGGGGCCTAGGCTAAGCAGAGAGCAGGGACACAGGAGACTTTGCAAAGCACCTGGACCTCACCCATTCTCCCGCCCCATTCTGATTGCAGACAGCAAAACCAGACAAAACACCACAGAAAACAAAGGAATTGAAGGTATGTAGGGGGAAAACATGAAACTATTGATATCTGACCTCTGGTCCTTGAAAGATAAGCCACTGAACTGGCTCAGAATTGGTCTTCTGCCCCCGAAGCCCCTCCTTATCCATGTGCACAGGATAGGATGGACGTTAAACAATGGAAAATGGAAAGGTAAATAAGGGTTTGCCTCAGTCTATAGGGGAATAAACTGAAGGAGGCACAGATGTCAATAGAAACAAAGGGAAACCAGCCCCCAGAGACCTGTGGGATAGCATGAGACTTCAGGAGGCAGCATGCTAGGCTGGCTGAGGACTGAGGTGCAAGCACAGATGCAGAGGTCCCTCTGCATGGGGACCCTTTGGCTCCTCTCACATTGAGTGGATCTCTTCCATCAAAAGTGTTTCTGCTAGTTCTACGCACCTGTCATATCCACAAGGCAAGGGTTTCTGCACTTCATAACTGAGAACAATGCAGCTCAGAAAGTGGACACAAGTGACTAAACACAGGCAGGACAGAAGTAGAGGAAAAACCCTACACATCTTTTCTGGGTCCTGAGAGCCACCAGGGGAAGCATCCACTATAGAGAACTACCTGTGTCTGATGGTGACAAACACATTGTGGGCCCTTTGCTTTTCCTGATGTGTTGCTTCCTGCTAAACTATGCTGGAGCTAAGGCTCAGAGCCTCCCTTTTCCGCTCTCCCTCCCCAACACCAGCTTCTCCAGGGTGCTGAACACATGTAGGACACCTCTGTTATCCTCTCCCACCTTGCATGGCTTGCTTGTTCATCCAGATCACAGAAGGCAATTTGAAGCCAATGGCCTTTCAACTCTAATGACATTGAATTCATTCTCTCTCACACAACACCTTTGTGATTACACCGAGATCTAACTGTTAGCACTCTGTAACATAAGATTAAGAAGCACTGACACCCTTGCCTTGCTTCCAGATTCATGGAAAACATTGAGTGCTTTGCTAATAGCTGGAATGGTAATCAGAGGAATGTTTCTGACTTGAGAAAGATCCCTCTAGCCCAATTTTGTGAGTAATTTTTAAAATCAGATTCATTCCCCTGAGGATCCAGAGTTGTACCAACAATCAGAAGTCCCAGGTGATACTATGGGACCTAGGCAGAGCAAGAAACAGGGACTTGGGGGACTTTCCACAGCATCTGATCCTGACCCACTCTTATGATTGCAGAAAGGTGGAGAAGATAAAGAAGGAAAAACAAACAAGGAGTCAAAGGTATGTGAGAGAGAGAACATGGGACTATTGGTCCCTGATATCAGTGTCTTTACAAGTTATAGAACCATCTTTGCTCCTACTGAGTTGGACCAGAATTGGTCTCCTGTCCCCAAAGTCCCTTTCTTATCCATTGTGCAGGATACATGGAGGTTGAATAATGGAAAGTGAAAGGTAAATAAGGGTTTGCCTGAGTCTGTAGGGGAATGAACTGAGGGATGCACAGATATCAATAGAAACAAAGGGAAACCAGCCCCCAGAGACTGTGGGACTACATGAGACTTCAGGAGGCAGCACACTAGGCTGGTTCAGGACTGAGGTACAAGTACAGATGCAGAGGTTCCTCTTCATGGAAATCCTTTGGTTCCTCACACACAGAGTGGGTCTTTTCCATCAAAAGTGCTGTTGCTAGTTCTATGCACCTGTCAAGTCCACAAGGAAAGGGTTTTCACACTTCATAAATGAGGACAATGCAGCTCAGAGAGTGGACACACGTGACTGAAGTTACATGCAGGACAGAAGTAGAGGGAAAATCCTATCTAGCTCTCCTGAGTCCTCAGAGCCACCAGGGGAAGCTCCCACTATAGAAAACTACCTGTGTCTGATGGTGACAAACACATTGTGGGCCCTTTGCTTTGCCTGGTTTGTTGCTTCTTGCAAAACTATCCTGGGGCCAAGGTTCAGGGCCTACATTGTCCCTTCTCCTTACATAACACCAGCTTCTCCAGGGTGCTGAACACATGCACGGAAACCCTATTATCCTCTCCAACCTTGCATGGCATGCTTGTTCAGAGAGAACAGATGGGCCATGCTTCCAAGCCACTGGCCTTTCACTTCTCATGACACTGAATTCTCTCCCAGACATCATCTTTGTGATAACACTGAGGTCTAACTGCCAGCACTCCGTGACATGAGATTAACACTCATGGAAAAACACTGAGTGATTTGCTACTAGGTGGAATGATAGCTGTAGGGATATTTTTGACTTGAGAAAGATCCACTCTAGCCCATTTTTGTGAGCAGTTTTTAAATCACATTCACTCCCCTAGAGATGGAGAGTTATACCAGCAATTGGAATTCCAGGTGATGCTATGCGACCTAGGCAGATCAAGGAGAAGAGGCTTGGGAACTTTGCACAGCATCTTGTCCTGACCCATTTCCCCCACCCCATTCTGATTTCAGAAAGTTAAAAAAGATAAAGGAGGAGACAGAAACAAGGAATTGAAGGTACGTAAGAGAAAGAACGTGGGACTATTGGTCCCCGGTACTAGTGCAGCTGAGTGAGGATGATGCAGCTCAAGGAGTAGACACAAATGACTGAAGACACAGGCAGGACAGAAGTAGAGGGAAAATCCTGTCTAGTTCTCCTGAGTCCTCAGAGCTTTGCTTTGCTTTGCCTGCTTTATTGCTTCTTGCAAAACTATACTGAAGCAAGGCTCAGAACCTCCATTTTCTTTCCTCCCTAACTCAACACCAGCTTCTTCAGGGTGCTGAACACATGTGGGACACCCCTGTTACCTTCTCCTACCTTGCATGGCACGCTTGTCCATTCAGACCTCTGATGGGCAGTGTTTCCAAGCCACTGGTCTTTTACCTCTTATGACATGGAATTTATTCTCTCTCAGACACCACCTTTGTTATCACACCTGGATCTAGCTGCCAGAACTCTGTGACATTAGATTAAGGAGCACTGACACCCTTGCCTTGCTTCCAGATTCATGGAAAAACACTGACTGCGGGGCTGGGGATTTAGCTCAGCGCATAAGCACCTGCAAGCAGGCGGTCGTGAGTTCGATCCCTGGTACTGATAAAAATGAAAAGGACAAAAAAAAAAGAAAAAGAAAAAGAAAAACACTGAGTGCTTTGCTACTAGCTGGAATGGTACCTGTAGGAATGTTTCTGACTTGAGAAAGATCCCCTCTAGCCCATCTTTGAGCAGTTTTTAAATCAGATTCACTCCCGTGGGGATCCAGAGTTGTACCAACAATTTAAAGCTTCAGGTGATGCTATGGGACCTAGGGAGAGCAAGGAAAGAGAGCTTACAGAACCTTGTGTTCTGATGAACCTTGTCATCTGGTCCTGACCCATTCTCCCACCGCATTCCGATTGCAGAAAGGTAAAGAAGATAAAGGAGGAGACAAAAACAAGGAGTTGAAGATATATAAGAGAGAGAACATGGGGCTACAAGGACAGATGCAGATGTTCCTTTCATGGGGATCGTTTGGCTCCTCTATACACGGGGTTTTTTCCACAAAAGTATTTCTGCTTGTTCTATGCACCTGTAAAGTCCACAAGGCAGGGGTTTCCGCACTTCATACATAGGACAATGCAGCTCAGAGTGGACACAAGTGACTGAAGACATAGACAGGACAGAAGAAGAGGGAAAATCTTATAAAGTTCTCCGGGTCCTCAGAGCTACCAGGGGAAGCTCCCACTATGGAAAACTACCTGTGTCTGATGGTGACAAACACATTGTGGGCCCTTTGCTTTGCCTGGTCTGTTGCTTCTTGTAAAACTATGGTGGAGCCAAGGCTCAGATCCTCCCTTTTCATTTCTCTCTACTCAATAGCAGCTTCTTCAGGGTGCTGGACACATTTTGGATTGCCCTATTATTCCCTTCCACTTTCATGGCACGCCTGTTCATGCAGACCATAGATTCAAAGTGCTTCCAAGCCACTGGTCTTTCACATCTTATGACGTGGAATTTATTCTGCCTCAGAGACCACCTTAGTGTTCACACCTGGATTTAGCTGCCAGAACTCTGTGACATTAGATTAAGGAGCACTGACACCTTGCCTTGCTTCCAGATTCATGGAAAAACACTGAGTGCTTTACTCCTGGGTGGAATGGCAATTGTAGGAATGTTTCTGACTTGAGAAAGATCCCGTCTAGCCCATTTCGAGAAGTTTTTAAATCAGATTCCCCCTCCCCAGCAATTGAAAGTTCCAGGTGATGCTATGTGATCAAGGAGCAGGGACTTGGGGGACTTTGCACAGCATCTGGCCCTGACCCATTCTCCCACCACATTCTGATTGCAGAAAGGTAAAGAAGACAAAGGAGGAGACAAAAACAAGGAGTTGAAGGTATGTAAGAGAGAGAACATGGGGCTACTGGTCCCTGGTATCAGTGTCTTTAGAAGTCATAGAACCATCTCTGCTCCTACTGAGTTGATGCAGAATTGGTCTCCTGTCCCCAAAGTTTCCTCCTTATCAATGTGCACAAAATACATGGATGAGGAACCATGAAAAGTGGAAAGGTAAATGGGTTTTCCTGCATCTGTAGGGGCATGAAGGATCAGAAATAGGCACAGATGTCAATAGAAGCAAAGAGAAACCAGACCCTGAGGTTTGTGGGACTGCATGAGACCTCAGAAGGCAGCATGCTAGGCTGGTTCACAACTGAGGTGCAAGCACAGATGCAGAGGTTCCTCTTTGTGGGGACCCTTGCTTCCTCTCACACACTGTGGGTCTCTCTTCCATCAAAAGTGTTTCTGCTAGTTCTATGCACCTGTCAAGTCCACAATGCAACGGTTTCCCCACCTCGTAAATGAGGCCAGTGTTGCTTAGAGAGTGGACATAAGAGACTGAAGATATAAACACAACACAAGCAGAGGGAAAACCTTATCCAGTTATCCTGAGTCCTCAGGGCCACCAGGGGAAGCACCCACTATAGAGAACTACCTGTGTCTAATGGTGACAAACACATTGGGGGCCCTCTGCTTTGCCTGCTTGGTTACTTCTTGCAAAACTATGGTGGAGGCAAGGTTCAGGGCCTAACTTTTCCTTTCTCCCTACTCAACACCAGCTTCTCCAGGGTGATGAACACATGTAGGACACCTCTGTTATCCTCTCCTATGTTGCATACCATGCTTGTTCATTGAGACCTCTGATGAGCAGTGTTTCCAAGACACTTGTCTATCACCTCTAATGAAATGGAATTTATTCTCCCTCGGACACCACCTTTGTTATCACACCTGGATCTAGCTGCCAGAACTCTGTGACATTAGATTAAGGAGCACTGACACCCTTGCCTTGCTTCCAGATTCATGGAAAAACACTGAGTGCTTTGCTACTAGGTGGAATGGTAATCATAGGAATATTGCTGACTTGAGAAAGATCCAGTCTAGCCCATGTTTGAGCATTTTTAAAATCAGGTTTACCCCTGGATATGGAGAATTCTACCAGCAATTGAAAGTTCCAGGTGATGCTATGTGATCAAGGAGCAGGGACTTGGGGGACTTTGCACAGCATCTGGCCCTGACCCATTCTCCCACCCCATTCTGATTGCAGAAAGGTAAAGAAGATAAAGGAGGAGACACAAACAAGGAGCCAAAGGTATGTGAGAGAGAGAGAATATGGGACTATTGGTTCTTGGTACCAGTGCAGCTGAGTGAGGATGATGCAGTTCAGAGAGTGGACACAATTGACTGAAATTACAAGCAGGACACAAGTGAGGGAAAACCCTATCCAGCTTTCCTAGGTCCTCAGAGCCATCAGGGGAAGCACCACTATAGAGAACTACCTGTGTCTAATGGAGACAAGCACTTTGGAGGTCTTTTGCTTTGGCTGCTTTTTCACTTCTTGTAAAACTTTGTTGGAGCCAAGGCTCAGGGCCTAACTTTTCCTTTCTCCCTACTCAACACCAGCTTTTCCAGGGTGCTAAACACATGTAGGACACCCCTGTTTTCCTCTCCTACCTTGGATGGTATGCTTGTTCATGCAGACCAAAGATGCAAAGTGCTTCCAAGCCACTGGTCTTTCACCTCTAATGACATGGAATTTATTCTCCCTCAGATACCACCTTTGTAATCACACCTGGATCTAGCTGCCAGAACTCTGTGACATTAGATTAAGGAACACTGAGACCCTTGCCTTGCTTCCAGATTCATGGAAAAACATTGAGTGCCTTGCTGCTAGGTGGATTGATAGCTGTAGAAATATTTTTGACTTGACAAAGTTCTCCTCTAGCCCATTTTTTGCACAGTTTTTAAATTAGATTCACTCTCCTGGGGATCCAGAGTTGTACCAGCCATCAGAAGTTGCAGGTCATGCTATGGGAAGTAGGCAGAGCAAGGAACAGGGACTTGGGGAACTTTGCACAGCATCTGGTCCTGACCCATTCTCCCACCGCATTCTGATTGCAGAAAGGGAAAGAAGATAAAGAAGGAGACACAAACAAGGAGCCAAAGGTATGTTAGAGAGAGAACCTGGGACTACTGGTCCCTAATATCAGCTTCCTTGGAAGTTATTGAACTGTCTCTCATCCCACTGCATTGATTCAGATTTGGTCTCCTGTCCCCCAAAGCCCCTCCTTATCCATGTGCACAGCTTACTAGGACGTTGAACGATGGGAAGTGGAAAGGTAAATAAGCATTTGCCTGAGTCTGTAATGGGATGAAGTGACTAGAGTTAGGCACAGAAGTCAATAGAAGCAAAGGGGAACTAGCCTCCAGAGGCCTGTGGGGCTGCTTGAGACTTCAGGAGGCAGCATGCTAGGCTGGTTCAGAACTGAGGTGCAAGCACAGATGCAGATTCCTCTTTGTGGGGATCCTTTGCCTCCTTTCACACACAGTGGGTCTCTTCCATCAAAAATGTTTGTGCTGGTTCTATGAACCTGTTAAGTCCACAAAGCAATGGTTTCCCCACTTCATAAATGAGGACAGTGCAGCTCAAAGAGTGGAAACAAGTGACTGAAGACACAGGCAGGACAGAAGCAGAGGGAAAACCCTGCGCATCTCTTCTGGGTCCTCAGAGCCTCTAGCAGAAGCACTGACTGTAGAAAATTACCTGTGTCTAATGGTGACAAACACTTTGGAGGTCCTCTGCTTTGCCTGGTTTGTTGCATTTTGCAAAACTGTGCTGGAGCCAAGGCTCAGTGCCTCCCTTTTCCTTTTTCCCTACTCAACACCAACTTCTCGGGGTGCTGAACACATGTAGGACTCCACTATTATCCTCTCCTACCTTGCATGGCATGCTTGTTCATTCAGATCACGGACAGACGGTTCTTCCAAGCCACTGGCCTTTCACCTCTAATGACAATGAATTCATTGTCTCTCCAACATCACCTTTGTGATCACACCTAAGAACACTGCTTCCCGAATGACTGGCAAAAGAAGAGTTCAAAGATGTGTGCCTGCCATGTCCAACCTTCCACCTGTGTTTTTTCTCCTTTCTCCCTTTAAAATTATAATAAAAAATTAAAAATAAGGCACTTTGCTACACAGTTAAATTAATGAACTATATTATATTTTTATATAGCCTAAGACAAATTTCTCTTCACTCAAAAAAACATTAGAAAAACGAAAAAAGGAAGAGGAGAGACAAGTAGCAGGCCACATATTGGACACAGTTGGATCCAAGTTCTTTTATGAAACAATAAAAATCAATCTTTAAAAATAGGTATACATGAAAAAACACAGAATATGAGATTCATTTATAATCAAAAAACTGAACATTCATAGCTCTACTTTTTAAATTTTCTGTGACAGTACCTATATGCTTGGTCTCAGTCTCTGTGTTAATCTAATCAGTAAAAGATAAGGAGCTGAACAAACCGTCAACCAAGATACTCTAATGGGTGAAGACACAAGACATCCCACATACCCAAAACAGGCAACAAAGCAGAACAAATGCCCTAGCCAAAACGCCAGAAATGGGACAGACTGTTAGGATAAAACTTTCAGAAAATAACTGTTGTGCTCAACCTAAGCACTTACAGAAAAATCTGTAGCCCCATCCTGATCTATGCTGGCCACAGCAGAGCGGAAAGTGTGGACCGCCACCCTTCCCACATGACAGTGAGATCCCCACCTCCTCTGCTGGGGGATGGTTTCAAGAAGATTCCATAGACAGCTGTGGGTGGAAAGCTGACACTGTGAGGAGAATTGCCTTATTTACTGTATTGAGTCTTATAATTTATGAGCATGATTTCTATGTCTTTTTACTCATATATCTCCAATTTTTAGCAGTGTATATGTTAGTATAGCTTCTACCATAATGATCCTATACATATTTTGTTAGACTTACAATTTAGTATTTCACACTAAAATCATCATAAGTGGAATTTATTTCTGAAATGGAGATTGTGAGTTCATTGTTAGTGGTCAAAATGTAATATTTTTGCTTGTATCCTATAACACTGATGCACGCACTTACTAGTTCTAGGAGGGCTTTCTATCCATGCACCATCATGCCATCTGCAAAGGCACTTTCCTTTCTCACTTTGTGATCAGTGTGCTCTTGGTTCCCTTTGCTCACCTTATTGCCCTGACTCTAACTTCTAGCACTCTGTGACATACGATTAAGGAGCACTGCACCCTTGCCTTGGTGCCAGTTTGATGGAAAAGCATTCAGTGCCTCCCTACTTGGTGTAATGCTAGCTGTAGGATTTTTTTTGTAGATGCTTGTTTTTGTTGTTGTTGTTGTTGTTGTTGTTGTTGTTGTTGTTGTTTTTGGTCTTTTTCATTTTTATCGGTACTAGGGATCGAACTCACGACCGCCTGCTTGCAAGGCAGGTGCTTATGCCGCTGAGCTAAATCCCCAGCCCCCGTAGATGCTTGTTTTCCACTTGAGAAAATTTACTTCTACTCCACTTTTCTGAGCATCTTTTTCTTTTTGTCATGAATGGGTAAGTTCTATAAAACACTTTTTCAACATCAATTGAGATGGTTATATTATTTTTTTTGCTTCAGCTTGGAAACATGGAGAATTACATTGATTGATTTTCAAACAGTAAATTAGGTGGGACCCAACTAGATCATGATGTGTGATTCTTTTTGTATATACCTGAATTATTTTACTAATATTTAATAAAAGACTAATAGTAAGGATTTTACCTTTTTCATGGTGGATGATGTTGGACATCTTTTATAGTGTTTATGGACCATTCATAAGTCACTTATTAAGTATTTTGTCATAAACTTTCTCATCATTATTTGGTTCCATTGCATGATTGAACTGAAATCCATGTATTGAATTCCCTATTGATGCATATTTAAATTTCTTAATATATGTAATTTTACCTGACTAAAATGACTAATTTTATATACCTTTATGCCAGTGAACTATTGTTTCTCATGTCTTGCCTCTGTAATCACATTGTGAGCATATCTGCAGGGAAGAATGAACATTTTGCTCAATAAGGGTCCTACAGTTGGAATCCATCATGATAGGTGCCAGCATAATAGGTGCCCTATGACATAATTGTGCTCTTCCCTTCTCCACTCTTTCTGTCAACTTGTGGTTGGAGGAGTACAGACCTAAGCATGATGTAATTATTTAGAATGTAACCAATGGCAATTTAGCAGATCACAGGCCTGAAGGGATTTGAACAATCTATCTGCAATTTAGATGTGAGGAATATAAATGCCCATCTGTTATAGGCACTTAGCATTAAGTAAACGAGTCCCCCCACACACACAGAATTGCAGGCAGAGGAAGGTGGCTTTTCACAGTTAATCAAAGCATGGGCCCTATATCTAGGAATGCTAGGTAAGTGAGGAATTAAAAATTGGTAGTGAGCAATTCCAAGAGCAATCTATACAAACCTCCCTCCCTTAACTCTGATTTCAGAAGACCATCAAATTTAGAAAAACCATAATCAAACATGATGAAAAAACATTGAAAGGGAAAGAAGCAAAAAAGGTAAGGCCCAAGAATATCATCCCCAACCCAAAGTATGAGTGCAGGTTTCCAAGGTTAGAGGTGACCCTTGAGCTGCCATATCTCTAAACCTTGTCACCAAAATGATGGTAGTCTACTCTGTGGTCCACAGAATTAAATGGCCATAGAATGTATTGTCCAAAACAAGGTGCATTTATGAAACAATTGTATTTCTACTAACCATTATTCAGAATAAGCACCAGAAACCAAAAATGTTCCAGTTGACCAGAAGTGGGTGCCTTATCTGAGGCTGGATGAACAGCATTAACTCATGCTTTGCTGTCTTCTCCCCCAGTCTCTCTAGCAGATGGAGTAAGGCAGATAACTGAGACAGGCAGATTTGGTGGGGGAGGAGAAACTGAGGAGTGGGAGTTTGGAATCTGGGGAGTGGTGTCATGAGGACTGCTGGGGAATGCATGGCCAAGCTAAGGGAATCCCAAGGCCAGATTTCTGCAGGAGCCTGTACACACGTGTGCACACGTGTGTGGGTTAGTAGACACTGAAGGCACGGAACCAAGAGCAGTGAAGGTGAGAAATCAATGAGAAAGGCTCCAGGCTGTGTGGGGCAGAGACACTTTTAATAGTGGGATTAACAGAGGGAGGAGCAGGCCGTGGATGGAGGTGGTGACAGGGAAGGGAGGGCAGGGGGAGCAAAGGATGCCACTTCCCCATAGGTAGGAGGGTCTGAAGGGCAGGCGAGGAGTTGTAGGTAGGTAGTGAGACCCAGGGGCAGCCTATGGATCCGAGGACTCTTGCTGCAAACTGGCCAACCAGGTCCATGGAAAACCAAGGGCAGAAGGGCTCACCTCTCAGGACGAGGACCCTGAGACTCGGAGGTGGGGGTGTTGTGTGTGCACATTAAGTGACACAGCAGAGAGAAGCAGCCAGAGGCAGGGTATCTGCCTGGTCATTAGCTTTCATTGTTGCCCTCCCAGTTGCTCAAGCTTCAGGGGAAAACACAGTTGCTGGCAGAGAATGAGGAAACTTCACTGATACTCCGCGGGGTTGAAATTTTGGAGAATGTCCTAAATGTCATTTCTTTACCTTGCATGGCCCCTGCTGCTCAAAATGAAGAAATCTCCTGACCTCGAAAAGGCATCTATAATGATCCAGGCCTGGTGGCGGGGCACGCTGGTGAGGAGGATGTTGCTGCATGCTGCCCTCAGTGCATGGACCATCCAGTGCTGGTGGAGGCAGATATGTACCATGCAACTGGTGAAGCAGCGGTGGGAAGCCCTGGAGTTCTACAAGCGGCAAATCTGGGCGACTGTGAGGCTGCAGTCCTGGGTCCGAATGTGGCTCATCCGCCAGCGATACCGTAATATGCTCAGTGTTGTCCACACCATCCAGGACCATTGGTGTGGTCATATCTGTCAATCTCATGATACTTTCCAGGGCAGCTATGAGCTAATAGGAGACCGCCTAGTACTTCAACTCGACATCTTCCTAGGATCCCAGGTTTGTCGCATTACAGACTGCATCCCCTTTCCAATAAAGAACTGACCAAGTCTGCTCCAAATACTGGATGAGTCACTACATCTTTGCTAGATGAGTCCATAGAGGCTCCCAATTTAACAAAGGGTCAGGAAAAATAATAAGTTAAAGTGTCCCTTAAAATTTTGCTCTGGGAGATGAGCAGGGAAGGAATGTCTGGGCCTCTGGGGACAGAAGGGTGTGAGAGCCTCACGGGATGAGCAGGGTGATTAGCAATGTCTGCTCTGTTGGGAAGGGTCAGCTTCAGAGTCTCCTAGGCCTCTAACTCCAGGGGGCCTCCTCACTGCTGTCTGTATCAATGGAGGCCCGGAGCTGTGCACCGTTTTTCACTCTTTGTCCTGCAACACTTTTGCCCTTTGCACCCACAAGGTGAAAAGCCCTTCCCCTTCCCACTCATGCTCCTCATGATCCTGCGTGCTCTGGACCTGACCACTGCACCCTCCTGAGCTGTTCCCTGGCTGCTCTTCTAGTCATCAGGCCCCAGAGCAGGTTGTGCCAAGAGTGCTGCATCTCAGCACTTTGCCTTGGCCCCATCTTCCCAAAGAGTTTCATTTCATTCAGGTTTGTCTCTGCACACATCCGTTGCTCTTTCCATGACAATCTCCTTTGTGCACCTAACTTCAATGGTTTTTTCCCTTTGGTTCTACTTTCTGTTTGCAAAGTTCCCATCATGAGGCACGGTTATTTTATTTCACTTCACTGTCCACATAGTTTTTATTAGTACATGTTTGCAGTACACAATGATTACATTTATCATGTGCATAACAGATCTTAGTTTTGTTTTGTTTGGATTTTTTAAAAATTCTTATTCCTCATTTTCCTCCCTGCTGTTTCTGACTCTTGGTCCTATTCTCATATGCCAAAGCTCCATTTTCATCATGTTTTTCTCCTTCAGTTCTTTTGTTTCCAACCACTTTTCCTCCTCTTCCTACCCCTTCCTCTATTGTTCCCCATTCATTTACTTCCTATTTAGCTATTATATATGATAGATGTTATATTTATCCACATCAATCATATAGATATAACCTTATAAATATGATATATATATTTTTCACAATGTTACAGTTTCAAATTGCATCCATTTTCCTACAGATACCTCAGCAAGTGAGTAAAGAAAATGTCCATCTAGCTTCTGTCCCTCCTACTTGAGGGTGAGCTGCAGGGGACCAGGGCTCTCAGCCAGGCTCTGGCACATGAGTGGCCAATCTTTTGCTCCCTCAGGCTGCAGTGAATATAAAGGAATTGTCCTGTGCTGCATATGAAATATGTAATACAGTTCACATGTATAAGTAACAAGCCTTCCTTTTACATTTTAACTTATTAAATTATTTTATGAATAAATGGCAAACCCAATTTTAATAATTAGATAAGAAACCTTACATGACTGCTCAATAATCATGAACACATGTCTGCAAAAGCACACACAGGTATGTATGTTTACTAGTATTGGTGAACTTTACATTTTAGTCAGCAAGTTTCCCAAGAACATGTAACCTCTGATACTCAGAGTTAGATTTGACTGTGGATGGCAGGTACATTAGGCAAGGTTACCTCTACACTGTCACACATGCACACACACACACACACACACACACACACACACGCACACGCACACGCACACACGCATGCACCCACACAGTGTTTTTTAATCTCACACAGTCCATACTTCAATACCATACAATTTAATCACTAAAACTAACAAGGTTAAAAGCTTATATTCTTGGAGCCACGTGACTATCTGTCCAAGGCTGCACACAGCCCAAAGGCTGTGCATTGGACACACCTGCTCTAGCATGTACCCAGCACGGAGTGGGTCCAACTCTCCTGCCTAGCCAGTCCTAAGCTCTGCCTGTCCTATCTTGTCTTTACATGAAAATGCCAACAAGTCCTGGGGCTAAGCCCTGCTTTTTCTCCTATCTGTTGCCATATCTCAGAATTGGAGCTCCCCCTGTGAGCCTGTAAGGATACAGTGATGCCCACTCCATGACCTGTGAGGACAGCAACTCTTTGCTGAGCTGCTTCAGTGTCTGTTCCTGTGGCTACACCTCACTGACCATCATATGAGAGGACAGAACTCTGTGTGTGTGTCTGTGTGATTAACATGAAATTCCTATGACTAAAGCTACATGGGGATTAATATAAGATGAACAAGCAACTGGTACCTAGTCCATTCCTGTTTAAAAAAAAAACCACTACCAATATCGAGTTCTAAAACAGCTGTATCACCCTAAAAGAAAATCCCATACCCATAAATGGGATTCCCCACCACCTCTCCAGGTCCCAGCAACCCCTATTGTACATTCTGTCTCCATAGATTTGCCTATTTTGCTTACATCCTACAAACAGAAACATAATAATGCAATATTTGTTGACTACTTTCAATGAACATAGTGTTTACAAGGTTCAGTTACACTGTATCAGTATTCAGTACTACATTACTGAATAATATTCCAGTGCGTGGAAGCATCACACTGTTTTCCATGTATCTGTTTTTTTCCATGTGTCTGTTGATGGATATTAGATTGCTTATACTTTTGTCTCTTATGAATAATGCCAGTATAAGTAGTGGTATAAATGACAATTGTGTCATTTATACACCACCAAACATGTTCAAAAATTCCAATTTTGTATAACCTAGTCATTGTTATAAATTATTACCATCTTATTGGTGTGAAATAGTGTTCTTTGTGGTTCTGATTTACATTTCTTTAATGACTAAGGATATTGAACATCCTTATCTGATTATTGGCCACATGTAGAGTATCTTCTTTGGACAAATGTCTACTCAAGAGCTTGAAAATAATTTTCTTTGGGTTTTGTTTATCTTTTGTTGTTTCCATTAATATTTCTGCAGTGAATGAATATATGATCTGGCTTTACATGACTCAAATCCTACTACCTAGGAACAAGTGTCCCACCACCCCTGAATCATTTTCTCTGCCAACTATCCATATTCTTCTCTCCCAATAGGCACTTTGTTCTGACTTATCATTTGTCTCTCACAGTGTTGGTGTGTGTGTGTGTGTGTGTGTGTGTGTGTGTGTGTGTGTGTGTGTGTGTGTCTGTATATGTATGAGTGGGCAGAGTAAGTCTACTGCTGTCCCTCCATTTCATGTATGTATAACACTCTCCATTCTGTTGGTTTTGTGTGTCTCTGTGTCTGTCTGCCCCTTCTCAAGTGTGTTCATGTTCTTCTCCCTCTATCTTTGTCTTTCTCTGTGTACATCTCTGCTAATGAAATATCTTTGCATATATGCTTCAGTGATTCATGAATTTTCTGGCTCTGTAAATTTCTGGTAAAATTCATGAATATCTAATCCTTAGATATAATTTTGCTCTTCTAAACTCTGATTACACTTAATATCCCCACAAAACAAGATGGAGAAGCTACAGAGGAGACACCAATGTGGGTGCTCCAGAGGGTTGGATTTATTTCACAGCCAGGCTCTATCCAGGATGTACAGGTGCTCAGAAGAATATGACAGCACTGATACTCTGATGATACATTTATAGACAGATAGGTAATAGATAAATGATTGGTAGAAGAATGAGTGCATGACCCATGCCAGGCCAGTGAGAGTCAGTTCTGAGGCAAAGCTGGCACTACTGGTTTTGCTAGGGTAGAGGAAAGAGATAATTTCTACCATCCCTTAGTAATTATGTAGCTTCTTTGGCTGGATCTAGGAACTGTGTTAATACAAGGCTGACTAACTAGACAAAGGTGTGTAAGATTTATCAAGTTTCTGTACATTGGAGTTTTCACAAGAGGATAGCATCTGAAGAAACATATGAGAGAAGATACTCTTACATTTTTAGACAAAGGACAATCAATTCATGAAGGAATAACAGAACAAATGGAATTCTGAGCTAATATATGTGGGGGGCATATTATAAGTCATTGAAAGACAAGGGTTACTCCAATGAGTTTATTTATTCAGGTTTATTGTAGCCTCGATAATCAGTATCTAATAAGTAAGGTTACTTCTTACCTCAGTATGGGAAAACCACCACTCCCAAAGTAATCTTGATCACTTGTCAAGTACAGTGAAAGACAAACAAACAGATTCTCTGAAGCTATAGTTCCTCATGTAACCCCAGCTTGAAACAATCAACATATTACTTTGCAAGACCCAGTACAAAAAAAAAAGTATACAGAGCAAAGCAGAGCCACGAAAAGATTAACTCATGATGATGCTGGGGTGGGGGTACATCTCTAGATCTACCATGATTGAAACTAGTCTGACCCTATGATTAAAAAAAACCTCAGTTTTTGTATCAATAAACACATTTACACTTATGTCAGTCTGGAAAAACAGATAACAGAGCACTAAAACCCTAAACAAATTAAGAAACACTTTAAAATGTTGAATTTTAGGGACTGGAGATTTAGCTCAGCGGCATAAGCGCCTGCCTTGCAAGCAGGCAGTCATGAGTTTGATCCCCGGTACCGATAAAAAGGAAAAAGACAAAAAAAAAAAAAATGTTGAATTTTAAAATCTAGCAAGTGAAATTCAAATTTAACTAGTTTTTAAAATAAGAACTTGGAGAGAGAACTAGGGGATCTGCCTGCCTGCCTGCTGGGCGCAACCACTGAAAGGCCCTTTTCTCTGTGAGCCCAGTGTGGGCAGAGAGAACCAGAAGACCCACCTCTGCCTGCAGGGCACCAACACTGGAAGGCCCTTTCCTCCACAAGCCCAGGCCGGGCCAAAGGAGACAGACAGATCCACATCTGCCTGCTGTATGCTGCCACCCAAAGGCCACTTTCTACAGGTGGCCCTGTGGGCAGAGAGAACCAGCAGATTCACCTTCACCTTCAGGTAGCTGCCACCAGAAAACTCCTTCCTGCAGGCAGCCAGCAGGAGCAGGGACACAGCCAGTTAAGCCCTGTGCACCTGTAAGCCACCACTGGAGACCTTTGGTTCCTTCAGATAGCCATCATCTACTAACAGAATCAGACAAACAATCCTCTGTGTTGCAGCCACCATTGTGGGAATCCCAGTGTAGACACTCAGAAAGGCCCCAGTGTAGTGGCATAGCTCTGGAGAAGCCTGCTTCACACCCTGCTACCTCCCTGTAAATCTGGAATTAGAGGAACCCAGGTGCCTGTCTCATTCCCCTACACTGCTTAGGGGAAGCCAAAGTAGGAAGTGCTTAGACCCCACAACCAGCTTGTCGGGAAGAACCCAGGAGAATGTCATGACAAAGGAGCAAAAGGCAAACTCAGACCTCTAGCCCACACACAGTAAGTCTAGGAGATATGGTCATGGAAGAAAACAGAAGTCATACCCCTGAAATGAGAGGATAGCAGCTGAAGTAAGGAAACAATTCCATGAGATTGTAAAAGCAGTCAAATCAGAAATAATGTCTTGGGTAAAAGAAGAAATCACAAACATACTGAAAGAATTGTTCAGCAGGTCTAAAGAAGACAGAGACAATAAAGAGGAGCATAGGAAAATGATGGAAACCTTGAATGAATGTAGAAAGGAATTACAATGCATGAAACAGATTCAAAGAGAGATCCAGGGAATTAAAAATTCAATCAAAAGCTGGCAAAACTGCTTGAAAGAGACAGAAGATAGACTTTCAAATCTTGAAGACAGGATTGCTGTTAGTGATCATAAAAGGAAAAATCTCTTAAAATAACATGGGATCAGGAAATAATAACTCAATGGCTGTAAGATGATGCAAAGAAGCATAATTTAAGAGTGATAGGTATCAATGAAGAAGCAGAGGTCAACACAAATGAAATTAAAAGGATATTCACAAGTAATAGAAGAAAACTTCCCAAACATGGGGAATGGATCTGGCATGCAGGTGAGGCGTAGTGAGGCAAATAGGATTCCAACTAGCCATAAGCAAAATAAATGTATCCCCAAACATATAATAATCAAGATCCCACAAATTCAGCACAAGAACAGAATATTAGAAGCTGTTAGAGAAAAGAGACAGATCACCTATAAAAGAAAACCAATCAGAATCCCAGCAGACTTTTCAACACAAACCATCAAGTCAAGAAGAGTTTGGAGTGAAATATTTCAACCCTGAAAGAAAACAACTTCCAACCCAGATTCATGCACCCAGAAAAACTCTTTCAAAACTGATGGAAAAATAAGATACTCCCATGATAAAGAATAACTGAAGGAATTCATGACCACCAAACCAACCCTACAGAGAATGCTAAAGAATATTCCAGAGAGAGATAAAAATGACCATGGTTCCAGGAACACCAAACAAGAGAGACAATTGAGTGAAGGGGAAAAGTGGAGGGCCAACAACAGGAGGATAGCATGGCAGAAACAAACCAATGTATGCTGCTTGTAATCATTAATATAGATGGCCTCGGGTTAGCAGTAAAAATAAACAGAGGGAGAGTGGATCAAGAAACAAGATCCATTGATATACTATATACAAGAAACACATCTAACTGGAAAGGAAATTCATACACTGTAAATCAAAGGAGAGAAAACAATTGTTCCATGTGACAGGAAACAAAAAAAAAAAAAGCAAGAGTAACTTGCCCATCAACCACAGAAGGGATAAGAAAGATATGGCATTTTCATGCAGTGGAAAGCTATCCAGCTATAAAGTAGAATAATCTCAAGGCTTCTGTGGGTAAATGGGCGCAACTGAAGGTGATGTTCATGGCCGAAACAGTTCAAACTCATATGCATGGACCCTAGCATAGGAAACAAAAGGAGTTAATGGGATCCAGAAACAAAATAGTTAACGTAAGAGTGAAGGGGAGGAAACACCTAGGAGGGAAAGATGAAAACTACTGTCAATCTTATGGCTTATCTTGAATTCTCGCAGTGTTTGCACAATTTTGTTAAGTTTGGCTTTGTTCTGTCTTGTTTTGTTAGATTTTATGCTGTCAGATGTTAGGGGCAGCTATTTTGAATATAATGGGATATTTTATGGTAATCATGGTTTCCTATCACATTGCTTTATAGGTATCATAAGTCTTATAATGATTTTATTCATTGGTTTGATTGGTTTTATTCTGTTTTGTTTGATTTTATTATGTGTGATGGTATGAACAGCTATTATTTTGAAGAAAACAAGACATTATAGTAGCCATTGCTGATTTACTATCATCTTGCTTTGAAGTCCTACCATGTTTTTGTTCTTCTGTTTTGATTAGTTCTATCCTGTTATGTTTTATTTGATTTTATTATGTGTCATGGTATAAACAAATTTTTTAAGGAAAATGAGATATTATAATAGCCATTGTTCATTTCCTGTTAATTGGTTTTGAAGCCTTGTAAAGCTTTCGTTCTCTTGAATGGTCTTATAATATTTTGTTATGTTTGCTATTATTGTATGTGAAGTTATGCTCAACTATTTTGAAGAAAAGAGACATTATAGTAACTATTGTTGATATCCAGTTGTCTTGTTGTGAAGTGCTGTGTTGCTTGCATTGTTCTGTTCTGATTTGCTTCGTTCTGTCCTCTTTTGTTTTATTTTCTTTAAAATGAAAAAACAAAAAAAATTAAGAACTTGATAGAAAGTGTGTTTAGGCAATTCTTGACATTAAATGTGAATTTATATCTCATCCCCACATACATAAAATCAGGTCATATTTGTACTATACTGAGGTGTAGTAAAAGGGGGGACGAATGCATAAATCAGCTAATTATCTGATTCAGAAGGGCTGATTGTGATTCAACCATGGATGGTCACTTCTGAGCCAAATTTTGAGGGTTTTAGAATTTGCCTTATTCATTAGGTCAGCTGAAGGGAGCCATGGACACCATCAGCCATTCATGAATCACTACTTTCAGGAGAGGTAAACTGCTAGGGTCTTCTCATGCCCATGCTTCACTTAACACAAAGCACACAGGTAGCAGTTTTCACTTCCAGAAACCTCTGCACTCTGCTCCTAAAGAAAGTGGGTGGTCTTCCCATGGAGAGATCCTGTTGTGGGGGTTGCGTGTAAGACAGAAATAGTGAGAGCACTGAATCTCTCTGAGACGTGAGCCCATGCCACATCATGGAGAGGGCTTCTAAAAGCTGATAATGGGGCCCTACCCAGGCTCCCTGCTTCTTTAGAAGAGATTCATTAATGTGTGTTTCCAATACTTTTCCAGGTGATGCTATGATCACTCTTCTGGCGGGGGGGTGGGGGGGGCTCTTAGAGAATCACTAGGTTAGAGCTTAGCCAATCAGGATCAAGGTTACTGTGAATAGCAGCACAACAAAACTCACAGTGACTTAAAGGAATGGAAAATTTATTTCTCCTTCCCATAGACAGTCTATGCCTGGTGTACCTCTCCATGGGCTGAAGAGTTCTGGCCTCTTCTAGCCCTGTCCTCTCCATGTATTTCCCCATTCTCAAAGTGTGACCCCAAAATGGTTGTTTCTAACTCAGTAATCACATGCACAACCCAATCAGCAGCAAAGAAGGAGCAAACTTTTCTCCTTTTCTTCAAGGGCATAGCCTTGAATTTCCAAGAGCCACTTTGCTCCAGCTCAGGAGGATATAAAAGATGATCAAATAAATGGAGAGATGTACTACGCTTATTGATAGAATGACTTAACACTGTCAGGTTATCAGCCTTCTCTGAATTAATAATTTAAACTGACATTATAATAAAATAAACACAAATTTCTATCCAAATCTCATCAGGAGTTTTTGAGCCTGACAAACAGGTGAAACAATTATATCAAAGAATGTCCACAGTTAGTGAAGTCAGCTTTGAGAATAAAGAAGAGACAAAGAGTAAGACTATGCTCAGTCACACTTAAATGCTCTAAAAAACAAGATAATAATGTAGTGTGCAATAAAAGCCTCAGCTACTAATAATCCAAGGTGCACAATAAACATTTATTTATGGCTTTATTGAGTTCAGCCTTGTTTTCCTTCATGCATGCATCTTGGTAGCAACCCCTTGTCAACCTAGCATTAGAGTTTATTTTCTATATACAATAAACCAGAGAGCTCTGAACTCAGGGAATTCAGGCATTGCTGAAGTTGGGAATGATGGACCACATGGGAAATGGGGAGTGGTAAACAGCAGAAAACCAGCCTCTCTGAGAGTCAGAATCCAGACATTGGGCTATAACAGTCTGGGGAAGAAAAGTAGACAGGTAAGTCCCCAGGACCCAGGAAGAGTCTGAGGGGAAAATTGGGGCCCACAGGAAAAGTGAAGGGACAGACAGCAGTGCAGAAAAAAGAGGTGGCAAACTGCACTTTCTCCCTGATTGCTGGATCATGGTGTGAAAGAAGAGGCTCAAATCTGCAGTGACACAGTGAGAGCAAGTGACTCCAGAGGTGTCCAGGGAGAAATGCACCCATGAAGTGGAGCAGTAGATGCTGTGAATTGCAATAACTGGTGAGTGACTCTACTCCCAGCATTTCCTGGAGAGAGTGGTTGGCCAAAGGGTTTTTTTTATTTTGAAGGTAGTAAAATACAACAAAATAAGGCAGAACAAAGCCAGTAGAGGCAATGCAGTAAAACTGGTACAGAACTTCAGAGCAGGGTACCAGGATAACAGTAGTAAGTACCATAGTACATATTATCTTCATACTAGTTGTCCATTCAATCAGGTATAGCAAAGTCAAACCAAAAACAGAACATTATAAAACCTATAAAAACAGAATACTGAATAGAGCAAAACAATTAATCAGAACAAAGCAAAATAGTGAAAACAATATTTGCATTCAAAGAGAAGAAAGATTGCTCAGCCCCAGACAGGGAATATTGCAGTTTTCTGTTGCACTGGACCAGATCAGCAGGTCTTGAACTGGCCTGCCCAGGTCTCACTGCTCCCTGCCAGGCTTGGCGGAATTCTGGGCCTGCCAGCACCATCTGTTCCAGAGGGTGAGCAGCCTGGGATGAGTGTCCTTGCACCATCCCTGAGCCCAGCTAGTTTGGGATCTTCACTTGGCCCTGGACATGGAACTTCATGGCTTCCTGTTGCACTGCACCAACTCGGCAGGTCATGAGCCAGCCTGCCCCACCTCCAGTGACCCTCTCTCAATCCAGGGAACTGGGCAATCAGAGTCCCAGGAGATGAGGGCAAAGAAGAGGATTTTCAAAGGCCCTGGGGGAAGCCTTGGAATAACACTTGAAACACAGAAATATAGGAAAATGACAAAACAAAAGACCAAATTAAAATCTCAAACCTCCAGACCATCCCAAGAAACCTTAGGAGATATGTACATAGAAGAAAATGTGTGTCATACACTTGAAATACCAGACATAATAGCAACTGAAATAAAGAAGCAACTCTGGGAATCATTAAAGGAATTCAAACTAGAAATAATTTCCCAGGTAAAAGAAGAAATGATAAAACAAATGAAGGAGATGCTGTACATATCTAAATAAGACACAGTTAAAAAATTGCACGAACTAAACAAAAAGATAGAATCCCTGGATGAGCAGTATAAGAAACAAACAATACATAAAGCAGATGCAAAGAGATATACAATAAATCAAAAATTCCATTGAAAGCTGTAAAAACTGCCTCAGTGAAAGTGAAGATAGAATTTCAGACCTCGAAGACAAGATCGCAGCTAGTGAACAGGAAAGGAAAGATCATTTAAAAATAACAAGCAATCGGGATCTGGGGGTTTAGCTCCGTGGCATAAGTGCCTGCCTTGCAAGCAGGCAGTCATGAGTTCAATCCCTGGTACTGATGAAAAGGAAAAAGGAAAAAAAAATAAAATAAAATAACAAGGAATCAGGAAATAACGATTCAACAACTGCAAGATGATGCAAAGAAAAACAACATAAGATTGATAGGGATAAATGAAAAAGAAGAGGACAACATAAAGATGTCAAGAGGATATTTAGAGAAGCTGAAAATAGCTGAAAATTTCCCAAACATGAGATCAGAAACTGACATCAGGATCAGTGAAGCATATAGAACTCCAAATAGTCATAATCAAAATAAAACTACACCCAGACACATAATAATCACCATCCCAGAAATCCAACACAAAAATAAAATATTAAAAGCTGTCAGAGAGAAAAGACAGATCACTTATAAAGGGAAACCCATCAGAATCACAGCAAACTTCTCAGCACAAACAATAAAGTCAAGAAGAGCATGGAGTGAAGTATTCCAGATCCTAAAGGAAAATGATTTCCAACCTAGACTGATGTACCCTGCAAAACTGTCCTTCAAAATCAATGGAAAAATAAGATACTTCCATGACAAAGAACAGCTGAAGAACTTTATGATCACCAAGACAACCCTGCAAAGAATATTGAAAGGCAGTTTAGATACACTTAGGGAAAAAATATTAAACAAAGCAGACAATTAAACAGAACAGAAAGATAAAGATGCAACAGCAGAAAGATAACATGTCAACAATAAACAAACATATAACAGTTATAACCATTAATGTAAATGGTCTCAATGCACCAATTAAAAGAAACAGACTGGCAGAATGGATCAAGAAACAAAATCCAACCATATACTGTCTACAAGAAACCCATCTAACCCAAAAGGATACTCACAGACTGAAAGTCAGAGGATGGAAAACAATGCTTCATGCAACCGGAACCCAAAAAAAAGTAGGAGGAGCTTCTCTGTTTGCAGACAATGTGAACTTTAAACCAATAATGATTAGAAGAGATAAAGAAGGTCACTACATACTGGTTAAGGGAAAACATCAAGAGGAAGAGATAACAATCTTAAATATATATGCACCAAATTCCAGAGCACTCAGATATATAAAACAAGTATTAAGAGAAATGAAAAATCAAATTATCAGTAACACAATTGTAACAGGAGACCTTAACACACCGTTGACACCAAGGAACAGATCAACCAGACAGAAAATCAGCAAAGAAATAATAGATCTGAATCACACCTGTGAACAAATGGACTTGATAGACATATACAGAGTGTTCCATCAAACAACAACAGAATACACATTCTTCTCAGCAGTACATGGGACATTCTCTAAAACAGACCATGTATTAGCTCACAGAACATATTTAAATAAATGCAAAAGAGTTAAAATTATTCCTTGCATGTTATCAGATCATACCACTATGAAATTAGAAATTAATGATAAGAGGTATTACAAAAATCCCATAAACACATGGAAACTGAACAACACACTCTTGAGTAATCAGTGGGTCACATGGCAAATTAAACAATACCTACAAGCAACCGAAAATACAAATACAACTTACTGGAATCTGTGGGATGTAATGCAAGCCGTCCTCAGAGGAAATTTATTGCACTGAGTTCCCACATCAGGAAAACAGAACAAATACAAATAACCTGATGTTACACCTCAAACATCTAGAAAAAGAAAAGCAAGTCAAGCCCAAAGCCAAAAGAAGAGAGGAAATTATAAAAATCAGAACAGAAATCAATGCAATAGAGACTAAGAAAACAATACAAAGAATCAATGAATCAAGAGTTGGTTCTTTGAAAGAATAAATAAAATTGATAAGTCCCTAGCCAAACTTATTTTTAAAAGGGAAGAAAAAGCTCAAATTCATGCAATAAGAGATGAAAAAGGTGAAATCACTACAGACTCTATAGAAATACAAAAATTATCAACACCTATTTTGAAAACCTCTACTCCCAAAGGTTTGATAACCCAGAAGAAATAGATAGATTCCTAGAAACATATGAAGTACCAAATCTAGGTCAAGAAGATGTAAAACTGCTGAATAACCCAATATCTATTAATGAAATTGAAAATGTAATTAAGTCCTTATCTACAAAGAAGAGCCCAGGCCCAGACGGATTCACTGCAGAATTCTACAAGAAATACAAAAAACACAGGACTTCCAGGAGAACATGGCAGACAGATAGCAGCAGCTACCGAGGCTCTCTGAGAGACCCAGCTTAGAATCCAGGAATGGTGCGGAGTGAGGAATTCTAAGCAAGAGGAGATATACCCTGCTGACCAAGGACAAACTGGGCTGAGAGAAACCAACTGGGAATGCAATCCTGGTGCTATAACAGGAACAGATAAAGCCTCAGCATGGAAGCTGGAGCACGCGCCATTGGAAGACGCAATTTGGGTTTCCTTCCACTGCTGCTGTGTCTCAATTGACTTGGCAGGGAGAGAGATGCGTGAAAGCTCTGAGAACGGGAATCGGTGAACAGAATTGAGAGTGGGATGGGCGGGGAGCCGTGCATCAACCTACGGTGAGTGAGTGAAACTGGGACTCTTCCACAGTCTAGGAGGCTCCAGCAGAGGACATTCTGGGACCAGGCAGACTTGCCAGAACAGGGCGCTGTAGTGACCTCAGTCACATATCCCCCTCTCAAGCAGGACTGGTGATCAGTGCCTAGCCTACATGACACTGCTGGCTGAGACCCAGTAGGCTAGCACAACACAGGTCCCAGTACCTGGAGCTGCACCCTAGCAGTGAAGCCTTCGGTAGGTTGACCTGGAGGGGCAGGACCCGCATAGGCTGCCCGGCCTGTAACTCCCTGGCACGCTGCAGTGGGCAGGAACACATAGCCAGTGCAATTCAAACAGACTGTGGCCGACAGGGAAGGAAGCTGGGCCTCCTATATATCCTTGTATTTAAGGAACAAAGAATATGAGAAGAGGGAGAAACAAGAAAGGCTCCTCAGCCCCCAATCCTGAGACACAGGCAATAGCAGACACAGCACCAATAGACATAAAGTGCTATCTCCAGAGCCTCATAGACAAGTTCAGGAATGAAGTTATTAATGACCTGAAGCTAGACATAAGCAGAATAGTTAGAGAAATGCTAAGCACTACCCAAGAAAAAACAGATGGTGGAATGGAAGAACAGAAAAAAAGGGCAGAATTGTTTGATGGAGAAAATAGAGAAAACATAGAATACGTGAAGCAGGTTCAAAGAGATTACCAGGAAACTAAAAACTCTATCAAAAACTGGCATAACAGCTTGAAAGAAACTAAGGATAGATTATCAGAACTGGAGGGCAGATTTGTAATATGGGAGCATGAAATGAAAAACTTCTTTAAAATAACAAAGAAACAAACAGCAATAATACAAAGACAAAAGATGGTAAGAGGATCTATAACTTAAGAATACAGAACATAAAAGAAGAGGTAGGGACACAAACAAATGAACTACTCGCAGAAATAATCCATTAGAATTTTCCTAATTTAGCAAAAGGTAAAGATACTCAGATGTATGAAGCATACAGGACCCCAGCCACCTACAACCCAAACAGAGCTACACCTAGGCATATAATAATCAAAATACTAGAAACCCCATATAAGAACAGAATATTAAAAGCTGTCAGAGACAAGAAACAGATCACTTACAAGGGAATACCCATCAGAATTACAGCAGACTTCTCGGCACAAACCATCAAATCATGAAAAGCGTGGGGGGAAATAATTCAAGTTTGAAAGATAGTAACCTCCATCCAAGATTGATATATCCTGCACAACTATCCCTGGAAATTATGGAAAAACAAGGTGCTTCCAGGATAAAGAGGAACTAGGGGAATATGCAACCACCAATTCAGCCCTACAGAGAATACTGCAGGATATTCTAAAAAAGAAGAATATGAAGAATCCAGAAATAGTGGCAGAGAGGCCACAATGAATGGAGCAGAAAACAAAATGAAGAAGACAACCTGACAACTAATGACAAAAAAAGAGCTCAACAGAAATGAGGCAGAGAAGATTGGATGACAAGAACAGCTATTTTGGAGAAAACGATGTCACAATAGGTAATGCTGATTTACTATCATCTTGTTTTGAAGTCCCATCAAGATTTTGTTCTTCTGTCTCCATAGGTCTTAACATGTTATATCTTATTGGATTTTATTATATGTGACAATATAAACAAAAACTTTTATAGACAAGGAGATTATACAGAAACCATTGTTCATTTTCTGTTAGTTGATTCTAAATACCCTGTAATACTGTCATTCTCTTGAATGGTTTTACATTGTTTTAATATATTTGATGCTACAGTATACGAAGTTATACTCAAAGATTTCAAGGAAAGAGACAATATGGTAATTACTTTTATGTCGGGATTATCTTGTGGTGAAACACTATTTTGCTTAAATGGTTATGTTTTGATCTGCACTGTTTTGTTTTTATGCCCTCTTTTATCTCAATCTCCATTTTATTATTTACTTTTTATTTTTATCCTTTTAATTAAGGGAAAAATAAATTTAAAAATAGCAGGATATATAATAGTAACCCACTTTGATTTTCTATTAACTTGATTTGAAGCCCTGTATTGCTCTCACCATCCTGTTTTGATTGATGTTCCTCTATTCTGTTTTGCTTGATAGTACCAGGTTTGAAAGTTTAGGCAACAGCTGTGAAGATAGTGGGATTCATTATGACACCCATTCTGGTTGACTATAATCTACTTTTGAAGACTTGTAATGTCTCCAATGTTTTGGTTTTGTTCTTTACTGTTTTGTTCAATTTTATTATAACTGATGATATAGGCGGGAGGCATTATGGTAAACATTGTATTATGTTTTTACATTATCTATTATGTCCACCCTTTTGATTTGACCGACTCTGTTCTATTATGTCACATTTGGTTTTACTTTCTTGCAAAAAAGTAGTAAGAACTGTGGGAGTAATAAAACCCAAAAAGTGTAATAGTCATTGTACAAAAGAGAGGAAAAGAAAGTGCTCTAAATGATATAACTGCATGTATATTTAAGTGTATAAGATAGACAATGATATTACTGAGTTTTGTTGGATCATTGAACAGAACTGTTTGCAGTCTCACTGTTTGAATGTCCACTTTATATGCTTTAATTTTGTAACTTGAACAAATATTTCTAAGATGACAATATGTAATCCATTAACTAGTGATTTCCCATTGTTTATTTTTTTCTGAAATTCTGTATAACTTGTACCCTTTTTCTGCTTTTTTTTTCTTTTTCTCCTTAAATAAAATCTTAAAAAAAGACTTAATGCAGACACTTCTCAAACTCTTCAGTGAAATTGAAAGGGAAGCAATCCTTCCTAAGTCATTCCTGGAAGCAAATATTACTCTAGTGCCAAAACCTGAGAAAGATCCAACTGAAAAAGACAACTATAGACCAATCTCCCTAATGACACAAAAATCCTCAATAAAATATTGGCAAATAGGATTCAGCAAATCATTAAGAAGATTATACACCATGACCAAGTGGGATTCATCCCAGGCATGCAGGGAAGATTCAACATACATAAATCAATAAATGTAATCTACCATATCAATAAAGTAATCCACCAAATCCACCAAATCCACCAAAATCAATAAAGTAAGAATCACATGATCATTTCTATAGATGCAGGAAAAGCTTTTGATAAGGTCCAACATTCATTTACGACAAGAACTTTACAAAAAATTGGAATAGATGTCTTTACCTCAATATAATAAAGGCCATCTATGACAAACCAACAGTCAGTATCATACTAAATGGCCAAAAATTGAAGGCCTTTACTTTAAAATCAGGCACAAGACAAGGATGTCCCTTATCACCGCTCCCATTTAATATAGTACTGGAAATATTAGCTAGAGCAAATAGACAAGAGAGAGAAATAAAAGAGGTAAAGATAGGAGGAAAAGAAGAAGTTAAATTATCATTGTTTGCAGATGACATGATACTCTATATAGAAGAAGCCCTAAACTCCATTGAAAGACTCTTAGATATAATAAATAAATTCAGTAATGTAGCTGGATACAAAATCAATACTCAAAAATCAATAGCATTCCTATACTAACAGAGAAATAAAAGAAGTCACACCTTTCACACTAGCAACCAAAAAAATGAAATATTTAGGAATTACTCTTATGAAAGAACTGAAAGAGCTATACAGGGAAAATTATAATACACTGAAAAAAGAAATTGAAGACAGTCTCAGAAAATGGAAAGACATCCCTTGCTCATGGGTAGGAAGAATAAATATTGTGAAAATGGCCATTCTCCCAAAACTATTATACAGATTCAATGTAATCCCAATAAAAATACCATCAACATACCTCATAGGTCTAGAGAAATCACGCCTCAAATTCATCTGGAGTGAAAAGAGACCTAGAATAGCAAAGACAGTTCTAAGCAGCAAAGGCAAGGCAGGAGGCATCACAATCCCTGACTTGAAGTTATACTACAAAGCAACTGTAGTAAAATCAGCGTGGTACTGGGATCAAAATAGAGCCAAAGATCAGTGGAATAGATTAGAAGATACAACCACAACTACAAACACACTCAACCACCTTATCTTTGATAAAGGGGCCAAACATGTTCACTGGAAGAACAACAATCTCTTCAATAAATGGTATTGGAAAAACTGGCTCTCCATATGCCAAAAACTAAAACTAGACCCAAGCCTATCACCATGTACTAATTTAAAATCTAAATGGATCAAAGATCTGAACATTAAAACAGAAACACTAAGTCTATTGGAAGACAAATTGGGTAAAAACCTTGAAGACATAGGAGTAGGTAGAGAATTCATGAACAGGACTCAAACCGCATGGGAAATACTTCCCAGAATCAATAACTGGGATCACCTATTAAAAAGTTTCTGCATGTCAAAAGAAATCTCCAGCATAGTGAAAAGGAAACCCACAAACTGAGAAAAAATCTTAGTGAACTGTCCCTCAGACAAAGGACTTCTGTCTAAAACATATAAAGAAATTTTAAAAATCAGACCCCCAAAATTCAAAGATCCAATCCAAAATGGGCATCTGAAATGAATACACACTTCTCAGATGAAGAAATACAAATGGCAAATAAATACATGAAAAAATGTTGATCATCATTAGTCATTAGACAAATGCAAATTAAAACCACACTGAGATTCTATCTCACTCCTGAAAGAATGGCCAGGATCAAGAAAACCATCAACAACAAATGCTGGAGAGGATTAGGGAAAAAGGAACTCTCTTGCACTGTGGGAGTGTAGACTGGTGCAACCATTGTGGAGGTCAGTCTGGAGATTTGTCAGAAAGCTGGGATTGGAAGCCCCATTTGACCCAGCTATTCCACTTCTAGGCATATTCCCAGAAGAACTGAAAGCACTGTACCACATTCACATATGTGCACCCATGTTTATAGAAGCACAATTTGTAATAGCCAGATCTTGGAAACAACCCAAGTGTCCATCAACTGAGGAAGGGATAAAAAAAGTTGTGGTATTTTTATACAATGGAGTACTACTCAGTTATAAAGAAGGATCACATTAAGATATTTATAAATAAGTGGACGCAGCTTGAGACCATACTCATAAGCGAAATAAATCAAACTCATATGTATGAATACTGAAGTTTCCCTAGTGTAAGAAATGATCTAAATACATAAAAGTATGTGGTAATCATGATTCCCCATCTTTGCAGGAAGCCTTATAAAGTTTTTACTCATTAATTGTAATGGTTTTATTCTGGGCTGTTTGATTTTATTCTCTGTGATGATATGAACTGCTATTTTGAAGAAAACAAGACATCATAAAAGCTAGTGCTGATTTAATATCATCTTGTTTTGAAGTCCCATCAAACTGTTGTTCTTCTGTCTCCATTGGTTTTATCATGTTATATCTTGTTGGATTTTATTATATGTGATAGTATAAACAAAATTTTTATAGGCAAAGAGATAATACAGAAACCATTGTTCATTTTCTGTTAGCTGGTTCCAAATACCTTGTAATACTTTCATTCTCTTGAATGGTTTCACACTGTCTTGATATGTTTGATGCTATAGTATACAAAGTTAAACTCAAATATTTCAAGGAAAGAGACACTATGGTAACTACTATTAAGTCAGGTTATCTTGTGGTGAAACACCATGTTGCTTAAATTGTTCTGTTTTGACCTGTATTGTTATGTTGTTATGTCCCCTTTTATGTCAATCTCCCCCCTTTCCTTTTTTTAAAATTTATTTATTTTTATTATTTTTTAATTAAGGGAAAAATATTTTAAAATTAGCAGAATATATTATAGTAACTTTTTTGATTTTGTATTAACTTGATTTGAAGTTAATAAGACCCTGTATTGCTCTCACCTTGTTTTGACTCATTTTACTCTATTCTGTTTTGTTTGATAGTATCAAGTTTGAGGGTATAGGCAACTACTTTGAAGGCAATAAGATTCACTATGATGCCCATAATGGTTTGACTATTATCTTTTTTTGAAGTCCTGTATGTTTTATTGGTTTTGTTCTGTATTGTTTTGCTCAATTTTATTATACCTGATGACATAGGCAATTCTTTTTAGGTAGCAAGAGACATTATGGTAACCATTGTTGATTACCTTGTATTCTGTTTTTACACCATGTACTATGTCCATCCTTTGTTTTGACTGACTCTGGTTTGTTTTGTCACATTTGGTTTTATTCTCTTCCAAAAAAAATAGTAAGAACTGTGGGAGTAATAAAACCCAAAATGTGTAATTGTTATTGTAAAAAATAGAGGAAAAGAAAGTGCGCTAAAGAATACAACTGCAAGTGTGTTTAGGTGTGTAAGATAGATGACCATATTACTAAGTTTTTTTTGGATCATTGAACACAACTGTTTGCAGTCTCACTGTTTGAATGTCCACTTTGTATGCTTTAATTTTGTAACTTGAACAACTATTTCTAAGATGACAATATGTAATCTATTAACTAGTGATTTCTTACTGTTTATTTTTTTGAAATTCTATATTACTTGTACCCTTTTACTGTTTTGGTTTTTTTTTTACTTTCTTTAAATAAAATTTTTTAAAAAGGAGAACAAGTAATCCAAAGTGCACACAAGGGAAGAAATTATAAAGATCAGGGAAGACATTAATGCTATTGAGATTAAGAAAACAATACAAAGAATCAATAGATTGAAGAGCTGATTCTTTGAAAGATTAAATGAGACAGACAAACCCTTAGACAATTTTATTTTTTAAAAAAGGAAACAGGGCTGGGCATATAGCTCAGTGGCACAGCACCTGCCTGACAATTAATTTGATTCCCAGTACAAAAAAAGGAAGGAAGGAAGGAAGGAAAGAAGAATCAAGACTCAACTCCATGCCATCTGCAGAACTACAGAGGATTATCAATACTCATTTTGAGAACCTGTACTCTAATAAGACAAAAAACACAGAAGAAATGAACAGATTCCTAAACATATATCAATTACCAAAGCTGAATCAAGAAGTTATAAAAATTTCTGAATAACCCAGTATCAGACAATGAAATTTAAGAAGTAATTTAAAAACCACCAACAAAGAAAATTGCAATAGCTGAGGTATTCACTGATGAGTCCTATAAGAAAGTTTGAGAAGACCAAAAGCCACTACTACTCAAACTCTTTAATGAAATTGAAAGAGAAATAATACTCCCAAATTCATTCTTGGAAGCAAGCATTACCCTGATACTAAAACCAGAGAAGGATTCAGCCAAAAACAGAACTATAGACCAATCTCCTTACTGAATATTGTCACAAAATCCTCAATAAAATACTGGCAAACATAATGCATCAAATCATCAAGAAAAACATATACCATGTCCAAGTAGGATTCCTCCCAGGGATGCAGGGATGGTTTAATATATGCATACTAGTAAGTGTAATATACCATATTAACAGAACCAAGGATAAAAACCATAGGTTCATCTCAATAGATGCATGAAAAGAATTTGACAATGTCCAACATCAATTCGTAATAAAACCCTAAAAAATTTGGACTAGATGGCGTTTATCTCAATTTGATAAAAAACCATCTATAACAAACCAATAGCAGCGTCATGCTAAACAGACAAAAATTGAAAGTTTTCACTCTAAAACAAGACAAGAATATTCACTATCACCAGTCTTAATCAATATAGTTCTGGAACATTCACCAGAACAAGTAGACAAGCAAGAGAAATAAAAGGAATAAGGATAGGAAAGAAAGAAGTTAAATTATCTTTGTTTGCAGATGGCATGATATCCTTCATAAAAGATCCCAAAGACTCTACTAAAAGACTTCTAAATTTAAGAACAAAATTCAGTAGTGTAGCTGCATACAAAGTCAATACTCAAAAACCAATATCTTTCCTGTACATGAATAACAAACTCACTGAGAGAAATTAAGGAAACAATACTTTTCACAACTGCATCCAAAAAAGTGAGACACCTAGTAATCAATCTAATGAAGAAAGTAAAAGACTTTTACATTGAAAAATATAGTATTCTGAAGAAGAGATTGAAAAGGATATCAGAATATGGAAAAATATTCCTTGTAGGAAGAGCTAATATAGTGAAAACAGATGTACTTCCAAAACTCTTGTACAGATTTAATGCAGTCCTGATCAAAATACCAATAGCATATCTCACAAAACTACAGAAAACAATTCTAAAATGCATATGAAACCAGAATAGACTTAGAATAGTGAAAACAATTCTGTACAACAAAGGCAATGTAGGAGATATCACAATCCTCAACTTGAAGCTATACTGCAAAACTACCATAATAGAACAGCATGGTACTAGCAAAAAAAAAAAAGACCCAAGGTTAATGGAGCAGAATAGAAGATACAGAAACAACTCCAAACACACTCATCTACCTTATCTTTGACAAACAGACCAAATACCTTCACTGGAAGAGAAATAGACTCTTTACTAAGTGATGCTGGGAAAACTGGTTTTCCACACACTGAAGATAAAACCTAGACCTGTATTTCTTACCATGCACTAAATAAAATCAAAATGGTTAAGGTTTGAAATATTAAAAGAGAAACACTTAAAGTTCTGGAAGAGAGGATAGATAAAACAAAGACATACATGTAGACAAAGACTTTATGAATGAAACTGATTGCACAGGAAATATTATAAACAACTGGGATCCTATTCATATTAAAAAGCTTTTTCACAGCAAAAGAAACTACCATTAGAGTAAAGAGATAGTCCACAGAGTGGGAAAATATTTTAACCAACTATTACTGACAAATGACTAACATCTAGAGCTTATTTTTTAAAACTCAGAAAAAAAAATCAGACTCTCCCAAATTTAAAAACCAACCCAAAAATGGGCACCTGAAATGAATAGACAGTTCTCAGATAAGAGGTACAAACAGTAAATAAATATATAATACAATGTTTAACATCACTGGTATTTTGAGAGATGCGAATTAAAACAATGCTGAGATTGCATTTCACTCCAGAAAGAATGTATAGCATCAAGAAACAAGCCAATAACAAATGCTGGCAAGTTGTGGGAAAAAATGAATCTTTCTCCATTGCTGGTGGGAGGGTAGAATGGTGAAACCGTAGTGAAAATAAGTGTGCAGAGTCTTCACAAAACTAAGACCGGAAGTCTTATTTGACTCAGCTATTATTCTTTTTTGGTGTCTTGCCAAAAGAATTAAAAGTGTCATACGATGGAGATACATATTCATGAATGTTTATAGCAGGACAGTTTGTGGCTTAATCTTAGAAACAACCCAAATGCTCATCAACTGATGAATGGGTAAAGAAGATGTGGGTTTTTTCATACAGTGGAGTACTCAGTCAGAAAGAAAAACCTGAGACATTTATAGCTAGGTGAATGGACTTTGAGAATATACTCTTAAGTGAAATACATGAGACACACATGTGTAAATATGCATTGTCTCTTTGGTGTGAGAAACTGAAAGCATAAAGAAGAAGCAACATGTATACTACAATTGCAAAACAGGAAAAAACTGTTCAAAAGGAAAGGGGAAACTGGGAGAGGGAAAGAAGGAAAGGGAAAAAGAAAAAAAAGAAAAAAATGAGAAAAGGATAAAATGAAAACAAAACTTTACAAAACAAAGAAAGAGGGTGACAAGGGAGAGGAATGGGGGAAAAAAGAAGAATCAAGATGTATCATGCACAGGTACAAATTCCCTACATAAAGTGATCATTATGTATATCTAAGTTGTACCAATAAACTTAATCTAAAAAAAAAACACTTCCTCTTAAGAAGTCCGCCATGACAGGAAGGCAGAGGATATGGGGACCAGCCTGAGCCCACATGGTAGGTAGGAGGCAGCCTATTTGGTAGCTGATGTAGGCTGAGCCTGACAATGGGCCAGAGGTCATCTTTGGCACAGGACAGACTCACCAACCGAGAGCTCTGGTCCATGCCTAGAGGAAGGAAATGGGAAAGCATTTCCTGTTCCTTCAACACCTTTGGATCTGGAGAAGAAAATCTAGTCTTTGGTCACACCTGCCCTTGTGACATCACGGGCATCTCTTCCTCTATCAGCTGTCCTGCCCCTATCCAGCTTAGAGGAACAGCAAGCAGAAGGGCATGATCACCTTAGCACCTGCCCCCCTCCATCATGGGAAATCGCTGTTGTGTAAGATGCCATCACACTCACTTCTCTGGGCGTGGGGCGATGTCCCACACAGAGGGAAGACCAGGATGACTCTATGGGACATAGGCAAGATGTGAAGAGCAGATACTGTGGGGACTTTAAAAGGTGACTGGCCCTCACCCCTCTCCATCTTACTTGCAGAGACGTGATCCAGGTCGAAAAGTCCAAGAGACAAAAGACAGAGAAAGGGGAAAAAAGGTAGGTAGGACCAAGAAGCATGAAAGAACTGAAGGTCTCAAGGTCCCTGAAAATGGAGGTACTATCTCTGGTCTCATCGGGATTGGCATTGCTTTCCTTCTACCTAAATCCCCTCCCTCTCCTGATGAACTGTGCACAGAACACACAGTGAGGCCCAGCACAGTGGGAAGTGGAAAGATGAAGGTTGACCTATATCAGAAGGGATCTGGAGTCACTAGAGATAGGCACAGATGTCCATAGAGACAGGGTCCCAGTAAGTAACCCACGTGAGGTGTCAGTGGGCAGCACCCTAGGCTGGTTTTGGACTGAGGTGCAAGCATAGAGGCAGAGGTTCTCCTTTGTGGGGATCCTTTGGGTCCTCACACACAAGGTGGGTCTTTTGCATCAGGCAGTTTCTGTTGGTTCTGCAAACCTGTGAAGTCCAAAATTCAAGGATTTCTCCACCTCATAGATAAGGTACACTGCAGCTCAGACAGTGATCACATATGGCTGTAGCCATGGGCAAAACAAAAGTAAAGGGAAAACCTTACCCAGTTCTCCTGGGTCCACAGAACCTCTAGACAATGAACCAACTATAGAGAACTACCTGTGTCTGATGGTGGCAAATTTACTGAGGGTCTTTTCTTTGCCTTAACAGCTTCGTGACAAACATCACAAGAAAAGGGTTCAGGCAGCTAGAAAGATCCAGGCCTGGTGGCGTGGCAACCTGGTACGCCGGACCCTGCTGGTTGCTGCCCTCCGGGCCTGGATAATTCAGTGCTGGTGGAGAACAGTCCTGCACAGGAAACATCAAAAGTTGCAGCAGTCCCTTCTAAGGACGTATGTGATCCAGGAACAATCAGCAGTCAAACTCCAATCCTGGGTTCGCATGAAGCAGTGCCGTCAATGTTACTGCCAAATATGTGACGCTCTCTGTGTGTTCCAGCCCCCAGACAGCAGCCTTGTCTTCCAGAACAAAGACACTTTGCAGGTACAATGTGGAGCCCTTTTCAAGCAACCAGAGTTCCACATTGAAATCTTATCAGTCTAAAAGTCTCCAGCATGAAGGCCTCATTCCAATGCCTCAATAAATATCTGGTTTAAGTTTGTGAGTATCAGTTAATCTACAGCCACAGGAATTCAGGCCGCCTCTCCTCCTCTACTTAGTAAAGGACTTTAGAGCAGGTACAGTTCCAGCAACACAGTGCTTATGGCCCATGCTTGACTTCACCCTACCTCCAAAGCAAGAAATCATGGCTCAGTGTTGCCTTCATATATGTAGAGCCAGGCATCTCCTTGTATATCCTGGCACCATCTCCACCTTCTGAACTTAGACTTGGGGGAATTTGGACTTTGCTTTCCTGAAGATTCTGGGCATCACTTCATAAATCACCACAGCAATACTATCCATGTCAACCACTCTGGTCTCTGATTTTTGTTACTGTTGCTGCCTTCTGTTCTCTAGGACACAGATCAGAAAGTATGGCCTGGGGCTAAACAGTTGTATGGGTGTGGTGTATGTAATACACCCCTCTGGCACTTCAGTGAGAAAGTGTGTCAACCCCTGCCATGGAGACACTGACCCTTGTGCACTGACCCAAATGTGTCTTCAGTCTGACCAGGACTTCTCAGAGGCTGCTCTGGCCACTGTTTTATTGCTGTCTCTGCTGTCACACTCACCCCACCCACACCTTGGCACTCTCTTACTGTTACCACCAAAGCCTCCCGCACTTTTGTGTGAGCCCTGCCCTTTCCCTGCTTCATCCCTGCAGCAGATGAGTGGAAAAGTCATCATTTGTGTGGTTTAGTTTTATATTCAAGCCAACAGATCTCTGGTGGGCAAACTTCCCAAGATACTTCTCCTCAGGTTGCCTTTGATCTAAAGGGTTCATGTCCTTTCCTTCCTCTTCAAATGTATCTCTCCCTCCTTTCCTCTTGACCTCAAAGGATAGAGTCACCATACTTAACTGAGAAAAGAGCAGCAGAACGGGCCCTAGGTTCCTCCATTTTCTCCTCCTCCCCACACCCCACACTTGCTGCCTTCCTCCTGTGGAGATGGACTTTTTATCCTCATTCAAGCCTCTCCTTCCACTCTCCTCCTCTGCTCTGGTTTTTGCTTTTGCCTACAAACCCCTCTTGCTTTTGCAAGGCCTTAAATTCTGGAATCTCATTTGTTTCTGTAAATGAGTTTCTGCCTTTTCACTAAATCATTCCCCTTGGCATATTAAATGTCCCCTGTTATTATTATAGTCCATTCTTAACCACTCCATGCTCAGCAGCTTTGCATTTCTTCATAGCAAAACACGCTGTCACTGTCTGCAGTTCTACTATTTGTATTCTCTCCTGAACTCACTCCAAATGCCCTTCTCTTCCCCAACACCATAGGAGTTATACTAGTCCAATGATATTGAGTGACATTCTCTGTAAAAAATGACCAACATTACTTCCTTTTTGAATCCATACCTCTTTAACATGGTAAGGATTTATGTAACTATGTAGCTGCCAATTAAGAAATGAAAACTATTTATCTCCTTTTGTGTCTAGACTTCCTTGTGATTTTCTTGGCCTCAGTATGCAATGGAAGTGAGCAATCCTGAGCCTGGACTTCAAGAAATCTTTAAGACTGAAAGGAACTGAAGCTGTGGCTCAATGGTGAAATGCTTGCCTAGCATTTGCGAGGCCCTGGGTTAGATCTCCAATAAAATAATAAGATTTTCAGAAATCTTGTACAGCCATCTACTCTGTGAGCAAGTCAGTTATTTGTGTGACCTGAGAGGCTATCCGCAGCAGAGATGAACAATTTCTAATGAGGTTATCTCACTCTACCAGCCCCCAGCTGATCTGCCATGTATACTGTGAGGGCCTTCATTTGTGCATTAGCCTACTGTTGACCATTCTCTCCTAATTAAAACACTCTCCTTTTGCCTTAGGGCCCTTACTCTTCCATTTCTCCTCTCTATTCACTCTCTTCTTTAAGTTAACTGGTGGCTTCTCCCTTGATCAGCCTCTTTTGTATGACCTACTAGAGACCCAATCCTTAAACCTCTCTCAGCCCCTCTTTCCGCTCACTCCCAGATGATATTAATGAATCACCTGGTCTTTACGAGCTGCTGTGTCCTGATGACACTCAAGTCCCCATCTCCAGTCCTGACAGCACCTCTGAATCCCAGGGCCCTCAGTGAAACGCTCCACTTGACAGTTTTCTTCGAGCTCTAACAGTCAAACCGAGTGGGCAGAAACAACACTTCTCCTTCCCCACATATTATGCTTCCCTCTGAAAACTTCTTTTCCTTGTGTTTGGCAATTTACCTATTCTGTTTAATTCAAAATCCTTTGTTAATCCTTGTCCGTTACCTCCATCCATTTCTTCCTGCATCCGTCCGTCAGCAAATGCTGTGGGCTCTGTTCCTTCAGTGGAGCCCGTATTCCTTTGATTTCTCTTTATTTCCCTTGCTGCCTCCTAAGCACAAGCTTGCACTGCTTCTTACTTTGATACCTACAGGTTCTTCTTCTTGCTTTAATTATTGTCTCATTCATTTATTTATTAAGATCTAACATATACTAGTAGACAGTATAACTCCTCTCTACACAACACACACAACTCTTTAATAACATATGGTCAAACTTATTTCACCTCTACATCTCCCTCTGTGTCCATTGGATAGCTGCATAGCAAATTCCAAAATACTTCATTTCACCATAAATACTATTGCACATGTATTGAATGGATAAGAATTTAAAGGCACATAACCATCCATTCAAATACACCAAAGTGATTTTTAAATAAAGGCCAAAAATCAATCAATGGGTAAAGGACAGCTTTTTTTTTTTTTTTTTTTTGTCTTCTTCGTTTTTATCGGTACCAGGGATCGAACTCACGGCTGCCTGCTTGCAAGGCAGGTGCTTATGCCGCTAAGCTAAATCCCCAGCCCCAACGACAGCCTTTTAAACAAAATGTGCTAATGTCTTTGGGCATAGTGGTGCACACTTATATATCCAGCATACCGGAGGCTGAGGCAAGGGGATCGCTGTGTGTTCAAGGCCAGCCTGGGCTACATAGTGAGTTCAAGACCACCCTGAACTAGGCAGTAAGACTGCATCAAAATAAAAGTGCTAAAGTGATTGGACATCCAGAGATAAAAGAAAGAAAGAAAGAAAGAAAGAAAGAAAGAAAGAAAGAAAGAAAGAAAGAAAGAAAGAAAGAAAGAGAGAGAGAGAGAAAAAGAAAGAAAGAAAGAAAGAAAGAAAGAAAGAAAGAAAGAAAAGAAAAGAAAAGAAAAGAAAAAAACCACACCTTTGACCTAAGTCTCTTTGGTATATAAAAGTTAAAGTTTACTTGAAATGGATCATAGACCTTTTTTTAAAATTTTTTGAGACTTCGTTTCACCATGCAGTTCAGGCTGGCCTTGAACTTACTTTGTAGCCCTGACAGGTCTCGAACTCACAGCAATCCTCCTGCTTAAGCCTTCTGAGTGCTGAGATTACAGGCATGTGCCACCATGCCCAGCTGATTATAAACATTTATGCCAAACAACACTATAAGGGTTTTAGAGAATACATGAGGAAGTCTCCAGGATTTCAAATAGATAAAAAAATCATAGAGTTGACATTAAAATCTTGATCCATTAAAGGAAAGACTGGTAAATTGGACTTCATCAAAATCTTGAGACTTTTGCTGTATGAAAGACACTGTGGAGGGAATGAAAAAACAAGCTGTGGAATGGGACAGGGTTATGTTTATGAACCATGAATACGACAAAGAACCAGTGTCTAGAATCCATAAAAAACTCAAAATTCAAGAGTAAAAGTCAGTTGAAAATGGCCAAAAGACACTAAGAAGCATTTCATTGAAGAAGCTGTACATATGACATAAAAGCACGTGAAAACTCAATTTTTAACACCATTAGATATCCGGAAAACTAAACTCACAATGAGATTTTACTACACAGATTTTACTGTACTATCAGAATGGCTAAAATAAAAAATAGTGGCAGCATTAATGACAGAACTTTCACAAGCCAAATCTGGTGTCACACATCTGAAAACCCAGCACTCAGGAGGCTGAGGTAGGAGGATGGCTGTGAGTTCAAGGCTAGTTGGGCTACATAGTAAGTTCAAGGCCAGCCTGAACTACATAGTAAGACCGTGTCTCCAAGAAGAAAAAAAAAGCTGTAGAGGAAATGAGTCATGTATTGCTGATAAGTGCAGCTACTGTGGGAAAGGTTAATGGTTTCTCAAAAAGTTAGCTAATAGCTATATTCTATATACATGTTAAGAACGGAATATCCCTTCATCATATTGTATATATAACTGAGTTCTCAGATTTGTAAATTTTTGTATATCCTTTCATTGAAGAAACATTTAATTAAATGAGAAAAAGTTAAATAAATATGTAATTACCACAAGAGCCAACAATTCAATACCCAAGGGAATTGAAACAAATATTCAAATGCAAAAAAAGCTTGGACAAAAATGTTCAAACATGCATTATTCATAATAGTGACATTGTGAAATATATATATTTGGTCTTCACCCACACTTCCTGAAATACAACTTCTAAGATCCTTGGCATCTGCAAAGTGATATGTCTTTTTATATGCTGAGGTGACTCCTGGATAGCGTCGGGATGGTTGGTTGCCAGGGGAACCAGCACTGTAATTAGATATTGTTTCTCAGTGATTAAGCCAACATTACAGTCATAGCCTAGGTCCCTGTTTCATTTTGCTTTTTTTTTCTTTGATTTAATTTTGTTTTAAATTATGTAATATACATAGTTCTTAGGTCTAAAACCAGGCATGCTGGTGCATGCCTGAAATCCCTGTACTCTGGGAGAGTAAAGTAAGAGGAACACAAGTTCAAATCCAGTCTGGGAAATTTTGAGACTTAGTGAGATCTTGTATCAAAATAAAAAGAAAAATTAAAAGGATCTGGGGTTGGAGCTGGGCGCAAGACCCTGGGATCAATCTCTACTCCTCCTCCTAAATAAATGAACAAATAAACTGCAAGAAAAGACCCACCGTCTCCCCATCGATAGTGCATCACATACACACACGCACACACACTCACTTGTTAGGTTAAAGATACCTGCTATGTATACGTTTGTACCTTGATTTCTTTCACATATGTTATCATGAGGTCCACTCAATAGCTGTATGTATTTCTCTCTATAGCTCAGTGATCTTCCACCTTGTGGATGGACAACTGTTTATTTGTTAACCCTCTACTGGTGTCTGGGTGTTTAACAGTCTTTCAATATCACAAATAGTGATACAATGAAAATTTCTGTGCTTATGTTACTTTGTAGTTTTTGCTTCTCTGAAACTTTAGGATAGATTCCTAGAAGTGAGATTCTGAGTGAAGGTTAAGTGTGTGGGTAGTTTGGCTAGCTACTGCCAATTTCCCTTCCACAAAGACTGCATCATTTCCTTTCTTATCAGTAATGGGTAAAAACACCTGCTGGCTCAGAACTTACCTACTTATCCAAGAAAGCAAAGTGATAACCTTTTACCAGAACAATTTTTTAAAAGGTTATATGAGCACCAAAAACCAATAAACCTATTTCAATAATTTTTAAATGACAAATTTATTTCATATAGACCTTACCCTCAAATATACTACCAACATCATCACTTGATTTTTAATTTTTGTTGTTGGAGATTGAACTCATATTAGGCAAAAATGCTGATCACCGAGCTACATCTTGCAGCCCTTTTAATTTTTTGAAACAGCATCTTGCTAAGTTGCCCGCTCTGGCCTTGAGCTTGTGATCTTCCTGCTACAGCCTCCCAAGTAGATGTGACTACAGCACACCTGGCACCACCTGATTATCTTGAAGCAAATTACAGACATAAAATTTCATCCCAAATAATTCACCATAGCAAAAGTTAGTGATAATTCTTAGTGTTAATAAATATCCACTCAATTGCAATATCTCCACCTGTCTCTTAAACTTTTAGTGTGTTTGAATCAGGATACCCCCCAAAATCTATTTGTTGTGATTTTTCTTAACCAATAGGCTGCTCCCTCTCTGTTTTGTTTCTCTGAAAGACAGTAGTGGAGGAAAACAGGGAATTTGTCCTGTATGGATGCTTATAGTGTAGACTTTCCTGAGAGCATATCTGTGGCATCTTTTAACATATTCTTATATTTCATTTATTTGCTTTAAAAGGCATAAGATTAAATTTGTCATCAAGACACATAAACATGAATCTGTCAGATTCACATTTATTTGTTAGAATATTTCTATTGCTGAATTATTAATTTTGATTTTATGAGTTTTATTGTATTAAACAATGAGTACTTAGCTGGAACAAATCACAAAAATAAAGTACTGAATTTTTAATATTTATCATTTATAAAAACATCAAAATTTTCAACATCGACTGTTTTTTTGGTATACAAAGTCTAGAAAAGAACAATCCAAATAAATTGACAAACAAATGAACTATAATGAAAATACTAATACAAAAAAATCTGTATTTTAATTATCACACTTAAGGCAGTCAACACACATGAAAACAGCAAGTTCCCTACACATGTGTCCCTTATGCTGACCACACACATGTTTGACTTTCCTGGCCTTTTGTAGGACATACTTGACATCTGCATGACCTTGCTGTTTTGACAGGAGATTCTTACTCTGTTATACTATGTGCAGCTAATAGGAACATAAAATATCAATAAAGTATTAAATTCTTAGTATGTATTGTATATTCAGAATAAACATCAACATTCTCACATTACTGTTTAGTTCCTTACAAAACCTAAAAGATAACATCAAAAATAAAAATAAAAACCTATATGAACTACAATGTTAATACGGTCTACCACAGCAATAAAATTTGGTTCAACTGTCACAATCAAGACAGTCTACATACATGACAACTACATATTTCATATACATAAACACCACTTCCGATGATAGCGCATATGTTTTGTTTCCCACAACTTCTTGAAGGGCATCGTTGACATTTTCTTTATTTTCCTGTCATTGTAGTAGGTCTTAGTGATGCTGTACCCACCTGATTTCCTCACCTGTATGCTCACCTATATGTACAACTTTTTTTTGCATAGTACCTTGCAGAGAAACATTTTGTTTTTCCTCTGCTGAAAATGATCTCTTATGAGTTCCAGTCCTAATCCTCTAAGAAAATTTCTCTGTAATATTTTGCACTTGTTTTTTTCTTCGAAAACTATCAAATTATTACATGTATAGGATTGGGTAAAACACAGCCACTGGTCACTGCTTTTTGCTTCCAGTGACTTCATAGTTGCTGCATAATGCATCAACATCATCTGTTCCACCTTTGGTTTTGTAGAAAGTTTCCATCTCAGGCTTCCATTTTGTTGAGATTTCCCTATCAATATTTCAATTGTGGTACAGTGTTCAATCAGAAGTACCAGTTTGCTTTTCTTTGCCATGTATGAGATCAATGTTATCTTTTTCTGAAATCCAAAGACTCTACTATATGATTTTCTGTTTTGAAATTGCAACATTTCATTTGGAATTTCTACTTTGTTTCAGCACAATTACTGCGCTGGTCAACTTGTGCTTTGTTAGCAAAACTAGAATCAATTGGAAGCTGGTAAGCCAATTGTTGAATGTCATATTCCAATTAGTTTGGGAGATGAGAACAAGTCCGTTCACAACATCATTTGGTTTCTTACTATATGAATAAGGACCTGACAGCTGAGTTCCAGGATAGATGTCTAAACTGAAAGAATAATAAGTCTTTGCATCTTAAGGTTATAAATTTTTATGCCATATTTTGGCCTGTTGCTTTTCAGTAAGTCTTTTACAATTCTTCAATCACCATGAGAAATTCCTGCTAAGTCCAGCAGACCTGAATGCTTTCAGTTCAGTCAGTGAGATGTTCTAATTAATACATTTTTAATATGGCTATTGGTGCATACAGAACGTTTTACTTGCATTCAGCCTTTGTGTATTCCACAGCATCTTATAGCATTTTGTCTGTTACAATTTCCAGCACTGAATAGCATTACTATCAATCTGTCTAATACATTTCACCCCTTCAAAGACTTTCATTATATTTTGAAACTGGTTCTAACATTGGATTTTTGTATTTGGTTGTGTGACCATTTTACAACATTTCAACTAGTTAAGTATATACTCACAGGGCTAGGGATTTAGCTCAGCAGCATAAGCACCTGCCTTGCAAGCATGCAGTCATGAGTGATCCCCAGTACCAAATATATATATATATATATATATATATATATATATATCCACTCATGTTGTATCAGCCCATAATGAATACCTTTTTGCATATGGCTTTTGGTACACACAGAACATTTTACTTGTATTTTGGCATTTCTGTATTTCACAACATCTTATAGCATTAATCTGCTATAAAAAATTCCAACATTTAATGGCAGAGCTGACATTCTATCTAATACGTTCAGCCCTGCCAAAATCCTCAGCCTATTTTTGTGTCTACTTCTAATATTGGATCATTCCTTTTGGTTATGTGACCATTTTGTACTATTTCTATTAGTCAAATATATACTCATATTACTGCTTTTTTCATCATCTGAATCAAGGAGTCTGCATTCCTTGTGTATCAGTCAAGTCTAGCTCCATTTCACTATCACAGGAACTTTGGCTCAGGTGGCCAATGTCAAAGTTGTCCTCCTCACCATCATACACCCACACCACTCTTCTGTTATGAAAGCATGTGTTTTACCCCAATGGACCATCTTTATCATCCATGCATGAGTGACCTGATGATTCACTCTTGATCTCCAAAACTTGCATGTCTATTTCTTCATATGCCATTATACTGGGTTGGGCTACTTCTATGAAAACTTGAAAGAAAACTTTTTAAATAAATCCTGGAGTGTCATGGATCTACTGAGTGTACTTGACTGAGTGTATGTAAAATAAAGTTATATAGAACAAAAGGTGGGTAAAAATCTTGTTTTGCACTTCTGCACACAGGCACACACCTTGCCGTTCATTACACTAAGTGAGTAAACACATAGATTGCTTCCTGTATCCCTCAGGGGAAAGTGTTGAGATGCATAGCCAGCTACAGTTATGCTAAAGTACAAATTTGCTGTAGAAAAGTAAAGAATAGGCCCATTGAACCCAGTCTTATGTATCTGGGATTAAGTTGATGATGGGATCTAAAGTGTTAATCACACATAGGTTTGAATTGGAAGCAGGAATGAATTGTAAGTCATGTGGATCACTCTCTGTCTTGGTTACTCCTTTCATTGCTAAGACAAAATACCCAAAACTCAAAGTTAAAGGAGGAAAGGTTCATTGCAACTCACAATTTGTAGTGGCTTCAGTCCATAGTTAGTTTGGTCCAAAACAGGACAGCAAAGAAGAGGGACATCACAGAGAAGTAACAGTTCGTGGTATGGCAGGCAGGAAGCAACAAGCACCAGCAGTGCCAGCAAGCAGCAAGAAGTAGCAGAAAACTTCCCTTTCTCCATTTATATTCCATCCAAACTGCAAACCTATTTACTGATTGATGTCATCCACACCCAAAGTGAGGCTTCCATTATTCACTCCCTTAATTCCAGCATCATACCCTTAATCCATATTCACACACTTTAATCCAGCCACCTGTGAAAATACCCACTTATGGTTGCATAAAGCTTTAAGGGACATCTAGATACAAACCATAACACCCTCAAAAACATGACTCTGTCCTATCTTTAGATAATTATACCCTCACCCCACCCACAGTCCCTGGCAATTACTCATCTGTTTTTCATTATTAAAGTGTTTTTAACTTTTTTATTTTAAAGAGAAACAACAAAACAAAACAGAATAAAGCCAATCAAAACAAAGAGTACAGAACCTCAAAACAGAATAATAAGAAATCAACAGTGGCTACCATAGTATATCTTACTATCTTCACAATAGTTGTCCATACCACCAGACATAGCAAAATCAAGCAAAACAAAATGGAACAAAACCAATCAAAGCATAACATTGAATAAAAGCAATAAATCAGAGCAGAACAAAGTAATGAGAACAATACGGCATGTTGTTATTTTCAAAATAGTTGCCCAAGTTACCAGACACAGGAATAAAACAGAACAGTAAAATGGAACAAAACATTGGATTTCAAAAACAAGACAAAAAAACACATGGCCACAATGCACACTGCCATCCTCCAAGTAGATGCCCAGACCACCAGCCCCAGGACTGCAGACTCAACCAAACAATATAAGCATCAAGCTATTCCTCTTACCTCAGTTGCTATCATCTCACCCTGAGTCCTCTGAGTTGGTGAGGGGGGAATGGAGAATGTTCTGCTTTTTCAGCCAACTCACTGGATGCTCACAGGATGGTGCAGTTTCTCTTCTGGCTGAGTCTCTTATTGATGGTAGAGCCTGTTTCATAGGAAAGCCTCATCACTAAAGTTTTGAAATTTCTAGAATTTCATACAAATGGAAGCACTATATATAGTATGTGACTTTTTGAGGTTAACTTATTAGAATAATACCTTTAAAATTTAGCTAAATCATATCAATAACGTCTTCCTTTTAAAATGAAATAATACCTCATTTTGAATTTACTTCATTGTGTTTGCCATTCATTTACACAAAGCCATTTGGGATTTTTTCTAATTTTTGTCTAGCACACACAAATACCTGCTATGAAAATGTATGGACAGGTTTTTTTGTATGAACATAGATTTTCATTTACCTGGCATGAGTGCCCAGGTGTATGATTGTTGGTGTTATGGCTTGTATCTGTTCCCACTAAAGCTCCATGTGGTATTAGTGGGGTTTTTCAGAAATATCTTAAGCTAGACTGTGTGGTGCTGGGATGAAGGATGTGATAAAAGGATTAATTCATGATGTGATGCTAAAACTAAGTGTACCCCACTTCTAGTACCAAGTTATCTTAGTTATTTTTCTTGTTTCTGAGGCAAAATATGTGACCACCAAAGTTAAAGGAGAAAAGCTTCATTGTAGCTTATGGTTTGTAGGTGTTTCAGTTCATAGTTGGCAAGTTCCAAGCAGGGAGGCACAGCAGAGAGGCATCACAGCAGAGAAACTGTTTATGAGAGGCAGAAGATAGCAAGACAGAAAGCATCAAAGTAGTGCAACAGCAAGCAACAAGCAGTAAGATACAGCAGCAGACCTCTTTCTGTCCCTTATATTCCATCCAAGGTGGGGCGGCCTTAATCCCAGCATTGGAGCATGAATCAATCCCACCATCACATCCTTAATCCTAGCATCACACACTCTATAACCACCACTCTGAAAAATCCCACTTATGACCACCTAGACCCTCTCCATGGTGCCACTCATGGGAAGCCCAAGTCCTCCTGATCAAGGCCATTGTTATGGCTTGTGTCTAGATGCCCTCCCTCAAAGCTTCATGCAGTCATAGATGGAGCTTTTTCAGAGGTGGCTGTATCTAGAGTGTGTGACACTAGGATTGACTCATGGTTCAATGCTACAAAATCAAGGGCACTAGGATTAAGGATGTGAGCTCTACACATCCTCAATAGCCTGGATAAGATATATATAAGGGTTATAAAGAGTTGTGGTCATCTCTTGCGTGACTGCTCTTGCTGTCTTCTCCCACCACAGACTGTTTTTACTCTGTGATGCCCTCTGCCAAGCCACCCTGCCTTAGACCCAGAGGATTATGGACCGAAACCTCTATCTGTAAACTAAGCAAACTTTTCCTCTCCTAACTCTGTGTATCAGATATTTTGCCTCAGCAATGAGAAAAGTAACTAAAACACTCATGGATGGTGTGAGGCTAGTAGTGGCACTCAGTGCACTGGACCCAAGTCTTCCTAAAGTTGGGTTGCTTGAGAATGCAGCCCAAACTGGGTGGTAAACTCCATTTAACAGGATGCAGAAAATGTGTTTGAGGGAACTGAAGATAGAAGATCTACCTTAGAAAGGCTTGTCACCTAAATGGTACAAAAGGAAAACAAATCACTTGTTTCTTCAGAAGAGCTCCAGTTGTCACCTTCACCTTGGACATTGTCTTCAGCCTTCAAGCACATAATCTTCAGCCTCTGGCATAGATCCCTCAGCCTTCCTTTGCAGACCCTTTAGTCTCCTAACAGGGACTCACTCAGGACACCATAGTGTGCTCCAGGTCTTTGACTGTGTCTTTCAGGATTTCTAACCTGCAGATAGACCTTTTGCACTCTTCCATATCTGACTCTGTGGGCAGCCACTGTAGGCCAATCTTGGAAATCTTTATACATGTGTATATCTTGTATTAACTCTGCTTCTCTAGTATGCATTGCTGATACAGTTGGTTATATAATAAGGATATGCTTGTCATCACAACAAACTGTCAGGCTCTTTTCCCACAACCAGTATGTGAGATATTCAGTTTCTCTGTGTCCCTTTAAATACTTGCTATAATCAGTAGTTTTAATTTCAGCCATTCTGTTAGCTTAAAGCTATCTGTCCCAAGCCTAGTTTTTATTTAAGGCTCAAAGCCAGCTGGCTTCTTCATTCCAACCTTCATTCCATTTCTGACCCAAGATCCACACCCTACCCCAGGTTTATAAACAGTTGCCCACCTCTCAGTGTAGGCTGAAGTCTCTACTTCAGACTCCAGTGTACTGCTATATTTGTATTAATAAATATTTCTGCCTCAGCTGGTCATTGCTGACTCTTAATTCTACCTAAGCTTGATGCAAAACCCTAGGAGGTCTTCATGAGGCCACTGATCCCTCAGACCACTTTGGCCACTCCAGTCCTTTCATACAACACCAGCCATTCTCTCCAATCCAGGCAGTCATCTCCTTGGAGTAGGGGGAGTCTCTGGATTTCCTCTGGAAGAGCTCACTGCTTTCTTCTGTCTGCCCAACACTAGGTCTTGATCTTCCCTAGCCTGGGGAACTGTGCCCTTGGGCTGGCTCCTCAGGTGACAGAAGACATGGGTCTCCTACTGATGCCCACCCTTATGATGAGATTACTCAGAGATAGGTGGACACCTGTGTCTGTGATTTTCTCTTCCTTTTGCCTTGAGACCTCACCCACTGTTATGAGCAACTCCAATTTAACCCTTCAATCACCCAATGTCACACCTTTGTTCTGTCTCCTTAAAGTTCTAAAAACCTTCTATGTGGAGTGACATGAAAGCCAAAAACAACAACAACAAAAAAGCTTATTCTCTTCTGTAACATGGTTTAATAGATAATAGTCAACAGGCTAAAAGCAGGATCTTCAACTTCTAAATACACGAGACATAAACAGAAGCATCCACCCCAATGACAAGTGGTCCAAAGATCCTTGTGTGTAGGTTTTCTTTTACCTTCTCCATTAATTCCCTATCAAACCTGTACAACTTTCTGAATGACCCTTCTTCACCATCACCTAGACTTGACTGTAATTTGGACCTTAAACCTGAATTTGATGCTGCTGACCACACACCCCACCATCATATGCCCCTCAAACCTTGGCCCCTTCTTCGCCTCCACCATCAGAGGTCTCCTCCTATTCTACCTCCCTCCTTCTTTGGCCCTCTTTTCTCTCCTCACTACACACTCTCTCCCGCATCAAATTCTTACTAAACCAGAACCTTGGCTGGCCTCCACCCTCCCCTTCCTGTAGCTGGTGGCAGGGGCAGAGAATATTAACCACATCCATGTTCTCTTCTCCCTTTTTGACCTTCCCCAAATTAAAAATGACTGGGCTGGGGGCCAGGAATATATCTCAGTGGCACAGTGCCTGCCTGGCAAGCGTGAGGCCCTGAGTTCAATTCCCAGCACTCACACACACACACACACACACACACACACACACACACACAAAATGACCAGGTTTCATGCACCCTCAGATCCCAGTCCAGCTTCCTGTCTGTCTCCCCACAAGATAACCCTTCTTTCAGTCTCTGCCCGGCTCCATACTCTGATACCCTTTCTTATTAGTATAGATCTATACTGTTAAAATAACATAAATATTGCAAGAGCTCTCTATTGTGAGTCACCTAAAAGTAATACTATTGTATACCCTACAGAGATCATCGTCTTTGTGTCTCATCTGATTGTCTGTCTGTTAATCTGCATTCATAATCAGCATTCAGTGGCTGAAAAAGTAGCTGCCTGAACTAGTTTACTTCCGTTTTCTCCATGATGGGTGGCTTCTCCATTTTCCTCAGGATCCTCAACCCCTGAGATTAGCAGAAGTGCTATTATCTGTTAGTAAACAATGCAACTTTTTAAAATTCTGCACATATAAGATTATGGTGGCCATGGGCTGCCTTCCACCCATACCATGGCAACAACAACAGAGACCAAACTCCAGTCTCCATGCCCACACCAAGTAAATACAGGGGGAAAAACTGAAATAAAACAAAATATTGATCCCAAGGTAAAATACTGCCAAGAAGATAAAGATTTTTCAAAAAAGAGTCTAAGCCACCAGACTGAGCTCAAGCTGGAATCTAAACTCACATTAGTATAGAGAATAAGTCAAGCTTATTATAAAGTCAAATGTGAGGTAAAAAGTAGCTCGTGGGTTACATATACCCTAAACTGGATTCTGACAAATAACGATCTATGATTGATTTCAGTATCATGATGGCAAAAAACAGAACAACCTTCCTGACCACCCATAAAAAGGTAATGAGAGCCCATATAAAAAATCCTAACTGACTGGTAAATCTATTTCAAATTCTGTGGTTTATACTAATATTTTTGTCAGATAAATGTGCCTAAAATATTTTTAATTTGTTTATTGGTACCATTTAGGTATACACAATGATCACATTCATCATAGGGAATTTGTACCTGCACATAATATACTTTGATTTGCCTTTTTTAAAACTATAAATGGCTTTGGGATGATTCTTGAATTACAATCACAGGGTTGACTTACTACTAATTTGTCATTCAAAATCATGTAATATCTTAAACAGTCGTTAGTCCTAGCTAAAAGGTAGCATCTCTGCTCTTCTTTCTATTTTTCTGCTGGTACTAAGATAATTTGCTGTTCAAATTTACTTAAATGTCTATTATTCAGCCAGCTCTAATGAAAATGTAACATCTATGAGTTAGGGTTAGGGTTAGGGTTAGCGTTAGGTTTAGGGTTAACTCTGAGACTAAAAAAAATATGCCACGAACATTTTAAAATCCAAGGGGCTACTTAGGCTGGTTACAAAAAGAAACCAGTAAGTAGGATAGAGAAGAAACATTTTTAAAGTTGTAAAGATGGGGAGGAGACAACATGGCTGAATAGAGGAAGAGTCTGGTTCAGAGCTATTCAGAGAAATTCAACTTAAACGCAGGTAATTGGAAGAAAGGGGAGGATCATATACACTGAAATCAAAATCAACCTCAAATAAAAGACTTCTAAATCAAGCAAAACATAAAGGACTTAGTGAAACAGCCAACCAGTCCACCCAACTGCCGTTGAGTTCCTGGATCAGGACAATTGCTCACCATACTTGGCATCTAAAAAGGGGGGGGGGGGGGAGGGAAGGAGGAGGGGGAGGTGGGAGGAGGGGGAGAGGAAGAATGTGACTAAATCAAGCCATACAGGATAGATCTAAGATATAAAGTCCCTGTCTCTTCTGCCTCTCCCTCCCCCACCGCAGTCTGTGGCTGTCTGTCCACATGGACACTTAATCTCTTTGCTCTGTCCCTGGGCCCCATCCATTCTACCGCAAGTGTAGGCCCTGGAGGTGACAGAGCGGTATGTGTGTGTCCATGTGGGCTTTCTTGTGAGTCCTGTGCTTGTCCCCGCTGTCTCTGCATACATACCTGGCTCCCCCACATCTGCATCTTCCCATGCCTTCTGCATACTCCATATTGTGGATGTTCCACACATGCTCCTGTCTCTGACGCTGTGTATCCTCTGAGATATGAGCACTGCCTGCCTTGGCATCCTCGTGGGCAGCCCTTCTGCATGTCTGCCTCCCCTGTAAGTGAGCCCAGCGAATGAGCTGGAGAATGTGGCAAACGGTGGGCAATAAGATGCCAGCCCCAGATGTGTCCATGATGAAGGCCCTCAGCCTGCCTTGGCTGGATTACCATGTTCTCGTCTTGGACCTGGAGAAGATTCTGTTGAAGGTGGCCAGAGAGGCTGGGCCAGGGTCAGCCTGTGGAGCAGCTCAGGTGCCCTCTGCTTGTCTGGCCTGGAGAGTGTTGCCCTGTGCAGAGCAGTGGGCTTTAGGAGCCACGGTGCTGTTAGGTTTTTGGGTGGATAAGGGTGGGGCAGAGGAGAAATGAAGCACTCCCTAAAGACCTTGACCTGCCATTCTTCCCCAGCTCTGGAACTCAGCCCCCAATTCTCTTTTCTGGCAGGCCCTTCAGAAGGCCCTGGCCCAGCTGGAAGCTGTGGCCTCAGAGCAGAGCCTGCTCTTGGGGGAGGGGTGTTTGCTCGTTGCCAAGCACCCAGGTTCCGGCCTCCAGCAGTGGCCACAGATACGCTGCAGGCATTGTCCCTACTTTCCTGGCTGCTCCTGCTGGCAAAACCTGCTCCTACTCTTACCTGGTCACGGCCCCTCTGGTACCAGTTGAAACTGGACTTACAGCCCTGGGGGTGTGAGCCAAACAACCCGGAGGCCTGTGGGAGCACCCTGGGCTGTCCTGGCTACTGGACAAGCCTGGGAGGGAACCGCATCTACCCTGTGGCTGGGGCCATGATCACCACCACCATGATGCTGGTGATGGGTCGTCCAATGCTGCACCGGTGGCGTTCACAGGTGACCATGGGTGGGGAGCACGGATGGCTTGTCCTCAGTACCTGCCTCCATTCGAGTCCACTGGGCCCGTAGCATTCCCCAGCCCTTCCCAGCAGCTTGTCTGCGGCTCTGTGGGCCTCCTGCCTGACCACTTCCTGTCCTGCACCTTATTGTTCCTGCATCTGCCCACAGGTCTCCACGGCTACAAGCTGTCCATTCCTGACCAGTCCCTATAGCTGTCCTCCTCCTCCAGCAACCCTTTGGAGCCCCGTTCCTCATCCAGCCCACTGGGCCCCGTGACTGCCCTAGTCCATGGCAAGCCCTCAGTGCTCATCTCCGGTCTCTTTTCCTAGCCCTTGGCCACTGCCCTGTAGCCCTACACCCTTCTACTAGCTCTGCCGCCACCCCCTCCACTCACTCCCATCTCTTCATCTGATTCTCAGCACCCACAGGTGAGCACTAGCACCTCTGGAGCCTCGAGACGGCAGGTCCCAATCTCAGACCGCACCCTGCTCCTCAGGGTCCTGCACATGCTGGATGCCCTCCTGTCCCACATAGAGGGAAACCTGCAGCACCTGGCCACTCGGCAGTGCAAATAAAGGAGACTTTATCCAGTTGACCTGATGCATGTGTCTTTCTGTTGGCCAGGTGCAGGAAGCCAGAGTCCCTCTCTGTGAGGAGTCATCAACCCAGGGGGGATCACATGTGTGAAAGAAAAAGAGCCTCACGCTCAGGCCCCACAGTTGTCACTTCTGGGCTAGGGAGCAGAGGAGTAGCTCCAGAGGGCAAGGGCGACAGAAAAAAAGAGGGGCCATACTGATGTGGCAAGTGATTTATGAGACAGGAACCCCAAAGCGAGCATTGGCTCACCTATGTGTACCTCTGAGGATTGAAGTGGCTGGTGGTAGATGGAGGCCAGTAACAGCGATGGCAGAGGTGGAGAGGAGAGAAAAGGAGAAAAGGTCCATAGGGAAAGGGGATTCGAACCAGCGGCAATCCCTGGGAGTCACATAGTTTTTCTCACTTGAGTCACGGTACCATCTGTTTGGCCCTTTGATGAGAGAGAGAGAGAGAGAGAGAGAGAGAGAGAGAGAGAGAGAGAGAGAGAGAAACAGAGAAAGAAAGAAAAAAGGCCTTTACGCAGGCAGCTCAGGAGGGCTGCCAAGAGATGCATGCATTCTCTGAAGGAAACAAAGAAACCATGATGTGCTTTTATTTGGTTTTGACGGACTGGAGTTGAAGGGGTGGGCAGAATGAGGTATTGAGAGCTGATTGGGAGAGCACTGGTGCACACGTGAAAAGCAGGAGTTCAGGCTAGGGATTTAGCTCAGCAGGCATAATTACCTGCCTGGCAGGTGCAAGGTTGTGAGTTCAATCCCCAGTACAAAAAAAAAAAAAAAAACAGGAGTTCAGTTTTCAGGCTTGTGAGAAGAACTGGAAGCCAGTGCTGAAGGGAGGCACTGTCTAGTGCCGTGTTGACTTGGAAGACTGCACATGGGAAAACTCAGCAACAGCCACTGCTTAACCAACTTGCTTTCTGTGAAAGCTTGGGAAATTTTTCTTCTCCTGGTGGCTCTCCTTAGGCATACTATGTATCATAGATCAGTTTTTTGTGGTCTCACAGAGTTATGGGATGTTACTACAGAGGTTCTCTTATATCCTGGGTCCTCACTGACCTCAGAGGACTAGGGCCTCTGTCCTCCTAACCCATTTATCTTTCTAGTTTTGGGTCTCCAAGGCCCAGTTGTTTAACATCTGGAAGACAAGATTGATAACATTGCAGTGTAATAGGGCACTAGCTTAACATTATTACTACCTTATCTGAATTTCACACACCTTTAACATAAAAAAGAACCATTATTTTTTTATCAACCACGGATGTCTTAGTATTTAGATCCCTGTAGAATGTTAACAGTTACATATTTTACATACAAAATTAGAAATCAAAGCCCTACATAATATTATAGTGTGACAGTTATGACATTTTGTAACACATTGAATTTCCATTCTGACGTAAAATATCCCTTTTAGTCAATCATCCCTATCTAATACATGGAAAGCTTTTACCTAACTTGTTGACCTGTAGTGGGATGTACATCGCTGTCATGGTTTATGTCTGTGGCCCCCAGAGCTCAGAGCTCATGAGTTTGCATTGTGCATTTGTGATTGGTTCATTGTCTAGTGCTTGGATTGATGGTGTCAGTGCTCCACCCACATAGGGGTGGAGCCAGGATGTGATGTAATGACAGGAAGAAGGTGTGTCTTGCTCTTTGCTGGTTCCTGCTTGCTGTTTGCAGCCACCATGAACTGCGGCCCAGCCATGCCCACCTGCCTTGGAGCCAACTGAGTATGGATTAAAACTTCCAAAAACTGTAAGAAATAAACCTTTCCTTTCCCAACCTGGGCTTCAGGTATTTTGTCTCAGCAATGAGTAAAAGAGTAACTAAGACAATCACATAAGTTTCTGCTAAAGGCAGAGGTCTGAATCTAAAAGAAAATCTATCATTATAAACAATCCTGTTTCACCTTTTGCGAGATCTGTAAATCTAGAGGCATGGATACTTTTAATAAAACACAAGAACAGCAATAGTCAATTGTCACAGCCATATGAAAACCTTGATTAAATTTGGCTTTATATCAAGAGCATCTTTTATGAGAAAAAACTTATTATATTACTGTTAGAAAACTTAACCTTTTGATTATGACCAGTGGAAACATCACAATAATATTTTTCACAATATTATTAGGGTGTCACCCATAAGGCTATGGAGGTGGGGGCCTCCCATTAATGAAATTTGCAGGCAGTTTCTTTATTCATCAAAAGGGAATCCTGTCTAATGGTCTTTCCATACCCTAAAGGATTTTTATCTTAATAAATTTTTTGGTGACTTATGAAAACCCAATCACATTTAATATGTTATTTTTGAACAATAAGAGACTCTCAGATCGTGATACATAAACAACGGTATCCATTAAATTTACATAACCTAGTAAAGCATCATTGTGACCAGCTGGCAACTCAGGTAAAAGTATGCTTTTAGATCTATAAATCATACTAAATTTTGAACAAATGACCAAAAAAAATGCAAAAGAAGAAAAATGTTGAACTCAAATTAATAAAAATAGTTGTTTAGGGATATGACAAACAAAAAAATACACAGATGATCTGTACAGACTGGATAGATATAAGAGACAAATAAACAGTTTACCAGACAAACACCTTAAAAAAAGTTAGAGTATACTCAAATATATTTGGCCAATTTGAATTATAATGACTCTTTTATAGTTTTTACATTTGTCAGAACTTTTTTGTGGGTCAATTAACAGAGATCTCTTGCAGTAAGAATCAGAAGGAATAAAACCTTTTATACCTGTGAAAGCAAAGACAGTAATTAAATAAAGAAAACTATTAGGCTGACAGTTCATCTGATTGGAATATCCAAATTGCAGTTTTGATAGCCACATGCAAGGACTAATAGGCAGATAAACTTGGACAAAAACTTGCACATCTATTTTTCAGAGCTACAGGATTACCTTTAGACTTTTTTTTAGTATAACCCAGAGATATGTGAAAATTTGTGTCACTCTGGAAGGGCCCAAAGACAGGAAAACTTACCATTCTGGAAATTTGTCCTTAAGTTAAGCAGCCATGGAGGAGAGAATTGCCTAGGATTAAACACTGCTCTGTGTTGTTATTTCTCGGGACCAGGGCAGCGGAGAAGTAGCAGAACAACTTCATGTAGGGCACAAGCATCAAATTCTAACCATCTCAGGTGCAAAAAAATAAATAAGATGGAGAGCTTTTCCAGGCTGAATCTATAATTCTTAGCAAAACATGTCTCTAGAAACAGAGATTATGGTCGACTCCAGCTACACTGTCAAACAGAAAAATCAATAATCAAAGAATCTGAATGGCTGTTTTTAACACTGGAATGAGAGGGAAAGAAAATGAAAACATTCCAATTCTATCCTTTAGGGCTATGGTGGGTCGATAGCCAGCAGCAGCGTCCACTAACAATGGGTATGCTCCCACCAACTGGTCCTGAAGTGAAGCTTGCCTTGCTGTTCAAGGCCTTTTAGCGTTGGCGGCGGGGAGGGTCTGCTGTAAAATTCCACAAGAAACAGGAGGCCATTTGTTTTTTGCACAGTTTGTCCCTCTGGAACATGTTTACCTCAGTTTCCAGGTCAGTTTTCAGGACAGTTGTTTACTCAAAGACCTAGTTTCAGTATGACCTAGTTTCAGCAAGACCCTAACCCCAAAATTTAGTCACAGTTCAACATGACAGCGATTGTGCTAAGCAGACCAGTTTTATAGTGTTATGAAACTTAACCTATAACAAGGTTTAATTTCTTAACCTGATTTGTTTTAGATCACAGAGAGAAAAAGACACATAAACATGGAGAGTTCTAAATTCCCTACTTACTTTCTACAAGGGATATTGTCCTTGAGAAGCTTGGACAAAATCAGCTACAAATGAGTACAACCTGATGAAGGCGAGGGTTTCAGTTATGGCTGGCCAAGAAGCTCCATCCTCAAGATGCAAGTAGGGGAAGCCCCAGACTCTATAACAGCGGCTGAAGCTTTGATTAAAATTGTCTAAGAAACCTCTACTCAGGTTCTACAGGTCAAGGAAAAGTAGCCTCAGACTCGGTGATAGTGGATGCCTTAAGGGCCAGAGGTATCTGGTTTTCCTTAGGCTCACATTTATACTTGAAAACAAGGGATTATTTCCTTAGTACAAAGTCCGAACTTGAAGCAATTTTTATAGTATAATTCTAGTTGTGAAATAGCACCACAATCAATATTTCTCTTTATATTAACAATGATTTTTAAAAAGGAAGCAATTCTTCATATTGAGATGCAGACATTGACCAGGACAACATGTGAATCTAGGGTAAATGTCCCTGAGCTCAATGATTTGCCATGGTTTTAATTTTTTAAGTGGTTTAAATCAAACAATATCCAGGAACAAGTTAATTTTGATTACTAAGATCATGCTTAACCACCAATGGAAAACAGCAACAGCCCTTCGGTGTTTGGACACACAAGGTTTAAAACATTTTAAATAGTCTGGGGGCACAGGCCAAGGAACATCAAAAGCTCCATGTGGATCTGGGTCTGAGCCAGGGCACAGTGGGTGGCCTTTTATTTATTTATTTATTTATTTATTTATTTTTCTCCCTATTTCTGCTCTAAAACAAAAACTTTGAGGGCACTAGTACTTAACAGACCTATTAACATTTTACCAAGATCTAAGGTGAAAAAAATCTCAGGAGAAACAGCTTCCCCACTGCCATGAGCTCTGCTGTAAAATTTCTCCCACCTTATCACAATTTTGAATATCCAAGGTTCCTGCCTGCAGAAACCACAAATTATATTTAACTTTTTGGTCAAGATGTGAGTGCTGATTTGAGCTCTGGCCTACTTCGGCAACATAAACAGTAAAGACAAATATCTTTGTTCTTTTACTGACAAATTCTGCCCCATTATCCTAACTAACTGAAAACTTGGCACTGCACCAAGTGCTTGACCTTCCACCGGCTCTTTGGACGCCCCTGGCTTCATCCCATGGAGTCTTATTGCCATCTAGTATCCTCTTCTTCCCACTAGGGAGGGTCCTCCCTCTCAGGCCTAATTAGGAGGCCCCTGCTCTGGCGCCAGCTGTCAGGGACCTGGCCAAGATTCCCAGTTGCCTGTATGAGGGGTACAGTGAAAGTAAAATAAGAAACAGAGACAAATTTAGTAATGCATGAGGGGGGAGCTGGGAGCTCAGTTTCTCTGGTTGGGCAAAGACCTGTGTTAACAGTCTAGGAAAGTTAGTTTTACTTCTTCACCTGTCTTGGTAAATTGCCCAGGCTGGCCTCAAACTTGCAGTCTTCCTGCCTCAGCTCTCCAAATAGCTGGAATTACAGGTCTGCACCACTAAACTGGCTCAGATGAGGTTAATTTTTCAAGTTTTATGAAAATACTCGCCCCTTGGGGCAATCACGGTGAGGCTTCTCCCAGAGCCCGACAGTGCTGGGTGGGAAGGTGAGCTTCTCCAGCCTATCATCAGGTCCAACTCTGCACTCTGTGAGGTGTGGTAAGCACCGTTTGCCGGCCTGTACTGTGATGTGCATGTACATCAATGGCCACGGGAGGCCTGCCCCCCACACGGAGGGAAGCGAGGTGGGTGAACACACTTGAAAAGACAATGGCTGGACCACTGGGACCTGAAGGACAAGTGACCAGAGGATGGGAGGGAGCTCCAGTCAGGAGCAGCAGATAGCAGTGCCAGGTGGGGGACACAGCCACATTCCCAGAGCCATGAAGTGCTCAGGATTTCATAGCAAAGGTGCTCCAGGGGCAGAGGGATGGGCTGGGGAGGGACAAGTTGGTGACTCCTACAGAGGGCGTGGTGGGCAGAATAATAATTACATGAATATGTCCAGGTCCTGATCCCTGCAACCCATGACTGTGTCACCACGAGTGGGAGAAGTAACTTTACAGATGGGATTAGGGAGAGGAATTTTAAAAGGCACAGTCACTGTGGATTATGTCACAGGCCCAGTGTAACTCCATTAGTCCCAAGAAAGCAGAGGAGGAGGCCAGAGCTTGTTAGAGACTCACAGTGTGAGATTCACTTGACCCTCCTCATGTAGCTCAGGATCCCAGAAACCCAGAGGGTCCCAGAAGCAGGGAGTACCCTCAGGTGACAGGCAGCCCAGAAACTGGAACCCCAGTCCTCCAGCCAGTGGGAATGAACTGCTGCCAACATCCTAGTGTCCCCTAGGACCTCTGGATGGGATGAAGCCCTGATGATGCCTGGAGTTCAGCGCAGTGATTCCTACATTGGAGGCCGGGGCACAGATTGGAGAGGTGATAAATGTGTGCTGTTCCAAGTCACTAAGCTCGTGGTAATTGTGTGTGTGTGTGAGTGTGTGTGTGGTACTTGGATTTGAATCCATGGCCGCATACATTCTAGGAGAGCACTGTACTACTGAGCTCACCCCAGCCCAGGGACAGTTTGCTATTACAACAACAGAAAATTAATGATGTACATAGCAAGAAGAAGCACTGCTATAACAAACACCAAAAATGAGGAACTGACCCTGGAATCAGGCAGTGGCCAGAGACTGCCCAAGAGAAGAAAACAGAGGAGCAAAACAGAAAAAGTCAAGACAATAGATGTGGGGCACTCGGGGAGGCTGAAATAGGAAGACTGCAAATTTGAGCCCTATCTGGGCTACTTAGTGAGACCCTGTCTCAAAACAAAAAATATAGAAAGGTCTGGAGGTGTAGCTCAATGGTAGAATGCCCCTGGGTTCAATCCCACAGTATTGGAAAAATAAAAAATGAAACAAACTAAAAACAACCTAAATTTGCCTTCAGTCAACCATTAGGAGAAATCTGAACTTTAAGGATGGTCTGCTGAAGGATTAAAAGGACATGAAGAATATGTTTTTGGACGCTGGAAAGAAAAGAGAAAAGGAAAAGAAAAGAAAAGAACTCTTGATATATAGTCACAGGAAGCGTGGAAGAATTGTATATCATAGTAGAGTGAAAAGCAGAACTTGTAAGTTATGAACTTGGACCAAAGCAGCAACGATTCCAAGCAAAATGTCAAAGATACAGCCTTGTTTCTTCTTGCTACTCAGGGAAAGTGTGAGGACAGGGAGATAAATCAGGGAAGAACTGTCAGGCAAAATGAGGTCTGGACTCATTATTGGAAATTCTCAATCAACTGTTCAGAAAAGCACTGTACTCTGAATGTTAGAGTTGATGCAATTTTAATCATCTTATTTTCTTTGTGATGGATAACATATTTATAGAAATAGCATAGTAGAAGGGTGCGATTTTCAGGACAGTGAGTTAGGGAGCTGAAGTTTGCAGAAACTAGTAGCATTTTTTGTGAAACTCAAGAAGCCTCCATGCACACTTGCCACATGCAGGAGAGAATCTAAGCAGGAGGTTGGCAGTTTTAGGATATTTTGTTATTCCTGTCATTTCAATACTCAGGCTAAAGTGGCTTTCCTGTCACAAAGAATTTGAAGAGACAGTACTTCCTTCTCTTCCTTTTGGCAACCGGACATTTATGAAAATCTTTATCAGATCATTGACTGATCTCAGAGACAATGGAACAGAAAGTTTGGTGATCACACACAACAAAGAATATACATTGCAAGATAGTATGGAAAAGTTACAAACAAGTAGCCCCAGGTTTTTTTATTTTTGGTACCGAGAATTGAACTCAGGACCTTGTGCTTGCCAGGCAGACACTGTGCCACTGAGCTATATCCCCGTGCCCCAGATTTTAGTAAATAGAAGCCAGCAGCCTTTGAAAAGTGGGGAACTTGGATTTTGAGGTGACACATAATATTCTAACTCCAGTTCTGAAAATAATAGTATTGCTTCTTGGCCTTTTGTCTAAGAAAAAATGCTAAAAACATTAATAGAAAGACAGAAATTAAAGAGAGAGAGAGAGCAAGGAGAGAGAGAGAGAGAGAGAGAGAGAGAGAGAGAGAGAGAGAGAGAGAAAGCAAGAAAGCAAGAAAGCAAGAAAGAAAGAAAGAAAGAAAGAGAATTCTGGCACTAAAGAGTGAAATAATGGAATTGAAAATTTTTCTAGAAGGTTCAACAGCAGCTTGGAATGGGCAGAAGAAAGGGTTAGTGAGCCAGAAGATAACATCCAGTCTGAGATCAGTAAGAAAACCAATGAATAAAAAGTAACAGGTCTCAAAGAGCCTTGGGGACCTGTCAATTAGAATAATATATGCATTATGGGGTTTCCAGAAGGATAGAAAAGAGAAGGAATCAGCTGTACACTAGCAAAAAGAGCTTCATTATGTTTGTGTTATGTTTGCCGATGCCCAAGTTATATGACCAAATTACTTGTTAATTCCCTTCACAAATGCAACTATTTTCTACAATTGGACACCCTGGGGCACTGACCACATTGTTATAAAATAGCTATAGCGCCATCATACTGTTCTGTATGCGCCATCTTCCTGGATGACCTGATTGATATGTTAACCATTGTTCCCCTCTGCAAAGGACAGATGTTATCTAAAATTAAGTGCTAAAATTAGCTGACAAAAGATTGTAAATTCCTGCAAAACTTCTCTGTCTTCAAGCAAAGGGAAACGAAGTTCTTCTTAATTGTACTTTCTATAAAAGTCTGTCAAAATTTTTCTTCTTTCTTTGCTGGTTTGTTTCCTTTTCTATTTTTTGTTTATTTTTTGTTTGTTTTTTGGGGGGTTCTCTGTTCTAATCTATTTATTTTCTTTTCTTCTTTCCTCAATTTACTTCTATAGACTTAACCATATTTTCATTTTAGTGAATAGTCACTCTAATTTTTCTTGTCATCATACACATAAGTGAAATAAATCAAACTCACATGTATAAATACCAAATAGTTTCCCTAGTGTAAGGAATGGTAAGAATACATAAAAGTATGGGATAATCATAATTCCCCATTATATTGCTTTGAAGCCTATAATGTTTTCATTCATTAATTGGAATGGGTTTATTCTGGGTTGCTTGATTTTATTGTCTGTGATGGTATGAACAATTATTTTGAAGAAAATAAGACAATATAATAGCTAGTGCTGATTTAATAACATTTTGTTTTGAAGTCCTGTGAAGCTTTTGTTCTTCTGTCTCCATTGGTTTTATCATGTTGTATCTTATTGGATTTTATTATATGTGATAGTATAAACAAAATTTTTATAGACAAGGAGATAATATAGAAACCATTGTTCGTTCTCTGTTAGTTTCTTCTAAATACCCTGTAATACTTTCATTCTCTTGAACTGTTTTACACTGTCATGTTATATTTGATGTTATAGTATATGAAGTTACACTCAAATATTTCAAGGAAAGAGACACTATGGTAACTACTGTTATGTCAGGTTATCTTGTGGTGAAACACTATGTTGCTTAAATTGTTCTGTTCTGACCTGTGTTGTTATGTTGTTATGTCCTCTTTTATCTTAATCTCCTTCTTTTTTTTTTTAATTTTTTAATAACAAAAAAGATTGTATTTAAAATTTTTTTTCTGGTCAACTTCACTAATCCCTTGCTTACTCCCTCATTCTTCTTTTCTGTCCTCTTCTCTAATTTTCCAAAGCTAATGAGATCATCCTTTTCCTTCAGCCTTGCTTCTGCTTTATTTCTTTTCAATTACTTCTGTTCTGCCCACTAGTTCTTAAAGACACATACCTAACATTTCTGAAATGTTAGTAACCAAAGTAAAAAACAAATCCATGAGGCTATCAAGGAAATCAGATCATAAATAATCTCTCAGATGCTACTATAATTGCCAGCTTGTTACTTTAGCTAGAATATCATATATTCTGTAATCAGTTGTTCTGGCTTCTGTAACAATAATGGGAAGCCCAGGTCCTGATAGATTAATAACTGAATTCTAAAAGAAATTTAGAGATGATTTAATGCCAGTACTCCTCAACTCTTTAATCAAACTGAAAGGGAAGCAATTCTCCATAACTCATTTCTGAAGGCAGGTATTACCCTGATACCAAAACTAGAGAAAGTTCAAACCAAAAAGAGAACTATAGGCCAATCTCCCTAATAAACATAGATGTAAAAACCCTCAATAAAATACTACAAACAGAATGCAGCAAATCATTAATAATATTGTACACCATGACCAAGTGGGATTAATTTCAGGTAGTAGGGATGGCTCAACATATGCAAATCAATAAACATAATACACCATATCAAAAGAGCCAAAGACAAAAATCACATGAGTATCTCAATAGATGCAGAAAGTTTTTGATAAAGTCCAACACTCATTCACAATAAAAACCCTGTAGAAAATCAGAATAGATGGTCTTTATCTCAATCTGATAAAAGCTACCTATGATAAACCAAAAGCCAATATCACCTAAAATGGACAAAACCTGAAAACTTGCACTCTAAAATCAGGAAAAGACAATGTTGCCTACTATCACCATTCCTACTCAATATAGTTCTATATATATTAGCCAAAGCAATCAGACAAGAAAGAGAAATAAAAGGAATAAAAAGAGGAAAGGGAGAAGTTAAATTTTTATTTGCAGGTGACACAATACTCTCCATAGAAGACCCCAAAAACTCGAGCAAAAAACTTCTAGAATTAATAAGCATAGTAGTATAGCTGGATACAAAGTCAATACTCAAAAATCAATAGCACTGGCCAGTGGCAGTCATGTGGGCTGCCAGGAGGGGAAACAAGAAGCTAGCCCCTTCCTGTGAGCCAGCCAGCATATGGGCTGGTAGACAAGAATAGTTGAACCAGAGTTTAGCAAAGATGGCAGACAGATAAGAGCAGAATACAGAGGCTCCCTGAGACAGACAACTCAGATGCCAAAATAAAACATCATAGGGAGGTCCAGATAGAGGGAGATGGATCCTCTCAACCCAGAAAGAAACTAAAGGGGAAAAAAACAGTCAGACATGCAGTCCCGGAGCTACTATTGGAGCAGCTAAGATTTTGGAGCTCTCACTGCAGTGCACAAACTTGCGCAGCCGTGACTCATTGAGCCACCCAAATTCCCACCACTTCAACTAGCTGGAACCACAGTCACACTGAAGTTGGAGGTTGGCAGGCCCAACAGAGAATGAAGCCAGCAAGGGACCTGCATTAACCTGTGGTGAGTGCTGGGAATAAGACCCTTCTATAGGAAAGGGGCACCAACCGGATGACATTTTGGAATTGGGCGGGTCTGGCAGAAACAAGGAACAGCAGTGACTTCACTCAGTTGTTCTCTTCCCAGACCAGATTGGTGGGGTATGCTTGGCCTGGGTCACGCCCCTGGCTGAGACCAAATAAATCATCCCAAACCAATTCCCTACTCATGGGGCACACTAACACAGTGAAGGCCTCAGCAAGTTGACTGACCTGGAGGGGAGGGGCCCAGTTTGCATCTCAATAGCACCCTGGAGTGGGCAGAAATACCTAGCCAGCACACTTCAGAACCATAACCAACAAGGAAAGGGACTGGGACCTCCTCTATGCACCTGTATGGAAGAAACAAAAAACATAACAAAAGGAAGAAACAAGAAAAAGTCCCCAGCCCCCAGCCCTTAAACATTGATCCAGGAGAGATAAATACAAAAGAGACTGAGGGCAGCAAACATGCAATACCAGACACGGTATCAGTGGGCATAAAGAGATATCTTCGGGATCTCATAGATGAGCTCAAAAGTGAAATATTTAATCAAGTAAAACAAGATACAAGTAGATTAATAAAATAAATGCTAAGCACACCTCAAGAAGACACAGGCAAGTAGTGCTGAGAATTTCTGTCCCGGCTAGACTGCTTACTGAGACTTCTACCGCCTACAGGCCTCATGGAAGGACTCTTACAGACCGGAAAGACACACAGTGATCTTTTAATATATTATGGAGGATGTCAAAGATGTAAGATCTAGCCAATTGCTCAGTACACACAATTAAGTTGCCATTTGACTCTTCCGGGAGAACATGGCGGACAGATAACAGCAACTACCGGAGGCTCTCTGAAAGACTCGGCTCAGAAGCCAGGAATGGTGCGGACTAAGGAGACATAAGCAGGTGGAGATATGCTCTGCTGACTCAGGAACGAACTGGGCTGAGAGAAGCCAACTTGGAATGCAGTCCTGGTGCTAAAACAGGAACAGAAAAGACTCGGTGTGGAGGCTGGAACCGCGCCATTGTAAGCCGCGATTTGGGTTTCCCGCCGCGCAGCGGCTGGCTGCCTCTACAGCGGCTCGGCAAGGGGAGAGACGTGCAGAAGCTCTGAGAACGGCAATCTGCGAACGGCAGGGAGGCGTGCACTGACTTATGGTGAGGTGAGTGAGAGAAACTGATACTCTACCACAGTTTGACTCCAGCAGAGGACTTTCTGGGCCCGAGCAGTCCTGCGGGAGCAGGGCGCGGTGGCGACTCCAGCCACACATCCCCCTCTCGGGCGGGATTGGTGAAAAGTGCCTGGCCTGCGTGACGCTGCCGGCGGACCTGGTAGACTGTCCCAACCCAGATCCCAGAGCCTGACGGTGGCCGGGAGGGGAGACGCGTAGGCTGCCTGGTCCGTAACTCCCTGGTGCGCAGCGGTGAGCGGGAACACCTAACTGGCGCAATTCGATCAGGCTGTGGCTGACTGGGAGAGAAGCTGGGCCTCTTATATAAGCTTGCATATATAAGGAACAGAGAAGAAGAGGCAGCATGGGAAGAGGCAGCAACAAGAAAGTCTCCTCGGCCCCCAATTCTGAGAAACAGGCAATAGCAGACACCGCACCAATACACATAAGGCACCATATAGCGAGCCTCATAGACCAATTCAGGAATGAAGTTATCAACGACCTGAAGCTAGAAGTATGCAGAATAGTTAGAGAAATGCTAAGCACCACCCAAGAAAAAACAGGTGATGGAATGGAAGAACAGAAAAAAGGGGAGAATTGTTTGATGGAGAAAACAGAGAAAGCATAGAATACGTGAAGCAGGTTCAAAGGGACTACCAAGATACTAAGAAGTCTATCGAAGACTGGCATAACAGCTTGAAAGAAACTAAGGACAGACTATCTGAACTGGAGGGCACACTTGTAATATGGGAGAATGAAATGAAAAACTTCTTAAAAATAACAAAGAAACAAACAGCAATAATACAAAGACAAGAAGATGATAAGAGGATCCATAACTTAAGGATTAAGAACATAAAAGAAGAAGTAGGGATGCAAACAAGTGAACTACAAAAGCTACTCACAGAAATAATCCAGGAGAATTTTCCTAATTTAGCAAAAGGTAAAGATACTCAGATGTATGAGGCATACAGGACCCCAGCTACCTACAACCCAAACAGAGCAACACCCAGGCATATAATAATAAAAATTCCAGAAATTCAATACAAGAACAGAATATTAAAAGCTGTAAGAGACAAGAAACAGACCACTTACAAGGGAACACCCATCAGAATTACAGCAGATTTCTCTGCACAAACCATCAAATCACGAAGAGCGTGGGGGGAAATAATTCAAGCATTGAAAGATAATAATCTCCAGCCAAGATTGAGATATCCTGCACAACTGTCCCTGGAAATTGATGGAAAAACAAGGTGCTTCCAGGATAAAGAGGAACTGGGGGAATTTGCAACCACCAATTCAACTCTACAGAAAGTATTGCAGGATATTCTAAAAAAAGAAAAATACAAAGAACCCAGAAATAGTGGCGGGGAGGCCACAACGAATGGAGCAGAGAACAAAATGAAGAAGACAAACTGACAGCTACTGACAGAAAAAGAGCTCAACAGAAATGAGACAGAGAAGACTGGATGATAGGAACAGCTATTTTGGAGAAAATGACATCTTAATAGGTAATACTGATTTAGTATCATCTTGTTTTGAAGTCTCATCTAGCTTTTGTCCTTCTGTCTCCAATGGTCTAAATAGGCTGTATCTTATTGGATTTTATTATGTACGATAGTATAAGCAAAAACCTTTTAAAGACAAGGAGATTATACAGAAACCATTGTTCATTTTCTGTTAGTCGATTCTAAATACTCTGTAATGCTGTCATTCTCTTGAATGGTTTTACATTGTTTTGATATACTTAATGCTACAGTATACGAAGTTGTACTCAAGGATTTCAAAGAAAGAAACAATATGGTAACTACTTTTAGGTTAGGATTATCTGGTGGTGAAACACTATTCTGCTTAAATGGTTATGTTTTGATCTGCGCTGTTTCATTGTTATGCCCTCTTTTATCTCAATCTCCACTCCATTATTTACTTTTTTATCTTTATCCTTTTAATTAAAGGAAAAAAATAGCAGGATATATTATAGTAACCCATTTTGACTTTTCATTACCTTGATTTAAAGCCCTGTATTACTCTCACCATCTGGTTTTTAACTGATGTCCCCCTATTCTGTTTTGCTGGATAGTATCAGGTTCGAAAGTTTAGGCATCAGCTGTGAAGATAATGAGATTCATTATGACGCCCATTCTTGTTGACTTTTAGCTACTTTTGAAGACCTACAATGTCTCCAATGTTTTGGTTTTGTCGGTTTTATTCTTTACTGTTTTGTTCAATTGTATTATAACTAATGATATAGGCAATTCTATTAGAGATAGCGGGAGACATTATGGTAACCATTGTTGATCACCTGTATTATGTTTTTACATTATCTATTATGTCCACCCTTTTGACTTGACCGATTCTGTTCTGTTATGTCACATTTGGTTTTACTCTCTTCCAAAAAAGTAATAAGAACCGTGGGAGCAATGAAACCCAAAATGTGTAATAGTCATGGTACAAAAGAGAGGAAAAGAAAGTGCTCTAAACTATATAACTGCATGTATATTTAAGTGTATAAGATAGAAAATGATATCACAGAGTTTTATTGGATCAATGAACAGAACTGTTTGCAGTATCATTGATGGAATGTCCACTTTACAAGCTTTAATTTTGTGACTTGAACAATTATTTCTAAGATGACAATATGTAATCCATTAACTAGTGATTTCCTACTGTTCATTTTTTTTCTGTAAATCTGTATAACTTGTACCCTTTCCCTGCTTTTTTTTTTTCTTTTCTCCTTAAATAAAATTAAAAAAAAAAAAAGAAGAAGAAGACACAGGCAAAAGAATGGAGGAACACAAAAAAGGAGAGAAATGTTCAATGAAGAATATTAAAAAAATAGAGAGTACATGAAGCACATTCAAAGAGATTACCAGGAAATAAAAAAAAAAAAACTCCATTGAAAGCTGGCAAAACTGCTTGAAAGAAACTAAGGATACAACCCTAACAGAGAAACACCCAGGCATATAATAATAAAAATCCCAGAAATTCAATACAAGAACAGAATATTAAAAGCTGTAAGAGACAAGAAACAGATCACTTACAAAGGAACACCCATCAGAATTACAGCAGATTTCTCTTCACAAACCATCAAATCACGAAGAGCATGGGGGGAAATAATTCAAGCTTTGAAAGATAATAATCTCCAGCCAAGATTGAGATATCCTGCACAACTGTCCCTGGAAATTGATGGAAAAACGAGGTGCTTCCAGGATAAAGAGGAACTGGGGGAATTTGCAACCACCAATTCAACTCTACAGAAAGTATTGCAGGATATTCTAAAAAAAGAAAAATACAAAGAACCCAGAAATAGTGGCAGGGAGGCCACAACGAATGGAGCAGAGAACAAAATGAAGAAGACAAACTGACAGCTACTGACAGAAAAAGAGCTCAACAGAAATGAGACAGAGAAGATTGGATGATAGGAACAGCTATTTTTGAGAAAATGACATCTTAATAGGTAATGCTGATTCAGTACCATCTTGTTTTGAAGTCTCATCTAGCTTTTGTTCTTCTGTCTCCAATGGTCTAACCAGGTTGTATCTTATTGGATTTTGTTATGTACGTTAGTATAAGCAAAAACCTTTTAAAGACAAGGAGATTATACAGAGACCATTGTTCATTTTCTGTTAGTCAATTCCAAATACTCTATAATGCTGTCATTCTCTTAAATGGTTTTACATTGTTTTGATATACTTAATGCTACAGTATATGAAGTTGTACTCAAGGACTTCAGGGAGGGAGTCAATATGGTAACTATTTTTAAGTCGGAAATATCTGGTGGTGAAACACTATTCTGCTTAAAAGGTTATGTTTTGATCTGCCCTGTTTCGCTGTTATGCCCTCTTTTTCTTTTTCTCAATCTCCACTCCATTATATACTTTTTTATTGTTATCCATTTAATTAAAGGGAAAAATATAGCAGGATATAATATAGTAACCCACTTTGACTTTCTATTTTCTCGATTTGAAGCCCTGTATTACTCTCACCATCTTGTTTTTGACTGAGGTTCCTCTATTCTGTTTTGCTGAATAGTATCAGGTTCGAAAGTTTAGGCATCAGCTGAGAAGATAATGAGATTCATTATAACGCCCATTCTCGTTGACTTCTATCTACTTTTGAAGACCTACAATATCTCCAATGTTTTGGTTTTGTCGGTTTTATCCTTTACGGTTTTGTTCAATAGTATTACAACTAATGATATAGGCAATTCTATTAGAAATAGCGGGAGGCATTAGGGTAACCATTGTTGATCACCTTGTATTATGTTTTTATATTATCTATTATATCCACCCTTTTGACTTGACCGATTCTGTTCTGTTATGTCACATTTGGTTTTATTCTCTTCCAAAAAAGCAATAAGAACAGTGGGAGCAATGAAACCCAAAATGTGTAATAGTCACTGTACAAAAGAGAGGAAAAGAAAATGCTCTAAACTATATAACTGCATGTATATTTAAATGTATAAGACAGAAAATGATATCACAGAGTTCTAATGGATCATTGAACAGAACTGTTTGCAGTATCATTGCTGGAATGTCCACTCTACAAACTTTAATTCTGTGACTTGAACAATTATTTCTAAGATGGCAATATGTAATCTATTAACTAGTGATTTCCTACTGCGCATTTTTTTCTTCTGTAAATCTGTATAACTTGTACCCTTCACTGTTTTTTTTTCTTTTCTTTTCTCCTTAAATAAAAATTAAAAAAAAAAAAAAAAAAAAAAGAAACTAAGGATAGTCTATCAAAACTTGAAAACAGATTTGCAATGGTGACCATGAAAGGAAATGTTTCTTAAAAATAACAAGGAAACAGGCAGTAACAACACAAAGGCTAAAAGATGACAAGAGGATCTATAACTTAAGAATAAAGAATGTGAATGAAGAAGCAGGGATACAAACAAAGGAATTACAAAGGTTATTCACAGAAATAATTAAGGAAAACTTCCCAAACATAGGAAAAGAAAATGATATTCAGATGTATGAGACATACAGAACTCCATCCACCTACAACCAAAACAGAGCCACATCCAGACATATAATAATCAATATCTCAGAAATACAATATAAGAATAGAATATTAAAAGCCATCAGAGAAAAGAAACAGATCACCTATAAAGGAAAACCCATCAAAATCATGGCAGACTTCTCAACACAAACCATCAAATCAAGAAGAGCTTGGAATAAAGTATTCCAAGCCCTGAAAGAAAATAACCTCCAGCCCAGATTGATGTACCCTGAAAAGCTGTCTCTAGAAATTAATGGAAAAACAAGATGCTTCCAAGACAAAGAGGAACTGGGGGAATTCACAAACACCAATCCAACCCTACAGAGAATACTGCAGGGCATTCTAAAGAGAGAGAAAAGTACCAGAATTTTAGAAACAGTGGCAGCGAGGCCTCAATGAATGGAGCAAAAAGTGGAATATAGGAGAAAAGCAGGCAACTAATCACAGAAAAAGAGCACAACTGAAATGAGGCAGAGAAGGTTGGCTATAATCTCTAATGTAGATGGCCTTGATACACTAAAAAAAAAAAAGAAAAGAGAAACCTACAGGCAGAGTAGATCAGGAGGTAGGGTCCACTGAGGTGGTCTTTATAGGATATATAATTAACCTGAAAAAGGGTTTACAGACTGAAAATCAGTATGAGAAAACAATGCTCTATATAACAGGGAACCAGAGAGTAATAGGGGCAACTCGACCAGCACCTGCAGATAGGTTGGAAAGACAGGCTTTAATAGGTAAAAGAACATTACTTGAGATCAAGTCCAGGAGAGAGAAGGCTCAGAACCACCTAGGTAAATAGCAGGTTGCCCCCACACACACACAATCTAAAAACTGAGGAAGGTGATGAAGCCCAAAAATGCATAGTGCACCCTGGGGGAGTGAAAGGGGAGGAATAGTCTTTAAAAAGATGGCAGAGGATATTGTTAATAGTATATCAGGATTTAAAACCCATATTACTCACACCGCTCTGCTTAGATAGATTATATTCTGTCCCAGTTTGTCTACTTGCACTAGATCTGAGGACACAGACAACTATCCCAAAAATAACAGGATATAGTACAGTAATCAGCCTTAATTTCCTATTAACTTAATCTGGAGCCCTGTATAACTTAGACTGTTTTACCATGATTGATCTTAGTTAAATCTGGCTTGTTTGACTGCTGTTTGGTATCAACAGATTTTATTCAAAACTGTTATGATTGATAGTATCAAGTTTGAGAGTATAGGCAACTACACTGAAGATGACAAGATTCACTATGATACCCATTCTGGTTTGGTTATTACCTGTTTTTGAAGTTTTACACTATCTACAAAATTTTGTTTTTACTAGTATTGTTATGTACTGCTATATTCAATTATACTATCTGATGATATAGACAATTCTATTGACGATAACAAGAGACAACACAGTAACCATTGTAGAATACCTTGTACAGTGGTTTTATATGACTTTCATTTCATGTGTTTATAGGAATATGTTTTATTTTGCCTTGCTTTGTTTTGTTTCTCCGTCTAATATAGAAAGGATAGAAATACATTTTGAAACATATGCATGCATAGAACCTATAAACAGTTTTCAAGAACGGATCTTATAGTGCTTGATGCAGTAAACAACTACTTTGAAGAAAAAGAGACACTACAGTACCCAGTGATGATTCCATAGTGTCATGATGTGAAATCCAGCAATACTATTATTCTTTGTTCAGATTTTAGTCTGCTTTGGTTTGTTTAATCTCAACATAAACGAAGGTATGGATAACTGCATGTATGTTTCAGTGTATAGGATTGATAACCATATTACTAAGTTTTTGTTGAATAGTTGAACAGAACTGTTTGCAGTCTTGCTGTTTGAATCCCCACTTTGTATGCTTCACTTTTGTAATCTGAACAACTATTCGTAAGAGGACAATATGTAATCATCAACTAGTGATTTCTTACTGTTTATTTTTTTCTTTGAAAGTATTATTTCTACCATTTTTCTGTTTTTTTAGTCTTTCTTTAAATAAAAAAAAAAAAGAATAGTTGAACCTCCCAACCTAATAAGCAACAGGCTGATTCAGAGAAACACAGGCTAAGATGATAGCTACTGAATTTAAAAAAAAAAAAAAAAACTTAATTCCTATATTTTCTGTCTGACTTTGCAGGCCTAAAGTTGGTAGTCTGAGCACCTATTTAGAGGATAATAATATGCAATATAGAAACCAGAGGGGATCTCCTTCTAAAAATGATAGTCAATTATTTTAAAAATTCAAAATTTTAAAAATGAAATTGAAAACACAATTTCATTTACAATAGAATACAAATGAATGCAATATTTAGGAACAAATTTAGTGAAGTACAAGCAATATATGTACAATGAAATTTTCATTATTGAAAGAAATTTTGGGAAGGCTTAAACAAATTTAAAGATATCCAGTGTTTGTAGATTAACACACTTAAGATAACAATACTCATAAATTTATTCATAGATTCCATGCAATTCTATCAGAATTTTAGCTGGTTTCTTTATAGAAATTGATAAACTGGCCTTAAAATTTATATGAAATTTCAAGGAACACGGAATAGCCAAGTAGTCTTTGAAAAGGAAAACAAAGCTACCAGCCTCATCCCTCTCAATTTCAAAACTTACTACAGTTTAAATCTTCAGGTCTTTGGATTAGGTATTAGTTTCTTAGATACGATTCATAGAACAAAAACAATCAAAGAAAAAAATAGATAAAGTGGGCTTCATAAACTTCATAAAAGTTAAAAACTTTTATTCATTAAATAGCACCATCAGAGTAATGAAAAGTAAAGCCCACAGAACAGGAGAAAAATTTTCCTAATTAGATATTGGAAAGGGACGTGGGCCTAGAATATATAAAGAACTTCTGAAAATCAGTAATAAAAAGACCAATGATCCAGTTAAGATAGGCAGAAGATTTAAATAGGTATTTCTTCAAAGATACATAAATGGGTCAACATCAAAAAGTCAGGTAAATGTTAACAAAAATAGAAAATAACTTACACACAGATATAAAATAGTAGTCCCAATTTGTTAGACTCAGAACTTCTAATCCTAGGTATATTACCCAGAAAAACATATGTCCGCAGAAACATGAATGTTTACAGCAACACTGTTTATAACAGTTCAGAGGTACAAATAACCCAAACACTTAGGAATAGGTGGAGAGATAATCTAAATGCGGTTATTTAAGGAATGGGGAATTATTTGGCAATGGGAATTTACGGAGTATTGATACAAGCTATAATATGGATAAACTTTGAAAACAATATGCTAAGTGAAAGAAGTCAGACATCTAATCATGTAAAATATCCAAAATAAGCAAATCAATAGAGACCCAAAGTAAATTAGGGATGGCTAAAGACTGAAGAGGAGGGAAACAGGTTTGATTGATGATGGGTGTGGCATTTATTTGGGAAGGAATGAAAATGCTCAAGAATCAGATAGAGCAGTGGTTGTACAACCTTATAAACTAAATGCTGAGTTTCATGGAATATGAATTATAACTTTGCAAAGAAACCTAGGGCTAGGAATGTAACTCAGTAGTTGAGTCCCTACTTGAGTTATACAAGGACCTAGGTTCAATTCCCAGCTCCACAAAGTAATTAATTAGTTAATTAAGACATCTACGGACAAATGTTAAGGTATTTATTTATTTAGAAAAAGAGACTTGCTCTGTAGTTCATGCTGGCCTTGAACTCACTATGTAGCCAAAACTGGCCTTGAACTCATGGCAGTCCTCCTACCTCAGTCTCCCAAAGTGCTAGGATTACAGGCATGTGCCACCACGCTTGACAAGACTGTATAAAAGACAGGAAAGAATTCTCAAACAAATGGAAGCACAATCCATGTCCTTCAAAGGGAAAGCCCAATATCATAAAAGCTTTTCTTTCCCAAATCAATATATTTGTAGTCAAAATTCTAGATTGACATTTTAGGAAATTAACACTGACCCTATGAAATACTTAATAGAACTTTTTATATTTTAGAATATCTTCAAATAGCCTAAGTCCTCAGAAATATCTGAATTTGTAAGTTATTTTAAAATTTGAATTAGATCTCTTTGGTGCCTTATTCATGATAGATCTTTAGTGGCCTCCTCGATGCATCAAGTCTTGGCAATTTATATTCTTCTAGAAAATCATAAACCCTTAAGGTTGTAAATGTAACATTCTCTTATGTTTACTTAAATCTCCCAGTAATTATCTCAGTTTTCTTTTTCTCTGTTTTCTTTCTTGATCACCTGGATTTGTGACATATTCTCAGTAATGCTTGCCTTGTTAAAACACTACCTTTTAACTTTCTTTTCCACTATCCATTGTTGTTTTCTAGATTCATCCAGCCTATCTTTTCTAGTTTCCTAACGAGCACTGAAGCCCGAGTAAAGGGAAGACAAGGAGGCGTCACCTCTGAGAAGAGCTCTGTGTTCTGCCACACACACTGCTGCTCTCTTCTCATGAGACTGGCCATAAGAAGGGATTGTAGATGAATGTCACAGCAGAAGAAACCTGGCATGGAATGTCACCCAAGCGCTCTCTTTCCATCCTGAGCTCAGCATATCTCTGACAGAGGACAGTAGACTAGTGGTACAGGTTTCCATGAGGCTTTTTTCTGAACAAGACTCAACCCTGTGGCAGATACCTTAATCTCTATGTCATAATGCAACTGTGAATTCATAGCTTTCCCTTCCCTCATATTAGTAATGCCAGGGCTTGGGAAACAGAAATCAGAGCTAATGAACCATCTAGAGACACACCATGGGAATTCGGTGTTGTGTAAGAGACCTAGCCAGATCTCCTAGGCTGCCTGGGGATGGGTGGGTATCTCCCTGAACTTCACAGGTTTTGGGAAAAGAGGGGATGCTAAAATGGTGCATGCCTTTGTACAAATCCATAAAGAAAAACAGCAGTCATCTATGTATTTTCCATTTAATTCTGATGACAGACCCCCAATGAAATAGTCATAGTTGCAACTGAGAACAAAGGAGAAACAACTAAATGGAAGAAATTGAAGAAGCGAAAACAACAGGTGAGTTAGAAGTTTGAATAGTTAAGAGAAATCCAGACCAGACCATAAATCCAATCTATGACGGTAGAGTGTGGGATTCTGCCTTTTATGGACCCAGAGTTTAAAATAACTGGCCTTCAATTGGCTCATTTCCTGGTCCCCATCCCTTTCCCAGCCAGGGCTGTGTGGATCTGAGCCTGACTGTGACATAGAGAGTGACTGGAGGAAGAAACCCATCAAAAAGTGGCTGGGTGAGAAGCAAGAATGTGAGAACTCTGAGTTAGAGTGATGTGTTCCAAATCCAGGAAGGTTGGACGTTGAATATATATGGTGAGGGGCTGAAAATCTGCCTCACTATCAAAATACTGGTGACAAAAGAAATCAGCCAATGTATTTTGGGACCAGCATTAGCAGAGAAAAGCTAGGCAAAAATATTTGGATGAAAGCCAAACTGTCCAAGCCCAGTCAGCCCTGAAAGGGTGGAGTGTGGCTGAACAAAAACACATCACGTTCCTAAGGTCTTCTTCTGCTTGGCGCGTTGCTTCTTCCTTAAAAGGGAACCGTGACACTGAGGGTCAGGTGATGAGTGTAAGGTTGTAGAGAAAAATCCCTACCAGGTAACTGGTGCCCAGAGTCCTGCTAACTCCTGTGAGTTCTCTGAGAAAGGGCTGGCACTGAGAGAATCTAGGGCCCTTCCAAGATGATCCTAGAAGTTGGTGCAGAAAATTAGTTCCCTGAGTGGTCTATCTTATCTCTGCCTAGGAAAATTTAAGAAAGAAAGTGAATGCAGCCATCCGGATCCAGGCCTGGTGGAGAGGCAACCTGGTACGCCGTACACTGCTACATGCAGGCCTCAGGGCCTGGGTCATTCAGTGCTGGTGGCGGCAGACCTCAGCACAACAGCTGGAGAAGAAGCGGCGGGCAGCACTGATGAAGTATGCAATCAGAGAGAGGGCAGTGACCAAGCTCCAGTCTCTGGTTCGTATGTGGCGTGTCCACTGGCGATACTGCCAGGTGCTTAATGCCATCTATATCATCCAGTGCCACTGGCAATGCCACAACTGCCAGACCTGTGCTTTCCTCCGGGGCCACTGCGTGGTCACTGCCACTCACTTGCAGTTCCACATTGAGATCATCAACTAAGAAGAAGCCCCAGTAAAGGTCTAACTTGATCTGTCTGTCTCATGGCGTCCCCCAGTGATGGTAATCTTGGTTTGAGTCTTGCTGCCCCCTCATTTCTCTCAGAAAGCACTGCATAAAGTATTCCTGTGTCTGTGACCCCTGTATTGACCTGACAATGGTCATATGTCACTCATTCAGTTGTCAAAACACAAACTGAGGTCTCAGTCTGCCCTGATACATGACAGAGCCACCCGTCCCAGTTCCTATCCCCGGTCCATTTTCCCCACTCAGGGTCTGGGAGACAAGCAACTGCCTTCTCCTGGAACTGCCGAGCACCTCTGCACTTATGTATGGTGATGAGGCTCTGTTCTGTCAGCCTGGGACTCGGGTTGACTGGAGTCTGCTGTGCCTCAGTTTCCTGTTCAGCACGCACCTAGAGAGAATGCCAGGGTTTGGCCGACTCTCCCGGGAGCAGGTCAGTGTGGCCCAAGTGGAGGACAGACCTCAATACCAGGTGGTGCCAGGGCTGGACACGCTGATGGATGGTGACAGCCGAGGTCCTCAGCTCCCCTTTTCCTTTCTCCACAGTCCCCTCCCCAGAACTCCTCCCCCAAAGGCTGCATAACAAACTTTCCTCTGAGACTACCTTTATCCCTACTCCTATCTCAATCAGCCAGGATGACCCCACCAGTCTCTAATTCTTCCCTCAAATTCTTTCTGCTTCCTTTTTCAGCTGCTCAATTTCATGGTCACACCAAAGCAACACAATCCAGTAGAACTCTGGTTGTGGGGAGGCTCTTTAAAGGAGCTGTCCAGTATGGACGTCTCTGGCCACATACAATTAGGAACCCACCTGAAATGCAACCGAGGAACTAAATTTTATTTAAATTTAAATAACTATATATGGCTAGTGGATGTCTCTAGACCTCACTGTCACTCGTAATCCTACTGTCTGGCTCAAATTGCTTTCCTAGTGCTCCTTTCTCTGATTACCTTCTTTCCTTCCAGTTCATCTTATAAATAACCTCAGTATTTCTGCAAATGTGGTATGGTCTTCCAATCTATTGACTCTACCAATTTTTTACAGTCACCACCTTAGGCAGATCCTGGTATTTTTCTTAACCCAGTTCCAATTCTGTGGTTAAATATTATAATCTTGAAGGTGGGCATGGTAGTGCACACCATCGCAGCACTCGGGAGACTGAGGCAGGATGATTGCCTTGAATTCAAGGCCAGTCTGAACTACACAGTGAGACTCTATCTCAAAAAAAAAATCTCTCCTTATCCCTTGATCTATGTTTGTGATTACTTATCTCAACTAGACAAATTCCACAGTAAATTTCTCTTGTAAATTTGCAATCCCATTTTATGGGTTGATTAATATCATTTCCTCTCCAAATGTCCAATTTTGCTTGAACTAATTTTATGACATCACCACTAACTCAGTTGAAGAAATAGGAATGGCTTGATAATTCCTAATTCATGCTCTCCTCCTACCCCCTCCTTCTCCATCTTAGGATGCAACTGGACCACACTTCTGCCTTCTCCACAGTTTAAATAAGTGAAGGACCTTTGACCCACCAAAGGCAACCCCCTACTACCTTGCTGCCTTTCTAAGTTATTTAGTCCTGCATGCACAGACCCACTGACACTGCCCAAATTATCAGTGTTTCTTCTCTCTCTCTCTCTCTCTCTCTCTCTCTCTCTCTCTCTCTCTCTGTGTGTGTGTGTGTGTGTGTGTGTATGTGTGTGTGTGTGTGTGTGAACATGTGTGGTGCTGAGGAGTTCAACTCACTGAGCTACATCCCCGTTTTATTTTATTTTGTGTTTATGTTGAGATACAGTCTCACTAAGTTGCCCAGGCTAGCCTCAAACATGGAGTCCTCCTGCCTCAGCCTGCCATGTGATTGAGATTACAGGCACATACCACCATACTTGCTTCCTCTCCTGGAGGAAGGTATGGTGGCAAATGCCTACAGTCTCAACACTGGAAGCCTGAAACAGGAGGATCACAAATTTGAGTACAGCCTGAATCACCTAACTGTTTAGAAAGATTCTGGCTCAAAAAGTGAGGTACGGGGGAGGTTTATCACTGGGGATGCAGCTCAATATGAGGGCCCTGAGCTCAGTCCCCTGTATCAGGGGGACAAAGAAAACCTGCTTCCTTGACAATCTCTGTTCTAGTTCTTTGCTTCTCCTAATAGTGAAACACGCTGCTACCATCTCCACTTCCGTTCTCATTTCCTCTTCAGCCCATCCCAGTCGTTCTTCTGTCCCTCTCATGCCACTGGGCTTGCACTGATTAATACTACAACTGACCAAACCAATGGTGTTTCTTTCTTCTTACCTTAAGTGTCCCCTCTAACTCAGGCAACAAAGTTGACTTCTCCCTCCTTATGGAAATATACAATGTTTTTAAAACAAAAAGGACAAGCAGGCATGGTGTACATATCTGTAACTCCAGCATTTGGGAGGCTGAGGCAGGAGGATCACTGTGAATTCAAGGCCAGCCTGAACTGCAGAGCAAGACCGTGTCTCAAAAACAAAAACAAAACAAAACAAACCTGGGCATGGTGATAATTCCACCAGTTGGAAGGCTGAACCAAAGGATCATCATGAGTTTCAAGCCAGTCTGGGCAACTTAGTAAGTTCAAGGCCAGCCTAAACTAAACAGCAAGACCGGTCTCAAAAAAAAAAAAAACTTATATAACCCACAAATACTTTAGAATGTATCTTTAATAGATGAGACTTTTGTAAAAATAAAGCTTCAATGTTATTCTTTCAATATTTACAGAAATTAATATTACGAACATCTATCCATATCTAATAACTACACTTTGAAATATATAGTACAGAATTTTCTTGTGCCCCTTTATAGCTAATCACTACTCCACCACCGAACTTCAGCAATGTTCATCTGTGTTCTGTTCCTACTGTTTTCCAGAATGTCACATGAAAAGGAGAATAGTGTATAGTTTTTTGAGTCCAGATTCTTTCATTTAGCGTAATGCTTTGGAAGTTTATTTATGGTATATAAGTATTAGCTCATTTATTTTCATTTCTGAGTAGTAATACATTGTGTGCATATACAATTTATAAGAAAAAACATGAATATAATTCCAAAAATGTAGCTCTCATAAATTCAACAGTTTAGAAGAAACTGATAAATTGATAAAAAAAATCATATAATATCAATTCATTCAGATGAAATAAATAAGCTGAATAGTTCTGTAATCATTAGAGAAATTAAACAGTAATTTAAAAACTCTCTGCAAATAAATTCTCAGACTTAAGTGGTCTCTCTGGATAATTTTAAGTAAATGTTTAAAGAAGCTTGTTCTAAAATTTTTATGGTTAGCCAGGCATGGTGGTGCACTCCTGCACTCAGGAGGTTGAATCAGGATGATTGTTGCAAGTTCAAGACCAGCCTGGGCTACACAGTGAGCCCAAGGCCAGCCTGAACTTCATAGCAAGACTCTGTTCTCAAAAAGACAAAAAAAATTATGGTATATTAAGGTTCTCTGGAGAAATAGAACCAATAAAATATAAACATGCACTTATGTATTATAAGGTACAAAATCACACAATTAACCTCGAAGGCCTACAACCTGCCATCTGCAAGCTGAAGGTCCAGGAAAGCCACTGGTGGTATTCAAAGGCCTGAGAGCCAGAGCCATTGGTTTAGATTCCACTCTTGAGTCTGAAGACCTGAGAAGAGGAGCCCTTGGAGCAGAAGGAAATCATGTCCCACTACAAGCATAGCTAATTCACCTTTCTGCACCTTTGCACTCTAGTCTGCCCCTCTGTAGATTGGGAGATGCCCACACACTCCAGAGAGGCCATTTACTTTGTTCAGCCAGCCATTTCAAACACTAATCTCTTCCAGAAGCACATCACAGAAATCGCATTTAACCAGTCATCTCAGCCTTCCGTGGCCCACCCAAGTTGACACATAAAATTAACCAATACACATAGAAAGCCACAGGCCCTGGGTCAACTAAAATAAACTTTAAAGGAAAGAATTCAGTGGGAGAAGTCATCCTACCCAGTGTTCAGGTTTAGCAGGAAGTTATACCATAAGTCATGAGTGTTGCATTACGGAGACACAAAAAAATCAGTACAACCAAAAAAGAATGCAGAGTAGATCCACACTGATCATCCTGCCTCAGCCTCCCAAATGCTGGAATTACAGGTATGTACCACCAAGCCTGCTTGTTCTTTTTCTTTTAAAAATATTGTATGTTTCAGTTAGGAGGGAACAGTCAACTTTATAGCCTGAATTAGAGAGGATACCTAAGGTAAGAAGAAAAAAATAACCCCAGATGCCCAACCCACCCAGAACAGGCCTGAAACTCAATGAGACAAATGAATTTGAAGTGAAATAATGGAACTTTCTAAAATGGTAACAAAAGAAGTGGAAAATACTATAAAGAAAATGATCTCACAGGAACAAAAGGAAATGGTTCTCAAAATCAAAGACGTTAGAGAAGACACAAATAAAAGAACAGATGAGCTTAGAAAAAGGTTGTTTTTTTATTTTAAAGCAAATGAAACTAAACAAAATCAAACAAACAATGAAAGTGATACAGAACTTGAAAACAAGATAACAGGAAATTAACAATGGCTACCATAATACCTCCTGTTATCTTCAAAATAGCTGTCCAGACCATCAGATTTAGGCATTTTGTTGTTGCTGTTGTTGTTACCAGGGATTGAACTAATGACCTTGCACTTGTCAGGCAGGTGCTTATGCCACTGAGCTAAATCCCTGGCTGGACATAGGCATTTTAAATTAACCAAACAATACAGGAACTAAGTGCTCCTTTACTTCAGTTGTTATCTGTTCAAAAATATCAGGCCTGTGATCTCTAATGTCTACTATGTCTGTGTCCCTGAACTTGTACTGTGTGGCCTGGAGGTCTGGGATTATATTTTGCTCCCTCGTCTTGACATTTTCCTGTGTCCCTGGGAATAAGCCCATTGCTGCATCCCGGGTGCTTCCTGCATTGGCCCTTCCTATCGTGCACTGGACTAGGCTCCTGGACTCCACTGATCCAGAGTTCCCGGGGTGGTGGAGAGGCATGGGTCAATGGTTCACTAATGCTCCCCCAGTGGCGGCAGGGCCTCACATGACTTCTCCAGACTTAAGCTGGGCCCCCCAAATCTCTGTGGTTGATGTGTATCCTCAGGGCACGACATCTTCCTAGTAACTCCCATTTTTTTTTATTTAAGGAGAAAAAGAAAAAAACAGAAAAAGGGTACAATGTAATACAAAATTTAAAAAATAAACAGTAAGAAATCACTAATTAATAGATTACATATTCTCATCTTAGAAATACTTGTTCAAGTTACAAAATTGGAGCATATAAAGTGGACTTTCAAACAGTGAGAGTGCAAAGAGTTTTGTTCAATGATCCAAAAAAACTCAGTAATATGGTTATCTATCTTATACACTTAAACATATATGCAGTTATAACCTTTAGAGCACTTTCATTTCTTTTCTTTTGTACAATGACAATTACACATTTTGGGTTTTATTACTCCCACAGTGCTTATTACTTTTTTTGAAGAGAGTAAAACCAAATGCGACATATCAGAACAGAGTCAGTCAAATCAAAAGGATGGACATAATAGATAATGTAAAAACAAAATACAAAGTGATCAACAATGGTTACTATACTGCCTCTTGCTATTTTAAGAAGAATTGCCAGTTATAATAAAATTGAACAAAACAATAAAGAATAAAACCAAAGCATTAGAGACATTACAGGACTTTAAAAGAAGATAATAGTCAACCGGAATGGGCATCATGATGATTCTGATTGTCTTCACAGTTTTGCCTATACTTTCGAACTTGGTACTATCAAGCAAAACAGAATAGAGAAAAATCAGTCAAAACAAGATGGTGAGGGCAATACAGGATTTCAAATCAAGTTAATAGGAAATCAAAGTAGGTTACTATAATGTATCCTGCTATTTTTATTTATTTTTCCCTTAATTAAAAAGACAGAAAGAAAAAAGTAAATAATTTTAAAAAGGGGATTGAGATAAAAGAGGGCATAACAATAGAACAGTGCAGGTCAAAACATAACCATTTAAGCAAAATAGTGTTTCACCACAAGATATCCTGACATAAAAATAGTTACCATAGTGTCTCTTTCCTTGAAATCTACAGTATAAGTTCGTATACTGTAGCACCAAACATATCAAGACACTATAAAACCATTCAAGAGAATGACATTATTACGGGGTATTTAGAATCAATTAACAGAAAATGAACAATGGTTTCTGTATTATCTCCTTGTCTATAAAAGTTTTTACTTATATTATCATATATAATAAAATCCAATAAAATACATCCTTTTAAGACCGATGGAGACAGAAGAGTACAAGTTTGATGGGACTTCAAAACAAGACAATACTAAATCAGCACTAGCTATTATGATGTCTTGTTTTCTCCAAAATGGCTGTTCCTACCATCTGAACTTCTCTGCCTCATTTCTGTTGAGCTCTTTTTCTGTCGTTTGTTGTCAGTTTGTCTTCTTCATTTAGCTTTCTGCTCCATTCATTGTGGCCTCTCTGCCACTATTTCTGGAATCTTGGTATTTTCCTTTTTTAGAATATCCTGCAGTAATCTCTGTAGAGTTGAATTGGTGGTTGCAAATTCCCCTAGTTCCTCTTTATCCTGGAAGCACCTTGTTTTTCCATCAATTTCTAGGGACAGTTGCGCAGGATATGTCAATCTTGGCTGAGGTTATTATCTTTCAAAGCTTGAATTATTTCCCCCATGCTCTTCATATTTGATGGTTTGTGCCGAGAAGTCTGCTGTAATTCTGATGGGTGTTCCCTTGTAAGTGATTTGTTTCTTGTCTCTGACAGCTTTTAATATTCAGTTCTTATATTGGATTTTTAGAATTTTGATTATTATATGCCTGGGTGTAGCTCTGTTTGGGTTGTAGGTGGCTGGGGTCCTGTATGCCTCATACATCTGAGTATCTTTACCTTTTGCTAAATTAGGGAAATTCTCCTGGATTATTTCTGTGAGTAGCTTCTGTAGTTCATTTGTTTGAGTCACTACTTCTTTTATGTTCTTAATTCTTAAGTTATAGATCCTCTTATCATCTTCTAGTCTTTGTATTATTGCTTTTTGTTTTCTTGTTATATTTAAGAAGTTTTTCATTTCATGCTCCCATATTACAAAATCTGCCCTCCAGTTCAGATAATCTATCCTTAGTTTCTTTCAAGCTGTTATGCCAGTTTTCGATTGAGTTTTTAGTTTCCTCTTTGAACCTGCTTCATGTATTCTATGTTTTCTCTATTTTCTCCTTCAAACAGTTCTCCCCTTTTTTTCTGTTCTTCTATTCTACCAACTGTTTTTTCTTGGGCAGTGCTTAGGATTTCTCTAACTATTCTACTTATATCTTGCTTCAGGTCATTAATAACTTCATTCCTGAACTCATCTATGAGGTTCTGGAGATAGCACTTTATGTCTATTGGTGCCGTGTCTGATATTGCATGTTTCTCAGGATTGGGAGCTGAGGACCTTTTCTTGTTGCTCACTCTTCCCATATTTTTTGTTCCTTTTATACAAGCGAATATAGGAGGTCCCATTTCTTTCTTTGTCAATTACAGTTTGTTTGAATTGTGCCGGCTAGGTGTTCCCACCCACTGCAGTGTACCAGGGAGACACAGACCTGGGCAGCCTATGCTGGGCCCACCCCTCCAGGTCAACCTACTGAAGGCTTCACTGCTAGAGTGCACCTCCAGGCGCTGAGACCTGGTTTGGGCTAGCCTACGGGGTCTTAGTCAGTGGTGTCACGCAGGCCAGGCACTCCCCACCAATCCTGCTTGAGAGGGGAATATGTGACTGAAGTCACTGCAACATCCTGTTCCAGGTAGTCTGCCCCGTCACAGTATGTCCTTTGCTGAAGCCTCCTACTCTATGGAAGGGTCCCCAATCTGCTCACTCACCGCAGGTCAATGCAGGGCTCCCAGCCAGTCCCGCTCTCAACTCCATTCACCGCTTCCCACTCTCAGAGCTTTTGCACCTCTCTCCTTGCCGTGCCAATTGGGTCTAGTAACTCCATTTGTCCACATGTTGGATTCAGCTCTGATATTTCTTTGCTGATTTTCTGGCTAGTTGACCTGTCTCTCTGTGAGAATGGGGTATTAAGGCCTCCCATTACAACTGTGTTATTGCGCATTTTATTTTCCATGTCTACCAATAACTGTCTTATATAGTTGGTTGCTACTGTATTAGGTGCATATATATTTATGACTGTTATGGCATTTGTGTTATGGCATATGGGTCTGCTTTCTCACTGATCCCAATTAATCTTTGCTTTGTCTCGTAGCTGTTGGATTGACTTCTCATGATCTCTTGCTATTTTTGAGATATCTTTCTTTTCAGGATCACTAGCTGCAATTCTGTCTTCAAGATCTGAAATTCTATCCTTTGTTCAATCTGGTGCATATATTTTCAATGGAGGTTTTAATCTCCTGCATCTCTGTTTAGATCTGTTTTGTGGATTCCATTTTTCTCCTATGCTGGACATTTTTTGTTTCCATCTTTTTCTAAGATCATCTGTGTCTTTCCATTCTCTACCTTTTTAATTTTTTCTTCTGTGTTGATGCCCACCAACATCCCATGATTTATAGCTCTACCATTAGCATCTCTCAAGGTGGAAAGGAGATATCTGTTCCTCAGGGATGTCCTCCAGATGTGATTGGTTCTTTATAACTATCCCAAGAACCTACCTTCTTCTGGTTTACAGTCTTGTGATAATCCCCATATTCCAGGGATGTGCTGGGTATAGACCTGATCTTGGTCTCTGGATGTGGGGGCTGGGACTGGTCTTCTGTCGGCAGAGTTCTCTGGGAGTCCAACTACTGTCTCCTCACTGCTACTTCAGACGGTTCCTGTTACTGGCCAATTACTTCATCCTCCAAATGTGGGTCTGTGTCTGTGCACCAAGCTGTTGTCCTGGGTCTTGGGGTTCCCGTCGGTCTTACACAGCCCTGCTGTCCAAGATGCAATGGAAGGGCACAGAGCACGTACTCATTGTCTTCAAGTCGGCCCCACTATTGGGATGTAATCTCAATTGATTGTTTACAAAAACAAAAGCAATTAAACAGGAGAATGACATTTTCAACAAGGGATGCTGCAGCAATTGAATATCCATAAACAAAAAAAGAAAACAAAAATCTTGATCTGTCTCACACTTTATGCAAAGTTAACTCTACATGAACCAACTTAAATATAGAATGTAAAATTCTTAACTTTAGGGAAATTTGGGCTGGGGATTTAGCTCAGCAGCATAAGTGTCTGCCTTGCAAACTTTAGGGAAATTTGGGAGGAAGTACAGAGGAAGATTCTTAGACTTGACATCAAAAGCACAGTCTAAGCAAGAAAAGTTGACTGTTGGACTTCATCAAAATTAAAACTTTTTGTTCTTGCTAAGAAAATGAAAAGATAAGATACCTTGCAAACTGTAAGACCTGGGATTGTTTATTAAATACTTTGTACATAGCTTTAGGTTCACAAAAAGTATGAAGACTTCTCCTAGGTCCCTGTCCCCTCCCATGGGTGCCTCCCTCATTATCACTGTCTCCCACCAGACCAGTACATGTGTTAAAATCAATAAACTTATACTCATGAGTCATAATTGCCCATGTCCATGATTCACTGTAGGGTTCACTCTTCATGTAGCCCATTCTATGACATGGATAGATGTATATTCCCATGTATTCTCCAATATGGGATAAGACATGGCAGCTTAAGTATCTTAAAAATCCTCGGCCTCATCTCTTCATCTCTACTGCCCCCTGAAAAAGCTAGATGACTACAGATATGCTGATTGTCCTCCTAGCTTTTCCTTCTCCAGCATACTGTATAGTTGGAATCATACAATATGTAGATCTTTCAAATTGGCTTCTTTTAATGGGGATTTAAAATTCTTCTATATTTTAAATACACTGCAAAAGAAACCCAATGTGCAAATAAAGAGCCAAATTATAAATAATAGGAAATAAGAAGGTAGATCTTTTGCAAATGGGAAGGAGATCAAGAGGTGGAGAAAGGGTGAGGGAGGAAATGGGAAGGGAATATAAAAGAGTAATGTACCTACTCCCTACAAGGAACGTGATCATTATGTACTACAAAAATGCACTAATAAAAAATAAAAATTGGAAAAAGTATTCTTCCACGTTACCATGTTACAAAATTCTTCCAATTTGGTAGAAATTGCCAATCTCACAGTATGACTGACAACTTTTTATTCTCACTACCAACTAAAAATAGTTTCTGTTGTTCCAAATACTAATCAGCATTTGGTGTTTTCAGTGCTCTGTATTTCATCCATTCTAATGGATGTGTAATGGTATCTGGAATATATACTTTCTTAAATCATCCCAACTCAACAGTCAAAAAAGAGCCCAAGCTGAGTGTGATGGCCCATGCCTGTAATCTCAGCATCTTGGAGGCTATAGCAGGAAGATCGTTGCAAGTTTGGGGCCAGCCTGAGCTACCTTGTGGATCCAAGTCCAGCCTGAACTACATAGCAGTCTGTGTCTCCAAAAAAAGGATCCAGTTTGAAAAACGTGTATAAGGCATGAACTAATAGTTCACATGAGCAAATACATATAGATGGCAAGCATTTGAAAATATGTTCCACTCCATTAGCCATCAGTGAAATGCAAATTAGATCCATAATGAGGTATCAGTATACACCAATCAGAATAGTCAAAATAAAAATAAAGACAAAATCAAAAAGCTAATGTAGCTATAGAGTAACTGCATTTCTCATATATTGTTGGTGAAAATGTAAAATAATACATTCACTCTGGAAAACAATTTTGCAGTGTCCTAGAAATCTTAACTTGCAATTTCCATCCAACCCCCAAATTTCCCTCTTGTCATTTACTCTAGAAAAAAATTGACTATGTTGACCTAAAAACCTATACATGGAGATGAAGTGAAAGAAAAATGACAGAGTGGAAACCGCTCAGACCCTATCTCTCCATTTAGGCAGTGGTTGCACAGCCACAATCTGTCTGGTGTAACTCCTCTGGAACTCTGGAGGCAGTGTGAAGGCTTCCAGTGTCCAGGTGGTCAGCGTAAAATCAGGGTCAATTACTGTTCTTCATTTGGAAGCAGCTAGGCATTCACGTCCCACCTCAGCACCATGGCAGATAACAATGCATGTATTTCAGAGGAGTTTGCACTCAGCTTGCAGAGACAAGAAGGGGAAGAAGGCCTCTCCCCCAAATATCAAGAGGCTGTGTTCTGGCTGCAGATTGATACTTCTAACCATGGAAATTAAGACAGAAGCAGACAGCCACTGCTGCTATTCCAACTACCACTGTTGCAACCCTCTAAAGTGACTTGTCTCGGTTACTTTTCCGCAGCTGAGACAAAATATCCAACACCTTAAAGGAGAGGAGGTGTGTTTTAGTCCACAGTATGAGGTCGTGGTCACTGTTTCCAAGGCAGCAATGCCACGGTGGAAAGGCATAGAGGAGGAAAGTGGCTCGCCTCATGGCAACCAGGAAGCAGCGAGACAATGGAAGAGCCAGGAACATGTGCCTTTCAAGGATATGCTGCAGTGACCCATCCGCAGTCAGGCTCCAATGCTAACAGCACAGTCAGGCAGTGGATTCATCAGTGGATGGTGAGTATAGCATCCCATGAGCCATTTGCCTTCCACAAACGAGTACTCTAGGGGGGCATTTTAAATCTAATCTATAACATGACGCATGATTTACAGGGAACTTACAGGTCTGGGATATTTGCCTCCTTTCACTTTTCCCTTTTTCCCTTTTTGGGAGCCAGATATTCAAAAAGCCTGACACACATAAGCAACATACATAAAGAGGAGGAGTACAGTAAGTCACCAAATGTGCTGAGAGAATAGCACTGGCTCAGAAAAGACTTCAGGAAAAAAATGCAAATTAAAACAACACTGAGATTTCATTTTACCTTAAAAAGAATGTCCATCTTTTAAAATCTAACTATAGGCTGGGGATTTAGCTCAGTGGCATAAGTGCCTACCTGGCAAGCATGAGGTCATGAGGTCGATTCCCGGTACCACAAAAAAAAAAAATCAAATTATAACAAACACTGGTGAGGCTGGGGGGGTGGGGCTTCTGCACTGTGGAAATCAGTATGGAACTACTCAAAAAACTAAAACTAGAAGTCTCTTTGAACCCAGCTATGCCTCTTCTAGAAATTTTCCCAAAAAAATTAAAGACATCATACTATAGTGATACATGTATACCCATTTTTGTGGCTTCTATCTAGTTAAATATGTACCCCAAAGCCTCAAGCTCATAGGTAGGGTATTTGGGAGGTGACCAGATCATGGGTGTGTGATACTGGATTGGTCCACTTACGGGTTTATAGCTGAATGTGATGTTGAGAAGTAAAGCCTGGTGGGAAAAGATGGGTAGCTATGGGCATGACCTGGAAGGATATAACAAATATGTCCTTGTCCCTTGATGCTGTTCTGCTTCCTCCTTGCCATGCCATGAGCTCTTTCTCCTCTGTCATCCCACTTCACCCTGCCTTGGAGCCAACCAGTTATGGTCTGAAACCTCTACACATTGTGAGCCAAAATAAACCTTTCCTCCTTTAACTTATGGGTGTCTGGTATTTTTTTCCAGCAATGAGAAAAGCAACTGTGATACCCATGTTTATAGCAATACATTTCATAATAGTTAAATCTTGGAAGCAGCTTATATATCCATCAACAGGTGAGTAAATTAAGATAAATGTGATATTTACACAGAATGGAGTACTACTCTGTCATAAAGAAAGGTAAAGAAGTCATTTGTATAAAACGGATGAATCTGGAGTCTGTAATGTTAAGAAAAATAAATCAAACACATGAGCTTAAATATCACATGGTGTCTCTTACATAAAAAACTCAAAATATAAATAAAGAGCAAAAGACGGGTCACAGGAAGGAAAATAGATCTTTCTCAAAGGGAAGGAGGTATACAGATGGAGGAAGCAAAAAGGAGGAGAGGGGAAAGGGGGTATATAAAGGCATTAAGAGAGATCTGGGGTGCCCTTACCGGCCTCTCTGCGTGTCTGGAGGACTCTGGATATCTCCGCCCAGACTGCTGGAGTTCCCCCAGGCTTCCAGGTGCAGTGAAGGGGAGAGGTGGGTTTGAGGCTTCCACATCAGCCTCCCCATTCCAGCTTCACTTGGAGACCTGCTGAGCTCCCGATAGGTGGGCTGGCCCACACTACCAGCCTAGCCCAGCCTGTTTAGCTGCTGCGCCTGGCCATAGGTCTGCAGAGGAGGAGCTGGGCAGATCTGGGGTGCCCTCACCGGCCTCTCTGCGTGTCTGGAGGACTCTGGATATCTCCGCCCAGACTGCTGGAGTTCCCCCAGGCTTCCAGGTGCAGTGAAGGGGAGAGGTGGGTTTGAGGCTTCCACATCAGCCTCCCCATTCCGGTTACACTTGGAGAATTGCTGAGCTACCGACGGGTCGGCGGGCCCACACTATCAGCCTAGCCCAGCCTGTTTAGCTGCCGCGCCTGGCCATTGGTCTGCAGAGGAGGAGCTGGGCAGATTTGAGGTGCCTGCATCGGCCTCTCCATGTGTCTGGAAGACTGTGGATATCTCTGCAACCAGGGAGGGTCCACAGGTTCCTGAAGCACTGCGGCCTGTGGTGAGTACCCTAACCCGGCTGCGATTGAAGAACTGTGGAGCTTCCAAGGGGCAGGTGGGCGCACAGTGTCCCTGAGGCCCAGCTTGTCTGGAACTGCGGAGTTCTGAGCAGGCAGAGGAGGGCCACTGGTTCTGTAGGCCCAATGGCTTGGGGTAGCGTGGTGCCAGAGTCTCAGTAGCTCCAAACATAGAAGGGGATTTTCAACAGATCCTGAGGAAGCTTTCAAATAACACTTGAAACACAGAAATATAGGAAAATGACAAAACGAAAGACCAAATTACAACCTCAAACCTCCAGCCCATCTCAAGAAACCCTAGGAGCGATGTATATAGAAGAAAATATATCCCATCCACCTCATATATCGGACACAATAGCCACTGAAATTGACAAGCAACTCCAGGAAGCTTTAAAGAAATTCAAACTCGAAATAATCTCCCAGATAAAAGAAGAAATGATAAAAGAAATGAAAGAGATTCTAAATATATCTAAAGAAAACACAGATAAAAAATTGGAGGAACTAAACAAAAAGATAGAATCCCTAGATGAGCAATATAAGAAACAAACAGAATACATAATGCAGATGCACAGAGATATACAGGAAATAAAAAACTCCACTGAAAGTTGTAAAAACCGCCTTAATGAAAGTGAAGATAGAATTTCAGACCTTGAAGACAGGATTGCAGCTAGTGAACAGGAAAGGAAAGATCTTTTGAAAATAACAAGGAATCAGGAAACAACAATTCAACAACTGCAAGACGATACAAAGAAGAACAACATAAGAATGATAGGGATTAATGAAAGAGAGGGAGACAACATGAAGGATGTCAGGAGGATATTTAGAGAAGTAATAGCTGAAAATTTCCCAAGCATGAGATCAGAAACTGACATCAGGATCAGTGAAGCATATAGAACTCCAAACAGTCATAACCAAAATAAAACTACACCCAGACATATAATAATCACCATCCCAGAAATCCAACACAAGAATAGATTATTAAAAGCTGTCAGAGAGAAAAGACAGATCACTTATAAAGGAAAACCTATCAGAATCACAGCAGACTTCTCAGCACAAACGATAAAGTCAAGAAGAGCATGGAGTGAAGTATTCCAGATCCTAAAGCAAAATGATTTCCAACCAAGACTGATATATCCTGAAAAACTATCATTCAAAATAGATGGTTCAATACGATACTTCCATGACAAAGAACAGCTGAAGAACTTCATGAACACCAAACCAACCCTGCAAAAAATATTGAAAGACAGTTTAGATACACAAAGGAAAAAACCACTAAGCAAAGCAAATAATTAAACAGAACCGAAAGATAAAGATGCAACAGCAGAGAGATAACATTCCTACAATTAACCAGCATTTAACAGTAATAACCATTAATGTAAATGGTCTCAATGCACCAATCAAAAGAAACAGACTAGCAGAATGGATCAAGAAACAAAATCCAACCATACGCTGTTTACAGGAAACCCATCTAACCCAGAAGGATACTCACAGACTGAAAGTCAAAGGATGGAAAACAATTCTTCATGCAGCAGGAATCCAAAAAAAGGCAGGAGTAGCCATTCTGTTTGCAGACAACGTGAACTTTAAACCAACAATGACCATAAAGGACAAAGAAGGTCACTACATACTCATAAGGGGAAAACTCCAAGAGGAAGAGATAACTATCTTAAATATATACGCACCAAACTCCAGAGCACCCAGTTATATAAAACAATTATTAACAGAAATGAAAACTCAAATTATCAGTAACACAATTGTAACAGGAGACCTTAATACACCACTGACACCAAGGGACAGATCAACCAGACAGAAAATGAGCAAAGAAATAACAGAACTGAATCACACCTGTGAACAAATGGGTTTGATAGACATATACAGAATGTTCCACCCAACAACATCAGAATACACATTCTTCTCAGCAGTACATGGATCATTTTCTAAAATAGACCATATATTAGCTCACAGAACATATTTAAGCAAATGCAAAAGAGTTGAAATCATCCCTTGTATATTATCGGATCATAGCGCTCTGAAATTAGAAATTAATGACAAAAGATACTGCAAAAATTCCGCAAACACATGGAAACTAAATAACACACTCTTGAGTACTCAGTGGGTCACAGAAGAAATTAAACAATACCTAAAAGAAAATGAAAATGCAGATACAACTTACCGGAATCTGTGGGATGCAATGAAAGCAGTTCTGAGAGGAAAATTTATTGCACTGAGTTCCCACATCAGGAAAACAGAATGAATACAAATAAATAACTTGATGCTCCACCTCAAACAGCTAGAAAAAGAAGAGCAAGTCAAGCCCAAAGCCAAAAGAAGAGAGGAAATTATAAAAATCAGAGCAGAAATCAATGCAATAGAGACTAAGAAAACAATCCAAAGAATCAACGAATCAAAGAGTTGGTTCTTTGAAAGAATAAATAAAATCGATAAGCGCCTAGCCAACCTTATTAAAAAAAGGGAAGAAAAAGCTCAAATTCATGCAATAAGAAATGAAAAAGGAGAAATCACTACAGACCTAATAGAAATACAGAGGATCATCAACACCTATTTCGAAAACCTCTACTCTCAAAAGTTTGATAACACAGAAGAAATAGACAGATTCTTAGAAGCATATGAAGTACCAAAGCTAGATCAAGAGGATATAAAACTGTTGAATAACCCAATCTCTGCTAATGAACTTGAAAATGTAATTAAGGCCTTACCCACCAAGAAGAGCCCAGGCCCAGATGGATTCACTGCAGAATTGTACAAGAAATATAAAGAAGACCTAATGCCGACACCCCTCAAACTATTCAATGAAATTGAAAGGGAAGCAATCCTTCCTAAGTCATTCCTGGAAGCAAATATTACTCTAGTACCAAAACCTGAGAAAGACCCAACTATAAAAGAGAACTATAGACCGATCTCCCTAATGAACACAGATGCAAAAATCCTCAATAAAATATTGGCTAATAGGATCCAGCAAATCATCAAGAAGATTATACACCATGACCAAGTGGGATTCATCCCAGGAATGCAAGGATGGTTCAACATACGTAAATCAATAAATGTAATCCACCATATCAATAAAGCCAAAAATAAGAATCACATGATCATTTCTATAGATGCAGAAAAAGCCTTTGATAAGGTCCAACACTTTTTCATGATAAGAACTTTACAGAAAATTGGAATAAATGGTCTTTACCTCAATATAATAAAGGCCATTTATGACAAACCAACAGCCAGCATCATACTAAATGGCCAAAAATTGAAAGCCTTTACTTTAAAATCAGGCACAAGACAAGGATGTCCTTTATCACCACTCCTATTTAATATAGTACTGGAAGTACTAGCCAGAGCAATTAGGCAAGAAAGAGAAATAAAAGGGGTAAAGATAGGAAAAGAAGAAGTTAAATTATCATTGTTTGCAGATGACATGATACTCTACATAGAAGACCCCCTAAACTCCATTGAAATACTCTTAGATACAATAAATAAATTCAGTAATGTGGCTGGATACAAAATCAATACTCAGAAATCAATAGCATTCCTATACACGAACAACAAAATTACAGAGAGGGAAATAAGAGAAACTGGACTATTCACATTAGCAAGCAAAAAAATGAAATATTTAGGAATTACTCTTACGAAAGAAGTGAAAGACTTATACAGTGAAAATTATAATACACTGAAAAAGGAAATTGAAGATGATCTCAGAAAATGGAAAGACATCCCTTGCTCATGGATAGGAAGAACAAACATTGTGAAAATGGCCATTCTCCCAAAACTGTTATACAGATTCAATGCAATCCCAATAGAAATACCATCAACATACCTTATAGATCTAGAGAAATCACTCCTAAATTTCATCTGGAACCAGAAGAGACCTAGAATCGCAAAGGCAATTCTAAGCAGCAAAGACAAAGCAGGAGGCATCACAATCCCTGACTTGAAGTTATACTACAAAGCAACAGTAGTAAAATCAACATGGTATTGGAATCAAAACAGAGCCGAAGATCAGTGGAATAGATTAGAAGATACAACCACAACTACGAACACACTCACCCACCTTATCTTTGATAAAGGAGCCAAGCAGGTTCACTGGAAGAATGACAGTCTCTTTAATAAATGGTGCTGGAAAAACTGGCTCTCCATTTGCCGAAAACTAAAGCTAGACCCATGTCTATCACCATGTACTAAATTAAAATCTAAATGGGTCAAAGATCTGAATATTAAAACAGAAACACTAAATCTATTGGAAGACAAATTAGGTAGAAACCTTGGAGACATAGGAGTAGGTAAAGAATTCATGAACAGGACTCAAATCGCACGGGAAATACTTCCCAGAATCAATAACTGGGACCACTTCTTATTAAAAAGTTTCTGCATGTCAAAAGAAATCTCCAGCATAGTGAAAAGAAAACCCACAAACTGGGAAAAGATTTTAGTGAACTCTCGCTCAGACAAGGGTCTCTTGTCTAAAACATATAAAGAATTAAAGAAACTCAGACCTCCAAAATTCAAAGATCCAATCCAAAAATGGGCATCTGAGATGAATACACAATTCTCAGATGAAGAAATGCAAATGGCAAATAAATACATGAAAAAATGCTCATCATCATTGGTCATTAGAGAAATGCAAATTAAAACCACACTGAGATATCATCTCACTCCTGAAAGAATGGCCAGGATCAAGAAAACCAACAACAAATGCTGGAGAGGCTGTGGGGAAAAAGGAACTCTCCTGCACTGCTGGTGGGAGTGTAGACTGGTACAGCCTTTGTGGAGATCTGTCTATAGATTTCTCAAAAAGTTGGGACTGGAAATCCCTTTTATTCCAGCTATTCCACTTCTAGGCATATTCACAGAAGAACTGAAAGCATCATACCACAGTGATATATGTGCACCTATGTTTATAGCAGCACAATTTGTAATCGCCAGATCTTGGAAACAACCCAAGTGTCCATCAACTGAGGAATGGATAAAAAAGTTGTGGTATTTCTATACAATGGAGTATTATTCAGCTATAAAGAAGGATCACATTGAGATATTTATCAATAAATGGGCGCAGCTTGAGACCATACTCATAAGTGAAATAAATCAATCTCGCATGTGTGAATACCGAATAGTTTCCCTAATGTAAATAATGATTCAAATATATAAAAATATGTGGTAATCATGATTCCCCATTAGGTGGCCTTGGAGCCTTATAAAGTTTTCACTCATTAATTAGAAAGGCTTTATTCTGGGCTTCTTGATATGAAAATATTTGAAGCTAGAGTATATGAAGTTTTATCCAAATATTTCAAGGAAAAAGACACTATGGTAACTACTATTAAGTCAGGTTATATGGTGGTGAAGTACTAGGTTGTTGAAACAGTCATGCTGTGACCTCTATTGTTATATTGTTATGTCCTGTTTTATCTCAATCTCCCCCTTATTGTTTTAAAAAAATTATTTAGTCATTTCTTATGTTTGTCTTAATTAAAGAAAAAATTCAAAAAATTAGGATATATAAATAGTAACTCTTTTTGATTTCCTATTAACTTGTTTTGAAGTCCTGTAGTACTCCCACGATCTTGTTTTGACTGATTAGACTCTGTTCCATTCTATATGATAGTATCAAGTTTGAAGACATAGGCAACTACTTTGAAGACAATAAGATTCACTAAGATACCCATTCTGGTTTGACTATTGTCTTCTTTGGAAGTCCTGTAATGTTTACAATGCCTAAGTTTTATTGGTCTTGTTCTCTACTGTTTTGTCCAACTTTATAATATCTAATGAGATAGACAATTCTTTTTAAGGAAACAAGGGACAACGTTGATAACCATTGTTGATAAACTTGTACTCTGTTCTACACCATGTGCTATGTCTATCCTTGGTATTGACTGACAGCTTTGTTTTGCCATATTTGACTGTATTCTTCCCCCCCCCCAAAAAAAAGTAATAAGCACTAAGGAGTAATAAAATCCAAAATGTGTAAATTTTGTTGTAAAAAAGAGAGGGAAAAAAAAAAGAAAAAGAGCTCTAACGGATATAACAGCAAGTGTGTTTAGGGGTGTTAAATAGCTGACTATATCAATGTTTTTGGATCATTGAACACAGCTGTTTGCAGTCTCCCTGTTTGAATGTCCACCTTGTATTCTTTGATACTGTGATTTGAGGAACTATTTTCAAGATGATAATATGTAATCTACTAACAGGTCATTTCTTACTGTTATGTTTTTTTGTTTGTTTTGTTTTGTTTTGTTTTGTTTTTTTGTAGTTCTGTATTACGTGTACCCTTACACCACTTTGGTTTGTTTTGTGTTTTTCTCTTTTTCCTCTTAAATAAAAAAAAAAAGGCATTAAGATGTGTTATGGGCATGAACCAACTCCACACAAGGTTAATTAATGTTAAGTACCATAATATTAAGTACCATAAATATATATGAAAGAACAAAAGAACTAAGAAAAGAAAAGAAGGAAACAAGAAATGAACCTCAGAAGGCCTTAGATTTTCACTCCAGGCTGACCCTTATCACAGTGATGTCCTACAACAACCAAACAAAGCCAGCAAACTTCAGACTCCAGTAAGGATTTGATCTCTAGAGTTGCTCCATGATTACATTCAAATGTCCAGTTTTCACCAACAGTCACAACAAAACAAAATCATAAGATAAACTAGGAAACAGTTAAGTATGGCCCAAAAGAAGAAAGTAAATCAACAGAAATCTGCCTGAGATAATACAGCAGTTAATAGACAAAGATTTTTGAGCTACCTAAGCTGTGCTCCAAAGGCTAAAAACTACATGAAACAAATAAAGAAAATTACATTGGAGCAAAATAAAAATATGATATAAAATATAAATTTAAAAAATAAAAGAATTCTGGAGCTTAAAAATACAATACCTGAAATGAAGTTTTCCCTAGAAGAAATCAAAAGCAGATTTGAGCAAGTGCAGGGACAACTGAAATCATCATGACTGAAAAAAAGGAAAATGATTGAAATAAATGGAGCCTAAGGAACCTGCAGACACTATTAAGTAAACCAACAAATGCACCATGGAACTCCACAAGAGAAAGAGAAAAAGGAACACAGAGGCTATTTTTTTAAATCTTGGCTAAGAATCTCCCCAGTTAAATGCAAGACATGAATATAGAGATCCAAGAAGTTCAAAAAATTCCAAGCAAAATTGATCCCACCTGTACATGAAATCAAACTGCCAAAAGACAAAAAATCTCAAAAGCAGTAAGACAGAATCAGCTCATCCTATCAAAGCATCTCCAGTACGATGAACAACAGATTCCCCATCAGAAGCCTTGCAGGCCAGAAGTGATGGAATTGATATATTCAAAGATGGTGAACAAGAGTGCAGTAAACAGCAAGTTTTCTTCAGAAAAGAGAGGAAATTAAGACATTTTGAGGCAAACAAAAGCTAAGGGAGTCTGTTACTCTAGACCCTGCTTTTAAGAACAGCTAAACAGGATCACAGATTCAGTCTTAGTCTAGACAAGGCAGGAAGTTGTTATACAGTCAGACTGGACTATATAACAAGATTCTGTCTCAAAAAATAAAACAAAACAAAGCAAAAATGCTAACAGGAGTTCTTCAAGTTGAAATGGATAGACAAAGTTGTATGAAGAAATAAATAAATAAATAGACAATTATAAAAACTAGTATCCATGAAAGTTTGGTTTGTAACCTCACATTTTGTTTTCTATGTGCTTTAAGAGACCATTTCATAAAAATGTTTAGTGTGTGATTTGGGTACACAGTACACAGAATGTTTCATTTTGAGACATCCATAACTGAAACACAGGAACAGAGGTGTATAGGAACAATTTTTGTGTGTTTTTAAAGTTAAGCTGATATGAACTCAATTACATGTTAAAAGTTCAGCTGTTAAACATAATCTCCACGAAAGTCACCAATAAAACTGCTATAACAGGAATGAGAAGGCAATTTAAACATTTCACTGCAAAAAAAAAAAAAAACCCACACCTAAACACAAAAGACAGTAATGCAAGAAGTGACAGACAAAAGCATTTAGAAAACAAATAGCAAATTTCCATATCTCTTTATTCTTTTTCCAAACATGTAATCTCCTCCTCCCAAGTTTTTTAATTCCCCATATTTGCCAGGCCTGGTGGTACCCACCTGTAATCCCACCAATTGGGAGGCTGCAACAGGAAGATCACCACAAGTTTAAAGCCAACTTGTACTATAGTGAGTTTAGGGCCAGCCTACATAACAAGACCCTGTTTCCAAAAAAAAGGCAGAAAGAAAGAAAGAAAGAAAGAAAGAAAGAAAGAAAGAAAGAAAGAAAGAAAAGACTTCATATTTAGCTCCCTGACAGTCACTCCTGTCTTCCCTAGTATTATTTCTTGGTCACACCCCATCCTAAGGCATGATGAGTGCTGAAGATGGCCTCACGGTGACCTTCTAAGACTCAGATCATTGAGATGTCCTTACTTTACATCAGACTCACAAGTATCAAGATCAGTATCAGACATAGGTGAGAGAAATATTTTATAGTTACACAAAGGAAGCTACAAGAAAATGCCCAGTTTGTCTTTCAGATGATGATTATCATGTGCTTGAAAATTTTACTATTTGAATATTGTGTTTAACATCATATTGTAGGGAGGGGACAAGATCACCTGCCAACGTGCTTCAGAAGAATTGTAGCCAAAAAAGAAAGAGACTAGGGTCTTCTCTATATGCCTGTATGGAAGAAACAAAAAATATGAGAAGAGGAAGCAACAAGAAAAAGTCCCCAGTCCCCAATCCTGAGAACAGTGATCCAGGAAAGGTAAATACAAAGGAGATTGAGGACAGCAAACATGCAACATCAGACACACCACCAATGGACATAAAGAGATATCTTCGGGATCTCATAGACAAGTTCAAAAGTGAAATATTTAACCAAATAAAACAAGATATAAATTAATAAAAGAAATAAAGATTAATAAAAGAAACACTAAGCACCTCTCAAGAAGACACAGATGGAAGAATGGAGGAACTCAAACAAAAGAGCGAACCATTTGATGAAGAACATAAAGAAAACATAGAGTACATGAAGCAGATTCAAAGAGATTACCAGGAAATTAAAAACTCGATTGAAAGCTGGCAAAACTGCATGAAAGAAACTAAGGATGGATTATCCAAACTGGAGGACAAGCTTGCAATGTGGGATTATGAAAGGAAAAATTTCTTTAAAACAAGGAAACAAGCAATAACAATACAAAGGTGAAAAGATGACAAGAAGATCTATAACTTGAGAATAACGAATGTGAATGAAGAAGCAGGGATACAAGCAAAGGAACTACAAAAGCTATTCACAGAAATAATTAAGGAAAACTTCCCAAGCATAGGAAAAGGAAATGATACTCAGATATATGAGGCATGCAGCACTCTAGTCACCTACAACCAAAACAGAGCCACACCCAGGCATATAATAATCATGATCCTAGAAATTCAATATAAGAACAGAATATTAAAAGCTATTAGAGACAAGAAACAGATCACCTATAAAGGAAGACCCATCAGAATTATGGCAGACTTCTCGACACAGACCATCAAGTCAAGAAGAGCATGGAGCAAGTTATTCCAAGCCTTGAAAGAAAATAACCTCTAGCCCAGATTGATTTACCCTGCAAAACTGTCTCTAGAAATTAATGGAGAAACAAGATGCTTCCAAGACAAAGAGAAAGTGGGGGAATTCGCAACCACCAGTCCAACTCTACAGAGAATACTGCAAGACATTCTAGAGAGAGAGAAAAGTACCAAAAGTAACAGTGGTAGAAAGGCCTCAATGAATGGAGCAGAAAGCAGAATGAAAAAGACAAGCAGACAACTAATGACAGAAAAAGAGCACAACAGAAATGAGGCAGAAAAGGTTGGTTATAATCTCTAATATAGATGGCCTTGATACATTTAATTTAAAAAATAGAATCACAGGCAGAGTAGATTAGGAGATAGGGTCCACAGAGATGCTCTTTATAGGAAATATAATTAACCTGAAAAAGGGTATGCGGACTGAAAATCAATTAAAAGAAATTAATACTCTATGTGATGGGGAACCAGAGAGTAATAAGGGCAACTAGACCAGTATTTGTGGATAGATTAGAAAGACAGGCTTTAATGGGTAAAGGAATACAACTAGAGATCAAGTCCAGGAGAGAGAAAGTTCGGAACCACTTAGGTAAATAGCAGGTTCCCCCCACCCCCAATTTAAAACCGAGGGAGTTGGTGAGACCCAAAAATGCACAGTGCACCCTGGGGAAGTGAAAGAGGAGGAATAATCTTTAAAAAGACAGCAGAAGATATTGTTAATAATGTATCAGGATTTAAAACCTATATTACTCATACTGCTCTGCTTAGATAGATTTTATTCTGTCCCAGTTTGTCTACTTGCATTAGATTTGAGGGCACAGACAGATATCCCAAAAACATCAGGATATAGCACAGTAATCATCTTTAATTTCCTATTAACTTAATCTGGAGCCCTGTATGACTTATACTGTTTTATCATGATTGATCTTAGTTAAATCTGGTTTGTTTGATTGTTGTTTGTTATTGACAGATTTTATTCAAAACTGTTATGATTGATAGTATCAAGTCTGAGAGTATAGGCAACTACACTGAAGATGACAAGACTCACTATGATACCCATTCTGGTTTGATTACTACCTGTTTTTGACACTATTTACAAAGTTGTGTTTTTATTAGTACTGTTCTGTACTGATATATTCAATTATACTATGTCTGATGATATAACCAATTCTATTGAAGATAACAAGAGACAACACAGTAACCATGGAAGAACTCCTTGTACAGCGATTTAATATGTCTTTTTAATTTTATGTGTTTATAGGAATATGTTTTGTTTTGTTTTGTTGTCTTTTTCCATTTTACCGGTACCAGGGATCGAACTCACGACTGCTTGCTTGCAAGGCAGGTGCTTATGCTGCTGAGCTAAATCCCCAGCCCCTGTTTTGTTTTGTTTTGTTTTGTCTTGCTTTGTTTCTCCCTCTAATATAGAAAAAATAGAAATACATGTTAAGACTCATGCATGAGTAGACCTATAAACAGTTTACAAGAACAGATTTATGACACATATGATGAAATCAATAAATAGTTTGAAGAAAAAGAGACACTATAGTACCCAGTGCTGATCCCAAAGTGTCATGATGTGAAACCCAGCAATACTATTATTCTTTGTTCAAAATAATTTTAGCCTGCTTGGGTTTTTTTAATCTCAACGTAAATGAAGATATGGATAACTAACTGCATGTATGTTTAAGTGTATAGGATTGATAACCATATTACTAAGTTTTTGTTGAACAGTTGAACAGAAATATTTGCAGTCTTGCTGTTTGAATTCCCACTTTATATGTTTCACTTTTGTATCTTGAACAACTATTTGTAAAAGGACAATATGTAAACATCAACTAGTGATTTCTTACTGTTTATTTTTTCTTTGAAAGTACATATTATTTCTACCCATTTTCTGTTCTGTTTAGTCTCTCTTTAAATAAAATTAAAAATTTAATTAAAAATAAAATAAAATACATTTGTTCCAGGTTGAATAAAATATTAAAAAATAAATAAATAAAATCATATTGTATTGAAGTTTTGTAGTTTGTCACTAAAAAATAGGAAACTAATGAGGGCAATGGATAAACAGCTACAAAAAATCAGGAAAAGAAAAGAAAACAAAGCACAGACTAACAGATAAAGAAGGCAATAACAGTAAATAACCAACACATCTCAGTAATATCTATCAATATTAATGGCCCCAACTCCCCAATTAAAAGATACAGACTGGCAGACTACATCAAAAAACATAACCCAACAATCTATGGCATTCAAGACTCACATAATCCAAAAAAATATTCATAGACTAAAATTAAAGGATAGAAAACAACATTTCATGCACCACGATTGTAACAGCAAGCAGTGATAGCAATTCTAATATCAGACACAACACACTTTAAGCTAAAACTGATTAGAAGAGACAAAGAAAGTTACTACATATTAGTTAAGAAAACAATCTAACAAGAATAAATAACATTGATAAACATACACACCAAATACTAGAGAACCTACCTTCATAAAATCAGAATTCCTGAAAAATATCAAATATGTGCTGGCACAATCATGGTTGGGGATTTTAACACCCTACTTTCAGAAAGAGACTGATCAACTACACAAAAATCCAATGAAGAAATTTTGGAGTTGAACCACATCCTTAAACACATGGGCTTAATGGTTATCTACAGAGTATTCCTCCCCCTCTACAACAGAATATACATTATGTTTAGCATCTCATGGTACTTTTTCCAAAATAGATCACATACTAGCCCACAAAACATCTGTAAGTATATATAAGAGAATAGAAATTACCCCACACCTACCATCATATCACTGTGCAATGAAAATAGAACAATGAAAGAAGAAATTTTGGAAAAGGCAAAAGCTCCTGGAAAACTAACAATGTACTCCTAAACAACAAATGGGTCTCTGAAGAAATTTTTTTAAAGTTTAAAATTTTTTGAAGTTAACAATGATGGTACAATTGATTGATTAAAACCTTGAAGATACTAAGAAAGCAGCTCTAAGAGGAAAATTCATCAAAACCAATGCTCATATTAGGAAAATACAGCAAGCTCAAAGACACAACCTTATGAGAAATCTTTAAGACGCTTAAGAAATAATGATGAAACTGTCCCAAATCAAAATTAAGGAGGAATATTACAAAGATGAGAGTGTAAATCAATGAAATTAAGTCTAGAAAAACTATGAAAAGTCAGTAAACCAACTATAAAAATGATTCCTGAAAGTATCAAAATATATAATAACTATTTTTTTTAATTTTATTTAAGGAGAAAAAAGAAAAAAAACAGAAAAAGGGTACAAGTTATACAGAATTTCAGAAAAAATAAACAGTAGGAAATCACTAGTTAATTACATATTGTCATCTTAGAAATAGTTGTTGAAGTTACACAATTAAAGCATACAGAGGGGACCTTCAAACAGTGAGACTGCAAACAGTTTTGTTCAATGATCCAACAAAACTCAGCAATATGTTTATCCATCCTACACACCCAAACATACATGCAGTTATATCCCCCAGAGAACTCTCCCCTCCCTTCTTCTGTACAATGACAATTACACATCTTGAGTTTCACTGCTCCTACAGTTCTTATTACTTTTTTTTTTTGAAGAAAGTAAAAACAAATGTGACATACCAGGACAGAGTCAGTCAAATCAAAAGGATGGACACAATACATAATGTAAAAACAAAATACAAGGTGATCAACAATGGTTACCATAATGCCTCTTGTTATCTTAAAAACAATTGCCTATATCATCAGTTATAATAAAATTGAACAAAACAGTAAAGAATAAGACCAATAAAACCAAAACATTGAAGACATTAGAGGACTTCAAAAGAAGATAATAGTCAACCAGAATGGGCATCACAATGAATCTTATTGTCTTCATAGTTGTTGCCCATACTTTCAAACTTGATACTATCAAGCATAACAGAATAGAGGAAAATCAGTCAAAACAAGATGGTGAGAGCAATACAGAGTTTCAAATCAAGATAATAGGAAATCAAAGTGGGTTACTATAATATATCCTGCTATTTTTTATTTATTTTTCCCTTAATTAAAAGGATAAAAATGAAAAAGTAGATAATAAAAAGGAGATTGAGATTTAAAAAGAAGGCATAACACAAAACAGCGCAGGTCAAAACATAGCCATTTAAGCAAAATAGTGTTTCACCACAAGGTAATCTCGACATAATAGTAGTTACCATAGTGTCTCTTCCCTTAAAATCTTTGGGTATAACTTCGTATACTGTAGCATCAAACATATCAAGACAATGTAAAACCGTTCAAGAGAATGACAGTATTACAGGGTATTTAGAATCAACTAACAGAAAATGAACAATGATTTCTGTATAATCTCCTTGTCTACAAAAGTTTTTGTTTATATTATCACATATAATAAAATCCAACAAGATACAACACGTTAAAACCGATGGAGACAGAAGAACAAAAGCTTGATGGGACTTCAAAACAAGAGGATATTAAATCAGCACTACCTATTATGATATCTTGTTTTCTCCAAAATGGCTGTTCCTACCATCCGAACTTCTCTGCCTCATTTCTGTTGAGCTCTTTTTCTGTCATTAGTTGTCAGTTTGTCCTCTTCCTTTCGCTTTCTGCTCCATTCATTGTGGCCTCTCTGCCACTGTTTCTGGAATCTTGGTATTTTTCATTTTTAGAATATCCTGCAGTAATCTCTGTAGAGTTGAATTGGTGGTTGCAAATTCCCCTAGTTCCTCTTTATCCTGGAAGCACCTTGTTTTTCCATCAATTTCTAGGGACAGTTGTGCAAGATATATCAATCTTGGCTGGAGGTTATTATCTTTCAAAGCTTGAATTATTTCCCCCCATGCTCTTCATGATTTGATGGTTTGTGCTGAGAAGTCTACTGTAATTCTGATGGGTGTTCCCTTGTAAGTGATCTGTTTCTTGTCTTTGACGGCTTTTAATATTCAGTTCTTATATTGGATTTTTGGAATTTTGATTATTATATGCCTGGGTGTAGCTCTGTTTGGGTTGTAGGTGGCTGGGGTCCTGTATGCCTCATACATCTGAGTATCTTTACCTTTTGCTAAATTAGGGAAATTCTCCTGGATTATTTCTGTGAGTAGCTTCTGTAGTTCATTTGTTTGAGTCACTACTTCTTTTATGTTCTTAATTCTTAAGTTATAGATCCTCTTATCATCTTCTAGTCTTTGTATTATTGCTTTTTGTTTTCTTGTTATATTTAAGAAGTTTTTCATTTCATGCTCCCATATTACAAATCTGTCCTCCAGTTCTGATAATCTATCCTTAGTTTCTTTCAAGCTGTTATGCCAGCTTTCAATAGAGTTTTTAGTTTCCTGGTATCTCTTTGAACCTGCTTCATGTATTCTATGTTTTCTCTATTTTCTCCATCAAACAATTCTACCCTTTTTTTTCTATTCTTCCATTCCACCATCTGTTTTTTCTTGGGCGGTGCTTAGCATTTCTCTAACTATTCTACTTATTTCTTGCTTTATTTCATTAAATACTTCATTTTTGAACTCGTCTATGAGGCTCCGGAGATACCGCTTTATGTCCGTAGGTGCCGTGTCTGATATTGCATGTTTTCTGTCTTCATTCTCTTTTGCATTTACCTTTCCTGGATCAGTGTTCTCAGGATTGGGGACTGAGGATCCTTTCTTGTTGCTCCCTTTTCCCATACTTTTTGTTCCTTCCATACAACTGTCTGTAGGAGGCCGAGTTTTGTTTTGTTTTGTTTTTTTCTCTTTGTTTGTTACAGTTTGTTTGAATCTGCCGGCTAGGTGTTCCCACCCACTGCAGTGTACTAGGGAGACACAGACCTGGGCAGCCTCTGCTGGGCCCGCCCCTCCAGGTCAAACTACTGAATGCTTCACTGCTAGAGTGCACTGCCAGGCGCAGGGACCTGATTTGGGCTGGCCTACGGGATCTTAGCCGCGGCGTCACCAGGCCAAGCGCTCCCCACCACTCCCGCTTGAGAGGGGAATATGCGACTAAAGTCACTGTAGGGCCCTGTTCAGCTAGTCTGCTCATTCCCAGAATGTCCTCTGTTGGAGCCTCCTAGTCTATGAAAGGGTCCCCATTTCTCTCACTCACCGCAGGTCGATGCAGGGCTCCCTGCCAGTCCTGCTCTCAAAGCCGTTTGGTTCACCGATTCCAGCTCTCAGAGCTTTCGCGCGTCTCTCTCCCTGCCGTGTGGATTGGGACACAGTATCGACAGCAGGAAATTCAAATCGTGGCTTCCAGTGGCTCGGGATCCAGCTTCCGCACTGAGATTTTATCTGTTCCTGTTATAGCATCAGGATTGCATTTCCAGTTGGTTTCCCTCAGCTTAGTTGGTTCCTGGGTTGGCAGGGTACATCTCCCCTCACATAGGACTCCTCACACGGCAACGCTCCTGGATTCTACAATGGTAATCTCAGAGAGCCTCCGTGGCTGCTGTTATTTGTCTGTCATGTTCTCCCGGAAGTCTATAATAACTATTGTGAAATAGGAAGAAATTGTTTAAAAGTAAAATGGAACAGGGTGAGGTGGGGAGGAAGGGAAAAGTAAAAAATGAAAAAAAGGATAAAATGGAAACAGAGATTTGTAAATAAGGGGAGGAAGAGGAGTTAAGGGGTGAGGAGAGAAATAGGAGGGAGGAAATAGGAACTAAGACTACATATAGGGTACAAATTCCCTGTGATGAATGCCATAATTATCTAAATTGTACCAATAAACATTTAAAAATCAATGAAACAAAGAGCTGAATCTTTGAAATAATAAATAAAATAAACTCCTAGTCAGACTCACCAAGAGGAAGAGAGAAAAGAGTCACATCAATGCAATCAGAAATGAAAAAGGTGAAATCACAGCAAACACTGTAAAACTAGAAGATAATGACAACTTTGAAAATTCATATTCCAACAAATTAGCAAATTTTGAAGAAGTTGGAAGATTCCTAGACTCATACAAACTGCCAAAACTAACCCAAGAAGACATAAATATGCTTAACAATCCAATGATAAATAATGAAATTGACATAGTAATAAAGAATCTACCAATAAAAGCCAAAGACCTGACAGATTCACTGATGAATTCTACAAAACCTTTAAGGATATTATGCCACCAGTACTCCTCAAGATCGTCAAAGAAATTGAAAGAGACGGAGTGCTCCCAGTTTCACTTACGAAAGCCAATATCACCCTGATTCCAAATCTAATAAAGACCCAATTAAAAAAGAGAACTATAAGCCATCTGCTTAATGAACATAGATACAAAAATCCACACAATATTAGTGAATAGAATGCAGCATATTGTCAAAGAGATGATACACCATGACCAAATAGGTGTATCAGAGATGCAAGGATGGTTCAACATTTGTATGTCAATAATGTATCACATAAACAGAAGCAAGCACCAAAAAAAAAATGATTATGTCAATAGATATAGAAAAGGCTTTTGACAAAATCCAACTCCACTTCATGATAAAAATCCCGAAGAAAACAGGTATAAAAGAATGATATCTGAGTGTGATAAAAGCTATACATGACTAACCAATAGCCAGCATCATACTAAAAGGGAAAAACTAAAAGCATCCCTGCTAAAACCAGAAACAAGACAAAGGTGCCCACTAATACCTCTTCTAGTTCAACATAGTACTTGAAACATTAGCCAGAACAGTTAGGCAAGAGAAAGAAATAAAAGGGATACATATAGGAAAGGAAGAACTCAAATTATCATGGTTACAAAACATTCTACAGTAGGAAACCCAAAGAACTCCACCAGGGCTGGGGACAGTTCAGTGGCCTTAGCACCTGCCTGGAAAGTGCAAGGTCATGAATTCAATCCCTGATACCAAAAAAAAAAAAAGAACTCCACCAAAAGCCACTTAGAATTGACAACGAACTTCAGCAATTTAGCAACATACAAGATCAACACACAAAAATCATTAACATTTATGGTGGGGTTGTTTTCTTTTTTTTCTTCTCTTTTTTTTTTTTTTTGCTTTTTAAAATTAGCATTTGTACATACCAATTAAAAAACAAATTAAAAGCTTAAGCATGGTAGCACATGCCTATAATCTCAGGAGACAGAGGTAGTGAGCTCAAGGGCAGGCTGTCCTATGTAGTAAGACTCTGTCTCTAAAAAGTTAAAAACACATTTTTTTAAAAACCAGACTATACATTCTTTTCAGGCACACATGACACATTTTTGTAGCTTAGACCATATGTCATGCCACAAATTTAGTCTCAATATATTTTGAAAGATACATGCTATACCATATACTTTCTCTGACCACAGTAGGGTAAAGTTAGAAATCAGTAACATAAGGAAAACTGAAAAAATCACTAATTTGTGGAAGGAAACACATTCTTGAACAATTAATGGACCAAAGAAGAAGTCACAAGGTAGATTAAAAATACTTAAAATCGTACGACAGCAAAACTTTTGGGACGCAGACAGCCCAGGAAGTGGGCAGGCAGGGAGAATCGCTGTGTCTCTGGGTCCTCTCCTGAGGCCAGGGGCCCTACATTCCTGCCAAAATGAAAAAGGAAGAGACAATTCTGATTTTTCTAAGGATAGCAGAGCCCTCCTGAGAATATTTCCAGGTCTCCTTCAAGGAAAAGTTAACCGATGTTTAAGGTTTCAGGAAAAGTGTGATGCCTCCTGGTGGTTCTCCGCTTGTAGTTGGAGCTCTTTCTGGTGCCGGAGACTGTGGTTTCCATGGGTGAGTGCAGGATGGGCACTGATATTTGGGCTGCTTGTTGCCCAGATCGTCAGTGCCACCTGAGGGTATATGCCCATTCACAACCAAGAATTTGAGCCAGAACACTGGCTAACACTCCTGCCCATCACTAAAGCAGCCTAACAAAAGCAGCACTGCATACTAAATGGGAAAAAAGGACATATTGTGTTACTTTGGACTTGCTACAGGTATAAATACTGTAGCCCACCATCCAGCAGCCCAGTTTAGCTACTCAAAAAAGGCTCTGAGGGTGGAGACTGACAGTGGACTATCTTAGGTTACATGCCAAGGCCATACAAGCAGGAAGCCAGAAAAATATCCCAGGTACAGCTAAGCAGAGATTGGTAGCCTCAGAGTCACCCACTAACACAAAGGAAGCCCAATGGCCTGTAGGCCTCTTTGGGAACCAGAGACAACATACACCATAGGTTTTTGTGGCAAAGCCATCAAACTCTCCCCCGACCCAGGCAAAGGTCACGGAAATGTAGTTTAGGCCAACACTGAACTTGCGTATGTAGCCCAGGCTGGCCTTGGACTTACAGCGACCCTCCTGCCTTCACCTCCCAGGTGCTGGAATAACAAGCATGCAGCCACCAACTTTAAGGCCTTGGTAACATTTTAGAAGTCAGTCAACGAACCACAGTGCAGGTTCTGCCTTTGAAACCTCTAGCACCTGCTAGCCTGATGGAAATGGGAATGTCCTCAACATCCATGCGTGCTGGTATCCATGGCAGTAGAAAATTGCCTCTGGGGTGCACTAGTCTCTTGATCTTGGACATGAAAATTACGTGCATCAGCTGCCAGATACACTCCTTGCTTGCCACTGGACACCGGTGGAGACTTGGCTTCTCTCAGCCAGAATGCACATGGAACATTGTGCATTCAATTCAACTACTGTCGCTTATAAACCCCACCAATCAAATGGAACAGGCTTAACAAAGCTCCTATTGAATAATGGAATTTGGTCCACAGAATGAACCAAAATGAGATCGAAGCCAGGGACCGGAAGATCCCCTGAATAAATGGCTAGCTTGTCAGAAGAAACTCAGTAACATTTAGGGGAGGCTTTGACTTCTACTGCAGTTACAGGGAACCTTAAAAACACACCTACTGGTAGAGTGGTATGATTTATTAATGGTGCTTCAAAACTAAAAGCAGACAAGGTCCATTGCACTGTGGCCACCATCCAATGGATGACCATCTTTTGACAGAGACTGGGCGTGGACATTTGGCTCAATAGGCCAAGCTACCTGCAGAGGTAATGGCCATGCAGGCCACGCTTACCATCCTATTTTGCCACATTTTCACGAACTGTGGGGAGCAGCTGAAACTTCAGATTGATCACTTGCAGGCCAGAGCAAAGCCAATCTCAAGGACACAGGTGCCTGAGGCAAAGAGGTTTCACTGGATACTCAGCCTCTTGAGTGTATAAATAAAAGCACTCTTGCTCCTTCCTCTCCCTCCTTTCTCCCTGTTTCTTTGTACTTCCCTTCAGGAGAGAGGGTTCCATCTGGCCTGTTTTCTGTATTCCCACTCTTGTCTTTCTCTCCATCTTCACCCTGAGATGCGGCCACTAAGGATTCATTGCCATCAGCCCATCTGGTCCACAGACAGTAACTAAGTGACTTAAAGGACTCCCAATGTGGAAGCAAGAACTGCAGCAATAGCTTGCTATCTAGAAGTTGGAAGGGACGGATATACGTGTGAAAGGAACTTGGGTCATGCTTGCAGTCCAAGCAACACGACAATCAGTAGACTGTAACAAAGGCAATGGACTTCCTGTGCACCTTGTCATCTACTGCCCAATGGACCTACTGCCCAATGGACCTACTGAATGAGGCAATAGCTAACTCACAAAGCAAGTTAAGGACAAGAGGGCCTGCTATTTGTGTGGTACCACTGTGTATTAGGGAGTACAGACACTACACGCTGCACCCCAGCACAAAGGAAACAGCATTAAAGCACATGTTGAGAAACACTGAGCTTGGTGGGAGCAGAAGCCCTGTACCCACAAAATTCCAGTCTGTTTCCCAGCCATTCTTTTCCTTTTTCCTGTAAAGTGCATGTCTTGATGGTGGTTTGAGGTTTGGTTTTGGCACTTGGCCCCTAAAAGTTTCAGCATCATGGTTCTAGGGTCAACAGCCGAAATCTATACACCCAGGCTTAGTACCTCAGATAAGGTCCTCTAACTCTAAGCCATGAACTTCCCCCCATGTCTTCCTTCTATAGCATCTCACAGGGATGGAAAACAAAACCAAGGAATATCAGGGCACTCTAGTGTCTCCAGTGGCACCAGGAGTGTCTGATCTTTCCAGTTAGGTGGGCAATGTTAGGTGGTCAAGCTGATACACGTTGTGCCCTCCCTTGCTGAACTGGATGACTGAGACTGACAGATTTGGATCAAACAACAAAGGCAATGGTTGTGCACAGAGCTAGCAGCCTCAGGACTGAGACAGTTGACTAGGTCACCGTACCAGCTCAGCCTATCCCCAACCAGTGGTGGGAAACATCTAAGACCCTGAGAAGAGGAGACAGGAGCACTAACCAATCTATTTGTTCAACAAGGACTTACTGAAGGAGGCCTGGAAATAATTCCTGCTATGCCACTCTGAACCTCACTGCTTCACTGTGATCTTTTATCCTGTCAGTGATAAACTACACCAGGGATATCATTTGGATCTGAAATGCCCCCCAAAAGCCCATGTGTTAAGTTTGGCCCCCAGTCCACAATACTACTGAGAGGTAGTAGGACACTTAGGAGGTGGAGCCTAGCAGGAGAATGTTAGATCACTGGGGGAATGCCCTGTGAAAGGATCTGGGGACCCCAGCCCCTCTGCTTGCTCTCTTTGCTTTCTGACTGCCGTGAGGTGAGTTGCCATCTCTGTCGTGGTGAATTCATACAACTCTGCCAGTAATAAGGCCTGGATTGTAAACACCAACACCTGCATGCTCATGAATAGGTTACTGAGAAATAAAACGAGGGAAGAGAGGATCTACGTCCTAGGGCGTCTTTCTCTATGGACAATCTCTGGGTAACCAAATACACGATGAGCAATGTCACACACTGACATCACTGGAAAGCTGGCAGCTGGTGATCTTACACTTTGGGTATACTGAGGCTAGCCCCGAATTCACCCCGGTGGGGGCAAACAGCCTAAATCTATATGCCAGGCTTAACAGGACCCTGCCAGGGTGACAAAATCTGATTTCATCATTTTATTAGAGCTTTCATACCATACATAGGAGTCAGTGTTTGTGAAAAAAGAAACTCATTCCTGGCCTTGGCACACAGCTTTTCTATTAAAACTACCTTGATAGACCAAAAAATATCTCTCAGCAACCTCAGGAAAACTGTTTTAAGCAACAGGATTGCTTGAAGTTTGTTTAACTCAGCTGAGAGGGCATTAGGGAGTTAAAACTTCACAGAAGTTTTGACAACAATGTACCACATTCAAACTGTAGCAAGAAGGAAATTACCTCAGAGTAAAGCCGTGGCTAACATACCTAACAGCGAAGGACGGAAAGTTTTTCCTCTGAGATCAGGAATGAGACAAGGATGTCACTTTTCACTATTTCTATACATAATAATATAGAAGTCCTAGCCACAGAAAGCAAAAAATTGGAATTACATTTCATCAAAAATAAAATCTTGGGGCTGGGGATTTAGCTCAGCGGCATAAGCTCCTGCCTTGGAAGCAGGCAGTCGTGAGTTTGTCCCTGGTACCGATAAAAAGGAAAAAGACAAAAAAATAAATAAATAAATAAATAAAATCTTGACCAGGCATAGTGGTGCACACCTGTAATCCCAGAACTAGGAAGGCTGAGGCAGGATGACTGTTGCAAATTCTAGGCCACCCTGGACTACAAAGTAAGTTCAAGACCAGCCTAAACTTCAGAGCAAAAACCTGTCTCAAAAAGACAAAATTAATTGATTAAAATCTTTTATGCATCAAAGAATAAAAACAATAGTCAAAAGGAAACCTACAAAGTGTGGGGGGGTGCTGTTTGTAAACCATATATCTGAAAACATATTAAACAAACATGGTAGGATGTTAAAAACTGGTGAATCTAGATAAAGGGTATCCTGGAGTCCTCTGTGTTATCCTTGCAACTTTTCTGTACATTTGAAATCATTTAAAATAAAAAGATCAGTAGCAGCACAATTAATAGCCAGATCTTGGAAACAACCTAAATGCCTATCAACTGAGAAATGTATAAAAAGATGTGGTATTTTTATACAATGGAGTACTACTCAGCTATAAAGAATGATCACATCGAGATATTTATAAGTAAATGGATGCAACTTGAGACCATCCTCATAAGTGAAATAAATCAAACTCACATGTATAAATACTGTATAATCTCCCTAGTGTAAGAAATAGTAAGAGTATACAACATACAAAAAACTCAATAAAGAGTGAAAGGTCGGGGTTGGAGGTTTAGCTCAGCAGCATAAGCGCCTGCCTTGCAAGCAGGCAGTCGTGAGTTCGATCCCCGGTGAGTTCGATCCCCGGTACCAGAAAAGGAGGGAAAAAATAATAATAAAATTTTTTAAAAATCAGGATCCTAAAGACATATTTGTACATCTACATTAATAGCAGGATTATTCAAATAGCTAAAATATAAAGCAACACAAATATCAATTGACAAATAAATAGACAAACAAAATATAGTACGTCTATAATCCCAGCACTTGGGAGATTCATACAGCAGGATTTCTGTAAGTTTGAGGCCAGATTGGGCTACACAGTGAGACTTTATCTCAAAAAAAAAAAAGAGAAAGAGAAAGAGAAACCTTGACATACACTATAACATAAGTGAATCTCTAAGACAGAGATGGCAAATCTTTTAGAGACTGAGTACCAAAACTGCAACCCAAAGCCCACTTATTGCCAAATGCCAACGCTGCAACTGAACCTGAATACTGAGGTTTTAATTTAGAAAAAACAACTCGTGCATTAACATCTTTTGTCTTAAAAACACAATGAAAAAAATAAGATGAGATCCCAGTTGTTGATTCTGGGAAGAAAAGGAAAGAAAGATAGAAAGACAGAAAGAAAGACAGACAGACAGACAGACAGACAGAAAGAAAGAAAGAAAGAAAGAAAGAAAGAAAGAAAGAAAGAGAAAGAAAGAAAGAAAGAAAGAAAGAAAGAAAGAAAGAAAGAAAGAAAGACAATGATACCAGAGGTTCATCGCAACTGCTCTAAGACATTATGCTGAACAAAATAAGCCAATCACAAAAAGACAAGTGGCCCATGAGCCCCCACTCTACTGGAGGACAGTCTGAGTCAATAGCAACTGAGATGCAAAGATAGCTAAATGCATGTATTGTTTGACTGACTTTGCAGAACTGAGGCTGGTAGTCTGAGCATCTATTGGGAGGAGGACTGTATGCAGTATGGTAAATATGGAGATTTCCGTCTGTTCATTTTTGTTCTCGCTGTTTTGTTCTGATTTATTGATTTGTTTTATTCGATGCTGTTTTGATTGCTTTTATTCTGCTTTGTCCGAGTTTACTGAGTCTGAGGGAATGGACCACTATGTTATGGTGACCACTGCTGATGGCTGTTGTCCTGTTTTGAGGTTCTGTACCACTTTCACTGCTTTGTTTTGGTTGGCCCGATTCTGTTTTGTATTGATGGGTTTTATTCTCCAATCAATCAATCAATAAGACAAGGAGCCTAGAGTACTCCAATTCATAGAGACAGAAATTAGAATTTGTAGTTTTCAGGGGCTACTGGGAGAAATAGAAGTTCATTGTTTAATGAGTACAAGGTTTCTGTTCTGTAAGATGAAAAAGTTCTGGGATGGATGTGGTGATAACCACACATGTACTTAGTGCCATTGAACACTTACACTTCAAAAAATTAAACTGGTAAACCAGACTGGGAATTTAGCTCAGTGGCATAAGTGTCTGCGTGGCAAGCAGAGAGGTCTTGAGTTCAATCCCTGGTACCAAGAAGAAAAAAAAAAAACTGGTAAATCATATGTTACGTATATTTTCCATGATTTTTTAAATAAATTTAAAACTTGTATAAAAAAAGCGAAGGATGGCTCAGGTTTCATGTTACTACACGGGACACCATTCACACAGTCTTCCTGGAGCTGGTCACCAGGCAGCCACGACATCCTAAATCTCCCACTGTGGCAGACACTGCTCATCAGTCACCATCCACTTATTCAGCCCCTGGGCTCTCAGAATCCTCCTCCATGAGTGACCTCAGACAGCCCTGTTGACTCCATAGAGCTGACTTGTGAGATGTATCTGCTGCCACTGGTTTCAGCAATGACCTCTTGGAAATATGTCTGATAAAGAGAACTAGGAACACAGATGTAGCAGACCTGGTCATTCTTTTAATGGAAGGGGTATACATTGGTGCACCTTACAAGCCTGTGAGCCCAGAGAGATTTCTAGCTGAATATTCAATTGGCTTTCTTTGAGTTCGTACTCGCCCTGAATAAAGCCACGTGAATGGCAATTGTGCCAGCGCCAGTAGACCTGAATGATGCGGACAGCGTTTAACAAGCGACAGTATGGCAGGCGGATGCGCCACATGCGGATCCAGGACTGCAGCTTGACGGCTGCCCATTCTCTGCGTGCGTAGAACTCCAGCGCCATCCACCGCCTCTTCTCCAGCTGCCTTGCTCTTAGCTGCCTCCACCAGCACTGAATGATCCAAACCCTGAGGGCTGCGTGCAGCAGTGTCCGCCGCAGCAGAGTGCCCCGCCACCAGGCCTGGATAAACACAGTAGCAGTCTCTCTTGTCATCTCTTTGGGGCCTTGGAAGAGAAAGCAGAATTTTTACACACAAAAGACTCAGAAAATGTCAGGAAGGGGTCCTGTACCAACAGTGACAATCGTCAGAAGTTTAGGAACTCTGGGTGAGCACAGCTGGACCTAGGAGACCATGCAGGTGTCCTGCCTCTGCTATTCTCTGTTTAGTGGACAGAAACCCGACACCCTGAACCCTGGCCCTCAGTGTTCCTATCTGTAAAGCTGGGCTATACTTGCCCTAGCTACTGCACCCAATTTTCCAGTCTGACTTGGCCATTTATAACAAGAGCATCATGATTTAGAGCTAAAAAGAGCCTCAGGTTTCTCTTGGGCAGGACCACCTCCACCTGACAGCCCTCCCACCTGCGGGGCAGCTGGCATCTTTTGCCCCTCCTCACCCCAGGTTAAACTTGCAAGCCACTGCTCCTTCTAGCTCACCCAAGCAGTAAAAGATTCCTCCATCTCACCCATGTTACCAACGCATTGGTACAAACACACATGAACACACGCTAACACATTTTTTTTATTTAAAGAGAAAAAAAAAACATAGCAGTAAAAGGGTACAAGTAATACAGAATTCCAAGAAAAAAAACTATACAGTAAGAAATCACTAGTTAATAGATTACATATTGTCATCTTAGAAACAGTTGTCCAAATTACAAAATTAAAGCATACAAAGTGGACATTCATGCAGTGAGATTGCAGACAGTTCTGTTCAATGGTCCAACAAAAACTCAGTTATATGGTTTTCTATCCTACACACTTAAATATACATGCAGTTATATCCTTTAGACCACTTTCTTTTCCCCTCTTTTTTACAATAACAATTACACTTTTTGGGTTTTATTACTTCCACAATTCTTATAACTTTTTTTTTTCTGAAGAGAAAAAAAAAATGTGACAAAGCAAAACAGAGTCAGTTAGAAGGATGGACATAGTACATGATGCAAAAACAGAATATCAGGTGATCAAAAATGGTTACCATTATGCCTCTTGCTATCTTAAAAAGAGTTGCCTATATCATCAGGTATAATAGAATTGAACAAAACAGTACAGAACAAGACCAATAAAACCTACATTGGAGACCTTACAGGACTTCAAAAGAAGATAATAGTCAAACCATAATGGGCATCATAGTAAATCTGATTGCCTTCAAAGTGGTTGCCTATACCCTCAAACTTGATACTATCAAACAAAACAGAATAGAGTAAAGTCAGTCAGAACAAGATGGGGAGAGCAATACTGAGGTTCAAATCAGGTTAATAGGAAAACAAAAAAGTTACTATAATATATCCTGTTATTTTTTAATTTAGTTTCCCCTTAATTAAAAATATAAGCAAAAAATAAATTTAACACACACATTTTGCACCTGGGCTTCCCACACCCCAGGCCTTTCACTCCAAGAGCAACCCACACTTGCAACTCCCAGCCCCACATGGTCTAGGCTCACATTGTTTGCCTCCTTTTCTCAGCCAGGCCCAAATCTGCCTAAGAGGGAAACAGGGGCAAGGACACCAAAGGAGGAGTCAATCCCTGTTCATCCCAGCTCTGTGTACCACAACCGTTCACTCCAGTCTGCCTGGGACGCCCTGGGCTTATACCACGCCCAGTACACAAGGGTGAAGGCAAGTGCCCCTCTCACTTCTTAAAGTGCCTCTTTGGACAATCAATTGCTGATGATCACTCACAGTCCTCTAAGTCACTCCTGTGGACCACAAGAGTCAGAGAGGTCACAGTCAAGTCTGTTCCTGGGGCAGAGCACAGACCCGCCTACCCACAAAGCAGTGGAGGAGAGGTTGAGGCTGGGGGAGTCAATCCCTCTGCTCTGTTTTGCTCCTTCAGGCTCTGGTCTAGCAATGGGAATTCCTCATTATCTTCAACGAGCTTTGGTGTCCTTCTGTATTACAGTTGGAGGGGTTAAGATAAGGGTGCTCTCTTTACTATGGCGCCAAGCTAACCACAGACTTGGCTTCCAGGTCCTTTCTGGGATTCCAGACATGGAGGAAAAGCACCTGCCAATGTAACTGTGGGAAACTTAGGCTACTCTCTCAGAATGTTTAAGCAAATATCTTTTACAAGAATACTCTGACCCTGATAGCCAAATCCCTGCAGATCTGTAGTCTACTACATTACCCATGGTTAGGGGCTAGATGGTTCCATCACCCTCCAGTCTGCACTCTTCCAGCTCCAGTTCCAACAAGAAGAGTAAGGGGAAGAGACCGATGATGTCATAAAAGTACCTATGACACAGGTTCCAGGATGGCGGCCAATAGTTGAGTCCCTTCTAAGAAAAACTCAGAAGACTGTCCTTATTTTTCTACCAGAATGACTACATCATCTAAGACACTCACCAATTGACACAGAAGTTTATAAGGATCCTCTTTTTTTTAAATTTTATTTAAAGAAAGACTAAACAAAACAGAAAATAGGTAGAAATAATACATACATTCAGAGAAAAAAATAAACAATAAGAAATCACTAGTTGATGTTTACCTATTGTCGTTTTACAAATAGTTGTTCAATATACAAAAATGGAACATGTAAAGTAGGAATTCAAACAGCGAGACTGCAAACAGTTCTGTTCAACTATCCAGTGAAAACTTAGTAACATGGTTGTCCATCCTATACACTTAAATATACATGCAGTTATCCATATCTTCATTTATGTTTAGATTAAACTAAAGCAGGTTAAAATCATTCTGAACAAAGAATAATAGTGTTGCTGGATTTCACATCATGACACTCCGTGATCAGCACTGGGTATAGTGGTATCTTTTTTTTAAATTTAATTTTAAAAAAAAGACTAAACAAAACAAAAAACAGGTAGAAATAATACATAATTTCAAAGAAAAAATAAACAATAAGAAATCACTAGTTGATGATTACAGATTGTCCTCTTACAAATAGTTATTCACGATACTAAAGTGGAGCATATAAAGTGGGGGTTCAAACAGTGAGATTGCAATCAGTTCTGTTCAACTATCCAACAAAAACTTAGAAATATGGTTATCAATCCTATACATTTAAACATACATGCAGTTATCCATATCTTCAATTATGTTGAGATAGAATAAATGCAAGCAGGCTAATATCCCTCTGAACAAAGAATAATACTATTGCTGGGTTTCACATTATGATACTCCAGGATCTGGGTATTTTAGTGTCTCTTTTTCTTCAAAGTATCTGTTCATTTCATCATGTGTCATAAGATCAGTTCTCATAAACTGTTTATAGATTCTACATATGCATGAGTCTTAACATGTATTTTTATCCTATAAAGATACTCTTGTGTTTTTTTTTTTTTTTTTTTTGTCTTTTTCGTTTTTATCGGTACCAGGAATTGAACTCACGACCACACACTTGCAAGGCAGGCTGTATAAAGATACTCTTTAGCTGACTAGTATTCATTAAATGTATTTTAGTTCATTTAAATAATGGTAACTCAAATACAGTTAGAATGAGTTTGTTCTCTGCATAATAACATAGAAGGTATATGAATTTAATGATGAAACAAATCAAGATGAAGAAGGGGCTGGGGATTTAGCTCAGCGGCATAAGCGCCTGCCTTGCAAGCAGGCAGTCGTGAGTTTAATCCCTGGTATCGATAAAAACGAAAAAGACCAAAAAAAAAAAAAAATCAAGATGAAGAATAGTGACCCAAATATAAGGGCATATTTATATACATGTGTTATAAAAGCATTACCCCAAAAGGTAAGGAAGAAAAAAATGATCATCCCCAATAAGGATAGTGTTAGGGCAAACTCCCTTTCTGTGGCTAAGCCCTGTGTCTGGCCTGTCTGCAAGCCAGCCAGTTTCAGGACCCTGAGAGACCTGGACACACAGGCCAAAAATTCTCATGAAGGTCCCCAGACTGTCACAGGCTCAAGTGGGTTTAAGCATTTTTCTATCTTTCTCTGCCTCTGAGGGCTTTGAGGTCACCATCAGATGGGTAGGGCTTAGCTACTGCCCAAGTAGGGATCCATCTCTGCCTGCACCCAGGCTCTGAGGACCCAACTGGATACGGTGAGGCCTGGGCCTCCCTCAGAGTTGCAGCCCTAGGGGTCACTGAGGTGTGCGTTTGGGTGGGGTGAGTTGGGAGCACCTGTGTGTTCTATAGGGAGGCTACAGGGAAGAGGAAGGAGCTGTGTGAGGCCAAGGAGCCTGATGGAGTGAAGTTAATGGGGTGTGAGGGGAAGGAGGAGGAAAGTGGGTAAATGGTAGACTATGCTGCGTGGGGCAGGCAAGTACCTGAGGCACCCATTTGAAGGTGAAAATGTTGGCCAGGCCTGGGAGACCTGCATCAGCTTAGTGCCTCTCTCTGATAGGAGGTAGGGTACAGCAAAGCTGGCTGGAGAAGTGGGCAGGACCTGGAAATTACAAGACCCAGGGCTGCCCCAGATGATTTTCAGGATGCCACTCACTATGGCCACTCTCCCCAGTATCCCACCCTGGAGCCCCCATTCCCAGGGTGCACTTTTATTTTTCCTCTTTCTCACCTACCCTGCTTTGTTCAGCCCAAGTTCACTCTGCACAGCCAATTCTTACCTTATCCCTTCACCCCTCATTTTCAAATAAGCTTTTGACACTGTTTTTGACTTGTCATGTCCAATTCTTTGAGAGGAGAAGGACTTTGTTGCACGATTTCAAAAGGATCCACGACAACGGCTGTTTGGGTTTATCCACTAACAGGGATTGCTGCGTGAGTTCATCTGCCATTGCCCCCAGGCAACGTGATGCAGGAGTCACTCCAGCAGCAGCTCCCCTTCCCTTAACAATCACAGTCCACTGGGCCACCAGTCTGGTGACTCTTTCCATTACTTGTACATCTCTTAGCAAATAATAATAATAATAAATGAATCAGGTCACAGCCATAGCTTTAAATTTAATGGGTCTCTTTCTGTGATCCCTGCCATACACCTTCCCTCCCTAGAATCTGACAGACAGAACCTGAACTTGCAGGCACAGAACACACAAATGCCCATGTGGATAACCAGATAGAGTAACAGATCCACTACCACTTGCTCATAGTGGCTCCTAAGCACATACCCACTACAGACTGGGCACCAAACCTGAAGTGAGTATTGCCTGAGAGCATGAATTGGCATTCTACAGTCCATAAACAAAATCCAGCCCACTGCTTGTTTGGGGGCTGCAAAGAATGGTTTTTATTTTTCAGTGGTTGAAAAAAAGCAGAATAGTAATATTTAATAACACATGAAATTCAAATTTCTGTGTCCATGAAGTTTTATTATGCTTATGATTTACATTTTCTTTATAACCACATTTGCACTACAGTGACTGAGTTAAATAGCTGTGTCAGAGATCATACATGGCACTCCTTACTTCTCACTCCTACTCAGTGGAAACCATAAGATCTATGTTTTCTGTACCAGATGCATTGCTCTTCTGTGATCTATTGCTTAGTTCCAGTACACGCCTATCATGTCAAAATAAGAAAAGAAGAAAGCAGGCTTTAAGTGTTACATTTTCTTTTTCTTTAATCGGTACCAGGGATCAAACTCACAACCGCCTGCTTGCAAGGTAGGTGCTTATCCCGCTGAGCTAAATCCCCAGCCCCAAATGCTATACTTTCAAGACAATGGCAAGCCAGGAGTGAGTGATACATGCCTGTAATCCCAGAATTCTGGGAGGTTGGGGCAGGAGGATCACAAATTCAAGTCTGGCCTGGGCCATATAGCAACTTAGAAAGACCCTGTCCCAAAATAAAAAATAAAAAAAGGACTGAGAATGTAGGTCAGCGTGAAGCCTTGGGTTCAATATTCAGTACTAAAAAAAGAACAAAAAGGCAAAATACTATCATTATGCAATGACACTAAAGCAATACTGAAAGAATACGATAGTATATAATTACAAGATTAAGCAGTCCACAATATTTTTAGCTCACAAGAGAATAAAGATCATAAAAGACATTTTCAATGGTGTGTCTCACCACAGCAACATTTCATTACAAAACCTAAAATATGGAAATAACCCTGCAACCAAAATGATATCCAAGTTGCTCATTTGCCAGCAAAGCAGGGAAAGCTGTTACCAATAACAGATTAATTAATTGGTCTGATTGCAGCAGCTGAAGGAATGTCCCCAGAAAAAAACAAACTTAACATTATTAGCCTTTCCATGTGAATAAGCTACTCAGATCGAAGGACGGGAGGGGCAAATTTAAAAAAGGTAAACCATCCATTAGCTCCTAATCAGTTGATAGAGGTATCAATATAACCTAGCTGTTGTTTATTAAAGAAGAAAATGTCAGGTAATAGAAAATTAATAAAATTTAAGGTAATAGAAAATTAAAAAAAGGAAAGGAAAAGAAAAAAGGTAGAAAGAAAGAAGTAGGAAAGGAAAAAGAAAAGAATTAAACTCTATAAAAAGTGTGCAAAAAACAAATGCATGCAGAATATTTGTCTAAGGTGACAAAAATTTAATTCACTACTACTTGAAATGGAATCTGCCAAGATAAATCTGATAGTAGTAAAAATACAGCTGAGGTAGAAAAAGGGGTAACCGAATAATCTTACAAAGCTCATGAAACTGCACGGTGCTTAAAGCTACAGTTACCCATTGTACTCATTGTTGGGTACTAGGTGGAATCTACTGTGTTATTGAGCCAGTGTCAATGGTGAATTTCCCTTGGCATGCTAATATAGCCATTCTCCTCAGTTCTGTGCATATCTATCAGAAGCTGACTTGCTTAACATACAGCAGCTCCATGGCTCCGCAGTGATAAGGTGTCATTGCAAACTTTGAAGTTCAGAGTCAAGATTAAGATTTTTCTGAATGAGAAAAACTGCTTCCAATTAGCATTTAACACTGAATGGCACTATTTTAAATTAGCTGCCTCTGCTGTCTTCATATTTCTTAAAGAACTAAACCTATACTTAAAGGGCAAATCAGCGCTAAGAAGTAAAACTGGTGCAGTATTCTGGTTCAGTCATCATAATGACAAATAATTCTTACTCAAAGTAATGTCAAATTTCTCTACCTCTTCCTGAATTATCAAAAGCTAAAATTAGAAGCTATCTTTTCCCACACAGATCTCATGAGATTCTTTGCTGAACTCAAAACTATATAATTCTAGCATCAACTTTTTCTCAGATTTCTGTACAAATACAAGGAAACTTTCCATAGTTCTGGAGTTACTTATCTAAAATATTGAAAAGCAGTCACCTAAATTTCAATTGGAAATAATTATTTTACAATATAATGCCACACTTAAAGGGACATGTCAAGAGAAGGATAGCATAGGACTCTATAAAAGTCTTTGGTATAAATCCTAAAATCCAAAGCCTAGCCTGAGGTGGTGGCATATGCCTGTAATCCCAACACTTGGGAGGCTGAAGCAGGAAGACTGCCGTGAGTTGAGGTCCATGAGTTGCTGTGAATCCAGGTCAGCCTGAACTACATAGCGAGACTCTGTCTCAAAAAATAAAACCAAAAACACAAAACACAAGGGCTGGAGAATTCATAAATCCCCAGGAGGAAATGTATGTCATCGTTCAGCCATAGTGAATTTATCCTTTCTCCACATTCTTGTTCTGTATTATGTGATGCCCACCCAGACTGCTGAGGGCAATGTCTGTAGCTCAGCCTAACAATTAAAATGTTAATCTCATCCAGAAACATTCACGCAGACACAACCAAAACTCAATTTCTACTGGCTATCTGGGAATCCCCTAGCACAGTCAAAATGATGCATAAATTAATCATCACAATTATTGAGGATTCTTGAGAGTTCTTCGCAGATTGTAGATACAAACTCTATTAAATATATGATTTATAACATCTCCTAAATCTGGCTTATATTTTCATGCTCTTAACAGTATCTTTCACAAATGTCTAATACGTATATATATTTTTTTCTTTTGCAGACTCTTTGTCTAAAGATAATAAAGATTTTCTCCTATATTATCTGGTAAATTTTTATATTTATATATTTTACATGCATATCTATGTTTAAGTTATCCATTTTGAATTAGTTTTTGAATATAGTATTAGGATTCCATTGAGGTTCATTTCTCTTTTGCAAATGAATTTCCAATTGTTCTAACAAATTACTGGAAAGACTATGCTTTTCCTATTGAAATCCCTTTGTGTTTTCATTAAAAATTGATTGCCTGGGGGCTGGGGATTTAGCTCAGTAGCATAAGCGCCTGCCTTACAAGCAGGCAGTCGTGAGTTTGATCCCTGGTACTGATAAAAAAAATTTTTTAATTAAAAAAATAATAATAATTGATTGCCTTTGTTGTATGAATCTATCTTTAAACTAGTCTATTTCACTGGACAATCTACTGGTAATACTGGTGAACTCCACCAGGACTACAGTTTTAATTATTTCTATAACTTTGTAATACAGTAAGTCTTTTTTTTTTTTTTTTGTCTTTTTCATTTTTATCGGTACCAGGGATCGAACTCACGACTATCTGCTTGCAAGGCAGGCGCTTATGCCGCTGAGCTAAATCCCCAGCCCAATACAGTAAGTCTTAAAACCAGTTACCAGTAGAAGAGCTTCACTCTTCTTTTTCCAAAGTGTTTTAGTTATTCTATTATTTTGACTTTCCATGTTAGCTTTATAATCATATTGTCTGAATCTATAAACATCCTTCTGAAATTCTGATTATATTAAATTTAGAGGTCACTTTGGTGATGATTGCTATCTTTACTATATTGAGTCTTCCAATTCATGAACACATTGTGTTTATCCATTTATTTAAGTGGTTTTTTTGCTTCTTCCAACAATTTCTCATAGTTTTCCATCTGTAGATTCCTTGTATATTATTCGATTTACCACTAAGAATTTATGGAAGTATAGTAAATATTATTTTTCTTTAAGTTTCCAGCCGCTCACTGTTATTATATAGAATTATGTTTTGACAGTGTGAAAATTTGTTCCTGAAACTTTATTTAGTTCTCTTGTCTAGTCTAGACTTGTTTTGTTTTGTAAATTCCTTGAGATTTTCTACATAAACAATCATGTTGCTTGTGGATAGGAGTAGTTTTATTTCCTTGTTTCCAATTTGTGTATCTTTATTTTTTTTTCTGACTAGGACTGCCAGTAAACAGCATGTATAAGAGAAAATGTATTTGTTCTTGCTCTTTTATCATTAAGTAGGATATGAGCTGGATGATTTTTGTAAATGATCTTTATCAGGTTAAGAAGTTCCCTTCTGTCCTAATTTGCTGACAGTTTTTAATATGAAGGGATATTGAATGTTGAGGGTGGAGACATAGCTCAGTTGTAGAGTGCGTGCTGAGCATATATGAGGCCCTGGATTCCATCCCCAGCACCCAAAGGAGGGGAAAGCTAACATTTAAATGCTGTCAAATACATACATACTTCAATTGATGACCTAGTTATTTATCCCTTTTAAATTGATGATATCAGGGCTGGGGATTTAGCTCAGCGGCATAAGTGTTCGACTGACAAGCGTGAGTCCTGAGTTTGATCCCTGGTACCAAAAAAAGAAAAAAAAAAACCCTACATTGATGATATGATAGGCTGCACTTGGGAGGCTGAGGCAGGAAGAGTGCTGCAAGTTCAAGACCAGCCTGAACTGTATAGTGAATTTAAGGCCAGGCTTAACTCCAGGGTGAGACCCTGCCTCAAAAATTAATTAATTAATTAAATTGAGAATATGAGTTACAATGATTGATTTCCAAATATTAAAACTACTTTCCTGATTGGCTCTCAGTGAGTACTGGAAATTGGGTCCCAGGGCCCCACGCTGGAGGAGGCCATGGAGAGGACCATGTGCCTGGGCGCCAAAGCCGGGTGCCGTGCAGTTTTCTGAAGAGGCAGAATGATGATCTAGACATGGAAAAACCACATCAAGCTAGAATCTACCTCTGCAGAGGAAGGAAAAACGCGAGTGGAGGGCTGGAGCCCTGTGTGCTCACTGAGACCCATCTACGCTGTACTGGGAGTGCCATGGAGTCAGGCGATTCGGAGATTGAGCTGAAGCCACGGCCACGAATAACAGAAATTGTTGAGTCCCCAGCCCTTGGCAGGAAGATGCGGCATAGCATGGAGTGGAGTCAAGAGGAAAAACTGTATTGATTCCCGGTGAATGCTGGGGACTGGGTCCTGCGGCTACTGTCGCTGGCTGGAGGACACCTTGGAGTTGGGCAGAGCCTGGCACTGTTGTGGCATCAGTTGGCTGCCCCTGGCACAGAAAGGACTAGTGGGCTCTACTGGGGCTGAGCTACGCCTCTGGTGGGCACCCAATAGCCAGGGACGAAAAGGTCATGACTCTGTGATGTCCACAAGGTACAACCTAAGTTGCTGAAGGAAATTGCGGGTCGACAGGCTCAGAGGCTTAAGGCTAGCCTGCACCATCCCTGCTTCCCTGCGTGTACCTCAGCAATTTGGGGAGGGTAGCAAAACCCCAGTCAGCACACTTTGGAAAGACCCTAAGCAATAGAGAGAGGGCCAGAGATTCCCAGACACACCAGAGACCCCCAGGACACACCAGCTTCCCTCCCTGGTAAGTGGCTGTAGTGTGGCAGACTATGACCCTTCTAGGGGGAGAACCACCAGTGTCTTCTGAGATTCACACCATGTTGGAACTTACAAAGCTGGGAAACCAACCAACCTGCCTCGCTGCTAAGCAATAGTGAACCTATGGTACACGGCCTAGAGTCAAACATCCCACTTCCCCTGCTCCCCTTTCCTGTTCCCCCTGTTAGCAAATGGGAACCAGAAATCTGAGCATCTCCTGGGAGGTTGACCATAGCAAATAAGGGGGATTTCCTTCTTTTCTTTTCTTTTTTTTTTTTTTTGTCTTTTTTGTTTTTATCGGTACCAGGGATTGAACTCATGACTGCCTGCTTGCAAGGCAGGCGCTTATGCCGCTGAGCTAAATCCCCAGACCCCTTGTCTTTTTCATTTTTATCGGTACCGGGGATCGAACTCACGATCCGCCTGCTTACAAGGCAGGAGCTTATGCCACTGAGCTATATCCCCAGCCCCGGGGGATTTCCTTCTACCATCTCTTTGAAAGCAAATATTTTTATTACTGTTTTGCTCTATTCTGATTAATGGTACTGCTTTATTCAATATTGATTTTTTATAAGTTCTATAATGTTCTGTATTTCATTTTATTTTGATATATGTGATTGGAAGAACAACTATTGTAAAGATAATGAAATATACTATGATACCTATTACTGTTATCCCCTGCTGTGAAGTTCTGTAACAATTTCACTACGATCTTAGTTGGCTTTATTCTGTCTTGTTCTGTTGTATTTTACAACTTTCAAAATAAAATTGAAAAAAAAATTTTTTTTTGGTCTTTTTCCTTGTTATCAGTACCAGGGATCGAACTCATGACGGCCTGCTTACAAGGCAGGCGCTTATGCCGCTGAGCTAAATCCCCAGCCCCAAAATTTAAAAAAATTTTAAAAAAAAGAAATAATAAGCAACTCCCAAGAGAACACAGATGGAAGAACAGAAGAACTCAGAAAAGGAAGAGAAACCTTTGATGAAGAATATAAATAAAATCTAGAATACATGAAACAGATCAAAAGAGATTAACCAGGAAATTAAAAATTCCATTGAAAGCTGGCAAAATGGCTTGACAGAAACTACAGTTAGCCTTTTGAAACTTGAAAAGAGATTTATGATATGTGATCATGAAAGAAAAGATCTCTTAAAAATAACAAGGAACCAGGGAGAAACAATTCAAAGACTAAAAGATGACAAGAGGATTTATAACTTAAGAATAAAAAATGTGAATGAAGAAGCAGGAGTAACTACAAAGACTACTCACAGATATAATTAAGGAAAAATTCCCAAGCATAGGAAAAAGAAATGATATCCAGATAAAGGAGGCATACAGAGCTCCAGCCACCTACAACCAAAGCAGATCTACCCTCAGACATATAATAATCAAGATTCCAGAAATCCACCACAAGAACAGAATATTAAAAGTGGCCAGAGAAAAGAAGCAGATCACCTACAAAGGACAAATCATCAAAATAACGACAGACTTATCAACACAAACTCTCAAATCAAGAAGAGCCTGGGGGGAAATAGTCCAAGCCCTGAAAGAAAATAACTTCCAACCAAGACTAATGTACCCAGAAAAACTCTCTCTCAAAATTAATGGAGAAACAAGATATTTCCCAAACAAGGAAGAACTGTGGGAGTTCATGGCCACCACCTCAACCCTACAAAAAATACTGAAAGACATTCCAGAGAGAGAGGAAAAAATACCAGGATTCCAGCAACAGTGGCAGAGAGACCTCAATGAATGAGGCAGACAGTGGAATGCAGGAACAAAGTGGACAAATAATAACAGAAGAATAGAATAGCAGAGATGATGCAGAGATGGTAAGCTATAATCTTTAATATAGATAGCCCTGATACACTAACAAAAAAGAAACACAGCCAGAGTAGATTAGGAGGCAGGATCCATTGAGATGTTTTGAATAGGAAATACACTCAACCTGAAAGAGGGTTAATAAACTGAGGGTCAAAGATGAGAAAACAATGCTATATGTGTCAGGAAACCAGAGAGAAATAGGGACAACTCGTCCAGCAGCCGCAGATAGGTTGGAAAGTTATGACACTTTTGTGGGGTGTAGAACTACACACCTGGAAGGAAGAAAAATCTTTGTGGCTTTAGCAAGTAAAGGAGTATAGCTCAAGATTAAGCTCAGGGGTAAAAAGGTTCAGCAACACTCAGATAAATAAAAGATTGACCCCTAGCCTAAAAACTAAAGGAGCTAGTGGGACCCAAAATATACAAAGCATCCTGAGAAGGGGAAAGGTGAGGAATTGCCTAAAAAAGGAAGGCAGAGGACATTGTTAAAAGTGTGTCCGAATTTAAAAGCCACAGAAGTGTTATTGCTTTGTTTGGTTTGATTATATTTTGTTCCAGTCTGTCTACTCATACGAGATTTGAGGGCACAGACAGCTAACCCAAAACATGCAGCAGGTTAAACTAGCCTTAATTTCCTATTAAACTGAAACCCTGTATTTCTTACATTGTCTCACTATGACTGATCTTATTTGAAGCTGGTTTGTTAGACCCTATTTTGCCTTGACTGATTCAAATTTGGTATGCTTGATAGTATCAAGTCTAAGAGTAGAGGCAACTACTCTGAAGATGACAAGATGTAAAAGATATCCATTCCAGTTTTGATTATTAACTGCTTTAAAGTCCTACAATGCCTTCAAAGTTATGTTTTTATAAAAATAGCTATGTAATGCTATGCTTAACTATATAATACCTGATGATGTGGACAATTCTATTTAAAATAACAAGAGAAAGCATAGTAACTACTGTAGATTACCTAATATTATGATCTTACATGTCTTTTTCAGTTCATGTTTTTCTAGGAATTTGTTTTGTTGTCTTATTTTGATCTGTTTTTCCCTAAAATACAGAAAGGATAGATATACATGTAGAGATTCACACATGGGAAGAATTTCTAAACTATTTATGGGAACAGATTATATAATACATGATGCAATGAACAGATACTTTGAAGAAGAGGAGACACTAAGAAACCCAATGCTGATCCTGTAGCATTATGATATAAAATCTAGCAATACTATTATTCACTGTTCAGAGTGATATTAGTCTAGTCTCTTATGTTCAGTTTCAGCATACGTAAAGATAAGGACAGCTACTACAAAGAGAATGAGAGACATTATGGTAGTCATTATTGACTTCTCCAATGTCAGATCTTGAAGACCTAAAAAGCCTTCATCATTCTGTAATGATCTGACTAGTTCTGTAATATTCAGTATGTATTCAATGTGTGTAAAGATGGGGACAACTATTTGGAAGAAAACTAGAGACAATAAGATAAACAGTGAAGATCTCCAGTGGACTTGCTTTGAAATCTGCGTTTCTTTAAATTGTTTCTTTATGAACTGTTTTCTTCTGTTTTTGACATATTTAATATTACCCTCTTTAAGATTAAAAAAACACTTGTTTGTTTGTTTTGTTTTGTTTTGTTTTGTTTTGTTTTGTTTTGTTGTAGTTCTGTATTACGTGTACCCTTACACCGCTTTGGTTTGTTTTGTGTTTTTCTCTTTTTCCTCTTAAATAAAAAAAAAAAAAAGATAAAAAAAACAAGTGTATAGGACTGATAACTATATTACTAAGTTTTTGTTGGATCATTGAGCGGAACTGTTTTCAGTGTCATTATTTGAATATCACTTTGTATGCTTTAATTTTGTAACTTGAACAACTATTTCTAAGATGACAATATGTAACTTATCAACTAGTGATTTCTTACTGTTTATGTTTCTGAAATTCTGTATTATTTCTACCCTTTTTTTCTGTTTTTTTCTCTTTAAATAAAAAAAAAAACTACTTTCCTGATATAAAGCCCATTTAGTCATGGGTGTGTGTGTGTGTGTGTGTGTGTGTGTGTGTGTGTGTGTAATATATAATATATATCTTATATTTAGTATGTACTGCTAAGTTAGATTTGCTAATATTTTGTTGATAATGTTTTGGGCTTCTCTGTTTATGGGGTATGTGGGCTTATAGTTTTTTATTTTTACACTTTGTCTGGCCTTGGTATCAAAGTGTGTTAGTTATCTTTCTGCCACTATAACAAAATATCTGAGGTGTTAACTTATAAAAAGAAAAGGTTTCTTTTGGAACATAGTTCTGAAGATTCCAGACCAATGTTAAGTGGCCTCATTTCTTTGGGCTTCTGGTGAGGGCAGCACACCATGGCAAAACACGTGCCAGAGAAAACCACTTCCATCAGAAAGCAAAAAAAGGAAAAAAAAAAGAACCATGGGGATGGAGGTTTAGCTCAGCGGCCTAAGCGCCTGCCTTGCAAGCAGGCAGTCGTGAGTTCGATCCCTGGTACCGATAAAAAGGAAAAAGACAAAAAAAAAAAAAAAAGAAAGCTAAAAAAGGAGAGAAAGAAGAAGAGACCAGAGTCCCATAGTCCCCTCAAGAGCAGTTACTTAAGGGTCTTTCCTGAGGCCCCACTTCTCAAAGGTCCCCCACCTCCCAACAGTGCCACCTGGGGCCGCATCTTTAACACATAGCACTTGTGGGCCACTCACAACCACCATGGCACAGGATCCTGTGTGTTGCTCTCATCAAATCAATTGGCAAATGTCCCCCACTCTTCTATTTTGCAGAACAGGTGTTATTTTCTTACGAAGTGTTTGGTAAAATTTTCTAGTTAAACCATATAAAAGATTTTAAATACAAAATCAACTTTTAAAATAGCTATAGGATAATTTGGGTAATTTAATTCATCCTGGACGTTTTGCTAATTTTTGGTTTTCAAGGAACAGACATATTTCATCACATTAGTGTGTGTATACTTGTTGGTGGCATTCCTTTATTGTGTTTTCAGGTATCATAGGATGCTCTGATGCTGAAATGGGCCCCAGAATTTCCCCACATTCATTCAATGATCAGGTCTTTACCCACTGGCCTGCGTCAGTCATTGCGGCTGGCATCTGGAAAGGACCCACAAGATAGCAATGTACAGACAGGAAGAGGGTCAGCCTACCCCAGACCTCTTATTCGGCCACTATTGTACCAGCATTTAACAGAAAGGAACTTTCAGGAGTCAGCGCTCTTAGACAAGCCCTTGCAGAGGGAGACAAGGCTAAGGTCTCACCAGTTCCTGGCTCTGTGACAGCCTGAGGCCTACTCCTCCAGGAAGGAAACAGCAGAATGCCCTCTCCCCATCCCCATGCTGTGGAACCCGCTAGCTATCAGCCAGGTATGCAGGAAGATGAAGAACCATGGAAGCCATGAACCATGGCTTCCACCTGGGGCTCAAGGGCAAGGTACAGAGTGGTCTGAGATGGGAAAAGGACTTCTATTGTGGCTTATTTATCCCTCCAAAGCCTCATGCACTCATAGATGGGCTTTTGAGAGTGACTGGATCATGACATGAGTGCGGAGATACTGGATTAGTCTGCTGATTGGTTTAGCGCAGCTCTGCGTGTGGCTGAATGGGTTTTCTGAAATCAGAACCCCCCACCTGGGTGTGGGTAGCACTAACCGATAGGCTTGAGCCTAGATAGAAAAAAGATGAAGAGGCTCACAGCTGCTGCTTCCTGCCTGCCCGCTTCCTATCGTGTACTGTTCCTCCTCGCCATGCCACCGTGCCTTGAAGCCAGACAGCTATGGACTGATACCTCTATAGTGAGCTAAAATAAAGCTTTTGTCCTGTAACTTGCCTCAGTAATGAGAAAGTCACTAAGACAACTTGGTTGGGTCTAACAGCTACCATTTCAGGTCTCAGATTCTGACTTGGTAACTGAGTATAACAGTACAATCTCAGGCAGGCAGGGAAACAGGGTCACAGGCTTAGCATGAGTGTACTTCTCTAAATCTTAGGGATACGGATTGATCCCTGAGTGTACAGAACCAGATGGGTGAATTTTTGGTGAATGTGCTGCTGTTTCCATGACAACACCTAAGGCTCCTGTGATGTGCAGCCTGTGATGTGCTCTGCTTCCATAGATCAAGCATGAGTAATGTGTCATGGGACTGGCCATCTGCACCCCCAGGTTCCCTACCTACAGCACACTTTGCTAATTGATCACAGTTTTTGCTCGGTTTGGGTAAAGAATCCTTCTTCATACATGGCTTCAAACAACCTCTGTCAATTCCCCAGAGCTAATATCTGAGGTGCCAAGTATCTCCCACCACCTGCTTGCCCCCCCAGTCAGAGAAAGTCTGCAGAAGGCCAGTTCACTGCTTTATTGGGAGGGGAATACACTCCGTCATAATGCAAGGCCCTGAGCCCAGCACGATCTGCAGCTCGAGATGCAGCTCCCTGGTAGTGACTTGGTAATGGCCCTTGATGAGACCCCTGTAAGTGCAGGTGTGGCTCCTCCAGAAGGCCTGGATGACACGAACAGCACTGAGCACCTGGCAGTACTGCTGGCGGGCACGCCACATGCGGACCCAGGACTGCAGTCTGACCGCGGCCCGCTCCTCCTTTAAAAACTGTTTCAGAATCACACGCCGTCTCCTGTCCACCATCTTTGCCAGAATCATCCGCCACCAGCATTGAATGACCAAGGCGCTGAGGGCTGCATGCAGCAGTGCCCGGCGCACCAGTGTGCCCCGCCACCAGGCCTGGATCTTTACAGTTGACATCACTTTCTGGTCTTCTTGGGACTTGCAAAGAAATAAAGGGGACATTCAGAGGATGCTGCTCACCTATTCAGCTTCAGGGTGCCAGGAAAGACCCTGATCTCCCATCACCAATTGTCCCTTCTAAAAAGAAGTTGCACTGGGAAGGGCACTGACTCCTCTCCTCTCTTTACTTCTTTCTCTGAGGTCTTCAGCTTCCACTGAAAGTCATCTTTTTTCTTTCTTTCTTTTCTTTTTTAGCAGTACAGGGGCTTGAACACAGGGCCTTCACACTGAACTATTTCCTCAGTCCCTTGTTATGTTTTATTTTGAAATGTCCTACTAATTTACTAAATTGTCCAGGCTGGGCTTGAACTTTGCAATCCTCCTGCCTCAGCCTTCCAAAGTACTGGGATTACAGTTGTGCCCCACCATTCCTGGCTGAGAGTTATCATTTGTAATGAGTATGTTAACATCCTTAGGCTGCTTCTCCTCCTGCAAACAGCAGGGAGAGGAGAAGTTAAGAGTGAAGCTACCTTTCTTCCCTCCCCATTCATAGCCCACCTGTCCCTAGTTCCAGGCTTCCCAGACTTTTTAGATGTCAGAGAGTCCCTTCATCCTGAGAGCTGTGAGGACGTCCCTAACAAGCCTGGCACACCTGGCTTGCTCTTACCATTGGTCACATGTAGGATGGATGTAGATGGTTCAGCTCCCTTCAAGTCTCTGTTTTCCTCCAGCCATAGCATGGGCAGAGAGTAGAGGGAAACTTGTGATGTCATAAGGGCAGAAATGACTCAAGCACCAGGTTTCCAACAAGAAAAAGACAAAAGTGATGCCTAGATCTCCATTGGGACCCAGGCGAGGGTGCCAAGGGTGGCCTCTTCCATCAGCATCTTCTCTGCAACCCAGATGAACCACACCAGAAAACCCAGAGAACTGCCTCTCCCCTTACTACTTCCACGACTGAGGTAAAATCATCAAGCAGGCCCAGAGATCAGAGGGGACACCAGCAACACAGCAGGGTGCATAGGACGGACAGGTAGGGCTAGTGGCATAAAAAGTCCAAAGCAACAATGACAATATGAGCCCAGAGGCGGTAAGTTAGGTGAACCAGCATTGTGCTTGGGAACTAAGACGCACAGAACAGAAGCAGGCAGCTGGGGCTGCCCCATTCTTTCTTTCTTCCTCTCTCTCTCTCTCTCTCTCTCTCTCTGTTTCTTTTTCCCTCTTTTTCTTTTCCTTTTCTCTATTCTTGTTTTCTCTTTTCTATATGGTTGGGGAGAACAACCACAGAAAACTAATACCATCCCACAAATCCAGAGACCAAGTTGAGACAGTCCCTTACTTACTCTCTCATTCTCTCTCTTCTGCCCTCTCCTCTAGTCTCCCAAAATGTACATGATCATCCTTCATCCTCCAATCTTGCTTCTACTTTCTTTTCGTTACTTTTGTTTTATCCACTATCCTTCTTAAATTTCCCCACCACAGGTCAAAACCACTCTGCCAAGGAGAAACGCTTAGAACACAAGCTCCCAATTTACAATCAGTTCTGTTACATAATTGTAGATTTTGTTCCTATGGTTTAAGGTACAAAATTAATACCCACACAGTTTGTCAGTTTCTAAACTTTGCTTGATACTATCATTGCTAATCATACTATTTTAGTTAGAATGTCATATCTGTTATAATCAGTTGTTCTTAATTCTCTAACAATATGGGGAAACTCTGGGATAATAATTGACCACAGCCCAGCCCCAAAGAACTGGGGACCGAATCAAATAGATACCAATATCTCAACTAACTGGGAAGGTAGGATCTTGGAAAAGACAAAAGCCAAGAACCTACTATGCACAGAAGGCATCCCTGAGTAATAGACTTTTCCTAGAGAGGATTTGATACTGGTGATATAGTGACCTACTACAAAAACTTACAAGGATCAACACAGAGAACAAAATTAAAAATATTTAAATGGAAAGTGCCAAGTCCCAGAAGCAACATACAATCTCAGACCTCCAGCTCACAGACAACAAGTCCAGCAGACAATGAGATGGAGGAAAATGGAAGACACACACTTGAAATTTCTGAAATGATAGCAACTGAAGTAAAGAAACAAATCTGTGAGGAATAGACAAAGTCACCTCAGAAATAATCTCTCAGGTTAAAAAAAAAATGTCAACGTTTATTTAAAAAATTGCTCAGGAAATCTAGAGTACAGATTTAAAAATCTGATGATAGGAAAATGATAGAAACCATAAATGATCAATATAGGAATGAAATTGAATGAATGAAAGAGATTCAAAGAAATATCCAGGAAATTTAAAATTCCATTGAAAGCTGGCAAGACTGCTGGAATGACACTAAAGACAGACTTTCAGATCTTGTAGCTAGTAATCACAAAGGAAAGATCCCTTAAAAATAACAAGAGATTAAGAAATAACAATTCAGGCCTTCCCATAAAGCAAAGCCCACCATGCTGATCAGAAAGAGCCTCAGCCTGGAGCTGAGGATTTAGCTCAGCCATTCAAGTGCCTGCTTGATAAGTGCAAGATCATGAGTTCGATCCCCAGTACCAGAAAAACGACAGAAAGAAACAGCCTCAGCCAGAATACAGTCTATGTCTTCCCATGAAGCAGGCTCTGCCATGCTAATGAATAAGAGCCTCAGCCTTCCTGTGAGCCAGCCAGTACATAAGCTGAAAAACCAGAAGAGCATCCCCACCTCCCACTGATTTGGAGGACTCGAGATGATCACACCTGAGGGGAAGGGAACAGCTTGATGCTTGTATTGTTTGGGTGACTTTGTGGACCTGGGTCTCATGGTCTGGGCATCTACTTAAAGGATGGAAGTGTGCACTGTGGCACCTGTGGGGAATTTCCTCCTGTCTTGTTTTTGAAATCCAGTGTTTTGTTCCATTTTACTGTTTTGTTTTATCCCTGTATCTGGTAACCTGAACAATTACTTTGAAAATAACAATTTGCAATACTGTTCTCACTGTTTTGTTCTGATTTATTGTTTTTGTTTTATTAAATGCTATATTTTGATCAGTTTTGTTCTCTTTTGTTTGATTTTGCTATGTCTGATGGTATGGACAACTATAGTGAAGATAGCAAGATATATTATGGTAACTATTGTGATTTCCCATATCCTGTTTTGAAGTTCTGTACCACTTTCATTGCTTTGTTGATTGGCTTTATTCTGTTGTGTTTTGTTGGGCTTTATTCTCCTTAAAATAAAATTTTAAAAAAGTAACAATTCAATAGTTGCAAGATGATACACAGAAAAACAATGTAAGACTGGTAAGCGTCAAGGAAAAAGCAGGAGACAACACAAATGATATAAAAAGACTATTTACAGAAAATTTCCCAAACATGAGAACAGAATCTAACATATAGTTAAGTGAGGCATACAGAACTCCAATTAGCCATGACTAAAATAAACCTACACCCAGGTATATAATAATCAAAATGCCAGAAATTTAGTACAGGAACAGAATATTAAAGGCTGTTAGAGAAAAGAAACAGATCCACCTATAAAAGAAAGCTCATCAGAATCTCAACACAAACCTCTAAATCAAGAAGATCTTGAAGTATTTCAAGTCATGAAAAAAAAACAACTTCCAACCCAGACTGAAGTGCCCTGCAAAACTATCTATCAAAATTAATGAAGAAATCAGATAGTTCCATGACAACAACCGAAGAAATTCGTGACCACCAAACAAACACTACAAAGGGTACTGAAAGATATTCTAAACAGAGATAAAAATTACCACAATTCCAAGAACAACAGAAAGAAATCAACAAGCATAGCAAGAAGTTAAAGAGAGGGGAAAAGCAGGGAACCAGTGGTGGGAAAGTAACATGAAAAAGATAAGTTCATAATATATATCAATACATAATGTAAATGGCCTCAATTAACCAAGCAAAAGAAACAGACTGGAAGAATGGATTAGCAAACAAGATTCAACAATTTTCTGTATACAAGAAACACATTTAACTCAAAAGAGTTCATAGACTGAAAGCCAAAGGATGCAAAACAATACTCTATGCAACAGGAAGCCAGAAAAAATCAGGAATAGCTATTCTGTTTGCAGATAATGTGAACTTCAAACCAAAAATGATCAAAAGACATAAAGTCCCTAAATTCTTGTTAGGGGAAAACTTCAAGAGAAAGTGATAACAGTCATAAATATACATGCTTCAAATATGGGAGCACCCAACTATATAAGATAAATATTAATGGACATGAAAAATCACATAAGCAATAACACAATTACAGTGGGGGACCTTAACAATCCTCTATCACAAAGTGATAGATCAAAGTCATTCATGAACTGCAGGGGGAGAGAAAAAAGTTTCACCAAAAGGCAAGCCCTCCCTGTGAACCAGCACCATTTGCAGGCCACTGCCAGAGTGGGAACAGCCAGACCCAAGCCTTTCCCCATGAGTCAGTGCCATTTGCAGACTGCAGGGGAGAGAACAAGATCTCAGCAAGAAGCAAACCTCCCTGCAAACCAGCACCATACACAGGTTACCTCCAGCAGGGGGACAGCCAGACTCCAGCCCCTTCCAGCATACGGACTGGAAGTCTCCTTCCCACCCCCTGTAAGCAATCCAGTGAAACACAGGCTGAGATGATAACTAGTGAGGTGAAATGCAATTGGATGCTTGTGGTGTTTTTTGTGTTTCACTGACCTTGCAGGTGTAGGGCCGGTGGTCTATTCAGAGGATCACAGTATGCAGTGTGGCATCTATAGGGGATCTCCTTCTGAGAGTGGTAGCCATTGTTAATTCCCTATTGTCTTGTTTTGAAGTCCTGTAACACTTTCATTGTTTTGTTAGTTTGGATGTTATTCTGCTTTGTTTTGTTTGATTATGTTAAATCTGATGGCATGGGCAGCTATTTTAAAGACAGCAAGATGTATTATGGTAGCCATTTTGAATTTACTATTGTCTTGTTTTGAAGTCCTTTATTGCATTCATTGTTTTGTTTTTGTTGGTTCTATTCTGTTCTGCTCTGTTTGATTTTCACCATGTCTAAGGGTATCTGCAGCTATTTTGAGGACAGCAAGAGACATTATAGTAACTATTGATTTCATATTGTTTTGAAGTCCTGTGTCACTTACACTGGTTTGTTTTGATTGGTTTTACTGTTTTATTTTCCTTGGTTTTATCCTCTTTAAAATTAAAAAGAGAGAGAGATATATCAAGTAGACCCCCCAAAAAAAATTAGCAAGGAAATAACAGAACTGAACCACGCTAAACTGAACAAATGGATTTAGCAGATGTTTACAGAGTGTTCTACCCAACATCAGAATACATATTCTTCTCAGCTGCACACAGGACATTCTCTAAAATAGACCATATATTAGCCCACAGAACATGCTTAAGTAAATGCAAAGGAAATGAAATTATCCCATGCATATTACCTGACCATAGTGCAATAAAATTGGAAATTAATTAATTGGAAACTGTGAAACTCCATAAACACATGGAAATTAAATAATACCCTCCTGAACAACCAATGGGCCACAAATGAAATTAAAGAAGAAATTAAACAATACCTATAACCAAACAAAACTGCAAATACAATGTACCACAACCTGTTGGTACACTGAAAGCAGTCCTAAAGGGAAATTTATAGCATTGAATTCTCACGTCACAAAAACAGAACAAACACAAATAAACAATCTAATGCTATATCTCAAATTCTAGAAAAGGAAGCAAGTCAAATTTGAAGACCATAAAAGGAAGGAAATTATAAAGATCAGAGTATATGGGGGCTGGGGATTAGCTCAGTGGCTCAAGCACTTGCCTGGTAAGTGTGAGGTCATGAGTTCGATCCCCAGTATCAAAAAAAAAAAAGATTAGAGCATAAATTAATGCAATTGAGACTAAGAAAACAATACAAAAATTAATGAATTGAAGAGTCGGTTCTTTGAAAGAATAAATAAAATTGATAAGCTGTTAGCCAACCTTATATAAAAAAAGAAAAAACTCAAATTTATGCAGTGAAGAATGGAAAGGATAAAAGTACTGCAGATCCTGTGGAAATTCAGAAGATCATCAATACCTACTTCAAAATCTTTACTCATATAGGATGGAAAACAGAAGAAGTGGACATATTCCTTTTTTTTTTTTTTAATTTTATTTAAGGAGAAAAGAAAAAAAAGCAGAGAAAGGGTACAAGTTATACAGATTTGCAGAAAAAAAATGAGCAGTAGGAAATCACTAGTTAATGGATTACATACTGTCATCTTAGAAATAATTGTTCAAGTCACAAAATTAAAGCTTGTAAAGTGGACATTCCATCAATGATACTGCAAACAGTTCTGTTCAATGATCCAATAAAACTCTGTGATATCATATTCTATCTTATACACTTAAATATACATGCAGTTATATAGTTTAGAGCACTTTCATTTCCTCTCTTTTGTACAATGACTATTACACATTTTGGGTTTCATTGCTCTCACGGTTCTTATTACTTTTTTGGAAGAAAGTAAAACCAAATGTGACATAACAACAGAATTGGTCAAGTCAAAAGGGTGGACATAATAGATAATGTGAAAACATAATACAAGGTGATCAACAATGGTTACCATAATGCCTCCCGCTATCTCTAATAGAATTGCCTATACCATTAGTTATAATACAATTGAACAAAACAGTAAAGAACAAAACCGACAAAGCCAAACCATTGGAGACATTGTAGGTCTTCAAAAGTAGATAAAAGTCAACGAGAATGGGCATTATAATGAATCTCATTATCTTCACAGCTGATGCCTAAATTTTCGAACCTGATACTATCCAGCAAAACAGACTAGGGGAACATCAGTTAAAAACCAGATGGTGAGAGTAATACAGGGCTTCAAATCGAGGCAATGGAAAGTCAAAGTGGGTTACTATAATATATCCTGCTATTTTTTTCCTTTAATTAAAAGGATAAAAATTTTTTTAAAAAGTATTAAAAAAGTAAATAATGGAGTGGAGATTGAGATAAAAGAGGGCATAACAACGAAACAGCACAGATCAAAACATAACCATTTAAGCAGAATAGTGTTTCACCACCAGATAATCCTGACCTAAAAGTAGTTACCATATTGTCTCTTTCCTTGAAATCCTTGAGTACAACTTCGTATACTGTAGCATTAAGTATATCAAAACAATGTAAAACCATTTAAGAGAATGACAGCATTACAGAGTATTTAGAATCGACTAACAGAAAATGAATAATGGTTTCTGTATAATCTCCTTGTCTTTAAAAGGTTTTTGCTTATACTATTGTACATAATAAAATCCAGTAAGATACAACCTATTTAGACCATTGGAGACAGAAGGACAAAAGCTAGATGAGACTTCAAAGCAAGATGATACTAAATCAGTATTACCTATTAAGATGTCATTTTCTCCAAAATAGCTGTTCCTATCATCCAATCTTCTCTGCCTCATTTCTGTTGAGCTCTTATTCTGTCAGTAGCTGTCAGTTTGTCTTCTTCACTTTGTTCTCTGCTCCATTAGTCGTGGCCTCCACTATTTCTGGATTCTTTGTATTTTTCTTTTTTTAGAATATCCTGCAATACTCTTTGTAGAGTTGAATTGGTGGTTGCAAATTCCCCCAGTTCCTCTTTATCCTGGAAGCACCTTGTTTTCCCATCAATTTCCAGGGACAGTTGTGCAGGATATCTCAATCTTGGCTGAAGATTATTATCTTTCAAAGCTTGAATTATTTCCCCCCACGCTCTTCGTGATTTGATGGTTTGTGCAGAGAAATCTGCTGTAATTCTGATGGGTGCTCCCTTGTAAGTGGTCTGTTTCTTGTCTCTGACAGCTTTTAATATTCTGTTCTTGTATTGAATTTCTGGAATTTTTATTATTATATGCCTGGGTGTTGCTCTGTTTGGGTTGTAGGTAGCTGGGGTCCTGTATGCCTCATACATCTGAGTATCTTTACCTTTTGCTAAATTAGGAAAATTCTCTTGGATTATTTCTGTGAGTAGCTTTTGTAGTTCATTTGTTTGTGTCCCTACTTCTTCTTTTATGTTCTTAATCCTTAAGTTATGGATCCTCTTATCATCTTCTTGTCTTTGTATTATTGCTGTTTGTTTCTTTGTTATTTTTAAGAAGTTTTTCATTTCATTCTCCCATATTACAATTCTGCCCTCCAGTTCAGATAGTCTGTCCTTAGTTTCTTTCAAGCTGTTATGCCAGTCTTCGATAGACTTCTTAGTTTCTTGGTAGTCCCTTTGAACCTGCTTCACGTATTCTATGCTTTCCCTGTTTTCTCCATCAAACAATTCTCCCCTCTTTTTCTGTTCTTCCATTCCACCATCTGTTTTTTCTTGGGTGGGGCTTAGCATTTCTCTAACTATTTTGCATACTTCTAGCTTCAGGTCGTTGATAACTTCATTCCTGAATTGGTCTATGAGGCTCTCTATATGGTGCTTTATGTGTATTGGTGCGGTGTCTGCTATTGCCTGTTTCTCAGAATTGGGGGCCGAGGAGCCTTTCTTGTTGCTGCCTCTTCCCATATTCTCTGTTCCTTATATATGCAAGCTTATATGAGAGGCCCAGCTTCTCTCCCTGTCAGCCACAGCCTGATCGAATTGCGCCGGTTAGGTGTTCCCACTCACCGCTGCGCACCAGGCAGCCTACGCGGGGGCCCGCCCTTCCCGGCCACCGTCAGGCTCTGGGATCTGGGTTGGGCCAGCCTACGGGGTCCGCCGGCAGCGTCACGCAGGCCAGGCACTTTTCACCAATCCCGCCCGAGAGGGGAATGTGTGGCTGGAGTTGCCTGTGCGCCCTGCTCCCGCAGGACTGCTCAGGCCCAGAAAGTCCGCTGGAGTCAAACTGTGGTGGAGTGTCAGTTTCTCTCACTCACCTCGCCACAAGTCAGAACATGCCTCCCTGCCCGTCCTGTTTTCGACTCCGTTCGCAGACTCCCGTTCTCAGAGTTTCCGCGCGTCTCTCTCCTTGCCGAGCCGATGTAGAGGCAGCCAGCCACTGCGCGGCGGGAAACCCAAATCGCGGCTTCCAATGGCGCAGGGTCCAGCCTCAGCAGCGAGACTTTTCTGTTCCTGTTTTAGCACCAGGACTGCATTCCAAGTTGGTTTCTCTCAGCTGAGTTCGTTCCTAAGTCAGCAGAGCATAACTCCAACTGCTTATGTCTCTTTAGTCCGCACCATACCTGGCTTCTGAGCCTAGTTTTTCAGAGAGCCTCCGGTAGTTGCTGTTATCTGTCCGCCATGTTCTCCCGGAAGTCGAAGTGGACATATTCCTAAAACTTATGAGTTACCAAAGCTGGATCAAGAAGATATTAAAAATTCCAAATAGCCCAATGTGTTAATGAAATTGAAAACATAATTAAAAACATAATTACCTGTGAAGAAAGACCCAGTTCCTGATGGACTCATGGCTGAATTATACAAAAAATTAAGAGAAGATTTAATACCAGTGCTCCTTAAACTCTTTAATGAAATTGAGAGGGAAGCAACTCTCCCTATCTCATTCCTGAAGGTGAGTATGACACCTTAGCCAGAGAAAGTCCCCACCAAAAAAGAAAACTACAGGCCAATCTTCCTCATGAAATTAGATGCAAAAATCCTCAATAAAATACTAGCAAACAGAATGCAGCAAATCATCAAGCAGATTATACACCATGAGCAAGTGGGATTCAACCCAGGTATGCAGGAATGGTTCAACATACACAAATCAATAAACATAATACATCGTATCAACAGAGCCAAAGACAAAAATCACATGATCATCTCAATAGATGCAGAAAAAGCTTTTCATGAAGTCCAGCCCTCATTCATGATAAAAACCTACAGAAAATTAGAATAGTCTTTACCTAAATCTGACAAAAGCCCTCTAAGACAAACAAACAGTCAACATCATACTAACTGGACAAAACCTGAAAGCTTGATGTTGGAACTAAGGGCGCTGGGAAACCAAGCAACCAGCTGACCCCCCTAGTAAATGGCTGTGGCTTGGCAAGCTGAGGCCAACCCAGAATGAGAACCACCAGCAACTCCTGAGATCCCACGCCATGTTGGAACTTAGGGTGCTGGGAAACCAAGCGGCTAGCTCACCTCCCTGGTAAGTGGTACTGAGCCTACTAGTGCATGGGCTGAGAATCAAACATCCCACCTCCTCTCCCCCACCCCACCCTTAGCAAATGGGAGGCAGAGATCTGAGCATCTTTTGGGAGGCTGACCATATGCAATACAGCAAATAAGGGGGATTTCCTTCTACCCTCTCTTTGAAGAAATATTTTTACCACTGTTTTGCTTTATTCTGATTAATGGTATTACTCTATTCCATATTCTGTTTTGATAATTTCTGTAATTTTCTGTATTTCATTGTATTTTGCTATACCTGACTGAAAGAACAACTATTGTGAAGATAATAAAATATACTGTGGTACCTATTACTGTTAAAAAAAAAAAACTGCAAGCTTTCACTCTGAAATCAGGAACAAGACAGAGATGTCCACTATTATAGGCATGCACCATCATGCCTGGTTTAGATGGTTTCTCTTATATAAGAAATCCAAAATATGTCTGAATTTTTCTCTATCTATTCTGTTGTTTCAAAACTATTTTCAGATGAATGAATATTCATTTCATTCATACTATTAATTTCTTTTGTTTTTGAAAAGAACATTTTGCCTTTATTTTTTTTTTCTTTTTTGTTTCTTTTTTTTAACCAGGAATCGAACTCATAACCTCATACTTGCCAAGAAGTCACTTTTGTTTTTGTTCTATGTAAGAGTCTTTTTTGTTTATTACTTATACTTCTATCTTTTTTTTTTTTTTTGTCTTTTTCCTTTTTATCGGTACCAGGGATTGAACTCACGACTGCCTGCTTGCAAGGCAGGCACTTATGCCGCTGAGCTAAATCCCAGCCCCTTATTACTTATACTTCAAGTAATATTCTTTTGAAATCTTGATACTTGGTATATTAACCTTCATTCTTCTCTAATTATTTTTGTTACAAAATTTTGCTTTGTTTTTCAGAGAAGAACAATTTTATATTTTCTTTAATATCTATTTGTGTTACATTAAAATATTTTGAAACAAAAAATTCCAAAATATGAAATTTTGACAAGCAAAATAAAAGAAAAATGATAAGAAGCATGGAGATATATTTTTGTGGAGATGAGAAGGGGAGATGAAAAAGGAAGAGAAAGTATAAAGAATCAAGACATAGCATGTATGTATACTGTAACCCCTGATGAATATATTCATTATGTATCACAAACTTGTACTAATAAAGAAAATTGCCAGACATAGTGGTACATGCCTGTAATCACAGTACTCAGAAAGCTGAGTCAGGAGGATCACTGCAAGTACAAGACCAGCCTGGGCTATTTAGTGAGTCCAAAGCTAGCTACACAGTGAGACCCTATCTCAAAAAAATTTTTTTAACTAGGGCACTACATCTTTCTGCAAAAAAATGAAAGATGGTGGACTCTGTAAAGCATATTCATGCTGTCACTACATGGTTGCACATAAATAAAAGTATCAATCACCCTTTTCCAGTAGCAGGATTTGTTATCATATAGAAACAAACATAAATAAATATATTCAAACTAGAGTGGAGCTGTCTCTTTTTAGTTGCACAGAACATAGTGGCCTGTGTATATTTACCAAAGTTTCCAACCCAGAGCAGTAAGGCCTCTGTGTGCAGAGAATCCTTCTGGGGTTAAAGAGAAGCCAGCAGAACTTCAGAGGCTACATGTGAGCTACTCTGCCAAGTGGATCTGGAAAAGTCGCCCTTGCAGAGGGAGGATCAGCAGCCATCATTCTCTCTCATTGACCCTCTGGGTCTGCAGCCCCACAGGAAGGCAGGGCTGGCCTGTTCAGCAGAGATCTCAAGTCTCATGGTCCTAACCCTGCACACTTCTGATCCCATCCTCAAGATATCTGAAACTGAAGTGAATGAAAACTAGGTGAAGTAGTGACCCAGTTCCAGCCTCACCAAGCTCCTGCTTAATTGAAAAATGGTCTCCCTCAGTCTCTCCTGCACTAACACAATGCTTGGCAGAAAAATATGACCTGAAATTAAAAGGAAAAAATAGCAGTAGAAGTAGACCCATGGATGACACATACACTGGAGTTAGAAGATAAAAACTTTAAAATAAGTAACCTAACATCCCTTCATAATAACAACCCTGAAGAAAACAGGTATAAAAGGACCATACCCATGGTACTTAGGCAGCTGAGCAAGAAAGGCAATTCACCTCCCCTCCTGGTAAGCGGCCCTGGTATGAGCCAGGAAGAGAACCAATCAGCATCTCCTGTGAGCCTACCAGTGCAGGCTGAGAATCAAACATCCCATCCCCTCCTCCCACCCCCATTAGCAACTGGGGGCAGAGTTGTGAGCATCTGTTGGATGACCATATGCAATATAGCAAATATGAGGATTTCCTTCTATCTTCTGTTTAAAGGCAAATGTTGTTTTTACTATTTTGTTTTGATCTGATTAATTGTTTTTGTTCTATTTGACATTCTCTTTCAATTGGTTTTATACTGTTCTGTTTTTGGTTTGATTTTGCTATACATGATTGAATGGACAATTAGTGTGAAGGTAACAAGATATACTATGGTACCTATTACTGTTATCCTAGTATCCTGCTGTGAAGTTCTGTACCAATTTCACTGCATTGTCTCAGTTGGCTTTGTTTTGTCTTGTTCTGTTGTATTTTACTACCTTTAAAATAAAATTTTAAGGACCATACTTGAATATGGTAAAATCAATATATGACTAACCAATATCCAGCACCATATTAAATGGAGGAAAACTAAAAGCATCCCCTCTAAAACCAGGAACACGATAAGGATGTCCACTATCATCTCTTCTATTCAACACAGTACTTGAAACATTAGCCAGAGCAATTAGACAAGAGAAAAAAATTCAAAAGAATACATATAGGAAAGAAAGAACTCAAACTATCATTATATGCAGATAATATGATACTCTACATAGAAGACTCAAAGAATTCCACCAGAAAACATTTAGAATTAATAATCAGTTTTAGCAAAGTAACAAGATACAAGATAACCACAATTAAATCATTAGCATTTGTATATACCAATAAAACAGAATGAGAAGGAAATTTTGAAAACAATACCACTTACAGTAGTTTCAATAAAAATGAAATATCTAGGAATTAACCTAAAGAAAGATGTAAAAGACCTCTACAAAGGAAACTCTAGTACTCTAAAGAAAGAGATAGAAGAAGATATCAGGAAAGGGAAAGATGTCCTCTGCTCCTGGGTAGACAGAACCAATATTATCAAAATAGCCAGACTACAAAACTTTTTACAGATTCAGTGCAGTTCCAATGAAAATACCAACAACAAACTTCATAGACCTAGAGATATAAATCTTGAATTCATCTGGAAACAGAAGAGAACCAGAATTTAAAAGTAATCTGGGGCATAAGAGCAAAGCAAGAGACATAGCAATACTAGACTTCAAGCAATAGTGATAAAAACAGCATGGTACTGGAACAAAAGCAGACACTTGGGTCAACTGAGCAGAATAGAGGATACAGAAACCTCCCCAGACCTTTGACAAAGAGTCCAAAAGCATTTGTTGGAAGAAAGACATCCTATACAACAAGTGGGATTGGGAAAACTGGATATCTATTTATAAAAGAATAAGGCTGGGGGCTGGAGATTTAGCTCCAGCGGCGCAAGCACCTGCCTTGCAAGCAGGCGGTCATGAGTTCGACCCCCGGTACCGGAAAAAAGAAAAAAAAAGAGGAAAAAACAAAGAATAAGACTGGATTCATCTCTCACCATATACTAAATTAAAATCAAACAGATCAAAGATCTGTTTAAAACAGAAACATTAAACCTTCTGGAAGATAAAATAAGTAAAACACTTGAAGACACAGGTGCAGGAAAAGATTTTCTAAATAAAACCTCAATTACATAAAAAATAGCAGCAAGAATCAACAAATGGGATTACATCAGACTAAAAAGCTTCTGCACAGCAAAAGAATCAATCAGAGTGAAAAGAGAACCTATAGAATAAGAAAAAGTTTTGTGAGATACTCCTCAGATGGAGGACTAGTATCTGAAATATACAAAGAACTCAAAAACATGAAACCACCTAGAAATAAAGATCCTGTCAAGAAATGGGTAAGAGAAATGAACAGACATTTCACAAAGGAAGAAATACAAATGGTCAAGAAATCTATGAAAAAAGTCTCAACAACTCTGACCATTAGAGGAATGCAAATTAAAACAACACTAAGATTCCATCTTACTAGGAAAGAATGGCAGTCATTAGTGAATCAGATAATAACAAATGCTAAAGTGGAAGCAGGTAAAAAAAAAATCCCTCCTGCATCGCTGCTGGGAGTTCAAACTAGTACAGCCATCGTGGAAGTCAGTACAGAGACTTCTCAAAGAACTGAAATTAGAAACTCCATGTGACCCAGCGACCCCCCTGGTAGGTATCCTCCCCAGAGAGCTTAGGACATTGTACTATAGTGACCTTTGTATACCAATGTTTATAGCAGCACAATTTGTAATCCTGGAAGTAGCCTGTATATGCATCAACAGATATTTGAACAAAACAAAATGTGGTATCTATATGTATAATGGAATACTACTCTGCCTTAAATAATGACAAACGAGGCATTTGCAGGAAAATAGATATACCTGGAGAACATAATGTTGAGTGAAAAAAATCAAACATACAAGCTTAAATATCATGTAGTGTCTCTCATTTGAGTGAGGCAAAGTATAAACAAAGAAAAGGATAAAAGTTAGTTAGAAAGGAACAAGGATACAGATCTTGTCCAACAGAGACGTGGTCCAAGGGAACAAGGTCAAAGGGTAAAAAGAAAGGAAGGGGAAATAAGAGAAATAAAGATGTGCCGTGTATTGGATCCTAATAACTCTAACTACTATAAACATTATGTGCCACAACATGAGCTAAGACAATATCCACAAGTATATAAAAGGTGATAGGGGAACCAGAGGAAAGCAGGGCAAGGGAGGGAAGGGGAAGGGGATTAGGAAAAAAAGCTGTAAATAGTACACGTAAGGACTCCCCAAGAGACTGTAAACTACATGAATTGCAAACATGTACAAATAAAATGAAATTAAATGTTATAAAAATGTAAAATAGTTAACATTTCCAGGTGGTGACACAAGGCACTCAGGAGGCTGCGGCAGGAGGATCACCATGAGTTTGAGGCATGGGCTACATAGAAAGTTAAAGCCCAGCTTGAAGTACAAAGTGAGGCCTTGCCTTAAAAAATAAATAAATAAAAATAAAAACAAAATAAACAGTTCACAAAGCAGGGAAACAAAAGAAAGAATTATAAAAATAAAAAACTGGTCAAAACATCATACAAATATGATAAATATAAATAAAACCACATACTAAGGTACATAAAGCAACTAAATGTTTGTGTTATTTGGTTGATTTTGCAGGCCTAGAGCCAGCAGTCAAGCATCTCTTGGGAGGATGATCACATGTAACACAGGAAATATAGGGGCTTTCCTTCTCTCTTGTCGTTGAAACCCAATATTGTTCTCACTGTTTCTTTGTCCTGATTGTTTTGCTTTATTCAATATTCTGTTTTGGTTGGTTTTACTTTGCTTTGCTTTTGGTTTGATTTTGCTACACCTGAACAGCTAATGTGAAGATAACAAGATATACTATGGTAGCTATTGTTGTTTTCCTAATATCCTGCGTTGAAGTTGTGTACCAAGTTTGATGTGATTTTTGATAGGCTTTGCTCTGTTTTGTTTCGTTGGATTTTATTATTTTTAAAATTTAAAAAAGGCAAAACATAGTCAAATTAAAGTCAACCAATGTTTTACAAAAGATTGCTAGGCAGAAACCAGAGAAAAGGCCATGTTACATTTAAGAGACGAATAATAAAAATTACAGATGACTTATCATTAAGAACGGAAGCCGCGGGCTGGGGATTTAGCTGAGCGGCAAAAGCCCCTGCCTTGCAAGCAGGCGGTCATGAGTTGGATCTCCGGTACCGATAAAAAGTTAAAAAGAAAAGAAAAGAATGGAAGCCAGGAGAAAATAGAATAGCATTGTAAAGTGCTAAAGAAATGACAAAAGGTAAAACCGAAAGTTCTATACCCAGGAGAAATATCCTACAAAAAAATATAAAGATGTAATGAAGAAATTAGAAAAGGAAAGATGTTTTTTAAAAAAAAGATATGTCCCTATCCCTTTTATTTAGCAAAATACTAAAGATCTTAGGCAGTGCAATCAAGAAACAACGAAATAACGTCTTAAAATCCGAAACAAGAAATAAAACTATGTTACTCAGACAGTATGGCTATGTACATTAAAAATTTCCAAATTAAAAAACCCTACTATAACTAATAAAGGCATGTATCAGCTAGGCAGGATGCGACCATCGATCTGATTTGTCCACTTCACTTGATTGAGGAACGCCCAGCAGACGAGTGAGGCGCACTCCTGGGCACCTCTGGTGGTCAGGAGCGCGGCCTCCGGGTCTGCGCCAGCCCTCGCCTGGTCCTCTGGGACGCAGCTCCGCCACTCTGCTCCTTGCTGCGGGGTTTTGCTCCTCCGGGCTCTTCCACCATGATGCTCCTGCCTCAAGCCACTGACCTTGCACTGATTTCCTCCAAACCCTGAGGTGAACGAATCCTCTCTTCCTGTGAGTCATTAGGGTCAGGTATTGTGGCTCAGTGGTAAGAAACCAGAGTTCTACACATGACATCTGGGACGATGCTTCCACGAATCTACCAATTGACTAAACACCACTGAACTGGACACCCTAAAGGGTGAACTGCGTGGTGCGTGTATTACCTGTCAATAAAGTCGTTTATAAAGTGCCAGGAATGATGGTGCGTACATGTACTCCCATCTACTCAATTTAGGAAGATAACAGGTTTGAGCCAGCCTGGGAAATTTGGCGAGACTCTGTCTCAAAAAAAAAAAAAAAAAAAATTCAGGCATAGTAGTGCCCCCCATGTAATGCCAAGACTCAAGAGGCTGAGGCAGGAGGATCACAATGAGTTTGAGGTCAGCCTGGGCAACACAGTGAGTTTAAAGCCAGCCTGCACCACAAAACCCTATCCAGGAAAAAAGAGGTGGGGGAAATGCAGTTCAGTGGTACTCAGTTTAATCTCCAGTACTGCAAAAAATATAAATGAAAATACTAACTAAAAAGAATTAAAGAATTAAATTTTTTTGAGGTATAAAGTTAATATACAAAATTTAACTATATTTTTATATGTCAATGAACTGTTGGGAAATTCTTGTACAGGAGTAAAAAAAATGAATATTTTCCATGATCTAATTTTAAGATTCACTGTCAAGTGACAGTAATCAAGACAATGTGAGGTAAGAAGAGATAAACAGGTCAATGGAACAGAATAGAAAAGCCAGAAATAGGAGCTGGGGATTTAGATCTGTGGTGTAAGCACCTGCCTGGCAAGTGTGAGTTCATAAATTCAATCCCTGGTACCAAGAGAAAAAAAAAAAAAAAGCCAGAAATAGAGTCACATTTATGTGTATTGATTTTTTTAAAAAATGTACAACATAACTCAATACATAAAAGAAATGTAGTTATGATCTAAAACAAACCAAAAAAACAATGAAAATTGGCACTATTTAACACCATACACAAAAAAATTCATTCAAGATGGATCGTTGAACCTAACAAAAACTAAGTAAAAACTAAAAGTATGAAACTGCTAAATAATAGCTCATAAAAATTATGCTGTGCCTTTGAAATTTAGAAGAATTCCTTAGATAAGACCCAGAAAAAAATTATAAACTGCTTAAACCCAGCGTGGTGACACATGCCTGTAATTCCAGCACTCAAACTTCTGAGGCAGGAAGATCAACAGTTTAAGGCCAACCTGGGCTACATACGGAAAACAGCTGAAAAGAAAGAAAAAGGGGGTGTGGCACGCACAGAGCTCCGCTGGGCTGGAACAGCCCCTAGCCTCTTCCCGTAAGCTAGAGCCATTGGAAGACAGGGATAGAGAGAACACAGGACACAGGCCCATTTTGGGAGCCAGCGCCATGCTCAGACCACATCCCCTTCCAGCGTGCAGGGTGGCAAACAAGAAGTACCATCCAACAGCAGCCCACGCCCTCGCCCCCACCGTATGCGCCTGGCTTATCCCGGAAACACAGGCAGTGATGATAGCTGTGGAGGTGAAACACAATTGGATGCCTGTGGTGCTTCAGTGTTTCACTAACATTGCAGGTCTAAGGCCAGTGGTCTGATCAGGGGTTCAGAGGATAGCGGAACCCAGTGTGACATCCAGGGGGATCTCCTTCTGAGGGCTACAGCCATTGTTGATGCCCTGTGGTCTTCTTTTTAAGTCCTATATCGTTTCCATTGTTTTGTTGGGTTGGGTTTTATTGCCTTTCGTTTTGACTAAGTCAAATCCGATGGCAGGTGCAGCTATTTCAAAGATAGCAAGAAAGGAATTAAACCATGACAGGATATTGTTACACATGCATTATGATGGCTCAAATGAGAGAACAAAAAAAAACAAGAATACCTAATGTTGACAAAGATGTAGAATAAATGAAATTCTCATATATTTTTGATGATGCTGCCAATATGGAAACTGTTTGGGCTATTTCTTTTTAAATTAAACACAGTCAATACCTAGTCTATGACTCAGTAATTCCACACATAGGTGTTTACTCAAAGAAATGAAAACAGTTTTACCAAAAGACTTGTAACCCATAATGTCCCTGTTGGGGCTCTGTCATCCCTACGTGACACATTTCATCTCAGGAGACCCTGCTCCTGATAGCAACCCAGCAATGCCATCCTACAACCCAATCACCTGGCAAAGCCCTACCTGGGAACACAGGAGGACCTGGGGGATATGTAGCTATCAGCCATGACAACCACCTTTTCAAATTTCATTAAAATGTCTTTGAGCTCAGCGTGCCAAGATGGAGTAAGCAGTCTGGGTAGCACAGTTAGGCCCAAGGGACCACATCCCTTCATCCTCCCATCTCCCGTTTTTTTATTCTCCCCCCCCCCAAAAAAAATTATTTTCTTAGCCCCAGAAAGTGGCTTTGACATTAAAATTTTTCCAAAAAAATACAAGCCACAATGGTTTCACTAGCATATCCTACCAAATATTTAAGGAAGAAATATCAATTCTACACAGTCTCTTTGAGAGAATAGAACAGAAGGGAACCCTTTCCAAGTGATTTTTTTGGTGTTTTGTTTTATTTGTTTTGTTTTCTTTTTCCTGGGAATTGAATTCATGATTTTGCGCTTTCCAGGCAGGCACTTATGCCACTGAGCTAAAACCCCCAGCTCCAAGTGATTTTTAGAGGTCAAAATTACCTTAATATCAGGACTAGACAGAGACATTCCAAACATATAAAACTACTGATTGTATTCTTCATGAAATATAAATTAAAAATACTCCACAAAACAGAGTTCATCAGGTTTTTTAAAATATAAAACAGATTATACACCATGCCAAAGGTAATAATTTTAGGAATGCAAGAGTGGCTCAGTATTCAAAAAGCAACCAGTATAATCCATCATAGAGACAGATTAAAGAAAACCAAATCATCAACTGATTCAGAAAGACCATCTGAAAAAATTCACCAGTATATGATTAAAAAAAAGTAGCAAATATAGAATAGAGTACTTATTAACTTTATAAAGAGTTCTTAAAAGAACCAACAGATAAAATAACTTCACAATGAAAAATTAAATGCTTCCCTTTATCATCAGGAATATCACAATGAGTCTGTTCTCACCACTCCTATTCAACACCATAATGGAAGTCTGAGGACAGCGAAATTTGAAAAAGAAATGAAATGTAGCTGGGCCACACCTGTAATCCCAGCATTTTGAGAGGCCAAGGCAGGAGGCTCAAAAATTCAAGCCCAATCTGGGAAATTTATCGAGACCTTATGTCAAGAAAAAAAAGGGGGGCATGGGGAGAGTGGACCAGTGGTAGGGCTCTAGCATAGCTTGTGTGAGGATCTGGGTTCAGTCCTCAATATCAAAAACAAAATAAAACAAAAACCCCTGAATATTAAATGAGCAAAAGATCTAAACACACATTTCACCAAAGAAGATACCTAAGTGGAAAATAACCACACGAGAAAATACCTTGCTAGGTTTGTCCACTGGCAAATACAAACTAACATTAAAATGAGATAACCAGTTATTATTATTATTAAAATGGTTAAAAATTAAAATACTAGCCAGGCGTGGTGGCTCACGCCTGTAATCCCAGCACTCAGGAAGCTAAAGCAGGACGATCATTTCGAGTTCTAGACCAGCCTGGGCTACAAAGTGAGCTCAAAGCCAGCCTGAACTGCATAGCAAACCCTGTCTCAAAAATACCAAAAAAAAATTAATATACTGATAATAAGTATGCCAGTGAGGACATGCAGTGACCAGAATTTTATACACTGTTGGTGAGCTCAGATGTGGGGGTGCACACCTGTAATCCCAGCATTTGAAAGGAGGCTGAGGCAAGAGGATCACTGAGAGCTCAAGGCCAGCCTCGGTTAATGAACTCAAGGCCAACCTAAACTGCATAGTTTGAGACCCTGTCTCAAAAAACAAAAATAAAAACAAAATTTCTTTAATTAAAGAACTGGGAAAATGGGTGTGGTGGTACATGTCTATAATCCCAGAGCTCAGAGGCTGAGGCAGGAGAATCCCTGTGAGTCAAGGACAGTTGAGACTACATAGTGAGTTCAAGGCCAGCCTGAATAACATCATGAGACCTCATTTCAAAAATAAAAATAAAAATAAAAATAAATAAAGGACTGGGGTGTGTAGCTCAGTGCAAAAGCCCTGGGTTCGATCCCAAGTACTGCGTAACAAATAGTTGATAGAGATGCAAAATAGTGCAACTACTATGAAAAACGGGCAGCTTCTTGCTAAATGTAAAACCCAGTAATCCAGCTGCTTAGTCTTTATCCTAGAGAAATGAAAACCTGTGTTCACAAATGTCCATAGCAATTCTATCCACAGTCACTGTGTGGTCATCACAATACGAAAGAAGCAGCTGAGTAGAATGCTGCTCAGAGGTAAGAAGGATGCAGTCGTAGGAATAAACAAATTCCAGACACCGTGCCAAGCCACAGAAGCCAACCTCGTGTGCCCCAAATGCAGCTGCAGCCCCTGCCTGGTCACCAGTCAGCACAGGTGTGCCTGATGCCGCAGGTCCGTCTCCTTCTGGGGCACTAAACCTATTCTGCTTACGAGCACTTTCTGATGCCAGCGAAGAGCATCAAGCCCCAAAGACAGGTCCTGGACCAAGGCTTCCTCAGAAACCTCTGCCTGACCCCTGCCCAGGCCACCCCTGCACCTCCACTGGCACTGTCTCCTCCTCCCAGGCACCAGGCACACTGATGTCCCATTATTTCTTCTGGCCCAAGTACCCAGGGCTCTGCCATCAATAGTCTCCCTCTGTTGCTGGCCCCCACTGGAAAGCAAAAGGGCTGGAGCCCTATGGCCAGACCTAAGCAGAACAGGATCACTGTCAACTGCTGCAAGGCTTTGGCTTAAGATACTGGGTTGTGGGTATAGGCAAACCTGAGAGCAAATCTTGGCTGGGCCACTTGCTTGTGACATCAAGCAGGTAGCTGCTCTCTGGACTTGAAATAATAAAAGTTCCCATGGAAAAGAAGACAAAGAGAAGAAAGAGGAGGACCAGGAGGGGAGAAAAGGAGAGCCAGCCTCAAGTTTCCTATCATAAGGATTCCACTTACATGACATTCTCAAAAAGAGAGATCAGTGGTCGTGACCGTTAATGGTGACAGTTAAGGTCTGCCTAAAGGGGGGTAGAAGGCTACGTGCCCCGTTCAGGGGTAGAGCACTTGTCTGGTTGCAAGGGACCCTGAGTTCCATCCCAAGCATCACAAGAACAAAAAAGTGGGGCACAGGGATTTTTTTAGTAACAGCTATGTATCTTGGTTGTGATGGTGATTACATAAATTTATACACAATTCCTGATTTATAGAACTGTACACCCGGGCTGGGGATTTAGCTCAGCAGCATAAGCACCTGCATAAGCATACTACACACTGAACAAAGATCCCACTTCCGGAGGCTGGAGCGACTCAAGGGTCAAGTCCAGGAAGGAGAGCTTCAGACAGCAGGGAGACAGTAGTGGACCTAGTGCCCCTAGGGTCAAGAAGGGTGCCAGGGCCTTCAGTGCTACCAAAACCAGTTCAGATTCCAGTCAGTGAGTAAGGAGTCACCACAGGGGCTAAGAACATCCAGGGAGGTGCTGAGGGTATAGTGGGTGAGGAAAGGAAAGGCCTGGGGCAAACATGGTAGGAGTGAGCCTCCTGGAGCCAGAGCAAAGGGACAAGATACGAACCCCTCAAGAGCACTGCAGGTGAGCCCCAGCTACAATGGCGCCAGCACTCCAGGGTCTCTTTCCTTACCTCCCCCACCACCCCATTCTCTGATTCCTTTCCCCCTTCAGGAAGGGGTGGAGAGGAAAAAGGAGAAGTCAGTGAGGGCCCCCATTTATCCGCTCCCAGCCCCAACACCTACAGAGAACAGCGGGCCTCCCAGGAGCGGGCTATGTGAGGACGGCCCTCCCTCTCAGCCCCAGTCCTGGTCATTTCTTCTGCAGCTGCTCCAACCCCAGATGAGTGACTGTGGCCTGCTGGCTCCAGCATGGCTTCTCCCACAGGACCTGGGTCATCTGTTGGATCCTGAAGACCTTGTGGCCCTTTATAGATTTTCACTGTGCCTGTTGCTTGATCTCCTTCCATCACCTGTTTGCTAGCCTGTCCATTTGACTCCTGATGAGCAAAGTCTGAACATTTTCTTCATTTGTGTCACCAGATGCCAACAGTGCTCACATAGTAAATATTAAACGCATGCTCATGAATGAATACTATAAATTAAAGCAGCCAAATTGCTCCTCTTGGGAGACCCACAGTCCTCAGATTCCGAGACCCTGCTCTCCACCTCCAGGGAGACAGACAGGTCCTATCACTGGTCTCCCTTGTAGGAACAGAGGTGAGAGGAAAGTGGCAAGGCTTGAGGGGTCTCTAGTCAAGAAGGTGGAGGCTTCAGCACTGACAGCGGGACAGCACCCAGGTGAGCAAGGCCTGAAAGACTGCAGAGGCCAGACCTGACACAGACACTCGATGGGTTCAGAGGGGATGAAGAGTGCGGCAGGGAAGCCAGCATCAGTCAGGAGTCAGCAGCCAGTCCTCTTCACACTGCTATCACTGTGCCCTGCAGCAGGACCCTACCGGGTCCTATCCATGTGCTTCCCCAGGGAGGCCCTGGGAAGAGCAAAACTGGGGAAGATCCTAGGACCTTTGCAAGACCAGGCTGGGCCCCCACACTCCCAGAAGTCTGAAGGTGACTGCTCCCAAGGGCATCTACCTCCCTCCTGGTGGTACCATCTGTGGTGGTGACTCAGGCATAGGACAAGAAGGGTGAGGCCCAACTCAGTGACATGTTGCTATTGTCACTGGGTCTCAAAGCTATAGCTTTTGTGTGGCCAGGGGGTGGCAACTTCGGGAGTCTCTTTAATTTTAAGTAATGTGCCACTTGGCTTATCCAGGTCCAGGGATGCCTGACATGTGTCCATACTTATTAGTCTAGAAGCGAATTTGAGGGGGGAAGAAAAAGTGGGTCAAAAAGGGGGAGCTGGCCAACAAGGCAGGGCTGAATGCAGAGGCCCAATGTCCTGGTTCTTTCTTCCTCTCCTTTTCCCTGTAACGATCTCCTCCTCGTCCTCCTTCCCGCTCCCCGTATTATAGTGACAAAATGACAACCAGCAGCTCCTGTCTTACACAGCTAATTCTCTTCCCTAATAGCTCCAAATAAAAACTCCAAATTTGAACACAACTGGATTAAAAAGGCACCAACCCCAATCCCCAGGGCTACAGACAACTGATAATCCAGTTGGCTCAGTAAGGGCCCCACTCTGATCCCTGAATGGGGCATAGTACAGGCCAGCACCCCATGACTTCACAAAGGCAATAAAACTCTCCCCATGTCTCCTGGACACTGCACACCTAAGGAGGCCTCTGCCCAGGTCCTGCACCCCGCTACTTAGTCCTGCCTTAGTAAACACGTCACCACATCCACTGCTATCTCACATCACAGCCCACCCATCAGCAAGAGTTCAGAGCTTCCCTCAGACACCCACCCACAAAGTGGCTGTGTGGGCAGTCCGCTGCCAGCCCCTCACACATCCTCTCAGTACTACAGCAGCTTCCTACGTGGCCTCCCACTCCCCAAGACCCCCTCCTAATGGATTCTGCACACAGCAACTGAAGGCTTCAATGGGAACCAGACCCCATCACGTCACCCTCAATCCCCTCATAGCTTCCCAAAATGCCTGAACCAAATCCCAAGGCTTTTCAAGGCCCCACCTGAACTGGCCCGCCCTCCTGGGCACTTTCCCCTCCTGCTTATCACTTAGCCACAACACACCCTCACCACAGGCTCCAAGTGGGGTGCTCTTAATCTGAATCTTCCTGATTCATGTCCCCTCAGTGTCACTCCTTCAGAGGCCCTGCAGACCACTGCTCATCTCTGTCCTCTCTCCATAACACTGGCCACCTGCCTTGGTTATACAGTATCAGCTTGTTCCCTTTCTTAGTGATGGCCAGATTAGGGGTAGCTTCTCCAACCCAAGGACTCTCTTCCTGTCCATTTCTAGATGCCCCCGACCCCGAAACAGGAGGCATAGCTACGCTGCTGAGCTCCAGTAGGGCCAGACAGCACGGGAAGTAAAATGACCACACCTTCTGATTCTCAGGCCATGTTCAGGGGCTGTGATCCCTCTGGACCCAGGTCAATCCAGGCTGACTCACACCAGGTACCCACTGGACGGTAGTCTGTCCCTCCAGCTTCCTGTCCTGCCCTGGATGTTTGGAAAGTGGGGTCCACCAGACTTCCAGCCCCTGCTGTCTTCAGTTCAGTTCTCAGACGCTCATGTGTAATCAGGTGGCTTAGGGTTAGGGTTACCCTGCCCAGACCAGTGAGTGAGAAGCTGGCCAGAGAAGGTCATGGAGGGGATCTGGGGATCAAGAATTAGGAGCCAGCAGAGGCCTCTAAGTTCTTCAGAAAAGGATAAAGGTCCTCAGGCCAAAGAGGCCACGCTGAAAGCCTGTCCCTTCCATGGCATTGTTCATTTCACAGTCCCTGGTGCACCTGGACTTCACCCTCAGAAGCTATGAGAGAGAAGGTCCAAAAAAGGAGTCTTTTAATACAAAGAATGGGGCCGGGTGTGGGAAGAACTTAAATAAGGATGATGACGGTGTCACGAGCCAGCCGCGGGGGGCACAGGGACCCTATGGAGTCGAATGATGCAGACTGAGTTCCGGGCTTCTTTGATCCGCCACCATCGGCCAAGCCTGTAGGACACAAGTGTAGTAGCTGGGACCAAGCTAACCTCCACCCAGTCTATACCCCATTCTCACCTACTGCCCACCGAGAGCCACAGGGGACCACCGACCTGTGTTCCTGGCCTACTCCGGCCACTAGGAAGTCCCCAGTGCTAGAGAACTTGAGGCTGTTGATAAAACCCACCTGAGGAAAGACAGGAACATGTACAGCATTAGAACACCCCTTCACCCCAGCATCAATCCCTGACATCACCAGCAAGGGCTTGGGTTTAAATCCCTGCTCCACCTCTGCCACTGGTTATTGGGCCACACAGGATGATACCCAGAAGGGTGCTCCACTGCTCGGGGCCTCGGACTGGCTGCTGCCTACAGTACTGGAGACCCAGGCCTCCACTCTCAGACCTAGGCCCTGCCTTGCACTTGACACTAGGCCAGCACCTAGGACAGAGGGTGTAGGAAGGGAAGGGGGAAGAGGAGGACAGAAGGGTGGGGTCCTGCCAGGCCTGTGCCAGGAGCCAGCCCTCACTTCTGAAGTTTCCCTTCTAGCAGGAAGGACATTAAGAGCTCATTCCTGGGGCCCAGTGGTCTAGGGTCCTTGAGTGGGCAAAAAAAAAAAAAAGGCTGAGTATTCAGGCCCCACTCACCAGGGGGATGTCACAGAGGTGATCAAGCTTCCTGAAGCCCTCGCCACACTGCCAGAGCCGCACACAAGAGCTGTGGGAGCCTGGAAACAGGGGACAATGAGCAATCTCTGCAGCGATCCACCCTGTGACCCCTGCCTCCCTGCCTCAGCGCACCCACCTGTAGCCACAAGGTCCGTATTAAGGAGGGCTGCCACTGATGATACCCAGAACGGCTGCTCCAGGCCCGGCTCTCCCTGCAGCCCGTGAGCTTCCCGCTGCAGGGCAAGTGGCCGCTTCTTAGAGAGGCCCCACAAGGCTACAGAGCTGTGGATGGGATAGCAGGTGAGAAGCCAGGGACAGGACAGAAAGACACGTGGCAGAGAGGGACTAAGTCCAGACACCAGCCATGTAACATGGACAAGGTTATCAGTGCCTATGTCATCTATGACCATAGTTGTCTAACAGCTGCCCCACAGTGGGGTTCTTACAGAAGTGCTTAGCAGGCCTATAATCCCAGCACTTGGGAGGCTGAGGCAGGAGGACTGCCATGAGTTTGAGGCCAGGCTGGGCTACATAGTGAGTTCAAGGCCAGCCAGAACTGCCTAGCAAGACTCTGTCTCAAAAAACTAAAAGGAAAAAGAAGTGCTCAGATGCAGCCAAAGGGCAGCTCTTACCCGTCGTCTGCACCCGACACCATATGCTCCTCGTTGATGAGATGGAGGCAGTCAATGGAGCCCCTGGGGAGAGGGGCTATCACGGATTTGGCCAGTCCCACCACCCCAGGAACCCCCACTAGCCTGGCACAATGCCTTACTGGTGGCCATAGAAGACCAGCTGGGACTCCTCAGGGATCTTCCACACACGCACGGTGCCATCCCGGCCCCCAGCTGTCACACAGCACTCTCGGCTCAGGGCGTCCAGCGCAGCCACAGCATCCTGATGCCCAAAGCTAAGGGCAGGACAGAGCAGGATGGGTCACACGTGAACCCACACACACCCACACCCCCTCCACTGAGACACTCACAGCGTCTCCACGTAGGAGTTCTCCGCCACGTTCCACACCTTCACAGAGCGGTCGTGGGAAGTGCTGTAGAGCTGGTGGGTGCCCCTGCGGAATGCCAGCCCCTGAGGATGCACAGGGAGAGGAGGAAAAGGGACCTGGACTGCAGCGGGCAAAACACAGGCCTGCTGGCAGGTGTCACTCAACCAGCAGCTGCTCCAAAAGCACTGTGGCAGGCATCTCCAGAAGGCCCACTGGCCCTTGGGCAGACGTGGGATTCTCCCAGAACCCTTGGCCCTTGCACAAGCTGAACTCTGTCTCTTTCAGCTTCTTCCAATTTAGCATCCTCCAGCCCATTTACGTCCTTCCCACACCACTCACCACCCCGGAATGCAGGTTCCCTTTGGACAGGGTCCCCAGCAGCCCAGCGCCATGCCCCCCCACTCAGCATATGCCAGCCGCTCACCGACACAGCATCCCGATGTCCTGTGAAGGTGTACAAGTGGCAGCAGCTCTGGGCTTCCCAAATGAGAATAAGCTTGCTGCGATCACCGGAGGCCTGCAAGGATAGGGTCAATGACCAAGGTACACACCTCATACACAAGGCCCACCCGCCTCTAGGGCCAGCCAGGCCTTACAAGGTACTTGCCGTCGGAGGAGATGGCCATGCAGAGGATGTGGCTGCTGTGGCCAGGGGCCTGCCCCTCCACACCCTTTTTGGCCCTTGGAATCACATGCAGCTTCCGTCCACTCTCCACGCTCCCTGCCACCAGGGAAGAAGAGAGGTTAGCAGACGGAACTGTCAGAGAGCAACGTGAACCAGGCGCCATGGAATAGTCCAGGACTTGCATTGGAGAACCCAGTTCAGGCACCATAAGCCTTGAGACAACTTTCCTAATCTGGTAAATGTGGGCAACAGTTCCAAAGGGTGGCCATGAAACCCAAAAAGAGAGAATGCAGAAGTGCTTTGAGGCAAGTTGGGTGTGGTGGTGCACAGCTTAATCCCAGCACTCAAGAGGCTGAGGCAAGAGAACTGCCATGAGTTCAAGACCAGCCTGGGGTACAGACCGAGTTCAAGGCCAGGCTCAACTACATTGTGAGACTGTCTCAAAAAACAAGGGAAGAACAGTAGTTTAGGGGCTGGGGGTGTGCTTGCCTGGCACATCTACAGGTCTGGATTCCATCTCATGCCACCAAAAAGAAAAAAAAATCTTGAGAACTGAGGGTATGAGTTTTCCCTGTAGCTATGGTGGGTGGAGGAAGACCGTGCTCAGCTGTCAAGGGCTGGCAACCCGGAAGGACCAAGAACTCAGTCCCAAGTCTACACAGTGCCTCAAACACCCACAGCTTCAACTCCTACCAAGTCATCATCCTGCCTCTGCTCATGGTCTCAACCATCACAGGGCTCTCAGGCCCACTGGTGACGTCACCCAGAAAGCAGATCTGCCTCCAGAGGTCCCGTCAGGGCTCCCCCTCCCCAGACCAGCCCCCACATACACCCAGAGCCACTCACATTTAATGATAGTGCAGTCTTTGGCGGCAGAGAAGATGGCCGAATCATCAGGAGTGATCACCAAACACGTGATGGAGAGTTGGTGGCCCCGTAAAACCCGAATGTCTGCTGGACCTGGGGTCTGGATCTGGGTTGGCAGGGGCTGGGTCACTATGGCTGGAGGTGTAAAGGCTCTGCCTCACACCATTCTTTCCCATCCACCTGCCCAGAAGGAAAGCAACACCCCGGGCTGCAAGGACCAGACCTTTACCGGAACACATCCACCCAGGTGTCCACTGTGTTCATAATAAAGACCCCTACAGCCTGCGTCCCTGCTGGGAAATCTGCTCAACCCTGTGGGCTGCCAACTGCCTCAACCTTACCCCAAAGCACCCTGCCCACTCACCTCCTTCGCCACTGCCTTCTGCAACCTGCCCCTCTGCTCAAGCTGCATGGAGAGGACAGGAGTAAGGAGAGGACAGGTCCTGGGTGCAGAACCAGCCTTCCCCTCTTCCACCCACTCTCCATCCTCACCACATCCTCCTTCAGGCGCCCTGCCACTTGGTCCTCTTCAAATGCCCGTGCCTCAGCCTTCTCCTCCTCTGTGCAGGACAGACAGTCGACATAAACCAAGAACCAGGTTCCCCTTTCCGTTCTCAGCTCATCCCACTCCTCTATCTTGAGGCTAGACTCTAAATGCCCAAGTGTGTCCTGCACAAAGCTTAGGCCACTTCAGTAGAGAGCAGGAAAGGACAGAACATCTCCCCCTGCCTTCACTAATCACATCAGTCCAAAGACCCCTGCACATGTGCCACCCCCACCAAGCAGGCAGCTCCAGGAGTCCAGGCAGCTGCTGGACACCTGTGCCAGTGGTCCAGCACATGACTGGAGCTGCAGTAGGGGACAAAGAGGCTTTGGCACAGGCCCTAGTCCTTGCCTGGCCTGCCCATGGCTCACCCTGCTGTCTCAGCTGCTCAAGGTAAAGTTTAGCCAAACGCAGCTTCTTCTCCTGGGCAGTTTCCTCCAGTTCCTCCTCTTCTTCCTCCTCCTTAGTCCTCTTTGGAGCCAAGCTGTGGGAAACAAAGGGTCAGGTCTGAGAGGTTTGCTCCACTCCTCCTCAATGAGAACATCCTGCCACTCAACCTTGCCTACCCCACTGCCAGCCCTCAGGGCCAAGGATCCTATGTGCAGAAAGCTGAAAGATGTAACTAAGCCAGCTGAAAGGCCTCATTTCATGGCTGACATAGGCTGAGAACAGACCAAACCTCCAGAGATCACTGTGAAATTTCTCAACCCTTAGGGAAACAGAAAGTTCTAAGGAAAACCAAGAAAAATCAAAACAACTTCAGACATCTTAGTCCTAACACTGAGAATCAGAAGACAAAACTCTGAAGGAAAATGCCAACCCCTGGAATACCCTCCCCCTTGAAAGCCTTAGGAAAAATGAAGTCAGTACCAGGCGTTCAGGGTATGTAGCTTGGTGATAGAGCCTGGGCACAGTGTACACAATGCCTGGGTTCAATTCTCAGCACCCAAAAAAGAAACTGTCAGAAAGACAAGGTAATTGGGACTGGGGATTTAGCTCAGCAGCATAAGCGCCTGCCTTGCAAGCAGGCAGTCGTGAGTTCGATCCCTGGTACCGATGAAAAGGAAAAAGACAAAAAAAAAGAAAGACAAGGTAATTTAGAATTGATTTTTCTCCTTTCTTTGGATGGATAGAGAATGGGCTTCCCAAACACGAGGGAAGCAGGAAGGCAGAAGGAGATGCAACAGAGCAGTAAAGGTAGATCCCAAGAAGACAAACAGCGTCCAACTGGGGGACAACCAGTTAGTCAGACCCAAGACTAAAAGAAACAGATACACTGGGACTGTCACCATCCTAGGCTCACTGCCAGAGCACTGTCCTATACCCTCAGGACAAAGTTCCAGATGAATCCTAACTGGTTGTGGCTTGGCCTTGTACAGATAAAAGTTTCTCTGTCCCCTTCCTAGACCTCATCCCTTGGCCAACCAAGGGCATTCTCTCCATTCAAATATAGGTCCTGCTTTGACCCACTTCTTGCAGCTGGAGGTAGATTATGGGAACTCAGAAGCAGAAACTCAGGATAGCCAGGATACTCAGGATAGTGTGGTGGCTCATGCCTGACACTTGGGGAGGCAGAGGCAGCAGGATTGCTGAGAGTTTGAGACCAGCCTACTACGTTGCACAGTGAGTTCAACACCAGTCTAACCTACAATGTAAGACCCAGTCTTGGGTGAAAAATAGGAAAATCCAGGGTAGCCCTCTACCTCTGACTGTATGCCTGGGACACCTAGTCTCTATCAAATGCCCCAACTGTGTTTCCCAGTACACACACGACTTAGCCTATGATTTCGCACCGAAGAGACCTTGAAAACTCCAGAAATCCAAGGCCAAACAATGCTCCAGAGACCATTTAGGGCTTGCCAAGCCTTCAAGCAGCAGGGTTGATACTGCCCCTCCCACACAAGGCCACCATTGTGAGTTTACCCAAACCAATCAGTTGTTCAAGGATTCACACATAGAAAGCAAAATTCTAACAAAAAGCAAAAAAAAAAAAAAAAAAAAAAAAAAAACTATACAGTGCATGATCCCATTTATAGAACTTTTTAAAAAGACAACTCCACAGACAGTGGTTAGCCAGATGGTGGTTAGCAGAAGTGAAGAGACCCTGCCTACAGGGGAGTAGGGGGTACTTCGGAGCAGGGAGGGGATACATTCTGTATCTTCATGGTTGTGACAGCTACACAGCTGTGCGTTTGTCAAAGCTCAAAGGACTACAGGCTAAAAAAGGTGAGTACTACTGTATGTAAATTATACCTCAAAGGAAGAATTTTCTTTTTTTGGTTCTTTTTTTTGGAGTTTTGGGACAAGATGTCACTATGAAGTTCACTAGCCTTTAACTCACAGCAATCCTCCTGCCTCTGCCTCTAATCCCAAGCGCTGCGATTACAGGCATGTGCCACCACCTTTACTTCTATTTTTTAAAAAAAATAAAAGTGATTAACTGGAGTCATGAATGACAGTTGGGGCTTCCAAAATTCTGCAGATGTCTCAAAAAAAAACAAAAAACAATGAAAAGTAGAAAAAATTAGCTGGGTGTGGTGGCACATGCCTGTAATCCCAGCACTTGGGAAGCTAAAGCAGGAGGATCACTGTGAATTCAAGATCAGCCTGAGCTACACAGTAAGTTCAAGACCAGCCTAAACTACGTAGTAAGACCCTGTCTCAAAACAATAAAATAAAATGTTAAGTCTTTTGTGAGCAAGGTAAAGCAATAGAAACTCAAATTCAGAAACAAAATTTCTAAATCCAACTCATATGGAAGTCACCAGCATTCTATGCACTAAGACCTTTCACCCCACAAGGGTGTCACTCTGCACAGCCCTTTGAAACCCTGAGCCTCCCATCAGCTGCGGAAAAGTGGGAAACACTCGAAGCCCCCTGTGTTCTGAATGCACCCAGCAGCACCTGCCTTCCATCTTTCCCACCTCCCATTTGGCACCGTGATATTTCAAACTTTTTTTTTCTGATCTCTGAATGCCGTGTTACCTCTCTCTCTCTCTCTCTCTCTCTATTGGTACTCTCTGCTCCCAAAACACACTGCTGTAAGATGTTTCTCGCCCCACGCATTCTCTCTCCACCTGCTGGCTTACTTCTGTCCTGACAGTGAAGCCAATGTCTCACATGTTAAAGACTTACTGGAGGGAGAGAGACCCCGATACCCAGGGTACCGAATGGGACAATCATTTAAACCTAGCAGGGCAACACAGTGACACCCCTGTCTCAAAAAAAGGGGAAAAGAAGTAGGAAATTCGCTAATTGTGACTTTATGGACACATAAAATGAAACTCTAGCAAGCCTGGCTTTCATCTGTCTCTCTTTGCCTGTCAGTCCAACCCTGTGCTTGAGTCCCTGTCATGAGTCAAGGGGTCTCAGTGGTTTCCCACCGAGACCACAGAGATGAGACTTCTCAGAGCCAAATATTGGAGCGGAGAGCCTTGATCCTAATGCGAAGGTCAGAGTCCTGGTTTCTCGGCCCAGCTCACCCACGTGGACCTCAGTTTCCCCATCCACCATGTGGGAAAGGACAGCTCACCTCTCACTCTCAGAGTCGCTGGAGATCTCCTCGTTCATCTTGCCGCTGCCTTTGGACTTGCTCGAGTCACCCACAGGGTCGACCTGGGAATTAATTATGTGATCCTCTCTTTGGTCTGATCCCGGCCACCCCAGCACTGACCAGGGGCCCCTCTGGTTCTTTGAGAGTCCAGGACTGCGAAAGGCGATGGCTCTTGGCCCTGGTCAAGTGCAAAGCTTTTCAAGATTTGGCGGGCGGAGACAGGGACGAAGCTGTCTCCAGAGCAGGAGAGGGGCCCGGGTTCGGATTCCTCGGATGGGATGGCAGCCGTCCCAGTAACTAGACAGACCACAGCCCACGGTAACGCCATCCTCACCTTTAGCGGCCTCTTGCCAGCCCCAACCCCGGAGGCCGGCTTTCTCCGCTTTCGAGCTGCCACTGTGGCCGACATGCTGCCCACCTAGAGCGCTGCAGCGGCTACTGGAGAGCTCACATGGCAGCTACACCCAAGGCCGCATGGCAAGACCCCGCTCCCTGATAGGTTCCCTCCTCCCGGTGGATCCCACCTCCCGCAGCACCATTGGATTCTCAAGCAAATTCTGTCACGCCCCCGAAAGCCCATAGGATAGTCGCTCTGACCACGCCCCCACGCCGAGCTGGAGTCGGAAGCAATCCCCATTCTGCGGTGCTTCCGGTCTGATGTTTTGGCGCTTGCGCTCTGCTCTCCAGCTGGCACCCTGGGAGGGAGTAGGCCCGGAGTGTCTTCGCGGTACTTGCGCCCCATAGCCACTAGGGGGAGCGAGAGGTGCGGGATTCCGCATGGGCCCTAGGAAAAAGACGGAATCCAAAGAGCCCTAGAGAATGGGAGCTGGTGTCCGCAACTCATTGGGCTGGGTGTACGTGCTGCATGTCCCATGTCAGCAACGTTCAAGACGTGACTGTGCCCTGGGCTTTGGATATGTGCAAATCAGCTTTCTTCATGTGTGAAACAGGCCGCCAACCGCGGCCTCACCCACTAGTAAACAAATAGCTAAAATTTTGCACACACACACACCCCGGGCTCCTCCCTGTCCTCTAACAGTTATTAGGGATTTTCCAACTCAAGGCTGCCTCAGGATCACAAGATTTCTGGGTCCCCAGACCTAGTACTGTCCTGGGCGGTGCACAAGGCAGTCCGGATACCAGGGTGGGTGGCAGCTCTCTCGCACAGGTCCCTGCTTCTCTTCGGTGAGTGTCCTGTGCCTTCTTCCCATAAACTTCTGCCCAGCAGTACAGAGCTATTCGAGTGGAACTGGCATAGAACAATCTCTCTCTACCCTCTTTCCTTCTCCTTTCTCTCCCCCCACTCTCTCCTGTGTCTGTCTCCTTCTCTCCTCTCTCTCTCTCTCTCTCTCTCTCTCTCTCTCTCTCTCTCTCTCTGTCTCTCTCTGTTTTTTAGACTGGGGTTCACTATGCAGTTCAGGCTGGCCTTGGGGTGGGCTAACTTTGTAGCCCAAGCTGGTCTCGAACTTACAACAATCCTCCTGCCTCAGCCTCTGAAGTGCTGGGATTACAAGTGTGTGCCACCACACCTGGCTTCTCTTTCTTTTAAAGGCAAGGTCTCACTGTATAGTTCATGTGTAGTTCAGTTTGGCATCAAACTCACAGAAATCCTCCTGCCTCAGCCTCCTGAGTGCTGGGATTACAGGTGTGCACCACCACACCAAGCAAGAACTGCCTATGTAGGAAGAAGGCCCTGCACCCTGGGTTCCTAGCTCCAGAGGGATAGATCTGGTCCTAAGATGGCTGCCCTGGAGCAGCTGCCTACCCTCCCCCATAACTCAGTGACTCAGCCCAGCAACATGCTGAGCTAAGAGGAATTGTCCTGGACAGGACAGGGCCTACAAATGAAAAAAGAACTTCCTTTCATTTTCCCTACCATGTGAGAACTCACTAGACAGCTGCAGAGCATGGGCACTAGCCTCTTGCTTGGCCAGAATGGGCAGACTGGCCTAGTCCTGACCTTGTACTTGTGAATGGGAGAAGGATGTAACTGAGATGGAGAGGTAGCTTTGGCCCTGGGGAAGTCCAAGGGATGGTGTAGGAAGGGAGGAATAGCTCAGGCCCCCAAAGGCAAGCCCAAGTGGGACAAGTGAGTACTGTAAGGCAGGATGGGCTGCAAGGGCCATAGAGGTCTAAGTACCCCCCTGTTCCCCAAGACAACCATGGCTCCAAAACAAAAGCCTTCAGTAAAGACCGAGCACCCTGAGAAGAAAGAGGAGCAATGGGGGTCAGGGAAAGAGGACAGCTTCCACTCCACTGCTGAGGCTCTCAGAGCTGCACCCACAGAGAAGCGCATAATCTGTGTGGACCCAAACTGTCCACTTATCAACAACCCTGGCATCCAGGTGAGCTGCATCCCCAGGTGGGCCAGAGGCTGCTACCCGCTAAGGACAGATGCACCTTTCCCTCGGCACTCCAGCCCCAGGATAGCTCCAGAGCAAGGCCATGTCCCCAAAGACCATAACGGTCAGGGCTGTGCCCACCAGGCCCAGATAGGCCAGCCCTGCCCATCAGGCTCCACTACACCTGAGGAAGGGCTCCAGCTTCCTTGGTTTCCCCTCAAACCAGCCCTCAGAGGAGAGTCATATCCTCAGATCCACACCCCAGGACACAGCTCCATCTTCCCAGAACCCCTTTGACTGCATCCTCTAGGGCAGAACCGTGACCCCACAAGCTCCAGGACAGGGTCCCTTTGATGCCCCAGAGGTGTCAGATTCCTGTGTCCATTAGGCCCCACTCAGTGTGCAGCCAGGCATCCAGGCAATTGCAGCCTGCTCCCCCACTCCCACCCCGCTCCTGCCCAGGTACACGAGGATTATGACTGCACCCTGAACCAGACCAATATCAGCAACAACAACAACAAGTTCTATGTCATCCAGCTGCTGGAAGATGGCAGCCACTTCTTCTGCTGGAACCGCTGGGGCCGCGTGGTAAACATCCCAGCCCCTGTGCTGCTCCCCACCACCTCATCACCCCATCTCTTCCTACTCAGCCGTATTCCCCAGGGTCCCCAAAAGCCACAGCTGCTAACTGTCCCCCTGCACATCCAACTATGCAGGAGAACTGGCCACAAGGCCTGCCCCAACACAGAGACCAGCAAATATTTTTGGTGGGTACAGCCCTGACGGCTGTTACTTGCAGGGAGAGGTGGGCCGGTCAAAGATAAGCAGCTTTACCCGCCTGGAAGATGCAAAGAAAGACTTTGAGAAGAAGTTTCGTGAGAAGACAAAGAACAAATGGGCAGAGCGGGACCGTTTTGTGGCCCACTCCAGCAAGTATACACTCATTGAAGTGCAAGGAGCCGCCAAAGGCCAGGAGTCTGTGGTGCCGGTGAGGAGTCTGAGGGTGGGGGCGCCTGGGCTGAGGGAGGGGCCTGCTGTTGAAGAGACCCAGCAGATCAGGCTTTGCCACTGCCCAGCTATGTGACCTCTGCGGCCACCCTCTTTGGCCTTAGTCTATCTTGTCTATGTCTGGGGCCACACCCTGCCCTAAGTGCTGGTTTCTGCCCAGCTGCTCCAGGCCCATGTGGCTGTCTTACCCCAGGGAGTCGGAAGCTCAGCAGGAACTGTGGTTAAGCAGGAACAGCCCTGCTCTCTGGACCCTGCCACCCAGAAACTCATCTCCAATATCTTCAGCAAGGAGATGTTCAAGAACACCATGACCCTCATGGACCTAGGTGAGGGGAAGTCTGGCAGGGTGGCAGTGCCCAGGGTGGCAGGGGTGCGTGGCTGAGTCCCCGTTCTCCCATTCCCCCAGATGTGAAGAAGATGCCCCTGGGGAGGTTAAGCAAGCAACAGATCGCACGGGGATTTGAGGCCTTGGAGGCCCTGGAAAAGGCTCTGAACGCCCCTGCAGAGGGCAGCCCGAGCCTGGAGGAGCTGTCCTCCCGCTTTTACACTCTCATCCCACACAGCTGTGGCCGCAGCCGGCCCCTGACCATCGACACCCCTGAGCGTTTGCAGGCTAAGAAGGACATGTTGCTGGTGAGGCCAGCAGGGGGCAGGCTGTCAGCAAGCCACCAAACTGACTGGGCAAAGAATGCAAGGGACAGGTGGCCAAGAAGCCCCAAAGGGATGAGCTGCACTGGGCGGGCTAAGGGGTGGGTAGGGTTATATACTGTGGGCAACAGGTGGAGTGGCAGTGGGATCAGTCTGTGGGGAAAGAGGGGGTGGCCAGAGTCCAGGAAAGACAAGCTGCCAGTGCCCATTGTCCTAGGTGCTGGCAGACATTGAGCTGGCCCAGACCCTGCAGGCAGCCTATGGAACAGAGGAGACAGTGGACCGAGACTACCAGCTCCTCAAGTGCCAGCTTCAGCTGCTGGATTCTGAAGCACCTGAGTACAAGGTGGGCTAGAGCCTGCAGAGTGCCGGCCGTCTTCCCTCCAGCTCTGAGAGGTTGGGAGGACTCCTGGCCCTTACCCTTCTCTCCCTGGGTCTGCAGGGTATAAGGAGAGCTGTGGGACTAGGAGAACCTGAGGAGATGAGTCCATGAGTCCCCCAGCTTCTGCTCTCCCACAGGTGATACAGACTTACTTAGAACAGACGAGCAGCACCTCCAGATGCCCGGCTCTGCAGCACGTTTGGAAAGTGAACCGGGAAGGTGAGGTAAGGGAGATTGCTCAGCCCCTCCCGTATTGCTACCCTGGTCCTCAGGAGAAAAACCTTGGCTTATCAGTGCCCTGGTAAGCTGGTTTAGCCACTCTGACCAGTTTCTCTGGCCTGAGGGTATGAGTGGCCAGAGGGGCACTCAGCATTGGTCATGCCAGTTTTGCACCTGCATCTCCCATTCCCTGCCCCTCTGCTGCTCAGGGAGACAGGTTCCAGGCCCATTCCAAGCTGGGGAATCGGAAGCTACTGTGGCATGGCACCAACGTGGCTGTCGTGGCTGCCATCCTCACCAGTGGGCTCCGCATCACACCACATTCTGGTGGTCGTTTTGGCAAGGGCATCTACTTCACCTCAGAGAACAGCAAGTCTGGTGAGGCACCCTCTGGGCTAAGCCCTGGGCGGAGTGAGAGGTGCCAATGTAGCGTGGGCTAGTCTTTCCCTCTGGAAACTCCTGGTGAAGCAGAGAGAGGAAACCTTAAAGGGCTGCAGCCAGAGTGCTCAGCATCAGCTTGGGGGCCACAGAGGAGGCTCCTGGCGGTCAGTGACAGCCTCGTGGAGGAAGTCAGGCAGGGACATCTTCCTGGAGGAGGCAAGAATGAATGCACCAACCACACCGGCAAGGGGTGAAAGAGTGAGCTTGAAGGTGAGGGGGTGGCAGAGAGGAAAGGAGGTTGTGGCAGCCGAAACTTCTAAGCAGTGTCCGGCAGGCTAAGATCGGGGGACCCAGGACTGTTGAGGGGGCCTTTCCAAGGTGCTGATGGAGACCAGCTGGACATGGATCTTAGTGGCTGCAGCTTTGGATAAGGTGACTGAGGCTGGAAATCTAAGGGAAGCCGGTCCCTTACTAAATCTATGGCCAACGAGTGGGAAGGGAGAGAATCCATGACAGGAAATGCAGGAGGACAGTGGGCAGCATATATGAGTGTCAGAGGTGTCTCCAGGGCCTCCCAAATTGTAGCCAGGGTGCCTGGCTGAAGTGACCTCTCCAGCTCAGGCCCCCCAGCCTGGGCTGACCACATCATTGAAGGCCACCACCACCCACATGTCTAAGAGAACATGGCCCACAATTCCTCCAAGGACAGATTGGGCTGAGGTTGGAAGGTCACCCAAGACCAGAATGGGTCAGAGAGGAGCCTAAGAAAGAGAGGCTAGGAAGGCCTAAGGAGGGTCCCAGGGCTGGCCCTGAAGGATACCAGTAACAGACGCAGCAGGCCCCTTCTTGAATTCGATGACTCCAGGAGGGTGGCAGAGGTGCAGAGCACAGAGTTGGCGAGGTTGTTAGGACCACAGTGAGTGTTTTCCCAAGCCCAGCAGCAAGGCCAGCAGAGATAGCATCACCATTGTCACACACAAACACACACACACACACATGCACGCACACGCACAATCAGGCAGAGGTCTGAACTGCCCTCCTGAGACCTCCTGTGTCCTCCAGTTACTGCCACGCACTGTGGGGACCACAAGGTGGGCTACATGTTCCTCAGCGAGGTGGCCCTGGGCAAAGAGCACCACATCACCAAGGATGACCCCAGCTTGATGTGCCCACCCCTCGGCTTCGACAGTGTCATTGCCCAAGGACGCAGAGAACCTGGTGAGCCTGGGAAGCTGCACAGGTCTGAGGATGGGGGCGGGACTGAAGTAGGGGACTGGGGCATTTTCAGGGAGGAGGCAAGCAAAGAGGGGACTGTGGGGAGGGACAAAAGCAGCAGGCTTTTCACTGCAGTCATTCCCTCCGTCATCCATCAAACATCCCCTGATCCAGTACGTCACTCTTGGTCCTCTACGTGGGTTAAAAAGTGGTGCATTGGCTGGGAATTGACATGAGCAGGTGTCTCCTAGAGAAGATAGGGAAGGGCCTAGCCCTGGCAAGGTGGTAGGGATGGCAAGGTAGAAAAGCACCTTGGCATCTCTGTAGCAGAAGAGGAGAGCCTGGGGCCAGGACAGACTGGAAAGGCCAGAGACCAGGGACTCTGTGCCACGATGGACCTTTCTGTGCCTTGCAGATCCTTCCCAGGACATTGAACTGGAGCTGGATGGCCAGCAAGTGGTGGTGCCCCAGGGCCGGCCCATCCCATGCTCAGAATTCAGCAGCTCCCCCTTCTCCCAGAGTGAGTACCTCATCTATCAGGAGAGCCAGTGTCGCCTGCGCTACCTGCTGGAGGTTCACCTCTGAGCTGCGGCCACACTCCAGGGTCATCAGTCATCCTCACCGTCTCTTGTCACCCTGTATCACCACTCCTTTTTCATTTTTTCAAAAGTACATCTATGACTGGTATATTAATATGTGCCTGTAACCCAATATTCAGGAGGCTAGGGAAGGAGGATCACTTGAGCCCAGGAGTGAAGGACAGCCTGAGCAACAGAGTGAAACCTGTATCCAAAATATATGTATGCTCCAGTTAACATTTTGGTCAACAGTGGACTATATATTTGATGATAAATCTGTAAGATCCCATCATCTCATGATCATCTTCATTAGTAACATGCTTCGTTTGATATCCACTCCATGACAGACTCACCTGTTTCTGAGACACTTCCCCATTGCTAAGCAGTGAATCTCTGTACACTTATGGTTCATAGCTAGGTGACACGCAAGGGCCTCGGGCACCACAGCCAGGGCTCTGGGCTGTGACTGGACTGGGGCACCATAGCTGACTTGCTGTTGCAGTTAGAAGGTCGGCTCTGGTCAGAAAAGGCAGCCCCTGGGGCAGGACCAGGAAGGGTGTGCCTCCTTGCAGATCTGCGCCTTGGACACTACAACAAAAGCAGCTTTGCCTGTCCCAAGCCCCTCTGCCATTCTGTTACCTGCCTTGAGGCTGCCAACCATGGCAAAATAAACCTCTCCTTTACGTTGTGGGTGTAAGTTATTGTGTCTCAGCAATGAGAAGGTGACTAAGACAGTTAGTATTACCTACAGTTACCATGTCTTACAGTAGATTTCTTCAATTTATTCCTCCTAACTGCATTCTGTATCCTTTGACCCACATTTTCTTAAATGCCCTCCCACCAGCCCCTAGAACGTAATGTCATGCTTTACTCCTGAGTTCAGCATTTTTAGACTCCACATACAAGTAACATGTCTTGGTGTTTGTCTTTCTGGGCCTGGCTTATTTCACTTAGCATCCTACCCTCCAGGTTTACGCCTGTTGTTGTCAGTGACAAGATTTCCTTCTTTTCGGAGGCTGCTTAGTACTCTAGGTATGCATACCATATTTTCTTTGCCCATTCAGCGTTGATGAGCACTTAGGTTGATTCTGTTTTGTGACTGCTGAGTAGCAGTGCAGTGAACGTAAAGTGTAGACATCTAAGGAGGCTTCCATTCCCTCTGGAGTAGTAGGTTAGGGGTCTGTGTCACTTTTTCTTCTCAGGCCCTCCTGGGCTTCAGAGCATGATCACCTTTTTCTCCAGCCCCCATTAGCCCTAGTGTGGCTGTGACCCACAGCTTTGCCTCCTGATGTGATAGCACAGTGGGAACTCACTACTGGGATCAACTCAGTGGCTCCTCAAGGCTCTATGGTTGGAGGACATAGCTAACAGCGGTTTGGGTAGGGCTGGAGATTTAGTTTAAGGGCATAAGTGCTTGCCTGCACAGTGTCACGAGTTTGATCTCCGGTACCAAAAAAAAAAAAAAAGTGGATTGTGTTCCGCTTCATGAGGGCTGTCTACCCTAGCCCAAAGCAAACATATGAGAGAGGCATGCTTACCTGGTATGCTACACTAAACTTCAAGCATGTGCAGGTAGGGTTATGAGGTGTGATCCTCACTGGTCTGCACCATGACTCTTTCAAGCCCGGGCTTCCTCCATGCTGGAGTCCCAGCACATGGCCACTCCATCCTCATTCCAAGATGCAGACACTCACATGGGCTGATAAGGACCACATACCATCCACATGGGCCCGACGCACACACCCAGGACCATTACTGTAACAATGTGCTAATAATTGAGGCTCAAAAGAACTGTCAACACAGCTGTTTGTCATTTGAGGATCCACCTGGCAGTTCTCTACCTACCACTGTCAGGAGATCGTATCTTGGTGATAAATGTCCCTGTACACCTTGCGTATGAATGTATAAACAAATTAAGAGCCAAGCGTGGTGGTACACACCTGTAATACCAGCACTTGGGAGGCTGAAGCAGGAGGATCACTGTTGAGTTCAGGGTCAGTCTGGGGTATATAATGAGTTCAAGGCCAACCTGCACTACCAGACCTTGTCTCAGAAAATAAACAAACAAGCAGCTATCAGTGGGCACAGCTCTGCTATCAGGAAAGAAATGCCAGTTATAGTTTAGATTTTTGCTTTGTCTTTTTGAGACAGGGTCTCTCTATGCAGTCCAGACCTTGAGCTCACTTTGTAGCCCAGGCTGGTGTTGAACTCGCAACAATCCTCCTGCCTTAGCCTCCCAAGTGCTAGGATTACAGGCATGAGCCGCCACGCCCAGCTCTTATAGTTTAGATTTAAAAGATGTCACCCAGAAGGCTTTTGTGTTCAGAGGTGGGGCTTTAGAAGGTGATGGGGTAATGGGACTAACCTCATTAAGGGATTAATCCACTGATGAGTCCACAGATGAGTGGGCTGTCAGCAGCCTGGCCTTCCTGGAGGAAGTGTGTCCCCGGGAGTGGTCTATGAAGAGTGCATGCAGTCTGCTCTGCCCTCCCTGCTTCCTCGGGTGTCTGCTTCCGGTGGCTATGAGCTGAGCAGCTCTGCTCCACCAGGCCCTCAGGCCAGGACTTTTGAGCCTGAGAGCCAGCTGACCACGAACTGCAATCGGGACTCAGAATAAACCTCTCCTCCTTCACACTGTGTGTGTCAGATGTTTTGTCCCAGTGGGAAAAAAGCTGACATACCATGAAACCCTGTCCACAGTCAGGACCCCATCTAGGGTCACCCACTGCATTTAGCTATTGTGCCTCCTCTGTAATCTCCTTTAATCTAAAAATGCTCCTCAGTGGATTTAATAGCTTTGACATTTGGAGTTTTTTTTTTTTTCTTTTTGTATTGGAGGATTGAAGCCAAGGAGCACTGAGCTACCTCCACATGCCCCCTCTATTTTTTTTTAACTTTACCTTGAGACAGATTCTCAGTAAGTTGCCCAAGCTGACCTTGAACTTGCAAACTCCTGCCTCAGCCTCCCAAGTAGCTAGAAAGCATGTGCCATCATGCCCAGTCATATTCCTCATATTTTGCAAGAGTACCAGCAAGTTGCTTTATATAATATCTCTCAATTTCTGCTTAATTGCTGCTTTGTCATGATCAGATTCAGGCTTCATATGTCTGGGTGCATGGATGATGCACACTGGGTGTGTTATATTGGGAGGGACATGGCCTGTTCCTGGAGATATTAAATTCAATCCCTTCTTTGAAGTGATGTCTGGCAGATTTCTCCAAGGTAAAGCTACGGTTTGACCCCTTTGTAATTAGCCAGTAACTTGTGGGGCCATGTTGTGAACTGTAAATTTCTCATTCCTCATCAACTTTCACCCACAAACTTTTTTATAGTTTTATTTTGGAACCAGGGCTCAAACTCACAACCTTGTGCTTGTGAAGCAAGCACTTGTGGTGTTGAGCCAAATCCTGGGCCCCCACCCACAAACTTTAACAATTCATTAATATTTATCTTAAACAAATTGCCTGAATGAGTTTTGCTAAGATGGTTGTAAATGGTAGCTACTGAGCTCCATAATTTCTTTTATGTCTATGCAGAATCTGTATATTTATATGTTTTATTATTACTATAATATGGATTTTTATTTCATCCAATGGGTTATAGTCTATATGACAGGTCATTGCTTATTTTGATTCTCAGATTGTCTCAGACTTGGCCAGCGGAAGGTCCCTTTGTGTATCTCTGTTTTTTTGTTTGTTTGTTTGTTTGTTTTGTTAAGTATCTCCTTACTTTCTGACAAAACAAGATATTCCAGGTTCATCTTGTACAACCTGGAATCAACCATTTCCAAGGAGCTTTGGTTCCCCAGAGAATCCAGTCCTGGGGCTTGCAAGTAGGTATATGTAGCTAAATAATAAATGAATGTCTATCTATAACCGTTTCTCCAATTCCGGTCAGGCACCACAGAAGCTTCCATTCTTCCCCAAAGCTGTATTTCCTCAGTTCATAAACAGTAAGCACCTGGGTCCCCATCAAATATCAATATATTTACCACTTGCCTTATCCCACACAATTTGGTTTCAGAATTCCTATACCCATATCATTAGGTTTATTTGTTTCTATTTATATTCACTTTTTAAAGTGAATATAAATCTCCATCCTTGTTAATTTATGAATCTCAGTCCATAAAATACTAACACAGCTCTCGTGGGTTAACACAGCTCTCTTCAGGAGAATCCTCCTAGTCCTCTCTACTCCCATGGCATTTATTTCTGGTTTATCCCTCCTATTTTTCTACCCCTAGTGCTGAGGACTGAAGCCAGGCCTTCACCCTGAGCTGCATTCCCAGCTCTTTTTTATTTTTTATTTTGAGACAGGGTCTGGCTAAATTGCCCAGGCTGTGGTTGAATTTTGAATTCATCTTAGTGATTTTGGAGGAAGCAGCACTCTCCTGCCCACCGCAGCCTCCAGTTCTTGCCTTCCCCAATCTTGCTTCCTCACTCCTTGCTCCCACCTAGCCCAGCTGAGCTCTCCTCAGGCCTGCAGGCCTGTCCAGGTTGGAAGAAGCAGAAGCAGGAGCTCCCCCCTTCCTCTAATCCACAACCTCAAAAATCCCCTTCACTTCCCCTAAGCAAGTGGCCATATTCCCAATGTGACCAAGAACAGGACAGGAGGGGCTGGGGATTTAGCTCAGCGGCATAAGTGCCTACCTTGCAAGCAGGCAGTCGTGAGTTCGATCCCCGATACCGATAAAAAACAAAAAGACAAAAAAAAAAGAACCTGACAGAACACCACATGGACACAGCTCTAGGAGGCAGGTGACGGGCTCTAGCTATGTGCTCTGGGCCATATTCCTCCACTCTGTGAGTCTAAGCCCTCATGTTTGAATAATGGAAAATTGGATGAGGGCCTGCAAAATTCCAGCACAAATAGTCAAACCAGGCGGTTCGTGGCTGATCTCTACCATCTGGATCTGCAGTGACACTGGCCATGTGGATTTGGGGGGCACATGCTTGAAGAAGACAGCTGAGGTCCCTGCTCCTACATCCTAGTAAAACAGGCTTACAACCAACATGTGCATAAGTATAAAATGTAATATCAGCTAAGAAAAGTGCCAGGAAGAAAAAATTACAGAAGATGGAATAATGTTGAAGATGGTCAGTGAAGGCCTCTCCAGAGAAAGAGTGAGTGCAAAGATCCAATGGCAGAAAGTGCTATATAATCCCAGCACTCGGGAGGCTGAGGCAGGAGGATTGTTGCGAGTTCAAGACCAGCCTTGGCTACAAAGTGAGCACAAGGCCAGCCTGAACTGCATAGAGACCCTGTCTCAAAAAGACGAAGACGACGACAACGACAACGACGACGACAAAGAAGAAGAAGAAGAAGAAGAAGAAGAAGAAGAAGAAGAAGAAGAAGAAGAAGAGTTATATAGTTATATAACAGGTGAGAAGAACAAGAAGATGATTGCTGTGGCTGGGTGTGTGGTGGAAGAGAGGAGGGAAGCAGAGATGTGGGGAGAAGGCACATAACAGAGACGACCCCACATCACGGAGGAGCTGAGATCCCACAGATGATGGGGAGCTCTTAGAGGGATGGGAGCAGTCATGACTCCATCTTATTTAAGAAGGACCCACTTCAGCTGCTGGAGACATGAAGGTGTTTGTCAGTCAAGATCCAGCCACTGAAACAAATTACCCAAGGTATCTAGACAAGGGAAATCTGGTCAGAGGAAGAACTGAGCTACTAACAGATGATGAAGCATTCGGATGATGAACAATAGTGGGAAGCCCACCACCATACAGGGTAGAAAGTTAATGAAAGGAAACACTGTTCTTTTTTTTTTTTTTTTAACTTTTTATTGGTACCGGGGATTGAACTCACAACTGCCTGCTTGCAAGGCAGGTGCTTATGCTGCTGAGCTAAATTCCCAGCCCCGGAAACACTGTTCTGATGAGTGCTCCTGCCAGGATCACCTTGCAGGAACCAAACCCGCAGGAGGCTGTCTGAAGGTAGCCAGGACTGGCGGCGGGAGTGCTTAAAGTCCCAGGTGGAACATGATACTTCCTCCCTCCTCCCATTCTCCAGTCTTCTATTTGTAATGTCCGCTCAATGCACACTCACAAAAGAGTCAGGCAAGTACAGTTCTTACGGAGGAATGCACAAGCACAGAGGAAGGCAGTCCAAGCCCTTCCTGGATAGCCTATGAGCTAAGGGGCCAAGGGAGCAAGGAGCAGGGAACAGATCTGCAGGCAAACAGGCAGATGGCCAGGATAAGATGCAGGAGCAGAGGTCAGATCATCAGTTAGAAGGGTGCTGCAATGGTCCAAGTAAGACATGGGGGGGGGGCTGAGGATTTAGCTCAGCGGCATAAGCACCTGCCTTGCAAGCAGGCGGTCGTGAGTTCGATCCCTGGTACCGATAAAAATGAAAAAGACAAAAAAAAAAAAAAAAAAAAAAGACATGGTGGTGGCAGAAGCCAGGGTATTGAGGCTGGAAGTGAGAAAGCACTGGATTTTGGATATCTTGGTGGATTGGATATGGATGTAATGGAAAGGGAGAGATTTATCCTGAGAAATTTGCTAAGATAAAGATTCTAGGAGGAGCAGGTTGAAGAGGATCAAGAGTCATAGTTCTGTTTTTGGAACAGTAAGTCTGAAGTGCACATTAGGTCAGAGTCCTGAGGGAAACATTAAAGAGGCAGCCAAAGACTCAATCCTGGTGTTCAAGGAAGAATTTCAGATGCATATGCAAGACACCAGGGTACAGATGGGGTTTTGCCATGAGACTGGGTGCCACACTGGAGTTACACAGCTCTCCCTGAGTCAGCCACCTTGAGTGCCATGCACTGACTGGCCAGGACTGACTTTTGTGTGGGGAAAACAGAGGGTGGAGATCTTGCTCACTGAAACTGCAAGTCCTGAGAACTGGGGGAGGGTGGTTCCCTAAAGAAAATTCAGGGTGCTTTTCTCAGAAAGGAGTTTGTTTGCTAGTAATAAATATAACCAGCAAGTTGTCTGCTAAGATCTGCTGTTCCCCGCTCACTGTCACGCAGCACCCATTCTGTGCCAAGTTTTAATAGTGGCCAAGCACCTACTGTGTGCTGTGCCTTTGGATTTTCCTTCCAGGAGAGTTACTCCTGGGGTTCAGAGCATAACTAAGAGTGTTCCTGCTGCAGTTGTTTGTTTTTGTTTTTGTTTTTGTTTTTTGAGACAGGGTCTCACTAAGCAAGCTGACCTCAAACTCACTATGTAGCCACAGCTGGCCTCAAATTCACAGTGATCCTCCTGTCTCAGCCTCCCAAGTGCTGGGATTACAGGCATGTGCCACCACACCCAGCCCTGCTCCAGCAATTTTAACCAGTTTGGGGTAACTGATCACTCCCTGTGCACATATTTCCCACCCTAGAAAAGGCGTGACGGGGTCTGGCTGGCTCTAAAGGGACACTGTAATCCCCCTTCTCTAGGCTGGCGCCTGCTTTACTCACCACCCTACCACCCCTTATTCCCCCACCCTACCCCCACCCCCTAGCACTTCCACAGCAGCGCCTCCAGCCTCCAGCTGGCAGCTGCTAGGACCCAGGGGCTGGCGCCAGGCTCTGCCCCTCCCTTGCCAGCTCCATGTGTCTCCAAAGAGCAACATCAGAGTAACAGCCAGTACCATCTCCGGCAGAGGCTGAATGGCTGGTCTAGAGCAAGGAGAGAGAGCCAGCAGGCTCAGACTTGCACTCTCCAAGGCGCCCACCAAACTCCCAAAAGAATGGCAGCCTGGGCATCGGAGCCCCCTTCTGGGCAGCCTATGAGGTGAGGGACCAGAAGAACGAGGGTCAGGTAATGGGAACTGTGGCACTGAAGGATCCCATCGCCTCTCTGCATACTGGCACAGGTGAAGCCTGAGCATTCCAATGGCCAACACCACAGGGCTGATCGCCGCAGAAGTTGCAGGCTCGGTGGGCTTGATCCTGGCAGTTCTCGTGGAGGTGGGGGCCCTATTGGGTAACGGGGCACTGCTGGTTGTGGTGCTACGCACACCTGGCCTGCAAGACACGCTCTATCTGGTGCACCTATGCGTTGTGGACCTTCTGGCAGCCGCTTCCATCATGCCGTTGAGCTTGCTAGCCGCACCCCCTCCTGGGTTGGGCCGCGTGCGCCTGGGACCCGGGCCGTGCAGAGCTGCACGCTTCCTCTCCGCGGCGCTGCTGCCCGCATGTACGCTTGGCGTGGCCGCGCTAGGCCTGGCGCGCTATCGCCTCATTGCATACCCGCTGCGTCCTGGCGGGCGGCCGGCGCCCGGGCTCGTGCTCACTGCAGTGTGGGCCGCTGCTGGGCTTCTGGGTGCGTTGTCCTTGCTTGGGCCGCCACCTGCGCCGCCACCAGCCCCGGCGCGCTGCTCGGTCCTGGTTGGAGGCCTCAAACCCTTCAGGCCACTCTGGGCGCTGCTGGCCTTCGCGCTGCCTGCGCTCCTGCTGCTTGGCGCCTATGGCAGCATCTTCCTCGTGGCGCGTCGCGCCGCCCTGCGTCCCCCGCTGCCCATGCGCGGTACCCGGCTGCGATCGGACTCTCTGGACAGCCGCCTCTCCTTCTTGCCTACCCTCCGGCCTCGCCTGCCCGGAGGAAAAGCAGCCCTGGCCCCAGGTCTGGCAGTAGGCCAATTTGCAGCCTGCTGGCTGCCTTATGGCTGTGCGTGCTTGGCGCCAGCAGCGCAGGCAGCAGAGGCCGAGGCGGCTGTCACCTGGGTGGCCTACTCGGCCTTCGCTGCTCACCCCTTCCTGTATGGCTTGCTGCAGCGCCCTGTACGTTTGGCGTTGGGCCGCCTCACCCGCCGTGCTCTGCCTCGGGTCCCAAAAGCCTGGCACCCTCGAGCACTCCTGCAGCGCCTCAAGGGACCCCCAGAAGGCCCTGCCCTGGGCCCTTCTGAGGCACGCCAGCAGGCCGGCGGATTTGCGGGAGGACCCAGCCTGAGCCTGCCAGAAACCACTTAAGAGCTCCTTCTCCTGACTGAGGAAAGAGGGCGCTATCAAAGAAGACCCATCCAGCCTCCTGCACAGGCGGCAGCAGGTGCCCAGCCTGGACTTTTGGCACTGAAATGGGAGACAGTTTGTCTGCAGTCTGGCAAGGTCCAGAGACTTCTCCAGAATTTTTGGTTCTGAGCCACATGGCACAGCCCTGTGCACAACCTACTCTCCTGAGACCTCAGTTTCCCCTTCTGTACCCTGAATCATCTCTGAGAGTCCCTCTGGCACAGGTTGTTTAACTCATGGATGGCCCGCAAGTCCCCAAGGATGGGCCAAGCCACAGTAGAAGGCACCAGGAGGTGGACCCTCAGAAGGACTTCCCCAACATCTGAACCAGGGAGACAAAGCTGGACAAAGCTACTGAACTCTTCTATCTACTTCTGTGTCCAGAAGACAACTAGATCTCTCTAATGCTAGAAGCAGGAGGCTGGACAACCCCCAAAGGCCCTGAAACCTGAAAAGTGGTGTGTGGAGGGGGCTGGAGCCCAAGTCAAAGATGAAAGTCCTCTGGGGCTTCTGCTGCACCCACTTTCTGCACATTTTACCACCCCAACACCAGTATTTCACACCTTTCTGGTCGCTGAGAATATTTATTCAAAAACAGGGATTGAAAAAACTGTACAGAGTGTCTGCTGCTTGGGCCCCTGCCCCCCCAAGCCACTCCCTCAGCTACCCAGCAGAGCCCCCTCTTTGGGTTGCCCCTGACAAGCCCAGCCAGTCCATTCCAGTCAAAAAGTATTACCCATGGAAGCAGCGGGAATCTGCAGGGAGTTGGAGAGAAGCTTGGCCCCGGGCCCTCCTTGATTCCCACTGGGGGGCCGTAGGTAGAGAGCCCTAAGGGATAGAGAATACATGGTTCCCCCCATGGTGGGGCACTAGGGAGGCCCCTGGCTGCTCCCAGAGCTAAAGATAGGGTCCTCTGGCCAAGGGCTGCCGCAGCTCCCAAAACCCTGGGCCAAAAACTGCCCCTTCTCCAAGAGTAGGAACTCCAAAGACGGGCAGGGTAGGGGATGTATCCATGCGTCTGGCGTTAGCGGCTGCATTTGGGACCCCAGGGTGGAGTTTCCTTGGACAGGTAGGATGTGGAGGCAGACCCTGCCGGAGGTCCTGCCTGCCCCCGCCTGTGCCTCAGCTGGCCTCAGTAGGGGGAGAATTTCTGCCGCTCAGCTTTCTTGCTCCCATTGGCCGCTGCCATCTTGGCAGTGTAGGCCGCCAAGCCCGGTGGTGGCCCTGGGGAAGCAGGTGGTAGAGCCAAGAAGGGCACAGGCTTGAGGCCGATGAAGTTGGAGAGGGAGATGGCATAGGGTGTGCCCAGCAGGCCTGGGGGAGCCGTGGGCAGGGCCGTCAGGGGCGGCGAGAAGGGGGCAGGCAGGTCTGCGGGGGCCGAGCCGGGCGTCCCCCCAGAGGTAGACTTGGCCGTCTCTAGACTGGAGAGAGGGATATAGAGGGGAGATGAAGGGGAGAGCAGGAGTGAGATGGGGGCAATGAGGGAAGATACACGGTTTGAGACTAGCCAAAGACAGAAGAGAAGCACTGAGAGTAGTGGGGTAAGTATACTTGGGGGAAAGTGGGAAAGGTAGAATGTGAGGAGGAAGGGAGGGATGATAACCAGATCTAGTGTGAGATGAGAGTAAAAATGGGGCTGTGGGCAAAGACCCAGGGGACAGAGACAGCAATGGGGAAAGAACGTGAGACTAGAGTAACAAGGGGGCTTGGGTAGAGTACTGTAGAGATGTGAGTTCTAGGAGGCGAGGACCAGTCCAGAGAGGAAGGAGGTCAGTTTTCCCCTCCCCACCTGGGATCCCCCATTGTCCACTCCATGCTCACCAGGCAGTGATGAGGTACTGGGCCAGGGCGATGGAGACTGGCGAGCCAGTGATGGTTATGTGCCGCTCACCAGCACCCTCTGCTTGATTCCCGATCTTGATATGTGCCCCAGACATCTGCCGGATCTCACTGATCTTGCTGCCCTGGCGACCGATCACGCAGCCAATCAGCTAGGGAAAAGGCAGAAGTTGACCTTAAGCATGGCCCAGAACCTCATCTCTCTTACCACCCTCCAGCCACTATATCCCCTGCTCACATCATTGGGAACCAAAAACTCCTGGGAGCTGGTTTGTGCAGCTGGATCGAGTCCTAAGGCAGAGGAGAGGAACTGAGTGTGTGGTGGGCCTCTCTGAACCCCATGTCCATCAAAGAGTGCTGCCCAGCCTCTTGGATCTGCCTCCTCCTGCAGGGGCTGTTTACCTGGCACCACACTGGGTGAGGCAAAAGGGACTGCATGGCCCGAGAGCTGCTGGAGCTTGGTGACCTGTGCCAAAGAGGGGTCAGAGATCAGAAGTTAGAGGAGGCTTAGCTCAGACAGGGAGAGTCTTGGCTGTGGTTCACTCACCTCAGCAGGGGTCACAGCTCCATACTGACCCTGAACAGAGAAGCCCTGTAGGGGACAAAGTAGGTGAAGAGACTATTACTGTGTTAGGTCAGGGCAGGTTGACCAGGGTCACACCTCTCCCTCTCTATAATTTCTTCTATCCCCGCCTCCAACCCGGCCCCCCTTCTCCAATAATACTTCCCATCCCTCCCGCTGTCCACTTACCTGGTTGGCAGAGAGGAGGACAGTACCTAGGGAGAGGCTTGGATGGTATGGGATAGTGGCTCCTTTGGGTGGGGACTGGAAGGCACAAATGGGGGAGGCTCTTTGGGGACCCTCTCAGTAGCCCCAAATGCCCAGTAGCCTCAAGCCCCCTAGAAAGACCCCTAGATAAAAGCATCCTCATACTCTGGAGCTCATAATTTATCTCTGCAACCCCACTGTACCCAACCTGGTGCCACAGGGCCTATCTCCTGCCCCCTGTTTCTCTGCCCCAGGGCAGCACCTCCAGAATAACAGCACAGATCTGGCGCACACACAAGATGATGGCATCAGGCACCCCGGACACAGTGACAGCACGCTCCGTGGAATTGGGGAGCAGATCCCCTGCCACCTGCACCTGGGCACCTGTAGTCTGCAAATGGAAAACAGAGGCTACTTCTGGCTGCTTCAGCAGCCTGCAGAAGGGCTCCTGGGCTCAGAGCTCTCCTAGAGGTATGCAGCCATGAGCACGGGAGCCTCCCACACCAAAGGGTGGGGAACTCCTCTGCCCTTACCTCTCGGATCTCCTTGATCTTGGTGCCAGCCTTCCCAATCAGTGAGCCACACTGGCTGGCAGGGATGACAAGGCGTAGAGTCACTGGAGGCCTGGAGACACTGCCACCATTTGCAGGAGCAGCACAAAGGTCCTGGAGCAGGGAGATGGTGGGTGGGCTACATGCTTCTACTCCTCTCTTACCCCTCCCTAAGGACCTTCCTGCTAAGGAATTCGGCAGATACCCTTCCCCATGCACCTCCAAGAGAACACTGCCCTGGACTTGACCTCTCCTTCCCCCACAGCCACTGTTTGGAGTCAGAGCCCCACTCCTCCCCTCCACCCAGAAACACTTTGAACCCCCAGCCTGCTAGCACCAGACCTCATCCAGCTTGAAAGCAATCATGGAGACTGCATGGAAGACAGCGGCTGTGGAACCAGTGATGGTGGTGATGCGCTCGGGGCAGGAGCCCTCAGAGATGGTGATCCGGGCACTGCTCTGCAGGTACAGAATGAGTGCCAGGTAATGGACACAATCCCCACTCACCAGTCCTTATTTACAGCTGGAAACCACCATCCTCTCAGATACCCAGTGCTCTTCCCAAATAGAGTGGATCTGGTATCTCCTCTCCCTCCACAACGGGTATCTTGGGCTTCTCCCCCAAACTCCTTCCTCACCTGCTCCCTGATCCGCTTGACAGTTTCTCCCTTCTGTGAGAGGCAAAACAGAGAATCACTCAGCCTGAGCAGTCGCCACCTTCTACCTTAGGCTGAGGGGGACACACCAGCCAGAACTGGACACCTACCTTCCCAATTATGCTGCCCACTTCCTACAAACAAGATGAGAATGGAGTCAGATGGGTACCAATGCCCCAGGCCTGGCCCCTTCCCTCACCCTGGCAGAGGTCCACCAAAGATGGAACTCCTAAGATCAAATCAGCACTGGCCCGGTGTCTCAGCCCCTCTCACTCACCTTCCCATGCATCAGCATCCGTAGAGTGAGGGTGATGCTAAGCTCTGGCTCCTCCTCCAGCCCCGCATCTGAGCTGCTCATTCTGTCAGGCGGGGCTGGGGCCACAGTGGCCTAGGCGTGTGTCCACTCTGTGGCCTGGCCGGCTCTGGAAAGGGGTCAGACAGGAACCCAGTTCACTCTGGCCCTGCCCTTACATGAGGAGCCTGGCCAGAGCAAGCTAGTCCAAACTCCCAGAGGGGAGACAGCATGGATTTTGAGTTCCACATGTCCCCCTGACTAATGTGCTTATGTGTGTGTCGCATTAGCTGTGTGACCCTGGATAGGTCATTGAACCCTCTGGGCCCAGCTTCCCCCATCTCTCAAAGAGATACCAATTCCTACCCACCCTCAAATTGGGACAATTAAAAAGTAAGCGCATCACACAGCAGGAACCCCATTTCCCCGTCATTCCCTTCCTCTCATATATGAGGAGAGCTGGGATGTAGCTCAGTGGAAAAGTTCTTATCTACCATGTACAAGGTCTGGGGTTCAACCGCAACATCAATCAACCAACCAACCAAAGAATTAAGTAGGAGACCTATAGGAGGACTCCAGAAAGGACAGCCTCATCCTTGATCTCTTGCAAGAGAAGCTCCCGGAGCCTAAAGGTAGAGTTAAAATTTAAAAATTACTCCAAACAAGAGCCCAGCTGTTTTAAGGGAGGAGGATCTGCTGCAGAGGAAGCTGGAGCAGCCATGGGCGGTCTTAAAGGGAGGAAAGAAGGACAACAATAAAGCTGCTCAGGCTCTAGACAGGGTCCTGCCCCCGCCTTCCCCCACCTCCAGAGGCTGGGCCCATCACCTGAGCAGAGGCTGCTTTCGGACAGCTCTGAGCAGGACAAATTCAGCAACAGGGTGGGGGTGTGAGGGGGGTTCAAAAGTCAGCACAGTGGTGTTTTCATTGCTTCTCTATGACCCAGGAGGCGAGAAGTACCTAGGCTGCCCACAGTCCCCATGTGGACACTTTCTACTATGCCCAAAAACAAACCTGACATTCAGGGTCTCAATTTCCTCACCCATACAATAAAGAAGGTATGTCCCATCTCTGTCTCCTTGGGACTGGGGTGATGGGTAAGAAAGGGATTCAGTGGGCCACAGGAATGTCAAGGCCATTAACTGCTAGAGGAAGGTAGAGCCTGAGATTAGCTGCTGGGATTAGCTCAGCTGCTAACCCGCCCCACAAGACCCCTTTTCATGCCCCAACTTAATCCTGAACCTTAATCCTGGTTGGAAATCCTTCTTCAGTGGTTGTCTCCTGCCAAGGCTCAGCCTTGCTGGGGAGCTCACTGGGAGCCCAGAACTCAAGGAGGACAGAGAGTGGGTCCAGCTGGTGCCAAATCCAAGCCAAGACTTAAACCCTAACCCTGAAAATTCTTTTTGCCCCAGGGGTTGGGGGGGGGGGACAAAGGATGTATAACTGGTCCTGGAGCACAGGGGAACCTCTGGGTACCTTCTCCCTTGTCCCCCATTCTGTCCCAACACAAGGGTCAAGGGCATGGAGCTCTAGCCAGTCCCCACTTCTGAATGCCCCTTGCTAGTCAGGGCTTGGAATAGAAGGGGAAAGGGGCTCACAGTCTGAGCAACCAGAGCATATGTGGTCTATACTTCCCCATCCCTGCAATGGGGATGCCAACCCCGCTCCTCCCTTCCTTTGAATTCTGCAGTAAACTCTCCGGAGGGTGGAAAGCAGCAGGAGATGAAGGGACTGTGCTCTCCAGCATCCTAGCCAACCTCTGGCGCTGGCTGCCCTTGCTAGACATTCCCCTGGCTGCCTGCACTTCCCCCCATCAAAGCACTTGTGATGACGTGCTTAGTTTCTGCCTCCCTGGACAGCCAAGCCTGGAGCCCTTAGAGCAGGAGCCAAGGCTGCCGGCTTCTCCTAGTGTCCTGAGGGCTCAGCTCAGAGCCAGGCCAGCGGAGGTGCTCAAACATACTGGTAACTGAGCAGATGAATTCACCATACAGGGTGGGAACCTGATAGCTAAAGAGAGTCTACAACCTAGCCAAGCTCAAGGAGAGAAAAGGTACAGAGCAATGGCAGGGTCCTTCCTGTTAGTTCATGGCTGACCCCGGCCTCATCTGGACCCCTTCCTGGCTGCTCTTGTCTGGGTCTGCTAGCCTTCTTCCTGGTGGATGACCTTTTCAAAGGTGGTACCTGTTTGGCTGGTGAACATGGGTTCTGTTTGGCAAGGTGATCAGTTTGTCCAAAGTCATAATCTTAAGCTCTAGAATTTCGTGGAGGTACAGAGACCTCTTTGAGAGAGTAATCAGTGGGAGTCCTCACGTGGTTCCCACAACATCTCCTCACCTCTGTGGCACCAGGAAAGACAGGGCAGCAACATGGCCAGAACTGGAATTCCCACACGAAAAGCACCTGAATCTGCAGTAGACACCTTAACTGCCTCAAATTCAGGGAGTGACCTTGACCTAGGCCTCCTCTGACCCGGACCTTGGTCTGCCCACCTAGTACATATTCAGGGTTGAGGATGGGAGGAGATTGCTAGTCTCTGTCCCCTTCCTGTTCTGAAAGACCCTCAAATTCTTTCCTGTCTCAGGGAGAGAACAAAGGGTCCTGACTCATGTCTCAAAATTATTCTCCTAAGCCCCTAAAAATAAGTAGCCCCATTAGGCATTACTGGCTCTCCTGCCCTCGATGGGGCTCTAGGGAGTTCTTCCTAGCCTGATGGGCCTTGGGTCTCTGCTGGGCCACCCTCGTGGCAGCCACACATGATGCCACACTGACCTCCAGCTCACCTCTGGTCAGCAGGGCTCCCTGGCAGAACACACCAAGCTCAGACCAGCCCTTTACCTCAGGAGTCCCTCGTGTTCTCCAGGCCCACTCCCCAGACCCAGTGCCCACTCCTTCTGTCTTTGGCTTCCTGCCACTCAGGCCGGAGGGCGCAGGGCCGGGGTGGGGGTGGGATGACAGCTGTGTAAGCGATGGTTGCTGCTCCTTCCTGCCCCTCCCCCCCCAGCTGTCTCTCTCCCATGACAGCTGCCCAATCAAAGGGCTAGGGGCTTAGCCAGCTCCCCCCACAGGCAGGGATCAAGTGTCCACTCTGGCTTTGTTCTGGAGTAAGAACAATCCAGGGGAGGGGAGGGCTCCTGGGGCCAAGCAACTCAAGTAGACTGGCCCGCCCCTTGGGGGATTCCCTCCACTCTGCTAGCTGGAATGTCTGGACCAGTAAAGGCCCATGGACCCACCTGGGCTAGGGAGAGGGCTTTACCCTCCTCAGCACTCCCAGCTCCCAACCTAGCAGTGTCCTTCCATCCTCACTCCAAAAGCAGCCATGCTGGCCACACCCAGTGATGCTGGGGAATGGCTCTGAGCATCAGGCAAGGCAGGGTGTGGCAGAAGGGTGGACAGTAGGGGTGGGAGGTGGGGGGTCAGCCTATCCCCTGTTCTTCTCTCTTCTCTCCCCTGCCTATCCCCTGCTCCAGGGATGCTAGCTCTTGCTAATCAGCCAATCCCTGCAGGATCTGCCCTAGCACCTTCAGACCCATGGACCAGCCTGAGTTTTTAGTCTCCCATGACAACCCATCACATCAAACTTTGGAAGGAGGAAGCTTAGGAGGAGACTGCAAGAGAGCAGCCTGGGATCTACAAACTCCAGCCTCTTATTTCTTGATTCAGGTATGTTTCATAGCCAAAGTGCCCAGCAGAGAAGGGAGGCTGGGAAGGGAAGCTCTGAGAAGCTCACAGTAGAAATGCTACAGTTTCCTCATCATCATTAGATAGCCTTCATAATCAAGGGAGTCCAAAGTAAGCTAGGCCCTGGCCCAGGCCTAGACAGGAACACAGGAGAAAGGCCACACCCTCATAGTGCAGCCCAAGTCCTTGTCTCACTCAAATTGAGAAAAGGTCTCTAGTATCCATTCTCCCTGTTGAAGACGTTGTGTTCACTCTGCAGCTCAACAGATATCCATGGATCCCTAGTACCCAAGGAATAAAGCTTGATCTCTACAAACTGGGCCAGCTTCCCTTCAAGAGCCACTGCCAGCTTCTCTTGTCTCATCTCCATCCCATCCCCCAAACACACCAGGCTCCAAAACCTGGCCAGGTACCTCCAGACCTCAGGGCTGGTGATCCCAGCCTAAAATGCCTATCCTCCTCACACTGTCACAATCTTTCTCAAATGCCAACTCCTCTATGGAACCCTCCCCCAACCTTTCAGGTCAGATGTAATCACCAGGCCTCTGCACCTCCCAAAGATACAGCCACAACAAGTCTTCTGAGCCTGTCTTTCCACTACACAGACAGCTCCCAGGAAGATCTAAGACCAAACTCAGGTTAGGGCTCACAGGCCAGGGGCTACAGGCACCATGAGGCTGAGATTCCTGGGACTAAGGGACTAACCACATATGCAGGTGCAGGGCCTACACAAGATTCCCAGTTCCTTTCCCTAAACCCCTGTTCCTGCTGTTTTTCCAGGTCTAGAGGCTCCCTGGGAATGTTGCTGGGGAGAGTAATAGGGGTTGGTGTGAGACTTCTAAGAGGCCAAACAGGTATCCCTAGGAGGACAGGGGCTGGAAAAAGCCTCAGAGTGTGGGGCAGATTTCACAGGCAGGGTTCAGCCCATCACAACTGGCAAAGCCTCAGCAATCGAGCGACAAAACTGAGATCCAGTGAAAGGAGTTGTTCTTAGGGCTGTAGCAGAGACCACTGGCAGACTGGGAAAACCCAAGGTCCACCTGTGCAGCACAGCTCCTTTCTCAGTCCTCCTTCAAGAGGTCAGCGTCACTGGGTAGTGCTAATGGAGGCTGCAGAGGGGGCAGTGAAGGGGCTGGAGAGATGGACAGAGCTTGTCTGGGGACACAGGGTGGGGCTTCCAGCCTCCTCAGGCCTGGACTGCCAGGGTGTGTGGGCCGCCTGGTCCCAGCCCCCCACCCTGAGCATGCAAGGAGAACAATCCTCTTGTGTTTGGGTAGCCTGAGCCTGCATGCTGATGAAGGCTGAGGGTGGGGGCTGGGATGGGGGCGCCTTGGAAGTTGAGGGGGTTCCAGAACCTAGAACGATTAGATCTGCAGCTGGGGAAACAATAGGGTCTCAGGTGCCATCCATGAGGGTGACCCCAAGAAACAGAGCCAAAGCTCAGCTCTTAGGGAGTGCCTGGGGTCCCCTTTGTAGAGGAAGGAGAGCCCGGGGACACATATCCTGTTGGTCCAGCATGAGGATGACTATCCTGAGCTTGGTGGGAACACAAAGCCCCACATGCTAGGAGATGGCCCAGGCTGCATCCCTTTGAAGACCACCCTCCTGGGTCCTGGGTGGGGTGGGGCCTTGGGTGCCACAGGTCTCAAGATGGCGGGCCTGGGACCTGAGAATGAAGAGGTGGCCACCTCCCTCTTCTGGACTGGCAGGCACAAGGGTCAGGCTGGAGTAGCTGAGGCCCCTCTCCCATCTCCCAGGAACCCAGCCAAGAACATAGGGGAAGCCAAGGCACTGAAGGGTAAGAAGGCCCACTCTGTGCCCCAAGTGTGGTCTCCATACACCCTTGGCCTGGAGGTGTGTGTCTGGCTCCTCCTGGGACTGCAGAGAATGGGAAGGGGTGTGTGCCAGCCCAGAGCTGCAGAAGAATGGCAGAGGGCACAGAACCAGAATCCAGGGCAGAAGGTAGGAAAAGAGCAGTTTCAAAGAACGGAAACAGGGTGGGATGGGGGAGTCAAAACTGGTAACTGAGGTCCAGAAAACCCCTCCCAGGTCCAGGGGCTCCTCTGGCAGACCAGCGCCCCCCACCTGTGCAGGCCTCGGCAATGGACTGGAAACGTGTTCCTAGTAGCCTCCTAAGACTCTAAGCTGTGTACCGGGGAGCGGACTCCCCGCCCCCCGCCGAACCCCCAAACTTCGCGGCCCGCCGCGCCCCGCCCGGCCCGCGCCCTACCTCGCTGGGGCTGTCCTGCGACGGCGGCGCGGCGGCTGGGCCGCTCAGTCCCACATTGTCCCCGGGAGAGGCGGCCGCTCACAACTGCGAGTGACATCAGCTGCGAACAATGAGGGGTTTGACAGGCGCGGAGCCCGGCCGGCCCGAAGCCCGGCTCCGCGCCCCCCCCCACCCCCCGGCCCGCCTGGCCCGGCCCCTCCCCGCCCCCTCCCCGGATCCGATTACAGCGCGGCGGGCCCGCCCCAGCTGCCCCAGTGCCGCAGCCGCGCGCCCCGCCCCGCCCCACGCGCCGCGGTGCGCCCCGAGCGGCGGCCGCTTCCGGGAGAACCCGCGACCCTGCGTCCTGCTCCCGGGTCCCAGCTAGAGTCCCGGTGGAGCGCCATGCCAGCCACCGTGGTCTTACGCCGCCAACCAGCCTGGCTCGCTCTTCTGGCCTCGCGCCGCCGCGAGCCCCCGGCGTCCGTCCCCTATTTCGGACTCGGCCCCGGTCCCCGGGCGCTCGGGCTTCGATCCTCCGCCCTGCCTAGCCTTCCTCGCTTCTGCGCCATCCTCCGCGCCAGGCCTCGCCCTCAGAGACCCTTTTCCTGCAGCCGCCCGCGGCTTCGGCACCGCACCACCCGGCCGGTGCACACAGAACAGGTTACCCGACCAGCTCCATGGAGGAGGGGCCTGAGAGCCATGTGGCCCCTGTGCACCCCCACCTCATGGTGCTCCCAAAGCTACCCCCAGGATTTCTTCTTGGGCCAGAACCGCCAGGGACGAGGCGCTGGGCGGGGGCAACTAGACTGTTCTCAAGTCCCCTGCCCCCCCCTTCCCGTAATCGGCTCAGCCCAGTCCCACTGACCTCCACCTACCCCCACAGCTGAGTCTCTTGGCACCTGGGTGTGTGTGGGTGGGGAGGGGAATCCAATCTCCCTTTCCCTCCATCTGGCCTGGTGGACAAAGGGCAGGGGGACCATCTGGTGCCTCCAGGATGGGGGAGGGGCCACAGTGGGAATCCCAAGGGGCGGGAGGAGGGGCGGCGCTCTGGAGAGAGCAAGAGTCGACGAAGTCTAATTGCATGGCTTTATTTCACCGACCTCCACAATCTGCCTTCCCACTCCTTTAACCTCAGTGCAGAAAACAAGTTGGCTGAGAAGACCCAAGCCTGTTAATGGGTGGGGCTAAAGGGTGGAGACCCTAGAAGCAGAGGAAAAAGCAGGGAGTTTCAGAGACAGGGGACAGCCCTCCCATGTGGAGAGGGGGGACAATTGTGAGCTACAATCTGTAGTAGCCAGTGGGTGAATGGGTGGAGTCTAGAGTTGGCCACACCCTCAGCCTGGCAAGAAATTGGCCAGTGAGATCCCCACCTTCCCAGGCAATAAGCTACAGTTTAAAATTCCCTTGTACCTTCTCAAGCCCAGTGTGTGTGTGTGTGTGTGTGTGTGTGTGTGTGTGTGTGTACCTGCGATCACAGATGTCGCTATTGTGTAAGTATGTGTGTGGGCATATATGAATGTATCTGTGGTCCCAGAGGGGTAAGTGGAGCCAAAGAGGGGGTGGCTGGCCTGCAGAGCAGAAGACAGGAAGGATAGCCAGTAGGACAAGCGCCTGGATTACCCTCTGCCAGAGCACATCTATTGATTTCTGAGTTTTTCCTCTTGATTTGACCACATCGCTGCAAGAGAAGCAGAAAAGACAGACATACAGACAGACACACACCTGTTAGAAGTGCATGGTTTGCCAGAGCCCACTGCGCAGAGAGACAGATCTTAAGGTAGGCAGGTAGCCACCCCTTCCATCTGCAGGGCTGGACTCATGCCAGCCCCTGCAGGAAGTCCAGCAGCCCTGTGTGCCACTCCTCAGGTTTGTCCAGGTAGCAGGGGTGCCCTGCCCCCTTCAGAACAAGCACTCGGTGGTTGGGTATCTGCTTCAGATGCTCAAAGCTGGTGTGACCCATGGGATCCTGGTCACCATACACAATCAAAGCTGGAGTCTGAGAGAAATGAAGGATAGGAATAGGGTTAATAACAGGGCCCAGCCACACCAATCCCACCCCCTAGATCAGCTCCAGCTCTTCGAATTACTATCAGCCTCTGTCTGGGGCCACTCTGAGGAAGAGAGGGCTGCTGGCCCACTGGGTGGAGGTATGAGTTTGTATCTGCCCAGCACATAGCTTAGCACAGAATGTGGCACAGTGATCTGCTAAATAGACAATACGGTGAAATTTAGTGGGAACCTCCCATAAGCCACCCCTTGATGACCTAGCCCAAATGAGGAAGGCTCAGGGATGAATTCTTTCCAGTTCCTGCAGGGGCATCTTGGCTTCCTGGGAGATGTACCTTCACAGCAGCATAGTCGGCAGCATTGATTTTGTCAGTGCAGATGGGGGCCACGGGCACATAGCCCCGGAGCTGGGAACCAGGGGCCGTGACGAAGGGCAAGGAATACATGCCACTGAGTGAGGGACTGATCACAACTGGGGGGCCCAGCTGCAAGGCCTCCACCACAGCTTCCAGGAAACTGCCAGGGGCCAACTCCCCAATGGAGGCAGGGGCTGGCACTTCTTTAGAACGCCCCAGACCTGCAGGGATTCAAGTGTGAGAGAAACAAGACAAGAGTAGTGAGTGGGAAAGTCAGATGCCTTCCTTCAGGAAACCCTCCTAGGTCAAGCTGTATGCCCATTTCCTGTAATACCCATCAGGCCTTGTTTATTCCTACAGCAGTCTGATCTATCATCTCTGTGACAAGCACACCATCTTTTCCAGAACTAAGTGTCCTGAAGACTCAGGCTCTAACTAGGGCCAAGTCCTTATCCTCCATTTACTGTCTGTGTGACTTTGGCTAAATCTCCTCACCTGTCTCTCTGAGCTGCTGTTTCCCTTCTGTTATGAGTACAATAAAAGTATCCACCATGTCGTAATGTTGTAAAAATTAAGCTAACTGCTTAAAAAGGCACCTGGCCATTGGCACAGGGAGGAGTCCTGGAGGACAGTGGCCAAAGGGCAGCTTTCCCTCCCCTTCTGGTTAGTTTCTGCCTTTGACAACAGCATTAGCTCCAGACTTTTGCACTGAAGTACAACTGAACCCATTGCTGGAACTAATCCTATCCAGGCTGGAGGCCCACCCTTGAGCTCTGAAATCTTACCAGCCTTGGCCTGTGAGAGGATTAGATGGGCCATGCCTCCCCTTCCACACTAGGTGCCAATGGTGGGGTCCTGGTAGTCCATAATATGACAGTCTGGGAGCCGTCCCTCCCCTCTCTTCAAAAAGCTCAGCTCAGAGCTTTGCAGTGGGACGATTACCAAGAGCTACTCATCCACCAGGCCCTACTTTGGACCCCAGGACACCAGGAGATACAAGTTTTACTCCTCCAGGATCCCAACAACTTGTGGGTTGGCTCTGGGTTTTTTTTTTTTTTTTTTTTTTTTTTCTTTTTTTTTGGATTGGCTCTGTTAAAACACCATTACTCCATGTTAGGGGTTAACAGCACACCCATAAAGGGTAATCTCATTCCATTCTCACAAGAAACAACCCCAAACATGAGGGTAAGACATCTTCCCAGGTAATGGTGGGGAGCTGCTCAGCAGTGTCTAGACCACATCTAGATCAAAACTGGGTAGCTCAAAGGAACATGTAGTGAGGGGGCTGGGGATTTAGCTCAGCAGCATAAGCACCTGCGTTGCAAGCAGGCGGTCTTGAGTTCAATCCCCAGTACCGATAAAAAGAAAAAAGAAAAAAAAAGGAACGTGTATGAACTCTTGTCAACTTTAGAGTCCAGCCTGGATAGGTCTTCCCAATCCTCCCAATCTTCCCAGATCCTGATACCCCTAGGCCTCACCAACCCTGCCCCACAAGCTTGTCCCCAAGTACCTGGCAGGTCAATGGCCACAGCCCGATAACCAGCCTGAGCCAGCCTATGCAGTGTGCCCAGGTTCTGCCAGGTCTCAGAAGAGAATTTAATGCCATGCAACAGCAACACAGAGAAGCGAGCAGTCTGGCCGCTGCCAGGCCGTGCCTCACGGAAGAATAAGTCCTGGCCTTGCACCGGGATGGTGCCCACCTGCTGCTCCACACTTGTCATTCCTGTTGCTGCCACTGTGTCCTAAGGTGCCTGCGGTTCAAAGCCAGTTATATGAGAAGCCACAGAACAGCCTGGGGTGGGGGAGGGGAAGGTCCTGCAGAAAGCAACAAGAAAAGTATGTTCTAGGATTCCAGGACCCTAGAACATACTCCAAGGTCAGGAAGATACAGGTGTTATTTCTCCCGCTATCACTTAATTGGGTGAACCTGGACTTCAGCTTCCTCATCTGGAACATGGGGAAGTAAAGCCTACCCCCAAGAACTAAGGATTTAATTAGAGTTCAAGAAAAAAAATAACATTGAGAGTGCCTACAGGTACTTAAGAACTCAATACACAGAGCTCACATTACAATTATTATTGCTATTATGCTTTTTCTACAAATAGGGTAATTTGATAGTACTAGCTCATAGGCAATTGACAGTATTAAATGGGGCCCTGCACGTAAAAAGTTGGTACCATGCCTAGCACACAGTAAGTGCTCAATCAACAGCAAATACACTGTACCTCACAGCTTGGCTTATCAACCTCCTTCAACCCAATGCCAATAGCACTGGTTGAAGGGAGAACAACTTTGGTGCAAAACCCATTTGCCAGAGGAGGAAACCCAAATGTCCAGCAGCCAAAGACTTTGGAGTTCCTTCCAACAAGGTACGCGAGGGTGTCCAGCATGCAACCAGCAAGACTCCAACGCGTACACCTTGCGGTAAGAACTGCAGTCGCGGACGCTGCCATGGCTCGCTCGGCCCGCTCCGCAAGACCATAGTTCATGCTCTCTGATTCTAGGGGCGCACAGGGAGAAGAGGCAGCCCAGAAGGAAGCCGAAATGGAAAGATTTGGGGTAGGGTTCTGAGAGGGCAGAAGAAGAGAATGGCAGGTGCTCAGGACTGGTACCTGGGGAGCTGCGTGGCTCAGACGGACAGGAGCTGAGCGAAGGTGGACAGGGATAAGTAGGAAAACTAGGAAAAAGTCGGGATAGGGGCGGGGTAGGGGCCGGGCCATGCTCCGAGGCGCCCTCTTTTGGCCACAGTTGCCTCCGAGTCGTCCGCGCCGCTAAACCCTCTCCTGTTCTCACAGCTACAGAGGCTATTAACTTAAATCCTTTGCCCCGCACCCCCACCCCAAGTGCCGGCCTGGGCACAGTTTCAGTCCCCTGGGTGACCTGCCCGCTAAAGTCTTGGCATCCCTGCTACTCTCCTCCGTTCCCATCCTCAGTCAGGCCTAGCCAGGCCGCGTGGCGCTCGGTAGAGGCAGGACAGGTTGGAACACGGGGTCTGCGAGAGTGCAGCAGGTGGCCTCGAGCGCTGTCCTAGTGTCCCAGAGCTTGTTTCCTTGCCTGGAGAATGGGCAGGAGGCTGCCAGCCTCCTTGGAGTGTTAATGAGCACTGGACCGGAGCTTTTCAAAGCATCCCGGGGCCAGGCCTGGGCGCCAGGCGCCCTGCCCCCTCACCCCCCCCCCCCCGCCTCAGCCTGGGACAGACTGCAGCCACCCATGCTCTGGGCGTGGGGGGTGGGTGTGGGCGGGGACCTGGAGCTACTGCGTAGGAACAGTATCCAGCATTTACCCAGCATTTACCTGCCCCGTTCTATGGCTTGAACACTATTCGGGGAAGACAGAAAACTCAGCCAAAGAAAACATATCCTAGTAAGAAGAATTAGGTGGCTCTCCGTGGGCTTCCAGACCAAAACAACTTGGAAAATCCGCACGGGGCGGGCCTCAGCGCTTGGGTCCCTCCCCCAGCTCCTCTTTGGGTAAAAGGTCCGACCGTAGATACTGACTGCGCAGGCGCCGCGCTCCTCCCCCGGGTGACCCCACAGCCAGGGTAGAGGCCGTTGCTATTGGGCCGCTGCGCTACTTTGGCTGCTAGTTCGCCTGAGCGGGGGCGGAGCTGCCTCTCGGAAGCCATCCTTATCATCCCGGTCGGCCCGGTGAGTGTCCCCAGGGAGATAGGTCCACAGACTGCTGCGTCGAGCCACCTCGATCCGGCTGCTTGGGGCGGAGTCCTGCGGAAGGGGCTGGCTCGAGGCAGGCGTGTGCGTGTCTGCGTGTGTCCGAAAATGAACGCTCCTGCATGCTTATTTCAAGAGATGTGATCCTTGGTCCATCTGCATGCTCTATCACTGTACGTCTACTTTGTGTATTCCTGTGTGCGTGTGACTTTTATCTACCTGTGTGTGCACTTCGGGAGGTCTCAGCGTGTCCATGTGTCTGTCCTCGTGTTTATTATGTGTGTAAAGGTTGTATGTACTATATACTATATACTATATATACTTGAGTATTTCTGAGAGTCAGCATGTGGTTTTGAAAGTGTGTGTCTGTCCATCTGTCTGTCTGCCTGAATATGACTTTGAGAGTGTTATTGCAAGGGCCAGTACATGTGCAAGAAGGCTGTGTATACATTATGGAAATAATGTGTGCAAAAGCAAATATATGAGGCAAGACGTAATGTCTGTGTCCACTTTGTATACATATGTGCCATTGTCAGCACTATTACAGTGGCCCAGTGAAGGCATTAGAGTGACCTGCTACTGGACCTTTACATTTGCCTAGTACCACCCTGGGATGCCAAGGCAATATCAGAAGTTCTGCCCTCCCTCCTGGGAGGTATGCAGTCACCAAGGCCTCTCCCTGGTGAACCCTAAGGAGAGGTGCAGTGTGGATCCTCTGGCTGGGCTCCTGCCCTGTTGGATAGACTATTTACAGTTAGGAAGAAGGGAGCAGCAGAATCTTCCTCCACCTGGCTCTGGGTCTTCTGTCACCATCAGAGGAGCTGTGACTGCCCACCACTGCCTAACTCTGAAACCTGGGGACAGGGCCTCTAGAAACGTGCTCCAAAATGTCAGGGAGAAGGAGGTGTGGCCCAAGAATACTAGCTCTAGTTGGTACCCACATAGCACTCAATAAAGATGTGTGGGGCCAGGGCTTTAGCTCAGTGGCATAAGTGTCTGCCTGGCAAGCATGAGGTCATGAGTTCTATCCATGATACAAAATAAAATAAAATAAAGATGTGTGTATTGGCATTCCTGAATAAAGCAGACATGCTCACCCCAAGCCCAGGAAATGACAGAGATACCCCAATCTCCAGTATTTTTTTATATCGCACGGACGATGTGGGAGGGAGCTGGACATGCAGGTACATGCATGTAATCCCAGCACTTGGGAGACCGAGGCAAGAGGATCGCTGGGACTTCAAGGTCATTGTGGGCTACATAGTTCAAGGCCAGTTTGAACTACATAGCGAGACCCTGTCTCGAAAAATAAATAAATAAATAAAAAAGACTTGGGAAGGGGCCATGAAGTTTTCTCATTTTACTGACACAGCACTGTCAGGAAATGACAGAGTCCAGTTTCAAATCCAGGCTACCTGCTCTCTCTGGATCCTGTCCTCTGGGCAGGCAAAGGTCCTGGACTGGAGGATTCCTTGAAGCAGGTCATTTGAGACCAAACTTGGAGGGAGTCATCTCTTGGCCTCCATGCTGCCCTTTCCATTTCTAGGTGAACTGTGCACCCCGTTTCCCCACATTAGCTCAGACCTCAGCATTTTCTCCATCACAGACATTCTCTGTGCAATTCCAAGCAACAGTTAGAGTAGACCATTAAGCATTCCCATCAATTGTAAATTACATACTGTGTGAGAGAAAGAACCCTTCCCAAACATGTCCTCAGTGGGGGTTCCCCTTGTTTCTTCAGTGGCAGCCCTCATCACTCTGTCCACCAGCAAAGCCCCAGTTCATCTGTCACTTCTACCCATTTCCGTGTTTTTATTCTTCCAAAACAAATATGGTCTAATGATTAGCAGCCCAGCCCCAGGTTAGAATCCTAGGTCCCTCACATGCTACTTAGGCAAGAGAATTCACCTTACGGGGCTCTAGAATCATATCTGCTCCCCAGACTTCTTTGTGAATCTGTAAGCTGAATATGCTGTCTGCTGTCCTACAGTCTTGAAGAACAGAAGTGGATTTAGCTGGGACAGTGATGCTGGTAGCCACTGAGCATGCTGTGTGTCCAAGGCATCTCAGATGTACCTGTTTTAGGCAATGGGCCAGCGGAGCTTTTGGCTGGCACATGGAGTAGTTAAGTTTAAACCCCTAGACCTTTGTTCAGAGCAAGGGAAAGGGGCAAGGGCTGGAACTCTTCCTCTGCAAAGGATGACAAGATAGGGTTTGGAAAAAGGGTCCAGGAGATTGAGGGTTCAACCTGGCCCCTTCCCTCTCATTTCCTCTCCTCTCCTGCCCTCTAGGCTGTGGTACAGACCTCCATGAACAGGTATCAGGCAGCCCTGCTGGGCATAGGCCTGCTGTTCATGCTGCTACTGTATGTGGGGCTGCCAGGTCCCCCTGAGCAGACTTCCTGGCTCAGCGGAGACCCCAATGTCACAGTGCTGGCTGGCCTCACCCAGGGTAGCTCCCCTGTCTTTTACCGCGAGGTGCTTCCGCTCCACAAGCCACGCAGGTAGGTGCTGACTCGAGGGTCAAATAGAGGAACCCCAGCCTTACTCAGGGTGCTCAGATCCTGGGAGGGCAGTGGGAGAAGCGTGGGAGGAAAGAAGGGTGCCCTGGTCCCACAGTTCCCTGTATGCCCACAGGGTGGAGGTCGTACTGCTCCATGGAAAGGCCTTTAACTCCCATACATGGGAGCAGCTGGGCACATTGCAGCTGCTGTCTCGCAGGGGCTACCGGGCCGTGGCCCTTGACCTTCCAGGTGAGCACCACCTCCCTGGGAGGCAAGATGCAGTCATTACAAAGGGGTACCTTAGGGAGCCAGGGATATAGCTCAGTAGCAAAAGTGCCTGCCTGGCAAGCACAGGATCCTGAGTTCAATTCCTGGCACTAAAAAACAAACAAACAAAAAGGGGGCAGCTTTCCAGAAGGGGAACTGGAGAGACACAGAAGCCCTAAGGTGGCCTGGATCATCAGTGTCTACACAGGCAGTGGCAGGCCACAACACAAGATGGCACCATGGAAGGGGCCGACTTTTATTTTCTCCCTTGAAAACTACACTGTAAATTAATGTGTCACCCTGCAACTAGAAATGTAGCACTTTGTAAGCAGTGCTAGGAGGAATTTCACTGTATTTTTTTCTGTCAAATTATGTAGCAATTTGTTTTGAACTACACAGATGATCATTTGGTTTGGTTTTGATTTTGGGGTTTTTTGTTCTGTGTGTGTGTGTGTGTGTGTGTGTGTGTGTGTGTGTGTGTCAGAGAGTTAGCTTAGGATCTCATGCATGCTAAGCACATGCTCTACCTCTGATCTACATCCTCTAGCTATCATTCTTATCTTCAAAACAAAGTAAAATAATACAAACAAACAAACAAAAAAAAACCCAGCAATACTCTCAGGACTGGTACATATATCTCTCCCCTATTAAGTAGTTTGAGGGTACCAGATCCTCTGTTGGGCATTTCCAGATACACAATGTGCAGGGCTGTGTGGCAGGGGTTGTAGACATGATGAACTTCTTGCCTCCTAAGCAAATTGTTTTGTAAGTTGGTTTTCTCCCCCTGCATCATGATTTCTGGATCATGCTAATCCCTAAAGACTCCTGCTGCTGTTAGCTCTGTAGTGGAGCCATAGGTGGGATAGACAGGGTTAGATAGATGTGGTTTTGCCAATATGATGAATGAAAGTTTTTTTTTTTCCCCTAGCAGGGATGTTCTACAACTAATCGGTTTGGGATACTGTGTACTGAGTGTCACACTGGTCCCAATATCTTTCCCCACTGTGGTTGGCAGCACCCCTGAGCACTTCCCAGCCAGCCTTAGTTCCCTGGTGCTGTTCCCAGGTTTTGGGAACTCGGCACCTTCGAAAGAAACAAGCACAGAGGCAGGACGGGCAGAGCTGCTGCAGCGAGTGCTGCAGGACCTGGAGGTGAAGAATGTCGTACTGGTGAGCCCTTCACTCAGCGGCCACTATGCCCTGCCCTTCCTGATTCGAGGCCACAACCAGCTACGTGGGTTTGTGCCCATTGCACCCACCTACACCAAGAACTACACACAGAAGCAGTTCTGGGCAGTGAAGGTACCAGAAGACTCTTTAGAAGTCCTAGCATCCTATTCCTGGCTTGTATCATGGTGGGAGGTGGGAGTCAGGCCTTCAGGTCTGTCTTGGAGCCTCAGGGTTGCTGATGTTGGATGGGAGCAGTGGATATTTGGGGAAGGCTCGCTAAGGGAATACTTTGGGGGTGGATCCTTGCCAGGCTGCAGGATCAAGCCTCCTACCTTTCCCTACAGACTCCAACCCTCATTGTGTATGGAGAGCTGGACCATGCCCTGGCCCAAGAGTCACTGCAGCAGCTCCAACACTTGCCCAATCACTCTGTGGTGAAGCTGCCCGATGCAGGTCATGCCTGCTACCTCCACAAGCCTCGGGACTTCCACCTCACCCTTCTTTCCTTCCTTGACCATTTGCCTTGACCACTTTCCCCAGACCTGTCCTGCTCATGGAGGGCCTGGGCCACTGTGCCCTTCCACCCCATTCCTGGGATTGGAGGGCAGAGATCAGAGGGGCAGGCCCAGCCAGGATAGTTCATTTCACAGGTGCAATAAATCAAATCAATTTGTCTTGCTAGGGGAGTGATGGGTTCTATGTGCTGCTGTGCTTGAGAAGAGGCAGAGCAGGAGGCTTGGGGCTGCTTTGAGCTGGTGCTGGAGTTAGGAGTCAAGAGTGCCTCACTTCTCTGTACCTCAGTTTCTGTAAAGTGAGCATGATGGCAACTCTTAGAATTTGTTGTGGATGTTGGTTGTAGGATTGAATATTTCTGGATAAGTGGGGCATTTGGTCACACAGGGCTGGACGACTGGAGGCAGGTGTTAACTGCTGTCACATGACCATTGGGATTGGGGGAAAATTCGGGGTCTGGGTAGCCCAGCTGAGTGAGTTGGGAATGCTGTGCAGAGACGGGAGTGGGGAATGTGCGTTTAAGAATTAAAGCAGTTTTGTTGTTGAACTGCTAGGTCTCTTCACTCCCTTGTTCCATGTGGGTGAGCACTCCCGAGACTTCGACCCCAGGAGGGCTGGGATGGGTCCCTCACTTACCTCCCCAGCCTAATTCCTTGGGCCAGAGGTTGAAGTCTTCAACCAGCCCATCCCCCACCTGGCTGTGCCCCTAGAGCAAAGGGCAGAACTGGCTGGGAGTACATACACCAGCCAGACACCCAAATGGGCAGCTCTAATTCCACACAGCCTGGGCGGTGGAACAGGGCTTTACACCTTCCCCACTGGATGCAGAGGAGCCAGAGAGATTGGCACGTTCTGCCCCGGCCCTCACAGTCAGAGTGTCAGGACTACACCCTCTCTCCGTGACATGTCACACCCACCATATCGCATTCATACTGTCACACATACAGGCATGCCCACTGGGACAGATTTACCCGCACAGTGACACATTCCCTGTCACATGTGCCCTCATCCAGCACGCATCCTTTGTCCAGGCATCCAGAATTCCGAGACTACAAGAACCAGCCTCCTGAACTCACCATGTGGGGTTTAGTAGACATGACCAGCAACCTGACTCCACCAGGAAGAACGCCCAGAAGGCTGAGGCATAAAACAGGAGGGACAGAGGGGCGCACTCAGAGCCACTGTTGCCCAACACTATTGCTAAGACCTTCAGCGTCAGGGCCCGCCCCGCTCTCCTTGCGCCCTATCCGGAGGCCGGAGCAAGAGGCGGTGTTCTCTGGCGCTGGACCAGCCGGGCAGGGTTAGGGAGGAGCGGGGCCAAACCTGCCAGTTTAGGGACGGGGCTGGCTGGTGCCTGGGGGCGGGGCGAGCTCCGAATGGAGGCCCCAGACTGAGGCGGGCGGAGACATCTGCGCACGCAAGGAGACCCGAGCTTCCCAGGTTTGCAGCCTCGAGTCTCCGCCCCGCGGCGGGGCTCTGGCCACGTGGTGTGCAGACTAGGGCGGTTTTAAACTTGTGGTCTTCCTGGGTCGGGGCTCCGGGTCAGAAGTGGATACCTGAGATTGAGAGGCGAGCGTGAGCCAAAGGCCAGGAGAGAGCAGGGTGCGACCTTGAGAGAGGCAGCTTGGGTCTGGGGCTCCTCGACCTGAAAGCCAGGCAGTTGAGGAAAATATTTGGAGGAGGGTTCGGGGGTCCTTGCCGGGATTCAAAACTGGGTTCGGCTACTTTCTAGCTGTGTCGTTCACCCCCTCCCCTCGCCCCCCGAAAGCGGCAGCTTTCTCCTCTGTAAAGTGAGCACTGGGAGGCCAAACTTCTGGAGCTGTCGATGGACTAAAGGAACTGTTGAAAGCGGCCTGCACAGAATGGGGACTCCAAAGCAAAGGCTCCTCTTCCTATGGGCCTTCAGGGATCCCTAGACCCCAGGTGTCCTCTGCCGGGTCCCAGCCGTATTCCCTTCGCCCCCAGCTCATAACACGGAGCCATGGCCAGCGAGGGTTCCGAGCGGGAGCACCCATCCGTGACGCTGTTCCGACGGTACCTGCGTATCCGTACGGTTCACCCCGACCCTGACTATGGTGAGACCTCGCGGTTCCGGCGGTTCGGGGTGGGGGAGAGCTGCCGCTAAACTTCCTCCAGCTCCTGTCACCCGGCTGAGCCCGGCTCTGCAGTCCCCTGGGGCTCCTCGGTCCATGGAGCTAGCCCCTCTGGGCTGTGGACCGCGCGTTCTCCAGAGACTGTATTGCATGGCAGCTAGCTAAAGAACAGCTGAATTCCAGCACTGTTAACAGGCTCAGGGCAGGAAGACAGTTTGAGCCTACCCTGAGCAATAAAAAAAAATCAGTGATTAAAAACGACTGGTCTATAGCTCAGTTTAAAGGCCCTGGGTTTATTCTCCAGTACCAGAAACATGCACAAAGAGAGAGAAAAGAAAAAAGTAATAACTTGCCCTCATTCCCCAGGCTTCCCAGGACAGGAGTGGAGTGAGAGACAGGCAGCCACAGGAGAGGCCCCCAGGGGCCTACTGGGCTGGACAAAGTCCATCACCCTAAGGAATCAGGCGGCTTGGTGGCTGTAGGAATTGTTTGTGAAAGTCCAAACCCCTGTGTCATAATTTCCAGCCAAGAGCTCTTCAGTGAATCTCTTCAGATTTCTGGGCCATAATTTTCATATCTTTAAGGAAAAGAAGAATTAACATCTGCTTCCAACCTCAGACTTTCCCCTGGCCTTCCCAAAGGGTCACAGATAGTCCAAAAGAAAATGTCTCTGAGAGATGTAGAATTGTGTAGGGGAGGCAGCAACCTATTTCTGGGTTTGCTGTCCTTGCTGGGCTGCCCGGAGGGGTAGGAGCCACAGGTAGACAGAAGCAACCCCAAGACTCTGTGCCCCCAGGAGCTGCCGTGGCCTTCCTTGAGGAGAAGGGCCTCCAGATGGGCCTGAGCTGTCAGAAAGTGGAGGTGAGTCTGGGCTCCCAACGGGGAGTACCAGGGGGCATGGAGCACCTCTTCACTGCACTCACCTCTTCCTCTCCTAACCCTCTGTAGGTAGCACCTGGCCATGTAATCGTTGTGCTGACCTGGCCAGGCACCAACCCGAAACTCTCCTCCATCTTACTCAACTCCCACATGGATGTGGTGCCTGTCTTCAAGGTCTGTATGGAGCAGTGTGTGTGCACCTGGGGGACAACCAGGATGGTGACTTCAGGATCCGACCTCCGGGAGCCCATGGCACCAGTGCTAAGGCTCTTAACATCCATAGTCAGCCATCAAGTGCATGACTGCACTCAAGCAGCCTTGACTAGCCAGTGATTCTGTGCCGGGGTTGGGAAGGGAGGCAGGCAACAGAGATGGGGAGGGGTGACAGCAATCAGATGGCTTCTTCAGCCCTCTTCTGTCCCTCTAACACCCCACCTGTCACTCCAGCTCTATGGTGGGTCCCTCTTCCCTTCTCTGTCCCCAGGAATATTGGAGTCATGATCCTTTTGAGGCCTTCAAGGATCCCGAGGGCTACATCTATGCCAGGGGCACCCAGGACATGAAAAGTGTCAGCATCCAGTGAGTGTCCTCCAATCCCAGGCTCCTACAGTATCTCCACTCATACAACATACTGACCAGTGACCCATGCATGTGGACGAACTCAAGGCCAAAGGACATCTTGACCCCTTACTTAGGACAGGAGTTACTGCTATAACCAAAGCATGGGTGGAACAATTAAGGTCCAGAGAAGGGCAGGGGACTTTCTGTAGTCCCTACCAGGCCGTGGCAGGGTAGGGTCCAAGGCACACGTCTGCATCTTGCCTGCGCTATCTGGCCCTGCCTGCTAGGCCAGCATGAGTGTCTGGTGGCCTCTTCAGCTCTTGGCTTATGCCCCCTCAGGTACCTGGAAGCTGTGAGGAGGCTGAAGGATGAGGGCCATCGTTTTCCTAGAACCATCCACATGACCTTTGTGCCTGGTAGGAGTAGTGCGGAGAGAGGTGTATTTGGGAAGGGAGTGGGTGTCGAGGGTCACATCCCCTCATCTCTGGTCTCTACCACTTTTACAGATGAGGAAATTGGAGGTTTTAAAGGTATGCAGCTATTCGTACAGCGTCCAGAGTTCCAGTCCCTGAGAGTAGGCTTTGCCCTGGATGAGGGTGAGCACTGACCGGCCTCAGAGAAACCAGGCTGGGGGAAGTAGGGGCTGGCTCACCTCCCCCTCTGAATCTCCTTTTGCCCCCAGGCCTGGCCAACCCTACGGATGCCTTCACTGTCTTTTATAGTGAGCGGGCTATCTGGTGTGAGTATGGGCTTAGAGGGAGGGGCTCAGTGTACAGTGGAGAGACTGGGTCAGAAAGGGGAGGGGGATTCTCCCACAAACGGTTGGTCGCACATCAGGGTGAGAAGCCCACCGGGGCTCCTCCTTCCTGAGCTCCTCTGAGGGCAAGCTCTGTGAGCAAGAACCAGGCCTACAGTGCTGGATCCAAGGGTGACAGAACCCTGCCTGGGGAGCTTGGAATGAGCTAGGGCGCCTAGGGCCGATGAAATCTCCAAGCCTACTCTCGCTAACAGCACTGTCTTCTCTCTCCATCTTTCAGGGGTGCGGTTTACCTGCACTGGAAGACCAGGCCATGGCTCACGTTTTATTGAGGACACAGCAGCCGAAAAGCTGGTATGTGGCCTACAGGGAAGTGTGGGGTGAGGAGGCTGGGTCCTGAGGCCGCTCTCAGACCTTGCCTCCCACCTTCTAGCACAAGGTTGTGGACTCCGTCCTGGCCTTCCGGGAAAAGGAAAAGCAGAGGTGAGGCAGGCTGAGCTGGGGTGGCTCTGGGAGGTGTGCAAGACATTGGGGAAGTTGTACCGCCTTCTTACAGTATCTGTTGTCCTCCACACCCCCCAATCACAGGCTCCAGTCAAACCCTCGCCTGAAGGAGGGGGCTGTGACCTGTGTGAACCTGACGAAGATAGAGGGTGGTGTGGCATTTAATGTGGTACCTGCCACCATGAGTGCTGTCTTCGACTTTCGCATCGCACCAGATGTGGACCTGGAGGTGATCCCACACACACACTTGGGCTTGAGGGAGGCAGCCGGGGTCCTCAGTTCTGCCCCAGAGACTCAGAGAAAGCCTGAGCTCGTCCCCTTTCTCTTAGGCTTTTGAGAAACAGCTCCAAAGATGGTGCCAGGCAGCTGGTGATGGGGTCACCTTCGAGTTTACTCAGGTATTGACTTGGACCTGTGATGAGGGAAGTGGGGACTAGAGGAGACTGGGCTCCCCAGATGTGTGACAGTGTGGCAGTGTGCCACGCGGCATCTGGGTATTATTCTAGCTATGAAAGACATTTGATTTAGCTAGCAGGCTTTAGCCCTAGAGGCCATTATGGACATTAGGTAATACAGCAAAGAGTAACAAATAACACTAAGCATTTTTTTTAAAGAAAGAAACTATGTAGTTCAGGCTGCCCTTGAACTCATTATGTAACCCAGGCTGGCAATATACTCACAGTGATCCTCATGCCTCAGCCTCCCAAGCACTGTGATTATAGATGTATCATCCCTAGGCTAGGTTCAGTTCTCATCCTCATGGTCCTCGGGGCATGAAGGGGACAGGTATAAATCAAGTATTCACATAGTATCCCTTCAATATGAATGTGCACACATGTGGTTCAAGAAAGGTTGGAACCTTGCATTTGAGACCTTTTCATCCACATATTTGACCAGTCTGAAAGGGTCTGGGGGAACCATTTTGAAGAAGGAACAGAAGGCAAGTAGAAGTCTGAGTGAGGGAAGGCCCCAGACCGAGGGCCTTTGAGGACCTGTGGCTGCACTGGCCACCTGGATGTCTGGGTAAGTGTGGGTAGGGTGTCCCCTTTCCCTGCCCTCCCCTGATCCTGCCATCTTTCCCCTCCCCCAGAAATGGATGGAGCCCCGAATAACCTCTACTGATGACGCAGACCCCTGGTGGGCAGCTTTCAGTGGGATCTGTAAGGACATGTAAGCTCACTGGCCAGCCCTCTCCCACAGCACTGCCGTTCCTAGCCTCTTTCCGTCCTCTGCCCTGTCTTCACTTCTCCCTGAACCCTTCCCTGACCATTGGGCTCTTGCCTCTGCAGGAACCTCACACTGGAGCTGGAGATCTTTCCTGCTGCCACCGACAGCCGCTATATCCGCGCAGTGAGCTGCCTGACCAGTGGCGTGGGCAGTGGGCAGACTTAAATGCTGCCTTGCCCTGACCGCTGCCTCTCAACCCTGCAGGCGGGGGTTCCGGCTCTGGGCTTCTCACCCATGAACCATACACCAGTGCTGCTGCACGACCATGATGAGCGGCTGCATGAGGCAGTGTTTCTCCGGGGGATTGACATATATACACGCCTGCTGCCTGCGCTGGCTAGTGTGCCTGCCCTGCCCACTGACCACTGAGCCCCAGATCCCTGCCCGGTTGTGGTGTACGTTGCTGCACCTGAAGTTGTAAGGGTAGACATTCATGGAGGAGTCCTCATTTCCCTGATGTGCTGTTAGCATCCCTTCCACAGATGCTGTGAACCTGGCTCTGGGCCCTTTGCCTACTGGCCCATACTGCTCTGTACCCCTTGCCATGACATCATCAAGTACCCCTGAGCCATCTGCCCACCAACGGGGAGCTTTAGTTCCTGTGCTCAGTGGCCACCATGCTGAAATCTGACCTGTGCAGTTGACAACAGTGCTCCCATCAAAAGACTATACCAAGATAAGCACCTTAGGATACTACTCCAGCTGGGCCCTGACCTTAGTGGGACAGCTTACGAGTGCTTTTTTTAATTGTCATTTGTGTTTTGCCAAAACCTATAGGCTCTGGTGTGGGGATTAGGGGCCTGGGTAGACCAGGTATTTCTCTTAGGGTTCCCAGCAGACAGATCAATGGTCATGGATCAGTATGTATGGAAGGGCCCAGGAATTGGGCTTTAGTCTTTGTGCTTGTAGGAATCCAGTTGGATGACTACAGCTAAACGTCTTGGTTGTAACTATCCTTCACTTGCCAGATGACCCTGCTACATTCCAATCTCTACAGGATGAAAAAAAAGTCATTAAGATATTCACCTAACTAAAAAAAAAAACTTCTGGGGGCTGGGGATTTAGCTCAGCAGCATAAGCGCCTGCCTTGTAAACATGCAGTCATGAGTTCAATCCCTGGTACCAATAAAAATGAAAAAGACAAAAAAAAAAAAAAAAAAAAAAAAAGATATTCACCTAACTGACCTTTGGTACATTAATAGTTGGGGGTTCCTGCTGGAGATGGAACCCAGGGCCTTGCAAATGCTAGGCAAGCATTCTATCAGAGCTCCATCCCAGCCCATATTAGTACCTCTGGAGAAAGCAGACTGGCTTCAGGCAATTTTGTCCTGCTCAGCACAGAAGCACCTTCTGCACTGGCAGTTGTGGATTCTAGTGTCTCCCGTTGCCTGAGACATGCCTCAGTCTGCAGGTCCCCAATAAACTGTGCAATCGTAGTTTTGTTTGTTTCTTTGGTCTTCTGGCAGGTTTTCATATAGAACACTATTCTGAAACAAGCGTTAGGTCTGCAGGGACTGCCGAGTCAGCTGTGGCCCCAAGTATGAATGTTCCTTTCCACCAGTCCGTACCTCTGTGTATGAAGACAGGAAGAGGAATGGTTTGATGGTATAACTGGTCAGAAATAAGTCCAGCACCTACTGGCAAGGCACCAGGACTCTTCACTTGCCCATTGAACTTTCACATAGGCCCTGTAACCCTTGTTACAGGGGAAATGCACAAACAAGATTTATTGGCAATAGGCCCACTGGGAGCCATGCATAGTTGAAACACTTCCCGCATCTCACCTCCCATGAGTGCACACCCACTGGAGCTCCTTAATAAACCACGCTCACAGATGAATGGGAAAAGAGCCTCTACTTCATCGATCTAGGGCACAGCACAGCACGTGGGCCTCGTTCTGACAGGGCCAAGCAACACAAAACCTGCTCTTTTTAGGACCCCACTTATATAGGACACCTCCACATGGTTAAGAAGGCCACCCACAGGTAACAGCCCCTTGCTTTGTTAGGAAATCTAAATCCCACCTTCTGGGGCTGATAGGCCACCTCAGTTCAAATGCTGTCTATCCTTGTCACATGATCACTTCCTCACCTGTGTCAACAAAATAGTCACACCTGCTTTTTTTTTTTTTTTGTCTTTTTCCTTTTTATCGGTACCGGAGAACGAACCCACGACTTTCTGCTTCCAATGCAGGCGCAGGCCCTTATGCCACTGAGCTAAATCCCCAGCCCCTCACACCTGCTTCTTGAGCAGAGGGGCCATAAGCCACAAGCTGTGCCTGCCTTTCCTCAGCAGGGACCCCAGCTCCCCAACTCCGTTGCAGTACTGGGGATTCAACCCACAGCCCCTGCACAGTACTACAGGCCCAGCCTTTTCATTTTTTGAGGCAGGGCCTCACTAAGCTGCCCAGACAGGTTTGAATTTGTGATCCTCCTGTCTCAGCCTCCGAGAATGCTAGTACAGGCTCTTACTGCCAGGCTGGTATAACCACAACATGCTCCCATTTGGCACTCGCTACAGAAAGCCTCTGTAAGTGGCTTAGCCACCACCTGCCCACTGACTGCCATGAGGATTAGGGCCCTGTGAAGCGAATGGTAGTCATGGTAAGGCAGTTTCACCATGGACAGCCTTGTCTTCCCAAGTCCCTATTATTTGGGAGGCTGGGGACCAGCACAACCCAGAGCAGGTACAATAGTAGGTCTGGCTGGAATAGACAGCAGGGCCTTTCTTCAAAGCAGTGGCAGGTACCCACATCTGTTTTAAGACAAAAGGTGTTAATGTAGTTTTCTTTCTTTCTAAACTAAATCCTCAGGATTTAGGTCTAACTGCAGTGTTACGACTTTTCTTTGGTGTGTGGTCCTGGGTTGCAGTTTGGCACTCAGCCTCTAAAAGGTTCACCAACACTGCCTCAGTGTGCTGAGATTTCTTCCTTTCCTTAGCAGGGAACCCAGTTCAGCAAGCTAAGTGCCCCAGCTCCCCCAGTCCTCAATCATTCTCACTTACCAGGTCCCTCCTGCATTCCAGGGTCCCACTCCTGACTAACCCACATCTGGCTACTAACAGAAGGGCTGTCTTCTTCCTTCCTAAAGGAATCAGCACACCATGACAGACACAAGCTAACAAATCCTGTCTTGGATTTATTTGTATGAATAACACAGGAGGACACCAGCCCCCCCAATAGATGGCAGCCCAGGTCACACCAGTCCTTCTGTCCTCACATTGGCAGAAACAGGCCTTCACTGTGGAGCCTTCACAGGGGCCTGGGCACCTTTGGGAGCCTGAGCTGGAACAGAAGTTGGAGCAGCAACCTGCGCCTGGACCTTGGATGGAGCCTGGGCCTTGGCTGGGGCCTTGGCCTTGGTTGGGGCCTGAGCCTTGGCCTTGGCTGGGGCCTGAGCCTTGGCCTTGGTTGGGGCCTGAGCCTTGGCCTTGGTTGGGGCCTGAGCCTTGGCCTTGGTTGAAGCCTGAGCCTTGGCCTTGGTTGGAGCCTGAGCCTTGGCTAGAGCCTGGGCCTTGGCTAGAATCTTGGCCTTGGTTGAGGCCTGGGCCTTGGTTGGAGGCTGGGCCTCGGCTAGAGCCTGCACCTTTGGTCGGCAAAGCCTGCGACCCTTGGCCATGTAAGCACGAATACGCTTCCCAAGCTTGGGGTGAGCGATAAGAGCAAGTCGAGTGAGCTTGCGATTCGCACCCTTCTGGTACTTGGGCTTGACCTCCTTGGGCTTGAGGAGGGCCTTTATTGCCTCAGCGCGTGCACTCATGGCCTTGGCATTGTTTGCCTGCATCTTCTTGAAGCCCTTCTTGTTGTGCTTCTTGGCAAAACGCATATTCCTCAGGAACTTGGGATCTACCTGGAAAAGAGAAAAGGTTCAGGTAGCAGCCCACCAGTACAGTGAGCAACAAAGTAGCTGAGTCCCTCATCTCCCTTTATTCAACTGTAAACACCATACCATCCTGATGCTTATCCAAGATTTCAAATCCCAAGACATGCAAGTACTGTCAGCCACTTCCCTTCTCTCCATTCAATATAAACACAATGCCACCGTAACTATTAGGCTTAAAGCTTAGGAAGTCAAGCAGATTTGACATCAGTGAGACAGACAGCTGGAGGCACCTTAGACCAGTGACATCTGGCCTTATAATAGGGGAAGCCTGAGTTACTAAGTCCCTTTTTTCCTTCACCTTTCTCCCTGTTCCTGTGCCTACCCCATGATCGTCAATAAATGTAGCTATTTACTACAAACTACAAGGTGTAGGCTTGGCTATTCTTTCCTTATTGTACACAAGAACTTGTACTCAACTGAAACATAAGGACCAAGTCATCCTCTGTGCCCCTTTCCATAATGGCACCTAGTTTTCTAAGAACATCATATCCAACCCTTTAAAACTATTTCCAGAAACACACATACTACTGCTTACCCCAAGGAGGAAATGCTCCACCTTGTGAATGGGGTAAAGAACACATTCTCCAAGTTATCAATAGTCAAAACGCTACTGCAGACAGAATAAGGCTGCCCTTTGCCGGGAATGTAGGGCACTGACTTCCTACAGTGGGAGTCTGGCTAAATATTTTTCCTGAAATTCCCTCAGGAAGACTCCCTGCCCCTTTAAAGGAAATACCAAGAAAATGAGGTCCAACAAATATACACCAACCACCTTAGGGCAAAGACATAAAAAAACAGAATGGGGGCAGGCTCAGTTCTTCCCTTATCTTTCTGGTCTTCTCAGCGTTTCCCCAGAACCCGAACAGGGAGGAGAGTACCTCCCAAGCCCAGTACTCAGTCAGGTGGATGTCATAGGGCTGGTAAATGTGGAATAGAAAGATGAGAGGGCTTGACACAGACAAGATTACTTCCCTTAAGGGCTCTGGCTGAACAAGGGAGAAGGCCAAGGACAGTTTTATCAGGAGTCTAACCAAATAAAGAAAGGAACTGTGGACTTGAGTAGACCACGTAAGTCAAGGGACAGTTAGTAGTACTCAACACAGAAACTAAAGTTGAAACCATGAAAGGCCATTTTATGTGATTCAGTGCATGTACTTACCCCCTTCAGAGATTCGTATCTTTGCGATCGAGGTTTCTTGATGCCATTTCTGTGCCATTTCCGAGCTATAGAAGAAAAAGAGAAAAAAGTAATTAGGTCAGATGTGAATCCCAGCACTCTGGGATGCTATGGTATGAAAGACTGCAAGTTCAAGGTCAACATGGGAAGCTTAGCAAGACCCTATCTTAAAAAAAAAAAAAAAAAACTTCCTGTAATAATACCATCCATGTGAAAAATCGTTTTTCAGATCAGGGCTCCCTGAGACCTTACCTTTGAACGCAAAAAACTTGTGTTTCAAAGAGGATCCCTGCCTAGCTGCCACTTTAAATATATAACCTCCAGATACGGGCTAGAAACAAAATCAGCTGCAAGGTAGCAATGGAAATGTGCCCCCTGGCTATATTAAACCAATCCTTGACAGCGGACAAACTTGAGGTGGGTCTAAGAAACTTACACTGGTTGTGCGTGGTGTGGTTCTTGGACTTGGCCATATCTGCACCTACAAGGTAAAAGTGAACATCAGAAATATGGGTCACGGGGCTAGGGATTTAGCTCAGCGGCATAAGCACCTGCCCTGGTGCAACACGAGGCCAGAAACCAAATAGCAAATCTCTAAATCCCCAACTAACTTCACCCTGCACGACCCGAGGCCAGTCTCTGCCTCTCAAACCCTGATAACGATGCTCTGAGACCAACTTTCGCCCAACTCGCAAGAATGAACTCCCGGGTCAAAGCCAACTTTTTCCAAGCTTCCTTTCCCTACCATACACCCCCCCCCCCGCCGAGGTATTTAGAAGCAACATCCCCGCTCCGCAGCTTCCACTCCCCCACAGCCACACCGCCAGTCTTCCTCTCCTACCCGCGGCCAGTACCCCACAACCCGAGGCAACCCTTAAGTCGTGGATGGCATCGGATGCCCTGCATTTAAAACTCACCGTAAGCCGCGGCAGCCAAGCGCCTGGAACCGGAAGGAGAAAAGAAAGTTCGCAATGTAATACGGGAAAAAGACGACACCGGAAGGTACTATGGAAAAGCTTCCCTCATTGCCGGAAAGAAAGGTTCCTAAGCCCAGAAGGCCTGCAAAGTAGGCTATAATCCTGGCCCCGCCCATTTCTGCTGTCTTCTCCTTCCAGTCCTTAAAGATCCTGAAGGCGAAGGGAATCTTTGAGGGATGATTGTTAGGGTGTCTCCGGGGATCTGTGTTCTTTAAAAACGCTCCTAGCGAGCCGGCTGTGGTGGCACACGCCTGTAATCCCAGCGCTCAGAGGCCGAGGCGGGAGGATCTTTGCAAATTCGAGACCAATCTCTACAAAGTGAGCTCAAGGCAAGCCTGAACTGCATAGCGAGAGCCTGTCTCAGAAAGCCAAAAAAGATCAGGGATTTAGCTCAGCGATGTAAGCATTTGCCTGGTGAGTGCGAGGTCGTGAGTTCTATCCTTGGTACAAAAAAAAAGAAAGAAAGAAAGAAAGAAAGCAACGCTCTCGGCGCCTAAGTGGAGAATAAACTGTAGGGAAGGGAGGGTAGACCACGCCTGTAATCCCCATCCTCAGGACATTGAGGCAGAGCGATCACAAATTGGAGCCTTTATCCCGACGAGGGGGCCACATAGTAAATTCAGAGTCGTCATGCGGCCACCATGGAGAGGATGATGTCCACTATCTGAAGACGGAAATGGACAAAAGAAAAAGTAGAGTAAGTGCAGAAGAGGAGGGCGAGGGAGGAGGAAAGGACAGCGCAAATCTGTTTTATACAAAGTGCTTAAACAGTGGTGCTGTTTACCGAGATGAGGCAGACTGGGAGGAGCCAGGCTTTTGTTCTTTTGTTTTGGAGTCGGTGGTGATCCAGATGCGTCTTTTCAGACGCATTAACTGTGAGCCGACCTTCAAATTGAATAGGCATTGCCTCCTGACAATTTGGTTGCCTTCTCTGCTTAATTCCACAAGGCAGTGGGGTCTGAGGCTTTTTTTTTTTTAAGATACATATGAGATTCTGCCCCTGAAATCCTGCAAGGAGATTCTCCTTACATAAATTACTCACCTTCCCTGGGCCAGGCAAACTCCTTGTCTTCAAACCCACACTTCTTTCTTTCCTGCAAAGCACAAATATCCTCTTACTGCTTCAGGGCCTGTGCACTTCTGTCCCTTCTGCCTGATTTGCCCCCTTGTTCTTTGAATGTGTGTTCATTCCTGTGGAGGCCACTTTGGACTACCCAATCTGAAATAGAGACCCTTCATCTCATCTCCTCAATTACTCTATGTCTTCTCATTCTATATGCTTTTGTCATAGAACTTTCCCGGACTCTAATTATGTTATTTGTGTCCATCATCACAGTGCCCTGAGTCTGGAACTGATTTGGTCACTTTCATTTCCTGTTTTCTGACAGCTCCTGATGAAGAGCAGGAACTTAATAAACACCTGCGAATGATCTCACTGTGGCAAGGCAGGTTCACAGAGTGATGGAAGTGTGCTGCCAGTGTTGAGGGAGAACAGTATGAGGAAAGGAAGTTGCAGAGGCAGGACCCACAGAAGACTCCTTCTTGATAGCGTTTCTAAGCACAGAGAAAGGGAACTCTTGCAGGCACGGGCTGGGAGAGTGAAGAGCAGGCTTGTGTGCTGGCAGATGACCCAGTGCCAGGAAAGAAGCAGCTGAGGTTGGAGAGGAAGGTCTCTGCAGGAGCAAAGTCCTTGCAGAGTGCTGAGCTAAGATGTAGTGCCTTGGGGGCAGAGATAGGCACTCCAGGAGGTGGGGTTGTTACAGGCAACTGAGCTAGTTAGAAATATAGGCAGTCAGACAAGGCTAGACCCTGGAAGAAGCTGGCAAAGGATCAGTGTCTGGTGACCTTGGAGGAGACACACAACCTTTTGCTAATTTTTCACAGAATTAGAGAAAACAATCTGAAAATTCATCTGGAACAAGAATAGCAAAGGCAATCCTGGGCAACAAAGAAAAGACAGGGAGCATCACAAGCCTTGACTTGAAATTATACTATACAGCTACTGTGATAAAAAGTGTGGGACTGGCAAAAACAAAAAAAAAACAAAACACCCAACGATCAGTGAAACAGATTAGAAGATGCAGAAACAACTGCAAACATACTAAGCCATCTTATCTTTGACAAAGGTGCCAAATACATTCACTGGAAAAAAAGACAGCCTCTTTAATAAATGATATTGGAAAAACTGGCTCTACACATGCCAAAGATTAAAACTGGACCCATATCTTTCATTATATACTAAGCTAAAATCAGAATGGATCAAAGATCTTAATATTAAAACAAACATTAAATCTGCTGGAAGAAAGACTAGGTAAAACTCTTGAAGACACTGGTGTAAGCAGATTATGAACAAAACCCTAACTGCACAAGAACTATCACAAGGAATCAACCACTGGGATCTCACCCTATTGAAAAGCTTTTGCACAGCAAGAAAAACCATCAACAGAGTGAAGAGACAACCCACAAGGTGGGAGAAAATGTTTGCCAGCTGTACCTCAAAGGATTACTATCAATAACCTTTAAAGAACTCAAAAAAAAAAAAAAATCAGTCCTCCAGATTTAAAGATACAATTGAAAAATGGACATCTGAGATGAATACACACTTCTCAGATGAAGAAATACAAACAGCAAATAAATATGTGAAAAAATGTTCAACATCACTGGTCATTTGAGAAATGCAAATTAAAACAACACTGAGATTCTACCTCACCCCAGAAAGAATGGCTATTATCAAGAAATCAACCAGGGCTGGGGATTTAGCTCAGCAGCATAAGCACCTGCCTTGCAAGTGTGTGGTCTTGAGTCCCTGATACCGATAAAAAAGAAAAAGACCAAAAAAAAGAAATCAACCAATAACAAATGCTGGAGGGGCTGTGGGGGTAAAAGGAACTCTTCTCAACTGCTGATGGGAATGCAGACTGGTACAACCACAGTGGAGATCAGTGTGGAGATTCCTTAAAAAACTAGGACTAGAGGCCCCATTCAACCCAGCTATTCCCCCTCTGGATAACTTTCCAAAAGAATTAAAAGCATTATACCACAGTGATATATGTACACCCATGTTTATAGCAGGACAATTTGTAATAGCCAGATCTTGGAAACAACCTAAATACTCATTGACTGAGGGATGGATAAAAAAGATGTGGTATTTTTATATGATGGAGTACTACTCAGCCATAAAAAAGGATAAACTACAGACTTTTATAAGTAAATGGATGCAACTTGAGACCACGCTAATTAGTGAAATAAATCAGACACACATATGTAAACATCATATTTCATTAGCGTGAGAAGTTGAAACAACATGTATGTGTGTATGTATACAGACACACACAATAGTTAAGATAGTTACAAAACTGATTTCTCTGAGTTCACTGAAGAGAAAGATTTGTGCCAGTATAGCTCAGACAATTGAATGCAGATGTCTTGTGCTGTGGGTGAATGACTTGGGGATGACCATGTGCAATGTATGTACCATTGTTGCACCCTGATTGACATGTTTTGAAATGTTGTTTTAGTTGTTTTTCTTTTCTTCTTTCTTTTTCTTTTTCTCTTTGAAATAAAATGGATTTGGAAAAAAGGAAATAAAAATGAGGATAATAATAGAGCCAGGGGACTGGGGATTTAGCTCAGTGGCATAAGTGCCTACCTGGCAAGTACAACGTCTTGAATCCAATCCCGAGTACCAGAGGAAAAAAAAAAAAGAACAGAGCCAGGGCAGAGGGAAGTGACGTTCTCAGGGACCCTGATCTGTTAGTGTGCAGGTCCAGAGACAGGGGCCACCCGCATGTTCATATGGACACAGTGCTGGTGTGGGGTGGCACAGGGGGCCTCCCTCAAGCACTGAGCTCTGGATCTACTTAGAAATCCCCAAGTGAACGGCTCCAGCACTGTGTTCTCAGAGAGTGGAATTAGGATGAGGGGTGCGAATGACAGCTCCATGCAAGTGTCACTTCTGCTACCAAGAAATCTTTCCAAGCTGGGCGTGATAACCCACATTTTTTGTTTTGTTTTTTAGAAATTAACTTTAATCACTTTTTGGCAGTCAAGTATAAAATTAATTTTATTGGTACATTTTTAACATACGTAATGATCATCCTAGGAGTTTGTCCTTGTGTATATTTTAATTCTTGTATCCCTGTCCCCTTCTGTTCCCTACCATCTTTCTTCCCCTCTCCATTCACAAAGCTTTGTTTCTGTTGTTTCCATCTGTTCCTTATTATTTTTTGGTCAGACTCCCTCCCCTTTCCTTTGTTCCTCTTCCCATTTGAACATTTTCTTCCTACTTCCCATTATTTATCATGTATTTTGTCCTTAATTATCCTTTGGGTTTCTCACATAAGAGAAATATGATATTTAAACGTGCTTGATTTACTTCACTTAAAATTATGTCCTCAAGGTGCATCCATTTATCTAACAATGTCTCAAGTTTATCTTTTTTTTTTTTTTTTTTTTTTGGTGTCGGAGATTGAACTCATGACTGCCTGCTTGCCAGGCAGGCACTTAAGCCACTGAGCTAAACCGCCAGCCCCTAAAAACTCTACCTCTTTATGCATTCACCTGTTGATGACCAAATGGACTGTTTCCAAGATTTAACCAACACCAATTGCACTGCTATAAACTTGGGTATGCATGTATCATTATAAACTTGGGTATGCATGTATCATTGTAGTATGATGTTTTTAACTCTTTGGGGAAGATACCAAGAAGAGGAATATCTAGATCAAATGGACCCTCTAGTTTTGTTTTTTGAGGAATCTCCACACTAATTTCCATAATGGTTGCGTCAGTCTACACTGCCACCGGCAATGGGTAGTGGTTCCCTTTTGCCCACAGCCCTCTAACATTGTTATTGGTTGATTTCTTGATAGCGGCCATTCTATCTGTAATGAGATGGGGTCTCCCATGTTGTTTTAATTTGCACCTCTCAAAGAACCAGGGAGGTTGAACATTTTTTCTTTTCTTTTCTTTTTTGTCTTTTTCATTTTTATCGGTACCAAGGATTGAACTCACGACCGCCTGCTTGCAAGGCGGGTGCTTATGCCACTAAGCTAAATCCCAGCCCCTTGAACATTTTTTCTAATATTTATTTGCTCTTCGTACTTCTTAGTCTGAGAAGTTTCTATGCCTGTCAGATGCCCATTTTTGGATTGGGTGTTTAAATTTGGGAGGGTCTGATTTGTTTGTTTGTTTTTTTTTAGTTTTTTATACATTCTAGGTAGTTTAGTATTTTTTCTAAGGAATGGCTGGTTAAAAAATCTTTGCCATTCTATAAATCGTCTTTTTACTTCACTGGTGGTTTCTTTTGCTGTGCAAAAGCCTTTTTTGAGACAGAGTTTCACTATGCTGTTCAGTTCGGGCTGGCTTTGAACTCACTTGGTAGCCCAGGCTGGCCTCAAACTCACAGTGGTCCTTGTACCTCAGCCTCTGGAATACTGGGATTACAGCCACTCCACTCAGCAAGCTTTTTATATAATGTGATCCTTGTTGCTGATTCTTTGCAGTATTTCCTGTGTGGTCAAGGTTTTGTTTGTAAATTCTTTGCATATACCTAATTCTTCAAGAGTTTTACATATCCTATCTTCGCATACTTCCAGTGTTTCAGTTTTAATATTTAGATCTTTGATCCATTTCAGTTTTCATTTAGTACATGATGAAAGTTATAGGTCTTAGGGCTGGGGATTTAGCTCAGCGGCATAAGTGCCTGCCTTGCAAGCAGGCAGTCCTGAGTTCGATCCCTGGTACCGATAAAAAGGAAAGAGACAAAAAAAAAAAAAAAAAAAAAGAAGAAAGAAAGAAAGATATGGGTCTAGGTTTAATCTTCAGCATGTGGAAAGCCAGTTTTTCCAGCACTATTTATTAAAGAGGCTGTCATTCTTCCACTGAAGGTTTTTGGCTCCTTTGTCAAAGATACGGGGATGACCAAAGCTAGATCAAGAGGATGTAAAACTGCTGAATAACCCAATCTCTGTTAATGAAATTGAAAATGTAATTAAGTGCTTACCTACAAGAAGAGCCCAGGCCCAGATGGATTCACTGCAGAATTCTACAAGAAATACAAAGAAGACCTAATGCCGACACTCCTCAAACTATTCAATGAAATTGAAAGGGAAGCAATCCTTCCTAAGTCATTCCTGGAAGCAAATATTACTCTAGTACCAAAACCTGAGAAAGACCCAACTAAAAAAGAGACCAATCTCCCTAATGAACACAGATGCAAAAATCCTCAATAAAATATTGGCAAATAGGATGCAGCAAATCATCAAGAAGATTATACACCATGACCAAGTGGGATTCATCCCAGGAATGCAGGGATGGTTCAACATATGTAAATCAATAAATGTAATCCACCATATCAATAAAGCCAAAAGTAAGAATCACATGATCATTTCTATAGATGCAGAAAAAGCCTTCGATAAGGTCCAACATTCATTCATGATAAGAACTTTACAGAAAATTGGAATAGATGGTCTTTACCTCAATATAATAAAGGCCACTTATGACAAACCAACAGCCAGCATCATACTAAATGGCCAAAAATTGAAAGCCTTTACTTTAAAATCAGGCACAAACAAGGATGTCCTTTATCACCACTCCTATTTAATATAGTACTGGAAGTACTAGCCAGAGCAATTAGACAAGAGAGAGAAATAAAAGGGGTAAAGATAGGAAAAGAAGAAGTTAAATTATCATTGTTTGTAGATGACATGATACTCTACATAGAAGACCCCCCCTAAACTCATTGAAAGACTCTTAGATATAATAAATAAATTCAGTAATGTAGCTGGATACAAAATCAATACTCAGAAATCAATAGCATTCCTATATACTAACAACAAAATCAGAGAGAGGGAAGCAAGAGAAACCACACTCTTAACACTAGCAAGCAAAAAAATGAAATATTTAGGAATTACTCTTACGAAAGAAGTGAAAGACCTATACAGGGAAAATTATAATACACTGAAAAAAGAAATTGAAGATGATCTCAGAAAATGGAAAGACATCCCTTGCTCATGGATAGGAAGAACAAACATTGTGAAAATGGCCATTCTCCCAAAACTGTTATACAGATTCAATGCAATCCCAATAAAAATACCATCAACATACCTTATAAATCTAGAAAAATCACTCCTAAAATTCATCTGGAATCAGAAGAGACCCAGAATAGCAAAGGCAATTCTAAGCAGCAAAGGCAAGGCAGGAGGCATCACAATCGCTGACTTGAAGTTATACTACAAAGCAACAGTAGTAAAATCAACATGGTATTGGAATCAAAACAGAGCCAAAGATCAATGGAATAGATTAGAAGATAGAACCACAACTACAAACACACTCAACCACCTTATCTTTGATAAAGGAGCCAAGCAGGTTCACTGGAAGAACGACAGTCTCTTTAATAAATGGTGCTGGGAAAACTGGCTCTCCATTTGCCGAAAACTAAAGCTAGACCCATGTCTATCACCATGTACTAAATTAAAATCTAAATGGGTCAAAGATCTGAATATTAAAACAGAAACACTAAATCTATTGGAAGACAAATTGGGTAGAAACCTTGAAGACATAGGGATAGGTAGAGAATTCATGAACAGGATTCAAACCGCACGGGAAATACTTCCCAGAATCAGTAACTGGGACCACTTCTTATTAAAAAGTTTCTGCATGTCAAAAGAAATCTCCAGAATAGTGAAAAGAAAACTCACAAACTGGGAAAAGATTTTAGTGAACTCCCTCTCAGACAAGGGACTTTTGTCTAAAACATATAAAGAATTAAAAAAACTCAGACCCCCAAAATTCAAAGATCCAATCCAAAAATGGGCATCTGAGATAAATACGCACTTCTCAGATGAAGAAATACAAATGGCAAATAAATACATGAAAAAATGTTCATCATCATTGGTCATTAGAGAAATGCAAATTAAAACCACACTGAGATTCCATCTCACTCCTGAAAGAATGGCCAGGATCAAGAAAACCAACAACAACAAATGCTGGAGAGGCTGTGGGGAAAAAGGAACTCTCCTACACTGTTGGTGGGAGTGTAGACTGGTGCAACCTTTGTGGAGATCAGTCTAGAGATTTCTCAAAAAGCTGGGATTGGAAGTCCCATTTGTTCCAGCTATTCCACTTCTATGCATATTCCCAGAAGAACTGAAAGCATCATACCACAGTGATATATGTGCACCTATGTTTATAGCAGCACAATTTGTAATCACCAGATCTTGGAAACAACCCAAGTGTCCATGGATAACTGAGGAATGGATAAAAAAGTTGTGGTATTTCTATACAATGGAGTATTACTCAGCTATAAAGAAGGATCACATTGAGATATTTATCAGTAAATGGGTGCAGCTTGAGACCATACTCATAAGTGAAATAAATCAATCTTGCATGTGTGAATACCGAATAGTTTCCCTAATGTAAGTAATGATTCAAATATATAAAAGTATGTGGTAATCATGATTCCCCATTATGTGGCCTTGAAGCCTTATAAAGTTTTCACTTATTAATTGGAATGGCTTTATTCTGGGCTGCTTGATATGGAAATATTTGAAGCTATAGTATATGAAGTTATATTCAAATATTTCAAGGAAAAAGACAGACACTATGGTAACTACTATTAAGTCGGGTTATTTGGTGGTGAAGCACTAGGTTGCTGAAACAGTCATGCTTTGACCTGTATTGTTATGTTGTTATGTCCTGTTTTATCTCAATCTCTCCCTTATTCATTAAAAAAATTATTTAGTTTTGTTTTTATGGTTTTTTTAATTAAGGGGAAAAATTTTAAAAATGGGATATATTATAGTAACTTTTTTGATTTCCTATTAACTTGATTTGAAGTCCTGTAATACTCCCACTATCTTGTTTGACTGATTAGACTCTGTTCCGTTCTGTATGATAGTATCAAGTTTGAGGGTAGAGGCAACTACTTTGAAGGCAATAAGATTCACTAAGATGCCCATTCTAGTTTGACTATTATCTCCTTTGGAAGTCCTGTAATGTTTACAATGTTTAAGTTTTATTGGTCTTGTTCTCTATTGTTTTGTTCAACTTTATAATACCTAATGAGATAGACAATTCTTTTTAAGGAAGCAAGAGGCATTATGGCAACCATTGTTGATAACCTTGTACTCTGTTTTTACATCATGTACTATGTCTATCCTTGGTTTTGACTGACAGCTTTGTTTTGCCATATTTGACTTTATTCTCTTCTAAAAAAAAGTAATAAGAACTAAGGAGTAATAAAACCCAAAATGTGTAAATTTTGTTGTAAAAAAAGAGAGGGAAAAAAAGTGCTCTAAAGGATACAACTGCAGTTGTATTTAGGGGTGTTAAATAGCTGACCATATTAATGTTTTTGGTTGGATCATTGAACACAACTGTTTGCAGTCTCTCTGTTTGAATGTCCACTTTGTATGCTTTAATATTGTGATTTGAGCAACTATCTCTAAGATGATAATGTGTAATTTATTAACTGGTGATTTCTTACTGGTTTTTTTTTTTTTTTTTTTTTTTTTTTTTGGAGTTCTGTATTACTTGTACCCTTACACCACTTTGTTTTGTTTTGTTTTTTCTCTTTTTCCTTTTAAATAAAATTTTTTTAAAAAGATAAGGAGGATGAGTGTGCTTGGAGTTGTTTCTGCATCTTCTAATCTGTTCCGCTGATCCTCGGGTCTGGTTTTTGGCTAATGCCATCCTGTTTTTAATCACAGTAGCTTTGTGGTGTAATTTGTCAGGGATTGGGATGCCCTCTGCTTTGGCTTTGTTGCCAGAATTGCTTTTGCTTTTCTAGGTCTCTTCTGATCCCAAATGCATTTAGGATTGTTTTCTGTAGTTCTATGAAATATGCTATTTGTATTTTGATTGGAATTTCATTAAATCTGTGTAACAGTTTGGGAGTATGGCTATTTTCACTATATTGGTTCTACCTATCCAGGAATAAGGGGTATCTCTCCATTTTCTGATATACTCTTAGATCTCCTTCTTCAGAGTATTATAGTTTTCAGTGTAGGGGTCTTTTACCTCCATTGTTAGACTGATTTCTAAGTATTTCATTTTCTTTCTTTTTCTTTCTGGTCTTTTTTGAGACAGGGTTTCACTATGCAATTCAGGCCGACCTTGAACTCACTTTATAGCCCAGGCTAGGCTTGAACTCATAAATCTTCCTTCCTTGCCTCCAGACTGCTGGGATTACAGGCATGTTCCACCACGCTTGGTCTTTCATTTTTCTTGACGCTATTGTAAAAGGCACTGTTTCCTTAATTTTTCTCTTAATGAGTTTGTTATTTGCATTCAGGAGTGCTATTGATTTTTTAGTGTTAACTTTGTATCCAGTTATGCTACTTAATTTGCTTATCAAGTCTAGGAATCTTTTGGTGGAGTTCTTGGGGTCTTCTATGTAGAGTACCATGTCATCTGCAAAACTGATAATTTAACATCTTCTTTTTCTATCCTTATTCCTTTTATTTCTTTCTCTTGTCTAATTGCTCTGGCTAATATTTCCAGAACTGTACTGAACAAGAGTGATGATAGTGGGTATCCTTGTCTTTTCCTGATTTTACAGTAAAAATTTTTAAGTTTTTTATTATTTAGTATAATGGTAGCTGTTGGTTTATCATAAATGACTTTTTGAGATTGAGATAAAGACCATCTATTCCAATTTTCTGTAGGGTTTTTTATCATGAATAGGTGCTAAACTTCGTCAAAAGCTTTCTCTACATCTGTTGAGATGATCATGTTTTGTCTTTGGCTCTGTTAATATGGTGTGTTACATTTATGGATTTCCATATGTTGAACCATCCCTGCATCCCTGGGATGAATCCCACTTGATCATATTTTACAATCTTCTTGATGATTTTCTGCAGTCTGTTTACCAGTATCTTTTTTTTTTTTTTTTTGGTACCAGAAATTGAACTCATGACCTTGCCAGGCAAACTCATGCGCTTGCCAGGGAGGCACTTAAGCCCCTGAGCTAAATCCCCAGCCCCTATTTACTAGTACCTTACTGAAGACTTTTACATCCATGTTCATGAAGGAGATTGCCCTGTAATTCTCTTTTTTGGTTGAGATCTTCTGATTTTAGTATCAAGGTAATTCTTGGCTCCAGGAATGATTTCAAGAGTGTTGCTTACCTTTCAAATGACTGGGACTGGGGGTAGAACATAGGAGCTCTAGGGGCTGGGGATTTAGCTCAGCAGCATAAGCACCTGCCTTGCAAGCAGGCAGTCGTGAGTTCGATCCCCGGTACCGATAAAAATGAAAACAACAACAAAAAAAGAATATAGGCGCTCTAAGGTTGGAAAATGTGTGTGTGTGTGTGTGTGTGTGTGTGTGTGTGTTTGTGTGTTACTGGGGACGGAGACCAGTCTCTCTATATACTCTACCACTGAGCTCAGCTCCCCCATGCCATTATAGGAGTGTGTTATGAGATAGACTATTGCTATGTAGTTCAGGCTGGTCTTGAACTCACTACGTAGCCCAGGCTGGCCTCAAACTTGCAGTGATCCTCCTGCCTCAGCCTCCCGAGTGCTGGGACTACAAGTGTGAACCACCATGCCCAATTTGTTTGTTTGTTTTGTTTTGTGAAATAAGATCTTGCTAAGTTGCCCAGGCTGGCCTCAAACTTCTATCTTCCTACTTCAGCCTTCCAAGAAGCTGAGATTTGCAAACATGCCCCATTATAGTCAGCAGACAATAGAACTTGTAAATTCACTTCCCTCCAATAGTCAGATTAAAGCTCATGAGAGAAGGAAAGGTGTTTAAGACCCGCTGGGGCTTAGGGTTGTCAGTTCTGTAAGTTGTAGCCTATTGCATTGCTCAGGACCACTGATTCATGTTCTGTGGGAGCCTGGCTCACCCACCCCAGGGATGATGCAGTATTTGGAGCCAAAAGTATGAGCCTCTGGTCCACGAGGGGGCAGCATGGAACCGCGGAAGGAATTCCCACTGCTGTCAGGCTGCAGAGTAGCAGTCTGCTCTTCCTCTTTGCTCCCGCTCCCACTCCCACGGCCCCCTCTCCTGTGGGTCCAGCCCCTGATTCCCTGTCTTGGGCCAGTTCTCTGTCAGGTCACCCTGACCTCTAGGCTCCTGGGATGGTGGTGAGGTGTCTTCTCTTAGAGAGTTCAAGCCAGGGAAAGTGCCTCCGGGTCCACTTTGGAGTTACCCAAAACCATGTCACTTGGGGGTTAAAGGAGCAGAATGCAGCATCAGACACATTGAGGTTTAAACTCTGACTGCCACTTGCAGCAGACTGGCTTCTCTCTGAGACTCAGTTTCCTCATCTGTCACAGAGAAGAACAGCATCCAAAGCTAAGGGGGCAGGAGGCCTTCCAAGAGCCTGGCTTTGTGTCACAGTAGCCGGTGATGGAGTTTTTATCCCCCCACCATTTGACAGACCAGGAGACACAGTCCTGGCCTGACTTGCTGGAGTCCCACAGCCAAGGGAGACCTGCTGTCTAAGTGTCATCTGGGCTCCAGGGAGTATGGGAGAGGTCATACCCAAAGAGGCCTTCAGTGACACAGAAGCCCTCAGGCCACCCTAGCAGGTGGAGAAAGGAGTCAGCTAGGAGGGCCACTAGAGGAGGGCCGTGTCTGTCAGCTCAGGTCTGCGCTGGGATCCCCACCCAGGTAGGCAGGGGCTGGGATGTAAACAGCAGGGGTGCAAGGAGAGAAGGGGTGGGCAAAAAGGTGCTGGCATGAGTGGGAAGGAGCCCCTACGTGGCTCCCCCTCTTTCTCCCCTAGCCATAAAGACAGGCTAAGAAGACTCCTTTTTAACAAAGAACAGGAAGAATGAAGGGAGGGCTTGGAAGGACACCCCTCTCCTCCCCCTCCTCGGCAGCCTCCAGTGGCCCACAATGCTGTTGCCTTAGCAACCACAGCCCCCTTCCAGCTCCCTTTCTCCTTTAACCCTGATCTGCCTAGACGGCCCCTCTAGCCTGCACCCCCACCCCAGAGCCAGGGCTAAAGAGAGGCTGGGGGTAGGGGAGAGGGGACTCTGCTCACGGAGCAGCCCTGGAGTTAATGCCCTGGGTGGGTCTCAGGACCGCCCCCTTCCTGGGATCAGATAGAGGGCTCTTTAAGGGGTAGTGAGGGCAGAATGAAGTGACCTTTCAAAGAATTCTTCTGCATGAACAAGGGGACTGTCTTCTCCGGAAGAGGTCGGTTCTTAACTTCACAGGTCCCCATACCCAGCCTCACCCCTCCTGGGACACAGAGGCAGCTTCAGGCAGAGTTCAGGAAGCCAGCACTGAGGCAGGCATTTGAAGACCATCTAGTTCCACTGTTCAGTCTTACAGGTGGGGAAACTGAGGCCCAGGGAGGAAAAGGGGCTCTCCCAAGGGTACTCGGGGTATGTATGGCAGAGTCAGGCAGGGAAGGAAGGCATGTGCGGGCCCCAAGAGGGCTCCAGCCTGGGCTGGGGTCTCTGGTGTCTCCCCGAGAAGTCTTGGGAAGGTTCTTATTTCTGTCCCAGCTTCTGTTCCCTGAGAGATGCTTGTCTGGCCCAGCTGCGATCAGCCAGGGGGACATAGAGGAGGAGCTGTGAGTCCGGGGAGCAGTACCTAGGGGCTTTGCTAAGTGTCCTGAGAGGAAGGCTTATGGCCATAGGCAGCGGTTCTGTCTCCAGCACAGCTCCAACTGTATGTCACTGGATGGGTCACCCCATCATCTGCCAGGGGGCTAATTTCCCCTAACTCCCCTCTTTATCCCACATACAAGGTGGGGTCAGCCTAGCAGGGCTTGACACTACAAGCCTGTAATCCCAGCACCCTGAAAGCCTGAGGCAGGAGGATCAAAAATTTGAGCCCAGTCTGGGCAACTTAGTTATTTTAATAAGACCCTGTCTCAAAATAAAAAACATAAAAGGTTGTATATAGGTCATTATGCCACTGAGCTAAACCCCCAGCCCTTGAGTACAATATTTTGTACCTAAATAAATAGATAGGGTCTACCGCACAGGCTGGGAAGAGATTTTCATGCTGCAACAGATGCAAAAGGTACAGCCTGGCTCCACCTGGCAGCTCTGGGGTTATTTCTTTCTTTCTTTCTTTCTTTTTTTTTTTTTTTTTTGTCTTTTTTGGTAGCAAGGATCGAACTCATGACTGCCTGCTTGTAAGGCAGGCGCTTATGCCTGCTGAGCTAAATCCCCAGCCCCTATCTGGGGTTATTTCTAGCAGGCTTCATGTCTGCTGGGCCAGGGCTGCTGCCATGAACACCTGGAGCTCCTACTACGTGCAGAGGCTGGGAGCTCAGACTAAGCTTTGGGCACAGCATCCAGGAGGCAGAACAGAGACAGCTCCATCCAGACCAGGCTGGAGGCTCCCACAGAGTCCCTGGGGGCCGGAGGAGGAGGGATGGGATCCCCCAGGGAGAGGAAGTGGCCCTGTGAGGATGGGGAGAGAGGTGAGGAGGACACAGAGCAACGGGGCCTACACTGATCACCCAAAGGTCTCTCAGCTGACCCCTGGCTCTCAGCTGTCACTGCACCTTTGAAGCCCTAGAGGCCTGACCACAGTGGTGGCCCTCACTCCCCAGCACAGCAGGAAGTCCAGGAGTCAGGCAGGGAAAGGGGCCTTGTATAGGGACCAGAGCCAGGATCAGTTTGCACTGGCAATCGTTGGTCCTTGTTACCCTCAGAGTAGCTTCTCTTATTAATCTCACGCTGCAGAGGAGGAAACTGAGTCTTAGAAAAGTGAAGTGACTTGTGCATGGTCATCCAGGTTTTTCTCCTCTGTCAAAGCCACCTCTGGAAACTCTTCTGGGTTGGACACCGCCTGCGACACTGATGGAAGCTTGGGAAAAGGAAGGTGATGCTTCCTGCAGAAGGTGCTGGGGTGCACACGGCAGGTGGGGATGCCAAGGGGTGCAGGCCCACCTCAGGCCACAGGTGCCCCCCATACTTCTCGGGCCGTCTTCCCTTTCTGTGTCTGCCCCCACTTCCCTCATTAGCTGGCTGGCTGCATTCCCAGGCCCCCTCTCACTGCCCACCCCCTGTTAAAGGGCTGAGATCACTCTGATCTTGAGCAAATAACTCCCCAGCTTAGCTTCCCCTTTGTAAGGTGCTAGTGATCAGGGCACTCCCCGCTCCCCCAGCCGTGGTGAGGTTCTAGGACCCATTCATTCCAGGCACAAACTGGGCACTGGGCATGGCTCAGTCCCCTGCTTCCCCAGGTGTTCTGAGGCCCTGCTTCCCAAGCCACCCTTCTGCCTCATGCTTTGCTCTTTTGGTTCCAGATATTCCTTCTGCTGCAAAGTGTGATCTGAAGAGGAGGCCAGATAGGCAAAGTGAGGGTCTTTCCTTGCTCCCACATCTTTCCTGGTGGGCAGAGGCTTCCCACTTTCATGGCTCGCTGCTTGGGGCCAGGATGGGACAGGTGGGGGCATGGCTCAGTGTGGCCCTCCTCCTCGTGGGCACTGCTGAGCTCAGCCACTGAGAGATGGCAATGGGGACTACTGCTGTTCCCGTGCACCCATTCCAGGAGCCAGCGGGTGAGAGGCCAGTGCTCTCTGCCTGTCTCCATGCCTGCTGCCCGCCCCGCACAGGGCCCTCCCAGCAATGGTTTTAATGGATCACTTTTCCCTGAGCTGCTCCCGGAGGCTGCGGGGGCGGCTTCCCCTTGCCTTGAATCTTCTGGAGGATGCAGCCTGGCTAAAAATAGCTTCAATTACTGTGCTCCCACCCTGGAGTGGAGGAGGGGCCTGGGGGCTGCGGGGGTGGGCGCACTAGCGGGAATGTGACAGAAGCCTGGAGGGAGTTCCCTGAGAGGAAACAGAGAAGCTGCAGTGCGGCAGGTGGGAAAGGGTGCGTTTTGCAAAAGGGAGCAGGGCCCTTCCTTAACCTGTTTCTCTCTCGCCAGGCTCCCGGCCTCTTTGCTGGGAACTCTCTGGAGCAGTCTTGGTGGGGAGGTTGACTCCACCACTGTTCTGCATGGAGGGTAACCTGCCCCGTGAATTATGGCACTCGGGCTCCTTCTAGCACAGTCTGGAGGAGACCTTCACCCCCACCCCAACACTTCAGGCAGAGCCTTGCCCCCTGAGATCCCTCCCATAAGCTCTTTTGCTTGCAGGCAGGTCAGGCTCTAGGCAGAGGCGTTGCATCTGGGGTTATGCCCCCCTGTTCCTTGTATGCTCCTCATCTGAAAACCAGTGTGACAGCAAACACCCAACCACTTGAAGCAAGACACTTCTCTTCTGTCTGGAGAGCACATCAGCCTCCCTGTCACTGCCTGCTCCCCTGATGCTGCGTAGGGTGCCCACCCCACAACCATTCCTTAGAGCAGGGCAAGACTGTTGTGAGGCTCTGGAGGCCCTGAGCAGTGCAGGACCCAGACCTTCCAGACAAAGGGGCTGGTTAGGGGGCCTAGAGGCTCCAGGGGGCTCATGGGAGGAATCCGCTGGTGGTGGGGGTCAGGGTGCACGTAGGCTGCTGAGTCTTGTCTAGGGACGGTGATCCCACCAGTGCTCCCCATCCTGCCATTCCCATCTTTACCTTAAGACCAGGAAAGAGCAGGGCTGGAGGGAAGGTCCAGGGTCCCACAAAAGAGGGGCGTTGTGATAGTCTCTGAGCGCACAAAGCCAACAGGATGTCCCGTTGTGGGACTAAGCCTTGCAGCAAAGAAGGGGGGGCCCGGGGGAGCCCACCCCTCATCCCCAGTTTCCTCATCTCCAGGGGGCTAGCCTAGGTGCTCTCTGAAGTGCCTGACAGCACCTGGGGCTGTTTGGAACCAAGAGGCCAGTGCAGGCTTAGAGAAAACAGTGATGGCCCTGTCCTTAGCAGCCCCCACCTCCACTGAGCACCCACAACTCTCACAGTGCACTATGCTGTGTGTCACCTTCACAGTTGAGGCTCCATGAGGAGAACTGCCTTGTCCAAGGTCATACAGCTGGCACGTGACAGCTGGACATTGGAATTCACCACTGCCAGACAGCAGCACTTATTTTTCTGTTTCTTCCTCTTCTGAACATAGGGTCTGGGGGACCCAATATGCTTATGGGGGTGACTCAAGGTGGGATGCATAGGTATAGGTACCAGTATGAGACGTCCCCTGCAGTTGCAGCCCCACCCAGAGTTGGCTCAGGTCACAAAAGCATCATCTGGGGCCCAGGGGCCCTGGAAAGTGACCGTGCTTGCAGCAGGTTGGGAGAAGAGGAAGGGGTATGACCTGTGTGGGAGCAAGACCAGCACCAGCAATAAGGACGACAGCTCCACTCCCAATGCGCTGTTCCTATGGAGAAACCAGGAACAGCACAGATACCCAGTGACTGCAAAATTGAGAAGTCACCTGCAGCCACACAGGCTGTAGCGTGGGGTGAAGAGAACAAATGGCAGGGCACTGCATCTAATTCAAAACCCCTGAGTACTGACTTTGTGGACAAAAGAGCCAAACTGATTCACTGGAAGAAAGATAGCCCTTTTAACGAGTGGTGCTGGAAGAACTGGCTCTGCACATGCCGAAGAGTAAAGTTGGACCCATATCTTTTGCCATGCACTAAACTAAATTCAGAATGTATCAAGGATCTAAATATTAAAATAGAAACACTAAATTTACTGATAGAGAAAATAGGTAAAAATCTCGAAGACATAAGTGTAGGCAAAGATTTCACGAACAAAACCCAGACTACAAGGGAAATATTTCAAAGAATCAACAAATGGGATCTCACCTTATTAAAAAGCTTTTGCACAATGAAAGAAATTATCAACAGAGTAAAAAGACAACCAACAGAGTAGGAAAAAAATTATGGCTGGTTGTCCCTCACACAAAGGATATCTATCCGAAACAAATTGAATTGAAGAAAATCAGACCCCAGGTTGGGGATATAGCTCAGTGCACAGCTCCTGCCTGACAAGTGCAAGGTCCTGAGTTCAATTCCCAGTACCAGGGGAAAAGATCAGATCCCTTTCCCAAATTCAAAGACCCAGTCCAAAAATGGGCATCTGAGATGAGTACACACTTCTCAGGTAAAGAAATACAAACGACAAATAAATACATGAAAAAATGTTCAACATCACTGGTCACCCAAGAGATGAAAATTGAAACAACACTGAGATTCCATCTCACCCCAGAAACAATGGCTGTCATCAGGAAATCAACTGATAATAAATCCTGGCAGGGTCGTAGAGAATGGTGGGAATGTAGACTGGTGCAACCACTGTGGAAATCCGAGTGGAGATTCCTTTAAAAACTAAGATTAAAAAAATTGTAAAAACAAAACAAAACTAGGATTAGAGGTCCCATTTAACCCAGCTATTCCCCTTCTAGGTATAAGAACTAAAAACATCATGTATATGATGTTCTTCTAGGTGTAAGAATTAAAAATACCGTGACATATGTGTACCCATGTTTCTAATAGCATGATTTATAACAGCTAAATCTTAGAAACAACTTCAGTGGCCATCAACCAAGGACTGGATAAATGTGAGGTTTTAAAATTATGGAGTACTACTCAGTCATAAAGAAGGATGAACTGGAGGGTTTTTTTAGGTAAATGGATGCAACTCAAGAACATACTTGTAAGTAAAATAAATCAGACCCATAAATGTGAACATTGCATTGTGAAAAACTGAACGAATAAATAAGACCCAAAATGTACAATAGATACTATAAATTGGGAAGAAACGATTCAAAGAAAAAGACAAATGTGACAGAAGAAAGGGGAAAGGAAGAAAGAGAAAAAATATATATACGCAAGATAGGGTAGTTATACAGCTAGTTTCTCTTAGTTCATTGGAAAGAAAGGTTTGTGTTAATATTGTTTGGACTCGGTGTCATGCCTATACCTTGTACTCTGAACAGTTACTATGAGGACAACCATATGCAGTGCACTGATTATTGTCACTCTCTTACCAACTTGTTTTGAAATCACTTTATTGTTATTTTTATTTTTTTCTCTTTAAAATTAAAGAAAAGAGCTCAAAGTAAAAGTAAGCAGCGTCATTCCAGGATATATATAAATGACAGAACCAAGCCAAGGTTTGTGACACTTGGGCTGGCAGGGGTTGGGGGAAGGAGGCAGTTGGACTTCCCACCTGGGACCCTCCCCCTCCCATCCCACCCTTGGCAGTGCAGGGGAGAGGTGGGCGGGAGTGGCAGACTCAGATCCCAGGCCTCGTGAAGCCCACAGTCTGGCAAGCTCAGCTCCTGTTCTTGGGCTGCTTGGTAGGTCACAGGTGTCCCTTACACTGGTACCCATGGCCCCACAGGTGCTCTTTTACATTAATCATGTGTTATAGTTAAACAGATAAACATGAAGTTGATTGAGCTTCCGCTCCCTGGAAAATAAATCCCACCCCGTGAGTGGCTTCAGGCGCTGAGCTCGTCCCATCCTTATTCTGCCGCCTTCACCCAGAAGGAGCCTCAACACCAGGTCCCTGCCCCTACTCTCCAGGATCCCATCTCAGCTGAATGTCCCAGAAAGTCCTTCTCACTCACCAGATTCAAACTGGGCCTGGAGCGCCAGAGTGGGAGCTCTGGAGGGCCAGGAGCATGGAGAAGATAAAAGGAAAAGAAGTAAGGGCCTGGCCAAGTTCCCTGCCCTGGCCCTGTGCTCTTCAGTACGTTACCAGAGGACGCAGAGAACGTGAGGTAACCGGTCCGCTCTGTTCATTCACTTTGGGGACTCAACCTAATAAATGTCACTCTGTTCATCTGTCCATCCATCCATTCATCCATCTAAACAATCAGCCATCTACCCATCTGTGGTGGACAGAATAATGACCCCTGAAAGATGTCTGCATCCTAGTTCCCAGAACCTGTGATTATGTTACTTAACATGGTAAAGAGCAATTAAGGGTACAGATGGAATTTAGGTTGCCCATTGTCTGGAGTTAAAGTAAAGAGATGATCTTGAGTTGTCTGAGTGTGTCCAATGTAATCACAAGAAGATAAAAAGAGTCAGGGAGATGGCAGTGAGAGAAGGACTTGGCCTGCTACAGTGGCACTAAATAGGAAGGCAGGAGGCCACAATACCAGGAAAATCAGAAGGCCCTAGAAGTTGGAAAGGCGGGGAAGTGGGGATGCTCCTTTAGATTCTCTAAAGATCTGCCAGTATCTTCATTTTAGCCCAGAGAGACCTGTTCAGAATAAATTTGCATTGTTTCAAGCCACTAAGTTTGTGGTACTCTCTCTCTTACAGAAGCTATGGGAAACAAAACAATGTCTTACCACCCAACCCACCCTGCAACTAACCACCCGCCTATCCATGCATTTAGCAGATGATCATTGAGTGTCTCATCATGACAGCTGTCAAGCCATGAAAGAGAACCATGGTCTCCCTCCATCCAGCAGGACAGGCAGATGCAGGGTTTCAGTCCAGGATCCTCAATGATAAGATGGTGGGACGAGAGGCATCTGGGAAAGATTATGCGAGGATCTATGGCATGTTGGCTCTTGGTGGCAAAAATAAGACATGGAGCATTGCAAGACCCTTGTGAGTCTCCACAACTAGCTCCTTCCCAAAGGGTGTCCACTGGGAGCCACGGTCCCTCCCTCTGCCCTCATCCTAGAGGAACCCAGAGAGGGTACTGGTCAAGGTGGAGAAACCTCTGTTGAAGACTACCTGCTCAGGTCCTGGCACACGTGACCCCATGGCCATTGCCACTTGGAAGATGCAAGATGGTTACACTCTGCAAATGGTAAAGCAAGCTGCCATGGTCAGCATGATTATTGGAGTTGAGAGGTGGAGTTCCTGGCACTTAGCCCAACCGTGCAGGAAAGGACCAGTTTCTAGCACTGCCCCGGAAGTGCAGGCCTGGACATGCCAAGCTATAGCTTTAGAGGGCAGGCTGCACCCTGTGATTCTGGGTCCAAGAGCTGCTCAGAATCTGGTAGGCCACAGGCAGAGCCCCACCAAACCCAGCTCAAGTTACAGTCTTCCAGGAACAACTTGTACCTTGGCATGGCTCTGAGAAGGAGCTGAGAAGGTGTTGCCCATCCTGGCTCAAGCTCCCCATGGGCAGGACATGTGTCTGACCATGTACAGCGGATGTCGTAGCCCAAGAGTGTGGCCAAGCAGCTGGCTCAGACGAGGCTGTGGCGGAAGGGAAAGGAAGGAACAAGGAAAAGGGTTCAGGTAGAATTTCAGGCCTGACCGCCTACAGCAGGCTGGTCAGGATCTTCCCCATCTCCTTGCAGGGCCCTACACTAGGGAATAGAATGACAAGGATGCTCCATCCAATAGCTGGGTTATCTAGATGCGAATTCTGGCTCTGTCCTTATCCTTGAAATGTCACTTTGCTTCTTTAGACCTGTTTCTCCTTTTGAAAAATGGAACAATACACAGTAGCTCCCGCTGTTTAACACACACAAGCCCGGGGTGTGTGCACAGAGTTCCTTTGCCTTTCATCCCATCCATGATTCTGAATGAGTAAACTGAGGCTTCAGGAAGAAGCCAGACTGTCTAAGGACACAGACAGTCCTTAGACAGGGATCAGCAGAGGCAGGTTGTACCCAGCAGGGCTGACATGACCACAGTTCATGAGAAATGGTGGAAGCCGAGCTGGGGCAGCTGCCTACAAGCACTGAGATTGCTGTGTGTTCAGCTGTTGGTCACTCCTTCCTGCCTCACTGAGCATAAGGGAACCCCTTTCCCATCCCCAGTCATCATTGTCCTTCTCCCAGCAGCGCTCCTTGCCAGCTCTGGGCCACGGAAAAGCATCACATGGAAGAATTCTCTTGTCCAGGCAATGTCCCCTCCCTCCAGGTGTGCAGCACCTTTCTAGAGGATCTTCCGGAGGTGGAAGCTCTGCTGAGAGCTGACGATCCCGGCTTCCGGTGACAGCTTGGAGCTGGTGCACAGAATGCACAGAGGATGTTTGCTGGGTTGATGCCCCTGCATCCTCAAGGGGATTCTGTCTGGGCTCTCAGGCTGGGGACGGGATAAGACAGTCAGCACTGGGACAAAGTCCAGGTGCCACATCTGCTACTCAAGGCTCAGGGACCTTGGGCAGTCATGCACCTGTTTGTCCTTCTACTCCTCTGTCACCCACCCTCTCTCCATCCAACACACACGTGCCATGACAAGGACTGTGCGGGCCACCATGGGGAATGACAACGGGTGAGGTCCCTCCCTCAAGGTCAGCAAGGTATAAGCCTGTGGCAACGGAATAGAACAAAAGACGGCAAGTGGGGCATTGGCGAGAACAGTGCCCCACCGCTGCCCTGCGCAACGCAGCACGGTTGGCAGCCTGGGCTGCAGGTCAGGAGCACCTGTGTGTGCACGTGTCCCAAAGATCCAGCTCTCTAGAAAGCCCCCTGTCCCTCCATTAATTGCCATGCAGTGAAGTCATGTGTTTGCCAGGAAATATGTGGGTACCTGTGACAGGGCTGTGAAATACTGGGTTATTACCCAGCTCCAAAGGCAGTCTCGCCCCCCACAACTCCTAGCCCTGACCTGCATGCAGTTGTCTCATCTTTGGCAGGGCCAGCATCATGCTGCAACACCAGAGCAGATGTTTTACTGAGACCCACTCCTGCCAGCTGGCCAGGTAACCCCGACCTAGCCTTTTGACCTCTCTGGACTAGGGGTGCCATCCTGAGGAGCTTGCACTGTTGGGCTTCCAGCCCTGAGGGAAACAGTGGAAGGTTTTTTTTTTTTTGCTCTCTCTCTCTCTCCCATATTGGAGATTGAATCCAGGGCCTTTGTGCTGACCTACATCCCCAGCCCTTTTTAATTTTTATTTTTGAGGCAATATCTTGCTGAGTTGCTAAATGGCTCAGGCTGGGATAGGACTTGAGATCATCCTGCCTCAGCCTCCTGAGTGCTGGGACTTGGCCCAAATGAAAGAGGCTTTTCATCCCAAAACAGAACCAGCAGAGGAAATAGGTTAGGAAGGGAGTGGCCAGTACTCCTCTAAGCAGGTTCTTCATGAGGAGGCCCCATAGCTTCAGATCAGACCTTCCTTCTTCTCCAGGCCCTGCTTGTTGGGATGAAGAGACCCATCGTGTTTAAGACAAGGGGCAGTGCATGTGCCTCTGCCCACCCTGCCGAGCTTCTCTGTAGACCCTAGATGTCTTCACAGCTGCCACTCACCCTCCCCAGCCCCCATCATTACCTCCAGCCAATTGCCCAGAACACAGAGGCTGCCAGGACTGCTTCCTCTCCACCTGTGCTTGCAAACAGCAGACTCCACCTCCAGAACCTCACACGTGCTGTTTTGCCACAGGGAATTGTGTGCTCTTACCTGGCTCAAGCCAAAGGCCACTGTTTCTGGGGGGCTTTCCAGGACCCCATACTTTGTGCCAGAGTATGGCACAAAGCCATACTCTCTGTCCATACCTGCCCCAACACTGCAGGCTGCCACTGACCATACGTTGTTTAAATTTATGCCCTCTTCTGAGAGGTGGCTCCCTAAGGGCAGGCTCAAGGCCCCCAGCATCCCCTGGGCTCTGTCAAGGACCGTTAAGAGAGCCCTCAACCTTCTGTCCTCTGCCAATCCTACTCCTGAACACCGCGGGACACTCCCTGTGAGAGCTAAGCAGAAGGGGACATCAGCCCCTGCCTCCTCGCCCTTCCTTCCTGGACTCTGCCCCTGGCCTGGGAAGCCCACACAGCTTCCTTAGGGGCTGCTAGGGCTCTGGTCATCTACCTCTTCTCTTCTGAGCTGTCTTTGGCAGGAAAGTTGGTGGGGGGGTTGGAACTGGAAAAGGGCTGGAGATTAGGAACTTCAGCAGGAGATCCCTGAAAGGCAAGTCCTCACCCCAGGTCTCTGTCTCTGAAGCCTGTGAGAGAAGCAGAAGGCAGGTGGGGTGGCGCTAAGGGAGATGGCAGAGACTGGTCCTCAGTCCAAATCCAGGTCACTCCCAGTCTGCTAGGCAGCCGCTCAGTAATTAGGGGCCAGCAGGATGTGGGCAGGCGGGTGGCAGGAAGCCTAATTGTCTGATTTTTCAGGTAATTAACAGGCAGTTGTCTGGCTGGTCCCTATGGGGCCCAGCATCCACCACCTCATCCCCTGGGAAGCCCTAGCTCCCTAATAAGGCCAATTACTGAGTGGTGCCTAGACCCTCATTAGCCACCTGGAAAAGTCACATGGGACTGGCACCAGGGGGCAGAGCTCAGCCAACCATGGCAGGAGCTGCACCACCCTCTCACCCTGTCGGAGTTGGGATGCAGGCTGCAGATCTGTGCTTCTGCCCACTGGGGGCCTCTGGGACTGACTCTTTACCTCTCCTTCCTGAACAGCATCCTCCTGTTGCCACCTTCCAGGTGTGTGACCTTGGGTACATCGCTGCCCTGTCTGGCCCTTTATTTTCCAAATAAGAGATGGTGGGCATAAAGTTGAGGTGCACAGGAGGTGCCCTCCTACAAACATGGAGTAGGGGTGCTCACCTTTTGCCCCAAAATGCCAGTTCCTCATTTCTGAAGACAGGGAGGCCACAGTGGGGGACAGGTCTGAAATCACCATCGGGTCAATTTCTACTCTGCAGGTTTACCCTAAGGATTCACCCAGCCTTGAGGGATCTAGGATGGGTTAGCAGGCGGCAGCCATGCTAGGTCCGGGTGCTCTAGGACCAGTTCAGAGGACCTGAGCTAGTGGAGGAGGCGAAGGAGGAAATCCCAGGAAATGAAGGGATTCTGACCTGGGTGGACCCTGATAGCCTCCCACTCCCTGGATGCTGTGGAACACCCAGGGACAGTGCCCCCACTGCCCAGGCGGCCACATGAGGCAGGAGCCCACTGCTCCTTTGCCCAGGAAATCAAGGGAGCATTGCACCCTGGGATATTGGGTTTTTTGGACTTCTGCAGCTCCATTTTAAGAATTCTGTGACCTAATCGCATGCTGACAAATTCTATACTGTTCTGGCTGCAGTCATCATCAGCTAACACCACTTTGATCCTGCTGCCAGCCTAGAATCTGAGTCAAGGTATCCAAACTATGTCTCCCAGGAGTCCCTGGCTCAGAGACTGGGGGTGATGCTTGAGGCAGGTGGCAATGGGAATCTTGATGGTGGGGAATCAACCAGAGTGGCTCAACTTTGATCTCACATGCAGTATTAGTAGCTTCCTTCTTGTATATGCTAGGCATGCACAGAGACCTTGCCCCCATATTTGCATTTTGTCCATGTAAAACCCTGAGAAAACCCTGAGAAGACCCTGACGGTCCCATTCTATGGACAAGGGTGCTGTTTAAGCCTGAGACTGAACAACTTGTTTCCACCAAGCCACCAGAAATATAGGTTTCCTAGCCATAAAGAAAAGCGTGCGTGTGTGTTGCTGTGTGTGGCGTATTCATCACAGTTCGTTTCATTGAGTCCTGAAGGCTGCTGCAGCGGCAGCTGAGGAGCTCCAAGTGGGAGGACAGGTGTTCAGGGCAGGTATGGGTTCCTGGATCGCCCCCGCCCCCATGGTATGAGTCTCAGCTCCGGGCCAAGGTTCTAGGCCCTCTCCAGTCATACTTTCCACGCCCAATTCTCCCATCTGGTTTCTCCCATCTTTCTGTTCTCAGCCCCGTGCAGGCAGACATTTGGGCACAAACCCACACAGCACCAGAGGAGAAGCCAGAGGCGGAGCAGGCAAGCAGGAATGAGAGGCCAGTGGGCCAAGGAGAAGGGTACAAGGGGGAAGCTTTATCACAGGCTCCTCTGTTCTCATCTCCCACAGGGCCTGGTCATGGACAAGCCTCAGGCCACCAGCCCACCAGGGCCATGACCCAAGAGGGCCCCCTCTCCCCACAGAAACACAGGAAGATTCAGCCAAGAGGACAGTCAGGCATGTATGAGGGGGGAGGGGTTGGACAGTGAGAGAACCCCTGGGGGACAGGAAGGGTGAAGTTTGGAGCCAACAAGGAAGATGGGGACCAGGGGGCTGCCCTATCTGGCCAGGCTCTGAGGCCTCTGGAGTTTGGCTGTGAGAGTCCCTGTCACCTCCTCCAGCTGAGCTATTAATACCCGCCACGACCCACGCACCCTTGCTGGGAGGACGCCGAGTTCCCAAGGGGCTAAAAACGGTCTGGGATGGGGGTAGCCATCTCTCCTTGCTCTCTTCTTGTCAGAGGAGCTAGCTGAACTGGACGGTGGCCCAGGCCAGAGCGGAGGCACAGAGGTTGGCTGAGCCCGGGGAGCGGCCAGATGGGAGCAGAAAGCACTCCCCTAGCACAGTCCTTCCTGCTCAGAGGCCTGAGGAGAGCTTGCTGCTGCTTCCTGCAAGGGGATAGGGGTGGGAACCCTCCAGGGTCTCCCGACTCCCTGCCACCATCCAAGCCTTCTCTTCCCTTCAAATCTGGGTTTGGCCCTCCCCAGGCTTCAAAGGGGCAGGAACTGGGCAATGAGGGCTTCCAGGAGAGGGGGAAAGTGGGCTCCAAGTAAAGACTTGGAGCTTCTGGTGGAAGCCGGGCTGCCTGCAGCATAGCCATCCGGTTTCCAGTGTGAAATATGGTTTATTCACAGCGTTCTGAGGAAGAACTACTGGTGGATCCATTTTTATAGATAAAGAAACTGAGGTCAGTTGTCTCTCCAAACACAGGGCTAGATAAACCCAAACCCTCCCCTGGGTTGCTTCCTGTTATAAACCTTTGCAAAAGATTTTCTGGCTGGTTTGGGGGACCCATGAAATAGGTATTTTCGTCCAGATGCCCTGGGTATCATAAAATCCCAGGCCCAGGGGCTACCTTGACCACTAGTGAGGTGGTTGTGTGGCACCTGTCTCCTGCACAGAGGCCAAAGCCCTGCCCAGAGTCAGCAGCTACTTCTTCTCTGTTCCTGTGCCTCATGTCACCTCCAGGCCTGTGCTAGTCTTCTGGACTCAAGGCCACCCAAGGCCACCTGCTCTATGCTTTCTTGTGACACATGCTCCAAGGTCCACACACAGACCCCAGAAGAGTGCACACATGTCCAGGGGATTCCAGACGAGATTGTGGCTGAGAGGCCCCCTGTACCGGAAATCCTGACAGCTGCATGGTTAACGGAGCCCAGGCAATGAGCCCTGACCCAGGGTAGAGAGCAGCTGTGTCAGGTGTCCTGAGAAACTGGGGTGGGGTGGGGTAGAAAGGGCTGGAGCCAAGGGCAGTTTGCCTGTGGTTAGCAAGGCTGTCAACACCTCCTATATTGCCAAGGCAGAGAATGACTGAGGGCTGCAGGAAGGATCCTGGAGGTCAGAGGGGGAAGAGGCTAGTCTCTGGCCTGGCCTGGCCTGGAGGGACTGGAGGGGCCCTAGCCTGAGGAGCCTGGCTGAGGGGATAGCTGGGCTTGTTCTGTGGGGCAGTAAGTCTTATTGTGAAGGCCTGAGGGGGTAATGGGCCCTGTCTCGAGGAGTCTGAGAAGGTAGCAGGTTTAGTCCTGAGAGGTCTACAGGGTAGGGAGCCCTGTCCTAAAGGGTCTGAGGGGTGTCCATCCTTGTTCTTAGGGATGTGAGGGAGTAGCAGACCTTGTCCTGAGGGTCTGAGGAAGCGGCACATTTGTAATAGGCTAGAGGAGACCTGGCCTGGCCTGCGTGACATCCTGATGTCGGGACAGGCCTCAGGCTGTGGGGGCTGGTAGAAAGGACATGTTTCCTAATGGTTGGTGGGGAGTGTGAGGTAGGGGGGTGTCTCAGCAACACTAAGGTGCCCCATCCAGGAAGCGGGGTGATTTAGACCTTCCCCATCCTCACTTGTGTGCTAAGGTGGGGGGGAAGCTGGCCAACCTCAGAGTCTGAGTTTGGAAGGACTGTCCAGGGCAGGCCCAGGTTTGCTGCCACCTCCTCCCTGTATCTTTGCTCCAGCCACCCTCGGTTCCCCTAAGGCCCTGGCTCAGAGTGCACACTGGCTCCTGGCAGTGCTCTCTCCAGACGTGAGAGGCACTGTATCCCTACCTGTGGGCTGAGCCTGGAGCACTAAAGCCCTCCGTGTCTCAGAGCCCTCCCACCAGCAACACTTTCCTCTTTCTTCTTCTACCCTCCTCGCAGCACTGCTTTTCTCCTGGGCTCTGTCTTAGACCCCCATGCCTGGTCCTCCCTTCTCATCCCAGCTCTCCCTCCCACTCAGGCAAAGACTCCAGCTGCCCTTTTTATGTATTCATTTATTTATTTTTATTGGTACTGGGGATTGAACTCACGACCTTGTGCTTGCCAGGCAGGCACTTATGCCACTGAGCTAAATCACTGGCCCCTTCCAGTTGCCCTCTTTGCTCTGTCTCTTTTCTTCAGTCTCTCTGCTCTCTCTGGTTTTATCTAAATTCTTCCATCCAGACTTAGACCTGGCTGTCCTCGAACCACCTCTCTGACCTTCCATCTCTGCAGGTGCCCCGTGGGTCCCTGTCCTCCTCTCTAGCTCTGAGTGGCTCCTCTGATCCAGTCTCAGATTGCTCCTGCCTATTGCTTGGGATCCTCCCTGCTGCCCAGGTCACTGCTCAGACATCTACTCCAAGCTTTGGCTCACTGGACCCAGAAAGAGCTTGGGCAACGCTTGTCTCTGTGCTGGCAAACTGCTATGCTTCCTTGCCAGAAGGCAAGGAAGAAACAGGGCAGGAGCTATATGCTAGATTGTCCCTTGGAGGGCTTAATGGCCTTGGGCCTCCCTTTGCTCAGGCCACCGATGGCTGTGCGTCCCTGGATGACTTTCTGAGCCTCAGTTCCTCTTCTAAAGAGTGGGGCCTACAGCCTTTAGCCTCCTTTAGCAGTTGTCAGAGGATTAAATATCACACACATGGAAGACATTTGGCCCTGTGCCCAGTACCCAGTTGTGCTCGATAGGTCCCATTACTGCTGCTGTGACTGCTGTCCTTAGGGCTCCCAGAGTCCGGATGGCAGATAAGAGCTGGCTGGGCTCTGTTGCTTGTCCCCATGTGCACCCTACATCTTCCATCAGTCTTTCCTCTCTGGTCAGTAGACACCCCCACACCTACCTGTCCTCAGAGCCGGTCTGAATTGTACATAGTGATGTTCACTAAATTAATTATTGCTGGCTTGGAGATATATTTTTTAAGAAGACATTTTTCCAGAGGGAAAAACAGTCAGGAGCTATAATTAGTTGGGAAGAGGAAAGAAGAGTGGAGTGTGTGAATCACCAGCCCCAGTGACAGACGGTTAGAGCTGAGCAGAAGTTTCAGAAGCTGCCAGGGTATGGGTGAGTGGGGGTGGGGCAGTGGCTCAGGGATTGTTGGGTGTCCCCAGGCTTGCCCTGAACACCAGATCCAGGATGGACACTTGTAGCTGTCCCAAAGAGTATTTGGCCCCGGGCCCCAGAATCTCTCACCCAGCACGGCATCGGAGCCACACCTTCTAGCTCCTCTCTGCCCAGGCCTGCTCTGACCTTCTCCAGAGCTTCTGCCCAACTCATCACGCCAAGACCAGTGCCAGCCCCGCTGCCATGTACCTGGGCCAATAGGCTCGCAGCTTGGATGAGGAGGGGCCACGATTGCTGCATGGTGACCTAGCACTGGGAGCTCAGCCCACGTGCAGTGCAGCGCCCTGAGGTCAACAAACTGCAGCAGTTTCTCTCCCCATCTGTGCCATAGTCTGCCGAGCTAGGTCTCAGGCAATACTCAGGTCACTGCAACGACCATGACTGGGCTTCACTCTCACTGAGCAAGTATCCTGAGAGGGCACCTGGAAGGCAGGGATGTGGAGGTGGCTCCTGGACCAGGCTGGTGGACTTCACAGGAGAGGGGATGAGAGGGGCTCAAAGGCTAGAAGTGCATGACAGTGGCCTCCCTGCTGGAGGCACTTGAAGTAACTCAGTGTGGCTGAGGGGAGCAGCCCTCAGGAGTGGCAGAGATCAGGGCCAGGGGTTGCTGGAGAAGAGGCTTCTTCGGCTGGGTTAAAATAATGCCCGTTTCCCCCCATGCTTCTCTGGAGCAGCTAAAGGGCATGATCAGCTGGGGTGCATGTGGGATGAGATAACGTGGGGCTCAGGTCCTTGGAAACCCTCTGTGGCTCTTCCAATGTCTGGCCCCACTACCCCAAGGACAGTCAGTGGTCATGGAAGCTGGGTCCACGTTCTTCCTTCCCTTCCTCTTCCCTAACAGAGCTGCCTGCTCTTTAGGTGCGCCACTGGGGCTGTGGCAGTCTGGAGCAGCATGACCTGCAAGTGAGAGGCCAGGTCCTCAGGGAGGGATGCTTCCTCCCTAGGGAGAGAGTGCTCTCTTCTAACCTCAGACCAAATTAGCCTTCCAAATTACAGGCTGCATTTCCTCCAAATCGGAGATGGTTAAGGCTGAGCTCTCCTTCCTGCTTCCTGTTCAAGCTGGGCCATTCGCAAGGACCTAGATCACATCAGGAAACAATTCTGGACACATGTACCTCCCTCCCCCCAGTACAAGGATCCCCAGATCCCACACCCCAGAACTGAGCACTTGGGGGCAAACCTATGCCCTTCTGGGGTCTGATAATGAGCCTAGAGCCAAAACACCGGTCAGGGCTAGCCCTGAGTTTGAAGGCATTTATTTATTTATTTATTCATTCATTCAACAAACACTTTGTGAGTATGTTCTCTGGGCCAGACAGTGCGCTGAGCCTCTAGACTGAGTGGCAATGGAGGTGGCAGTCACAGAGACAGGCAGGGACAGGATAGAATGAGCAGGCTCTGTCAGGGAGTAAATGGTGGCTTTGAGAAGACCTGGTGAGGTTAGGGAAGGTTTCCTGGAGGAAGAGGCAAATGCACTGAGACCAAAGGATGAAGGTGCCCTTACCTAGGCAGAGAGAGGAGAAGATGATTCTAGGAAGAGCACAGAGTACAGATCCCAGGAGCGGAGAGTGAGACCTGTCACAGCAGCAAGAAGTGGGCAGAAGCACTGGTCCACCCAGATCAGAGGACCTTTTGGCCAGCTATGTGGCAGCATTGCATTGGATTTCCTCCGGACAGGACCAGAGGAGTGAGAGGCGTGTGTGTGTGTGGTGTGTGTGTGTGTCAGCAGGGAAGGGTGTGGGATCTCCCATTCTGACCATGGACCTCAGACCTCTGGAGAAATACTTAGATTTAAAAAAAAAAAAGAAAGAAATACTTAGATTTTCTGAAATTAAAGTATCTTCTGCATTTTTACTAATTGGTTAGAGACTTTAACTGTTTTTATTTTATAAGATGGTTATTCTAAATGTTGAGAATACCTGCAATTACTGTGTGGTGCTGAGTGCTGAAAAGGTAAGGAAACAACCACCCTGAGTTAGCCTCCTTCTTTGTCTCGGGAGGCAGGGCAGGGATAGAGAGGGTGGGGACCTCCCAGCAGCATATAGCCAGTGACCAGCTCCAAGGGCAGGAGGGAGAGGCTGTTAGAGCTGCAACAGAGCACAGGGTACCTGCTGGGGGAGCAGAAGATGGGAGCTCATATCACTTGCAGACCTCCCCCGACACAGAGCTTATTGCTTCCCTGGCTGCCTGCGGGAAGCCCAGGAGCAGCTTGGGCCATCCTTCCCTGAGTCAGGGCTGCTATCCTCTAGTTCCCACTCATGGGTGTCTGTATCCAAACTGTCCCCAGCTCCACCCTCAACTTTCTGGCTTCATTTCCTTTGCCCAAGCTGAGGCTGGGTGGAGGTGATTCTGTGGACAGGACCTCCGAATGCTGGGCTGATCTGTCCTAAGTGCATGGAGCTGGCAGCTGTGTCCATGATGGTTGAGGGCGGGATAGGATGAGGTGGGGGTTCCAGACCATAGCCTCCCCAGCTGGCAGGCAGCACAGTCTGCTTCCTGCATGCCTGACTTACATCCTGATGTCCTCCTGACAGGGCAGAGTCAGGCCTGACCAAGCCGAGGACACAAGCGCACAGGTATTGACAGGTCCAAACAGACAGCTTCACAGGCATAGACAGACAGTAGGGCACCCCACACAGCATGCATTTGCTTGGCTTCTGACCTGGGTCTCATCCTATAGTGTGGATACTGGGCCCTCAGAAATAAATTTGATACAGACCTAACCTCTGCCCTTAGGAGCATGAGGTTTGGATAGGCATGGGGGAGACAACAGAACAAATGAAAAACCCATAACCCTGGACATACTCGAAAAATCAGCTCCAGACTTTGGGATCAAAATCCTTCAGAATCCATCTGGTATCTGGCAGCCAGATTGGGACTGCTCAGACTCACCCCTGACCTCCTGCGTCTTCTTCATGAACTGTGGCTTGTGCGCTGTTCACTTCCACCCTCCTTCCTGCCTCTGCCTGGGAGCTCTCAGCTCCTCTCCCACTTTAACTGCACCAAGAGCTCTCAGATTTTAAGGGTCCTTCTGGCCGTCTGGCCTTTGCCCAGGTTTTTCTTGCTACCTGGAATGTGTTCTGTCTCCTGTCCTCCTGATACTCATGGCTTTGCTGGGCAAGGGCCCGTGGCTCTGACAGATGCTCTGGTGCCTGCCTGCTCCGGCCCCCTCTCCTCCTCAGAGCACCCCGGAATACATAATTAGATCGTCCAGGATGTGCTTTCTTTCTTTTTTTTTTTTTTTTTTTTCCGGGGATCGAACTCATGACTGCCTGCTTGCAAGGCAGGTACTTATGCCGCAGGATGTGCTTTCTTGATTGATATCTGCCTGTGCTACTGAGAGGGGGCTGAGATTTTCTTGGTTGCTGCTATGTCCCATCACCTCACCCATAGGCTGATCCCAGAGCGTGTGCTTAGTAAATACATGCTGAGCACTGAATGCAAGTAAAAAGAAAGAAAGAAAAGAGACCCCTGCTCTTTCTATGAATAAGGAGCCTAAGTTCGGGACACCAGGCTGCTCACAGTGCCAGTGTGTGCACTGTGATGGTGCAAAGGTGGTTGCTGGGTGTGAAACGTAACCAGCTCCCAGCCAGCCCCAGCATCAGTGCACTGGCTGGTTCCGGGACAGCTGTAAAGTGATCAGTGACAGCAGGGACATGTATTGAGAGTTACTTTGGCACAAAATAAGTGAGAAATTTTTTTCAATGAAAAAATATTTGCAGGTGAGAACTCAGGTATGCAAGCAGGTGGAGCCAAGCTTCATTCATCAACAGATCTCTCTCTCTCTTTCTGTCTTTCTCATTCTGGGAATTGAATCCAAGGCTTTTGCACTGAGCTATATCCCCAGTCTCTCCACCCCCTTTCTTTTTTTATTTTGAGACAGCATCTCTCTAAATTGCTAAATTGCTCAGACTGAGCTTAAACCTGCAAACCTCCTGCCTCAGCTTCCCAGACAGCTAGGATTTCTGGCTAACAGGTATTTTTTCATTGTGACTATGTTGCAGGGGATGGCTGAGCACTGAGGCTGTGGACAGACAGAAAAACAGACAGACTGCCTTTGCCAACGTGGGCATCAGGCTGCAGCTGGGAAAAGAAGTAGGCCTGGCCCTCAGCTCTTCGACTGAAGGGAAGGGAAGATTTGCTCTTTTGTGGCCTGTTCACTTTCTGAATACTGCTTCTATCTGCAGAGAGGCACAAGCTGACTCGGTCCTGCAGGACCCTTGGAGCGCCCATCCCTCTGTTGGGGTCCTGTGTCAATGGTCCACACTGTCTGGAGCTGGCATTCAAGAAACCACTGGCTCTTGCATTCCTCTTCTATGCACGCTGTTCCACGGCCTCATCCACGGGATCCAGGCCCCAATTTGTGGCTAAAAGCCACATACAGCTCATGATTCAGAGCAGACCTTCTCTGCTACAGGTCATAGCTCAGTGTCCTGATGGCCAAAGGCTGTGTAATGCGTGAACTGGGATAGGGGTGGGGTGCAGGGCATGGGGCCCTCTGGAGGAATCTGGGACTCACCTTCCCTTAGAATCTCCAAGGCAAGACCTTGCCTCCCTCTTCAGATCAGATCCCCTACCGCCTTTAACAGGAAGGTGACCAGCAGCAGGACAGCCAGCCTCCCTGGGGGTTAAGCCTTTTCCCTACCAGGCATCCTTGGAGTCAAAGGCCCAGGATCCTCAGGGGCTGTGCTGATGAGTCCAGTCCAGGCAGGGAGGGCCCTGAAGGGCACAGACAGACCTTTCCTTGGACACTGGGATGTTTATCAGGGAGATAAGCAGTAGCCAGAGGGCAAGGTTGGGGGAAGGAGCTGTCTGGAGGAGATAACTGCAGTCACCCGAGGGGCAGGGAAGGAGGCAGTCACATCCCTACCTTGGGCCACCTAGACTCCACACCTGCAGGCCACAGACGCACAAGGCTATCTGTGAACAGGTTGCTAAAGCTGTGGTAGGCATGGACATGCTTGTTCTTAGTACTCTGTGTCATGACAGGACACCTGAGATTCTGCTTCACCTATCTACAGACAGAGAAACTGAGGCCTAGAGAGCTGGCTTTGGGCTGCCCTGAGCAGAAGAAGCAAACACAGGGTCCTATCCCTGGCCCAGGAAAGTGCGGTGAGCACCTCCATGGTACAGGGTTACTGGGAACTCACTGTGGGTATCCCCTGTGCCACCTGTGAGTGACTGCTGTGCTCCGCCTCCTGTCCTGTGGACAAGGCTTTGTCCTCGTTTTCCAGTTGGAGACTATGTCCAGAGAGGTGTGGTCACCAGCCCAATGCCATGTCCCTGGAAAGTGACTGAATGGATATCTCAGTAGTGAGCAAACCCATGAACTTAAGCCTCAGCGCAAGCCCCTGGAGCGGATCGGGCCCACACTCAGAACCCCGAGTGTGAGTCTAGCCAGCCTCCTGCCAGGACTGCCAGATGTGCTGGAGCTTCATGAGGAACCCATGGAAAATGACAGCACTCCCTCTGGGAGCTGAGAAGTAGAGTCCAGGCCTAGAATGGAGGGAGGAAGAGGAGGGGAAAAGGCAGGGAGACCCTTACCTGGGTCAGGAGCCTTGTGCATTATGGACACAGGGCAGAGACTTTGGTGGTTCGGGCTTTGGAGCAGGCCAGGCCAAGGGACTCCTGGTCATCCTCAAGCACGGACTCTCTACCCAACATTCAAGGCAGTGAACCTGACCCAGAACCAGCAGGGAGCTTTTCTGGGAAGTATTTCCTACCCCAGGAGCCTTGGAATTCATTTGTCGTCCATCTGGCAATGAGAGTCCTGCAAGAACTGTAAGGGGCCTGGAGCCTTTCTACCCCTGGTCTCTGGCACGCTCTCTCTCCCTCTGACTCTCTCTGTCTCCTTTCTTTTTCTTTCTTCTTTCTTTTTTTCTTTTCTTTTCTTTTCTTTTTTTTGAAACAGGCTTTGTTATGTAGTTCAGGCTGTCCTTGAATTTGCAGAATCTTTCTGCCTCAGCCTCCCCAAGGGCTGCAGGAACTACCATGCCTGCTGGCACGTGACCACTTTTCAGGAAGTTCTGGTTCTCTCTCTGTCTCTCTGTCTTTCTCTCTGTCTGTCTGTCTGTCTGTCTGTCCCTCTCTCTCTCATCTTTTTTAGTAATGGTGGTACAGGGGCTTGAGCCCAGGGCTCTCACAATGAGCTAAAGCTCCAACTACTTTTTCCTTTTTAATTTGGAGACAGCCTCTCACAGAGTTGCCCAGAGTGAGCTTGAATTTCAACGCTTCTGTCTCAACCTCCCAGACTGCTGGGATTACAGGTGCCTGCCCCCATGACCAGCTTCTGGATCTTCTTTATCCTGAGCCGCACTGGGAAGGGACAGGTCCTGGATCTCAAAAGGAGGCTATCCTAGGGCCTATCAACAGAACATCATGCAGAAAGGAACGCGCAGGGGCTGTTAGACAGGGGACAGCTCTCCCACACCAGCACCCCAGGAGACTCTGACACCTGGACCAATGTTTTCTGAAATCTGGTCAGGGACTCCTTGCCCCCATGAGGTCGAGTTCTTTGGAACACAAGGGTGCAGAAGGCAGGTGCCAGGCTCCAAACCTCAGGGCACGCGTACCTGGCTACCCCGAAAACCCAACACCAGGCCCAGGTACCCTTCTTAAAAAGTCCCACCCTCGCCAATTGTTTTACAGGTGGGTGGAGGCATTGCTGGCTGCCGGCACCTGGACTGGGCAGTTCCAGAGTCTCAGAGGACAGACCAGGCAGATGACAATAATACTGTAAGCAAAAGAAACCCTTCTGATCCGGCACTATCCCAGACCGGCAAGCTCAGCGTCCCAGCCTGCTGCCATCTAATTACTCCTCACAACGCTGTGAGGTTTGCACAGTTTATAATCTTCACGGTGCAGCTGAGAAGCTAAGATCCAGAGATAGCTAGGTGTAGTGGTGCGAGCCTGTAATCCAGCACCTGGGAGGCTGAAGCAGGAAGATGGCTCTGAGTTTGAGGCCAGGCTGGGCTGCATAGTGAGTTCAAGGCCAGCCTGAATTACAGTGTCTCAAAAAACAAAAATCAAAAGCAGAGAGATTACCCCCTTGCCCAGTGTCACAGGACATCTTGAATTCTCGTGCCCAGTGCCTACCCTCACAGGGATGGAGACACTCTGAATTTGTCTCACTCATAAGCCTTCCCCTGGCAAAAGACTCAGCACCAAAAGGATCCTCATAGAGGATGCTGGGAGACCTGTGAGGCTTGCCACAGGACCCCAAATGGGAGCACCTGGCAGGTGGCACAAAGAGCGGTCCCAGCCTATCCCAGCAGGGAGAGCGCTGCAGCCACTGATCAGTCCCACCTGTGTAACACACGCACTGTGGGGACAAAACCTGTGGTGCCACTGGAATCACAGGGGACAACTAGCTGTCCACATGCTGGGGGCGCATAGCTGAGTCCAAGGGCCTCCCTCTGCATACCCTCATATGCCTGCACACACACATGGACCTTTACGGGGAGACTCTGTGGGCACAGGAGAGTGACTGGGCCTTGGTACCAGGTGTAGTCCTGGGCCAGGCAGCAGCAGCCTGGGGGCTTTGGCTCTGTAGCTGCAGTAGCCTCTTCTTCCTTCTGTGTTCCTTTCCCCTGCTTGCATCTACCTCCCTGTCACCTCCGACTTGCTGCCTTGGTCACATATGGTGACCACTCCCTTCCCAGAGTCCCACATGGCATCTGTTTGGGGGCAGGTGGTTTCAGACTCACTTCAGTTGTACTTCCAGCCTGGCTTGGGCTGAACATGGACAGGACGGACAGATGAGCCACGGGCCTTGGGGCCCCGTCCTTCATTAGCAGACCTGTGCCTGGTCACGGTGTGGGAGGATGCCAGAGCAGTGGCACCAGAGGACGGAGAGGGATGAAAAGGTGGATGGAGACCCAGGGGCAGGGCTGCTGCGGCACAGACGTGGCCTTCCAGGGCATGTCGTGGCCCGATGCACCTCCATCTCTCCCCTGGCCAGCACCTGCCTACGGCCCTGGTAACTAAGGTGAGAGAAGTTAGACAGCTTCTGGCACAGGATTCCTGTGGCCCAGGGCCAGACCCAACATTGTGCCAGGCTCAGTTTCTCCATCTGCTAAATGGGGCAACACGATGGCACACTGCAGGGAAGGTCCACAGGTACCACCCAGACCAAGGAGACAGCCCCAAGCACTGCTTAGCCCAGCCAGGCCCTTCTCACCTCTGCAGCGCTCAGCACTGTCTTCCTTAGACAATAGATGTGGAAGCTGGCTTGCCTAAGGCTATTCACCCAGAGCATCAGGTTTGACTGGGTCTAAGTGGAGAGGGCCTCCAGGACAGGCCCAGAACAGGGACTACTGGACCCTGTGGGGACCAGAGGAGGCCCCACTTCACCACCTTCATGGTACCAGCACGCCAGGGTCAACTCAGGTCTGCACATCTTAGTTTGAGAGAATTCCAGCCTGCCACAGAGCACTCTGAGAAGGAGACATGAGTCACTCCCCAGAGGCTCTCTGCTGGCTTGTCCAGGGCAACTCTGAAAGCCTGAGGTGCAGCCCCAGGTGGGTCCACCCTCGGCTCTGCCAAGGCTGGTCTCCCCGCCACCTCCCTCTTTCCAGACCCTGTCTATCTTCTCCCTGTCTCCCTGGCCTTGATGAGGTCTAGGCTAGAATTTCAGCAGCTGGAGTCTAGGGGGCCCCTCAGGTTTCTGGTGCCCGCACCGACGCTGACTAGAGGATGAGGAAGGAATCCACACCACGAGGAGACTGCTGTGGGCTTTCTCTGAGGCTTTTCCTGGATACTCGCCTGCAGGTTTTGGGAGGAGCAGTCAAGGTTGGAACCGGGCTTGGAGTCTCCAGGCCAGAGGGGAGGCTTGCTCTAAGGAAGAAGACACAGGGGTTAATCACAGAGGCCAGCCAGGAGGTGGAGCAGTGCTGGCTTTTCCTCATTTGCTGGGGGGCAGGGCGAGGCATCCATTCATGCTCCTGACTTCCTGGGAGCCTGGCCAGCCCTCTAAGCAGGCTGAAGGCCCTCCTGCTGGGCTGTGCCTGGGGGCTGCAGCAGGGTCCTAGGACAGCCTGGGTTTGAAGAAGACACCACCCCTGGTGTCCTAGGGTCCATCTGCCACCTCCTGAGGTACAGTCATACCTGTTTGACTCCTGGCCAGACTAATCTGCACTGCTGAGCAGTGGGGAATAGGGCTTGGAGCTCAGAGCAGTATCTGCTGAGAACAGACCTGGTACCCAGCTGCCACCTTCCTCTCCAAGGATTTGGAAGGTTGTCCGGGGCCAACCTCACTTACCCCTGTCACCTTCCTGTGCCAGTACCCAGGACAGGCCTTCCTCCATTCTTGCCCCTCAAGCAGCACTTCCTCACCCTGTCACCCCATCCTGACAAGATGAGTCTGGGCTTGTGAGTGTCTTCATTTGAGACGCAGAACACGCCACACACCTGTGGAAAGTAGACCCAAGGCTATGCATGCAAAAGGCTTCCTTCAGGCCCGAGCAGAGCAAGGCCACACCAATCAAGTCCGCACCAAGGTTCTGCTCAGACGCTCCCCATTCTCCCACTTCCAGTGAGGAATCGGGCTGACTGGGATCAGTGATGTGTCCAAGGTCACACAGCTATAGGTAGTAGAACTAAACTCCTGCCTGGTCACCTGATACCTGTAGGCTGGTGTCCCCTGCAGTGACCTGTGTGGCCCCTGCAGAGGACATCTGAGGCCTGTGTGCACAGGATTGTCTTAAATCAGGATGCCAGGGGAGGCGCTCAGTCAGGCTGCCTGTCTGTGCATTCAGCCCTGAGGCTGGGTGGGCGGGTGGCTGTCACCAGGCACTGGAAACTCTGCAGACACCCTAGCTGCCCCAGAATCATTCGCTTTGGTCTAAAGGTGAGACAAGGTGAGAGGAAGTGGGGGCCAATTTAAATTTACCCCCCACTTTCTCCAGCTAGGGGCCCCTGCCGCAGCAGTGTGTGTCCTCTCCAAGGTGAGCAGCCTTGCCTGCAGCAGGCAGGCTCCTGGCGCACCACTCTGCAGCTCAGTTTGAGAATTCCAGGCACATCTTTTGGTTGCGGCAGTCTGTGGAGGCAAAGCCAAGGCCTGGGCTGCAGGAACAGGAGAGGCCAGAGCAGACGCCTCCCTGCACCTGCCCTGGCACCTGCAGCAGCACCATGAGGGGTGATCCCACCAAGCCCTAGGAGGACAGACAATTAGCCCCTAGGATTACCCGCAGGCCTACACCCCTCTTCCTGCTCCCAGGCCTCCAGGGCTCCCTCTGTCCACCTGCAGGGTCACAGTGGAGTTTCCTGACCTGGTGTCTCAACCTCCTGTAAACAAGGCCATCTCGCTGCCCCACAGATGGAGTGAGCGATCTCTTCTCTTGAGAATGGGACTTGTGTGCTGTGTGCCTGCAACAGAGCCCAGCTCACAGCAGGGCTAAACCTGCAGCCTCCTCCTCCATGAGCTCCTGGGAGCAGGCATCACATCTGGATTTCTGACAGGGACACATGACACTGGACAGATCAAGTCTCTTGTCCCTCTGCTGTCCTCCTTACCAACCAGCCTGGCTCTGTCCCTTGGACTGACAAGGAACGCACAGGTCAGAAGTTCCACTTATCTCCTGCTAGAAAAACAGAATTCATAAGCAGCCTGGAGGCAGGAGGAGGGAGAAATGACAGCCTGAGGCCTGTGCAGGGCTTTCACCTCCTTAGGACCTAATAGGGAGGGAAGGAGGGCAGCCTCATCAGTGTCCGGTCACCCTGAGCCATAGCTATGCAGGAGCTAGGAATGGCCAAAGAGAAGGGGAATAAGGGAGATGCTGATGGACAGGTCCCTGTGGAGTTCCAAGGCATCTCCTAACCTCTTCCCCAGGGAATCAAAACCTAACACCTTCCCAGAGACTCTTAGAATGGAGCAGGACCTGGTTAAGCCCTGCAAGGAGAAAGAGCCTACTGTTCCAAGAGGGGACCCCAGGGATGGCAGTGGCTTTCAAAGACAGGAGGAAATCTGAGCAGACTCCCTGGAAGAGGGGCCTGGGAGACCTGAGTTTGGGGAGAGAGGAGGCCTCAATCCCAGGGTGATGGAGAGTGGATAGGAAGGGCATAGGTATGGGACATGGCCCCGAGCAGTGGTCGCATACAGTGGGAGCATGATGGGCTTGGTCCTGTGAAAACACAAGCTTGGGAGAAGGTAGACACCAGGCACCGGGGCTGATGTGAGCCAAGGATCACAGACCTTCTCCCTTCAGGTGAAAGATTTTCTCAGGGCTGATTCCAAGACTAGAGCTGCTGGGTTAAATGTTATGCATATTCTTAGGCCTTTGATTCACGTTACCAAATGACCTCTGGAAAGCGTCTCCACTTCCCGTGCCCTGACTGGGTTATGTGGCATCTGGGAAAGGTCATCCCACTCTGTCCTGGAAGCTCAGCCACAGCTGGGACTTGGGACAGGGACACCTGGGCCCTGCACTGGCACTGACACCAAGGCCCATGGCCTTCCCGGCCCCTGGCTGGCTCTAGCACCTCCTGCTCCCTCTGTGGTGTCTTGGGAGTAGGTGGCCCTGCCTCATAGAGTCTCAGAGGGGGTCTTGCAGACAGACAGGCCCTTGTGGCACCGTGGGCAAGGTAGAGGGCACAACCAGGACATTTACCTCAGTCTGTCCTTGGAAGAGCCCATGCCAGCCTGAAGAGCAGCCCACCAGCTGGAACACAGAGAGACTCAGAATAGGTGAGCTCTGGGGTAACCAGGTCTCTAAGCCTCCCGGGAGCAGGGCTAGACCCCAGGACAAGGCACCCCTTTGCTATCCCTTCTGCCCAGGCAAGGGCTGGATCTTTGAGGTCTGTTGCATCACATCCCAATTGCTGAACTCTGGGCCGTAGTGTTCACACTGGCAGCAAAAGGGGAACTTCATGGAGGAGCTTAGGGAGATGGTATGAAGACATTACACCGGAGCAGTGGTCACTGCTGGCCCCAGATGTCAGGGGGAGAATCCCTGTGAGCTGACTAGTCACTGGCCAGGCTTACTAATGTGCTTGAGGCCCAAGGCCACCTCCCTCCAGCTAAGACCCCCTCTTTCTCATCTCTGTCCCCTGAGGCCCTGGCCCTGGGCACAACAGCCCAGCAAACTGCTCCTCCCACCCCTTTCAGGTCATCCACACCTGGAAGGTAGCACTTTCATCCCTTCTGTCCTCCAGCTGGGGCCCACTGCAGAGTGGCTACTGGGACAGCAGTAAGACACCTTGGAATCTAACAAGGACAGCCACTCCCAGCACCACATGCCCCTGGGCCCCCAAGCGCACCCATACCTGACGGGACAAGTGTCTCTATCATTCTCATGGAGGCCCAGAGAAATGGAGTAGCTGCCACGGGTGGGTCATTTTTGAAGGTGGGGCTGCAAACCAGTCCAGTCTGACAGCAGCACCAGACCCTCAGCTTGGCCACACGGTTCTCCCTACTGAGACGCTGCCTCTCAGGATGCCACTCAGCCTGGCTCTTTCCGGAGCGTTTGTTCACCATCCATCTCTGAGCTGCCTACAGCCTTTGGGGAGGACATGGACTTACTGAGTAAGGCTGGCAGCCAAGCCTAGAGAGGGCAGAGCTGGCCCTGCTCCCACAGGTCAGAGCCACTCACAGGCCCAGGCAGCAGTGGTGGCATGCACAGAGACTGGTGGGTAATCGGGAATTTCAGGGGCTGGGCTGCTATGCCTTTCTGCCTGCTCCAGCCTGTCCCCTACATTGGGCTGCACTTTCGGCATCCCCAGAGCTTTATTGTTTGGCAAAGATGTTTTCAGGTAACTCAGTGGAAACTCCAAGCAAGTGTGTGCTGATTTGGGGCCTTTGAGGTGGCCTTGTGATGCCACATCTCCTCACTTCCGGGACACTATCACCTGGCCCAGCTGTGAAACTGCCAGGCCTTGCTATCTGAGCATATTTGTGTCCTCTGCAGAGTGACCATTCATAAGAGACAAAATCTGAAAACCGAGGGGAATTCCCTCCTGAGAACTCTCAGCAGGGTTGACTGGAGCCTGCTGATCCACAGCTGCTGATGGGTTTGTCCTAGAGTCTGAACCTGGGTCCAGTCGGTGTGCAGTTTCAGGGGAGATTGAGGCCCAAAAAGGGCAGGGACCTCATTGCAGGCCCATGACCCATGAGGGATCAAGCTAGAGCCAAAACCTAGAGCCTCTGCCTCGCAGCCTGCTGAGGATCTCTGAGCCATACACCTATCCCTCAGGCCTCAGCAGCCCCTCTGTGTAGGGCAGGGCCAGGAGGGGCAGCCCCAGTGCGTTAGTCCGGGCTTGCTCTACTCCCCAGCTGTCTTGAAGCAGACCTGACCTCTGTGATTCCTGAACAGACACCATCAAGGGTGATCTTAAGAGTAAAGGTGACTGAAACTGTGCTCAGAGCCTAGGCCTTGCTCTTCTGCTGAGCACCGAGCACTTCATGCCTCCCAAAATCCTGGCCTTGATTGGGCATAGAGAGCCTAAGGACTCCCACAATTAGTAGCTGAGAAAGAAAGATTAGCAGCTGAGTCAGAGGGGCCCTTGGCCAGACTTGGGTGGGAGGGCACCTGCTTCCACCCCCAGGATAACCCCAACATCCTGCAACCAGGGCAGTGCACCCCCACACATGTGCTCGTAGGAGTCCTGGCCAGTAGCCCAGATGAGGGGTGCCAGGGCAGGCAGGCTCTGGAAGGGCTGGGCTGGGCATTTCCTGCTGACGGGTGCCAGGCTCCACTCCCCCAAAGGGATGATTCTTTCATCTTAGTCAGAGGAAGTTAAGCAGGGCAAATGGGCAACCACGTGTGTAGTGCCGCCAGGTGTCCACAGTGCAGTGACGGGCAGGAGTAGGGACTACAGAGCAGGCCCTGCCCTGCAGGTTTCCCACACCCACACGTGCCTGCCCTCCACACCCAGCCTGCTGCCTAGGACCCAGGAGGCCAGCCTGTTGCCAGGTAGCAATGGTGACCAGCTCCTTCCTAACCTGGTTGCTCTCTCTGCTCTGCCCCTCACCCACTACATGGTTTACATGGCCACTTTACCTCTGAGCTTGGGTTCTTGTCTGCAAAGTGGGAGAGACCTTAGACCCCCTGTGGCCCCTAGTACCTCTCTCCCTTACATCAGGAGCCCACTCTCTCAGTTAATGTCTCTTGGGCCCCTGGGTTGAGAAAGCCTCCCAAGGTCAGTCAGGACCCTGAGCTGCAGGGCTCTCCCCATGCAGGGCTCTCTCTAGAGAAGTCTGCTTGATTGGTTTATGCCATGCAGGTGCGCCCAGAGTAAGCCCCAGACCCATCTGCCTTGAGGCACCACCACCATTGCTGTTTGCAGAGCTAGAGCAGGAGGACATCACCCATCTCCTGCCTCTGATGATATGGCTTGGGCCCCTGATGCCTGGATTCTTGGGCTTTTATCTACCCCAGCCTGGCCACAGAGGATTGTAGGCATAGCTTCTGTGTTGGTGCCCAGACTGTGACCTGTTCACTTAGAGTAACAAGAAGCTGCCTGCCCCTCTTCAAGCCCTTAACAAGCCCTGGCCAAATTAAGGAGGAAAGAAGCATGAAGATTACAGTCCCAGTTCCCTGTCTCCTAATCGGAGGAGACAGAGGCAGGGCTAGGCAGGGCAGATAAAATCCTGGTTCTCTGGGCTGCTGCACAGCCAGGTGCCCACAGAGGGCTGACGGTAGCCCAGGTATGAGCAGAGCTGGCCTTGTATGAGTGCGCATTAAGCAAGGTTAGTAGGAGCAGAAACCCAGGCGTCTTCTGCTCTTCCTACCTAGTGGGACTGAGGCTTCTTCCTGGAGTCCAGGGCTGGCTGGGGACAGAGAGCATAGGTGGAAGGTTTGTGTCCTCAGGGTGGCACATGTGGGTGAAGCCTCACAGCCCATTTATCTCAGCCCTTCCTACCTGTGGAGACCACGGTCAGGAGCAGAGCCTAGCATCATTAGAGCTGCCAGGTGAGCCAGGAGGGGATGGCAAGGAAAGTGAGGGGGTCTCTGGGACAATCAGCTGGACCAGGAGAAGAGAAGGTCCTGGGTCTGGCCAGGTGGGGCCGCCGGCCTCTCTTCCAGGCCCGGGCTGTGTGGGGGCAGCAGGGCTCAGGCGGGCGGGCTGTTGATCCAATCCAACAATGATGAAACGGCCCCTTTGTCCTGCGGCGCCAAAGTTGCTGTGACTGAGGAGGCGTGACGTGAAAGGGTCATTGTTCCCACTTGGGCAGCCACTCAGGGAGCTGGAGGACCAGCCCAGGGTAGGCTTCATGCCAAGACTGCAGCCCTGCCTGCTGCCCGTGGCTGCTCGGAGTGTCCTGGGCTCTCTGCCTTCCACTCTCGGCCTGGCTCACCTCCCCTAGTGCTAGCCTGGGCACAGATGTCCTTCTTCCACCTGGACGCCCCGAGCTTCTCCAGTCTGGAGCATGATATTGTAGCTCCTGAGTGAGGCATTTGCCCAATACTGGGCTGGTCTGCCTTCTTCATACCTAGTGAACCCCGTTAGGCAGGACCCCTGCAAGTGCCATGGAGAGCTTGGAGACTAAAGCAGGGGCTTGTCCTAGAGCAAGGAAACATGCAAGTGACATTCACATCCCGAGGTGGTGGCCTCAGGAATGTCCTCTCCTAACCCCCACCTGGCAGATGAGGCAAAAGATCTTAGAGGAGGAAATCGGGTGGCCCTAGGCCACACAGCAGGGGCTAATCTACGGATGCCAGGCTAGACTCCCCTCCTTGACGGATGTCCTCCTCTCCGGACACCTGGAGCTCTCTCCTCCCCATTCCCACCCCTCTTTTTCCCTCCAGTCACTTCCCCTGAGTAACTGCTCCCTGAGATCTTTCCAAAATCCAAACCCAATCAGGTTATGCCCAGCTTCAAACTGACTCCAGCCCACTATGCCCAGAGAAAATTCCAGCTGTTCGGCTAGCCTTCAGGTCCTCCCTGCACACAGCAGCTGGGGTGGGATCACCCACGCCTGCCTCCCACAGCTTTGGGCAGGAACACACACCCCTGCAAACGTCTCTGTCTTCTCAGATTCTGCCTCCACCCTTTGCCCCTGTGTTCCTGCCTGCCTTCAGCTAGGTCAAACTGCCTCTGGCCTTGGGGCTTGGGGCCATTGTGCTCAGGAGCAGTGGGTTGAAGCCCAAGCTGGAGGCCCCTTCTCCCCATCCCAGGTGTCCTGGCTGGCTCCAGGGCCCAGAACACTTTGCCTGGGCTCTCCAGTGCCCCCAGCAGCTGCTGGCATCAGGGTCAGTTTGACCAAGGCTCGTGAAACCCTCCTCCAGCCCAGAGGAAGCTCTGGCTCCACGCTAGCATTTTTTTTCCCTGGAGAGACAAAGCTAATTAACTGAAAGGGTTTAATTAATCAATTAGTGTGGCCTCCAGACCCCTCCACTTAACCGTGGCAGTAGCAGATCTTTCTGAACAGGAGTGGCCAGAGCCTTCTCTGGCTGGAACCTGCCAAGAGGGTGAGCAGGCACCAGGGTGGGCAGAGTGAGCTGGTGAGTCAGAGGCGCAGAGGTGCCTGGTCCCACTTCCTTGGCACCACCAAAGGCCCGGGCCAGCAGGAGAAGCTCAGACAGATGAGGAAACACTGAAGTAGGCGCTCTGCCATACCTCAGGTACACAGGTTCCACAGGCTAATGCCCCAAGCTGGGCATGTTTCCAGAGGTGCCCAGATACTCAGCTAGAGGGGCTGCTGGATCTAGCGCCAGGCTAGCAGGTCTCCAGGGGTGGGCTACACTAGGGGAGGGCACAAGATCTGTCCTGGGGAACAAGGTTAGAGACGGCTTCCTGGGGGAGGAGGCCACAGAACTAGGCTCAGGGAAAGAGGAGCCAGGGGTAGCCACTGGACGGGAGTGGGGGTAACATGTGTTCCGGAGGAGGAAGTAGCACTCAGAGCCCGGAGGCAGGAGTTGCTGGTGGTGGTTCATCACTAGAATTTGTCATCCTTTCTGAGAAGCCTCCAGACTGCCTTGCCCGAACCTTGCCGCCTCTCGGTCCTCTGGCCTGCAGCCTCAGGACATCCCTGACACCACCCTTCCTCTCAAGCCTCACCCCCACCTGCTGTTGCTGGCTCTCCTCCTTGGCTTCCCATTTCCTGTCCAGATAACACAGGTGTGTGTTGCCTTCAGAGATGTGCCTCCAGGTCCCTTGCCACCAGGTACTGCTCTCCCGAGTTGGTACAGTTGTTAGGAAGACGAGAAAGGGCCCAAGGCCCCCTAGCATCTTGGGCATGGGGTAGCTGAGAGCAGGGACTTCCAAATTAGCCAGACCTGTGTCTGGACCTCAGTGTGGCCCCTTCCTGACATCTGTCTTTAGGTGCTGGGAGCATAGCTCAGCGGTGCAGCGCCTGTAAGGCAAACTGACATTTGTCTTTGCTGCTGTGTCCCAGATTCCTCTGTGACCACCCTGACAGGGCACCTGGGGGGATTAAATGAGTTTATCATGTAAAGCCTGCAGGACATCCTGGCCCAGTGCAGGGCCCATGCTGTGGCTAACATTGTTGATACTGTCACTGTTCTTAGAGCTGCAGAGGACCAGGCATGTGAGCACACCTCCCAGGCAGGCCAGTCAGGAGGGTAGCCAGCACAGAAAGGGGCTCCAGTTGATGACAGATGGCCCCAGCCCTTGGCTGAGCCCATTACACGTGCCTGGCATAGTCAACACTTGTCTTCTCTAAATCAGTAACAGTAATAATCCGCTGTGAAAGATCAACAGTCCTGCTTCCTACCGGAAGCCAAGTCAGGAAAATGGAGCCCAGATGTTTGCCACAGAAATGACACTTCTGGGCATGAGGTTCAAGGAAAAAGTCTGAGATGCAGGAGATACCACCCCTACACTCCCTGCCAGCAGTGCCAAAGGGACAAGGAGAAGTGAGATCACCAGAGGGCCAAGCCATTAGGGAAGGGCACGGTACCCAGCCTCCTCTTCCTGGGACTGTGGAGGGAGCTGGGGACAGCTGAAGCTGGGCATGGCTCCTATAGTCTTTATAAGCACTGTCCAGAGACCCTGGCCCCTTGGCTGGGGAGCTGGGTGCAGGTTGTGGAGGGCTGGGTGTCCACAGAGGAGCCAGGCTGAGGATGGGCAGGTGTGGGAAGAGGGCAGAGGGGGTCTACAGACAGTGCAGTAAAGAGGCTCAAACAATCCCAAAACTAAAGCACAGAGGGGCTGATGGTGGGGCTGTGAGCAGGGGCACCCTCCCCCGGCTGGGTTGAGACCACGTTCTCAACTCTGGCCTGCTCAAGGACTGCAGAGGGGAGGAGGGAAGAGGCACCTGGTAGAAGTGGCCCTCCCCGAGGATGGGTAGGTCACAGCTTGGTGAATATCCTGTAGCTCACATTCCCAGGCTCTGAGAGGGGCCATGGGGCACACAGTCCTGGGACTCTCAGATGTGCAGGAGGATGCTGGTGACACTGCCTCTCTCTGGATGCTTGGCATGGGGGTGCAAGTGAGGGATGGAACAGGTTCCCCTGAGGGAAGGGAGTTGGGATCAGCACTAGTACATCCCCTGGCTAAGACTCATCTTTGTTATTTTATCTATCCATCTATCTATCTATCTATCTATCTATCTATCTATCTATCTATTTATTTTTGAGGGTCTCACTTTGTAGTTCTGACTGGCCTTGAACTCACTGTGCAGCCCAGGCCAGCTTAAACTCCCAACGATTCTCCTGTCTTGAGTGCTGGGATGACAGGTGTGCACCAACACACCCAGCAGGCACATCCTTCTGCATGGCATGGCTATTGCTTTCAGACTTGGACACAGGCAGATACGCTGGGACTCTTGGCTGCACCCAGGTTCTGCAGCTGGGTCTTTTTCTTACCATCTCCTCCTAGGTCACATGGTCTGGGCCTCCTGAGCCACCCAGAACAACTGTGCCCACCTCCTCACTGTGCAATGACATGGGCATGCAAGTGAGGGACAGGGCACATTTGTCCTCTAAGCTACTCTCCACTCAGCAGCTCAGGCTTCTGGCAGTGACAGTCACCCCCAGCCCTTGGGCTTGAAGACTTCAGAGGCCCCTACTCCTTAAGGAGGCTCTTCCCCAGCCCCTGCCTGTATGGAAAGGCACTTCTTTCTCTTCTGCCTGCAGCTCTGAGGTGAGAGGAAGTGGTCACAGAGAATGTCACAGGCAGACTGCACTGTGGAGCTCTCTAACAGGGCAGCCCCAGGGACTCCTGCTGGGGCCGGTGTACTATGTCACCTGTACGGCTCCTCTGGCTTGGTTGGAGACCCTGGGCTGGGGCCTCCCAGAGTTGCTAATTTTGTGTGGTCTTTAAGGGCTACACCCAGGCAGGGATGACTTCACCAGGACACACCCAGAGAAAGGAGCTAAAGTCAAGGCAAGCAGCACCTCAGCTGCCACGGGACCTGCTTGGACTTGCTCAGTCTGACGAATGAGAAGCTGTGTGTACACATGTGTGAATGTGTCCCTCACAGGGCCAGAGGGCTTAAACCTGATGGAAGAGGCGGGGCTGGTGAAAAGACTGGGGGTGGGGAGCAGGCAGGAAGGGGACTGGGTTCTCCTCACTCTATACCACTCCAGGACAAGACAATTTTGAGCCATCTCAGGGTCCTGTGTCACATGCACCAATCCTAGGGGGCCTCTGGGAGGAGACAAGGTGTCTATGTCCTGTGGAGACCGGAACAAGCAGGGAACACTGTTGAAGATTAGAACCTGGGTGTCCCTGGGCTCCCTCCAGAGGAGCCCGCCTCCCACGCAGGACTGGGGCCTCTGCTAATGGTTTGGCGCTCCAGACACATCCTGCTGCAGAGGTGACCTGGTGCTTAGAGCAGCACAGGGAGGGGGGCAACCCAGCATGGGATTGCTGCCTGCTCCACCCTGCCTAGACCCTCACGATAGGCAGGCTCCATGGGGGCAGCAGCAGGACAGGCTCCTCTCTTGAGGCTCAAAGCAGGACCACCATACAACCTGCTCATTCTTTGCTGTCTCCTGTTCAGACCTCTTTAAGTGACCACTCGACAGTGCTACAAGTTCCTCTGGGTGTCCAGCCTTACTCACTCTTGCTGGTGTACCCGATTTATTTATCAGAGGACAAGTTGAGGGTTCCATTATCCTGCCACCCAGTCTGACATCACCAAGCTTTCCCTGGGGCACATTCCCACTCCTAGGACTGCCCAGCAGCACAGGAGGTGGCTGATGGATGGATGGACAGGTGACTCAGGAGAAGGCTGAGAAGCAGCTAAGAAGCGGCTGGGTGCCTGGGGCCAAGGCTGAGATGGAAACAGAAACACAGGCCCTGGGGGTAAGCTGGTCCCAAGGAGGAGCACAGCTTAGGGAGAGAGACAAACAGCCCCAGAGAGCCAGGTGCTCAGAGCTCAGAGGATGCTGGCAAGGGCCCTGACAAGGTTGGCTGGAAAGAATTACAGGTGTTCCAGCCTGGGAGCTGGGCTATGGGAAGTGGCCCAGGGCCACATGGCCTACCCTGAGGTCACAGAGCGAGGACCCGAGGCCCCGATACTTAGTCACAACCTGGGCCCCTGTCTCCCGGCAGGAGCCCTCGCCAGGCACAGAGCTGAAGTGGGAATTTCTGGAGAAGGCCCTGAGGGTCAGAGAGACCATCTGGCGAGGACTGCATGCAGGAAAACTGGTGGAGTTGGTTCTTTCCTGCAATCCTTGGCCCCCAGGCCTGTTTCAGGAGTCAGCTCAGGAGGTGACTGCTGCCCTACCCACTGGTCCTCTCCTTGGGCACGCTGGCACTGCCAGGCACTTACTTGGCCTGTCAAGGGCCCAGCCCCCAGCCCAGCACACGCGGGCTTCCCCAGCCCTGGGTGAGGGCAGCAGGAGGAACAAAGGCGCAGTCTTTGCCTGCTCAAGCCCCCACCCCCTTGCCTGCCCCTGGCACAGAAGGACCAGGGCCCTGAGGGAGCCCGAGGGCAAGAGCAACACCTACCCTTTGCTGACACCGTGAGAACCTACTTTCCCTCACCCTCTATGCGAACCTGCTCCAGCCAGAAGCCCAGAGGATGAAGTGGAAGACACAAGGGCCTGCATTCACACAGCTGCACGAGGAACCCAGGTGCCAGGGTTGGCAGAACCTGGGCTCTATCTGTCACAGGCCAAGCCATGATGTGGCGACCGTGTTCTGGCCCTACATGACTTGCGAACAGTGATGGGCCAGGGAAGGCAGAGCTGGAGTAACCCAATGGGGAAGACCAGAAGGGCTGTCATCCTGCTGACTACCCTCTGCCTGGTGCCACCCAGTGCTAATCACACAGCCTGCTAAAGGGACAGAATAGTGCCAGAAGCTGAAATGGGGAAACTGAGTCAGCACCCAGGCTTCCTAAATCCCTGCTTGGGGCTTACTTGATACGGCCAGAGGTAAAGGAGACCTAAACAGCTTGGAGCTACATCTTTGCTCCACTGTAAACAGGGCTGTCACCCCTGGAGGATCCATACCCTGAGCCACGGCCACCATCCTCCTCTGGGGCTTTCCCTGCTCTCAGCTGCAGCCTGGGTCTCTCTCTACCCAGACCATGCCTGTGGAAGCCTTGATGATGGAGGCCTGAGTGTGGCTGATGCCTCTTTGCAAACTCAGGCCCTAACCGGGACAGGAACACAATGAGCTCATGAGGCTCATGTGAGCAGCACCCACTGTCCCTGAGAGCTGGGCCCACTCTACAGATTGAAGCAGAGCCTTCATCTAGCAGCCCTGGTCCTCCCACCTTGGAGGCACCTCTGGTTGAGCTATACAAGAGCCTACCAGACCCTACGGAGGTCCAGGCCAATGCCTCACAGAAGCAGCATCCCACATCAATGTTCCAGGTACCCCACCCTTACCAAACACCATAACTCATTTTAAAGAAAAAATAATATTTATTTGCAATATAAACAAAGTCCTGTTGCTGGTTCGGGATATATATATATATACATATGTATGTATATATATATATACATATATATGTATGTATATATATACATATATGTAGGGTCACAAATTTTCCTTCATAAACTCAAAGAAAACTGGCCACCCTCTGGCATATCATGTACACAAATCAGACATATCTTTCTGGGTTTTTTTTTAAAAAATAGAGAGAAAGAGAACCACGTACAGCATGGAAGCTTTGTGTCAATCTCTCAACTGTGGCAAGATTTTAATCCGCTGCCCCCAAAAATCCCTGAAAACCACCCTGTGAGGTAAGATGCAGCGGGGGCAGAGTTTCCGTGGCCTTGCTCGCACGCTGAGTGCTGGCTCAGTCAGGGACACAGCTCCATGGCTAACCCCTTCCTGGGTCCTGTGCGCCCGACCCCTGGGTAGAACTGAGGCTGGAGAAGTAACGAAACTGGAGGCGGCTAACGGAATCCGTGGCTTTGTTCTATGGATGCTGGGGTGGACAGAGCCTCATACCTCTTCCACGTGGCCATCACTGCCCCATCTGCCCCTGCCCCAGGGTTAGAATGGATGAAGTTTCCTGGTGTTTGAAGGCATGGGCAAGACGTGAGTGGGGCAGGTTTCCACGGGACAGGGCACTGACCGGAAGCTGTGGCTGGACCAAAGCATCAGCCAGGATAAGGAAAAGAATCAGGGATGCAGGGCTGGGCCCTACCACCTACACTTTTCTCAGACACTGGCTTTCACTCCCAGCTAGAGAGAGGGAGCAAACATAGAAGTCATGGTAAATTTAGAAAAGGACCCAGGGTTCAGCCTCTGAAGGCTGGGCCCAGAAGGTCAATGCTACTGCTTGGCAGTCCCCCCAGCAGAGCAGAGGCAGGCCCCCCATCTTCTGTCTCAGGGAGGGCTGCAGGACCATTGAGGGGACTGGCCCAGCCCATTAAGCACACTTACAACAGTCAGTACAGGGGAGGCGGTGCCATGCAGGACTGGCCCACCACGGGGGATGGCACAACAGGGCCCTGACTCCTGGAGCACAGCAGCAGCCCCTGCCAGAGGGCCTCGTGGAGAAACAGAGGCTTCACACGTGTGCAAAATGCATTTGGTCAAGATCAACACGGGGTTTGTCTTTTCAATTGAGAACAAAAGCAAAACACACCAATAACTGCTTTTTGAAATAGGAAGAAAAACAAAAGGAGAACATGTCCCTCTCTCGCTCTCTCTCTTTCTCTCCTCCTCGGGATCAAGAAAGGCATGAAACATTGGTTTATACAATCCACTGTTGCATGTAGCCTGAAAATAACACTTTTCGTTAAAAAAAAGAAAGAAAGAAAGAAAAATCAAGAAGAGTTTGAATATACTCTGAACTCCAGGGAGCTTGGATTTACCTGCCAAAAGTAAAAAGTAAACTTAGGTCCATGGATATGTCTTTAAAAATAGCCAGATGGGCTGGGCCATCAGCATAACGGGGTGTCCTGGGAAACAAGATGAGGCCCACTGAGCCACGAAGCTGAGATCCCAGGCCTCTGCAGCAAGGGGGTCCTGCTGGTGAGTCCTGCCCCACAAGACAGCAAGGGAGCTGGGTACAGCCCGGCCTGGCCTCCAGGCGCAGGCGACATGTGTGGGTTCCTCAGGCCAACGGCAGCAGGCTGGGCCTCCCAAGACCCTGAGGCCCTGGCCTCACGTGGACTCGAGTGTGTTGAGTGGGAACAGGTTGCGGTTGGTGGGAGTGGAGAAGTAGAGCTGTTCAGTGGGCGCGTGGTTGTCACATGGGCTGCTTAGCCCCAGCGTCCGCTCAAAGTCCAGCAGCTGCCCCATGAAGTTGAAGTTTGGCGAGATGTTGGACTTTTTCCTCTTGACGAAGTCATAAGCGTCATTGAGCGACAGGTTCATCTTCTGCATCAGGTAGGCCACAGTGACTGTCACTGAGCGGCTGATGCCTGCCAGGCAGTGCACCAGGACACCACACTTCTTGGAGCGGGCCTCATCTAAAACATACAGGCAGGCGTCAGGGAGATGCCATCACCATGGATCCTTCGTAAACAGGTGGCAGGAGGGCCACATCAGTCAGGCTGGGCTCCATGCACAGCCTGGTGGCCAGCTGTGGCCATCTGACCCTCGAAGGACCTGGCTGGCGCAGGCATGGCAATTACATGGTACTATGGAGAGGGTCACAGCATGCTTCTGCTCCAAGTCCCTTCACATACCTGTGTCCTTGTGTCCTCTTCTGCACCTCACCTGAGCCTACGTCTTTACCGTGCTCTCAAGAGAACCTAAGCCAAACCAAGGGTCAGCAGACATGCATTGTTGTCACAAGCTGATGTGATTACTGCTCTCCTGAGCATGTCACAGCTGGTGCTGAGGGTGTCATCCACACCCTGGAGCGTCACCTACACCACGGTCAGTAAGCTATTTCATCAAAATAGAAACAGGTGCAGACAGAGCAAGAAGCCCAAGGCTACATAGAGCTTTCTCTTAATTTGGTACCCACTGCTGCCAGGCTGTGACCATGGTGGGGGCTGTTTGATTTCCTGGTATGACTCCCAAGGGCCTTCCCAGAGCCTCCTGGGAAACAGGACTGCAAGAGACTTCCACGGAAGGAAGTGGGGAGCCTGGCTAGCTCTGTTCTCTGCTCTGTGCCCTGTCCAGCTAGTCCCCAAGGTCTTAGCTCCAGTTCCTGAAGACCTGAGGACTTGGGTTGTAGGCATGTCTGAGGTCTCTCAGGTAGGGTCTGCTTCACTGGAAGCCACACTCCCGGCTCGATGGACCACGTGCCAGTGACATCTCTCACCATAGCCAGTGGGGTCTGGCCAATAAAACTGACTGTTTATCGGAGCAACTCAGCCCTATGATTTCTCTTCCCCTGAATCCTACAGCAGCTGCCTCTTTCTGTGCCACAGCCACACAGGAACACAGATTAACAAGCAGTCTAGGATCTTTGTGGTTGCCCTTCCTTGAGTCCAAATCTACCGAAAGCCAGACACAAAGTCAGCCCTAAGTCGACGATCTCCTACAAGATGACACACAGGCTTTTAGACTATTTTTCACTGTCTCTAGATGACAGAGTCTCGCTCCCCATCTCTATTCATTGCTGGGGATCTAGGATTAAGCACACAGGAGGTGTATAATCCAGGGGCCCCCCAACTGTGACATGGGAGGCAGGACTAGCAGGGGAGGAGAGAGATGCTGAGGCTCCATGTGAAGCCTTGGGGTCTGACCTTGGGATAAGAGAAGGAGGAGGTAGAAAAGATTTCAGTGACAACACCAGGGTACGTGGACCACCTTGTCCCAAACCCCCTCCAAAAAGATCTAGAGCGAAACTTTTTCTGCCAGCTTTATTTTGAGCCATTTCAGGGCCTGGCCTGACCCTGTTTCACTGAGTCCTATAGAATGCAAGGGCTTCAATTCCTTCACTTGTAAAATAGGGAAAAAGGTTCCCCTCAGCCCCTGTCTGTATCTGATTCCCTCCCCCATTCCCTTACCAGATGTGGAGGGATCTTCAAGAAGGATAAAAGCACCACAAGCCAGGTTCAGCCCTGGGGAATCTGGGGTCCCCACTCTGTTCCCTTTCCTTGGTGGAGAAGCTAACTCGTGAGACAGCATGCTTGGTAGTGTCCCCAGGCAGGGGGGCAGCTCTAGGCAACACCAGTCATGATCCCTCCTCTGGGCCTTAGCTTCCTTCCTCCCTCCCAGCCAGGCACCTAGTTTTCGGTCCTAGTAGATGGGGGGAGGAAGCCTCCCACTTCCTGTTATTAAAGCTAGCTAGCTAGCCCAGCCTGGCTGACAACAAACGCCCTCCACTGGACAGAGCCAGTTGGCCACCCCCATCTTGCTGTAAAGGCCACTAGAAACACTGGATCACCAGGCTCAGAGTACAAGTTTTACATTCACCACGAGCCTGTGACCCTTCCTCACAGCCTGGATGAGACGTAAGGCCAGGAGAGGACCTGGAGTCTAACAGCCTTCAGCTAGCAGAGGCGGAGGCAGGAGGGAAGCCCAAATCTGTTGAGGTCTTTCTCTGGCTCCCACCACCTTGTCTTTATGCCCCCTTTACTCTAAATAAATACCACAGGCTGCTAAGACCAGCTGGGGTCCTGTAGGGGCCCTCTGGGGTGCCACATCCCGCCAGGTGCCTGTCTGGATAAGTCTCTGGCTCCAGGGCTCTCTTTCAGTCCTCTCACGCACAAAGTAAAGCCCAGAGAGGCACCATGACAGCACCATCCCAGAGAGGCACGTGCTGAGGCGTGATACAGATCAAGTAAGGCCTGTAGGAGTCTGTGAACTGTGATGTTTCAGCTTGCTCAGCCCAAAACAACAGCAAAGGCAGAAAAACCTAAGCTGGACAGCAAAGAGCCCAGGACTCAGGGGACGGCTCAGGTCTGGACAGGTAGAGGGGCCCGAGGGACTCAATGAGTCATAGCAGGCATGGATACACCCACAGGCACATGCTGGCACATGCAAGGCACACACAGGTCTCAACAGGCCCAGAGGATGCCAGTTAGGCAGGGACGACACCCAGAGTCCTGCGTACACCTTGATGTGCCCACCCATCCACCCACTCACCCTGCCCAGCTCCCAGTACCACCTACCAATGAAGCTGATGGCCTCGGGAAAGAACTGGGAGAGATTCTGGCTCCAGTGGTCAGAGATGGGGATCTGCTTGTAGGTGAACTCCCCACCATGCTCAAAGGCGTTGGGCAGGTTAGGGGTAACATTGAGGATGTATTTGATGCCGTATTTGCCGAGCACATCCAAGTTGGTGGAGTCCTTGGCACAGCCGAGGTAGAGGTAGGGCAGAATCTGGACAGGGAAGGCTGGCTGGCTGGACGGCACAGGGCTGCCATCTGACTCGGTGGCACTGCTGGGCAGCTCTCGGTCTGACTCGCCATCTGAGCAGTCAGAGCTGATGCGTAGGCCCCCCAGGCCCAGCACCGAGGTGGGGGGTGAGTCACTAGGTGAGGAAGAGCTGTCCACGTTGGTCTCACAATGCTCCGAGTACTCAGTCTGGAACTTGTTGAAACCACCTGTGGCAGGGTGAGACACTGGTTAAAGTCCAAAGTGGCCAAGAAACCACCAGTGGCCAAGGTCCCCATGTCAGGCTCACAGTCAGTGTGTCCACACCAAGGATGCTACATGCAAACTCTCTCACTCATTCTCTCCATCTAAACTATGACCACTTCACAGATGAGGAAACTGAGGCCTGAGCTCTGACCCTTGCCTGGAATACTACAGGGTCTCTAACCATGCTACCAGCTTTAGGAGATCTGAGGATAGGTCCCTCATTCCTGTCCTGAAGCTTCCTTGTCCATTTTAGTATCCAGCAGTGCTCAGTAAGTGAGGGGGAGAGAACAGACAACCCAGCTCAGGCCAGCACCTGTGGATCTGCCAAGCTTTCTTACAGATGAGTCCCTAGGGGCCACCTGGGCCAGCCAGATGCACAAAGGGCCACGGTCTCCTGACGGGGTATCAGACTGCCCACCCCAAAAGCCTATGGGGGAGGGTGATGTGAAGGTACTGCCTTGTCTTCCCTCCAACACAGGCAAGTTAGTGAAAGGGCTCTGGGTCCATTTCTCTGGAGCCCTCCCTTAGAACACAAGGCCCCCAGTACTAGAACTGCACAGGGGAGGGCCGCTGGGTTATATAGGGACAGAAACGATGGGGAGCGGCTTGCAGCTAGGCATGGGCCCTGCTCCCGAGGGTGCTGCAGGCCTCCCCTTCCCTGCTGCCGTCCCACTGCCAGCGAGAGGCCATTTTGGAATGTTAATTGGAAACACGGGCTGCAGCCACTCACCCCCCACCCCCACCCCAGCCTCCCGCTTCCATAAGCTCTGGGGCAGCAGACTGGGGTTTCGGGGTCCCTGTGAGGTCTGGGCCAGGGTAAGGACACTGCCTGCAACCTCTCCAACTGGGCAGCAATTCCCAGGTGGCAGGGGCCATACAGAGATCCAAGGGATCTCATCATAAAGGGTCCCTATGTAAAGGGGGTTGGGTGGTGCTATGAAAGGTGCCTTTCCTGACCCTGGCCTTCCCAGGACACGAATTCCAGGTTTGGCCTTGGGCCCTGCCGTTATTGGGTTCCAGAGGGCCGCCTCTGCCCCACCTCCAAGGAGCTCTTCTGGAGCATGGGCGCTGCTGTCGCCCCATCAACAGGAAAAAAACGAACACCCCAGGCAAGGAAAAGTTGGTCCCACCCACTTGGATCGTGCCTAACAGGGGCCCCTAGCGCTTGCCTAAACCCCCGCTGCGGGGAGGGCGGACACAGGCCAGGGGCTACGTGGCGTCTGGCCTGGTGGAACCAGCGCAGAGGAAACAGCCTACAGCTGGGGCGCTGGGGACACTGAGGGGGAGCCTCGAACTCACAGAGGGTCTGGACGCTGCCCTCACCTTGGAGGTAGTAGGCCTGGCAGCCGTCGTCGCGCAGCTTCTGCAGGAGCAGGCCAAGCACAGAGGCGGGGGCGCCAGGCTCCGGCTGCCACTCGGCTGTGGCCTCGTCGTAGAGCAGCACGGTGGCTGCCTTGCAGCGTGTGGCGAAGCGCTCCTTGTCGGCGTGGTTGGGGATGATGGAGCGGATAGGCAGGTTGCCCTTGCGCAGGCGGCGCAGCATGAGGCCCGGAATGGCCAGGTTGATGGCCGTCTCAATGTGCGACGACTCGAAGAGCTCGTGCGGCCGGCAGTCTAGCAGCAGCAGGGACGCGCCACCACGCGCCTCCAGCTCCTCCTGCAGCCACTCGGCGCTCTTGCAGGGCATGGCTCCCGCTCCGGTCGCCGCGCCCGCCCCAGTGCCGGCGCCAGACCCAGACCCCGCGCCGGGCTCCGAACCCGCCCGGGTGTCCCCAGCCCCCGCAGCCCCCGAAGCCGACATGTGAGCCCGCGCTGGGGGGCCGCGGAGCTGGTTTTTCATGGGCAGCGCGGGCGGCCCGGGCCCAGGGCCGGGGCCGGGCAGCCCTGCCCTGGGACGGCGCCCCGGCCGCGCGGGCCCCAGCCGCGTCTCCGGGCGCCCGCCTCCCGCCGAGCTGCGCCCGCCGCCCCGGCCTCCCGGCCTCAGTCCCACCGCCTGGCCTCCGCGCGCGCCGCGGCCTGACAGCCCCAATTAAACGGCGGCTCCGGCGGCCGCGCGCCCAGGCGTCCTCCCGGGGGCGGGGCCGGCAGCCGGCGCCCGGGCTTAAAGGCGCCGCGCCGCCGCGGCCCCCTCCCAGGGCTGGGCCTGGAGCCCCGCACCCCGCGCCTCCGCGGTTTCTCTTGGCCCGGAACTGGCTATCAGCTGCTCAGACAGCCGAACCTAGCCACTTCGGGCGACCCCGTGCCTGTCCTCTAAGCTGTTCTGTGTCCCAGAGGAAGAGCTAGAGTAGGGAGGGGTTCTCCCTATCTGGCACCCGGCATTTACAGAAGCAGAGGTGCCCCGGGACTGCGGTGCAGGGCGAGAGGTCGGTCACACCATGCCTCCCGCCGGTCATCTCATTCATTCATTTTTTCCTCGACTTCATTCAGCAAACGGAAACTGCACGCCCACTACGTGCCAGGCAAGGTTCTGGGCGGATACTTTATATGGGACAACCGCAGCATCCCCTGACGCTCACGGTCTCAGAGACCGGAGTTGGAGGGTCTCGATCCCTGCAGGCTTTCTGAGGAACCGCCACTTAGATGACTGGCTGGGCTGGACGGACGGCTCAGGGGTGTTGCTAGCCTCCTACACTAGGGGAGAAGCCTGGGAAGGGAGAGAGAGCCCTTTAAAAACGCTTTTTATAAGCAGGGTAGTGACAAACGCAAAGTGAAACGCCACGTGACTTTTCCACCCCAGCGGGTAGGAGGGAAGTGCTCTTTATAATCAGCTGTCTTTCGCCTAGCGTTCCCCTAATGTACCAATCAACCTTCGAGGTAGGCGGGCATGCACAGCGTAGAGAGCCAATCACGAAGGAAGGAGCTGTTACCGGAGGGAGGCGGGGCCCGCCGTTGGCTCCACCCAGGGCGGGAAGTGGACCTGACCCTCAAAGTGTGGCGTGTCGTCTGGGTTGGTGGGCAGGGCAATAGAGATGAATGGGCCTCAGGTACCCTTGGAACAGAACTGCTCGGTTTAGGCGGCGTCAGTGTGCAGGACCTGCACTGCTGTCCGCACCGAACCGGGGTAGCCTTTCACTTAGAACGGAGGGGTCTGCGTGGTTAGTTCTCAGCCGGCTTGGTGCCCTCCTGACTTTGGTACTTAAGTCTCCTACTCTGTCTCAGCTGAGCCTCTTTGCCCCCACCCTCAACAGAAGGGAGGGATGTTTGCTTCAGTGAGGACGACTGAAAGCCAGAGCATTTCAGCTTTCAGCTGACATCTGCCCAGAAGGCACCAAAAGCAACTCCAGACCCCTCAGCCTTCTGAGAGGGACTATCTGCGAGGTGCTGTCAGTGCAGCAGAGAACTGTTGGAAAGTAGATAAGTCTTATCCATGGGGGTTGGATGCCCAGAGTGATAAATCAGAGTCAACGTTTCTGCCTAGGGTTGACTTTGGGTTGCTGGGCAAGAACCAGCTTCCCTAGATCCTAGGAAGAGCTTTCTAGTCCTGAGAGGCTGAGATCCAGATTCTTTCCTGTTTGTTTACTGATGTATTGTGTGACTGGAATATGGTTCTTACCTCTTGGCCAGTTTCCCCGATGTAGGATAGTGCTAGCCTGGACAGGGTCCTGCCAGTCTGTGGATCCTTGCTTCCTTCCTTCAAGGCTTAACCCTGCAGCTGGCATTCTGGGTGCTGGTTGTCTGGGATGGAGGCAGTACTCAAAAAGGCCTGACCTGGATGCAGTGGAAAATGCCAGTAATCCCAGCTTCTTGGGAAACCCAGCCCGGGCAACTTAGGGACCTAGCAAGACGCCAATCCCACCCCCCCAAAAAACAAGTCAAAGTCATTGTCCAGTAAATCTGAGGGTAGGCCAGAGTCACATACATTGGGAGGCTCATGCTGTCAGTGAGACTAGGCTGTGTGTTCCCTGTGCTGAGGTGTGGTTGCCTAATGATTGCCCATGGCTCTGATGACCCTTGACTGACGGTTCAACTGAAATAGGTGCCTCCCAAGTGCGACAGCAGTCCCCCCACCCAACCCTAGAGAAATGAAACCTCTCACATTAGCTTGAGATGCGTCTTGTCCGGCTTCTCCGCATCCTGCAGGACACACAGGCAGGGACGATCTGTGAGAATGGGCAGATGGAGACGGACTGGATGTGACAAGAGGCAAGGTTTGGATGAATACAGGAAAAGGCAGGAAATGTGAGGAGTGGGTGACTGTGGAAGCAAGGCAGGTGACAAGAAATCTACCCTGGCCAAGGATGCACCAGCAGGGTCCCAGGTTGGAGGAAAAGCCCACAGTCTGGGTTCTGAGTGGAGGCCTTGCCTCCATCTTGAACAGCTACTGTGGAGTTGCACTGTGGATAGACTAGGTCACAGCAGGGCTGCCCTGGGAGGCGGGGTGGGCTCAGGAGTCCTTGCTGTCACTTTCTGGACCCTGAGTTCCAGGAAATTGCCATGATCAAACCAAGAAGCCAGAGCTGCCCTGACCAGGGCCTGTCCTGCAGCTGTGAACTTCCATCAAGGATACTACAGGAGGGCACCTGGGAGAGGGTCTTTCTTGCCAGAAACCTGGTGTCCTGGATATTAAAGACATTATTTCTCTTAAGGAAGGTGGCCTTTCCTGTCTTTCTGGGCTCAGGTCCGCATTGCCTGCGGCACCCAAGAGGCACTCAGCTTGCCAGGGCCTCTGAGAGGTAGGACAAGAAGTGAGAAAAGGCCCCCAAAACAGGTCTGATTCCCCAAGAGGAAGCTGGTCTCAAAGGGAACAGTAGGTGGATGTAAGTCCTCTGTGGACCCTACCACTCTCATACACCCCATACCCCTGTAGGCCTTTACATACTCTACTCCTTAGGCTGGCCATTTTCACCCTAGCCTTTGGCTGCCTTCAGATCCCAGCTCAGATGTTACTCTCCAGGACTCAAGAACTGTCACAAGGTTCAAGAGCATCAGAGTGAGTCTGGTCTCAGCAGGCCTTCGTGGGCAGCTAGGGGGGGCTTCACTGGGCATGGGCTGGCACTAGTAGATACACCATGGACTGCAGTGCTGGTTCCTGCTCATCTGCCATGGGGGAGGACAGACAGACCTCATCAGAATGATGTCCTGATATCAAGTAGAAACTCATGCTACAATTGTCCTAGCCCCCTTAGGACCAGAAGTGCAAGGAACTGACTTCTCCCCACCTTTAGCATATGCATGGGAAACATGGTGGCCTATCTCTAAGGAATCCATAGGCCCCAGAGGGGAAAGAAAAATGTTTCCAGGATATTTGTTCTTGGTGACACAGCTTGTTGGCCACCGAGCTATGTGGATGTGGGTGTGTGGCACATACACACTGGTATACATATGCCCTTGGGAACCTCTGCTATTCTCAGAGAAAAGCAAGGGCCAGAAAACAGCCTATCAGTATGACCAGGCCTTATCCTGACAGCAAAACCGGCCTGTGTGTGGCTCTGGGCTGGATGGGTGTAGACAGAGAAAGCAGCTCCAAACATGCCTTGTGGGTCTGGGCCTGGCATTGGGTGAATGGGATAAGGCAGGGGGTAGAGGAGAAAGGAGAGGCTTAGGGGGGTGCTGCCATGCCATCAGGCATCCAAAGTGAGTGGAGGGATGGGGCAGGGGCTACGCTGGAATGCAGAGTAAGGATGGGCAGGGGCAGGGGTCCTGGAAGCCTACAGCAGGGGAGCCCACCTAGACTGGAAGATCAGAGAGGGCCATGCCCAGTGAAGCCCCCCCTAGCTGCCCACGAAGGCCTGCTGAGACCAGACTCACTCTGATGCTCTTGAACCTTGTGACAGTTCTTGAGTCCTGGAGAGTAACATCTGAGCTGGGATCTGAAGGCAGCCAAAGGCTAGGGTGAAAATGGCCAGCATGCATATGCTAAAGGTGGGGAGAAGTCAGTTCCTTGCACTTCTGGTCCTAAGGGGGCTAGGACAATTGTAGCATGAGTTTCTACTTGATATCAGGACATCATTCTGATGAGGTCTGTCTGTCCTCCCCCATGGCAGATGAGCAGGAACCAGCACTGCAGTCCATGGTGTATCTACTAGTGCCAGCCCATGCCCAGTGAAGCCCCCCCTAGCTGTCCACGAAGGCCTGCTGAGACCAGACTCACTCTGATGCTCTTGAACCTTGTGACAGTTCTTGATGTGGTGTCTTCCTGGGTTAGACAGATGATGTCTAAGCCAGGCCAGGAGAACACTGTGAATGACATGGCAACTCTCATCCTATACAGAACTTGTGATTACACACATATGCACCCATACATGCATATGCACATAAGTACACACAACATACAGACCCACTGATATATCCACATATGCTCACAGGCACATACCAGCATATGCAGAAACATATAGACCTATGTGTATTTGCAGAAATACACAATTCAGGCCAGGTGTGGCCAGCCCAACACTGAGAGGGCTGAGGCAGGAGGATTGATCCAAGTCCAATGCCAGCCTGGGCTACAAAATGAGTTCAAGGCCAGCCTGAACTGCATAGCAAGACCCTGTCTCAAAAAAATATACACAATTCATGTGTGCATATATACTCTGTTATATACATGCATTCAGGCCCTGTGTGGGCGCTTGCTATTCCTGTCGGAGGGGTGCCTACAGATAGGTCTTCTAAAGGGTTATTAACAGGCTGGTGGGATCTATAATTCTCTCACTAGTAGTCTAGGCACCTGAGCTCACCCTATTAGCTGTTGTGGGATCGTCGTTCTGGATAGAGGACTGATAAAGGCACCCTTGCCTTCCCAGCAGGGGACTGCCAGGCCCTGGCTGACAGCAGTATGACTAACCGATGCTTGTCTGAAAGGGGTAAGAGTGAGGGTCCCTACTGCTTAGAGAAGGCAGAGGGTGAGAGAAGAGCCAGTACTTCTCATCCCATTCATTCTCAAACATTTCCTGAGTACCTGCCCTGTACCAAGGACTGTACAAGGTGATGAGGTAGGGATTCATAGCTGCCTCTCCCAGATCCCCACCCAGGTTGCCTCACTGCGATCTCCTTCTGCTCCCTGCCTTGTGCTGTGGACACAGAGCCTCTGTCTCTGCCCCCTGAACTCACTTTTAGTTTCCGAGGGTCCTCAGCCTCAGGAAGTCTTTCCTGCCTAATGGAAGAGACTGGCTCCCAATCATCCCCTGCGGGGCCCTGGTCTTCCACCCTCTGTCTACCCACTTGAAGGCAGTTCAGCCTGGAGGGCTCTGTGCTGTGACTTCACTTAGTAAGGCTCCTCTTCATCTCTGGAGTCCCAATCTTCACAATCACACAGAGCCCTGGGGTCAAGCCAGGCCTCCCTCATGACCCCACCTTGCCCGCCATTCCGAGTTCTCCCAGGCACTCTCAGGAGGGGCAGGGGCTGCTGGGTTAGGGGCAGTTTTCCATTGCAGCCCCTTGCTTTCAAATTCTCAGCCCTGCATGTGTCCTAGTTCCCCAGAAGGCTGAACAACTCTTGTCTGACCATTCTGCAGGTGGGAGAGTTGAGGCCGGAAGGGAAGTGTCCTGCCCAAGGGCCTGGCTCCAGTCCAGGCTGTTACTCATCCACTAGGTCTGGAGTGAATCACAGTGGCCCAGGTGATGGGAAGGAAACAAATAAACATGGACAAATGGGAAGGATGGCCTGGGAGAAGGAACGAGTAGAAGGATGGTCTGCCCTCGGCTCCCACAGTTGGTCCCTGCCCCACACAGGCTGCCACCTGTCCCAGATCATGTCCACTTCTGGCCTTGCATCTGGACTTTGTGTCATCCCTGAACAGATGCCAAGGCCTTTGACAGACAAGGAAACTGAGGCTCATGATCACAAATCAAATCAATTTAGGAGGCTAGGTCCTAGACTAAAACCCCAGGGCTCCTTTCCCCTAGCACACAGTGTCCTCTCTAGTCACGGGGAGCCCTTTGTTCTGCCAGTGCTTTCTTGTCCCTGGGGAGGCCCAGCACTGGCTGGGTGGTGATAAACTCTTGAGACAGGCAGCTGTTCCTCCTCAGAAAGAGAGGGGCTATCAGATACCTTCTCCCCATCCCTGGCAGACTAGGCAACCCCAGGACCCATGGTCACACACCATCTGCCTTCTGCCACCAGTACAGAGCCCAAGCCTGCTGACCTCTCCCTGGTGCCCCTCACCTGCCTCTTTCCATAGCCTCTGCCACCATCCCAACAGCCCATTGGTCACCACACAGCAGCTGCAGAGATCTGACTGGCCCCTGATGGAGAGTCCAGGCCCCACTCTGCTGCCAGCATGGTCCTCGGTAGCCTGGTCCTACCCCTCTTCTCAAGATTTGGGGCCCTCCATTCCTATCTCATCCTCCAGTCTCTGACAGTGCCCACCTTGGTTCTACTGCAGGACACTTCCCTCATTGGTCCTTGCTAGATTTCTTCTCTTAGTTCTTTCCTTTGACAGCTTCCCAAGGCTCACCTGGGAAGTGGAGAGCCAGGAGTAAAATCCCAGCTTTGGGATTTTATGACTAGAGCTTTCTGGGCCATGAGTGCATGGTTCTGTGACGTGTTCACATGTGTTCAGATCTCTCTTGCTTCCTGCTTCTGTTCTCCACTTGAGCCTCCGAATGTCCTGCCTGAATTTCATAGGGTCACTCAGTGAGTGACCCCAGAGCACGAAGGCTCCCTGCCATGAAGAGATGGATACCTAGCCTCCAGTTTCCTGTGTTAGAACCCTTTCTCCTTCTAAATGGTCCCCGGGGCTGAGCCAGGGTTCTAGTCCTATATACCAGCACCTTCAAGCCTGGAGGAGGGGCTTGGCAGGCTGGAGGGCTCTAACTCAGCTGGATACCCCATTTGCTGAGATCTGAGATCACCTGGAGAGAGGTCAGAAAGGCTGCTCAACACCCCTTGGAATCTCCTTGCCCAGAGGCAGATTAGGAAGAGGGAAAGGAGTCCCTCAGACTCAGAGGGTAGGGAGGGCTGAAGGTCACCTATGGCATTCCCTTCTCTACTATCCCCAGACCTTGGAGGCTGGTAGGGTGGGGTGGGCCAGGAATTCCCAGGGCGCCTGGCTGTGGCTGTGCCAGAGCCCTGGGCTGAGCAAGCCTCAGTGGGCATGTCTCTCTAGCTGTGAGGCCTAATTGCCTCATTAGCATCTGCCTGCTGCCTGGGCCTGTCTGGTCTCCTCCCTGCCTGCCTACACAGCCCCATTTTTCAGGAATCCCTCCTATGAAGCACTGATGGTGACAAGGACGGGGACCATGATGAGGCTAGGGAAATGGCCTAGCAACCAGCTAGCCTGGCCCAGACACTGGGCTGCAAGGCTGCGAGCATTGCACTGGGTTGCTGGCTCGCAGCCTTGCAGCCCAGTACCATCCCACATGGACTCATTTGCCCACAGAGCTACATGTGGCCGGCTGGATAGGCAGCACCAGGACACAGTCTGGGGACTCCCTTTTCCGGCCTGGCTCACTCAGCCCTATTTCTGCCTCGGCACGTACTCCAAAACTTTGAAGTTATTGCCCTGAAAAGACTAGGGTCCCTTGCAAGGCATTCAGTGAACCCTGAACCTCAGGGATCCTCATGGGGCACTCTGAGGTGGGGTCAGGCTCTTCCTAAGCCCCTGCCCTGCTAGTGCAGCTGATGCAATCGCCCCTCAGAAAAGGCACTGCCCCTGATTCCATCCCCCAACAGGACAACCTTCCAGCTCAGTGCCCAGGCAGTGGGGGTGAGGATTGTTGAGAGGCATTTGGCTGGAGCTGGAGTCCTTCTGAGACCTGGACACACCAGCTGCCCTGGGCCCCGGGCAAGATTTGGGTGTCTCCTGGTGGGGTCCTAGCTCTTTGGCCTCAACCTCCCCAGTTATGGCATGGGGCAAAACTTTCTGCCTAGCTTTACTCCCACAGGTAGCCATGCAGGTGGAGACTGGGGAGCCTGACCAGGACCCCTGGTTCTTCCTAATCATACTCTACTACCGCCTCCCTTCTCCAAGCCTCAGTTGCTTCCTCTGGAAAGTGGGCATGTAGCGGGGGAGGAAAGGCTCTGTGGGTGTGCTCAGCCCTTCTCAGCCACTCTGAGTCATGCCAGGCTAGAGGGCTCAGGGTGGGCAAGGACTCTGGTGTGATGGCCCTCTGGTACATGGTGGGTGGAGGATCTGGGGGTGGCTGTGCCAGCCATGTGGGCAGAGGCTGGTCCTAACAAAGATGGAAGCAGAAACAAAGGAACACGAACCTTAAGCAGGCAGGCAGCTGCCCCATCCCCAGGCTGGTGTCACAGCAGACTGGGAGCAGACACTGCCCATACCCTGGGCCTGCCTGTGCAGGTCTCATCACATGAGGAATGAGACTGCCCCCACCTCACCATGCTGGCCCACCCACCTGCCTCTTCCGCTGTGAACAAGAGCACTCGGGCAGGAAGGGACTCGAGGCCTCATGGCCCCAGCCTCTGCTGGGTACCTGCTTCCCATTCCTTATCTGTCAACCCCCACCCCCAGTTTGGTTTTGAGAGCCAGCAGACAACCGCTGCTCAGACTCACTCTCAGGAGCCCTTCCCCTCCAGGGACTGTGACCTATCCCGCCTTCCTCCTTCCTATTCTTCCTGAAGCATTTTCCAAAGTGGGTCCCACAGAACACAAGGCCTACCCGGCACACCCTCAGAGACAGGGTCTCGTGGCCATGTGTCTGGAAACAGCTCAGGGGAGCATCCACTGACAACCTTGCAGAGAACCTTGTAGCTGGCTTTACCCACTCACTCTGGCATGGCCTGAGCTCCTGCAGAAACCAGTTGTTGTATAACCTCCTCTAACAGCCACAGAACCAGGCCTACAGGGGAACATGTGGCTGACACTGCTTAGTGGCTGCTCTACACACAAGGTTCTCTTCCTCAAACTTCCCATTTTTCAGAGGGGAAGCTGAGAGTCATCAAGTCAGTCACCCAGAATCCTACAGCCTTCTTCTGGCTTGTTTTAGGAGCTCCGGAGAGATCAGATGTTACCCAAGCTGGGCTTCTGCAGAGGCTGAGGTTTAAAGGGTGCCCAAAGCAGGCAGAGAGGAGAAGAGCCAGGCTGCCTGGCCATTTTCCCCTCCACTGGCCTCACCAGCCCTCAACTGTGACCAGCTCCTGTGGTCTCTGCTTGGAGCTGCACAAGCCAGACAGGGGCCAGATGTGGGGAGGTCGCTGCGGCTCAGCATGGGGTCTGTGGACAGGGCCCCCTCCTCAAACCCAGGCTGAGCTGGGTTATGAGCCCTGAGGGTCCTCTAATGAGCTCCACATGTGCATGATGCTGCTGAGAGGAAATGGGAGGGGGCTGAGGGGAGAGGGCCGAAAGGGGATTAGAAACATGTGTCTGTGGTGGAGGAAGAATGGAGGGTGGGGGGAGGAGAGACTGCAACCCCAGAAGTTGTAGAATACCCCCCAGGTTGGCTGCCAGGCCCACAGGCCCCTGCAGGAGGCCCCAGACCAGTGGCCCGCTGGAGGAGTGTGTGTGTGCAGGAGGCCCCTGAGAGGCCTTCTTGCAGATAAAGCCTGACTCTGCGGCTCTGCTTGGCCAGGTTTCTGAGTCGTTTGTGGGGCGGCACAGAACCTGGTCCTCTGCACCTCCTACCCTATCATAGAGAGGTGCTTATTCAGATCAGGCTCAGCTGACTCTACCTCCCCAGAAGGGTCCTGGCACAGCAAGGTCCCTGACCCACTGGCCCTGGCTCCTGCCTTTGCCCCTCTCAGCTAGCAGACTGGCACACAGGGCAGGGTGGGGCAGAGAGGCAGAGAAGCACCCTCTCTGTATTTGTGGTGGGTGTGCCAGGCACCTGGCTTCATTGGTGGCTGGGGTCTCATTAGGAAAAGATTGTTCAGGAGTCAGCCACTGCCCTGTGGGGTGGCCAGAGACCCACAGAAATTGGGACCTTCCCAAGCACAGTGGACTTTCTCACAGAAGCACTAGCTGAGCTCTAGGTAAGCCTAAGCCCACTGTCTGGCTCACAGGACCCTGGTGCTACAGGACCAAGTACCTCCCTAGATTGTGGGCCAGCCCAGTGAGGACAAAGTGAGCTTTTGCAGCTTGGCGTGAATTGTCTCAGCAAACCCCACAACCCTGTGGAGCTGCTCCTACTCTTAGCCCATGTTACAGATGAGAAGGTAGAAGCTCTGGGAGTCCTGCCTTCATGGCATCGGGAACAGCAGGTGCAAAGCTGGAACAGTGAGGAGGCCTCTAAGGCTGGGAGGGGCCTCTATGCCAGGGGGTGGTGGGGAGGGCAGGTAGGAGTGTGGCCTCAGCAGGGGTGAGCACCTGGCTTGTCCTCGGAGGAGGCTAGGGAACCATTCAAGGGGCTTGAGCAGGGGTGGCATGAGATTGTTATTACTGGTTTTTTGCCTTACATTTTGGCAGACTCTGGCAGCAGTGCTGAAGGCAGAAGTGGGAGGCCAAGTAGGAAACACGCAGGCCCCATCCCAGCTGGCTGCCTGGGGGCTCTCTCCAGGATGGCCCGAGAGGGAGGCGCCTCCTGCTTCTGGGGGAGGCTGAAGGGAACCCTCCTTGACTTTCCCCAGCCTGATGCTCTCTAGGACTAGACATATTTGCCCCCAAGAACTTTGGGACACCTCTCCACCTCTCACAGGGTCACAGGCGGCCTTGTGGGGCCTCAAAAGCAGCTCTGTTACCAGCCACTTGGGAACTGGACATGGTTCAAGGTCCAGGGGGAACCTCAGGACTAGAGGCCAGTGTCATAGCTCCAGCCAAGGAGTCTACGGCTCCCAGCCCACTGTGACAGAAAATACCTCTGTTTCCAGTTAGCAGGCGCAGTGTGCACTGCCTGGAGGGACAGCAAGGGCTAATGACATTTTCTTGCTCATTGTTTCAGGGAACAAATTCAGGAGCAGTTGTGGGAAGATTCTGGGCTCTGAGCTGGCAGAAGAGGTGATACGCTGGCTCTGAGAGAAGGGCCAGCCTCATCCCAACCTTGGACGTGACAGTATATCTTTGGGCTGGCTCTGGCTGGGGCTAGAGTTTGGGGGGGGCAGAGCAGGGGTGGCATAGGCATCATCAGAGCTTCTAAGGGAACTGGATGACTCTGGAGAGATCTGCCAGATCATAGCAAGGGCCAGTCTGAGCCCAGCCACGGGAGCACAGAGTAGACTGGCTGGGATAGGTAGAAGCCAGGTCTGAGATCATGAGAACACACAGTTTAACATTGGGGCCCAGGTACTCACGGATACTCTGGTTCTGAAGCCAGGATTGACTCCCATGCCCCAGTGCCCAGCTGGGGAGGCACCGGTATCAGTGTGTGTGGCTGAGTGACACTGTCTTGGCTGTCACAGGCCAGACCTCTGCCTACAGGATACCCATAAAACATACCAGAGTCCCATTTTCGGGAACACATGCTTGTGCTTCAAACAGAAGTAGAGAGCTGAGATTAGGAAGCAGCAGGGAAACATCACTTCCTCTCCTGCTGAGGTCCCCATCCCGCCTGCAGAGTTCTCACAGGTGGTAGTGGAGAGGGAGCATGAGGGCTCCTGCCACAGCCTGTGCCCCAGGAAGATGGGCCTTAGGTGCCCTGGCCCAAACTGAAAATACTCCCCGGCCCTGCTCTATTAATAGGTTCTCGGGAGAGTTTCCACATGGCAGTCCTGGCAGGAGGGGCTGGCACTGAACACTTCCTAATGGCTTTGCTGCAGGCATTCTGGGTGGACTCCAGTGTCATTCTGAGTGTGGTTGACAGGGCCCACATCCTGGCTCTTCATTGTGCAGGGAGGCAGTATACAACTTCTGGAGATATTTCCCCAAAGTGGCTAAGGAGTGAGCCCACAATGTCAGGGCACACAGGCTGTGGTGGGCTCACAGGAAGTGAAGCAATGTCCAGGTGCCAGGGCTAACGTTGGCCATCACTGCTGCCTTAGTGTGGTTCTCTCCTCAGCCTAGGCCAGTGGGACAGGGAAGTGCAGGGGTGGATGGGGGGGATCTGGCAAGGACAGAACCCTGTATCTTCTTGTCCCCTTAAGTGGCCTCACACCAATCAAGGTGCAGTCATGGGGGCCCATCTGAAGTCACTTAGGAAGGTGAGGTTAATGACAGAGCTGGGACAGGAGGATGACTCACCACACTCTTGCTTGCTCAGCGGGCTGGGTTTCCGGGATTCCAGGCAATGACAAACACTCAGCCTCAGCCTGCGCTGGCTGGAGTGGTGGGGCCTGAGTGAAGCAGGAGAGGCAGCTTCAGCGGGCTAATCTCTGTGGGTGTAGAGGGGCTCACTTACTCCTCGACGCTGGCGGTGCAGGCCGTGGGGAAGAGGGTGAGATTAGGAGATTGCGGCCCCTTCGGAGCACATATACGAAAACTGGAACAATTCAGAGATCAGCACGGCCCCAAAAGGATGGCACACAAATCTGTGAAATGTCTCATATCCCAGAGAAGGGGGGAGGGAGGGAGGGAAGAAGAGATATTAGGAGACAGCTGTACTGGCAGTGAGAATTGGAGTCAGAAGGACCCTAGGACCATGAGCCTCCTGCGGCCACTGACACATGGAGCCAAGTCCCAGGGAAAGGGCCTGATTGTGGGGTGACACAGACAGTCACACATTGACAACACTCACTCTGGTGCCCAGCAAGACAGGTTCTTTCACAAAGAGGGCTCTGAAACAGGTACTCTGCAGAGTTTTGGAGCTGGAGTGGATGGGTAAAGAGCCAAAAACCTGGGTGACGGATCCAGCTCTCACTTGACACTCTGCCCTTGTCCCCATCACCCTGCCATGGCAAGCAGATCACAGGACAGAAGGCCCAGGACTGCGCTGAGTAGGAGCACAGCAGGGTTCCCAGAGCAGGCTGTCTTGTGCTGCCAACTCTAGAGCAGGGTTCACAGGCCTCGGGACCCCCAGACTTGAGCTGCCACTTCCAGGGTATGGTGGTGCAGGAAGGCGGGGTTTGCCATGGTTGGGGGTGGGCTCCAAAGGCTCTTCTTGGCGGGCTGCCTGGCTTAGTGGTCCAAGCACACATGGCCTGCCTCAGCTTCTCCAGCAGGAAGTATGTTTTCATTCCTGGAACCCCAAAGGATCTGATCAGGAGTCAAAGGGGGTGGTGCTTTTTCTTTCACATGGAAAGATGAGGACATAAAAGTGGGGTGGGGTGGGGTAGGGGCTGGGAACTGCTTCAGAGGTCCTTACCCCTTCTCACTGACAGGAGACAGAGATAGCTCTACACACAGAACTGCAAGTTGGTTTTCTGGGAGCTCAGTCACCAAAATCCAAAATTAGGAGACGAGGGCTGAGCTGAGACGTTTCCAGCAGGCTGCTTCTGTGCTTGGCAGCAAGAGTGAGAACTGGTAATAGCCCAGCCCCAGGGAAGCCTTGGAGAGGGCGACAGGAAATGTCATCTGGGACACAAAAGCACAGCTTTGTCACGTGGCCCCCACCCTTGCCCAGGTACCTGGAGACCACCTAGGGCCCACACTAGCCCCCACCCCAGTCCTATCTGCTCACCATCCTGGATGTTTGTTCAGTTCAGGTTCCTGCTGTGTCTTCAGAGTGGGGGGATGGAAATGGCTAGGCAAGGCCCACAGGAGTGAGAGCTTCTTGAGACCCCTTCCCCTATTCCCCCCAGGCATGACCTTGGACCCCAGATTCTCAGAACAGTGAGGTTCCAGCTTGGGTCTGACATGAATTTTGAGAGCTTAGCCCCAAACTAAAGCCTTGGCCCCTCCACAGCTCTGCCCTGGGCAGAGGTAGGTCCCTGTTTAAAAGCCAAGCATACCATTCCAAAAAACTGTACTTGCAGACTAAGACACGTAGCTCAATGGTACAGCACTTGCCTACCATGAACCATAGGCCCTCCAGATTCCACATCCAGCTCATAGCTCCACCAAGGTTCTACGCAAACACAAGCATGAGGAAACACCCCCAGGAGGCCCTCTGTCTACCATACTGCGCCTTTTTCCAGGCAGGCAGCCCCGGTAGCTCTGTGCATGAAGGCCTAGACACACTTGGTCACAGATGCGGCCTGGTTCCACTGAGTCCATGGGGGGCTGTGCTGTCACCACCCTACAAGTTGTATATTTGGGGAGTGTTCCCCAGAGTACATCTGATCATGGGTGAACTTTCCACTGCCAGTAACTCACCATGGCAATACCATATTATGCCCAGATCATCTCCCTAAAATTCATTATTTCTAAACTTCATTGTGGCATAAACTGGAAACACAGACAGTGGCAACACTGGTCTGGTCTATGAGCAAGAACTGCCATGCAAGCCTTGGAGATCCTGCTTGGGTTCTGCTGTCCGCAGCCATGGACCACTGACTCTGGAGACGCATTTCCTGTAGCTTGGTTGTTCAAATCAAGTCCCAACACCTGGCAACTCCAAGTCCAGGTCCTGGAGAACAGGCAACCTAGGGCAGGTCATAGGGGAGATCTGGCAGAGGCGGGAGACCAAGGCTAGTCCTACAAGCTAAGCAGGCTCAACCCCGTTGCCCTGGCTCTCTGTAAGTCTGTAGGGATGGGGAGTTTATCACCGCCCCCGAGGCAGCTGAGAGTGAGCCTTCTCTGCCAGTTCAGACCATTGGGCCCACCAGGCTCTTCCATGCAATGGCAACTCTATCCTACGCATAGCTCAAGGGAACTGTCCCTGATGGCAGCCCCATGGTCCTAGGGGACTGGTTGGGTCAGAGTGATGGGCTTTGTTTGAGCTTGTGCTCTGCACTGGCTAGGGTATAGGCTCTCCTTGGCCTGGTTGTTCATCAGAACTCAACAGAGGCTGCCTCCTTGTCCTTCCAAGCTCTGAAGTTTTCAGGCACTGGTCCCCCTGGAAGTTAGAAAGGCTGAGGTCCCCTAACCATGAGGTACCAACGAGTTGCAGGAGATCTAATACTGCTCCCCCACCCAAGTCTGGAGGGTGGGGGCTGAAGGCATAAAGGACACACAGACATGGAAAATACTCCCCCTGACAGATGTGGAAGAAGGATCCACAGAAACCCTCATGAGCAAATGGGAACACTGGCTTTTCAACAGAAGCCAGAGGGGCAGGCAGGTGGAGGTGGGTGTGTGGGAGGCTCTGGCTGCCCTGCTCCCCCAAACGCCCTCAATAGCTGTAAACAAGGGTGTCCTGGCCTGAGTGCAGGGGCCCTCCCAAGTTGACCATTTTTCATTTTTCATTTGTGCCTCTGGGGATGGGGGAGGACTGCTTAGGTCGCATCCAGAATAAGCCATTCCTGCAATGAGACCTATAAAGTCAGCGTTAGTTTTCACGTTCCTTTGCTCTCACACATGCAGAAAACAGGAAATCACTACCCCAGTGAACATATGTGGGACAGAAGTCAAGGCCACTGCCCACTCTACAAAGCTTGTTTATTCCTGGACAACCCGACTTCGACGAGCCTTTGTTAGACGCAGAGAAAACTGGTCTATCCAACCAAAGAGGGGTCAAATTCCAAGCCACACCAGGGGAAGAGCCAATTACACGGCTGAAAGGTGAGGGCAAGGCAAGGTTCTCCAGACAGGCCTGCAGTCTCAGGTCTTCAAGGCAGCAAACACTTCATGTTGCTCTTTCGTGTCAGGCTGAATGTAGTCCTATCAGTTGGGTCTCATGCATCCTTTTCTGGGTGGACCCTGGCCTGGAGGCCTCTGCTGCAAGTGGAGAAGCCCATGGTGCAAACAGTAAGGTAGAGGGCACAAGTGCTTCATCCCTGGGGCTTGGTACAGATGTGATTCTCTCACAGCTGAATTCCTTTATTCCCCCAAGTCCCACAGTACAGATCTCAGGCCTGCTGCCCTCCAAATCAACTGAGCTCCTGATTCTTGCTCCCCTGATCATGGTGTTGCTCTCTGCATGATTAGCTGCTGGTTCTCCAGACACTGCTTCAGCTTGTCTTCTGTCAGTGTCAACCGCTGTTCCAGGATGGACACTGTCTGTAAAATAAATGGTGGTCAGACTCAGGATGGGGACTACCCAGCTGCCCTTGAGATCCCATTGGTCAGCCTCTACACAGCTGGTGCATTCCAGATGCCAGGTGCTGGTTCTCTGGATGAGGGGCTCCACCTGTGAGGGGCTCTGCCCATCTAAGCGGATGGGCAACCTGGAGCTCAGAGCGTAGGTTACTCAGTGTGGTGCGAGCACCTGGGAAGCTAGACCCACACTGGCCACTCTGCCCATGGTGTCTTCCTGAGGCTGATCTCTTGTTCCTTACAGATGCAACTTCCTGACAGGCTTTGGGCAATGTCAGCAAAGGATAGCACTGTCCACCTCTGCCACGCCCACCCTGCCACTTGCTCAGGTTGGCCCAGGCTGGCATGATGCCACTTCTCTGCCTTCGTCAAGGGCTGGTGAGTGTTTGTATTGTAGGGGAAACCACCATGGCACAAGGCCACCATGAACATGGCGAGCTTCATTTCTCCATGGTGCAGCTTGCAGGCACTAGAAGGGGTACATTAACTTCACCCAAGAAGGTAAACCCAAGAGGTTTTGTCCCCTTCCCAGAGCTCCATGCAGGCTCTGGGCCTTAGTCCAGTAGAAAGGAAACTTTCCTTGCATACACTTAACACAACATTGAAACATTTAGAGAGGGTTTTCCCTTGAAGGCTGCTATAAAGTTTTACAGATTCTGCACAGATGTCAGCTGCTATTGAGGGTCTCAGAAAATGATCAGGCTCTGAAGCAGGGGTCACAGGACACAGCCTGAGAAATGACTGCCCTGGGACATAAACTGCACCTACGTGGCAGAGCTGAGCTGAAAGACACGGCCATAGCCCCAGTGCTGGTCACGGAAAGAGCTGCATCTCTCATAAAAGTGGTAGCGGAAAGGGCCTTCAGCTGGCCCAACCAGCATTCCTAGAAGTTTCCACTGGCTGCTGGGAAATTCACACAACCCAAATCACTTTACCCAGGCCCCTGCCAAAACATAGCCTGGACTCAAGGCTACCATGGGGGAGCCCAGCCTGCTGCATTTCCCATTCTCCCTGTTATTTTAATTGTTCTAGAAACACAACTTAAAAAACAGAGGCAATGGGCCAAGAAAATGGGCAGGTGAGGGGCTGAGCCCATAGCTGCACCAGGAGCCTCCACTTAGTTCTATGGGGGCCCACACTGCAGCCCAGCAGTGATGTGACCAGTGGGTATGCTGATTCTGACTCCTCTGAACAGAACTATTTCACAGCTGGCTCCAAATGGAGGATGCCGGCCCTGCTGTGGTGCTTCCTTTCTGAGCTTCAAGGGGTACTTCCTAGTACATTACAGAAAGAGACTTAAAAGCCCTCTACCCCTCAGACCTGCACCTCCCCCTCCTGGTCAAGCTTCTAAGGAGTCATATAACGCTTATGTTTGGTCTCCACTATCTTTGTCCTTTCTGCCTTCAAGCCTGCTCACCCAAGGAAGGGTGGTGGCCACAAGCAGGGCTAAGGCTACTGAACACCCAGCCACATCTGGTGTTCTCTGCTTCTTCATGTATTTTTAATAATTATATTTCAGTATGCATGGGATCCCCCATACAGAATCCCCCTGATAAGGCGGAAATTAGAAATCCTGTTCTTAGCCAGGTATGATGGTGCATGCCTGTGATCCCAGCAGGTTGAGGCAGGAGGATTGCCACTAGTTCAAGGCCAGTCTGGGTTATACAGTGAATCCAAACTAACCTGAATGTACCTTGCTGATGTACCTTCCCTCTACATGGGACAGGGTCTTCCAGTTACAGGAAGATCCTATCAGGGGCCTGTGAATAGCATCATGCTTGGGGCTGGTTGTGCAGATAAGCAGGAATGCTGGCAGACTAGGTGCAGGGGTGGCCAGGGTAGACTACCATAGAATAACCCTGCTTCCCCAGCTGTATGGGCAAGGAGGGAAGAAGAGCACCTGGGGTAGTACACAGCATGTGTGGGGGCCTCCCTAGCAAGGACTAGTTTTGGCCACAGTATGCATGTTTGTTAATAACGTATGTTTTGGTTTGAGTCTGGGTGCCCCCCACTCCCCCCAAGCCTCATGTAGTCATGGAAGCAGGCTTCTAGAGTTTAAAGTGCTATACCCAGGTGGGGGTGGGAGTGGCCCACTTATAATATAAGGGACAGAGTTTTCCCTTTTGCTCTTGTTGCTTGTGCTGTTTTTCACTGCCATGAACTGTTGCCCTCTGCCATGTGCCACTCTGCCTTGGAGCCAAGTTGATTACAGACTAAAACCTCCACAAACTATAAGCTAAATAAACCTTTCCTTCTCTATTTTTGGATGTTGGGTGTTTTGTCTCAGCAATGAGAGGAAAGTAACCAAGACTATGTATTTGACCTTGACTGGTAGTTTGGAACAGTGGAAGATGAACACATGTCCACACCAGTGCAAATCTCAGTAAATATATGTTGCTGCTTCAGTGTGGAGAGGACAGAGGTAGCCACACATGGGAGCTTGTGCTATACTCTGGATCCATGGTCCAGCTACTCAAGCTGCTCATCTGCCTCATGCTCTGGGTAAGGTCTTGGGCATTCTACCACAGTGGGCCTGGAGGATGATTGCTTTCTTTCTTTCCTTCATTCCTCACTCCCCCTCTTTCTTTCAGAACTAGGAATTGAATTCAGGACCTTGCACTTGCCAGGCAGGAGCTTTTGCCACTGAGCTATATCCCCGGATCCGAGTATTTCTAAGGTGAACACTTCTATTCCTTTTATAGTCCAAACTCTATGACCTAGCTGTGCAATTTTCTTTTATTCAACAGCTGACACTTGGCCTCTACTGCTCATCTCTGGCTCCACTCCCTCAGAAGGCCCTTAAGGAAGAACTGGCAGGGAGCAGATGCCAAAAGGGGAAGTGCCTACCTGACATGGATTATCCTTCGGCTTTCAGACACCTGTCTGGACAAGGAAGCCAGGAAATATGGCCCACCTCTGGGACTGTTTTCTTGGGGGGAAGGGTATCCAGATTCTTCCATAGCAAGGTCCCTTCTGTCAACCTTGTAGGAATCAGGCAACTTACTCCTTCTGCCTGGCCCTTATGCTGCCCTGGTAGCTGATTCCTAAATTCTAACTGGGGTGTGGTGGTGCTTAACCTCAGACCTTAGGGAGGCTAGTGAGAGGTGCCCATAATTGAGCTTTTGGAGACTCCTGACACTGCATGAGGAGAGGCCTGGCTTCTGCCTGCTCCTTCCACTCACCTCTGGTCTTGTCACAGTGCTGCTGGTTCTGAGGCCTCAGAATACCTGCTTGTCCCTCACTGTACAATGTTCACTCCTGATACCCAATGCAAGCAGCTGAGGAGAAAATCTTGGATCCTGGTCCTCAACAGCAGTGGCTACCTTTTGTCCTTGTTTGACAGCTACTCCAGGTTACATGAGCAGAGGTTCCTTGCAGTGGAACAGACAGCCTCAGGATCACCTAGCAGCCCCTCATCCCCTTAGTAACATTCTAAAGCTGTTCCAGGCCTCAGGCATCCTTTATCATGAAAAGCAATCTCTTCTCTGCCTAAACGTTTACATTTGAAATTATTGCTAAAGAATAATTCATCAGAGTCATATAAAGGCAACATAAGGACAAAAAGGACTTACTAGCAAGAAGCTCTTAGTAGATATGCAACATGGAACTACCCTGATACCTTCCCCTCAGATGCTTTCTTTCACTGGAACACTCAAGCCATTGCAGCCCAAGTGATCTGCCCCAAAACATGCGTTGGTCACTGCTGGTGCCCACCACTCAAAGATTGGGCTAAATCAGAGTGACGGGAAGTCAGGAAGAGGGGTCACTGTCATTTCTCACCTGAGGTTGCTCTTGAAGACAGAGTAATGCAGCCTCATGGGGAGATGTCAGAGGTTTATCACTAAGGTCACACCTGTCAGAGGGTCACCAGGGGGCTTGTTCCTGAACTACCTTTTGTTTAGGAGACCACAACTGTTTTCCCAAACCAGTGCTCTAGCCTCTGAATACTTCTTTGTGCTGCCGACTGTATTCTGTTGTCTCTCTGTAAAGGGTGACAAGTGACTGCCCGCTGCCCACCTCTATAAGGTTTGTTGCCTGCCATGTGGCTTCTGTACCTCTACAGCTGCTTCCTGGCCACTGTGCCAGACCCTGGGAATTGTGAGATACCCTGCAACCCACAGAGCCTAGAATATCCACTATCCTAGAAGAACTTTGGCAACTTTGCCCTGGACACCCTTTTCCCTCACTCAAAACTCCAGTGGGTACCTCCTCCCACTGGCCAGGGTCCCGCTAAGGTGTCAATGGGCCTGCATGGTGTGCAGTGGTTCCAGATAGCATACGCTTCCCAGTGTATCACACAGATTTTGGGCTGTGCTGTGAAGACTGGATAGGGCTGGCCTCAAGTGGCCCTGAGGAGGTGAGGAACAAGCTCATCAGGCAAGAGAGACAGGTTGAGCACTGGGGACAAAGGAACAGTGTGCACAAAGGCATGATGGAAAGTAATGAGCAGCAGTGAGCCAAAGGCAGCTATACGTGAGAGCAAGGGAGGAGGGCCTCACTCAGGAGGGAGGAGAGGGAGCCAGGTCCCTCAGGCCATGCTGCCAGCGTCCTCACCCTCCATCGGACAGGGCGGGAGGTGGATACACTCCTCTGACTGCTACATGGAGATGGTCTAGAAGAGGCTGCATGGCTGTGGGAAGGCCAGGTGGAGATAAGAATGGGAGTGGGGAGGTGGTGGCTTGGACTCGGGGAGGGGAAGCTCAGAAGAAAAGTGGACAAAACCAGAACACAAAGAACAGACCAACACCACCTGGTGGTGAGTCAGATGGGGGAATGTCAGAGAGGGCACATTCCCTGAGGCCTAGGCCTGGGTCAAGAACAGGCCCAGATGGGACAGGTGGAGGGTGGGGCCCTGGAAAACTGTAAAGGCCAGGAGGACCTGGGATGGCCTGGGAAGTAGTAATCAGCAGCAGTCACATCACACCTTTGAGACTGTCCTTGTTACTGTGGAGGCCGAGGGTGAAGGGGAAGGAGGGAGGGCAGTAAGTCCGCAGGCCCCTGCACCCTAGAGGGCAGAATCCAGGGCAGGCGAGCCAAGGGTACCTCGAGGACTCAGGACAGTGCGGGTGAGGTGGCTGAGCCCTGTGAAAGAAGTGTAACCCCTTAGTGGGCAACCAGGCAGGGACTCAGGTGAATACCAGGCAGCAGGTGCTCAAGGGCTGGGGTCAAAACCACCCACAGAGCAAGGAGCTGGTTTCCAGCATGACTCATCACCGCCTGAGCTCTCCTAGGAAGATTCTCCCTCCTGGGACAGGGAAACAATGGCATTTAGTCTGCAGCCCAGCTTCCTGTGCAGGGAAGAAAGGCGTGGTGATCTGTCTCCTGCAGGGGCAACACTCACAGGGTGAGTGAGTCTTCTCTCACTCACAGCTCAGAATGTGTAAGACATTTTATGTAACATCCTAAAGGGCCTTGGAGCATGGTATAAAAAGAACTGGTTTTAAAGTGACAGGCTTTTATTTTTAGTCCCCTAAAAACTGTAGTGGTACCCAGGGTAGCTGCTGAGATGCCAGTCCTCAGAGGCATATCTGGCACCTCGTACCCATGCTGTGGAAGAGAAACACAGACGCTCTTGCTCTGCACCTCGCCCCCTCAGAGGCTGACCTCCACAAGGGTGCAGTTATTCTGTGTCCACTGAAGGCTTGCTGGGAACCACCTGGCTCTCTGGCCCAGGACAGCTGCACCTGTTCCCACATCACCCCTCACACACACACAGAGCCCACACATGGAGCCAGGTTTGTGTGTATCCGCTGGCCTTTGAGGTAGCCAAGGGTGAGTGCTGGCTTCTGACTTTAATGACAGGCACTTGGGAATCTGGGGCACCACAGGGATCCTCTGTCTAACTTTACAGCTGGAAAGGGACACAAGTATTCACAATGCCACTATGGATGCTGTACAGTCCCAGGAAAGAGTTGTCTGGGTGTCCCATGGGGGTAACAATTTCCAGCCTCCTGGGGAATGAACCTGCCACTTTCAGAAGTGGAGAAACAGCTAATGGGAGCAGGTATGATGGGCCTGGTTGCCCCACTGTGTGCAGTACTGCGCCAGCCCTCTGCCCACATTCCCTCTCGGTCAGGCCCTGGTGCAGACCTTTCTTCTGACCCTGCTTTTTCCTCATGGCCACCACCTACTTCTTGTCTCCCCACTTCCCCAGAGTTTTTTTGTTTGTTATTTTTTAAACTTTCCCATAATTTGAATTCCTTTTTTTCCAGCTATGTTGGCCTCTTTTTCTTCTTCCTGGCTGCTTTCTTCCTGAGGTGGGACTGTCCTGCTTCTTTTCTGCAGCTCTTTTCTCTCAATTCTTGTGTCTCCTACTTCGTCCCACTTTGCACTTGTTTTTGAAAGAGGGCAAGGAAGACAGGGTAGGGTGTGGCTGGCCCAAAGGGACTGAGCCCAACATGGCTCACCTGCCCTGGGTGACAGACATGTGAAGGAGATGCCACCTCTGGTAGGAAGACCTCTGTGAGGAAATGCCATAAGAAGGGCCGATGGAAGTGCTTTCAGGCACGAGGCACAGCAGATACAGAGGCTCTGAAACACACTGTTGTAATGGATGAGCAAGGAAGAAGAGACGGTGGCCGCAAGAAGGGGCCTAAGAGCTCTCAGTAGAAAGGAAAGGAAGCAGGGACAATGCCACTTCTTGGGGCAGGGTCACCAGCCTCAGTTCTGAGCAGACATGGCTAGGAAGGATGGTGCTGCCACTGCCTGTGGCCAGTGTACACAACACTGGCTCCAGAATGAACTCTGCCACCTGGTCCTGCGGCAGGGGGATGGAGAACACTGAACTGCCACTTCGGCGCATCGCTTCAGAGACCAGACAAGTCCCTTCAGCTTCTGCTCCTCTCAGAGCCACTGTGCCACCCTCTTTGTTAAAGGCCTCTCTCAGAGAAGCTGGAGGGAGCCCAAATGGCTACAGGACACTCATGGGGTCCTCAGAATTCTGCAGGGAGCCTCTATATCTCCTGCTTCCCAACATTTGCCAGGTACATCATGTGCACATTTACCATGTGCATCAAATGAGACACTGACTTGTAGGGGCTTCCAGGCACCTCTCTGGGATGCCTTTTGGAAAAGCTTCTCTATCACCACAGACAGTGACTAAGAGGCACAAAAGAACAAGGGTGATCTGAGCTTCTCAGACATTTGGGTAGATCCTTAAAAACACTTATAGGTCTACAGCTCCAGCTGCCCTCTAAGTTCTGGACAGCCTTTCCCCCAGAGATCCCTGCTTACTCTGGCCAGGGCACTTCTTTATGTCCATGTCCTGCTCTAAGCAGAGTGCTGGATGCTGCACAGCTCTTTGAGGGACTGATACTGATTTCTAGGGTGGCAGTTCCCTTCTGGCTCTCCTCCAGCAGCTGGAAGACAAGTGGCCTCGAGGTGGACAGGGTGACTGAGCCAGGCTGACAGATGGGGTGGAGAGCTGACACCTACCCGTGTGTCTACTAAGCACTCTGCCCTAGGCTGGCAGAGAAGCCAGGAGCTTGGGCATTTGTATCTGATGGGTGACATGGGAAGCAACTCAGATGACAGACAGGAAGTATGCTGGGCAGAAGCAGGAAGCCTGAGAGAAGGAAGGCTGGGAATGGTGAGCGCAGCAGGGCCATGCCGTCCTATGACCCCCTGGCTGCTGTAGTACACCAACCAGCGGATCACCTGCACAGACAGTCATGTCAGAGATCTGAGAAGCAGCTCTTTGTGGCAGCCCATCCCACTGGGCTCGTCTTGCACTAAGACACCCAACGCTGGCTCAGGGTATCAGATCCAGGCACTTCCCCCTTAGTATTTTGGAGCTTATCTCCCACCAGCCCTGTCTACCCTATCTCCAGGCCTCTGCCCTCTTGTGACTCCCCCTGTCCTACTCCTAATTCACTATTCACCTCCACTGCCCCACCCTCCTCACTGCTTTGGCCATGTCCCTTCCTTGTCTGGGAGCTAAAGAGTAAAGGCCGGACTCCTTCGTGTGGCAGGTGGTGCCCTATGCTGCCAGGCATTGCTGGTTTCTTGAAGGCTGCTCCAGCTTCTCCACCGAGACTCTTCTCAAGCTCCTCTGCTCCCAGCATACCCAGCGCACTGTGAGAAACATCACCAGGGTGACTCCCATGGAGAGCTTTGTCCTGTGTGGTGAGCACAGTCTCCAGTGTAGAATGACCACTAAGTGCCAAGTGACCTTGGGCAAGTTATCTAACTCAGGGCTTCAATTTTCTTGTCTGTAAAATGCATCGCTTTTGTGGTCACTACCACATGCGTATTAATAGCTAATGTTTGTGTAGAACTTGCTCTGCCAGGCTGAGTACAGGGCTACACTATAGGCAGCATGATTCCCCCAGCTACTCCCTCAGTTGGACTTTGGGATGCAGGACTGGTGGAGGAGTAGCCATGGGCACAGATGGGGCTTGCTGAGGCCCCTAAGTGGCTGGGATACTATCAGGCCCACGAGGGTCTGAGGCACCAGGACATATGGTGATCTGGTTGCTTCTTAAAGTTCTCCTGTGATGCAAAGGTACCTTTAATAATTTCCAGGATTGTGGTTGATTTGGGCTGCCCCAGGAGGTCTCCCTAGAGGGCCTGGGATTCTCCACCCTCTAGTCCTTCCCCTGCCAACGTAGGAATCAAATTATTGGAAGGTAGGGGGTCCCGGCTGCAATGGGTCAAAAGGTGAGACAAAGTCACTCTGCCTCACCACTGAGACACTGACGCCAGGCTCAAGGAAATGTTCTAGGGCTGGTGACTGCTTCAGTGGCCCCAGCCTCAACTGTGCTGAACATAAGCCTAACTTTTCTTTGGTTTCATTGCTACGATGGAAAATGTGGAATTAATCTCCCCTGTAGTATGGTTTTGACTTCACTCAGATTCTAAAGATCTAAAACAGATGTGATAAAAGGGGAGTCTCATTGCTGTGGGGTCTTGTGAGCTATCAAAACAAAGGCGAGCTGCTGGGCTCACCACCTGCCCCAGCTGGAGCTCTGTCTCTGAGTGTATGTCTATGTGTGTGATGCATGTATGTGTGTACAGGTGCCTTGTCCTGCTGATGCTACCACATATCAAGGGTAGCGGAGGTGTGGGGACCAGCCACCAGGGCTTCCTGCCCTTCCTAACACCCGGGTTCTGCCTCCAAGTCCATCCTTGTCTAGTGCCTAATGTCTGTGGTACAGGACCTTTGAGTCAGAGGGTACAAATGCTGGCCTTCAAGGAGCCTGCTTATATCAGTCATTCTAGTGCCAGCATCATGAGGACAGGTTCTTGTCTGTTTTTGCTCATCACTACTTTCCTGCTCCCAGGCAGCACCTGGCACCCAGGAAGTAAGCACTGATGCTAGGTGAACAAACACCTGCCCTGAGCCCTGCAGGAAGGCAGAAAACACAGCTCCTGGGTCTCCGTGGATGAAGGGTAGCCCCAGTCTGGGGATAAGCCTACTTGTTTGGTGAGGAACACTCCCTCCAGCTTGGATCCTGGGGTGGGCAGGCCTGAAGGGATGGTGGGTAAGAGGGGCCACCCTGCCAGCTGGCATGGGGAGGATGCCGCCTGGCATTGGCAGGAAGTAGGGGTGGATAAAGTGGAATTCAGAGTCAAAGAAACAGCCCAATTTCTCCCCTTCACAACTCAGGACTGATCTGATGCTGGCTGAAAGCTTTAATGCCTAAACTTCAAAGGGAAGGAATAGAGATTTCTTCTCATCCTGATGCTGGACATGCGCAAGTACTCAGACCCAGAGTATCTCAAGAAAGTCCTTCCAAGCTCCCTGGGCTTAGATACTTGCTTGCTCATGTATGTATGTATGTATGCATGCATGCATGTATGTATGTATTGAGTCAAGTTCAAGCTGGCCTTGAACTCACAATGTAGCTCGGTCTGGTCTTGAGCTCGGCAATCCTCCTGCCTACCAACTGCTGGGTGTGTGCCACTACACTTGGCTCCAGCAATTATCTTTTTTTTTTTGGTACTCGGAATTAGACTCAGGATCCCATGCTTGCTAGGCAGGCGCTGTGCCGCTGAACTATATCCTGGGCTCCAGTAATTATTTCTAACCATTTCCCTTCATCCATCACAGTCTCCTGCAAGTAGTGCAAATAAAGCTTTTGGCTTTCTGAGCCCAAGGCTCCCAGTTGCTGTTTCACATGTCTCAGGGAACAGGGTCTTTCTGGCATGCTCCCTCCCCAGCTCCCACCTCTCTTCAGGAAGTACATTCAGCACTATTTTCTATCACTGGATTAGCCATCAGTTTAAGGAATCTTGGCTAATCTGCCTCCCTCATGACATTAGTTTCACCTTTCCATTATCACCGCTTCCTCTAAATGAAGAAACTATGAAAAGTGGGCCCACTTACTACTATCTGTAAAAAAATGGATGTTTCTAGGACCTATCAAGCACTGCTCACCCAGAGAGAAGACCTGCACCACAAGACTCTGCATCGCTTCACTAGCCACATGCAGGCCACCTGGAAGCCAGGTGCCCCCAGCTCTGTGGCACTGATTCCAGGGTGAGCGCATTAGATCTCAGCACAGGGACAAACCCTGCCCATGGCCGCCTTCTGCATCCCATGTCTCTAGAGGCTGACTTTCCCAACAATCTATACAAAACAGCTCCCTTACCAAGACCTGACAAAACCACTAAGCCAAGCCTGGGAGACTGCTTGATAGCTTGCTGGAGGCTGGAAACCTTGGCACCTAGGGAGCTGAGTAGCAGGTGGGGAGATGGACAACCACTCCTGCCCTACAGTAACACTCTAGGTAAGAAGGGCACTGGTCATAAGGGCAGGATCTCACTGGCCTCCCCTTGCCCTGCCATCTTGGTCTGCTTTCTGGAGCCACCAGTTGGTCCAAGAGCAGAATGGGGTAGGGTGTGCGTGCGTGCATCTGTGTGTGTGTAGAACAGTTCCCTAAACCATGCTAAGATCAAGGATTCTTTCCGGTTCTTCTCTTCACCCTAGGAGAGGTTCCTGTGGCTATGATGAGGGTCTGCATCCACAGTGCAGGCCTGGGTCAGAGTGAGTGGAGGGGAAGGTATGACAGGACCATGTGCAGGCTTCTTTGGCCTTGGAAGAGTGATACCTGGTTAGGGAGAGTAAACTGCCGAGCTACTCGAGCCCTCCTGGGGTTGTCAGTCCAACTCACAGGCCCCTCCTGTCGTCTGCACGTGAGCCTTCCTTGGAGGGCCTTCAGGAGACAAGGATGGTGAGCAAACCACTGTGAGGCCCTGCCCTTCTCAGAACACACTCCATCAACCTGACACAATGTCCTTGCATGGGCCTCCCTCCCCCCACACTCCAGGCCTGCTCTCAGTCTGAGAAGAAATCTTGTATGACCGACCGTGAACATTCCCAGGCTCCAGAGGTAACCACAGCCACTGCCTGCCCCATCTGGCAGGCAGGGCCTTCAATCTGCAGCTTCTTTAAAGAGAGGGTGCATTCTGATGCAACCACAGATGGGAGATGGAAAGCAAGAGTTTCCTGCCAGAAGCCCATGGGAGCTGCCACTAGGACCCTGTGCAAAAACGAGCACTAGTCAGTTTTGAGGAAGCTAGCAGGCTGCATAGCCTACGGAGCTGCACACTGCCCTGGCAGAGCCTCCCTCTGTTGCAAAGCCAGAGGAGCTATGGCTAACACGCCAAACTGAGCAGCAGAGCTGGGAAGGGGCCAGGGGTCTAGACCAACACTCTTCCCCACACCCTCTGCACTTGGCCAGAATCAGACACCAAGTGTGTCCCTGCCACAGACCAGACAGGGTCTTCAGTCCCTTATCTCCCAGGAAGTAGCCTCCTAACAGAGATTTGTCTCTAGACCCCAAGCAGGGAGAACCCAGGCTATGCTGAACTTGACTTTGGATGTCCATAAAGTAAGATGGCTAAATTCTCTTTGGACTGAGTATTTCAGGTGGCCAGATATGCTAACATGCAGTGGAGAAAGGCTTGCTTTGGCAGAAACAGCTGTTCTCCTGGCCCTGGCTTGAGTGGGGCAAGGCCAGCAGAGCTGCTTATACGCTGTAAGCAGGGAGCATCAGAAGGCATGCAAGGAACTTTTACCCCATATCTTTCTAGCCAGTTGGGTCTGGGCATACCTGGGAGGACCAACCTTAAGGGAAAATGACATAAAGACTGACACCAGGACTCCCACCAAAGAGTACAGTAACTCCAGCTTCTCTGCTAGCCTTTCCAGAGCAGCCTACCGGAAAGGGAACTGCCAGGATCCAGGGGGTAGGGGTCGCTAGAGCATCTCAGTAAGTGGGCCAGGCCCTCTAACTCCCCATATTGAATGAGCAAAAACTTTTGGCTTCTTAAGGTAAGTGAGCAGAGATCATTAACCAGGCCATTTAATAAACAACCACAAAGGAGACCTAAACCAGCAGGGCTGGGTGGGCCTGGTTCCTACTGCACGCGTTTCAGCAGGCTCCATGAGTCACAGGAGCCTGAAAGTGATGTGACATCACAGAACTGCTGGGGCCAGCCTGAAGAAGTGGGTGCCAAAAAAAAAAAAAAAAAAGTCAAAAAAGGAATTTCATGGTTCGGTATTTTAAAAAGCAGTAAGATGTGACACTGGAGTCAAAAATAACTTTGCTGTGGGCTTCTGAGGCAAAACCACCAAGCTGGTGGTTGTGTTTGTGCCAGGCCCTTCACAGCAGCCTCCCAGTCTCCCAGATCATTGTCCACAGCTCTGCACTTCACCCTTTGCCCTACAAGAGGTCTGCAACTTGCAGACACCACTCCAACCTCTGTCACTCATGAGGGTAGCCAAGCCCTCACAGCAATTCCTATGGCCTCAGAGAGTGGCTTCCATTAACCACATGGGCCTGACAGCAACAGAGTCCTCCAGCCTTGAGTCCTCCGAGGCAGCCATAATAGACAGGTCTGGCTGGGGACAGGACAGACAAAACAAGGCCTAAGGGAAGTCCTGGTCTTACCTGGGATGCTGACTCTGTTGCCCCTGTTAGGAGACAGGAGGATGTGGAAAAATGCAGGGGAAAGGTAACGTTATGTGACACAGGCAGCCTCTGGCTGTGCTAAGATTGCTGCCTTACAGAAAGCCAGAAAGAAGAAAAAGTTGGGCCCAGGCAGCTGGAGCTGCTAACTCTTGGTCTTGGCTTTTCTCAGGACTCTGCAGGCTGCTGTCATGAAGCCAGTTTTTTTAGTAGCCTTTGAGCAGGTTCAGCAGGCAAATGATCTACACAGCCACAGCGCAGGTATGTGCTGGGAGGGCTGAGGACAGACTTGCAGTGGAGGCCTTGCTCCAGGAGGGAGAGCCATGTGTTGAGGGAGGCACATGCAGCACAGCAAGCACCTGCCGGCCTCAGTCCTCAAATGTCCTGAGAATTCCCAGGGGGGCTTGAGGCAGGAAAAGTCCCCCAGGGAAACCTAATTCCATGGTTAGGACATAGATTTCCCCAAAAAACCATTACGATAACTCCATTCAAATAATGACCATCACAAGTACACATCTCTGAAAAGTTCCAGTCTTGGCCCTGATGCCTTGATCTAAGTGCAAAGCTTGTGTTGAGTGGGCCCCACCCCGACCCATCAACCTCTGTCACCTCTTGTACCCTCCTTGGGCTGGGGAGACACCTGTGCTTCTCTCTCTCATTCTCACTGGCCTCCCACTGGTAGCTCACACGTACTCCTGGGACTCAAATCCAGCAGTCAAGAGGACCGTTGAATGTCTAGTTCTGTAGCTCCCATGCCCCGGGCGGCCCTCACAAAACATCACCTTAGACTGGTGCCTCAATAAGCAGCTGGCACCAGGGTAGCACACCCAGTTAACCGAGAGCTTCAGTGCTCAGGGGGCCGAGCAGGTTCAACTGTCCCATTTGCAAGGCAGGAAACCAAGGCTATGGGAGTGACATCACTTGTCAGAGTTACCAGGTGATCAGTGGTGGAGGTGGCCCTCGAATCCAGGAAGACACCTGGCTCACTGGCTGAGCAGAACAGTGCTCAAACTAGGTGGAGGGCAGTCCCCGCCCATGGCTGTAAGGGTATATCAGGCTGAATAAACCATAGCTATTGAGACCGTAGTGTCAGCTGAGATCATGGCCTCAATGAGTTCAGCTGAGGAAACCATGGAATCTCCCAATAGCAACCTCACAGGAGTAAGAGGGGTCTCTCTAAAAGAAGGGCAGGCTGGGCAAGGGTGTAAGCACTCTGTGACTAGTGACCTTGGAGTCAGCCTGCTGGGCTCTGTGATGGCAGAGTAAGAACTTACTGGTCTTACCTTTCAAAGTCAAGTTTGGTTTGTAGGAAACTTTCCCTAATAGTAGTGTATATTAGTTATATAGATTAATGGGTTTCACTTTGGCAGATTTGCACATGTATGCAGCATACTTTGGGATTTCCATTCTCTCATTTCCTCCCTTGCCATCCTTGCCTGCCCAAACGTCTTGATGAAGTCAGCCCTAACTCCACCGAAAGTGTTCAACAAAGCAAAGTGGGTCTTCTCTGACCCACAGTAGTCAGATCAGGATCACATCGGTCCCTGGAGAAGATCTAGATCCAGGGGATCCTAGGGGTGGCCTAGGGACACTAAGTCATTATTCTTTTTTCCACCTTTCATTACTGGGTGTCTCAGGGCCCTTGCACTCAGCTATATCCTCAGCCCTTTTCAAATTTTTTTATTTTGAGACAGGGTCACATTAAGTCTCTAAAGTTGCCCATGATGGCCTTGAACTTGTGATATAATCCTGTCTCGGCCAGGTGTATACCAGCATGCCCAGCCAAGAAGCCATTATTCATGTCCTATCTACATCTGGCACAGTACTCCCTGCTGGGCACCAGGTATGAGGATGAAGTGAAGGCTGCAAAAGAAAGCCCTTGGAAAGCTACAGAAGCACCAGGAGGTAACCATGATGAGAAGTATGAGCCTCCACATTCTTTCTTTTTTGGTCCTGGGAATCAAACTCAGGACCTTGCACTTGCCAGGCAAGTGCTTATGCCACTGGGCTACAACCTGGTCCCAAGCCCCGCATTCCTATACAATAACAATGCGGGGAGACCTGACAGGCCAGGACAGCCTGAAGACTGCCTGCTGAAGAGGGGCCAACAACAGGGTAAAGGGCACATAACTTGCTGGCTAATTTCAAAGTCTATTCTCTCCATGTAAACATGTATTTGAAAACTAATGTATGCAGTTTTAAAAACAGGTATTCCTGAACAAGACAGGACAACCCCACTTTACAGGACTGGCTTTCTGATGCTGTACAATCCCAAAGGGTAGTCTGGTTTCCTCTTGATCTGAGAGGTCTCTTGGCCTGAGAAGGCTAGGAAGCCTCCTGCTTGGGAGGGGAGAAGCCTCACAGTGGCAGCTGGGATCCTGCTTCCCTTATGACCCCCTTTCTGCCTGCAGTGAAGCCTGCTCCAAGATTCTGCAGACGTTGTTTTGTGGGGACAGGACTATGACAGCTCTGCCCCCCTTATCCAAGTCCTGGCCTCCTTATGTCCCTTTCTCTACTCCACACCAAAGGTTCTGCCTGGGTCAGGTTCTGTCTACTCTGCTCAGTGTCCCACCACATGGAGAACAAACTCTTGGGCTGCTGCCTCTATTATTCCACACAGAGGACCTACAGCCTCTTTGCTAGGGACACAGGACTCCCCTAGATACACAGTTCCCAGATGACTTCAGTGGCCCTAGCAGGCAACAACTTGGAGTCCTGGCTCTGATATCAGTAGCCAGTCCCAGTACTTTCCAAGGGTGAGAATGGATCTCAGGTAAGATGAGGGAAGCTGCCATCTTTGCTCTGAGGGTTGCAGAATGGCTCTCCTGAGCAGGGCTGGGATTAAGTCACGAGGTAGAGGGGAAGTCGAGGAGGCGCTTCCGGTTCTGTCATGAAGATGGCCCACCCCTGTGGAGCCCTGGTAATGATAAGGGTAGAAGCAGGCATAGCACCTGTCCTAGCAGCAGCAGCCAGCACCCAGTCAGGCTGAGCAGAAAGCAGGCTTTGAGGATTATAAGCATCCATAATAAAGTGCCTTATTCCTGTCACCCAGGGGCTACACACTCTGTGACTCAAACACCCATGGCCACCAACCATTGCAGTCCCAATGGTTGTCCCTGGAAGGATGTTCTGCAGAAATGAGATGCAAGGGACTTGGAAGGCACCATTTCCCTCTAGGAGGCCACTTGGAAGTAGACCTCAGCTGTACTCATCATCTGCTCAGTCCTGAAGTTGTTCTGAGCTCTGGGAAGGGAAGGGACTATGAGGCAGGGGAGGACAGAGCAGAGTATAGTTTAGACAGATGTCTTTGTAGCGGGAGTCAGTGCTAGGTTGGCCAGACTCCTACTCTCCAGAACTCAGAACAAACTTCAGGACCGAGCAGATGATGAGGACACTCTCAAGGCCAGTGTCCATAGACTATGCTAGGAGAACAAGCCCTGTGGGAAGCATGGTAGTGGCTGCCTGGCTCTAGGCCTAGGTGAAGGCTGCTCAGTCTGTAGGCTTGCCCTCTGCTGAGCCAACCCAAAAGGAGCAGGCTCGGGGCTGGAGGTTTAGCTCAGCGGCATAAACACCTGCCTTGCAAGCAGGTGATCATGAGTTTGATCCCCAGTACCGATAAAAATGAAAAAGACCAAAAAAAAAAAAAAAAAAAAAAAAAAAGGAGCAGGCTGGGGGGATCCAAAATGCCCTGGTGGGGAGAACTCTGACTGTGGCTAGAACACCAGAGATAGAGCCCTAAAGGAAGGTAAGGTCAGCTGGCAACACAACTGACAGGTGAGCTCCAGGAGGAGAACATAACTAAATGTACCTTGTATAAAAACAGGCTGAACCTTAACGCCTCATCTATGGAATCTAAGTTTCCTCAGGATATGCAGAGTCCATTGGGAACACTCCTCACCCTGTGGCATCCAGGAACACACAGGCATCGTCAGTTCTGCAGAGCAGGTAATTGGTTTGGCATCTGGTAGAGGGGTAGGTAGACAGCCACATGGATATAGAAAGGGACTGTGTGTGTGGGTTGGATAGGAGAGCCACTGGGACATCTAGACCCCTGGCCACTGGCCCCATAAAACCTTACTTCTGCTTTGCAACGCAAGCTCCTTGCAAACTTCTGATCATGCTCCTACCTGCTAACACACAACAAAGCTTCCCAGGTGCACCCTCAAAACAATGACAGGAAATGTTTTTAGTGCTACACTCCTCTAGATCCGATGAAGCTATTTTTAACCATCTTCTCAGACTTAATTTCCAGTTTTATCCTATAAGTTTTAATTGATTTCACCTCCCTTGATCTCTCACTTGATGAGGCTGTGAAGAACATCAGGCAGCTTCTGATGGGTCTGAAGTGGGATTTTAAATCTTTGCTCATGGCTCACATCTAAAGACTCCAAAATGCCTGTGTGCTCTGCCTGGGCATCCTGCACCCTCCACACACTGACATATGGCCTCTCCTTTATCTGCTTCCACTAGTGTGCCTAAGATGTGCAGTTCTCGTTGGGATATGGGACACACCACATGGGATGTGACACGATGTGGTACTTTTCCCACTTAGATATTGAGGCAAAGAGAGGATGCTATGCCATGTCGGCTCCACTTTGTTTAGAGACATGCAGGATCCTCTGCACCCCTGCTGCGGTCTAGGGATAGTTCATCTCAAATTCCCCAGCATTTACACCAAGGGAGATAGGGATTTGCAGAGTCCCTATCTGGCACCAAGAGCCAAGAAACCAAGGAGTTGTCAGACCTGCCCTGCCCTGGACCACTGAATGCTACATGCCAGTCACTCTGGTCCTTCCTCAGTCCCCAGACATGGCCCCTGCTTCCCTGAGTTCTGCAGGCCACTGCTTCCTCTCCAGGGCACTCTCCCTCTCTCAGGTGAGATGCCCCACTGACCATTCTCCCAGCACTGGCTATCACCTCTTGTGCAGGCATTTTGCTCCTGAGGTTGATGCAGGTGTGTTATGAGCTGCTAATGTAAGTCCCAGAGTGCAGCTTGCAGCTGCCTTGCTGGTGAGGGTCACAGTCAGGGCCACAGCGAACATTCGTTGACCAGGCCACTTCTTAGCTTGGCTCGGTATGAACAATTCACAGAAATTCATCTCCCTTAATCTTCACCACAAACAAGAAAGGCAAGGCCCACAATCACTTGCATATTAGATACATCATGCACCAAGGTTTACAAAACTGAAGGGATTTCCTAAGGATGCTTGAAGGGTAAGGAATAGTGCTAGACTCAAAGCCAGGCTCTTGGGAAGTCTCAACTCACTGCCTACAGTGAGTCCCTAGGGTGCCCACCCAGCAAGCGGTGACACAAGCAGTGTTTCTTTCAAAGCTCTGTGTTGCTCCAGGCGATATCTGGGAGGGCACACTCTGGCGGGACTATGTGCTGATAATTTTGGAATCTAGTGGCCTAGGCAGGGCTTGGATGACTTCAAGAGCCAGAATCCCAGAGCAGGTATTGCTATTTCATTAATTTGGACTGGAAAATAGATCCATTATATTTTTTAAAAGTCCAACATCTACTGGCCAATGTCAGATGATCCAAAAGCAAGACCAAATGTGGAATGGGTGAACTCCCATCATGGCCTACCTGGGTGAGAACGTCCAGCTGGCCCACGATGTGCTCCAGCGTGCTGGTCAGCGTCTGGGGCATGCTGATGGGTTCCTGGGGCTGGGTTGGCACGGACTCCGGACTCCTGCCTCTGCCTGTGGGAATGGGAAGGTCCACTTCTGGCTAGAGGCAAAAAGAAAAGGTCCCTCAGTCTATTCAGCACTTGAAGAAACATGGAGGGAGGAATAGCTCTTCTAATGGATTACATGCAAAACCACAAGCTAAACAAAACAAAACAAAACTTCCAATTGTTATTAAGAAACAGTAATGTGGCAGGGTTTCCACATCCAGGTCCACACAACCACCTTTCCCAGAGGAAGCCACGAGTAGAGAGCAGCAGCACCCTACCATCTAGCCTGCTGGACAAATGAACAGGTGGGCCAGGATAAGCATGGCCTGCTCTCAAAGGCATACAAGAAGGCTGGCTCATCTCCCAGTTTTCTACACAGGGTGCACCCTCCAGCAGGCAGCCTGATAAGGCACTAAAGTCTCCAGGCCCTGGAGTCATCTCTCCTCACAGCAAGCCAACACCAATTCCCCCAACACAGGATAGCTCCAGTGCTACCACAGGTGTCCCAGGGGCTTAGCAACTATTCACCAGAATTAAGGGTAAGGGGCTGTTCAAGCCCCATCCTAACCCAGATCCCATGAAAACAAAGGTTTCTGTGTGACTCTCCTAGCCAGGTGGATGTCAAATGTTGCAACTGAGAATCCAGACAGACAACACTGGGCTATTTCCAACAGGACTCCAGGAACATGAAACACTTAATGCTTCTGCCTAAGGCTTTCACCCCCGCAAAATCAGCAAAGCTGGATCCTGTTCTATACATAGATGTCTCCTGACCCAGGAAGTACTGTGCACGTGTTCAGCTGGCACGATGCCCCAGCCATGGGTGCCGGAGGGCAGGCCGGCGGATGACCAGTTCTGGTTTTAAAGCCTGAAATTCCTCTGTGGAATTGTTCCCTGGGGAATTGCCCTGCTCACTCTTGGCCAGCTGCAAAGCCTCAGTGACCCATAAATACTGCCGCATTTGGGGCTGGACTTTAAACCACTATTTTACTAATGGACATTCCAAATGTTAGCATATCATCCCTCAGCTCTGCCAGTGCCTCTAGGGCTCCCTGCCGCCTGTGGGAGCAATTCCAAGTCCCTTAGCAAGGCACTCCAATCCAGCCCGCCTCCTTTCACAGCTCCCCTCCTGCCTCTGCATCTCTGCACCCAATTCATGCCCTCTCTCTCTCTGTCCCCAGCATCCCATTCACCCTGTGCCTCTCTACTTTCCACTAATAATCAGAAGCCCTTCCTTGGGTCTGCCCTGTCCCTCCAGCCACTGCATCTCCTGCACCAGAGGCAGAACACATGAGTGGATGAATTAGTGCTGCCTGCCTGCAGGGGCCACCACCTGCACAGCAACCTGTACCTCTTTGACCTCCTGCTTGCACACATCATTCTTCCTCTCACCACGGGATTAAAAGCCTACAAATACCTATGTACCACAGAGCCAAAGCTATTTTACCCGTAGCCCAGCTTACCCAAGTCCCCACCACCACTGCCATTTAAGGACACACGCTATGACCAGGGCTCACCCAGGATGCCTGCAGACCCACGATCAGCAGCCAGCTTGCTTCTCCTTTGAGTCTCTTATCTCTTAAACTAACCAGTGGCAGCCTAGCCCTAGGAAGATCCTCTTGCATTGGACACACTCACCTGGGCAGACATCAGAGTGCTTGAAAGAAACTGGCTCAGGAAAAGGATCAACCGAACTGATGGAAGAATACCAAAAGGGCAGTTTAGCATGTAGACCCACTGGCCTAGGAGATGTGACCAAAAAATGCAGTTTTTTAAAAAAAAATTTGTAACAGTAAAAGACACATTGCCATAAATCCCCTTCAAAAAGTTCCTCCTTGCTTCAAACACACTTATTCCACTGTTCTTGCCACCTCTGGAAGCAGTTTTACTTATGCTGCCGTGGCTGCCTCAATAGCTTGCATCTATTCCAAATGTTTACCTTTTGTGGTCGGTCTGACTTTGGGAAGAGACAGGATTCGTGTGGCGCCAGATCTGGTGAGCAAGTGGTGGGTACATCCTTCGTGTTTAAATGAGCCTGCCTTCCAGCTGAACAGCTGCTGACAGCGGCATTCACCAATATCACAATTTGTAAAAACACTCAGGAAAGATTTCCAGAACTGCTTCAGAAAGTGGCAAGAAAGACGGGGTAAGTGTTTGAAGAGGGGGTTCAAGGCATTTTACTGTAATGAATTTCTAAAACTTTAAACATTCACTGTATATTTTGATCACACTGCCTATTCTTTTTAGTTAGTAAAGAGTTCTAGTTTCATAAGTCACAAACTCTCAAGGACAGAGTAATAGGAACTTGGAAAAGTCTAGGCCCTCATAGGTAAAGGAGAAGCTGAATGTGAGAGACAGCCAGCGGGATGATGTTCCTGAGGATAGAAGCAGCATGATCACGTGACCTCATCAGCATGTCTGCTACATTCTATGACCCCTCACTAAGGCCTTAGCCACCAAGGCTGGGCCCTTCCTGTCTTCCAGGAGTCAATGCACTTTGGGTCTCAACATGAAACTTGCTCCAAAAGGAAACATTTCAGGAAGTTGTCAGCCTTGCCATGACAGTCTTTAGCCCAACACAGTGCCCCGGGGCTCAAGCAGTTCCACTGGGCAAGACAGCAGAGTACAGTGGAGAAGAATAGTGACTCAGGCCTTGGCTGAAATCCAGTCTCCGGTACTGACAAGCAAGGGAGTTGTGGGTAAGAAGTGGACTTTCTTGGGCCTCTGCTTCCTCATCTATAAAACTGGGGCAGGCAATGACTAAGCAGCCTACAAGGGGGTAGGCTACAAGAGTGCTCATCTGAAGTCACCAGCAGGCCCTCGGAAATGTTCACAGTCCTGTGGCTACTCCTCCTGCACAGAAACACCCTTCCCCTAGACACTCAGTCTGTACAGCTCTTCCAGGGAAGGCCACTGGAGGAAGGGTGTGGCTCTTCTGTCCCGGTAGCAGGCATCTTTATGAGGTGGTCCAAATGGGTACTGCCTGCTGCCTGGGAAGAGGGAATGGAAATTCTGAGTGTTTCTGCAGAACCGCTCAGAAACTGCAGGTGCAGACAGAGCACCACCAGTGCTCCTTCTGAGTCAGAGCCCAGTAGGCCCAAAGGGGCACCATAGACACAGAGCCAGTGGAACAGGAATACCTATGAAGGGGAACTGAAAAATACAGTGAACTTTTTTCTTTTTCTAAATTTACAATTTTTTATTTATTTTAAAAATGTATTACAGGAGCCAGGGACATAGCTCAGAGGCATCAGTGCCTGCCTGGCAAGTGCAAAGTCCTGAGTTTGATTCCTGGTATTAAAAAAATTTACTGCAGTAAAAGACATACTGCCATTGATCCCATCGAAGTGTTCCCCCTCACTTCAAACACATTTATTCCATTGTTATTGCTACTTTTGGAAACAGTTCTGGAAATCATTTTTCCTGAATGTCTTTACTTGCATTACTGTGGCTATCTCAATGTCCTGAATCAATTCAAAATGTTTGCCTTTCATGGTCATTTTCACTTTGGGAAAAAGTCAAAAGCTGCATGGTGGCAGAACTGGTGATAAGGTAGATAAGGACACAGATATTTTACAAGCTTGCTTTCTATCAGATGGCACTTAGCAGCAGCATTCATTGTATTTTTTATCTTGTAAAGGCACACAGGAAAGAGGACTCTGGTACTGCTTCAAAAAGTGGCAAGAACAAGCCAGGTGTAGTCAAGTAAGCCTGTAATCCCAGCACTCAGGAGGCTGAGGCAGGAGGACTGCCAAGAGTTTAAGGTCAGCCTCAGCATATAGTGAGTTCAAAGTCAGCCTGAACTATACACACAGCAAGATCCTATCTCAGAAAAAGATTAAAAAAAAAAAAAAGAAAAATGGCCAGAACACTGTGTGTTTGAAACAAGTATTTTGAGGAGGACTAACGGCAACATATCTTATAGCAGAATTTTTGTATTTAAACAGTAACTGTTTTGAGAGGCCCTTGTATATCATGCTCTTACAGGCTGGCGCCACACTGCTAAGACAGGAATGACTTTGAAAGTCCCTTGGCTCAACCCCCAGGACTACCTGGAGCCACTCTTCTACCTTTAGAGAAGGCATAGCAATACTGAACGTTTTACCAGTCTGGTGACACCTGTGGTTTACTTGTCACCTACTATGTGCCCTCTCTTGGTGTCACCTGGCTTAATACACACCACCTCATGAAATCCTTCTGATGGCCCTTTGATACAAGGACCACGAACTTTACCTTTCAGACATAAAAACCAGGTTGAGAAGTTAAGTAACCTGCTCTAAGTCACCTAGCAAATGAGAGCTAGGATCTGAACCCAAGTGCAGACTCTTCAGACAGCTTTTGGCAGACAACACTAGCTCTCAGGAAACCTCCCAGTATTCTCAGTTCCTAAGCACTCCAGTTGCTCACACTACCTATACTCCTGCATTCTGGAGCTGGTACACTTCCAGCAGAGCGCAACAATAAGTGAGAAAGCAGGAGCGTGAGTAACAACTTGGACAGAATAACCATAGCACCATGCACAGGGGAAATCGTACTGGCATTTTGTTTGTTCAGCATCAAAGGGTCCTCACGGGATTTCATCTAGTGGTTCTTGGTCAGGTGTATCATAAGTAAAACTGTAACAAGGATTAACCCCACACACAAATCTATGGTAAGTCAACAACTTTTACTTTCATCTGATATAAACACCTTAGTATCAAAAGAAACAAATCTCAAAAGATGGATCAATTGGACTTTGTGGAAATTTTACTTAGGATCTGCAGGTGTCCCTTTTCCCCCTAGCCTGGTGTGGGAAAAGACTGTCTTCCTGGATTCCTACTTTCTCACCTTCCTGTCATATACCATGAGGAGCCAGCACTTGCATTCGGATCTGTGGCTGAGGCTGTCACTCAAACACATGGGAAATCAGCCTGTAAACTTCATTAAAAACAAACCAGAGGGCTTGTGGGTCTTCCTGATGACAAGAAATCGACCTGTCTGGGGCCATCTTTATGCCTGGTCTTTGGATTGACTATGGTCTCACTTTTTCATATCATCTGTGCAAGATATTGGGTGTTGAGGAGGTGTTAAACTCAACTTAAACAACACCACAAAAATCACAATCTTTTCTTCAGTTAGGGAACAACCCACTAGCCTGATGCTAAGGAAAAGACAGACATTGCCAAGAACCAGTAAGGAGCGAACACCACTGGCAGCTCACCTGTGGCAAAGCAAAGTAACATGAGACACGAGTGCCATACAAATGGGCAGCAAATGAGACACAGGTTCTAGCAAATTGCTAGAGGCCAAATGTGGATGAGGTAAGAGCGAGAACTCCTGGGAGCCACAGACAAGTTCTTCTCTACAGACCTACACTACACTGTGCATCACCCGAAAGACTGGTGAGGAAAGAGGGTAGGAATATTATTGGGAGAAAATCAGGCTCAGGGTGCAGGCCTAGAAGAGGGGTGTGGGCACAGAAAAGCCATGAAGTCTGGCTGGGGTCTTTCTGCCCTCCAGAACAATGCTAAAAGGGGAAGGACAAGTTAACAAGTAAAAACCCTGTGGTCCTGGGGAGGGGGAGTAACCCATCCTGACCCATTATCCTTGAGGTGGCCTGAGGCTGAGCGGGGCAGGACTACTGAACAGGACTCACTTCTGGGATCCAGGGACACAAGTCGTGACTGAGACCAAAGTTGGGTCAGGACAATAGAGAATTCCTGGGGAAGCTAGCAGACCTAAGTATGAAGTAACAGTAGCCTACTATGGAGAGAAGCAAAGCATGACAAAGAGCATGCCTTCCCAGGGGTAAGTTCACAGGGAAAGTGAAAGCTGAGGTGCAGCAGGAACACTCAGGCCTCAGGCCTCACCCTAAGTACAGAGCGAGGTAACAAGAAACTAAGCTCGTGCCCTGAAAAGATACTTACCTTAGCCTCCACTCTCCTAGACACAATGTCAGATACAAAAGGCAAAAGTGCCACCGCAGTAAGGCAGAGCAATCAACAGAAGATGACTCAGATGCTGGCACTAACGGGCAGAATTTATAATAACTATGATGGTGTGTGTGTGTGTGTGTATGTGTGTATAAGTTTTGGTGCTGGGAATTGAACCCTTGGTTGTTCACATGGAAGGTATGCACTCTACCACTGAGCTACATTCCCAGCCCAATAACTGTGATTACTATGTTAAAGGTTACCTGGGTACATACTTCTAATCCTAGCACTCTGGGGAGGCTAAGACAGGAGGATTGCAAAGTTCCAGCCCAGGCTGGTCAACTTTGTGAGACCCTGTTTCAAAATTAAAAAAAAAAAAAAAGGACCTACAGATACAGCCTGTTGTGAAAGCTCCTGGGTTCAGTACCCATGACTGGGGGAAAAATGAAAGAAAAAAATTAAGATTCTATTGAAAATACACATGAACACACAAAAAATTTCAGCAGGATGACAGAAACTGTTAAAGAGTCAAACAAATTCAGTAAGAAACCTAGTGGTTCAGACCAAGAAAGGTTTTGATGGGCTATCAGTAAGTCCTATCCAGTTGAGGAAAACAAATCAATGTGTGTGTGGTTTTTTTTTTTTTGGTCTTACTGGGGATTGAGCCCAGAGCCCACACACTAGGTAAGCACCTTACCAGTCCTTTATTTTTAATTTTTATTTCTGAGGCAGGATCTTGCCTAATTGTCTAAGCTGGCCTCAAACTTTATTGTCTTGCCTGAGCTTTCTGAGTAGCTGGGACTGAAGGAGTTTATTACTCTTTTAACCCCAGAATCAATTATCTTAATAATCAATTCCTCAAACTGAAGCACAGAAAGCCAGAAAACAAACAACAAAACCAGACCAGAGCATCTATAAGCTAAGCGACAATATCAAATTGTCTAATGAATGTAAAACTGGGAATTAGAAGGAGAAAAGACAAAAAAAAAAAAAAAAGATCTTTTTTAAGGAAACATTTGCTAGAATGAACTCTTTCAATTTTTATTTGCAAAAGTCTTTAGAATAAAAACTTCATTGCATAGAATTTTGGGTTGGTTTCTTTCAATACTTTAAAGATGGTTTGTAGTTTCATGTGAGAATTCTTCATAATTCTTACTTTTGATCCATCATGTGTAATTTGTCTTTTTCCTTTGTTTCCCTTCCAAAGTTTCTCCTAATAGTTAATTTTAAATTTTGAATACAATTAATCTAAGGTTTGGTTTTGTTTTTTCTAGTTTGTTGTTTCTCTGAGATTCCTGATCTATGGTTGGATGCCTTTCATTTTTTTAAAAATGTGTGGCCATTATTTTCTCAATGGCACAAAAACACTGTTAAACACATACATTTCAGTTCTAGAAGCCCAAGTCTGAAATTGCAGCTCAGCAGTACCTTCTCCTCTGCAGGCACCAAGGGAGAAACATTCCATACTTTTCACCTTTTGGTGGCTCTAGGATTCCTTGACTGACGGCTATTTCCAGTCTCTGACCAACTTCATCTGACCTCTTAAGTCCCTCTTCCTTGTGTCTTTAATAAACACACTTGTCATTTGGGACCAACCCAATAAACTATGATATTTCATTCTGAGAATCTTAATTACATCTTAAATCTGCAAAGATTACTTTCCCAGTAAGATCACAGGCATAGGTGTGAATATATGGGGTGGTGGTGGTGCAGGGAATACACATACCTGATTCTGCAAATCAAACATCTGCAGGATATATAAAAAACTTTCAAAAGTCAATGAGAAAAAACAATCCCCCAAATTTTGAAAAACTAGCTAGATGATTTGAACAAATACTTCCCTGCAACAAAATAGAAAGATGGCATCAACACATGAAAAGATGCTCTACATCATTTACATTAGTGAAAAGCATATTAGAATCATGGTGAAATACCACAGTAAGACTACTAGAATGGTCTAAAGTTAAAAGAACTGACCACAACAAGTGTTGGACAAAGATGGATAAACCACAACTCCCATACATTGCTGGTATGAATGCATGTATGACGGTATGACCACTTGGAAAGACAGCTTGACATCTGTGAAGTAACAGGTGAGACATATACCTATTATATGTTCAGTCATTCCATAAACAGGGTTTCCCCAAGAAAAACAGAAGCATATGTCCATAGGAAAAAATATATATTCAAGGGGCTGAGGATTTAGCTCAGCAGCATAAGCGCCTGCCTTACAAGTGTGTGGTCATGAGTTTGATCCCTGGTACCAGTAAAAAAAAAAAAAAAAGCATATATATATATATATATATATATATATATATATATATATGCAAGTTCATAGCAATCTATTTTAATAGCCCCAAACCAAAAATAATGCAATGTTTACCAACAAGTAGATATACTGTTGTCTATCCATTCATTCAATGCAATACTCAGTAATCAAAAAGGAATGAATCATCGATATATGTAACAACATAGGTACATTTCAAAATAGGCTGAAAGAAATCACACCAAAACTATAATTCCATTTATATTAAATTCTAAAAAGTACAAGCTACAGTGACTGAAAGAAAATCAGTCATTGTCTGAGAGTGGATTGTATACAAAGAGGAATAAGGAAACTTTGGGATGACAGAATTTTCTTTTTCTTTCTTTCTTTTTTTTTTTTTTGAGACAGGTTGTTCAAGCTGTGTAGCCTAGGCTGGCTTTAAACTTATGGGAATCCTCCTGTCTCACTCCTATAATCCCAAGTGCTGGGATTATAGGAGTGTGCCACCTATACCTGGCAACATTTTGTATCTTGGTTGTGGTTATATGACCCTGATGTCAAAACTCATATTGATCAGTCTCCCTGTTTGAATGTCCACCTTGTGTTCTTTGATACTGTGATTTGAGGAACTATTTTCAAGAAGATAGTGTGTAATCTACTAGCAGGTAATTTCTTACTGTTATGTTTTTTTGTTTTGTTTTGTTTTGTAGTTCTGTATTGCGTGTACCCTTACGCCGCTTTGGTTTGTTTTGTGTTTTTCTCTTTTTCCTCTTAAATAAAAAACAAAAAACAAAAAACAAAAAACAAACAAAAAAAAAAGACCCATGATATCTCTTCAAATCTCAAAAAAAAAAAAAAAAAAACAAAACAAAAAACAACTCATATTGATTTGTTCACATTTTCAATGGTGAGTAACTATTTATAAAGTTTTACAAAACACAAAGAACCACAAATGTAAAAGAGGCAGTTACACTAACAATGCCCTTTAAAGCCCTCTTCCCCATCATACAACATTTTTGACATGTGATATGCTCCTCTGCACTAAAGGTGAAAATCACTACATCTTCACAGGGTACTACCAATGTGTCATACTCCAGGCTGAGACTCCAGGTAAGGTTCAGGAGGTCTGCCATCTGTCTGGAATTATTATACAGGTTTCAAAGACAAGAGAATATCATTTCAATGCAGTTCACTTCCCAGAGCCTGGAGGAAGGTGAGAAAGCAGCAGGCATCCCCAGGCGGGGTTTCTTAAGCAGTAGCCATCTAGTCCTCGGCCACTTAGGGGTCTGCACAGAGCGGATAATCAGGGCCAAGAGCTGTGGATGGCTGGCTGGTAGCCAGGAGTGACTGAAACTTGACCATAAGATATTATAAGCCGGGGCTGAGGATTTAGCTCAGCGGCATAAGCGCCTGCCTTGAAAGCAGGCAGTCGTGAGTTCGATCCCCGGTACCAATAAAAAAAAGAAAAAAGATATTATAAGCCGACATGACAGAACAACTGCCCACCTCTGGAAGGCAGAGTACATGATGATTAACACTTACTCAAGGTTGACACTTCTCCTTTTCATCTTTAGCCCTGGACCTTGTCCTCTGCTGGGTCTGCTGTTGTAACTGAAACTCTGTAACGGACAGAAATGTCCAGGAACTACAACTTGATCTACAACTTGAGTCTGGGCCACAGAAGGGAGAGGAAGGTGACTTGGGGCCAAGAGCTGAGCTGAGGTCTCTCACTAGTACCCTTACACGGGCCCACGCAGAAAGCTTTTCCAGCCACTGCCCACTTAAAAACATCAGGGTACGTCACTGTTTCCAAAGGACAGTTGAGCACAAGACCAGATGGAATGGATAGATTCTCATTCTCTCTCTCACACACACACACATTCACACACACACATGCACACACACACACGCACACTTAAATCTCTTCAGCTTAATCTTTATTGTACTGTTCACTGCGGTCTGCTAAGCAAGCATGAGGAGCATCAGACACTTTAGTCCTGACCTCAGGCTTCTGGCTCTGATGATTTGTCCTCATGAAAAATTAACAGGGTTCATGTCTGCCTGCCTATGTGTTTACTAAACCTGGTCCTCAGGAAGAAAGTAGGAAAAGGACAGAGTTCAGCTTCTTAGCCTGATTAAAAGGAAAAGGCAGGGCTGTTTTGTCAAATGAAAGTTCAAAGAAACCTGGCACTGTATTCACCACAATTATTTGCAGACTAGATACACTACAGCCTAGTTTGTCCTGTAATTTAGGGTTTCTGCCTAGAATCCAACAAGAGAGGAAACTCTGGTTCTAAACATAGGCCTCAATCAAAGAGGAATTCTGGTGTCTTCAAATCATCTAATTGTTTGGTAGTCTCACCAGTGTTCTTCCAAGCCAGCCCAACCATGAGCACAGGGTCTGGCTGCTTGCTTTCAGTGAGAGGTGAGAATATGCCTCTGAGTGCCCCAAGCCAGCATCTACAGACAGGAGGGGCCTGGGTCATCTGTTAAAGCGCAGGCCTACAGAGATTCAGGGCCTGGGGCCAGCACGGGAAACTGCAGACTTCATCAGATGCTCCTTCCACATCACAGCTCACAGCCTTTGAATCCAGGCCCCCACAGAAGGGAAACCAACAGGATATCCTTTAAACAGAGGAGGAGGATTAGCATGCCTACCCAATATTTGCGCTCCAGGCCTGCCACACACTGAACCAGTGTCACCAGGTCTCAGGACCAAGAGATAGCAGGGTGCACTTCATCTCCCAGTCCCCTTCAAGGCAGCAATACACACACACACACACACACACACACACACACACACACACACACACATCTGTGTTCTTATTCCCCATGTCAATCACAAGACTAAAGGCACGAGGGAAATGCTAAACAGACAAACCAAGAAACCCAGGCCCATGCCAAAGCCAAACCCCCACTCCAGGACTGGGATGGCCACTTCTGGGTGCAGACCAGCCAACTTTGGGATACCTAGCTTCACTCTGGTTTCCAACTACTTCCCTGCATGCTGATGGCAGTGTCCCCCAAAGGGTGAAAGGAATGCCCTAGCATGTAGGAAACCGAAGGTTATTCAGCCTCCACAAATGTCCCATGGGGAGGTCTTGCAGAAATGACACCCACAGAGGAGGGAAGCCACACAACGGTGCAAGGTAGAACACAGACAGGAGGCCTGGGCAATTCCATCTTGGCAGAGACCTTAGGAGAGCAGGCAGCCAAGCTCACCACGCAGCTAGCACACTCTGGGGCACAGAGGTCCTTGGCCCTTTCCTGGAGAGCTAAGAAAACAATCCCCAGCTTTTTGGGGTTGAAGTCTTCCAGGTCATCATACTTGTCAAGCCAGAAACACAAGGTGGCAGTAAGGCGAAGTAAGGGGCCGGAACACAGAGGAGCAGCCAGGCAGGGCAGCAGGTCTAGGGCCTGCCTTGTCCACACACGCCTTTGCAGGAGGTAGGACCAGTCTACCCTGGGCCTCTTGAAGCAGATGGAGCTCTGAAGCACCTTTGGAAACTAGAATACAGCCAACTACCAACACCACCCTTCAGGCCCTCGCTGAGCAGCCCCCAGCTGAGAGCGTCCCTTGAACGTACACATGCGCCATGAACTTCTGAGAGCAAGGGTTCCAATAGAGCCCGAGCGTTGACTGTGGTTTTTTTCTTTTTCTTTTTAAAATTAAACTGCTTTGAACTAATTTTAGACTTGGAGAAAAGTTACAAAAAATAGTACAGAGAATTTCCATATATCCCTCCCCCAGTGTTAACATCTTACATAACCACAGGAAAACAATCAGACCAGGAAATGGGAAATACAATTAACCAAACTAAGGACCCTGTTTGAGCTTCACTAGTTTTCTACTAATGTCTCTGGATCTCGACATTCTAGAATCCTATCCAGGATTTCATATTGCATTCTATTACACATTTAGTCTCCTGCAACCTGTATCAGCTGGTTAGTTCTCCTGTCTTTCATGACTTTGATACTTTGGGAAACTATTAATCAGTTTTCTAGTCAAATGTTCCCCAATTTGGGCCTGTCTGATGTTTTATATGACTGGATTCAGGTTATATATTTTATACTTACTACAAAAGCAATGTGCATGGTATCACAGGATATAAGCAAGTGGGACTTGCTTGTTCCAGTGCTGACTTTGATCAGTGAGGTCCCTGACCTCTCAGCTAAGCTTCTCCAATGCAAACTCACTATCTTTCTGTGTAGTTAAATTTGGGAGAACTGTGAGAAAGGGAACACACTGCTGTCTTTCCAAAATCTGTGTCAGCCCAGCTTGCCGTGACTGCAGCTGCCCCACAGATGAAAGGATCTAATAAAGATGAGCAGCAAAGCGACATCTCTGGAAGACGCTGAAGCTCTTGGTGACAAAGAGGAACAGTAGCAGTTTATTTATAGATCCACTTGAAGACAGCTCATTGTAACTACTGGAGTTGAATTTTTAAAACCTCAGAACAAAGGCTGGCTATTTTAAACTCTCCTTGCACTTAGTTCAATGGAGAGTGTTAGAGCTACTGACCATACCCAGCATCACTCCCAAGCTCAGTAATTCACATTTGGTGCAGTATCACAGGACATGTGTGAGACTGCCAAGACAGATACTGAGGACTGGTGCTGCCCACCTCACAAAGGCAGCAGGCTGCAGACTGCCCAGAGCCTTGAACCAAGGAGGAGTAGAAGGAGGTGGCTGTGTCCCACAGGGTCTCACAGTCGCTTTTTTCCTGGAAACTGAAGTTGCAGACAGCTGTCATGAGCCAGTTACATCTGGCTCCCTCCCTTCCTCAGGCTTTGAAGAGAGCTAGTGCCCCCCAGTGGATGCCTGTTCCAAAACAGCTGCCAGCAGCTGGCCCACCTGCCCTGACAACTCTCCCTGGGGTAGGAAGGATGGTGTGAGCCCAGAAGTTCCTTCTGCCCCAAGGCATGATTACAGTTACAGACCCAATACTCAGCCTCTCCATGCATTGCAACTATGGGTTGCAGAAGCAATGCAGAAAAAAATGAATGTGTACTAGGTATCTGAGCAAAGAAACTGTTCATTTTGTTAGGTAGGCTAAGAGTATTGCAATTAGGCAACCAAGAAAAACTCTTGTTTAGGGTAAAATGTGTCTTGGATTACAAAAAATACTCTAAATCTCTTCTAAACGATGTGGGAAAGAGAGATCAAACAAGACTGGCAAAATGTTGAAGCTAGATATGGTATACATGGGAGGCTGTTGTATCATTCTCTCCATTTTTTTGTGCAACAGTAACTTGAAATTTTCCATAACCCAAAGGTTCTGTTATACTTAATAAAAAGACTGCTTCCCAGCAATGAGAAAAACCTGTGGACCTGCGGCCAGGAGAGGGAACCCCAATAGGAAGATGAGCCCCAGGATTACTGCTACCTCAGTGTCCTGGGATTTACAAGTGTGGGAGGCGGATGATTTTTTCTAAGTCCACAGAATGTTCCAACCAGCTTTTGGCATTGTCACAGAGAGCCCCTGATGGCATCAACAGTGTTCAGTGAACCCCAGCAGTGTCCAAACCTTCAAAGCAACCAACTGTAAGATAATCTCCATGGAAACCATCTATTCTGATTTTTTCCATGGTAACCAATAAGAACATAAACACAAGCATTATCCAACATCCTTATACCACATGGGTAACACTGCTCTCCAATCTGGAAAATAGAAACCACAAAAGGTTCTTTTCCACTTAAAATGAAAAGAAGTTCTAAAACTAGTCCAGACATACAGATTCTACTACCCTTTGTGGACCATTCACCACCTATTCAACCTCATATCGTCTGCTACAAAACTGACTAGTGAAGACAGAAAGTATCTCCTTCACTGTGTCTAGGGCCATCAAAAAGTCAAAAAGAGAGTTGCAGCCTGCCTCTAGCCTGTGACCTCAACACAGACCACCTACAGCTTACAGACATGTGTTTTTTTATCTGACTTCTGGCCACCACGGAGAGGGTAAGGCCCCAAACCCAAGAATAGTTAAGCCTGCAAATAACTGACAATGGGGGTAGGGAAGACTCCAGGAAGGAGGATACTCCAGACAGGTAGGGCAGGAATACTTCACTGGCTCCTGGGAAAGGCTACATGGGGGAGGCCGCCATCTGGAAAGACACTAAATGGATGAGCGCAGCTCCACTGAGCGTGGGGATGGTGACCCAAACAGGCATCCTCAGATTCAACTGGGTTTATTTCTACATGTGGCTCATTTCTTCCGCTTTCAGATCTCTGAGTTTCAAAAATGGATGGAACCAAAAATAAAAGGAAAAGAAAAACAAGATCTTGAAATGCCAAAAAGGCTCAGTTCTTGTCCATCCTCTCTACTCTGCACCACACAACTGGCATGAAATTCCGCCTGTGGCTTCTGCTGGCTCTCGTGTAGAGAGGTGACTTGTCAGTGTTGTCTGACAAGGGTGTAGATGGCTTGTCAGCACCATCAGCAGTAGCCTCAGTGGCTGTAATGGCAGGTGCTCCAGGGCCATGTGTGCTTTGAAAGGAGACAATGGCAAATGTGGATTGTTAACTCTCAATCCTGGCTTTAGCTGTCAGGGGAAAAAAATAGAACCCTAGACAGTTCTGGGACTCTTGAAAGAGGTGACAGAGCTCTCACTGGGGTATGTGTGGCCAGGTTCAGGGATGTTCTGGCACCTGCACAGCGGGACCCAAGGGACTCCAGGCTTCATCTGGATTCCAGAGTCAGATTTCTCATCTTCAGGACACTGTAATTATCTTACTATGCCAAGCCCTTGATACTGAGAACAGACTTCTCATTGCTTAAGTCATTACAGAGGCCTTCATCAGCATCATGCCACAGTTCCCTAAACAGGGACCTACTTGCGCAATGGACAGGAATTTTCCAGGAGCAGGAAAATACTGTGAGCCCTTCAGAAGGTCAGCTTGGGGAAGGTAATTCTGGCACCTGTCCCATCCTTGCCACGGTTACTGTCACTGATGTTAACAGGGCTGGTTCCCTATTCTTGCACTACAGAGACACTTCCCTAAAAGGCTTGGTCTTTACCAAGGGGTTCCCTAAAGCCAGCAGGCTCCCTACAGGAGGGGAACTGATATAGGCCTCTACATCTACAAGATGGGAAGTGGGAAGCAGGGACATCAAGAAACCAAAGGCCATGCAGAAGGCAGGTGGCTAGAGAATCTGGAATAAAGAACAAGTGACTAGATTAATAATAACATAGCTAAAAGTAGATCAGGAGCTGAGACAGAAAAGACAGGTCCAGTGGGGGACCTCAGGAGAGCTATAGCAAATTCCTCTTCCTTCTTAATCAAGCCACACTTCTGCCTGCCGGATTCTAAATGGAGACTGATAGGTCCCTTTGGGTTTAACAGGCTCACAGGGTATAATACTGGGATTTGTTTTAACAACAGGAAAATTAAAACCAAAGTCATAACTCTTTTCCTCAACATCCCTTTTCCACTACTGGGCAGAGATGGACACTGATTCTTTACTTGCCTCTCTCAAGCTATAGCCTCAACTAGTCCTAGAAACTTCTTTGTTATTTTTTTTGACATAGGATCTCACTAATGTAATTCAGATTGGCTCTGAACTCACTATGTAACCCAGGCTGGCCTCAGACTTGTGGTAATCCTCCTGTCTGAGCCTCCAGAGTGCTAGGATTATAGGTGTGCATACCACTATGACCAGCAATAGAAACTTTTAAGATGGAAAAAAAATGTTCTTTTCTATACCCCCCTAACTCTCTCACCCTGAGGCCAGGGTCACAATTGGTTAGACTGTTCCAAAAGAAGAGTAATCCTCTAAGGGGACCCGTGGACCAGCAGGATCAGCATCACCTAGAAATGTGGTAGAAATGCCTGGTAAGCCCAGCTAACATCTCCAGACAGACTTCTGCAAAGGTTCTCACGCTCATCAAATGCTACCTTCACTTACAGAAAACAAATAATTACTTACTTAACATGTGTCTTGCAATAAAGTCAGCTGTGGACTTTGGAGGAAAAGTCCTGCCCAGCGCCTAAAGTGGTCCCTCTGCTGGCGGCACTGATATCTCTGGGGCTCCTGATCTTCTATGATTATGTTGCCCATCAGCAATATTCAAGGATGATGTTTCAAGCAAGAGCCTTTCTAAAACATGGGAATTGGGTTAACAAATACTGGATTGTCTTTATTTCTAGTATCTTTTCTTTTCACTGAAACTAAGAAAGCCAGAGAACTTTCCATGACTATTCAGGTAGCAGTATTAAAAAGAGGCATCTTGCCTAAAGGCCTTCATCATGCAGCAAGTGAAGACCATAAGCCCACAACTCCAAAGGACAGTCTTTTGCGCAGTACCCATGAGATGGAAAAGGCCTAGAATATATAACACAGCCGTGTGTGTGTGTGTGTGTGTGTGTGTGTGTGTGTGTGTGTGTGGCGGGGGGAAATCAGGCTGCAGAGAATTGAGACAATCTGTGCAAGGCAGCAGGACAGCCTGAACCTCAGCTTAGACCAGCATGCTGGAGACAGCATCCCACGTAGCAGTGCAGCATAATGCCACTCAAGTTCTTACAGTAAATTTCAGAGGCCTAAATTTCTAATATCTTAATTTTAATTCCTATTTTCATCCCAGGAAGATATCTGAATAGCAACCTCCTTAGGATATCCCATGCAATCTGGAGGTGCAGAACAGGGAAACAGGTAGGAGGAACAGGGATAGGCACAGACCAGTGCCAAAGGTTTACATGTGAGTGGGCACACTCACATACACACATTCCACATATACCAAGAAAGGCTCGGGCATTTGTCCTAGGAGCAGAGAATGCTGGGTTCCTTTTGCTGAGAGATGGGGAGATTCCCTCCAGCTCTTTTTCAGGCAAAGATCTCTTAGTTTTGATCCACTTCAATCCCAATGGCCCAGGCTTGATTGGGGCCTTCGAGCCCAGGTTCTTCCTCTGAGGCACAGGGGACAGAAATGAATTTTGCCTTAGGAGTAACATAGAGATGTGCCCTACGATAAGTCCCAGGATTCCAAGTCAGCCCGTAAAATCTGGGTATCACAAGGCCTGACAACAGCCAAAGTGGACAGAACAGTGTGCCTCAGGAGGTCTGCTTTCCTATTTCTGTTGTTCATACAACTGTTCTTATCCTTCACCTGGATGTGGGATACTCTGGACAAGGCTAGTTACTCAGGCAAAGGATGTAACATAAGAACCCAAAACACATTTAAGAGGCGCTTCTCAGCTCCCAAAGATGCCTTGAGCCAGGGAGTGGGGCAGCTCAGTGTGCTGAGGATTCAGGCAGATGAAGCCAACGCTCTTCCATACTGTGTAACTGCCTGGCATCTTTTCATTCACTGACAGCAGGCAGAACGCCAAGCATTCGCATCAATAGTCTTGACAAAAAATACAAGCCAGAACTAACGGAAAAGGGAGACACTCCTCTCTAAGAGAACCATCAGTTCACTTTTGCTCCAAATGCCACCATGCCCCTCCCGCTAAGCACACTTCTGAATCCACACTTTGGCCCACTACTAAAGCAAACAAGTCAGAAATTGGTGTTTTCAGAAAGAGACCCAATCCTTCATGCTTCCAACAGAGAAAGCAAGTCTGCTGCAGTCTAAGGGTTTGTATCCTCCACAAGACTCCTAGGTTGAAATCCTATTCCCCAAGGTGATGGTACTAAGAAGTGAGCATTTATGAGGTAATTGGACCGAGACAAAATCCATTAAGCAAGTGGAGCAGGTCTTTTTTCTCACCTCACAAGCCTAGTACTCCTCAAACAAGGTGCCTGGAGTGAGTACTACATCTTGAGCAACCACTACAGGTATCCAGGAAACCAGAGTCTCAGCATGGGGTAAGATCCACTGCCAAGAATCTACTGGCCAGGGAAGGACCCTTCGGTCAAGCCCACTCCTGTGGCAGCACTCCAAAAAAGAAACCGAGAGCTAAAAGAAAGAAAAGAGCTAAAGTGTGGGCACAAGCGGTGTCTGGAGCTTTCGTCTTAGAAGGTGCGGAGCACAGGGTGTTCTCAGGAAGGAGGAGGCCTCAGGTTCAGTCAGATATTCTTGGCTGACCCAGCCGCTCTTCCTGGGAACAGCTCTAGCACTGAGGCCTACTCCAGTAGGTTTAGACTGGTTCTCAGTGGGAGAGAAGAGGAAAAAGCTGTTTAACAGTGGTTAAACAGCTACAGCCTGGTGAGCCCTTGCCATGTGCCAGGCACAGTGCCAAGTGCTGCTTGGCATACCACCCATGAAATCTCATGAACGAGGGCCAGGTGTCTCGCCACTTGACAGAAGAGGAAGCCAGGCCCCCACAGACATCCCAGTCACCGGCCCCTGGTCACGGCTCAAGGTAGGCAGGGGCAGGATTCAGTCACAGCTTGGTCGGAAACCAGAACCCAAGCTCTTAACCACTGGTGAAATTTCTCAAGTAAAATCTTGAAAGGTGAGCAAAGAGAAGCCCTCAGTTCCATAATTTAAGGTTAACGCCTGAGCAGTAGAGCAGCCAACCCTGAGAACTCAGGAAGTACTGCAGTTTTGTTTTTGTTTTTGTTTTTAGTTTCATTGAATCACCTAGAACTCTGTGTTCTTCCTCTCCCACTCCACCCAGTAAAACCTTCCTTTCCAATTGCATAATGCTTTACATGTCTGGAGGGAGAGTAAAAATAAGAGTAAAGGCAAATAAATGCATCTTAGCTTTTTATAACTTGTTTAAAAGTCCTTCGGTGGTTGGGGCAGAAATCTGTCCTATAATGGCTCAGTTGGAAGGGAGGAATGGGCAGACACTAAAGTCAAAGTAAGTCAAGATAGGGGGTCTTTTTGCAACAGGGACAAATCTCAAGGCAGAGAGAGAGAGGGAGGACGGACAAGCACGGAGGGGATAAAAAGGGAGGGCTGGGGCAGGCAGCAGGGCTAAGCACTAGACCCCTGAAGTCACCTTCTCCAGACAGCTCCCTGGGTCCCCACTGCTTCCCCCCACGCAGGCGCCTCAGGGAGGTGCTCATCCACCCACGAGTGCCCCTTCCACACCTCCTCCAGCCCTGCAGCACATTACGGGGCACAGCACAGAGCTGCCTGCCACCCTCAGCCTACAGCATGGTCTGGAGTCCTTCATCTGCAACTTTCCAAGCAGAGAAAGTTCCCCAGCCACAAGCCCTGAACTCCTCCTCATGCACAGTTCAGCCAAGAATAGAGGGAAATGGAACCCATTATTCTCATTCTGAATGGCTGGGAAATAGCTTTTGCTTTTCAACATGATATGTGCCTAAAAATAAGCTGAGTTTCAACCAGAGGTTGAAAATAGCTCTACTGTGAACGGAGCTCTGTTCAGAGGAGGCTCAAGGACAGCCTTCATTCTAAGATCTGAGCTCTGAAAGACCTGAAATGCTGCAGTCAGAGCAGGGATCACGGGCAGAGGGTTTTCCAGGATGGAGGAACTATGACAGGGCTGCCCTTGCCATGGCCTGCCAGTGGGTGTACAAAGCAAGGGACCCAGCCAGTATTCGCCCTTCTGGCTTTTGACTCCCAGGCTGGAACAGGCAAATGGTCAAGTATTTAACACCCACATCTGACCCCACCGACTTCACAGAATCCCCTAATCCCAAAAGCACTTCACGCTGTTTTAGCCCCTTCAGCCCAAAGTGTAGTACAGCTGGAGGGAGTACATAGGCATCGGATTCCTGAGTTCCCAGGACATGGTTATGGTGCTCATGGGTTCAAGCACCTGGTCAGCCACCAAACCTGGTATCTCTGAGCCACAGAGGCCTTTTGGCAGGAATGGCAAGAACACTCTCTAATTTTAAGCAAAGAAAACAAAGTCGTTCAAGGCAAAGGGTTGTCTTTTTTTGTTTACCACTACCTGTAGATGGGCCAGGGATTTAGCTCAGTGCTGTAAGCACTGGCCTGGTAAGCACAAGTTTGTGAGTTCGATCCCTGGTACAAAAAAAAAAAAAAAAAAGAATATCACTACCTGTAGATGATTCTAAAATCTGACAGGCCAAACAATATGCCTGTAAAATGGGCTCCTGTTAGAACCTCAGGCTGAGAAATCTGGGCTATAGCCACCAGTGGGGACGCAGATCTGTCTTGACTGAGTATGGTGTCACAAAGGGCAGCTGGAACTGGCCCTCCTGAGCTCCCCTCCACACTTCCCCACTTCCCTAGTGTTCCCCTCTCCTTCCTTTGCCCCTCCCACCCTCTCCCTGTGCTCCTCTACTGTGATGACAACTCAACCTCCTTGATTCTCCTGTTGCCAGGTCAACTTCCTTCCCTTCTCCCCTCCTCCCCTCCCCCCAGCTTCTTCTCCTTTTCATTTTTATTTATTTATTTATTTATTTTTGCCACACTGGGACCTGAACCTAAGGTCTTTACACTGAGTTACACTAAGTCTTTAAATTGCCCAGGATGGGCTGAAACTTGCAATTGTGCTTGCCTCAGCCTCTCAGCCTCTCAAAAGTGCTGGGATTACAGGGGTATGCCACCACTCCTGGCTTTCTGAGCTCACTCCTGAAGCAGGAGGCATTGCAGTGATTCTCAGCTGGGGACCTATCATAGTATCTGAAAATAGCTGTGGTCATCCCTACTGGGGGATGGGAGGTGGGATGCTATTGGTATCCAGAGGGTACAAGCCAGGGAGGTTACTAGGCGTCTATAATGCACAGGACAGACAATCCTTTCGGCAAAGGATTGTCTGGTTCAAAAAAAGAACACTGCTTAGATTGAGTAGCTATGGGCTACTAGAAGGATAGAATGTGGCTAGAGTTGGAAGGAAGGGACTCGTCAAACTCACAATTTGTAGGATATGGTAGTACTTCTGGGCTCCGCCTCAGGAGATGAGACACCTTGCTCAGTCAGGAAACCTCAGTGCCAGGGAAAGTTTGGCAAAAAAGTGAGAACACTCTCAGCTTTGTTTCTTATCTCAGGGAAAAAAAAAATCTAACCAGTCAACAGTGTTATAAAAACCAGCTCTTCAGGGGCTAGAGGTTTAGCTCAGCGGCATAAGCACCTGCCTTGTAAGCAGGCAGTCATGAGTTCAATCCCTGGTACCGATAAAAAGGAAAAAGACAAAAAAAAAAAATAAATAAATAAAAATAAACACAAAAACCAGCTCTTCCCAGTTTGGGAGGATGAAAAAGTTCTGGAGATGGATGGAGCAGGTTGCACAACAGTGTGTACACTCAAAATGCTGGTGAGCTGTATACTTAACAATGGCTAAAATGGTCAATTTTACATTATGTATATGGATATAGTCACAATGAGATAAAGCAAACACCCTAGCTGTCTTCTCTTTCCCCTTTGGGAGAAGCTTCTTGTGGAGCACCTTGAGCAAGGGCATGTCTGGAGGAGGCCAGCGTGGCCACTCAGAGCTTCACAGGGGCTCATGACAAACAAGCAAATGACTGAAGGATTCGCAAGTCACCTCAGGGGCAGCAGCTTACCAACACAGCAGGTGGAGTCCTTGGAGCCTGCCCATAGGGTCACGCAGGACCCTTTGAGGAAATGAGGTCCATCCAGGCAGGGTCAGATCCAGTTCTGACTCCAGAGCCCACATTCCATCTCCTAGTTGGCCCCAGTTAGGAATGCTCAGTGGGCAGAGCTGTGACTCTACTACAGATATGAGCAGGAAAGTAGTTTGGAAATAGCTGGTTGTACTTCCCCATGCCCTGTCCTGTCTTGCTGGCCTCCTCCACCCCACATGACTTTGTTCCAGATTCTTAGGCCTTGAAGTTCTGGGAAGCAAAGCTACCTCATTTCTGAGGCAAGACTAAAGGACCAAGGAGCAGCTCATCCAAGTTATTTTCTGAATAACTGTAAGAAAAAGACCAAGGGATTGTTCCCCAGGTGGTGGATATTAACCTTCCTCAGAAGGCAAATGGCAGTGCCATCCTAAGATAGGGAAGAGCTGCCGGGCATCCCTGCCACCTGCAGCTTCAGCTTGGTTAGCCTAAGGTGTCACATCTGCAAACAAAAGAGTAACTTTACTCACTCTGATAAGATAAAGAATGAACAACACAGCATAGGCAAAAGGCCCTGGCTGTTCCTGGCTTAGCTTCACTGCCCAATTGACAGGGAGTCATGACAGAGAGGGCAGGGAACTCAAAACTTGCAGATGGAAATGCCCTTCCAGGTGGAGGATGAACCGGCAGCAAGCAGACCATCATGCAACCCAATAAACCCAAAGCTGAGGGCTGGCCATTCATAATGGTACTGAGGGAGAACAAACCTCTCAGTCACAGTGGCCAGCCAGGAGGGCAACCTTTGGAAGAAAATGACAAAACCCAACCTGGCCTATGTATTCCTAGAGGACTGCATGCACAAAGAACGGTGTGTTTGTGTGTAGATGGGAGGCATCCATCTGGAGCAACAGAAAGCCCCACGGTAGACTCAGGAGGCCTCTTGGCTCTATTCTGGGCCTCAGCCTTGACTTGCTGAGGGCTTGGGCGAGCCACTTCCTGCTGTTGAAGCCAATTTCCTTCTGTGGGGAACATTGATGCCTCAAAAGTCCAGGGGGGAAGAGATTTAAACATCCGAGAGCCAAAAGAGTTTAAACTCCTCAGGGTTCTGCAACTTTGGATTTAACATTTATTTCAGCCAAAGATAAACAAGATCTAAATTAATGAGAGTATATCAATCCCCCCCCCCCACAATATCTGTCAAAAAACATTAGCTGTTTTAATTCTGGAACATGAACTGCCCTTTTACCAACAAAGGTACTAAAAATGGTTCATGGGTGAGGAACTTCCTCTCTGTGGTTAAAAAAGGAAGTAAAAACAACAAGACTAGGGCCTTTCCCATTTGCTCCAGCTGTGGCTGTGGGCCCTGAGTTCTCTAGGAACTCCACATTTGTGTCCTGTGGCTCAAGGCTTGGCATAGGACAGCTCCTTTGTCTCTCTGGGTCTCAATGCAGCAGCGACACATACGATGGAAACATTCCCCAAGCAAGCAGGCTGGGGGCCAGGCACTTGGAAGCTGTTTCCCAGCCCTTTCCCTCTCATTTGTTCACTCTAGACTGAAATCTAACACCACAGGTGCCACAGTATTACTTGGTAAGGGACAAGATCTTAACAAGGTCCCTTTCCCAAGATCCACCTAAGCCTCCATCCCCTATTGTTTCTGAGCACCATAATCCAGCCCTAAGTCACAAGGCTCAGGACACAACTGCCAAGTCACTTACCAGGTCCGTTGCAGAGGTGCCCAGTGTAGCTGGGGGTTTTGGCATTCTTATTACTTCTCCATAATCAACAACATCAAAATTACTCTTCCAGACCATCACCTGCCAAGACCAAGAGGCACACAGAATGAGGGGCAGAGAAACAGCATGCCAGTTTCTTTCACTAAGAAAATGGGCCCAGAGGTCACCCCCAAACTTCTGGGACATGGTGGACACCCCTCCCCCACCTCTGACTTCCTAATTCAACTGTGGGACCTGTCCAACCTCTCTGAGGAGCATGCTTTTGGCACAGGCTTCGAGAGGACCTGGATGAGCCACCAGGACACTGTCACTGTGCTGCACTTCCAGGCTTTGGCACTTGTGGGTCCCTCTGCCTGGAGTACCACATGATCAGAGTCTCAGCACCACAGCCAGCAGTTATTTGATCTACTTGTTCCTGTTCCTTGTTTATCATCTATCTCCCCATAAAATGGAAGCTCTTGAGGGAGGTGGCCTAGCCTAGCACACAGTGGGACGTGGTAAAGACATGGACTCCTGGCCAGACCAGGATGTTAAGGTCCTTGTTCCACCCCTCACAGTGAGGCCATAGGCGGGGCACTCAGACCATGCCTTAAGCCCTCCTCTAGGAAAAGAAGATGATCCCAGTTCTCACTTCCCAGAGCTGCTGGAGCCTCATACAACACGGCTTGGCACACTGGCACTCAACACTCTGGCCATCCCAAGCTCAGACATAAAAATCCCACCCTGCTCTAAGAATATCGCTCTAGAAAGGATTGTATCCTGCTGCTACTCCACAACACTGGAAGGAGTGACCTTGCTGGGGACAAGAGCACTCCCTGCTGGATGCTGTCAGCCATGAGCAGTTGGGTACTTCTAGGGCTTTCAGGGCTGGGCTTCACAGCAGGACTTGTGGAGCATGGTCCATGGAGGTCACAGTGAACCACCACATCCACACCTGCTTAGGAGGGTTGGTATCTACCATACCAGCTGTGAGCCTCATTTTACAGGAAACCCTCACCACTCCCTGAGCAATATCACTGTTTACTATGCCCAGAGACATGGGACCTGGGAAGGGGGTCTCTCATTCATCACTTCATAGACAAAACATTTGCAGACACACTTTTGTACATATGACTGTGCAGATCTAACTGGTGAATAAACTCCTAGGAACAGAGTGGCAAGCATAAATGTAAAGTACCAAATGTTATTCCAAAGAGCTCTCCAGTAGGCTTTTAAAAGGCAGCAGGGAAGCCAGGTGCAGTGGTGCACACCAGTAATCCCAGCACATAAAAAATTTTAAAGCGCTGGGTAAATCTGGTGTGGAGGCACACACCAGCAATCCCAGCACTCTGGGAGCCTGAGGAAGGAGGATTACAAGTTCAAGCACAGCTTGGGCAACTTAGTGAAACACTGTATGGGGGGGAAAAATTATTTTTCTTTTCGGTACCAGGGATCGAACTCATGACTGCATATTTGTGAGGCAGGAGCTTATGCCACTGAGCTAAATCCCCAGCTCCAGAAAAATAAATAAATTTAAGCACACACACACACACATACACACACACACACATACCCATACTCTCTCTGTGAAGATCTTGGGTTCAGTCCCCAGTACTACAAAAAACAAAAACAAAACTGGAGATGTAGCTCAGAGTAGAGCACCCTTGGATTCCATCCCCAAATCAATGACTAACCAATCAATTAATCAATTGAGACAGCCTAAGAGCTCATAGCCTGTTGCCTGAGGAAGGGTTAGAACAGGTGCAAACCCTACTTCCCACCAGGCACTTGGCTGTGAATTTATTTCCCCACAACTCTCTTTACTGTTTGTGTCTACTGTACCCGTTCCTATGTCCGTTAAGCAACAAGTCAGGCCTCATAGTCAGGGAAGGCTTGCGGCACCCCTCTGTCTTCTGCCTCCTTTGGTTGCCAGATAAGGACTGGTGCTAGGCTGGGAAGACATCTGCTATCCCTTATCTAGACGGTGGCCAAAGAGGCCCCAGCTATCCTCTGCCTCTGTGGTAGACCTTCAAACCAAATCAGTACATTCTGCTGAGGCCAGGGCTCATAAAGGGCCAATGAGATGGGACTGCCTAGGCAAAGCTGCCTGAGCCATGAAGCCTGGCACTCATGGCATGAAGGTCCCTCAGCAACCCAGCAGGTCAACAGTGGCCCAACAGCAGCCGTCCTTTCTTCCCTGCAATGCATACATACCACTGGGAGAGACCCCAGGCTGGCAGACTCCACGGTGCTCCTAGTCTCACCAGTGCTAGGTTCTTGGCTAGATCCCAGTATCAGGGTGCCCACCAACAGATAGGCCATTGGTATTTAGCACCCTGGGCAGGGGGTGCCATGGAAACAATCTGAAGCCTTAGCACAAAGGGCAATGAAGTGGGACAGGACTTCACAACATCCTCTCTGCAGCCAAGGATAACGAAAATGCTGTCCCCTCCAACAGTACACAAAAAGGGTACAGGGCTGGGAGCAAGGGGCAGCAGACCATGGGGCAAGAGGCTCCCCAGCCAGGACCATGGCTGCAAAGGCAGGTCTGGTGCTATTCCAGCCTTGCTATCTACTGGGATCCAGTTTCCTGATCTATAAAATAAGACGGAGAGGGCTTGTTCCATGGGGCCTTAGTGAGGACTAAGTGAGATGTGAAGTGCTTGTCAGTTAACTGTATTACCAGACCCCACCACAGTAAGTAGCCATTAATTGTTATCTGTTTACCAAGGTGATCCAAGCACACTTTGAATGTTTACATTACATTAAACAGAACACTCTGAGCTGGGTACAGTGGCTGCACACCTGTCATTCCATTACTTGGGAGACTGACCCAGGAGGATCACTGCAAATTCAGGGTTGGCCTAGACTGTACAGTGAGTTCAAGGCCAGAGAGACCTATACAGCCAGAGCCTGTCTCCAAACTAACTAACTAAGAGATACTGCCATTAACCCTGCTCACTTAAAAACCCTCTTTCATGACTATATTTACATACTGCAATGAAAAATATGGTGAATGAGACTGCTGAGCACCATCCAAAGAAAAGGCGGGCTTGTAGAAGCATGGAGTGTCCTCACCCACTTTATTCACCAGTCCGGGCACCATGAGGCTTCTGGCTGCTCCCCAAAATCAAAATAACCATGAAAAGTACATGTTTTTCATAAATGTCTTTGTTCTTCTTCTTCTTGTTGTGTTTTTTTGTTACCAAGGAATTGAACTCACTACCTCCCGCTTGCCAGGCAGGCACTTATGCTGCTGAACTAAATCCCCTGGCCTGAAAAGTAATATTTTTAATTGACTCAAAACACTAAGGCAGCCAGGCATGGTGGCCCACACCTGTAATCCCAGCACTTGAGAGGTTGAGGCAGGAGGGTCATTGAGAGTTTGAGATCAGTCAGAGGTAAAGTAAGCTCAAGGCCAGCCTGAACTGCATATTGAGATACTGTCTCAAAAAGACCAAACAAATAAATACACAACAATGAAAAAAAAAAAAAAAAACCACTAAGACCACCACAATAGTGCAACTAAAGACATGAGCCACAGCTTCTAGAACTGCTTCAGAAAGTGGCAAGAAAATGGGATGTGTGTTTGAGAGAGATTAATGGCAAATGTCTTTTATTGCAAAAAAGTTTTAAAGATTTTAATATTCACCATATTTTTCAGTAACACTTCCTATAATTAGAAACTCCTTCCAACTTACACTAGTAGTGAGGGCTTTGAGACACCGGCACAAGGGTAGGCCTGCAAGGGACTAGCTCGGTGGCACCAAAGGACTTGGATCTGAGCACCCCAACCACAAGCTCCAGTAAAGTCATCAGGGCCCATCCCAGCCTCCTGCTGAGTGCTGAGCAGGATCGTTATGGATGCCTGAGGTCACTGTTTACTCACCTGTTCATCAGAGCCTCCAGAAGCAAAATACTCCCCAGTTCTTGAAAAGGCAACTGCGATGGCAGGTCCCTAACAGAACAAACAAACAAACAGAAACACCACAGGTCATCTAGAGGCTAAACACATAGGAAGACTAGCTATTCCTGAATGATGACAGCCAGGGGACAAAGGACAGAGCACTCAGTCTCCAGTCCTCCCCAGCTTTGGGCCCAAAGAGCTTGCTTATGGCTGAGTGCTAGTGCCACTGTGGAGAACTCCAGACTGTGGGAGCACAGATAGCAGAGTCAAGTGAACGTGGCAGCTCACACTGACAGTCCCGGCTTTATCACTGTCCTCAATTCCACAAGAAGCTAGAGGGCAGAGAGATGCACTGATGTGCACAGAATTCATCCCTCTAATCCAGACCACGTTCCTTCCCCAAAGTTCTGCTGCTGACCAGAGAAGTGGGAGCCCCAAGGATGACCTAATGGCTATGATGACTGTAACAGTCATGGACCCAGGTGGCAGGAAGGAGGCTGGGATGGACATTACTGCGGGTGCCTGGGTAGCGGGCCAATGTGATACATCCCTGCGACATACATGCCACTTGCCTTATGTGTAGCTTTTGGGTGTAAGTACCACCAGCCACTGAGGGCCAGTGAGCATGTCTCAACTGTGAGAAAGGCATGATCTCCTGACGAGAAACATATTTCTTCCCTATATGTCTGAAATCCATTCCAGAAAGAGTCATTAAAAGTCCTTCTGGCCACATGACCACAGCCACAACTATCTCTTCCTCCAGCTGGATCTGTATTATGGCCAGTGTCTGGCATTCTCAAAGCAAAACTAGATAAAAGAGGTTCTTAGATGAAGATAGCATAGCTACTGTCACAAAAGCCATCTCAGTTCCTTCAGGGCAGGGTAAGAAACAGCAAGTCTCCTGAGCTTCTAGCAGCAAAGCCTTAGCTGGATACAAGAGGAATGCTGGGAAGCACCTTCTGCTCAATGCCAAAAAGGACCACTTAGGGCTTGTGCCATAAAGGGACTCCAAAGCCATGGACCAAGGCAATTTCTGCTCCCTCAGGAGAGACAGGCTTAGAGGTGCTACCTGGATCAGGCACATGGGGCAGGAAGGCACATGCCTGCCAATGCTTCCAGAATTCACCTTCAGCTCCTCCTCTCAGAGTTACTCATAATGGTGTAACAAGAAAGTATCCAACAGCAGTGAACAGTGGCTCAGACAACGTCACTTGCATTAATCCACTTAATCCTCTGAGGACAGTTTGTGCATTTACTCTTCCAAGTGGAAGGAATGAGGCCAGGGGAGACACAAAGACAAAGCTTCCAGTTTGTGCCTGCTTGTCAGCTGCCTTCTCCAGCCAAGTGGAGCGTTGAGCATGGGCATGCCTCACCTCCAGCAACCCCAGGAATCTGGATAACATAGATCGACCTTTACTAAGGCGGCGGGGGGGGGGGGGGGGACGCGATGCCCAGGAACAGACCGTGTGAAATACCAGGTGAAAGATATCACAGATGATGGGATGCCATTTGCTTAATACCAGCTCCATGTGCAGAGCCTGAGTGTAGAGTGGAACAGGACTGGGTCACTCAGTTACCCCTCCAGGCAGGTAGTTAGCAAGCAGTTAACAGGCCTGACTTAGGAAGGTGGCGCAATTTCAGGTAACCTTTACTTGATTCTTGGAAATAGTTGCCATTTTCACACTTTGAATATTTAAATAAGTATATAGCATTATCGTAATATACAAAGAAAACAATACAATGATTTTGAAGGAAAAAAGGAAACAAAAGAGAAGAAAGTCTCCAAAAAGGTAGACCCTTTCCCTCCCCAGAGCTTGGCAGGTTTCCAGGAAGGCACAGCAACTAAGGGACCAAATAAATACTTCGCAAATCATTCTGCTTTCCTGTGGTCACTCAACCACCAAATGCCAAACTGTGAACAAGATGTCAGAGGCAGAGCAGTGACAACAGCAGGAGCCTCACAGGAAAACATACGCAGCAGCTGGGTAGCCCAGCAGGAAGTCAGGGACCAGGCAGCAGGTATTAGGAGCCCTCTAGGTCAGGTGTGCTGGTGCTTTCCCCAGGACCAAGTCTCAGGACTGTCAGGAATGAAGCAGGTGATCAGCATGTCGTGTGAGGCCTGCAGTCCTCCCACGCAGGGCCCTCAAAGCTTCTCCACCAAGCACCTCTGCATTCCTGGAAAGAACACCTTCCAAGGAAGATCCTGCTCATCAGCCCAGGACTCCTACGAGCTGCCTGGGGCATCAAAGGACAGTGGGCACAACAGTGGTCCCATGAAATGAGGCCCTGTAATGAGGCCCTCTTGGTTTATGTAAGCATGTGTCTATGTTTACGGTGTTTTCCCAGAGACACATCTCTCAGACCATAGGCCTGTCGGTAAGCACCACATGCCTGTAGAGACTAAACTCTCCAGTGCTGGTATGCTCTGGGGTTTGGCCTGCGAGGGGCCACACAACCTCACCCAGGTTGTCCTAACCAGGGCCTCCCTTTCTCCCCTCACCAACACCTCAGCCCACCGGCCTCCTCAGTACTCCTCTGAAGCTGAGTCAGAAAGCTCTTTTCTTTCTCTGAGCTGCTTTTCCATAGCTCTTTATACTAAGTTCTATCTTCATTTTTTTTTTCTTATTTATTTGGTGCCAGGGATCAAACTTATAACCTCATGCTTGCCAGGCAGGTGCTTGTACTGCTGAGCCATATGCCCAGCCCCTCTATCTTCATTTTAAATATATCCAGTAAAGGCCATCAATGTGCCTCTGATGACTACCTCAGACAGGCCCCAGAGGTTTCTAGCACTTAGTATTTCATTCCCTTCCAAATGCTTGGTTTCCACCAGAAGTTCCCCTTGGAAGTATGCTGTAAAATTTCCAAGGTAGAAGGGCTTAGGAGTCTCTTCTTATTAGTGCCAGTGATCAGATTCAACAGGTGTTCTTCAAGGTTGTTTTATCTTCAGAGTAGCCTGTTCCTTTCATTCATCACCTTTTTGTTGTTTAGCTTTTTTGAGACAGGGTCTTGCTAAGTAGTTTAGGCTGGCCTTGAACTTGCTATGTATACCAGGGTGGTCTTAAACCCATGGCAGTGCCCCTGCCTCAGCCTCCCAAGGGCTGGGATTACAGGTGTGCACCACCATGCCTGGCTCCATCACTCTTGATGTACCAGGCCCCAGGTCCAGGTAGGGATGCTGAGTTCTCTCCCCACAGCCCGGGCCTATTTCTGGGTTCCTCCACAGGGACTCCCAAGTGTGCCTGGGCAGTGGCTGCTGGCTGGGGTTCAGCAGTGCAGTTCCTGCTGCCTCAGTCACCAGAAGGGCCCACCTTTTGGGAGCCCTGTCCCCATCTGACTCCTGGAAAGGAGGGGTGCTGTATAGGCTCAATCAAGGCCATGCCCTCTCCTGAAGGATCACTCAGTCTTTCATGAGCTTATGCTTATCTACAAGTACTGGATGTATGTAGCTCCCACCCTACTCTCCTGCTGAGACTGACGTGCTGAGCCCGGGAGCTTGGCTGGCTCCACACCCAGTCATTTCATCACATACTACTTCTCCCTTGCCAGATGCAAAGGACCCATGCTGTCTAGTTTTTTCAAACAGCAAAGCAACAATGGAACAAATACAAAAAAAATCATCAAAAGGCAAAGACAAAGGCGCCCATGATGATGAGACTGTATTGTGACCCACCTCTTCCCTCAGCAGCCCATCCATTCTTCTCTGCTTTCTGCCGAGGCCCCTGCATGCCTGAGCTCTGACTGCTGGATCTCAGCAGCCACAGTGGCAAAAGTCCAGCCAACTACTCTGACCTCTCACCCTGTATAAGCTGTGAAATGTTTGACTCTCACATTCCTGGCATGCAAGCAAACAAACAAGATTGTCACACTATATGCCCCTGTGTCAGAAGAAAAACAGCGTGGCCATCCAACAGAGACACAGAGACCAAGGGGGTCTAAGAGGTCTCTAAGCCCAATGCTCAAGCAGAGGACCTGCATCCCGGTGCACTGAGTTGCTTCTTCCACAAACCCCATTGGAGCTCTAGCATGCATTTGCTAGTATCTGCTTGTGGTCTACATTCTTGGGGCTGATCCCCAGAGGCATCACAGCCTCGTGGACAGAAGTGACCTCTGTGTAAGAGGAGCTTCCTCGGAGAAAATGAGGCTCTCTTCCAAGTGTGGCTAAGGACATCTCCTAGTTCTCAACTTTGGGTTGCTGGCAGGGGACAGAGGGCCAAACCAACTTTTACTTAGAGTGAAAAAAATGAGCATTCTCTTTCCTCATGTCCTCTCATCCCTTCCAAGAGAAGCCAGCTATCCAAGAGTTGTATGAACCTCCTGTGTATCAAAATGATCCTCTAAAATTAAGTGACTAGGCAAGAGCTGCAGACTCTTCACACAGGGAGAGGCACATTCTGAGAGTGTCTCCTGCCTGGTGCAGCCTGAGGGGCAGCCCACGTGCCCAGAGTGCCGTGGCACTGCTGCCTCCCCTCCGCAACCGTGAGCCCCCTTTGTCATCACTTTCTCACCTCTGGCCTAGGGCCTGGCATGGCACAAGCACCCAGGAGACATCTGTGAGTCCCCTGCTCCAAGCCTGAGTGCCCAGCACTAAGCAGTCAGCAGCCCCTGTGTGCGTCTGGGCCGTGCTGTGGGCCAGCTGGGTGCACGGAACTGCATGCAGCTCAGTCACTGCAGCAGCACGCTTGCCAACTGCGCAGCCACCAGCACCAGATTTAACTCCCTGCCCACGGCCTGCCCACTATCCTCTCCCAAATAGCTCTAGGGAATTTAAACCAAATGAGCATGGCTCAAGATTATGTTTCAGAAAAAATGGAAAAATAAATCTGTATTCCTAGCACCTTGTCCCATTCCTGCCACACAAAGAGCTGTAAGTGCCTTGCTTGGGGCATGAGCTTTCAAATGATAGCTTCCATTGGCAGAAAAGCCTTCCCTCTCCTGCAGAGTTTCCACCTGCAAAATGAGAGGGTGTGCAAGATGATGGGGCTCCTTTGCAGCTGACTCCCCCACCTCTGCTTCACATCTGGTCAGAAGCAGTCCCCTTTCGTCTTGCTTAACTGTCCCCATCATAGTTTCCTGATGCTCATCTGTGCTTGTGTCCTCTAGGAGTCAAGCTCTGAAGGAGAAGGCTTCATGAAGGGGACTGAAGAACTTTGCAAATGTACCTATGGACCACAGCAGCAGGTCAAGGGGCCCACTAAGGTGAGGCAAGTGCATCTGGGTCAAAGGGGATGCTTTCAGGAGCTATGTGATAAGGAGACAGCAAAATGTTTCAGGGGGAGATGACAACTCTTAGGCAAAATACAAAGCCAGAGAAATCCTAAGAAACACTGTAGGTACAGAGAAGGAGGGGAAACAGGCAGGTACCGTCCCAGCAGGAAAGGGTGACAGCCAAGCACTGTGCCCCAACAGAGTGGCTGTCTTCAGACTCATTTTCCTAACCAGCACTGACTTCCACTCACTCCATGGTGCGAAGACCATGTCCATTACAGAACACTTATTAAAATCACTCACCTAAAACAGTGTGGTATCATTTTCTCAGAACTGTAGTAGAGCGGAACTAGCATCTGTGAGGACCTACTGTGTGGCATAGTGGGCAATCTAGACAACCTCTCTGACAATATGGCAGACAACAAGATGTTAAAGCCACAGACGAGGAAAGATCAACACAAGGTCTTATCCAAGGTCTTGCTCTTACTGTCCTGTCACATAGTAAGTAGCAAGACTGAAATACTCGGTTCCTGATGCCTGAATCCTTCTTCCACTATCTGTAGCCTCCTAAAGCTCACGTTGCTCAGCCTCAATAAGAAAGTTTTTCAAAACTAGAAATAGGCAGGTACAAGCCATTCCTGGAAATGCTGGAGTTTTTCTTAGAAAAAAAAAAAAATATCAGCACTTTCAGCTAAGGCAGTGGGAATCCTCCCCACTAAACACATCCGTGGGCCTTAGTCAAAGAAAATGCTAGCAAAAGTGACTGGAGCCGACTCTGATGTCGTAGGGCAACAGCTGAATAAGTGGTACACTGCACCACACCCCGGCAGGCAGCACCTCCCTGACCCATCCACTCTACTCAGGTGGCTGTCTGAAGCTGTCCTGTTGCCACTGCCCAGCAAAAGGTCTGTGTCTGCTCAAGGTTACTTTGAAAACCTGCAGCCAACTGCTGCCTCCAATCCCTGCTGAGTACCCTTGAAGCAGGAGCAGCAGGGCCACCAAGGGGGCCACCACCCATATGGTTTAGAGTCAAAAAAGGAAGAGGAGCCCGCAGGCCCAGAGTCAGCCTGTTTGAACAAAAGGCTCTTCAAATGGGCTGGAGAGAAGTGGTCACTGATGTAGCAGAGAACCCTCGAACTGCCCACATGGCCAGACAGCCCTCCATACCAGCACACAGTCCAGCCCAAGAGATGCAAAGGCTATGCTGAGTGTTATAGTTGGTACACTGCATCAACTTGAGAAGTCTAGAAGCTTCATTAAGTAACTGAGAAACTCTCCATCCTGGGTGTAATGGACATGTCCTTACCTCTCTAGGATATTGTCCATTGTGTCAATTTGAGAAGGTCAGAAGTTTAAGTGATTCAGCAGAGGTTCCTTATTTTGTAAACATTCTCAGCCTGTACAAGAGGGCATCCAGATGGTGTGAGTGCTATACCCACTTACAATATAAGGGAGGAAAAGAGGCTTGCTCTCTCCTTTGCCCTGTTGTTCTTGTCCCTTTTCTTATCTGCCACAGCCACTATGAAGGTTGCCCTTCTGCCATACCATCCTGCCTTGGAGCCAGATGAGTATGCACTGAAACCTCCACAAACTGTAAGCTAAATTAACTTTTTCTTCTAATGAAAGAAAGTAACCAACACACTGGGTGGTTCTGATCTCAGCCTAGCACTTGGCAAATTCCTTGGTCCTGGTGCCCTCTATGCCTTACAAGACTACAGAAAGGTACATCAGGGAAACTAACCTCACTACTACCCAGCAGCATTACTGCCCTGACCCTTCTCTCCTAAAGGGGGACCTTTCCTCAGTGTCTGCAGAGGGGCTTGCTCAGCACTACCCTCAGAGCAGGACACAGATGCACTTCCCTAGCACCCAAAGAGCCCTTTTCCTCTGATCCAGGTCTGCCTCAGCCCTGCAGCAGCTCTCTAAGGCTTACCACTCTGCTGGCTTCACTCTAAACCTGTGCTACTCCCCTGGTCAAAAGTCTTCTCTCTCTCTCTCTGTCTCTCTGTCTCTCTCTGTCTCTTTCTCTCTGGGTTACACCTGGGGACTACTAGTAGCAGATCCTCCAATTTTACACCACAGTTTCATGAAGTTTCTCTCCTGCTGGCTCAGATGAAGGTCATGTAGCAACAAGGATGGGACACCAGTGGCCATGAAGCCAGCTGGCATCCTACCCAGAAAAGTGATCCAAAAACAAGATTGAAATCACAACTCAAAAGCCACATCCGTGAAACAAGCAAATATGGTAGCATTGGCACAAATGTAGGTCTTTATTCCAGCTCTGCCACTCACAGATGCATGAGATCTGTGAGTGTCCAAGAGGCTCAGCTTTGCCACCTGTACTTGAGAGTGCTTTCAAACCTGCCAAGCTCCTCATGTGCCCAGAAGAGAATCCCTGGGCAGCCAGGATACACTCGGGTGTCTTAGGGCTAAGCCACATAAAGTGGGAAGTGGCTGGTAGCAGCTGTGTTCAATCAGGTACTTGGCTACCAACCCCTAAATTACCACCTCCCAGATTAAAATATGAAAGCTCAAGTCACTGAAGAGCCCACCTGCACATCTTCTGGGAAGGATGAGGTGGCGAGGCTCTGAGAGTATACAATTGCAGCCTCTGGACACCCTGGGCACAACCCTTGAAACTACACAACAGCAGCACCTACAATGTGACCCTTAGCAGGACGGTGATACACAGAACTTCATTCTTGGCCTGAGCCAACCCTGCTTGACAGCGTCTCATAAACTCATGAATCATGAGCAAACTGTTGAAAAACCAGCTTCAAGGAATTTTGTCCCTTGGGATGGAGCAGAGCAAATCCAACTCTTGGCCATGTGACTTCACAAGCACTAGAAATTCAGTCCACCCAGTGGGTTCTGTATTTTCACCATCTGCCCAAATGAAAGTCATTCAATTGCATCTTTCCTTGGGAAGCCAACAGCAGCCAGCTTTGAACTACCTCAAACTCAGTGACAGAGCCAAGAGATTGCCCAGGGTAAGTATGTACTTTTAGGCAATCCTGCCTCACAATGCGCACACTCATACCCTATGCCAGGTAGGCTCTTCAATCCTGATGCTGTTTGCACATAAGTGAGCACTCCAGAAGAAGGTCCTTTTCAGCCAGCCATTCCACACTGCAGAGGGACAAAGAAACTAGGCCAGATCTGCCCCACCGGAGGGACTTTCAACAAGGCTCAGCTGTGGAAGCCAGCTTACCAAACTGCCACCACCAGCTGCAAGTGCATGGCAGTCTGCTCAAAGAGAAGGCACATAAACAGAGAATTAGCATTCTGTAGAAGGAGACAGGGATTAAAACTGAGCAAGAATGGGGCAAAGTCAAGGAAACCCTGGGCAGCCCCTGCCTTCTAAGTCAGCCTGAAGAAACCTGAATAAGCCAGGCCAGAGGCTCCCAACTCCTGGCACTGGTATACTCTGCAGAAGAGCTGGGCACCATGGCTATTCCAGGAGCAGGAGCCCCTAAAACCTATGGCAAGTCAATCCTAAGTTTCTGCACTGGACGGGAAGTTTGAGGGCCTCATACCTTGACTCCTATTTTCACCTGAGCTACACCATAGGAGACAAGAGGCAGGGCCTACCTGCTTCTACTCAGTACTCCAGGTACAGCACCTTCTAAAACTCAGTCTGATCTCCTGTTTTCCTAACCCACCTCACTCTGCTTTCCGCTCTATTGGCTCCTCTGGGAAGTCCTCCAACTCCAGAGCATGAACTCAAGAAGATGGGACCATGACATCCATTTTGTCACACTTCTGCCCAGCCTAGTGAGCAAGGAAAAAGATAATGCCAGGACTAGGAGAAGGCCACATGAACACAGTCACCTTTCTTCTTTCTTTTCCCTGACTTTGGCACTTAAGCTTGGTGCCATGAGGAAAAAATAACCCAGCACTTCTAAGTAGCTGTTTCCTTGACTCCATGCCCCTAAACAGTTCTGTCAACAAACCTGTTCCCAGCCCTTAAATAGTCCTATCCTTCACCTGAGCCCATGCCCCTAAACAATCCTGTCGCTCAGCCTGGTACCCAGGTTTAACAAAAACAGGTCTGTCTACAAGCAGGCTCTTGGTCCCCATTCCACTTTCAAGGAGAACAATGTCAACTGGTTTGCCTTCATGTGCTGAGTGCTGTGCTGGAACACTGGGAAGGACATTTTAGATACCACACTGACGCATCCTCAGGCTAAGAGGGGACATGCTGTCCAAAGGACCCTCATTAAAGGAGGAAAAAGTTCTGGTATCACCTGATAAGCACCTGCTTACACAGTGTTGCTGAGAAGTGCTTTTTGTTACAGGCTAGGGAAGCTGGTAAGGTGGCAACATTTGGATGGTTTTCATGGGCTCTTTTGTTATAAGGTCCAAAACTCATGATACATAAATCTAAATAATCACCTTGGCCTAGGACTAACAGAGGTGGCTCTCCAGGACTGACCAGATACCCATCACAGCTGGATGTCCCTCCCCAGAAGAGACCTTTGGTTCTGAACACTGGGCTTGTCTCTCACAAGGAAGACAAAGGCTGAAGTCAACAAGCAGCCTCCAGGTCCCAAAGAAGCCAAAGAAAAGACCCATGTCCTCACCCCCAAGCCATGGCCAAATGGGCTCCATGTACCTAACTCAAAAGGGATCCCAAACAGCAGCTCTGGGTTAGACATCCCACACCTGACTGCTAATCCAGGACACATAAGCATCACTCCCAGGGCCTCCTTTTGCCCTTCAGGACCCGCCCTCCTCTCTATTCTGTCTGGCTGTGGTACACAGGTGAAGAAAAGGACAACTTAACATCTCTGGACTCCTTATCTCACTTGGATATGGTGACTATGTCTTGACAGGGAATGACTGATCTGATTGCGGGAGACAGCCAGGCCACAGCTTCCTGGTGGCGGTACATGAGAGGCCTGAAACCAGGCCAGCTACTGGTGAGAGAAACATGCAGCACACCTCCCAGAGCTGGCCTACATGGGTCACATACTAGTCACCACCCATTCAGGAAGCCCAGAGTACTCGGTGTTTTGAGGCCTCCTCAGAAGGCCACTGCTCCTGTTCAATTTGTTATTCTCAAACAAGTACATAGATTTCTGTCTTTTGTTCTAGCCTCTGCAAAGCACGCCACAATCCATGTTTCTAAAATCATGGATATCAGCCTGGCTCAGAATCTTCAGGAACTTTGATGGTGACTTGGGGCATGAATTCTAGAGCTCCACTCAACCATTAGACCAAAAGATGCCTGAGGCCATTAAGGGACAGATTCCATTCAGCCTCCTGAGGAGAAGTTTGTCAACAATGCCCAGATAGTGCTCTTCCCACACCCCACATACTTTGACCCCCCCACTCCCTTCTGGGTTGGGCCTGCTGAGGCTGATCAATCCAGGCCACAGGAAAGGCTTACATCCATTTCACAGCAAGCTTAACTCTGTGTCTCACTCTACAACCCAGCTCTGAGAGGACAATGGACTCCAAGAGAAGGCCTCCTGAGCACCACCAGCAAAGGAAGTCCAGAACCCAACAGATTCATTAATGATTCTACCAAAACTTCATCAAGGACCTAATCCCAATACTCCTCAAATTCTTCAGTGAAACAGAGAAAGAATACATTTCTAAGAGCTAGAATTACACTGATATCAAAACTGGACAAGGACTTAAAAGAAACAGAAACTACAGGTCAATCATCTTAATGAACACAGATGCAAAACTCCTCACCAAGATGCTGACAAACATGTGTCACCAGTGTAATTACTATAGTTCTGGAAATATTGCAGCAATTAGATAAAAGAAATAAAAGGAATAACAATAGGGAAGGAAAAAGTTAAATTACCAATATTTGTAGATAACATGATACCTACATAGAAGACCCCAAAAACTACCAAAAGACTCCTAGCTTCAATAATCAAACTCAGTAGCCTAGCTGGATACAAAGTCAGCACTCAAAAATCAATAATCCTCCTGTACATAAATAACAAACTCAGAGAAAAATTAGGGAAATGACACCTTTCACAACTGCATCCAAAAAAATGAAATACGTAGGAATCAATCTAATAAAGGATGCAAAAGACCTCTACATTGAAAACTATAGTACTCTGAAAAAGAAGATTGAAGAGGATATCAGAATATGCAAAGATATCCCTTGCTCTTGGGTAGGAAAGACCCAATATAGTGAAAACGGCCATACTTCCAAAAGTGTTATACAGATTTAATGTAATTCCAATCAAACTTTTAATAGCAAATCTCACAGAATTAGAAAAAAAAATCCTAAAATTCATTTGCAATCAGAAGAGACCTAGAATAGCAAAGGCAATCCTGGGCAACAAAGGCATATAATCGTGGGCCAAGAACCAGGAGATCTGTCTCTGCCTGCCAGGCACCATAACCAGAGGCCCTTTCTTCCATGAGCCCAGTGCCGGTTGGGGAAGACAGATAGATCCACTTTTGCCTGCTGTGCGCCACCACCAAAAGGCCATGTCCTGCAGGCAGCCAGCGTGGGCAGAGAGAATCAGCAGATCCACTTTCACCCTCAGGGAGCTGCCACCAGAAGGCTTCTTCCTGCAGGCAGCCAGCAGAAGCAGGGACACACAGCCAGGTAAACCCTGTGCATCCGTAGGACACCATTGGAGGCCCTTGGTTCCCTCAGACAGCCATCACTAACAGATTCAGACAAACACACTCTTATGTGTCTGCCACCATCATAGGAGTCCCAGTGTAGATACACAGGCTGAGAAGCAACCCCACCTCCATGCACCTCTGATCCTCAGTGAAGCCACAGCTGCATAGGTCTGGAGAAACCCACTCCACACCCTGCTACCTCCCTGTAAATCTGGAATTAGAGGAACCCAGTGCCTGTCCCATCCCCCTACACTGCCTAGGGGCAGCCAACATGGGAAGTGCTTAGAGCCCCACAACCAGCTTGTTGGGAGGAACCCAGGAGAATGTCAAGACCAAGGAGCAAAAGGCAAACTCAAGACCTCTAGCCCACACACAAGTCTAGGAGATACAGTCATGGAAGGAAACGTAAGTCACACACCTGAAATCTCTGAGAAGATGGCAACTGAAGAAGGAAACAACTTCATAAGATTGTAAAAGCAGTCAAATCAGAAATAATGTCTCAGGTAAAAGAAGAAATCACAAACATACTGAAAGAATTATTCAGCCAGTCTAAAGAAGACACAGACAAAAAAGAGGGGCATAGGAAAATGATGGAACCCTTGAATGAATGTAGAAAGGAATTATAATGCATGAAACAGATTCAAAGAGAGATCCACAAAATTAAAAATTCAATCAGAAGCTGGCAAAACTTCTTGAAAGACACTGAAGATAGACTTTCAAACCTTGAAATGTTTGGATTAATGTTAGGATTGTAGCTAGTGATCTTGAAAGGACAGATCTCTTAAAAATAACACGGAATCGGGAAATAACTCAATGGCTGCAAGATGATGAAAAGAAGCACAATTTAAGAGTGATAGGTGTAGGCAAAGAAGCAAGGGTCAACACAAATGAAATGAAAAGGATATTCACAGAAGTAGTAGAAGAAAACTTCCCAAACATGGGAGATGGATCTGGCATGCAGGTAAGTGAGGCATACAAGACTCCAACTAGCCATAACCAAAGGAAATCTACACCCAGACATATAATAATCAAGATCCCAGAAATTCAGCACAAGAATAGACTATTAAAAGCTATTAGAGAAGAGACAGATCACCTATAAAGTAAAACCAATCAGAATTACAGCAGACTTATCAACACAAACCATCAAGTCAAGAAGAGTTTGGAGTGAAGTGTTTCAAATCCTGAAAGAAAACAACTTCCAACCCAGATTGATCTACCCTGCAAAACTATTTTTCAAAATTGATGGAAAAATAAAATACTTCCATGATAAAGAACAAAATGACCACCAAACCAACCCTACAGAGAGTGCTAATGGATATTCTAGAGAGAGATAAAGATGACCATGGTTCCAGGAATAACAGCAGAGAAGGATCACCAAACAAGACAGGCAACTGAATGAAGGGGAAAAGTGGAGGGCCAACAACAGGAGGATAGCAGGGTACAGACAAACCAATGTATGCCGCTTGGAACCATTAATGTAGATGGCCTCAGGTCAGCAATAAAAAGAAACACAGGGAGAGTGGATCAAGAAACAAGATCCATGGATATACTGTAAACAAGAAACACATTTAACTGAAAATCAAAGCAGAGAAAACAATTGTTTCATGTGGCAGGAGACCAAAAAAAAACAAGAGTAACTTGCCCATCAACCACAGAAGGATACGAAAGATATGATATTTTCATGCAGTGGAAAGCTACCCAGCTATAAAGTAGAATAATCTCAAGGCTCCTGCAGGTAAACGGACACAACTGGAGTTCATGTTCATAGCTGAAACATAGTTCGAACTCATATACGTGAGAACCCTAGCATAAGAAACAGAAGGAGTTAATGGTATCCAAGAGCAAAGAGGAGAAAATACCTGAGAGGGAAAGGTGGAAACTACTGTCAATTCCTTAGTGTCTTATCTTGAACTCTCATAGTATTTACACAATTTTGTTAGGTTTGGCTTTGTTCTGTCTTATTTTGTTAGGTTTTATGCTGTCAGATGGTAGAGGCAACTATTTTGAATATAATGGGATATATTATGGTAATATGGTTTCCTATTACATTGCTTTGAGGTCTTATAATGCTTTCATTCATTTGTTTGATTGGTTTTATTCTGTTTTATTTGATTTTATTATGTGTGATGGTATGAACTGATAGTTTGAAGAAAACAAGACATTATGGCAGCCATTGCTGATATACTATCATCTTATGTTAAAGTCTTACCTTGCTTTTGTTCTTCTGTTTTGATTGGTTCTATCCTGTTCTGTTTCATTTGATTTTATTATGTGTGATGGTATAGACAAATTTCTTGAGAAAAATGAGATATTGTAATAGGCAGTCTTCATTTCCTGTTATTTGGATTTGAAGTCCTGTAATACTTTCATTCTTTTGAATGGTTTTATACTCTATTGTTATACTTGATATCATTGTGTGTGAAGGTATGCTCAACTATTTCAAAGAAAAAAACATTATGGTAGCTACTGTTGATATCTGGTTTTCTAGTTGTGAAGTGCTATGTTGCTTGCAGTGTTCTGTTCTGATTTACTTTGTTCTGTTCTCTTTTGTTTTATTCTCTTTAAAATAAAAAAAATAAAAAAAAAGAAATTATACTATAATGGTACTGTAATAAAAACATTATGATAGTGGTAAAAAGAAAAAAACAAACAAAAACAAAAAACCAGACCTAAGTATCAATAGGACAGATTAGAAGATAAAGAAACAACTCCGGACATACTTACCCACCTTATCTTTGACAAAGGTGCCAAACACATTCACTGGAAGAGAGACAGCCTCTTTAGTAAATGGTGCTGGAAAAACTGGCTCTACACATGCTGAAGATTAAAACTGGACCTATATCTTTCACCGTGCAGTAAACTAAAGTAAAAATGGATTAAAGATCTAAAGACAGAACAGGTAAAACTCTTGAAGGCACTAGTGTAGGCAAAATTTTATGAATAAAACTCTGATCCCACAAGAACTATCACAAAAATCAACAACGGAGATCTCATCTTATTAAAAAGATTTTACACAGCAAGAGAAACTACCAATAGAGTAAAGCAACAACTCAGTGTTGGTAAAGCAACAACTCAGTGTTGGAAAAAATGTTTACAAGCTGTTCCTCAGACAAAGGATTACTACTGAGATCATATAAAGAACTCAAAAAAATCAGACCCCTCCAAATTTATTTCTCGAAAAAAAAAATTTTTTTTTTTTTTTGGTACTGGGGACCAAACTCGCGACCTCGTGCTTGCCAGGCAGGCACTTATGCCACTGAGCCAAATCCCCGGCCCCAGCCCCCCAAATTTAAAGACCCAATCCAAAAATGGGTATCTGAGATCAATATACATTTCTCAGATAAAGAAGTAAAAATAGGAAATAAATGTATGAAAAAAATGTTCAACATCACTGGTTATTTGAGATGCAAACTAAAACACAGATTCTATCTCACTCCAAAAAATGGGCATTATCAAGAAATCAACCAAGGGGTGGGGATTTAGCTCAGTGGCTAAAGTGCCTGCCTGTTAAGTGCAAGGTCATGAGTTGGATCCCCAGTACCAAAAAAAAAAAAAAAAAAAAAAGAAAGAAAGAAATCAACCAATAACAAATGACGAGGAAGTAGGAGTGCAGACTGGGACAACCACTGTGGAAATCATTGTGGCAATTCCACAAAAAAACTAAGACTGAGGCTCAATAGTACCAGCTATTCCCCTTTTAGGTATCTTCCCAAAAAAATTAAATGCATCATACTATAGCAAGATATGTTCTCCCATGCTCACAGTGACACAGTTTGTAATAGCCGAATCTTGGAAATAGCTCAAATGTCCATCAATTGGTGAATGGATAAAGAAGATGTGGGGTTTTTTTTATACAACAGAGTACTACTCTGCCATAAGGAAAAGCTGGAGACATTCGCAGGTAAATGGATGCACTTTGAGACCATATTCCTAAGTGAAATAAATCAGATACACATGTAAGCTTGAACTTGTAGGCACACCATGACTACTGGTGACTCCAGAGGCCTCCACAAAGAAACACAGAGTGCAGTGGCTGATGAATCATTCCAGTTCAGATGTCCTCCCGGAGAGGGTGACTGGCCAGCAGCCATCTTGGAGAGGGGCCAACTGAGCTCAGAACAGTTGCAACCAGGCTCCATCTGGCTCCCAGTGACAGGTTCACAGAGCTGAGTTCAAACCAGTAGGGAGCCAAGTTCAAGCTGGCAGAAGGCACAGACTGCTGCAGGTAGAGTATATCATTCAGCCTCACACTCAGAAACCAGCTTGAACTTCAGTGGAATTTAAGGTACAGCCTCGCCGGTTCATTTTAGATTTTGTTATATACCAACAAATTTAGTTCATACAGTGAAAAGTGCAAAATTAATAGCTACTATAGGCAAGTTACAAGCATCAACCCAGGAATTAAACTTAAAAAAAAAAAATGAGAAGACACTTAAAACTAGATACTGATAGGTTTTTAGCCAAACATCATGGCAGAGGTCCAACATGGTGAGGAGACCATGAAAAGACACCTTATCAGTCTTCTTTCCCCAGTGCTTAGGATCCAAAATAGACTTCCTGCCTTTACTTTCCCCGCTTGCCAAAGGCATTCCAATCCCTAAATAAAATGTCACTCCTATCCACTATCACCAGCTAGTTTAGCACCACCCGATGAGAATTAATGTAAGCAGCCCCCAGCCCTTTGTCTAGCAAGAGAGCCTCTACCGGGCCCTGCCCCTTTACTAAAGGCCTCTTCATACTTTGTTTCCTTCTTATCTCTCCTGAGCCACTTCAGATTGAGTACAAAAACAAAACAACAACAACAAAAAAATCAGATACAAACCCAGGTTTTCAGCTCACCGAAGGCAAACCCAGGGGACAATCAGGTGGAATAAGTCAAAAGCCACCCACCCAGACTCTCTAAAGTGGTAACAGTGAAAGTAACAAAGCAGATGAACCAAGCTCTAGAAAAAAATCAAATCAAAAAGAATTTCTTAGATAACAGAGAGATGGTGACTATAATGAAGAACATGCTTAGTGACTTCAGAATATATACAGATTAAAAAAATAGAAGTACTTAGGAAAATGATGGAAACCATGAGTGCCCAACATAGGAAAGAAATGAACCCATGAAACAGATTCAACAGATATTCAGGAGATTTAAAATTCCACTGAGGGCTGGGGATTTAGTTCAGTGGTTCAAGCACTTGGCTGGTAAGTGTGAGGTCATGAGTTTGATTTATGTTAAGTTTTGTAAGCCAGGCATGGTGGTGCATACCAGTAATCCAAGCACTTAAAAGGCTGAGACAGGAGGATTGCTACAAGTTCAAGACCAGCCTGGGATACAAAGTGAGCTCAGGGTGAGCCCAAGCTACACAGTGAGATCCTGTCTCAAAAAACTACACACACACACACAAAAATAATAAAAATTAAAATTTCATTGAAAGTATATGCAGCCAAATGAGCCAACATGAGGACACAATTTCAAATACAGAAGACATGATTGTGGTTAGCAATCATGAAAAGAAAGATTTCTTAAAAACAGTAAGGGACCATGAGAAATCAATCCAGCAGCTGCTAGTCAATGCAAAGAATAACAAAATAAGATTGATTGAAGTCAATGAAAATGCAGGACATAGCGCAAATGACATAAAAACCCTGTCACAGAAATCATGGCAGAGGGGCTAGGGATTTAGCTCAGCGGCATAAGCGCCTGCCTTGCAAGCAGGCAATCGTGAGTTTGATCCCTGGTACCAGTAAGAAAAAGACAAAAAAAAAAAAAAAAAAAAAAGAAATCATGGCAGAAAACTTCCCAAGCAGAGAAAAAGAACTTGATATACACAGGATAAGTGAGGCATATAGAACCACAATTATCCATAATTAGAAACAAAAACAAAACTACGCCAAAGCATGTAATAGTCAAGAATCCAGAAACTCCACACAGAAACAAAACAGTAAAAGCCGTTAGTGCTGGGCATGGTGGTGCACATCTATAATCCCAGCACTCAGGATGCAGAGGCAAGAGCTTACTACAAACTTGAAGTTAGCATGAGTTACTAAGTGAGTTCAAGTCCAGTCTGAACTGCAGAGCAAAACTCTCTCTCAAAAAGACAACAACAAAAAAAGCTGTTAAGAGCTGTGTGTGATGGCATATGTCTGTAATCCCAGAACACTGGAGGCTGAGGCAGGAGGATCACCATGAGTTCGAGGCCAGCCAACCTACATAAGTGAGCTCAAGGTCAGCCTGCACTACATAGCTAGATGCTGCCTCAAAAAAAAAAAAAAAAAAAAAAGTTAATAAAAGCTGTTAAGAGAAAAAAAATAAATCACCTAGAAAGGAAAGCCCATCAGAATCACAGCAAATTTCTCAACACAAACCCTCAAGTCAAGGAGACCTTGAAGTATTTCAAACCCTAAAAGAAAAAACCTCTGCCTCAGATTGATATGCCCCACAAAACTATCTTTCAAAATTGATGGAAAAAAGAGACATCCATGACAAAGAACACTTGAAGAAATTCATGGACACCACACCAGCACTCTAAAATGTTCTGAAGAATATTCTAGAAGGAGGTAAGAACGATTACAACTCCATGAATCTCAACAGAATAAATCCAACAGGCAAGGCAAACAATTAATGGGGGGGGGGGAGCCAACAACAGGAAAATAACATGACAAGGACAAGTCAATACATATCAGCTGTAACCATCAATGTGAAGTCTCAGTTGACCAATCAAAGAAACAGGAAGAGGAGTTGAAAGGAGCTTAAGGGAAAAAAAAAAAAAGAATCAAGTTATATCATGTACAGGTACAAAGTCTCTACAATGAATGTGATCATTACATATATCTAAAATATACCCAAAAAATCTAATTAAAAACAAAACAAAGACAAATAAAGAAATATTGGCAGAATGGATCAAGACACAAGAAACAACATGCTGCATATAAGAAACACATTTAAATCAAAAAGGCTCATACAGCATGCTAAAGTAAAATGCAAAGGAACTGAAATTATCCCATGCATATTATCAGACCATGATGCACTGAAAGTGGAAATCAATGGCAAAAGAAACCACAAAACTTCATAAACCCATGGAAATTAAGAAAGACCCTCCTGAATAACCCCTAGGTCACAGATGAGGGTAAAGAAGAAATTAGACAGTTTCTACAATTAAACGATAATACCACTTAGACATACCAGAACTTACAGATACAATGAAAGTAGCCCTATAAGGGAAATTTGTAGCAATCAATACCCATATTAGAAAAACAACCTAATATTGAGCTCATATAAACAACCTAATGTTGAAACTCAAGGTTCTAGAAAAAAGTAGCACAGCAAGCCCATAGCTCCTATGAGGGAGAAAATGATAAAGATCAGAATAGAAATTAATCCAGAGACTAAGAAAACAATACAAAGAATCAACCATTTGAAGAGTTGGTTCTTTGAAAAATTAAATAAAATTGACAAAACCCTTAGTCAACCATATCAAAAAAATGAAAGACTCAAATCCATGCAATTAGGGATGAAAAGGATAAAATCACAACAGATCCTGCAGAAACCCAGATTATCAATACCTACTTTGAGAATATGCATTCTAATAAAATGGAAAACACAGAAGAAATGAACAGACTCCTAGACACATATGAATTACCAAAGCTGAATCAAGAAGATATAAAAATTCTAAATAAACCATTATCAGCCAATGAAACTGAAGATGTAATGAAAAACTTACCGACAAAGGAAAGCCCAGGCCTTGATGGAGTCACAGCTGAATCCCATGGGAAATTCAGAGTAGACTCAATTCCCTACTTCTCAAACTCTTTAACAAAATCAAAGGAGAAGGAATACTCCCAAACTCACTCCTGGAAACAAGCATTACCCTGATACCAAAACCAGACAAGGATCCAACTAAAAAGAACTACAGGGCTGGGGATTTAGCTCAGTGGCACAGCACAAGGTTGTGAGTTCAATTTCCGATACAAAATAAAGAGAAAGAAAGAACTACAGACCAATCTCCTGAATGAACATAGATGCAAAAATCCTTAATAAGATACTGGCAAAGAGAATGCAGCAAATCATCAAGAAGATTATACACCATGACTAAGTGGGATGCATCCCAGGAATGCAGGGATGGTTTAATATATGCAAATCAATAAATGTCACACACCATGTTAACAGAGCCAATGACAAAAACCATAGGATCATCTCCATAGATGCAGAAAAAGCATTTGACAAAGTCCAACCCCCATTCATGATAAAAAAAAAAAAAAACCCTACACAAAACTGGAATAGATGGTCTTTATCTCAATCTGATAAAAACCACTTATGACAAATCAATAGCCAACATCATACTAAATAAACAAAAACTGAAAGCTTTCATTATAAAGTCAGGAATAAGACAAGGATGCCCACTGTCAGTACTCTTATTCAATATAGTTCTGGAAACATTAGTGAGATCAAATAGATAAAAGTAAGGAATAAAAGGAATAATGATAGGAAAGAAAGAAATTAAATTATTATTTGCAGATGACATGATACTGTACATAGAAGACCCCCAGAACTACCAAAAGACTCCTAGATTTAATAACCAAATTTAGCAGTATAGATGGATAAAGCCAACACTCAAAAATTAATAGCCTTCTTGTATGTGAACAATAAACTCACTGAGAGAAAAATCAGGAAAATGACACCTTTCACAACAGCATCTGTTAATACATTGTGTCACCCTAAGAAGTTTAGAAGCTTTACTGAGAGAATCAGCAGGGGGCCAGGGTCCCTACTGCTTTTTGCCCCAGTGCCATGCCACTTTGCCTTGCAGCCTGCTGCTCATAGGCTGAAACCTCCAAAAACTACAAGCTAAATAAACCTTTCCTTCCTTCATTTTTGGTATCAGGGATTTTGTCTCAGCAATGAGAAAAAAAGTAACCAAGATAGCATCCAAGAAAATGAAATACTGAGGAAGCAATCTAACAGGAAATAAAAGACCTCTATATTGAAAACTATCGTACTCTGAGTTTAATGTTTTGTTTTTTTTTTTAATCGGTATTGGGCCTACCCTGCAAGCAGGCAGTTGTGAGTTTGATCCCTGGTAACGGAAAAAAAGAAAAAAAAAAATCGGTACCGGTGATCAAACTCCGGACCACGCACTTGCAAGGCAGGCGCTTATGCCGCTTAGGTAAATCCCCAGCCCCAACTATGTACTCTGAACAAGGAGATTGAAGAGGATATCAGAATACGAAAAGATATTCCTTGTTCTTGAATAGGAATATAGTGAAAATGGCCATATTTCCAAAACCATTACACAGATTTATTATACTTTCAATAAAAATTTCAACCATATATCTCACAGAGTTAGAGAAAACAATCCTAAAATTCATTTGCAACCAGAAGAGACCTAGAATAGCAAAAGAAAATTTGGGACCCAAAGACAAGGCTGGGAGCATCACTATCCCTAACCTGAAATTACAGTACAAAGCTGCTGTGATTTTTTAAAAAAGCATGGTACTGGCAATAATAATAATAATAATAATAATAATAATAATAATAACATAAGAATTAATGCACATTAGAAGACACAGAAAAACTCCAAACACACTCAGTCACCTTATCACTGACAAAGAAGAAAAATAGCCTATTCAGTAAATAGCACTGGAAAAGTTGGCTTTCCACATGCCCAAGACTAAAACTAGACCTATGTTTATCACCATGAACTAAATTAAAATCAAAATGAATCAAAAATCTAAGCATTGAAACAGAAACATTAAATCTACTGGAAGAAAACATAGAATTCAACATTGGTGTAGGCAAAGACTTCATGAACAAAATTCCAAGTACTCAAAAAATATTCAAAGAATTAACAACTGGGATCTCATCATATTAAAAACCTTTTGCACAGCAAAAGAAATCATCAACAGAATGAAAGGACAACCTATAGAGGGGAAAAAATTTAGCCAATTATTCTTCAGACAAAGGACTAATATCTGAAATATATAAAGAATTTTTAAAAATCAGACCCCCAAATTTAAAGGGGCCCAATACACACTTCTCAGAATTACAAACAGCAAATAAATACATAAAAAATGTTCAACATCACTGGTCAAAAGATGCAAATTAAAACACTGAGATTCTGTCTCACTTCAGAAAGAATGAGAATCATCAAGAAATCAACCAATAATAAATTCTGGAGAAGTTGTGTGGATAAAAGAATACTTCTCCACTGTTGGTAGGAATGTAGACTGGTACAACTACTGTGGAAATCAGTGTGGAGATTCCTCAAAAAACTATAAGTAGAGGTCCCACTTGACCAAGCTATTTCCCTTCTTGGTATCTTCTCAAAAGAATTAAAAGCATCATACCATAGCAATATATGTGCACCCATGTTTATTTCTAGCAGCACAGTTTGTAATAGCTAAATCTTGGAAACATCCCAAATGCCCATGAATTGATGAATGGATAAAAAAGATGTGGTTTTTTTTTTTTTTTTTTTGTACAAGTGGTAAGCTTGAAATTTATCAAAATAAAAAAATCTGAGGAAAATAAAATGGGTAAGTTCACTAAAAAAATCAAACATCGCAACTAACTTGGTTTTATCCCAGGGATGCAAAAAGGATTTAACATATGTAAATCAATAAATGCTAACCAGAGGCAAGGACAAAATTCACACAATCGTCTCAACAGGTACAGAAAAAGCCGCTAACAACTCCAATAACCATTTATGATAAAAACTCTGATGAAAATAAATACAAAGAAGCTTATCTTAAAGTGATAAAAGCCATGTAAGACAAACCCACTGCCAACATCATGTAAGTGGGGGGAAAAATGAAAGCTTCCCCTCTTGGACTTCCGGGAGAACATGGCGGATAGTTAACAGCAACTACCGGAGGCTCTCTGAAAGGCTCGGCTCAGAAATCAGGAATGATGCGGACTAAGGAGACATGAGCCGGTAGAGATATGCTCTGCTGACTCAGGAACGAACTGGGCTGAGAGAAACCAACTTGGAATGCAGTCCAGGCACTAAAATAGGAACAGAAAAGTCTCGGTGTGGAGGCTGGACCCCGCACCATTGGAAACCGCGGTTTGGATTTCCCGCCGCTCGGCGGCTGACTGCCTCCACAGCGGCTCGGCAAGGAGAGACGCGCAGAAGCTCTGGGAACGGGAGTCTGCGAACGGAGTCGAAAACAGGACGGACAAGGAGGTGTACACTGACTGGTGGCGAGGTGAGTGAGAGAAACTGACACTCCACTAGAGTTTGACTCCAGCGGAGGACTTTCTGGGCTCGGGCAGTCCTGTAAGAACAGGACGCGGTGGCGACTCCAGCCACACATTCCCCTCTCGGACGGGATTGGTGAAAAGTGTCTGGCCTGCGTGACGCTGTGGGCAGACTTGGTAGGCTGGCCTAACCCAGATCCCAGAGCCTGACGGTGGCCCGGAGGGGTGACTCCCGCGTAGGCTGCCTAGTCCGTAACTCCCTGGTGCGCAGCGGTGGGCGGGAACACCTAGCCAGCGCAATTTGATCAGGCTGTGGCTGACAGGCAGGGAAGCTGGGCCTCCTATGTAAGCTTGCATTTTATAAGGAACGGAGAAAATGGGGAAGGGAAGCAACAAGAAAGGCTCCTCGGCCCCCAATTCTGAGAAACAGGCAATAGCGGACACCGCACCAATAGACATTAAGCGCCATATAGAGAGCCTCATAGACCAATTCAGGAATGAAGTTATCAACGACCTGAAGCTAGAAGTATGCAGAATAGTTAGAGAAATGCTAAGCACCACCCAGGAAAAAACAGATGGTGGAATGGAAGAACAGAAAAAGAGGGGAGAATTGTTTGATGGAGAAAACAGAGAAAGCATAGAGTACGTGAAGCAGGTTCAAAGGGACTATCAAGAAATTAAGAAGTCTATCCAAGACTGGCATAACAGCTTGAAAGAAACTAAGGACAGACTATCTGATCTGGAGGGCAGACTTGTAATATGGGAGAATGAAATGAAAAACTTCTTAAAAATAACAAAGAAACAAACAGCAATAATACAAAGACAAGAAGATGATAAGAGGATCCATACCTTAAGGATTAAGAACATAAAAGAAGAAGTAGGGACACAAACAAGTGAACTACAAAAGCTACTCACAGAAATAATCCAGGAGAATTTTCCTAATTTAGCAAAAGGTAAAGATACTCAGATGTATGAGGCATACAGGACCCCAGCTACCTACAACCCTAACAGAGAAACACCCAGGCATATAATAATAAAAATTCCAGAAATTCAATACAAGAACAGAATATTAAAAGCTGTCAGAGACAAGAAACAGACCACTTACAAGGGAACACCCATCAGAATTACAGCAGATTTCTCTGCACAAACCATCAAATCACGAAGAGCATGGGGGGAAATAATTCAAGCTTTGAAAGATAATAATCTTCAGCCAAGATTGAGATATCCTGCACAACTGTCCCTGGAAATTGATGGAAAAACAAGGTGCTTCCAGGATAAAGAGGAACTGGGGGAATTTGCAACCACCAATTCAACTCTACAGAAAGTATTGCAGGATATTCTAAAAAAAGAAAAATACAAAGAACCCAGAAATAGTGGCGGGGAGGCCACAACGAATGGAGCAGAGAACAAAATGAAGAAGACAAACTGACAGCTACTGACAGAAAAAGAGCTCAACAGAAATGAGACAGAGAAGATTGGATGATAAGAACAGCTATTTTAGAGAAAATGACATCTTAATAGGTAATACTGATTTAGTATCATCTTGTTTTGAAGTCTCATCTAGCTTTTGTTCTTCTGTCTCCAATGGTCTAAACAGGTTGTATCTTATTGGATTTTATTATGTACGATAGTATAAGCAAAAACCTTTTAAAGACAAGGAGATTATACAGAAACCATTGTTCATTTTCTGTTAGTCGATTCTAAATACTCTGTAATGCTGTCATTCTCTTAAATGGTTTTACATTGTTTTGATATACTTAATGCTACAGTATATGAAGTTGTACTCAAGGACTTCAGGGAGGGAGTCAATATGGTAACTACTTTTAAGTCGGAATTATCTGGTGGTGAAACACTATTCTGCTTAAATGGTTATGTTTCGATCTGCGCTGTTTTGTTGTTATGTCCTCTTTTTTCTCATTATTTACTTTTTTTATTTTTATCCGTTTAATTAAAGGGAAAAAAATAGCAGGATATAATATAGTAACCCACTTTGACTTTCTATTATCTCGATTTGAAGCCCTGTATTACTCTCACCATCTTGTTTTTGACTGATGTTCCCCTATTCTGTTTTGATGGATAGTATCAGGTTCGAAAGTTTAGGCATCAGCTGAGAAGATAATGAGATTCATTATAACGCCCATTCTCGTTGACTTTTATCTACTTTTGAAGACCTACAATGTCTCCAATGTTTTGGTTTTGTCGGTTTTGTTCTTTACTATTTTGTTCAATTGTATTATAACTAATGATATAGGCAATTCTATTAGAGATAGCGGGAGGCATTATGGTAACCACTGATGATCACCTTGTATTATGTTTATATATTATCTATTATGTCCACCCTTTTGACTTGACCGATTCTGTCCTGTTATGTCTCATTTGGTTTTACTCTCTTCCAAAAATGCAATAAGAACCATGGGAGCAATGAAACCCAAAATGTGTAATAGTCATTGTACAAAAGAGAGGAAAAGAAAGTGCTCTAAACTATATAACTGCATGTATATTTAAGTGTATAAGATAGAAAATGATATCACAGAGTTTTATTGGATCATTGAACAGAACTGTTTGCAGTATCATTGTTGGAATGTCCACTCTACAAGCTTTAATTTTGTGACTTGAACAATTATTTTTAAGATGGCAATATATAATCCATTAACTAGTGATTTCCTACTGTTCATTTTTTTCTTCTGTAAATCTGTATAACTTGTATCCTTTCACTTTTTTTTCTTTTCTCCTTAAATAAATAAAAAAAAAAAAGTAAAAAAAAAAAGAAAGCTTCCCCTCTAATATCAGGAACAAGACAAGAATGTGCACTAACCATTCCTGTTCAATACCATACTTGAAACTTTAGCCAGCAATCAGGCAAGAGAAAGGAATAAAAGAGATAGACAGGAAAGGAAGAAGTCAATTATCATTATTTACAGATGACACGATCCTTTACTTTGAAGATCAAAAATTCCACTAAGAGATTCCCAGTAGTAAATAAATTCAGCAAAGTACCAAGATACCAATACACAAAACTCAACACCATTCCTGTACACCAGTAAACTCATCAAGAGACTAAGAAAACAACTCCATTCACAATCATGTTTTTAAAAATTAAATACTTGGGAATTAACCTAACCAAGAAAGTGAAAGATCTCTACAATATAAACTATAGCCTAAAAAAAGAGAGTTAAAGAGCACATCAGAAATGGAATAACCTGTTCCTGGAGAGGCAAAACCAGTACTGTCAAAAAGGCCATACTTCCATAACTAATACATAGATTGAGTGTAACACTAATCAAAATACCAACCGTATTCTTTACAGAATTAGAAAAAACAATGGTAAAATTCATGAGACCAAAAAAGACCCAGAACAGCAAAAGCAATTCTGAGCACCAAGAGCAAAGCAGGAGGCCAGGGATTTAGCTCAACAGCATAATCACCTGCCTTGCAAGCCCACAGTCCCAAGTTCGATCCCCAGTACCAAAAAAAAAAAAAAAAAAAAAAAAAAAAGAGCAAAGCAGGAGGCAGTAGAATCCCAGACTTCAAGCTACGTCACAAAGCTACAGTGATTAAAAACAGCAAAGTATTGACCAAAACAAACAAACAAACATGCAGATCAGTGAAACACAATAGAGGATGCAGAAACAAACCTAGGCACATTCAGCCATCTGATTTTTGACAAAGAGACCACAAACATATGCTGGACAAAATACAGCCTCTTTAAGTGATGCTGGGAAAACTGGTTATCTACACGTAGGAGAATCCGTCTAGACTCTTCTCTCACCTTGTACTAAAATAAAATCAAAGTGAATCAATAGATATTAAAACAGAAACACTGACTCTGTTGGAAGATAAAAGTAGGTAAAACTCTTGAAGATATAGGCATAGGCAAGGACCTTCTGAACAGAACCCCAACCGCACAAGAAATAACACTAACAAGCAACAAATGAGATTATATCAACTTAAAAGTTTTTTGTATAACAAAAGAAACAAGCAACCCAGTGAAGACACAACCTACAAAGCGGGAAAAAAATTTTGCCAGCTCCCTCTCAGACAAAGGACTAAAACTAGAATATATAAAAAAATGAAAAAAGTTAGAATCTCCCCCAAATAAAGACCCAATCAAAAAGTGAGCAAGTGAAATGAATAGACACTTAGAAATATAAGTGGTCAATAAGTACATAAAAAAAAGTGCAGTATCTTTGATAATTAAAGAAATGCTGATCAAAACAATACTGACTACTCCAGAAGACTGGCTACCATCAGGAACTCAAAAACCAAAGGCTGGAGAGATCATGGGGATAAAGGAATCCTTCTACATTGTCGGTAGGAATGTAAACTAGTGGACCAACATGGAAACAGTATGGAGATATCTCAAAATACTAAAAATAAATATTCCATTTGACTCAGCTATACCTTTTAGGTGTCTTCTCCAAAGAGTTAAAGACACCATATTACAGTGATACATGCAAATCTGTGTTTACAGCAGCACAACTCACAGTCACTAAACCCTGGAAACAGCCTATATGTCCATCAGCAGATGAATAAATAAAGAAAATGTGGAATATATACATAATGGAGTACTGTGCCAGGGACATAGCTCAGTGGTACCATGCCTACCTGGCAAGTGCAAGGTCCTAAGTTTGATTCCCGGTGCACACACACACATCAAAAAAACCTAAAACATAATGGAGTACTACTCAGTCATAAGGATTTAAGTCATCTGTAGGATACACCATGAGACCATAATGCTAAGCGAAATAAATTAGACACAAGTTAAATATTATATTGTATCTCTTATATGAAGAACTCAAAATATAAATAATTTAAAGAACAAAATAAAAGATAGACCATTGGAAACCGGGAGGTACACTTCTTGCAGATGAGAAGAGGATTTAGGGATAGAGGAGTGGGGAGGGAGAAGGGGAAGGGGATGTGAAAAGGTACAGTGTGTGTATACAGCCATTCTCTGCTAAGAATGCATTCATTATGTACTAAGAAAAGAGAGCCTGGGCCTAGGCCCACGCCATACGTCTCAGCCGCGGGTGATGGCCCCCTCACCTGATGCCCATGGAGCGTGTAGAGCAGTCGGCCCTCCATCAGGTCCAGGATCTTCAAGGTGGAGTCACTGGAGGCTGTGATCAGGTATTTTCCCGATGGATGGAAAGACAGGGCGTTCACTGCTGCGCTGTGCACTGGAGAAAGACATTGGCTGGGGGCTGGCGGGAGGCCTGGAGAGCACAGCTGGTGCCTGAGACAGCCAAGTGGGGTCAGCACGGCCAACAAGGCTGGGCCAGGATGGCTACTGCCTGGAAGAGCTCTGGGTCGTCACCACCACCACCACCACCACCACCACCACCACCACCACGGGTTTTCCAGGAAAGTGGCAAACAGCCAAGGGACGAGAAAAGACTCAGCTGGAGCCAAGTGTGGGTAGTGGAAGACAGGAGGAAGGAACACATGCAGCAAGTCAGGCACACTGAGCAAGATGCACTGCAGCAACCTTGCATCACTCTCCCCAGGCTCCTCGTGTCCTGCAGAAACTTGCCATTGGTGTGTCCCTGATCCCAAGTTGGACACAAGTTCCTTCTTTGGGGTGGGAAGATAATAGCTGCCTCCCAAATGACAGTGTTATCACTGCCACAGAACCAAGAAGAGGACCCACAGTGTCAGACTTGATGGAAAGTTCTTAGGTATTCTCTGTTCAAGGCACTGTGACAACAGTGTCACCCTGTGCGACAGTTGAACCCTTGAGTGGGAGTATTGTGCAGGGATGGCTCCTAAAATAAGGTCCGAGGCATGTGAGGGGCTCTGCTGACCTGAGAGAGATACAGAGCCATTCTTCCAGCCCAAAGGTGGGCTCAGGGTAGAGCTGGCGGAACCAGCTGTAGATCCAAGCAGGTCATATGGCCAGAGCAAAGCCCGGACCTGCTTATCACTACCTCTCAAAAGCTGCTACTGAAGCCGGGCGTGGCTCACACCTGTAATCTCAGCACTGGGGTGGCTAAGGTGAGAGGATCGTTGAGAGTTTGAGACCAGCCTGGGCTACAAAGTGAGCTTAAGGCCAGCCTGAACTGCATAGACTCCGTCTCAAAAAAAGACACCAAAAAAAAAAAAAAAAGCCCGTACTGAGGAAGCCCCAGTGCTTCCACACCCACTGCCCCAGGGCAGCTGAGGGAAACCAGTGAGGCTCAGGTAACCACGACCCTCCCAAGTTCACACTGCCACAAACACGAAGGCAAGTTTGAAAAGCAAGCCCTCATCCTAGTACCGAAAGCTGCAGGAACCACTGCTGGGCCAGCAAACACACCCACCACGAACAGCCAACAGCAGAGCCGCTCAGATGCCAGTCTGGCTGGCATGCTGATGTGCTGGGGAGAATGAAGACATGTTCCCAACCATATTTAGGGGAGACAGCCAAGGCTTTACATAACTAGATATTTATATCTGAATAACATCCTGCAAGTGCCAGGAATTCCATGAGGCTTCCTGGAGAGGAGCTGAGGGTCTCTATAGCCACTATACACAGACCCTACAACCTGCACCAGGAGGAAGACCACTCCTGCCCCACTTAACATAAAGCTTGCAGAAGAGCAATCAGTTATAGGAGGGTGGGGAAGGGGCCAGGGGAGGACGCACTCAGACAGCCCAGCGCTGGCCAGCACCAAAATTGCAGTCAGTGTGTACATACTACTCTATTGGTCCAACCTACCCGGACACTCTCCCTTAGGAGAAAGGCAACAAAAACTCCATTCTGGGCTGGGGATTTAGCTCAGTGGCATAAGCGCCTGCTTTGCAAGCCCACAGTTATTAGTTCAATCCCCAGTACCAAAAAACAAAACAAAACAAAAAACCATTCTAGCATAAATGCTGGGAATACCAAACACCTGGAGCCACTTATTCCAAAAGGGCTCAGCCTGACATGCTAGGCTTTTGGGGATGCCCCCTTGCTCACACACTTGGTCACCCTAGTCTCCATTCTCACACCTCTCTGCCTCTGGAAAGATATGGAGAGGGACCAATCTAGGGACGTCTCATCTTAGGAACTAGCCTCTGCAGAACACTCCCATTCAAGGGTTCAACTGTCCCACAGGATATGATACTGTTGTCACAATTCCTTCAGCAGAAAACACCTAAGAACAATCTACTTTTCATCAATCTGAAACTGTGGGTCCTCTTCTTGGTTCTGTGGCAGCAATAACACTAACTGTCATTTGGGAGACAGCTATTATCTCCCTACCCCCAAAGAGGGAACTCCGTCCAACTCAAGATCAGGGACACACCAATGCCAAGTTTCCATAGCTCACCAGGAGCCCAGTGAAGGTGGGGCAAGGTCACCACAGCCCTCTCTGCCCACACACACCAGGAACTGCCAGTGTGGGGGGAGCCAGAACCTAAGGAAAGATCTGAGTATCCACAATTTATCCTGCCCACACTGCTCAGCATGAGGAGGCCTTCAGCAAACCTGGCCAGATGAGCTGGCTCCAAAGTGGTCATAGGTCCCAGAGAAAGCCTGAGTGTCCAAGTAGAAGGGACCTTTCTGGAGCAGACGATGGCAGAGCCAAGCTGAATCTCCACATCTGCCATAAGCAATCAGCTCACTTTCAAGCACTAAGGTAGTTCCTTGTGTGTAACTGGTGCTACCTATGACACAGTGGCTCTGGATTCCCCAAAGGGCTTTGGATTCATACCAGAAAGTGCTCTGATACTAGCAGTGAAGGATGCTACAAACATTCCGCTTTACAAATACCACATAAATGCCCACTTTGAGATGGCAAGCCAAGTAAGTCGCCCAGATCAGGTGTGATGGCACACTGTGTCTAATCAATACTTTGCATCCCAAAGTACCAATAAAGGGGGCATGCTTGACCTGTTAGCTGGCTCAGTGGGAAAGCATGCACTTAGCATGTATGAAGCCCTGGGTTCAATTCCCAGAACTACATTTTTTGTTTTTTGTTTTCTTTTTTCTTTTTTGGTAACAGGGATTGAACTCATGACACTGCGCTTACCAGGCAGGTGCTTACACCACTGAGATAAATCTCGGAGCCCCCAGCAATACATTTTAAAAAATGAAAAAACTAAAACCCTCCAAGACCATGCATTGAGTAGGACGGAGGTACTGACCAGTGGCCAGAGAACCTGGGACACAATTCAACCTTCGGGAGAAAATCAGGCCAAGTCTCCCTCAGCTAGCCAAGGAGACTGCCCATCCCAGGAACCCAGGAATAAAACAGTAGAGTCATCACAGTGCAAAGAATCTTACACAGGAATGGTGGGCAGAATGCCAGACTGGGAGCCTGGAGATCCAGATTCCCGACCTCCTGGCTACTGACATGGGCAAGCCTCATGCTTCCAAGACCTGCCTTGCTGGCCATGCAGTCTTGTCAAAAGATCATGGACCTGCACGTGCCTATAAACCACAAGCACACTGTGGGAGCGAGGACGGGGGCTGCTACTCAGATGTCTGAACAGTCTTACTGTGGGCTCAAAGCATATGGAGCAGGACTATTGGCACTCCCAGGAATCCACCAGCCTGTCAACTTACTGCATTGGGAAACCAGAACTGCTTTCCTACAACGACAGGCCAGAGCCAACAAACTCCTTGCCTTGGAAGAGAATTGGCCAGACTGAAACAGTGTTAGCTATCTGCTATAGCCCAAAGCCCCAAGCAGGCTTTAACTTCAACCCAGGACAGGAAGTGACCTCCACAGAGCATGACCACTGGATAGCCGGACACACAATAGAATACAGTTAAACAAATTCTCATACTAAGTGTAGTGGTGCACACCTATAATCACAGTATTCGGGAGGCTGAGGCAGGAAGATCACTGTGAGTTTGAGGTCAGCCTGGGCTACATAGCAAGTTCAAGGCCAATCTGAACTACAGAGCAAGATTCTCTCAAAAGAAGAAAAAAAAAAAAAAAAGCCCACTAGCCATTTAGTAAGTACCTAGTGCTCATTCAGTCAATAGGAAAGACACTGGGCATCACTGTGTCCTTAAAATCTGTCTTCAGGGTTTCAAGGAATCAGGGACAGAAAAGAAGTCAGACATCTATGATCACAATGTTGAGAATTCTTCCTGGAGATCAGCCACCAAAAAGACCCCACTCAACCTGTGGGGTCAGGAGCCCCCTTGGTAGTGGGTTTCAGCTGAGGAGCTCTCCAGGAAACCACTAGACTTGGCCAGGTCCCTCCATCAGCAAAAGAAGTGAGAAGTGATGAGTCCTGACCCACCTGGCTCACTGAGCCCCTGAAGGATGAGCCTCCAGGTTGGGATATGCATTTACTCTCCTGTGAGTACCCACTGGGTACCTCTACATTGCACAAGGAACTCTGGGGACTCCAGCTGGGTTACAGGGTCAAGCCGCTCCAAGGCTCCGACCTTCCTGGGGTGGCTGAGAAACAAGATGCTATAGCCTCACTGAGGAGCTTCACCCCATGAGGTAAAAACAGCAGCAAAAGCAGACTGACAGCTGTCAGGTGACTGTCAGCCATGTGTGCCTGAGCCCACTCAGCACTTAGCCCTGGAGCCCATCTGAGCCCACCGACCTCTGCAGCCCTGCCATCCCCAAGCTCCTCAGCACTCCCCATCCTCCTTATCTACTCTCCCTCCTGACTACCTCCTCCTTCCTCCCCTGGCTCCACCCTCTGCAGCCCTCTCATGCTGGAGACAGGGCTCAGACCCCTCACTCAGCTTTTCGGAGCTACTTCTTCAGTGGCCCCTCACTGATAGGGCCCAGGGTATGGCCTCAGCCCTTTTCATGTGCCAAATCCCAGGCCCCAGCCAGGCCCTCCTTCCCCACAGGGTTAGCTTCTGCCTGCCTCTACCCAGTCTCCATAGGCTAGGCCCTAGGCCGGACCACTCCCCACGGATGCAGGCCCTTGCCTTGTCACTGGCCAGGGACAGCCACCAACTGGGTATTCCAGCCTCCTGTCAAGTAGACCACTTGCTCTTTTCTCAAATAACCCTCATCCCTTCACTCCAGAATGACTGGCCATCCTCGGCACTGCCAGTCCAGCTTTGTCTTTGAGACTTTGGGCCACAGAGGACATTCAAGGCTCTCCCCAGTTGAGTACCTGCTACTGTGCCCTGTAAACATCAAGCCCAAGCTCCTGATGCATCAGATTTGGGCCTGGACTCTCCTGGGATCACCTAGAGAACCTCTCCTCTCTACCAAGACTCATACGTTACAAGGCACACACCCAGCCCTGGCCCCTTTACAGAAAGGAAATAGCCCGCACTCTGACTGCTGTACCACCTCACCACCTCCCCACAGCATCTTCCTACCCGGGCCTCCCTGTTCTGTACCTGCCCAACCCTGGCCCTTAACTCAGGACTTGTCTACAGCAGAAGAGAGGCCCCAAGACTTGGAGGTGGGGAGGGACAGACCTCTCCGAGTAGAGAGTAGACCTTGCCACTGTTCTAGTCTAGAAAACTGAAAACATCAGCATCAGTGACACGCACCAGAGCCACTGCATAAGACAGACATGGTTCTTACAGCTGGGCCCTGACACCTGGTGGTGGTGGAGGGTACTGCAGACCTTGACCAACCTGGCGGCCCTCAGCAAACCAGGCAGGATACTAGGAGCAAGGAAGACTTCGCCATCACCATCATCCCTTATTCTAATTTCGTACTGCATTTACTCATGGTTTTGTTTTGTTTTTCAGGTAGTATTGAAAATCAAATCAATCCCACGGACTTCGTACTAGGATACATCTCCAGCCCTTTTATAAATGTGTTAAGCCTTTTATAAATGATGGCACTTGCCTGTAATCCCAGCACTCAGAAGGCACAGACCACTGTGAGTTCAAGGTCGGCCTAGGCTAAACAGTGAGTTCAAGGCCAGCCTGAGCTACATAGCAAGACCTTGTGTCAAAAAATAAAGTAAAATGAGAGCCGGGCGTGGTGGCTCACGCCTGTAATCCCAGCACTCGGGAGACTGAGGCAGGAGGATCGTTTCAAGTTCAAGACCAGCGTGGGCTACAAAGTGAGCTCAAGGCCAGCCTGAACTGCATAGCGAGATCTTGTCTCAAAAAGAAAAAAATAAATAAATAAAATAAAATAAAATAAAATAAAATAAAATGTTTTGAGATAGGGTTTTGTTAAATTGCCCAGGCTGGGTTCAAACTCACAATCTTTCTGCATCAGCCTTCTAGAATACTGAGACTCTAGGTGTGCAATGCCATGCCCAGCTGATCACAATTCTGGACACAAACCAACTCATAAATCCTCCAACACCACCTGTGAGACAGGACCTATCATTGTACCAGGAGCTCTAGAGAGTTAAGTGACCTGCCCAATATCATGAAGGCAAGAACACAGAAGTGACCTAGATTCTACCCTCCACTGTTGCTGCAGGCCAGGATCTTCTGCTTCTTGGGAGGCTGGCGCACCTCAGCTATCCCAAGAAAGTGTTGTCTTCAAGCACCTGAGATAGTCAAAAAGTGCTCATGAGGGTGCTAGGGGTAGCTCTGAAACCTGAGCCCTGCCCAGTGTGGTGGCACATGCCATAATCCCAGTACTCAGGAGGCTGCGCAGGAGGACTGCCATGAGTTCGAGGCTGGCCTGGGCTACATAAGGAAGTTTGAAGCCAGCCTGCACGACACAGCAAGACACTATCTCAAAAAAAAAAAAAAAAAAACCAAAAAACTATGTCAGGAGTGGTGGTGCATGTCTGTAATCCCAGCACTTGGGAGGATGAGGCAAGAAGATCACCAGTAGGGGGTCGGGATTTAGCTCAGAGGCATAAGCACCTGCCTTGCAAGCAGGCAGTCGTGAGTTTGATCCCCAGAACCAAAAAAAAAAAAAAAAAATCACCAGGAGTTGGAGGCCAGCCTGGCCTACAAAGTGAATCAAGACTATTTAGTGGAAACCCTACCTCAAAAAGACAAAACAAAACACAAAAACAAAAACAAAAAAACGAGTCCTGCACCTATGTCAGCCATCCCCCACCAATGTTTCCAAAGGCTACACTTAAATCAGGGGCACAGTCCTGGGCCTGGCTCCCAAGCCTAGTCCTTAGCTCAATCTACCTCCCACATGGCTCATGGCTGTACACCCATGGAGAACTACATGAGATTAGAAGTGACCAAGGTCCCATCAACACTGACCTCTATGGATATCTCTGCCGCCATGGTCCTAAAGGGCAGACTCTCCATGACAAGGAGAGCTAAGCAGCACTGGCAGACACTGAGAACTGGCTCTCAAAGAGAGCCCAGCCAGACATCTACTGAGGATCCTCAGCCGCAGTATTTGTGAGACTCCATCATCTCATAGGTGGCACCAAAGGGCTTCATGGAAGAGCCAGGAAGTAGCACACTCCTCTCCCAGTCAGTGCTCCAAGTCAGAACAGCCACATCACAGTCTATTCACCCATGGCTATATTCCAAAGACCAAGACTGCCCTATCACCGCCATGCTCCTGAGACACCGTAGCAATGAACCAAGTAGTCAGGACCAACACAGCCCAACCATGGCTGCCCCCGGGCCTAGAAGGCTGTCCAGTACTCACACTGGTAATGCTGCAACAGCCGATGAGTTCGTACATCCCACACCTTCACGGTGTTGTCCATGCCAGCAGCAGCAACGCACGTACCACTGGGGTGGAAATCCACATAGGTAACAAAGCTGTAAGACAAGGATACCATGTACCACAGGCCTGCTCTGATCAGGGCAGACCCAGAAGTGTCTATTACTTTCCCATCCCTCTGTATCTGCTCATGCTATTCCCTCAAACCGAAACACTGCTTTTCTGCCATGTTACTTTAGCAGGTGGCCACAAGAGAGCAAAATGCAGTAGGTGAAAACAGTGGCCAGCAGTGCAGCAGTGAACTAAAGCAGACTTACCAGGGTCCAAGTCCCACTTTGTTTTTTTTTTGGTGGGGGGGGGGTAGTACTAAGAGTCAAAACCAGGAACACTGTACCACTGAAATATATATATATATATATATATATCTCCATCCCCATTCCTTTCTATTTTTTATTTTTGGACAGGTTCTTAGTTGCCCAGGCTGGCCTCCAAATTGCAATCTTGCCTCAGCTTCCAAAGCAGCTGGGATTATAGGTCTATACCACTGTGCCTAGCCCATCAATTTTTAAATCCAAGTGGAGATGGCTGTCCTCAGACCTAATGCTCATCTGGGCTACCTTGGGCTCCAGAAATGGAGCTGGTACTCTTGCTAGAGCTGATTCCAGGGCACGTTTTGCCATATGAGAGACAGGTAGGAAGGTCCAGCAGGACTATGGGGCCACTGGATCCCATCTCTAAAAGACAGGCCTCTTGCCCTCAGTATACCCAAACATGGTTTCAGGCTCTGCTGAAGGAGACCTCGTCTGTGGTTCCCTGCCCAAGAAAGGAAGAACCTGGGATCACCTGAGGTGGAGTCTGTCCTCAAATGCAGGCTCCTCCCTTTCTCAATGACAGGGCATAATATAAATGGCCACCATCTGATGAGGCTTCCATTCATAAAGCCATGGCCATAGGTACTACGAAGCTTTAAAATGCAATTTAGGGTCTGAGTTCAACTGCTCACTGACAAGCTGTCATTCTAAGAACCAGAAAGTAAGAGCAGAAAAGAGAGATCCAGGTTAAGTTATCCATGGGATGGGGATGGGCTAACTCTTCTGCACACAAGAGAAAAGACGCAGGGCCTACACAGAAGGCATTAGCTGAGGAGCAGCAGAGGCATGGCTGCCACCTCATGGGTCAGCATCTGAAGGTCGCTGGCCTCCTTGTGTCAGGTTGGAGTTCATTGTCGCAGCACCCACAGTGAAGGACAGCGTCAGAGACTTACCCGCCATGCTCACAGTATGAGTGGACACACTCCCGACTGGTCTTGTCCCACAGCTTGACAGTCTTATCATCACTGGCAGACACGATGAGCCGCCCATCAGGGGAGAACCTGAGCCAGAAACAGATGAGCAGCTTTCCACGGCCACTGTTCCCTGCACACCTACTAACTGACCAGGAAGTGCCTGGGGTAACCTGCCCAGTCCTGATCCCTGAGCGGCACCTTGAGAGGGCAGACAGTGACCCTCTCTGTGAGACGGAGAGGGTCAGTGCCTTCTCCACAGTCAGCATGGAGTGGCAGAATGCACAAAATAACCCCACAGCCACAAGGCAGGTGACAATACCTGGCTTGCCTGCTGCCTCTCCTAGTGTGCAGGTGGCCAGCACCCCACAGCAGGATAGTGACCCTGCTCCCAGTACTCTGGGTCAGCAAAATACAACTGCACGTGAAAAGGCATGGAGGATCTGGGGATCATCAACCACCCCAAGACCTGCTGTGGCATAACACCTACTTGCTGACCCAGAACCTCACGTTCTCAGAACCCTGACCAGAGCAGTCAGAAGCCTCCCAGGACAGAGGAATGCCATTGCCCAAGGGATCAAGTACTTGCAAGAGTCCCCAAAAGAAGAAAGTTCAACAGTCCCTACGTCCTATTCCTAGAGTTTCCCAGTCTTTTCTTAGCCACCTCTAACCCATCCTCCAGAGCAGAGATTTGACAGAAGAAAGCTCTTTAAAAAAAATTATACTAGAAGTAAGCATATCAGCACCTGCCAATACTTGGATCATGAAAAGCCCTCCTGGCTCCCCCAGGCACAGCTCCCTTAACAAAGGGAACTCAACTGGCAGCTTTCGAGCAAAATCAAAGTCTGAGGCAGAGAGCACCTCACAGGAAAGCAGATCAGCCTCAGGACCAGAACCGGGTTCAGAGCACAGCTCTGCCACTATCTACCAAGTCTGGGATGAGACACTACACTGTTCTAAGCTTCAGTTTTTCATCTGCAGAATGGAAATGATACCACCTGGCTGGCAGAACTCTCATGAGGGACCAAAAGAAACACTACATCAGTAGCACCGACAGTGCTTACTACTGACACTGCAACTAAAGAAGTGGCTCCTGTTGCCTGGGTGGGGCTCCCCCAGCATGGACGTCAGAGGGTCATCATGGTCTGAGAGAGATTAATTAAAGCTCAGTGAGACTTTTCAACAAATCTAATACGGGAACTATTACTGTTGCCATTTTCAAAATAAAGAAGCCAAGGCTCAGGAGGATTAAAGAGTGACTAAATAACCCAACCAAAGTCACAAGCTGGCACCTAACAGCCCTCTGTGCCCTGCTGAACCCCAAAGCCCTCCAAGTGTTTCCAGCAAAGACAATGCCCACCTGGCACAGCGGACCCAGTTGATGTGCTGGCTCAACGAGAACAGGAATCTCTGGCGATGTGTCGACCACACCTTGATTGTCTTGTCATCAGAGGCTGTCACAAGGGACTGGCCATCACTGGAAAAGTGGACACTTCTCACCGTGGCTGTGTGTGCACGAAACATGGTTGACTCACCCTTGCTATGAGGACAGAGAGTCAGAGTCAGAGTTAGGAAAGCTGTAATAGTGATGTAAGGGCTTGCAAGCTCATCAAACCCCTCCGCATACTTCAGACAGCCCTCCCAAAGTCAGCCAGGGCTGAACACCCCAGTTCCCAAGAAAGGAGACCACACCCTCCCTCATGAGAGCAGAGTCCTGCTCCTTCTACTCCCACCCACATGTGAACAGCAGGAGGCAGCAGTCCTGAGTGGTACAGGTGCACCATAATGGCCAGCCTAGACCCAGGATATGGGTTGGGGGCAGCTTTGGTACCAGGGTCCCAGACTCTGTCAAGCCCTTCGAAGACTGTAACTCACACGTTGGGTACCCAGATTCGGACAGTCTTGTCACGGGAGCCTGAGGCAAGCAAATGTCCTGAGGGGGAGAAGTTCACACAGGTGACAGCATCCTTGTGGCCCGTGAAGCGGTAGGCACGCGCCTGGGGCTTCATGTGCCAGATCATGAGGCAGGAATCCATGGAACCACTGGCTAGGGAGAATGGGTGACATGCTAGGATCTTTGTCTCTAGCAGGCCTCAGGCCTCCCCAAGGATACTGTGGAGGCAAGAGGAGCATTGTGCCCATCTCTGTACTCCTAGGCACTCCCAGAGCAGGTCCCCACAGGGTCACAGTCCACACCTCAGTGACTACTGACTGGAAGTCTGCAGTGCCTAGGGCCTGGCAATTCTCCAGGCAGCAGACTAACAGAGATTACATGCAGCCCTGAGCAGCGTGCAGGGCTCTGGAAGGACTCATCCCTGAGGAGCCACAGGTCACTTCACAGACATACCCTGAGGGCCCAGGAGCAAGTCTTCCCAGCATAGGAACCAGCCCAGCCCAGACAGCCTTTCACCAGTGGGAGGGCACAATTCAAGAAGACTAAAGGGTACCCCCACAAAAGCAGAAATGACTTCAGTTCCCTCTTTGCCCGATGCCTCAAGGAGATCTTGACAGTAGTATGAATAGGTGCAGTGAATCTATGGAGCAAGAAAGTGATGGCTAGGCAAGCTGCGTATGAATCTGCATGCGACCGAGGAAGGGGCGTCTAGATGCAGCAAATGGACCAACTAGTAACCCTGTATAATGAGGCACCATGATGCTGTCAGCAATGGAAGTCAACACTCAATGAAGAGGAGCTGCTGTTTATAGCCTGTGCCACCAGACGGCACTGAGAGGTGGCTGACATGCGTGCAGGGAAAGGCTCCACCCAGACTCACTCTCAAAGACTGTGTAAGCTCAGCAAGGTCGCCAGCCTCTCTGCCTGCACTTTTTTGGTTTTTTGTTTTTTTGCCAATCTCTCTGAACCTCATACTTTCTCCATGTTAAATGGAGGTCATGAAGCCCAGCCCAAGAGTTGGCAGGGAGAATCAGGACACATCCTCACCATGCTCTGCTCCCCCATGCCATATCTTGCTTCTTAGGGCTTGACCTAGTACCTTCTCTTACCCAGCTGCTTTGTATTGAGACTGAAGTCCACACACGTGACGGCATCACGGTGACCCTTAAAATGCCTCTCGAGTGAAGGGTCCTCCTGCAAGACAGTCAGGGTCAAATGGGTGAACCTGGGTGAGGAAAGTGCTGCCCCAGGGCCAAGACTTCCCACAACAGCCAGCAGGATTTAAAAATGCTCACAGCATGATTTTCATATGCAGAAAATTCTAAGGAATGCCCTAAAAGCTACCAGAACTATGCAATTGATGAGTTAGTTCAACAAGGGAGTAGACTACAAAATCAGTACAAAAGAAAATGTGACTCATATCCAATGGAGTACCACTCTGCCATAAAGGTAAACTTGAGGCATTTGCAGATAAATGGGTGCATAATGTTAAAGACCATAATGTTAAAGTGAACTAAATCAGATACTCAGGCTTAAATATCACATGGTTTCTCTTATAAGAGAAACTAAAAAACATATATATGTGCACATACACACATACATATTAGAAGAAGATAGAAAGTGTATAAAATGAACAATAAATAGAAAATAGGGAGATCATTTCCTAATGGATAGGGGAAATGAAACAGAGGGAGGGAGAAGGAGAAGAGAAAATGAGGATGGAGAAAAAAAAGTCAAAAAAGAGAAAAAAATGAAAACAGAGGGCTGGGGATTTAGCTCAGTGGCAAAAGTGCTTGCCTGACATGTACCAACTAATCACAGAGAATATAATCATTATGTATTGCAAACATTTACTAAAATAAAAATTTAAAAATCAATGCACAAAGAAGCTAATTGTATTTCTATATACTCACAATGAACAACTTAAAAAAATAAAGGAAACAACTCCACTTATAATAAATAAAAAATAAAATAGGAATAGTTAACAAGTGCAAGACATATAACAAAACTACTAAACATCACTGTAAGAAACTAAATACTTTAAAAATGGGAAAATAAATCACGCTATTAATTAGAAGATAACCTTATTAAGATGCAATGCTCTTCAAAATCCATACAGATTTGTAGGGAGCTGAGCAACAGGCCCATTGCTGCCTCCCTGCCTCTCTCTTTCCTATGGGCACTACGTCTGCCTACATTAACCATAATCCTCTCGTGCTTACTCACATACCCGGATGTGATGATGACCCTGTTGTATTCATCCCTATAGCCTCTTCCTGTCTCACCTCCAGCCCTTGGCCTATAAAAGATGTAATCACTTCCGGAATAAACAGGGGGCTTGATCGGATTCTCTCAACTTGCTTCCATCTCTCTTTGTCTCCCCTGTCTTTATTTAATCCCCGTTCCGCCTCCAGGTACACCCCACGTATTGATCCGCAGGCCGGATCACAGATTCAACATAATTCCTATCAAAATGTCATGGTGCATTTCTGTAGAAACTGAGAAGCTGATCGTGAAATCAATATGAAAACTTGCCAGGTGTGGTGGCACACACCTGAATCTCAGCACTCAGGAGGCTGAAGCAGGAGTACTGCTGTGAGTTCAAGGCCAGTCTAGGCTACACAGTTAGATTCTGTCTCCAAAAACAAACAAACAAAAAAAAAATAGGAGAGGAGGTGTTTTTAACCTTTCTTCTGGCCCATTTTTTCATTTGCTTTTAGAAACAGGATCTTGCTGTGTAGTTCAAACTGGCCTTGCACTCAACAAATAGCCCAGGCTGGCTTTAAACTTGATAATGCTCTTGCCTCCGCTTCAGCAGAGAGCTGGATTACAGACCTGCACCACTATAAGAGGTTCTGAAGTCGTTAAAGAGAACCACTGACAAAATAGCCCCTGTTAAACAGCTCTGTAGTTCCTCAAAATGAGTTAATGAATGGCCCACCAATTCTAGGTAAGTAACCAAAAGAACTGGAAACACATTCACACAACAACTTGTACACAAATGTTCGCAGAAGTAGTGTTCATACCAGGCAAAGTGAATAAATTTGTGTCCAGCAACAGATGGATAAACCAAATGTGATACAACCATACAACAAAAGATCATTCAGCAATGAAAAAGAGTGAAGTGCTAATATATGCTACAATAAGATAAGGCTTGAAAACACAAGTGAAAGCCTGTCTACTATTCTGAAAGTCCAAACCAGTTGAATCTGTTGAGACAGAAAATAGGTGAGTAGTTGTCAGAAGCTAAAAAGACAGGAAGTGGAAAGAAAAGAATGACTGTTATTAGGTATGAGGATTCTTACTAGCATGACGAAAATATTCTGAAATTAGAGTGATGATGGTTGTACAATACCACTAATGCATTAAATACTGAACTGTATACTTTAAAAGGTAAATTTGCCAAGCATGGTGGTGCACACTTTTGTGATCCTAGCACTTGGGAGGCTGAGGCAAGAAGGTCAGCAACAGTTCAAGGCCAGCCTGAATGACATAAGGACACCCTGTCACAAACAAATAAAGGTGAAATTCATTGTACTGAATAGCTCAGTAAACAGGGCGAGGTGATGCACTCCTGTTATCTCAGGACTCAAGAGGCTGAGGTAGGAGGATCGTTGCAAGTTCAAGACCAGCCTCAGCTACAAATTGAGCCCAAGGTCAGCCTGAATTAAATTATATAGCAAAACCCTGAAAAACAAGAATATCTTAATAAAATTCTTTACTAAAAAACCCAAACAGAAAAAATAGGGGCTTTTGGGGGCTAGGGATTTAGCTCAGCGGCATAAGTGCCTGCCTTGCAAGCAGTCGGTCGTGAGTTCGATCCCTGGTACCGATAAAAACCCAAAAAAGAAAAAAAAAAAAAAAAAATGAAAAATAGGGGCTTTTCAGTTTCACTGCAGTAATGGGACTTTGCACCCTTAATCCTTCCTTACGACTAGTGAACCTTCTGTCCTAGCCAGCTCCCCAGTGCCATCATCATCATCTCCACTCTACCCAACATCAGAACAGTACCAGAACAGTGGCTATCCAGGCCAGTGCTTAGGAAGACTACAACAAGCAGCTTGTGTCTTGGCATTTGAAGGATTACATCCCATCCATCCGAATACAATGTAACCCCTCCTCCTAGAAGGTAAGAAACCTCAAAGAAACTTTCTAGGTGCTCCAGAGAGCCCAAAGAGAGTCATAGGGAAGGGTGTTCTTGGGTCAGAGCAAGCCACTGCCACCCCATAGTGCTGTGACCTAACCCTGTGTTCAGCTCCACCCCCAACCATCAGCTGAGTGTTTCTTCCAGTAAGGGGAGTGGCAGGTGGTGGGAGGAGCTCCAGCCCAGCAGCAAGCAGCTTATTTATCCTCTGGTTTTTATCTGAGCCTTTTGGAAAAACAAGGTTCAAACAGTGTCCACCCTTTGGCTCAGAGAGCAGAAACAAATTCTGATCCACTCCTGAACTGCAGACCCCTAGAAATTTCCCGACATGCAGTTGGTTCCCAACATGTGGGCTTCAATGAAGATGGAAGTGGGAAGGAAAGCACCAGATTGTATGTTTGTTTTTTTTTTTTTTTTTGTCTTTTTCATTTTTATCGGTATCAAGGACTGAACTCACGACCGCCTGCTTGCAAGGCAAGTGCTTATGCCACTGCGCTAAATCCCCAGTCCCCAGACTGTTATGTTAAAACGTCGGGGTTCTAGTCCAGGCCCTCTGCCCAAGTCCTTAGACGCCTCAGGGAGCAGCAGACCACGACCCTGCAAGATTCAGGCCCGTGGGCAGCAACCTCTCCAAAGGATTCTACTGCGTGTTCCTCTTGGCATCTGCTGGAACCTGGGAATCAGGAGTCCAGGTTCAGGTCGCACGGCAGTGCGGCCTGGGCCCTCCCAGGCTTCTCCCAGGCTTCTCCCAGCCCGGATCCCATCTCTCAGAAGAGGGCGTGGCTCAACAAGCCCCCATCTAGCTACCCGCTGCTCAGGATGCGGAGACAGGCCAGAAAGGTCGACCTGCCTGAGAGCTGCTGAACTCGTGTCTTGCTAAAATGTAAAGCCTGGCGGCAGGAACTTGATTTGCGTCAGTACTCCGAGGAGCGCTTCTTTAACGCCCAGACCCAGCCAGTCACACAGAAGGCAACCTAAGGCAACCTGCATGGCGAGGACTTCCTAGTTCTCTTGAAGTCACTGCTCCGGCCTGCCAGACGCCCAACGTTCCAGAGGGGAGACAGGGGTCCTGGCGGCCGCCCTTGCAGGGACTTACCCGGCAGAGCGCGGCCATGGCGGGCGCCCGAGACTTCTGGAGTAGCTGCCGCGGCAGTTGCTCGGGTTCGGTTTCCGCGCCCCCAACCGCCACCAATAGCAACGCAGGAAGCGTCGCAGCGCCCCGCCCACCGCAGTTAAAGGAGAAGCGCCATAGCGTTCTACACACACACACACCCGACCGGAAGCAAGGTTGTTCTGACAGCGCTCCGGCTTCCGCGCCCAGCTTTGCCTAACCAAGAAGCCCACACACCGTGCTGCCGGAAGTCTGTGTCCACTATCACTTATTCCTTTTGAGAATTTATGAAGCCCAGACGAGGACTTCCCCACCCACCACTTCCCGGGCCGTCGCCTGGCCTACGTCACGGGAAGCGCAGCCTTTTGGGAAACGCAGTGCCACACCTCCCACACCCTAGTGTCCAGAGCACGGGGAAACTACACTTCCCGAGATTGCGAGGGACGGGCGTCGCTTTATCACCCGGAGCGCGCCCTTAAGGATGCCGGAGAAGGACATATGAGTCGCCAAGTACCATCGCCTTAAAGCAATCGAACAAGACGTGATTGAGAACCAGTTATTCGCCCTTCTGGAACTTTGAGTTCGGCCTTCCGAACGTGTTTAAGACAAGTGTGGATCCACAAGAGCATGGGTCACTCGGAATCACAACTGTGGAGACACCTAGATTTGACTCCCAGTTCTCGCCTGACTCGCTATGACCTCAGAAACAGCCTGTTCTCTGTGGATTGTTGTCCAGGTTCGTGATTGGAGAGAAGGGGAGGTCTGCGACCTCCACAAGGAGCAGCTACAGGAGGAGGCAGCACCGTGGACTGGCCAGTAGAGGCCGTCCCTACACCTTTTTTGCGGTCCAGAGGGCCAGGCTGACCTCAGACTTCTCTACCAGGCCTTCCAGCGGGGATCTTCCTAGTTTACTTCTGACTCTAAACAAATTTGTTTTGCAAGATTTAAGAACTTCCCATCGCCTCTCCTGGTCAGGCCAACTTGTCCAGACTCCAACAGCGATTAGAATTCATTCAACCGTGAGGCTTTTTACCACACACCAAGATGTAAGAGTCTGTCCCTGGATCTGCAAACTTACCCAAGTTCAGTAAATTCTGAAGCTGGCACGAGGCAAGACCATCTCTGATTTGGACCTGAAAGATCTGAAGCCAGACATAAGAAATGCGCATGCATTTAATCCCATCTTTACTGTGATGTGGCACCATGGAGCCGTGTGATTCCTATACCTTAGAAATGTTCAGGCTAATTTAAATTAGACACTATGAAACCTTTGAAACAAATATAGTAACTGCGCTCTCTCTCTCTCTCTCTCTCTGAAGTTCAACACTGTGGGGTTTTTTGCTTCTTGTGGGTTTTTTGTACTGGAGATCAAACTCACGACCTCGCACTTGCCAGACAGGCACTTATGTCTCTGAGCTAAATCCCTGGTTCTCAACACTATTCAAAGGATGATTTTCTTTTCTCTTCGCAAACGTTCTGATCATATTCAGCTTTCTTGTGTACCAGCCAAACATTTAGGGCCGAAAAATTACAAAAGAAAAAAATACAGAAAAATACATCAATATGATAACATATCAATTATGTTAAAAAAAATACATGCATTGTTGGGTGGTATTTTTAGTTCTGGGGTTTTGCCAGTTTTAACTCTGGAGGGTAAGGCTCCAGTCCGACCTGCCTCTCCCAGCCCCCAACCCACCTGCCAAGCAGAGGCTGTTCTCAGCAGGGAACTCTGCTCAGCAGCACAGCTACCATCTACAAGCACAGGATGTCGAAAAAGAGAGAAGCAAGCACAAGGAATCTTTCCCATTCTGGGACATCTGGAGACACCTGAAAATTTACACTGGACCTTCAAGGACTGCACACTTAGGTGCAAGACAGCCAGAGATCCTTGACCACAAATGTTTATTAAAGTCTTCCCGCCTAATGTCCCATACTCTTCTCTTTGTCCCCTACGGAAGGCCTTTTTGCTTTTTGTCTGCTTGCACCCTATCACAATAAATTCCCCTCTATGCTGCCTTTACACAAGCCTGGTGTTCTCTACTGGTCTTACCCTACTCCTTTAGCCATGTGTTATGCTTGAGTACTTTTGACCTATAAGAGCTTGTACTTTAGAAAACTGAATTTAGAGAATGGTATGTAAAATGGTTTTCAAACTAGACATGGCAAGTGGAGAGATCTCTGTCTGTTCCAAAGCCCACAGGCAGGTCCCTATGGCAGAGCCTCTCCTCCTGTCATCACTCCCCATCCCTCTCCCCAAGGGCCAAGGCTATTCCAGATGAGTACAAGGAAAAAGGATGAAAAGCTGGACATTCCCCACTGAGACCAGCCCAGCCTGCCCCTGGAAAGTCCCGTCAGTACTGTTAGTCTGTCCTGCACTTGCTGATGGCTAAAGTTTGAAACTCTGGCAGGGAAGCTCAGGGCTTTTCCAGGGTTGGGCAGGTCTGAAGATGAGTACATGTCCTGCTGCTTCCAAGTTGGGTGAGCTAGCCAGAGTCATACCACCTCTCCCAGCCTACATGGTCACAGCTATAAAATAATTATAATACAGACATGACTGAGGAGGGAAAATTCATGAGCTATTAATTCATGTCTGAACTTGATGTTAAATTGTCAATATGAGGTGTATGACTTCATGCTTCTCTACTCCATTGATCTGGCTGACACCTCTCTGCCTCTAACATTCTCCATAGCTGCAGCTACATTGACTTTCTCACTGTTCTTGTCAAGAATGCATGTAACCCAGCTGGGGATTTAGCTCAGTGGCATAAGCACCTGCTTTGCAAGCATGTGGTTATGAGTTCAATCCCCAGTATAAAAAAAAAAAAATGCACCAGCCAGAAGCCAGGTATGGTGGTGCATGCCTGTAATTCCAGCACTCAGGAGGCTGAGGTAGGAGGATTGCCAGGAGTTTGAGGTCAGCCTGGGTTACATAGGGAGTTCAAGTTCAGCCTGTACTACATACAGAGACCTTGTCTTTAAAAAAAAAAGAAAGAAAAAAAAATACCAGCCAAACTCCTGTCTCAGCATTCCTACTCTGGCTCCCTTAGCAGCGTCCTTCACTTCCATTAGGACTTTGTTCAAATGTCACCTTGGTGTATCCTTCCTTGACCACCCTACTTAAATGCCAACCCAGCCCTCTCCTTTCTCTACTTTGTTTTCTTCCCAGTAATTTATAGCCATCTGACACACTGGACTTGTTTGATTGTTGTCTTCTCCCCATGAGAATGTGAGCTCTAGGACTCAGAAGAGCAAGGGTGGCCCAGGTGTAGGCAACTGACTCGGCAAAAGTCTGGTTGGAGGACTGAATAGGAGTGTGGTGAGCAGGTCTAAGAGGTGGGGTGAGGAGCGGGGCAGACTGTAAGCCTACCTGGTGCAGCAAGATGACTAAGGGTTAGTCTTAAAAGACAAAGGAGCCACAAGTCCCCTCCTGGGGCTGAAATGAACCAAAAAAGATGCCTCATACAGAATGGTCTACAGCTCCAGGTCCACCTGTTGTGTGACACTGACCCTACAAAATGCCCTCCCCAGGAAGTCCCACAGCAGTTCTGGGCATCTGTGGAACTGGCATGCCAGCTTTCTCTACAGGCCTAGGTCATGCTCTCAAACTGAGGTCAGGTCCGATGGAGTCAGCAGCCTCCAGCCTCAACCAGTCCTGCTTGGCCACTGGCGGTGGCCACTCTAGTAAAAAGCCTTCACTGGTAGGGACATTAGAATGCCCCTGTAGTTGAGCCATCCAGCTTGAACCTCTCCTTTCACACTGCAGGAAGTGGGTAACAGGACTGAAGCTGCCATGAGATACCTGCAAATAGTGGTGTCTCGGAACCAGAGGGCCCTTGGGAGCAGTTTCCAGGAAGTGCATGGACACAGAGCAGGCAGCAGCTGCATGCCTCACGATCCACTCAGGTGAGCTGAGAAAGTGTCTAGTGCCAAGTCCTCCTCCCACATCTCATGAACCTAAGCCATGTCCTTCCTCCTCTACCCTCCACAAATCCCATCAGAAATGCCAGGTCTCTTTCATAATCCCCAGGGAGAAGGGAAAGGGTCAAGGTGGCCCAGCTGGGATAAAAGAGCAAATCCCACAAAACAGAAGCGCCCTGCCTTGACCCTGCTTACATGGGTGAGAACAGGGTACAAACACCCACATAAGATTTAGACTCAAAGTTGAGAATTTTTGCAGTGAATAAAGTAAATGGAGCTTTGAAACAGTGGGTCTTGTGCTGGCTGCTCTTTAACACCTTTACAGGGAAAACCCAGGCATCAGTTTTAAAAATCTTCCTGGGTGAAAACAATGGACAGTCAAGGCTGCAAATCACTCTGCACCAACATTGATGCAAAGAACTTTCTGGGAGGATGGAAATACTCATCTGCATTGCCTGGCATGGTAGCCACTGGTCACATTTGATTATGGAACACTTGGAATGTGGTTAGTGTGGCTGAGAAACTGATGTTTTAATATTATTTCATCTTAACTCATTGAGAAGTCCATAACAAGAGACAACTAGTAGCTACTATGTTGGTCAGCACAGCTCCAGGCCATGGTTTGGCTCTCAGATTCAGGGAGCCACATCGGGGTGTGGTGCCTGGTCCATTGCAGCTGGGCAACTTTTTGTCCCTGTGCTCTGCTACCCAACTGGAGTTGGAGACACTAACCTAACCCTAGGGACCTGGGGTAAGGCATATGCTGCCTCTTATTTTACATGGCCATATTCTTTGTCCAGATTTCCCTCTTTTTATAAACACAAAGTCATGGGGTTAGAACACATCTTAATTATTGTAGCTTTGTCTCCTCACAGCCTCATGCAGTCATAGGTAGAGCTTTTTCAGAGGTGGCTGGATCTGGAGTGTGTGATGCTGGAATTGATTCATGTTGCAATGCTAGGATCAAGGGCACTGGGGTTAAGATTGTGAGTGCTACCTGCCATAAGTATCCTGAATAAGATATAAGGGGTAGAAAGGAATGTAGTTATCCCTATTTTACTTGTTTTACTACCTTCTGCCCACCTTGAACTGTTTCTCCTCTGTGATGTTGTCTGCCATTCCACCTGACCTTGGAGATAGCCGACTATGGACTGAAACCTCTACAAACTATGAGCTAAATAAACTTTTCCTGACTTAACTTTGGGTGTTGAATATTTTGTCTCATCAATGATAAAAGTAACTATGACAGAACTTGGTACCAGAGAAGTGGGGTCATTGCTGTGACTGTACCTAGCCACGTGGCTCCAAGAACCTTTGGAAGGCAGCTATGCCCACCAACACTCAAGTCTTTGGAAGCTGGGCATGGTCGTGCACTCCTGTAATCCCAGCACTCAGGAGGCTGAAGGAGGTGGATCATTGCAGGTTCCAGACCAGCCTGGGCTACAAAGTGAGCCCAAGGCCACCTTGAACCAAATAGCGAGATCTTGTCTCAAAAAAGATTTAAAAAAAAAAAAAAAGAGTCTTTGGAACTGGCTTGTGGAAAGGAGAAAAGTTAGCAAAGGTTCCAACGTATCACCTGAAAAATTAGAGCTGGGACACCTTAGACTGTGTTAGATGGGAGACAATGGTCAGAGTTCACAAGACCAGAAGTGTTGCTGGTAAAGATTAGGATCAGGAGGTTTCTGCTGGGAAGAAGGACTGTACTGGCTGTTGGACTTCAGATGAGGTGTGCTATACTTTTTCAGAAAGTTTGTATGCATTTTGCTTCTGACCAGTCTCCACCATTTTGCTGGAGACTGAGATTAAGGGCAGCAGAGTAATTAAATTTTTTTTGTCTTTTTTCTTTTTATCGGTACCAGGGATTGAAGCCACAACTGCCTGCTTGCAAGGCAGGCGCTTATGCCGCTGAGCTAAATCCCCAGCCCCCAGAGTAATTAATTTTGCAGAAGAAATTTCAAGGCAGTCTGATGTGAGGTGGTGGCATGGCTGCTGTCAGGAATTTTTACCCAGATTTATATTGAGAATCAAAAGTAAAGAGCCCAGAAGAATGATTTAAAATGTTTTAAACTGGCAAGAAAGGAAGATCCAGTAAAGCTGTAGATTGAAAACATAGGGTGGAGGAGATCTTGATTGCTGAGAAGGAAGAGGAGAATAGAAAAGATGACTGAGGGTATCAGGAGAAGCAGCAGGACTGCAGCCTTTGCAGCCTCAAAGTTGCAAAGGTGAAAGACTTTGCTTTGAGAAGACAGCCACAGGGCACCTTGTTCCAGAAGGGTGGTAGCCTAGGGAAGTTGTTCCTTGGGATTTGGTATACTCAACAGCTATAGCCAAGAGAAAAGGAAGTCTGGCTACTGCTTCAGCTGACAGCAGACCTTGGCCTCATCCACATAGTGCTGGTTTTAAGCACACAGAATGCAGGAGTTGTGGGGTCAGGAAGGCTTCCACTCAGGTTTCAGAAGAAGTCCTGGGCAGCCAGCCAGTGCACCCCTGAGAGATTTGTGTGTGAAGTTATAAGAGTAAAGCCAAGGATGCAGTGGAGACCCCAGAAGTCTGGAGAAGCTAGGAATGTGTACTGAGAAAAACTGCAAGGAGGCTGTAGAGTGGGCCCAAGAGATAAGCCTTGGGAGCTACAAACACCAGAAGTGCTTTAAGAGTGGGACCACCCAAGCCTTTGGAGCTTATGCCTTGCCACAGATTGCCTTGAATGCTGGACCTAAAACTACAGTACTTAATGTTTGTCCTGCTGGATTTTGGACTTTTTTTATCTCATTCTTTTTATCTCCCTGTTTGTAACTTTTGAAATAGCAATGTTTATCTTGTGCCATAGCATGTTTGAGATGTTTTAACTTACTTTTAATTTGTACTAGGGGTCAAGGTTAAGAGTTTGCCTTAAATCTCAGAGGAGACTTGGAATTTGGATTTTTGAGCAATGCATGTTAGGACTTCAGCAACTTTAAGATGGACTAAATGCATTTTGTGTAGAGTAATGCACATGAGTCTTTGGGGATTAAGGGCAGAATGTTGTGGTTTGTGTCTAGTTGTTTCCCCAAAGCCTTATGAGGTCATAGGTGGGGCTTTTTCAGAGGAGAATGGATCTAGAGTGTGTGACACTTAGAATTGATTCATGGTGCAATGCTAGTATCAAGGGCACTAGGATTATAGGTGTGAGTTTTACTCACCCTAAGTAGCCTGGATAAGATACTAATTTAGTATGAGTCTCTCTCTCTCTCTCTCTCTTTCTCTCTCTCTCTCTCTCTCTCTCTCTCTCTCTCTCTCTCTCTCTTTGAGGGTCTGCATTATGTAGTGCAGGCTGGCTTTGAATTAACTTATGTAGCTAGGCTGGCCTCAAACTCACAGCAATTTTCCTGCCTCCACCTGCCAAGTACTGGGGTTACAGGTGTGTGCCACCATGTCTAGCTTTTTATTTTTTATCTTTTTGAGACAGGATCTTGCTATGTAGCTCAGGCTGGCCTCAAACTCACAGTAATCCTCTTGCCTTAGATTGCTGAGTCTATTTTATTTTGATGATATCTATAAAGTCACTTTCCAAATTAGGTCACATTCACAAATTCTAGGGGTTAGAATTTGAACGTATCTTTTGGGGCAACACTCTAGATCGTAGGGTTGCTGTAAGACCTGCCACAGATAAATGGTGACTCTTGATAAATAATGACTTAGACAAAATGGCAGGTGAGAGAGGCTGAGAGAGCTGAAGCTGGCAGATTCTTCCTCTATGTACCACAGTTTCACGGGTGCGTACTTGTGTGTGTCTGAGGAGATATACCAGCTCAGGAAGTAAGGCAGCACTCACAGAGTTACACCCAAGAGGGCTGACACAGGTGACTCAGGGCCTGAAGGCTGCCTATCTGGCCTGGCCAGGCCCAGGGCAGAATATCAGCTTCCTGGGTGGAAGGGCTGCCAAAGTAAAGATTTGCTCACCAGAAAGTTCCTTGGGAATCTTAAGCAAGGCCACCAGTGACATCATATGCAAAGTCACAAACAATCCCTGCTCCCACACCCAAGGCTACTCAAATCCAAGCTTTGGCATGATGATCCACTGCTATGGGGTGCTGCCAACCCAACCATTCCGGGGACAGGACTCAAACGGTGGTAATGGTTGGGGGAAACAGTAGGAGCCCCAGGGGTGATTGTGGGCAGCCAGATAGAAAAGAGGACAGAAGCCTCTGTCATTTACCTCATCCCTCCCCATAACTCCTATGTAGCTGGTAACTAACTGGGCGTCAGCTAGGACCAGTGGAGGATGGGTTAGAGAGGACAGACTTGACCTTGGTTCCAGCCCAACTTAGAACCTCTTGGTTCTAAGGGCCCTTCACAGTGGTTTTGGGAATTAAACTCAGGGCCTCATAAACCCGAGGCAAGGATTCTACCACTACGCTATATCCACACTCCTTTTTAAAAAATCTTCTTTTGAGGCAAGTTCTCACTAAGTTCACTAAGTTGCCCAGATTTGTCTCAAACTTTGTTTTTGTTTTGTTGTTTTTTAAGACAAGGTCTTGCTATGTATTCATACTGGCCTTGGACTCACTATGTAGCCTAGGCTGGCCTTGAACACATGGCAATCATCCTGCCTCCCAAATGCCAAGATCTCTGGCTTCAAATTGTTGATCCTCCTTGTCTTAGTCTCCCAAGAAGCTGAGATTATAGATGCATGCCACCATGTCCAGCGAATTTTCTGGCTTCTGTAATCTCCTCAGGTTGCTGTGGGAAGTTGGATGAGGTAAGTTCATCAGCCCTGCAGTGACCTCTGGGCACTGAGTCAGGAACATGTTGTGCAGCAGGGACAGGACATCAGACCTGACCTGGGACCAGGAAGTTCCCCTGTGCTGGCCTCCAATGATCAGGTCTGGCTGACCAAAGAGCCCTCCTGAGACCCCCTAGGCTGCTCTGTGCTTCACAAGTTGATCAGCAACTCCATGGTCCCACCCCAGGTGCCAAGTCCTGTGCTCAGTCCAGAGGATGCAGCTGTACACCACTGCTCAACCTTTGTCTCCTGAAGTTTCCAAGAGACAGGGACTTCTTAGAGATAACAAGGTTCAGATGGGCAGAGGGAAGCTGGGCACAAGTTGAGGAAGAAGAAGGGGGTGGGGAAAGCTATGGAGGTAAGGAAGGCGCTCTTGGGAGACCAGGGATGCAAGGATAGGGAGTACAGAGAGTTAGAAAGAGGCTGGATTATAAACAGAAGGAACAGCAATGGCACAGGTGCAAGGTCAGGATTTGCTGGGCAGATTTAAGGGCCCGAAAGATAGGGTGGGGGCTATCACAAGGTGGGCTTCGAACACTCCTGTGAGGCTTTGGTTTCTAGAAGGCAGCCCTGAGAGGGCTTTGAGCATGGGAGGAACTCCATGCAGTTTAGGATTTAGAAAGATAGTTCTGGCTGCTCTGATCTAAGATCTGTGGTCTTCAGTGCGGTCAGTGGCAACACTGGAAACGTTGTTTGAAATGCAGATCCTTGGACCCCTGATGAATTAGATTAGGAAGCACAGGGTCACACAGAGAGTCCTCCAGGGTTTGCCAGGGTGACTCAGCAGTTCAGCTACTTCTGAGTTTTGTTTATTTTTTGTTGTTGACTTTGTTTTATTTACTTATATTTACTTACGTTTTGTTTTGTTTTGTGCTAGGAATGGAAACCAGGGTCTCCGCATGCTGAGCAAGTGCTCTACACCTGAGTTAACTTCCCAGGCTCCAGATGCTTCTGGAGAACTCTGAGCCCACCAGACCCCACCAGATACTCTGAGAACAGGTCCTGCGGTCAGATGCTTGTGAGAAATGAGGCACCTTCAAGTGGCTCCTCTACACATAGCCACTGCTGGCATACAGCCTGTTAAGGCTCTTGCCAAAACCCACAAAAATGAAACCAGTTCACCTTTGTACAGCCTGAGTGATTTATGTAACATGTTTTCCCAACTTAGCTGAGCTATAGAGCATGCAAGCACTTCTACACACATTTAGTCATGTGGAAAAAGGCCACTTTAATTTGTGTGTTTAGGTTTATTTTCTTTGGCTCCAGGTACAGAGTGAACGACCACTCAACAACTTTCCTTTGCAGTTTTTGTTGGTTTGCTTGTTTTCCTTTGTTTTCTTGTTTAAATAAAATGGATTTTAAAAATAAATAAATAAAGGGGCTGGGGATTTAGCTCAGCGGCATAAGCACTTGCTTTGCAAGCAGGCAGTCGTGAGTTTGATCCCCGGAACCGATAAAAAGGAAAAAGACAAAAATAAATAAATAAATAAAAACACAACTTCCCTTTGAAAATTATCTAAATTTCTCCATAGTAGCCCTGATTAAACTTAGGTGACTTATAAACTGACTGACCTCTCCCAAGGCTCTGTGGGGCTTGGTTAAGTCCCATGCACCTGTATACTGACTCTCTGAGCTGCCCTGAGGCCCAAGAGCTTGGGACAATCCAAGAATAAAATACAGAGGGAGCCAGCTTTCCCAAGTGCAGGAGAGGCGTCCATAGTTTCAGTTCCAAGCAACTGGTGTCAACAGTTTAGGGTTTAAGATGGCAGGGATGGCACACCATGACCAAGATGGCAATTCAGGTCAAGAAAAAGCTCACCACCACCACCACTGAGCCCATTAAAAGACTCTAACCCCAATGCCTGCTCAGGGGCTCTGCAGGCTCCAAAGGATTTGGCAGAGTGTTTCAAATTATGGATGATGACAACAACAGAACCCTTGCTTTCAAAGATGTCTGAAAGGGTTAAATGATTATACAGTGGTTATGGAAAAAGGAAGAGGCAGAAGAGCTTTTCTGCAGGTCTGATAAAGATGGAAATGGAATGAGAGACTTCACTGAATTTCTTCTCACATTAAGACCTCCAATGTATAGATCCAGAAGAGAGCTAATGATGTGAGCTTTTAGAAAGTTAGACAAGACTGGAGATGGTGTAATAACAATTAAAGACCTGAGTGGAGTGTATAATGCAAAAACACCATCCAAAGTAACCAAAGTGGAGAATGGGCAGAAGAGCACATCTTCAGGAAATTTCTAGATAATTTTGACTCACTCTAGGACAAAGACAGATTGGTGAGCCCCGAGGAGTTCACAAACTACTACCAAACTACTATGTAGGCATGAGTATATCCATTGACACTGATATATGCTTTATTGTCATGATAACAGCTACCTGGAACCTCTAAAGGCATCACCTCAGGAGAGCAGTGGTTGGAGACAGACACTGACGCCAGATGATTAAAATCTCAGCTTTGTTTGATTTCATGTTCCTAGAAGTGTTCCTTCCTTGTCAATACATTGACTTTATAAGCCTAAGAAAGCAGCAGAAATAAAGATACTAAAAGAATTAACCATAAGCTTGCCTCCTCTGAAGCTATTTCCTTAGCTCTAAAGTAGAAATTAAAATGATATCTGTAAAGATTTTAGTGCATGCTTCTAAAAGGTGTCAGTAAACTTTGTATTTCTTCCTGGCTGCTAAGAAAAAATAAGAAAGAGAAAGGGGAAAGCTACCACCTGAGCCTTCCCAAACAATGAGCATCTGTGGCACTCAGAATGCCTGTTCACCTCAGCTCATGACCAAGTCATAGGACAGCTTCTTTGAAGATTTTATTATTTATTTATTTATTTATTTATTTATGTTTCCCCTCAACCATCCTTTAGGCCCAGATGACAGGTTATTTATGGGAGGTTTGGTGGTTCCAGCCAACCCCTGCCTTTTAGGGAGTCATTCTTCCAGCTCCCACAGAGAATTAGGCACAGAACTGCCTGAAGGGTCCTTTGGAGGCCTCAGAGATGGCCAGCTCTCCTTCACTATGGATCAGATTTAATCATCAGCAGGAAGCTTCCAGTCTTGAAGTTTGAGTAGGGACTCAGGAACCAGATGGCCTGGGAAATGCCAGAGGGCACAGAATCAGAGCTGTCCCCATCATAGGTATTAGAAGACACCTGGAATTACCATGTCCATGTTCCTATTCATAGGTGGAAGCACTTGAGTCCCAGAAAGAAGAGGCCGTTTTGATCATACAGCTCATCTGAATGTTCTTCATCTTCATTCTGGTCAGTTTAGAAATCTCCAGAAGGTATTTGAGGCTCATGAACAGCCTTGGGCAGATAGGCCACATAGGAGGACAGCAGGGGGAGAGACGATGTCCTGACTTGTGCAGGGAGAGTACAGGCATCAGGATGATGCCATATCCCAGGGAACTTGGCAGCCCTTGGGGAAGGTGCAGACGCTGGGTGAAGGGTGAAGCAGCATGACATTCCTACATACAGTCTGATGCTGCACAGATCAGCATATGTGAGTGGATACCATGTATGGTGATATACCATGGCACACTGTGGCTGTCCATGTGTGATACTATCACAACTCTGGGGCACGCTGTAGCTGTATTGGTGTGTTCCCTGGAGCAATGAGAATTTAAAGCTATCTGTGGCTGTTGGTATTTGTGTGGCCATTACCATAATCAGAGGGCTGAGCACGTGACCGTGTGGGGTGGGTATTTGTGACACTGGGACTGTGTATATATTTGAGAACAACCCAGTATGTGCACCTGTGAATGTGACCAGCAGGCTGTCCTGGCTGAAACTCAGCCCCAATGACTTTAAGACCTGAATTTCCACTTCAGAGCGGCCTGCTAAGCCACAAACAGGCTGTATCAAAACTACCTTCTAAATGTAGTTAGAAAACGTACATACATGTATTGAAATCCCAAACATAAAGTGAGACCCCTCTGGTTCTGCTGCATGACCACACACAACTTCTGATTTGCTAGCCAGAAAAGGAACTGGGAGAAGGATCTGGAGTGTTGGTATTGGGATCTGAGAGAATATCTGCCACCTGCTCTGTAAACTACCCCATAACTTCCACCCTAACTTAGCTTCAGGGGTTTCAGTTGACTCCTGGCCTCACATGTGCTTGTGAACATGTGGGTGTGGCCTGTCCCAGGGTAAGCAGAGAGAGAGGAGTTGAGGATAATGGCATGGACATCTTGGAGGCCCTATGTGAGTTTATAAGTACGTGGATGGTCACGTGGTGGCTGTATGTTGGGACCCAGGCACTTGCACACCTTCCCAGGTCAGGTTTCTGAAGGTGCCCAAAACACTGGATGCCCCTGTCCCTCTGCATGTTCCTTGATAACCAGTCATCAGCTTCCAGCATTCCTCATTGCCTCTTTGCTAGCACAATCTACCCACAAACGACCCCATATGTGGGGTCTGGGGACTTACCCCTCTATTCTCATTCACATGCAGTCCACAGGTAATTCTCACTTAACACTGACTTCATTCATGCATGCATGTATTCATCATTCTTCCAGAAATGCTCCCTGAACACTTTCTGTGGATCACCAGCCCTGTTGACCTGTCCCAAATCCCTAGTTACAAAGAAACTGTCCCAACGGACCTGGGTGTGGGTGGTTCAGCAAAGAGGAACCTGGGGCTAAGTGGGCTGGTGGCCGTTAGCTGGGGGGAAATACTGAGCTGGTGTCACAACCAGGCCACTGCATCAAGCCAGACAACTCTGGAAGTTGAGTAAACATGTGGCCGTTCACCCGTGTTCCCCAGGCGAGGTCTGGCAGTCACCCTGTGTGGGGCCCAGGGTTGAGTCCCAAGGCTTCAGAGTTCTCTCATCCGGGACTCCACAGAATATCTGTTTACTAGCGCTCAAGGTCCACTCAGCTAGCTCTCAAGGCCCATCTGTTGACTAGCTCTCAAGGTCCACCCATTTGGCCAACTGCCCTTTCCATCAGCTATACCACTCTGTGACTTCTGAGGGCTTGGAGGGCTGTCACCTTCCAGCTCTTTCTTGTTCCCCCTCCATTCCAAAGGACTTAGCTCCTTAGGACTGCAGGGTAGGGGGCAGGGTGGCTTTTCCAAGGAGAGGGCTCATCACTTAGCTATCAGCTCCTTGATGAGTTCACTCACAATTCCAAGGCCACATCAGGGACATGACAATTCTAGGTTGGACAAACGTCAGCATGTCCCAACACAGCTTGCATTGCACAAGGACCTATTATTAACTCAGTACCCATGCAAGCCAACATGCCTCTGGTCTGACCTCCCCCACCAAGGCTGTGGCCTTTAACTGAAGTGGAAACTGGAGAAAGGAAGGCATCTTGCAAGGGTCTTGACAAGATAAGAACACCATGACTGAAATTTGACTTTGGAAAGGCAGGCCTGTTTGAATCCCAACTTTGCTCTGAAGCTTTAGAAAAGTCATTTTTTATCAAGTCTCAGTTCCTTTGTCTACAACAAAAAACTACCACCTGCCTGCTGTTTCCAGACACAGGTAGCTCCAGAGAGGCAGTGTCCTACGAAGGCCTTGCATTGGCCTTATGCATGCAATATACCAGGGTTCTTGAGGGAGACACAGGTGGGGGACATGGAGGGATTTAAGGGATTGGCAAGCACCACTGTGAAGGTTGACAAGCATGAAGTCTGTGGGCAGGTGGGCAGGCTGCATTACAGCTCAGGGCAGAAGGCCTTCTCCTAAAGTCAGTTTTTGCTCACATGGCCTTTAGCTGATTGATAAAGGCCTACCAATACTATTCAGAAAAATCTCCCTTCCTTAAAGTCAGCTGTTTGCAGATGGCAATTGCAAGTACCAAATCCCTTCAAGGGGCTCCCTTGCCAAGCCAAGGTAACAAAGTTAGCCATTACAGAAAGTATCACTTCCAGGGAGACCATGCAGGCTGCTGGAGCATGGAAGACAGAGCTGGGAGGGATATCATGGGAGGGCAGCACTCTAAAAACAGGGTACAAGGGGGCTGGAGGTTTAGCTCAGCGGCATAAGCGCCTGCCTTGCAAGCAGGCAGTGGTGAGTTGGATCCCTGGTACTGATAAAAAGGAAAAAAGACAAAAAAAAAAAAAAAAAAAAAAAGGGTACAAGTTGGCCCTCAAACAGGTGGTAGCTATTATTCCTTCTACCAAGAAGGGAGGGAAAGGTGTCAGACCTGGGAGAAGAGGCTGGGAGTCCTGGGGCTCTGGTCCCTGCCATGGAAGACAAGTTCTAGAGTATAGGGCAGAAAACCCATTTTGCTCGCAGGGACCCAAAGGAGGTTGAAGAAGAGGGCAGAGAGGTGATCTCTATCAAACTGCAAGCCCTGTGCAATAGGAGCCTGTGCATTAGGAGCAGAATGAAGGCTCAACTTGCTCAACTCCATCAGTTTGGGGTCCCCTGCCAGAAATGGGGCAGATGAGTTCATATTGCAACTGAGTGGGAAGGAATACACAGAAGAAGCAAAAGAGGGGAGGGAAGGAAAAGGACCCTTGGAGGGACAGGAGGAAAAAGAAGGAGACAGAAAGGAAGCAGCCCGGGAGGGAGTGCATCTGGCAAAGAAATAGGGCTCGTCCAGACCCAGTCCCAAGCAGGTAACTTTTGTTTCAGATACAAAAACCAGTTTACAGCATAGACAATTTCCTGAAGATCTCAGAGTCAGAATGCAACAGACAAGATTAAAACTCACCCTTTAACCTTGCCCTTCAAGCTTTTAAACCCTGGGTTAATGAAGAAGGCTATCCCAACAAGAGGCCCAATATAGCACTAGAAAGGTGGCCTCGTTAAAATGCAGATTTCTGGATCAGGATCAAAGAAGCATGACCCAGGACTCTGCATTTTGAGCAGTAACCTGGTGGTGGTGTTCTTTGGGTCCTAGCCCTGGTAGGCACTGTTTCATTTAGGCCCTCTGTAGTCTGACCTCCTGCTCTACCTCTCGGCTGTTTCCCGGGTGCCTAGCAACTCAGGCTGAGTCAACCCCCATTCCCAGGGCTGAGATTCTCTCAATCCAGGCTTCAGCTGCAGTCACAGGGTGCCTCATAGACCTGCCCTTCCGGCCAGCACCCATTTCTCTTCTGGGCACATTCCTCTTCTGGACATATTCCTGGTGGCTGAGATGCCCCTCCTTTCTGATGGAGTAAAGCATCTGGAAGTGTTTACAACATTCTATTTCCCTTTCCTTATGAGGCTGCCTGTTCCCCAGTCTTTCTCTGCACTAAACAGGAAAACTCCCAGAAGGCTGGAGATTGTGAAACAATGAGCCTGTGCAACCCATGACTTCGCCTGGCCCTCCTGCCAACCAGTGGCAGGGCTGGCAGAGCTATACAAACAAGACTTGCCCAGGGCCACAGCCAAGGGAGACTCAGAGCTCCTGCAGCACTCAGCTCTTTCTGCTTCTGCTTTGCTGCTTGTAGCCCAAACAACCCTGCGAGGCAGGTAGAACAGGGATTACCATCCCACTGCCCAGAGAAGGACAGTAAAGCCCAGAGCACAGCCAAACTGTCAGCATCAATCTTATCTTATGGCTGAGTCTGAAGCCAAGTGCTGACCTTTACTCTCTCCTGTTTGGCTGAAGGGCACTGCCCAGGACTCCTTAGCAGGATGGGCCAGAACTGGTTCTTGGACTCCTAGACCACAACCCTCATCCTGGACTAGTCCCAGTGCCACTTGGGACCCAGATGCCTCCTCTGCACCTGACTCACCTTTTCAGCCTTGCAATTGGCTGGGGCTGAAAAGGGAACCAGGAAGTACCTAAATACACCCTGCTGGCCATCTCGCTGGACTTTGTGCCCAGCTAGGGAAAGTGCATCTGAATGCTCCCTTCACCTAGTGGACAAGGGCAGCACTGAGCTGGCACGGGCCCTAGGGACCAGTAGGGACCACGCTGGGAAAGGAGGCCTTGCTGGCATTCCAGAGAGGGATCCGCTTAGCCCTCTTCTTCAGAAAGTGTCTCAAGGAGCCTCATGGGAGGCATGGCCCAGCTCTAACCGCTAGGATGGAATCTTAAGCAATTCACCTGGTGGTGCCAGAGTGGGCAAAAAGGACTTCAAACAATGCTCCACGGAAAATAAAATAACAGCTGAGTGTTAACCCTATGGTACCCCTCCCCCGTCCCCAGAAGGAGCTCAGAACTGTGAAGCAGGGGTTCTATCCAGCCTTCCTCCTCTGTTCCCTTGGCATCATCGCCGGCTCTAGCTTTTGCTTCTTCCTCTCCAATCTTAACTCCTCCCTCTAGTCCACGCAGGTCCCCCCCCCCCCGCCCCGACTGCCTCCTGAGCAACTGCCATCTTGGATCCGGCAGCACTTCCTCTGGAAAGTCTCCAAGGGCGTGCGTCCTGCTAAAGACCCTGGCACAGCACTCCTTCCTTCAGATCCAAGACACACATTTTTAGTAGTAAAAACAGCGTCCCCCAAGTATCCCTAGTGGCACTTGGTCTCTGACCTTGACCTTTTATGCCCCACAGTGGGGCGCAGGGTTCTAAAGCACAGTTAGTGGAGAAGCGGAGGGTGGTAGACGATGAGGTCTGGCAGCAAGCCTTCTCCGCCCTGCACCGTGTCCTACTTCCTGGAAGGCGAGTACCGCTGTAGATGAGTCCCAGCCGGCGCCTAACTCCCGCATCCTGCAGCTCCTCCGTCTTGCGACTGGCGCGACGCAGCGCGCCTGCGCGAGGAAAAAGCCCGTCTACTGCGCGTGCGCAGCAGTGGCTCCTGCTGTATATTAGGGCGACAGGGTCGCGGCCTGAAGCTGCTGGCTGACAAGAGTAACCGTTGACTTGGACTTCGCTTGAACGCCCACTGCCGCCTCCGCCGAGGACCTGCACAGGTGAGGGCCCGCGCTCGCCAGCATCAGCGTGTTCGTCCAGCCCTGGCCCAGCTTCCCCGGCCACTGAGACCCCCTCACTCTCCACGCCCCAGTCATCCATGCCTTGGGCAGCCTTCATCTTCCAGGTCTTTTGCCTACTTAGTACCTCAGTTTCCCTCATTTGACTTGGCCACTTTAGAGTTCCGTTCCCGTTCCCAAACCCCACTCATTATCCATGATCTCGAGCCCTTGACCCCGATACCCTGACCCCAGTCCCCAGGACTCCTTGCACCAGACCCAGTTCCCTCTCTTGCCAATCCCAGCACCTGTCCAAACACAGCTCTGCCCTTCTCTGTGCGCCCCTCTTTCTCAGTTTCTCTGGCTTTCGGGGGAATCCCAGCCTCAGACTCAGAGCTTGGCTAGATGCCTTCCTCGGGCTTGAGGCTTGGGGATCAGGAGAAGGCCAGGATCCCTAGGAGTCTTCCCCGCCTGAAGTGGTGGCTGGCTTTTTTCCCTAGCCTCGCTTCTCCACCTGGTGTGGGTTAGGGTGGCTCACAGGCAGGCTGCAGCTTCCTTAGGGAGCCTCTACTCTGTTCCTGCCTTTCCCCCTCAGCCTCCACCCGCTCTGGTTTGTTTGTCTTTGGAGACAGAGTCTCATTGTGTAGTTTAGCTGGCCTTGAACTCACTGTGTAGTCCAGGATGGCCTCACACTCACAGTGATCTTCTTGCCTCAGTCTCCCGAGTGCTGGGCTGCTATGTGTCACCATACCTGGCTCTCCTCGGTTATTAGTTGTGTATATTTCTGTTTGACAAAGTTGCTTTTTGGGTACTTTCCTAGAAAGCTGGAGAATCAAAAAGAAGTTGGTGACCTGGGTACTATGTGGTCACTGATCCTTTTTTGGGACCTGTATCAGTGTGTCCTTGGTGTCACTCTTGGTGTGAGCTGCTGGTGACACCTGGACCCAGTAACCTTGTAGTGTGGTGCTGTATTTTCCTGATTATTAACATGTACTGACGTGACACCTCGTTAGTCTTTCTACAGGAGCCAGTACACGTCCTGGATATGGAGACTGTTGTTCGCCGCTGCCCATTTTTATCTCGTGTCCCCCAGGCCTTTCTGCAGAAGGCTGGCAAATCTCTATTGTTCTATGCCCAGAACTGCCCCAAGATGATGGAAGTTGGGGCCAAGCCAGCCCCTCGGGGCCTGTCCACCTCAGCAGTGCACTGCCAGCAGATCAAGGAAACCCCTCCAGCCAGTGAGAGTAAGTGTCATTGATGGTTAAGGTGCAGGTCCCTATACACAGTGGAGAAGCCCCCCACCCAGATCTGTGTGCTCATTTCCTGTGGCTGTCACCCTATCTCTTCAGGTGGGCACTTTCAGAATTCCTAGCTTTTAAGATAAAATGTGGCCAGTGCTCCATGTTCCAGGTTTCTAGAGAACCTGTCCGTATCTGTTGGGATTTTTGTGTTTTCTCAGTGCCTCATGTGAATGTTTAGTTGGAATATTCTATCCTAACCTTTCAGTGACTTCAGCCTTGCTCTTCAAGGTCTCAAGCTTTTAAAGTGATTTTTTTCTTTTAAGATTTTTTTTTGGTCCCCAAATACACAAGATACGAAGTTAACCCTTGTAAGCAATTTGAAGTGTACAGTTCAGTGGGATTTTTTTTTTTTTTTTGTCTTTTTATCAGTACCGGGGATCAAACTCATGACCACACACTTGCAAGACAGGCGTTTATGCCGCTGAGCTAAATCCCCAGCCCCGAGTTCAGTAGTATTAAGCACATTCATGTTGTGCAGCCATCATCCGGTTGTAGAATTGTCTTCATCTTCCTAATCCAGAAACCTGGCTCCCCCAGGCCCTGGCAACCACCATTCTGCTTTCTATCATTTTGATTGCTTTAGGAATCTCATGAAATTGGAATCCTGCAAGGTGTGGTTGTGCCCATCTGTAATCCTAGCATTTAGAGGCTGAGGCAGGAAGATTACTACTGTGAGTTCAAGGTCAGTCTTGGCCACCTAGTTCAAGGCTGGCCTAAGCTGTGTCTCACTATGTTGAGACACTGTCTCCAAAAACAAAACGAAACAAACAAAAACAGCAAAAAAGGATTAGGGGAATCCCACAGTACAGTATTTGTTATTTTGTAAACACATGGATCTATTTTATATATGAATTTTGTTTTTACTTCTAGGGATTGATTAAAACTTAGGGTCTTGGGGCTGAGGATTTAGCTCAGCAGCATAAGCGCTTGCCTTGCAAGCAGGCAGTTGTGAGTTCAATCCCCTGTACCGATAAAAAGGAAAAAGACAAAAAAAAACCGTAGGGTTTTCACATTAAGCTACAACGCTCTCCTCTTTTTTTTTTTTTAATAGTATCTTACATGTTGGTAGTGTTGCTATGTTGCCCAGACTGGGGTTTACACTTGTAATTTTCCTGCCTCAGTTTTCTGGAATGGTAGGTTTACAGGCATGTGCCATGACACCTAATCTGTGTAATCTGTGTAGAAATGTTTAAGTTCTGGTTTTATTTTATTTATTTATTTATTATCAGTACTAGGGATTGAACTCATGACCACTCGCTTACAAGGCAGGCACTTATGCCGCTGAGCTAAATCTTCAGCCTTAAGTTCTAGTTTTAGTAACCAGACTAAGGGTGTAAATATTGTTGGCCTAGTTCTGCCAAGAGGGGAGGCTTTTTGGATTTCTCTTAATCCTGGGGATTGCTTCACCTTACTGTTTCCTCTCAGATGTGTTCTGTAGATGTGGACCTGTGAGAAAAGAGTAGTGTTTTTTTCTTTCTTTAGAAAGAACTTAATTTTTTGTAGGATTTATTTTTAGGCATTGTCTTTTTTTTTTTTTTATGAAATACAACAGTGATACAGAGCTTCAAAAATAATATAATAGGAGATTGACAATGGTTCGTGTATTGCATATTGTTATCTTCAAAGTGTTTGCTCAGATTACAAAATACAGGCGTGAAAAAAAGATCAAACAGTGAAGCACAAACTGTTCTTTTTGATGAACTAACAGATTAGTAGTATAACTATCTTGTGTGTATATATATGTGTGTGTGTGTGTGTGTGTATATGTAATCTTTTCTCTTTCTTTTCTACTTTCCTTCATCTCAATTGTTCTTTCCTTTTGAGCAGTTTCTTCCCTTTTCACTTTCACAATATCTATTGTACATTTTGGATCCTTTTGTGTGTGTGTGGGGGGGGGGGTGGTACCGGGGATTGAACTCTGGACCTCACACTTGCCAAGCAGGCATTTATGCCACTGAGCTAAATCCCTAGTCCTTGGATCCTATTTATGAGAATTGTCCTTTTTTTTTTTTTTTTTTTCCTGGTATGAGAGATCAAACTCACTCACCACCTCGTACTTGCCAGACAGGCGCTTAAGCCACTGAACTAAATCCCCAGCCCCTGCAGTGGTAATGTTTTGAATCACAAACCTCTTCTCTTTTTCCTCTAATTTCTGTAATGAATATGTATGACTTTTATAATGAATGAAATTAACTTCAAAATAGCTTTTGGCTTTCCTTTGTAGAAAATTGTAATAAAAACTGTTTTGAGATACCTTATCCAGGTTGTAGGAAAGGCTAGGTAATGACTCACAGGAGTATTACTGAATGATGAAAGATTTTGCTTAAAAAAAAAAAAAGGTGAATGAATTTGCTGAAAGAGAAAGGGAAACCTTTATAACTAGAAGTATAATGACCAGCCAGCTGTGTTAAGTGAACAGCCTTCTTTGATGACTTTAGATGAACAGTAGGTGACATATGATCTACCCTTATTTTTTTCTTAGTATACAGTAGTTTGAACTCCATTAGACAGCCATATGTATATCTAAATTTTAGTCTAATTTATGTTGTTTAGAAGAAAACCGTAGTTTTTGTTAAAGCAGTAAGCAAGCTTCTTTATCAAGAATATTATAAAATATCAACAGAGAAAAACATTGTATAAATAATTTTTTTTTTTTTGTCTTTCATTTTTATCGGTACCGGGGATCGAACTCACGACTGCCTGCTTGCAAGGCAGGCGCTTATGCCCCTGAGCTAAATCCCCAGCCTGTATGAATAATTATTGTAGAGTATTCCTCTCTTAAAACATGTTGAGTGCATGTTGGGTAGAAATGACTGGCAATATTCAACTCAAGAGCACTGGGGTGTCTAAAATGAGGCAGGGTTACAGTTTTGGATCTACAGGGGAAATATGCTGTGTTTGAGCTGTAACTAGAGTGTGCTAATGAGCCTTTCACAGGCATATTGCTTCCAGTGAGGCAGATAAGAAAACAGATTAGCAAGACCTAATAAAAATAATCTTGGGCCTGGACTGTGAGGTATAATAAGTGCAAAGCTTATTTTTGAGATAATAAAAGAAAAATTAGTGGTTTTCTTGTGTACCATGAAACCAGATCTAACACTTTGTTTTTTCCATTTCCTTCTTCAGAAGACAAAACTGCCCAAGCCAAGGTCCAGCACACTCCTGATGGATCCCAGCAGACTCCAGATGGCACACAACTTCCTCCTGGTCATCCCTCACCTGCCACGAGCCAGGGGAGTGCAAGCAAATGCCCTTTCCTGGCAGCACAGATGAGCCAGAAGGGCAGCAGTGTCTTCTGCAAAGCAAGTCTGGAGCTTCAGGAGGACGTGCAGGAAATGCATGCCGTACGGAAAGGTAACAGATGAGGCAGGACCATCAGAAAGAGCGACGAGGTCATTTTGGCTGTTGGCATCCTTGAATGTGTGTGTGAACTGTTATTAGCCCTGTAGTTGTGTAGACACCTTCCTCTTTTAAGAACAAGGAGGAAGGTCCTCAAAATAGAAAATGGTGTTGCAAAATGTGGGATTTTCTTTCCAGTGGTTGTACAGAATTGGGCCAGGTTTTCAGTGAACTGTTTAATGTCTCAAAAGAGCCAGTAGCCTTGAGCTTCTTCCAGCTATCCTTTGTTCCTTTGGTCTTTCCCACCATTTAACAGAACAAAAGGTAGAAATAATGGTGTTACTCAAGTTCACGGTTAGGTGCTGACCCCAGGAGTCCCAAGGAGTCCTACATGTCCTGCAGTCACTGAGTGGGAACCTTAATTCCGCCTGAGCCCTACTGGCCCCCAAGGCCTCACCAGCAGACACTGTACTTGGGAGCCAGACATAGAGGTACACACGTACAATTTCAGAACTTGGGAGACAGGAGGATTATAAGTTCAATACCAGTGTGAACTAAAGAAAGAGATCTTCTCTAAAAAAAAGGCACCAGGTGTGGTGGCCGAGGCAGGAGGATGGTTGTGAGTTTGAGACCAGCCTAGGCTGCAAAGTGAGTTTAAGGCCAGCCTGAATGCACACTGTATGGCGAGACCCTATCTCAAAAAAAAGGCAAAAAAAATTGCGCCTATGGTCAAAATTATTTTCTGTTAAAAAAAATAGAGAAGAAGGCAGATAGTGGAATGGGGTGGAGTGGGAAAGGCATGCAAACCACCTAGAACCATCCAGAAAACTTGGGGTTTTATTTATTTATCTATATTTTTTTGAGACAGGGTGTCATTTTGCAGGTCAGGCTGGCCTGAACTTACTACGTAGCCCAGGCTGGTTTCAAACTCATGGCAGTCCTCCTGTTTCAGTCTTTTGAGTTTTGGGATTATAGGCAAGCATCACTACACCTGGTTGGTTTTTAATGTTCATTAAACTTGATTGGTAACCCTAAAAAAAAAAAAAAAAAAAAAACCATCATAAATGTTAGCCATTACAGTAAATAAATTAGAAGAATTGTTTGCTACCTCAGTCACAACTAACTTTTTTTATTTTTGAGGCAAGGTCTCATTATAGTGCAGACTGACCTTGAACTCACTTTGTAGCCCAGGCTGGCCTCAGATTTGCAGTGATCCTCTTGCCCCAGCCTCCAGGGTGCACCACACCTGCTGCAACTAACTTTGATAAGTATTACAACATACTCCAATTTGAAAAACTAACTTTGATTTTGATGAGCAGTAAGCTATTTTGACAGTGTATCTTCAAAGTGTGACAACAGAAGGCATTCAGAATAAACGGTCAGTCCTAGTTGCCTGTGATTGCTTTTGCTACAGAGGTTGCCCAGACCTCAGCGAAGCCCAGTGTGATCACCGTGAAGACTGATGGAGAGGAACCCAATGGATTGCTGAAAAACTTCCAGGATATCATGCGAAAGCAAAGACCAGAAAGAGTGTCACATCTTCTTCAAGATAATTTGCCAAAGTGTAAGTCTCACTGTTGCCTGCCTGATGTAGGAGAGAGTTTATAACTTAACTGTGCATCAGAAAAAGCAGGGAATGGTGTGGCGAGTTCAGAGTTGAAAGCCATACCCTTGTTAGACAAGCGAGTGTTCTTGGTTTTGGTGACAAGTGTTGTCGGTGGCCAGCTTCATGCTTGCCACCTCCCCTCTGGGTGCTGTGCCAAGCAAACCCCTGATATCACATGGTCTCATTTACCCCTCACGAGGTGAGGACTGCTGGGGAACAGCCATACTGGGACTTGAACTCAGCTCTGGTCACAAAAACCTGGATATGCTTCTTAACATTCGGACCACACTGTCTTTTGTTTTCTTTTTAGCTGTCTCCACTTTTCAGTATGATCGTTTCTTTGAGAAGAAGATTGATGAAAAAAAAAACGACCACACCTACCGAGTTTTTAAAACTGTGAACCGGAGGGCACATATCTTCCCCATGGCGGATGACTATTCGGATTCCCTTATCACCAAAAAACAGGTGTCCGTCTGGTGCAGTAACGACTACCTAGGGATGAGTCGCCATCCACGGGTGTGTGCAGCAGTTGTGTAAGTGTCCCTGGTTTTCCAACCCCACTGGCATTATTTGGCAAGGCATTGGTCATTTATACAGGTTGGCTCTTCAGTGGGGGAATGTTCAGCTGAAAGTGTAGTACAGCAGAATGCTATTCTTTATTTTTTTTTTCAGAGTTGAAAGATAGTTTGTTATCATAGTAGTTTTAGTAGCCAGATCAAAATGCTATTCTTAGCCTCTGAAAATATTACAGGTTACTTTTTAGTTTCTCCCACTATTCTGAAGATGCAGTCAGTTGAAACTTCTGGCCCCAGATTTCACAGAGAGAGCTGCCGGGTCAGCATAAGTGTTAGTCTCCCTGGGTCCTGGAAAGAGGACCAGCTCATATGGTGTTTAGAGTCATGAGTTTTATTTATCTGTCTCTCTGTCCTTGTCTTTCTGTCTGTCTCTCACTCTTTCTCGTTCTCTTGGTGTCTTTCTGTCTCCGTTCTCTCCAACCCCACAGAGAAACTTTGAAACAACATGGTGCTGGGGCAGGTGGTACAAGAAATATTTCTGGAACTAGTAAATTCCATGTGGACCTGGAGCAGGAGCTGGCTGACCTCCATGGGAAAGATGCAGCGCTCTTGTTTTCCTCTTGTTTTGTAGCCAATGACTCAACTCTCTTCACCTTGGCTAAGATGATGCCAGGTAAGGAAGCCCATTGTGGGTGCCTTAGAGGTTTTCAGATGTTTTGGAAGTAACCACAAAGAGGGTTTCCCGAAGCCCTCAACTGAGCAAAACAGTCCTGTCTGGAAACAAGTTTTCTTTGACTTGGAGGCAATGAGTAACGTGTTTATCTCATTAGGGTGTGAGATTTACTCAGATTCTGGGAACCATGCTTCCATGATCCAAGGGATTCGAAATAGCCGAGTGCCAAAGTATATCTTCCGCCACAATGATGTCCACCACCTCAGGGAACTGTTGCAAAGATCTGATCCTTCAGTCCCTAAGATTGTTGCATTTGAAACCGTCCACTCAATGGATGGTAAGTCTATATACAAGCTAGTGTAAAACCTGAAATGAAAAACTGAGACCTGAACTACCTTTAAAAAGTACAGTGTTTTGGGGCTGAGGAGTAGCTCAGTGGTAGAGCATATGCTTAGCTTGCTTGGGGTTCTGGGTTGGTCCATAACACAATCCCCTGCCCCCCGCCATGCATGGTTTTTTTTTTCTTTTGCTCTCTGCTGTGATATGCAATTGATAGTCATTATGTGGATTTGTGTCGGTTTGGATTTTCCACTCTGGCTTTTATTGGGTTCTATGAGACCACAAGGTAACCTAGAAATTGGGAGAAGTTTGTTTTCTTCCCAGTATTGCAAATGATAGTAGAATGGGGGGCTAATTTGTTCTGACTCTAATCAAAATTTCTGAAGTGCCCAGCTCTTTAGAGCTGTCTCCGGTCTTCCCTCAGGAGCAGTGTGTCCACTGGAGGAGTTGTGTGACGTGGCCCATGAGTTTGGGGCGATCACCTTTGTGGATGAGGTCCATGCAGTGGGGCTGTATGGGGCTCAAGGTGGAGGGATTGGCGATCGAGATGGAGTCATGCCAAAGATGGACATCATTTCGGGGACTCTCGGTATGCATGCTTTGCATGTTTTCTCAACTGCATGAAAGTTACTTTATCCTAACAAGGCCATGGGCCGAATAGCCTGGCTGGAATCAGTGAGGAGCCAGTGGTAGTGTGGCAATCAGACCACTTTTTCTAAAGAAGAGAAAGAGTGTCATCTTTTTTGCCCCAGTGAGTGGTGGCCCAGCTTAGGAGAATCTTTCAGAGATTGAAGGACCCTTACAGCCAGACATGTTAGGAATATTGTTTATTGCCATCTGAGTTCATTCCAGACATCTCATAGCTCTAATCGCATGCCATAGCAAGAGCTTTTCCTCTCTAGGCCTCAGATTGTTCACCTAAATTCAAAAGAAGTTTCCATACTTTTCTGCTAGGGCAGTTGTTAACCACGGCACATATGGAAGTACATTCCTCCCCCATAGGAACATGCCAGCGCCCCCTGCCTCTCCTTGTGGCCCTCCTTACGCAGAAGCAGCACCTCACTGTGGTGGGGAGCCAGGCTCGAGCCCTGCTGCCTGGCCTTCATTCTGGCTGCATGACTCATGGGTTGTGTAACACTGTTTTGGTAGTTAGCCTCTCCACACCTCAGTTTCCTTATCAGTACAATGGAAATAATTGGATCTGTGTCAAGATGCTTGTAGGAGCTGGACATGGGGTACGCCTGTAATCCCAGCCCTCAGGAGGGCAGGAGGTTTGCAGAGAGTTCAAGGCCAGTCTGACCCTGTCTCAAAACAAATAGAGTGCTTGTGGAGGAGATTATATGTTGCAGGCAGTTCATTACTATAGACATTGCCTTGTCCTTTGAGAACCCTAAAGAGATGAAGATGTAGATTTTACACATTTGAGGGCTTTCAAAAACTTCAAAAGTTGATAACGGCAGTTGGAAACCCATACAGCAGTCAGCTAAAATGGCAAGTTGAGGCCTAAAACTGGTAAAGGGTGAGGTGCCAGATAGCATCCTTCAGCCCTGCCCAGGGGAGCAGAGCCCCACACAAGCCTAAGGGAACATGGAGCCCTCAGGGTTGGGCCCCATCAGGAAAGGCTCTTCTCTTTCAGGGTGCTCTCAGACACATGCTCTTTGAAGCTGTGGTCAGTGTGAGGTGGGAAAGGCTGAGGGATAAATTTTTCAGTGTAGGAGTCTAAACCCACATGACCCTCCTGTGGCTTGGCACAAGTTTCATTATGGAACATAATGTTAAGATCTCTGAGAACTCTTCTAAAGTCCTTAATCCTTAAACTTGAGATACAGATTTTACAATGGATTGGACTAGAATTGAAAAACAAGCCTGGCCCTAAACCACCCCAACAGGTTCTGTTTTTTTTTTTTTTTCTTTTTGTACTTATCTGGTAAGCTGTGATTGTCAGTTTGGCGTTGCTTAAGTAGGAAGTAATAGCAACACCCAGCTCACATCCTGCTCCCAGGAGCGCAAAGTGCAGGAGAGGGGGGAAAGTGAGTCTTGGCTGGGAGGAAGAGCAGGTAAGAGGACGTGGTGGGGAGAAGGGTACCCTCTTGGCCCTGAGTCCCAGGGCTGCTGCCCTGCTCTGGAGACCACATTCTGAAGTTGGCCCTGTGACTGGGCAAGACCCTCTCGTACCCTCAGCTGTTGCCCTTTTCACAATGGTAGACATCACGGACCTTCTGTCAGTCTTGGACAGAACAAGAAGATGAGAAAACAGATATGATCTGAGGTGCTGCGACACCTGGCTGTTGGTGCTTTAATGAAGCTGTCTGCTTCCAGGGAAGGCCTTTGGCTGTGTTGGAGGGTACATCGCCAGCACGAGTTCTCTGATCGACACCGTGCGTTCCTATGCTGCCGGCTTCATCTTCACCACCTCCCTGCCTCCCATGCTGCTGGCTGGAGCCCTGGAGTCCGTGCGGATCCTCAAGAGCGCCGAGGGCCGGGCACTTCGCCGCCAGCACCAGCGCAATGTCAAGCTCATGAGGCAGATGCTCATGGATGCTGGGCTGCCGGTGGTCCACTGCCCCAGCCACATCATCCCTGTGCGGGTAATGGCCTGTCCATGCTCGGACTCCTGGGAGCTGTGCCTCACACGCTGTGCAGATGTTCTGGTTCCACCTTCCTGAAGTTGGGCTTGGGCACGATGACTGCCAGGCCAGGCAAGGCCAGGGCCTGTAGCCAGCAGCCTCTGCATTTTGGCAGCCTTCACAGTGAGGATGAAGCCTTTGAACCCGGAAGGCTAGAGCAGAGGTTCCCTCTCCAGAGCACTGACCTTAACGGGGTAAATGCGCAGCTTGCATCTGGAAAGCTCCGAAGCCTGAGCGTGGCCAGCTTTGAAGTGTGGCTTTGTGCAGAGTGAAATTCAGAACAGGTGTTGTCTTTCCTATGCAGATGGAAGTGCTGTGGTGTCCAGGTGAACCAGTGTAGGATTATAGCCAGTCTAACCAGAATGGGTAGACACCTTGGTAACGAGGACCAGCTGGAGTGAAAGGAAGCCCTGCTGTCCTGGGAGGGGAATAGTATCTAATTTGCTTCTTTTGTTTGTTTTTGTAGTGCTAGAAATTGAACCCAAGGCCTCATTCATACTGGGCTAGTGCTCTACCACTGAGCTATATCCACAGTCCCTTTTTTTACTTTTATTTTGAGATAGAGCCTCCTTAAATTGCCCAGACTGGCCTCAGATTTGTAATCCTCCTGCCTCAGCCTCTTGAGTAGCTGGGATTACTGGTGTACCATCACATCTGGTTGAGATTTACTTGTACTGGAGCTTTGGTTCTCTGGTCCTCCCCTGGCTTGCACATGCTGTAGTCTGGCCTTGAACCTGAGTCTCCTGGGCGTTGTGATCTCTCTGCCAAGGAGTATCCCATCATGCCCTGACCGTCTTCTGCTGTCATCAAACTTAGGTTGCTGATGCTGCTAAAAATACACAAGTCTGTGACGAGCTAATGAGCAGACATAACATCTATGTCCAGGCCATCAATTACCCGACAGTGCCGCGGGGGGAGGAGCTGCTTCGGATTGCGCCCACCCCTCACCACACGCCTCAAATGATGAGCTACTTCCTGGGTGAGTGCCTGCAGGGCTGTGGGAGCACCCGGAAGCTATGTAAGGCTGATATGCAGTGTTTATCACCGAGGCTTTGCAGAGACAGGCAGAGTGGATTGTTGGTGAAGGTAATGAACGCCTCAGGTGCCCAAAGCCCTGGATTCACTTAGTTGCTGGACTAGGAGTGTGCAGAGCCCCCTGGAGGCCTGCCAGTCTGCCCTGGTCCTCAGGGCCCCCACTGAACAATGCACAGCAATGAACACAACAGGAGAGCAGGGCCCTCTGAAAACTCAAATCTGCCCCAGCTGACACTGACCAGCTCATGGTTCTCCACTTCCTCACTGTAGACCTTGAACTGACCCTGTCCTCCACTACCCAGAGAAGCTGCACAGCATTGTACATTGCTCTTGTGTCTTTACTGCCACCACCTACCTTTGTCCAGCCCAGAGGCAGGGACTGGGGGGGCTTAGCCTCTGACAGGGATGTTGCCCTCCTGAGCCCTCAGCTTCCTAATAGGCTTTGTGTTCTGTTAGAAGTGTTTTCTGGGCATGGTGGCTCATGCCTATAATCATAGCACTTAGGCGGCTGAGGCAGGAGGATCACCGAAAGTTCTAGGCCAGCCTGGGCTACCTGTTAAGTTTAAGGCTGGCTTGGGCTACATACCGAGACCCTATCTCAAAAAACCAAAAAAGAAAAACAGACTGACTCAGGTTTTCTGTTTTGTTTTTTGGTACTGGAGATCAAACCCAGGGGCCCACTCCTGGACCCCAGAATGCTTGGGTGTAAGTGAGTTTGGTGACACTGGAGCAGCTCTGCTTGTGAGATAAGGTCCAACTCCAGCTATTGTTTTCTGTTTATTTTTATAGCCTGAATGAGATGTAATTCACTATGTGAACTTCACATTGTGAAGCTATGTGTTGTGGTGCACACCTGTAATCGCAGCCCTCAGGAGGCTGAGGCAGGAGGTTGGCCTTGAGGCCAGCCTGCACTATAAAGTAAGACCCTGTTTCAACCCACCCCAAATATTTATACACACACACACACACACATACATATCCACATACTCACACAGAGTTGAGTATTTTTAGGTGAATTCACAGTATTCACAGTATGTACAATATCACCTCTATCTAATTCCAAAACATTTTCATCTCCTCAAGAAAAACTCTGTGTCCATCAGCAGTCAGTCTTCCCAGCGTTGTCCACTGCTTCCCTACTTCTTTTCTCTGTAGATTAGCCTGTCTGGGACATTTCACACGAGAGAAGCCATAGGGATATGTGGTCCTTCTTGCCTGCCTCTTGACAGCAGTGGTTTTTCTTTAATTTTTAAAACTATTTTGATTGTTATTATTTGTGTATTTGTGTGTATGTACTGGAGATGGAACCCAACACCTTCATACTGAGCTACCTCCCCAGCCCTTTTCTTTTCTTTTCTGTTCTGTTCTTTTGCTCTAGGAATTGAACTCTGGCCTTTGTGCTTGCCAGGCAGGCACTTATGCTGCTGAGCTATATTCCTAGCCCCACTGGCGCTTTTCAAAAACTTTGTTATGTTTTTGGTCCTAGCAGTCAAACTGAGGACCTCACACTTGCCAGGCAGGCACTATGTCGTTGAGCTAAATCCCCAGCCAGAACTTTTTTATTTTGAGACAGGTCTCACTATGTTGCCTAAGCTGGGCTCGTACTTGTGATCCTCCTGCCTCAGCTTCCCAGAGTGCTAGGATTGTAGGCGTAGGCCACCATGCCTGGCTCCCACAGCAGTGCTGTTAAAGTTCACCCACGTGTAGCATTCATCAGCACCTCACTGACTTATTACCAAGGACTTCCATCCTACAGACCTACCGCATCTTGTTTATCGATCCGCTGATGAGCGTCTGGTTTGTTCTCACTTTCTTCATCAGTTTTTGTGTAAACAGATGTTTATTTGTCTCAGGAAAACACTTGTGTAGTATCCTAAAGCTGCTTCTCTCTACAGAGAATCTGCTGACCACGTGGAAGCAGGTGGGGCTGGAGCTGAAGCCTCATTCTTCCGCAGAGTGCAACTTCTGCCGGAGGCCGCTGCACTTTGAAGTGATGAGCGAAAGGGAGAAAGCCTACTTCTCCGGCTTGAGTAAGCTGGTGTCAGCTCAGGCCTGAGGGGACCCCCCTACTCACCACCCACAAGCCACTGCATACCTGGATCGTCTCCACAGCTGTCTTTATATGTGAATTAAATTATATTAAATCTTAAACTTGTAGTACAGATAGAACCCTGGAAATAAATTCTTGTTGAAGCGATAGGTGTTTCTGTTGTTGGCTCCTGAATCAGAACGCACCCGAGCTGCGTCTGTGTCCCAGCGGTGTGCAGGCCATGATGGCCGCAGAACCTCTGCTCTGCTTGACCCTGGCTACCTATACCCAGGAGACCCAGCCGTACCGCCGGGGCAGCTTCTTCTCCCCACGGCAGCCCCAACCTCACGCTTCCAGCTGCGGGGCAGGCTCACTTCCAAGTCCTCCAGTCCTTCCACTTCCTCACCGCTCATGGTGTCCTCTTCAACAAAAGTGATTAGCTGAGTGTACCCCTGTGGTCCTAGCATCTGGGAAACTGGGGCAGGAAGATTATATTTTTGAGTCCAGCTGGGTAACTTATGATTGATTGATTTATTGATTTTGTCTTTTTTTTTTTTTCTGCACCCCTCCCTGATTTTGTCTTTTTTTTTTTTTTTTTTTTTTGTCTTTTTCCTTTTTATTGGTACCGGGGATCGAACTCACGACTGCCTGCTTACAAGGCAGGTGCTTATGCCGCTGAGCTAAATCTCCAGCCCCTGATTTTGTCTTTTGAGACAGGGTCTCACCATGCAATTCATGCTGGCCTTGGGCTCATTTTACAGCCCAGGCTGGTCTCGAACTTACAACAATCTCAGTGCTGGGATTACAGGAGTGTGCCACATGCCCGGCTGACTTTTGTGATTTAGCAAGACCATGTCTTAAAAAGGGCTGGGGATTCACTAAAGAAAATATATAGAAAAGGAAAAAAAAAAAAAAGGGCTGGGGATGTAGTTCAGGCAAAGGCCCTGGGTTCAATCCCTGGTACCGGGAGAAAAACAGAAGTTTGTGTACCCCACCCCTGACTCTGCACATGTATTTGAATCCTGTTGCTCCTTGCATATTCCCATGGCTGTCCCTGGTCCCATTCCCATTGGCCTGCAGCAGGCTTTGTCACTCATCTTGGCATGAAGCAGTCTGTCCTTCCAGCTGGAGCCTCTCATCTGCTGGTGCTGCCTCTGCTGTGCCTGCCCCTCAGAGCCTCTCCCAGCCACGGCCTGCACATCACTGACTGGGTCAGACAGGCACCTCCCAGGCCCATGCAGGAGTCAGCCCACCCCTCCCCTGCCTGCTCCTCACTCAGACTGACCTGGTCATCTCTATGGCACACCCAGGCTCCTCATGTAGAAGCCAGCTGATCTCTCCACACTGTTAGCACGTCCTGAACACACCTCGGGCCAGGCCACTTCTTACCTCCTCTGCTGCTGCCACCGTCTGCCCGAACCCCAGCAGCAGCCTGAGGTCTTGCCACGCCACCACAGCAAGGATTCCAGTCTTCAGCAGAAGTGGGATTAAATTCTGGATTCCCCAGAGCTGACCAAGCTGGGACCAGGCTCCTTCCAGCTTTTCAGCCTTGTAGCTCACCCCACCTTACTTACTTCCTCTGCTTCGTGTGCTGGGGCTCACATGCCCCGAGTACTCAGGTTTCCTTAGCTTCTGTGTCTTTGTGCTGACCAGCTTTTGCTTGTGTTTTCCTGCTGCTGGGTTATGCCATGCCACAGCTGCCCCTTCACCCAGGACAATGTCCCCAAGGAGACCCTCTTGCATGCCTCCCTGTGTGTTCTCTTGAGTTTGTCCCATTGCTAGACCGCCTGCTTGGCTGTCCTTCAAAACTCTGGTTACCACCAACTGTGACATTTTTCCTTCTGACCCTCTGCCCTGCTGTATGGCATCTCTGTGAAGACAAGCACCATGTTTTTCTTCTCTATCCTATCGCCTCCAAGGCCAGGACAGACCTGCTATGTGGTAGGTAGTAAGCAAATGCATGGTGACCCCAAAGTGGACCCCGGTGAGTTTTAAGTCTCCTGGAAAGATCAGGTAAACCAGAGGCGCACTGCCCAGGTGGAGGTGAGGAGACTTCGACTACCCTTCCCTCTGGCAGCCCTGGGAGAGTAGCCATGCTTCTCCTCCCAGGGCAGAGTTGTGCTGGGAGTGACCCTGGGCTTAGGTCCGGTTGCACTGGGGAGTCACCGGCTGCTCATATCAGATAACCATTCATGTGGACAGTTGCTGGGTCTGATGGAAGTCACTTTGCCTCAGAATCACAGAGATAGGGTTCCTTCCTGCTCAGGAAATGCCTCTGCCCTCCCAGCTCTGCTGCAGAGCCTTCCATTGTCCCTTAAGTTCCCAGGCCTGGAGTGCCCACACCCACTCACCTCAGATGCATTGTGCACCCTGGTTGGGGCACTGTTCCCACCACAGGGCTCCCTGTGGTCCCTCCCAGCACTTCTGCCCCCCTGCATCTGTGAGAGGGAGGAGCTGCAGGGGTAGACCTCTAAGTGAACTGCTTCAGATTGGGAAGCCTGGCTTTTACAGGCTGTCTGGTGTGAAACTGTGCCATCATGGAAGTTTTTCAAGAATATTTAGAAGCTTGGGACACAAAGGCGTAATGGGGGAGAGTGTGAGTTGCATGTTTTGTTTTTTGTTTGTTTTTTGAGACAGGGTCTCACTGTGAGGTTCAGGCTGGCCTTGAACTCACTCTGTAACCCAGCCTGGCATCAAACTCACAGCAATCCTCGAGTTACATGTTTAAGTCTTTGTTTATTTGCATTTTTGTTTTTTGAGACAGGGTCTCACTCTGGAGCCCAGGCTGGCCTAGAGCTTGCCATATCTCCTGCTTCAGGCTCCTGAGTGCTGGGATCACAACCATGCACGACCTCGCCCCACCTACATGTTTAAATTTTAAGGGACAGACTTTCTCCATGTTGATAATTTCTTCCATCTTCCTAAATCCTGCATACCACAGCTTGTCTAGCACTCATTTCTCCCAAAAAGGGGGAAACATCAGGCTTCAACAGGTCCTCCCAGGGAGAGCTGTTATCCCCTGCCTTCTGGACTTCTGAGTCCATCACACCTGTCTCTGGCTGGACACTGCTAGTGCTCTGGGCAAGCCCCAGGTTGGAGGGGTTCATTCTTTGGGTTGAGAGATAATCACTGAAGACATGTCAGCTGATGGGCCTGAGCATAAACCCTGATACCTAGCATGACCTGTAATCCCATCTCTCTGGAGGCTGAGACAGGAAGATCACTAAATTCAAACCCAGCCTGGGCTACATAACAAAACTGTGTAAATTGGGCATAGTGGCATGTCCTGTAATCCCAGCACTCTGGAGGATGAGGTAAGAGGATTGCTATGAGTTCAGGTTCAGCCTGGACTTTACAGTGAGCTCAAGGCCAGCCTTTACAGTACTATACTACATAGCAAGACCCTGTCTCAAAAAAAAAAAAAAAAAAAAAAAACTATCTCAAGAAGAATTTCAATACTTAATAATGGCAACTGAGGCCCTACCAGGTTTTTATAGACCTTTATGCATATTCCACTGACCCTTAAAATACCTGTGCAGTGGCCTTGGCCAATTGCCTTACAGATGAACAAATTGAGGCCCCCCAAGGGAAGATCACCTGCTCAAGACAACCTGAAGGGTGGGCAGAGGGAGAGACTGCCCATCAGACCCAAGTCAGCAGTGTTCATAGGTGGGAATAGTGGTGGCATGGAGCGAGGGGATGGGGTGGGGTGTGTGTCTGTGTGAGCCACCAGCAGCTTTGGGCCCCCATCCAGCTCCACTCTATCCATCTCAGCAGCCTCCAACGGGCCAGAAATAGTGCAGTACCGTCGCTTCCAGCCCACAGATAGCACGGAGCCTGGGATAAGAACTCTTTCAGTGGAGCCAAACAAAGCCCTCCACGGCCTCTTGGCTTCATCTGTGAACTGCTCCTGAGTCGCCAGCTCTCTGGGCAGGTACATGAGGTCTGACCTGGAAACTGCTGCAGAGAAGGCTTGCTCTCCAGGGAGATGGGCAGGTTTTGCTTCTTTTTTTTTTTTTTTTTTGTCTTTTTCCTTTTTATCGGTACCAGGGATTGAACTCACGACTGCCTGCTTGCAAGGCAGGCACTTACGCCGCTGAGCTAAATCTCCAGCCCCATTGTTTTTTTTTTTTTTGTTGTTTTGTTTTGGTTTTTTTGTCTTTTTCCTTTCAGGTTTTGCTTCTTTATAAGCAAGACATGGTGCCCAGCACAGGGCCCTGCTTCCTGCTTCCTGCTTCCTGTTCTTGGTGTTTCAGGAATAATCTCAAAATCATTTAACAGGGACTTACCCAGGATTTACCCTCAGAGAAGAGATTGCTTTTCTCTTCCCTTTTTTGGAGATAAACTGGCCTTGAACTCACAGCAATCCTCTTGCCTCAGCCTCCCACACGCTGGCTAGGATTATAGGTGTGCACTGAAAAGACTGCTCTTGTTTGCTTTTTTCTTTTCCCCAGCAGGCCCAGGAAGCCGGCTATGTCAGAATGGATGGATTCTGTCTTTTATTTAGGCAGACAGCAGGAGACAGCATAGCAGGAACTCCTGTGAGGGCAGAAAGAGGAAGGTGGCCCATACATGCCTCACAGCTCCGCCCTGGATGTGAACGGGAGTGGGGGTGGGTGGGAGAAGCAACCCACACACTAGAGCTGCCGGGAACTCTCTGCAAAAACAGCAGTGTGGGACCAGCCCCCATCCTCCCGGCAGACTGGCCAACCAGCCATACTAGTTCTGTTCTCCTGCCATTCCAGTCCAGCTCTTCCAGACTGCTGAAAGGGCAGGTTTGGCGTGGTGATGGTATAGGCAGCCAGTCTAAGACAAAGCTCTTCAGGGGCTCTGGGCCTGGAAAAATCCACAACTCATGCACTTGTTGAATGCAGATTCTAAACAAGCGGTCTCCAAACACTGATCCCCTCTCTGTGCCCTGAAACCTACAATGCATATCAAAAACAGCCAGACACAATGGCACACACTTGTAATTCCAGCATTTTGAGAAGCTGAGGCAGGAGGATTGCAAGTTTGAGTCCACCCTGGGTGATTATAGCTAGAATCTATCTCAAAAAAAAAAAAAAATTTTTTTTTTTTTTTAAATAAGATCTCATCAGTTCGGGCTGGCCTTGAACTCACTATGTAGAACTGGCTGACCTTGAACTCACAATGTTTCACCTGCTTCAGCCTTGTCTCAAAATTTTATACAAAGGGCCATGGTTGTAGCTCACGTTGAAGGCCCTGGGTTTAATCCCCAGAATAGCAAAAAGAAACGGACATACTTCAGCTTGGTCTATTTCTAGGCTCAGTGCAATGAAATCCGAGAGGAAGAGCAAGGAAGGGGCCCCACCATTGTACAGCCACATCCCCCGGTAGGGAGAAGCAGAAAAGAATGCATTATGAACTGGTCTTGGAGTCTCCTGAGGTCTACTGCAGGGACATCCCCACAAAAACCTCTCAAGCCTAAGCCAGCCTTCCCCACACAGCATAGGTACGGCCACCAGGAGGCGCAATCGCCCCGCACATGCTGCCATAAATCCATTTTTTTCTCCTAGGGAATAGATACTGCCCTGGGCTGGCATATGCTTAAGACTCTGCTGGCGCCAGGGATTTAGCTCAGTGGCATAAGCGTCTAACTGGCAGGTACAAGGTTATGAGTTCAATCCCCAGTCCCCCCCCCCAAAAAAAAAAAGACTGCTGGCAAGAGGGCAGGAAAGAACAGGTCCACAGGTTCTGTGCACTTGAGGGGAGGGAAGCAGATACCTGAGATTAACCCTTGAGAGAGGGGTGCTGACCAGGCAGAGGATAGAGGAAGGGATGTGAGAGGTAGATTTGCCCCCCTTCTCTAGGAAGGTCCAAGGGCAACTTCACTCTCCCTTAAAAATGCCCGCAACTAAACCTGCCCTGAAGCTGACTTTGTCCTGTAGGCCCTGTTTTTCCCCCCAATAGCCTCTTGTCTGCTCTTCATTTAACAGAAGCCTGGAGAGTTCTCCCCTCTGCTCCCACCCATACCTCCAGTGAGCTGGGGACTAGCAGGTTGGTAGCATTTATTGAGCCCATGCTGTATGCTGGCTGTGCAGTGGGTAGGGAGGCAGTGGAGCTGGCCAGGTGGGGCACACACCTGGGGTAGGCAGGGGCAAGATGGAGACAGTCAGCTGGCTACTCGGCTGCAGGTCCCCTGCAGAAGTTCCGGTTATAGAAGTGACGGTTGTCTCTGGTCAGGGTTGTGCCCAACTGGGCCCAGAAACTGCCCTGACCTCTGGGCTGTTGGGGCCAGAACAGGACGCTCCGGTGGCAGAGACGCTGGCGCAGCCGCACATAGCGGGAGCGGTGGGCATCGGGGCTGAGGATCACCAGCACCACAATGTCCTTGCGGTCCTCCAGCAGACGCTGCTGGGCCAGCAGGAAGCTGGTGCGCAGGAGGCCGCTGACCCGGTCAGTGTGGGCCAGCACAAAGAGTGTCTTGCGGCTACCATAGACAGAGGCCCACAGGTTCTCGAAGAGTGTCTTGCCAGGCACCCAGTCCCGCTCCTCCAGGCACAGGCGCAGTGCCCGGCGCCCCCGGCGCTCCTCCAGCTGCACCCGCAGCTCGTGGTACACCCAGTCGGCCACTGCAGCCTGCGCCTTGTCAAAGACCACAAAGGCGTCATAGGGCAGGGGTTGGGCACCACGGGGGCCCCACCGGGGAAGCCAAGTCAGGCCCAGGTGGAAGCAGTACCAGAGGTCCCAGCCACAGAGGTGCTGTAGCACTGGTACCACCAGGCTCAGGGCCACCACCAGGAGCGAGAGGCCAAAGCAGTCCCAGGAGAGGGCCTCGTCCAGACAGAGGCGCAGATCCTGTGTGAAGATACTACGGCCCAGGAGCTGCTTGGGGCTGCCACACTTCACCTGGTTGGGTAGACCGGGCACAGCATGCTGCACCTCCAGCAGGAAGTCCACGAAAGCCGCCCCACAGGTGCAGTGGAGGGGGTTGGCTCTCACGTCCAGGACTTTCAGATTGCCCGCCACAGTCCCAAACCAGGAGGACTCAATGGTCCTGAGAATGTTGTCACTGAGGTTGAGCTCCCGTAGGTCAGTAGCCAGTGCAAAGAACCCTTGGGCCACGAAGGTGATGCTGTTGCCGCTGACATCCAGCCTCTGCAGCTGCGTCCCATTGGGCAAGGTGCCATTGGTCAGGGCCTTCAGCTGGTTTCCTGCCAAGTCCAGGTTCAGCAGGTTGGGTAGGAGGCTCAGGCTGCTCCAGTTGAAGAAGGCCAGGTAATTGTCACGGAGACTCAGATGTGTCAGTGGTTTAGGGAGGCTGTCCAGGTTTTGGGGTAGAAGGATATGTAGGCGATTCTGGGACAGGTCCAGCTTGTGTAGGTTTCTGAGGCCTTGGAAGAAGTGGAGGTAGAGGTCTCCCTCCGCCCACATGCTGCTTACAGTGTTGCCACTGAAGTCCAGGGTCTGCAGGGAGCTGCTGCAGAGCCGCGGGTTCACACGGCTGTTGATACCATTGTGAGCTAGGCTGAGGTGCCGCAGTTTGTGCAGCCGGGACACAAAGCTGAGGTTGTGGCCTATGCCCTGCATGCCGAAGGGCTGGCTGTTGTAACTGAGGTCCAGGGTTGTTAACTCAGGCAGCTCTGTGAATGAGTGCCCGTGATACAGGTCCAGTTTGTTATGGGACAGGTCCAGCACCTGCAGACTGGTCAGCGGCTGAAACTGTGAGCCATTGACGGCCTGTGCAATGCAGTTGTGGCTCAGGATGAGACACCGGAGGTGGGAGAGGCTGGTGAACATCTCTGACCGCAGTGTCACCAGGTTGTTCCCAGACAGATCCAAGGTGAATGGGATGTTCTTGCAGCTGAACATGAAGTCTTCAAACCTGGGGTTGCCCAGCGGGACTGGAGCAAGGTCTTCAGGCCCCAGCCAGACCCGGTTCTGGTCATCTGCTTCCCCAAGGGCCTTCACCAGGGTTGGAGTCCCGCTGATGCGGTTGTCTGACAAGTCTACGAAACTAAGCCTAGGGAAAGCCCCAAAGATGCTGAGGTTGGCCTGGTTGATGAAATTCATCTGCAGATGCAGAGTCTGGAGCAGGGGCAGGTGGAACAACGACCTCAGGGTGTACTCACTGAGGGACCGGAAGAAGATGCCATTCATGTTTAGCTCCTGCAGGGAGATCAGGTTCCTAAAGGAGGGTGCCAGATGCAGGTGGGCAAAGGACACTCCTTTTCGGTAATTGAAGGACAGATTGAGCTTACGTAGCCGGGTCAGGCCCTGGAAGGCATGAGTTTTGGTGATGCAGTCATAGAGGAAGTTCTCACTCAGGTCCAGGACTGTGAGGTTCTCTAGACCTTGGAACCATCTGGGTTCCAGAGCTTTGAGAGAACTGTCCTTCAGCACCAGGCCTTCAAGGTGGCTGAGGTGGCTGAAGGTGTCAGGGTGCAGCTGGAGGCTTTTGGTGAGGCACTCCACACAGGGGTTGCGGGCATGGTCACAGCGACGACAGTTCCCACCCACATCGAGCACTCGCAGGGCAGTCAGGTTGGCCAGGTCCCCCGATTCCAGTTTAATAATGTGGTTGTAGGAGAGGAGCAGGTACTCAAGACTGGGCGGCAGGCCTCGGGGGACTGCCGTAAGATTGTTATACTTGAGTGACAGGTGGGTGAGGTTGCTCAGCCCCAGGAGGGCACCAGGGGCCACCTCCACTGCCTGAGTGCATGGGTTCTTGTAGTAGCAGTTGCCATCCATGAAGAGGACACGCAGGGCACGCAGGCCTGCGAGGCTAGTGGAATCCAGCACTAGGATGTTCGTGTGGCTCAGGGTCAGGTTCACGAGGGAGCTGGGCAGGGCAGGCACAGTGGTGATGCCATTGTAGCTCAGGTTCAGGTCCTCCAGGGTGGGCATGGCCAGGAAGGTCTTGGGTTCGATGGTCATGTGGCAGGGGAAGTGCATGGGGCTGAGGCCGGTGGGAGGGCAGTTCCACTTGAGGTTGAGATGCCGCAGGTTGGGCAGGTGGATGAAGTCAGAGTTGTGGAGGTGGTGGATGCGGTTGGAGAGCAGGGAAAGGCTGGTGATGTTGCTGTGGGGCGCTGCTGCAGAGAAGCGGGGTACGGACTTCAGGAACAGCCAGTTGCAGTTCACCACACCATGGGGCTTGAGCTCGCAGGGCAGGAAATCAGGCAGCGTGCCTAGGGCCAGGGCCTCAGCCAGCACCACAGCCTGCACCAGGACGGACAGGGGGTGTAGGCCCCTGCAGCAGGAGCCCTGTGGGAGCAACGCTGTGTGAGTGTCCAGCCTTGGCTCCACCCCTACAAGTTCCCCTTTGGGGGTATACACCAGCCCTCCACACCTCCCTCCACAAGCCCACCCTACTGCTGCGCTTCTAGCTGCCAAACCCCCTCTCCATCCTCTCAGGGCCATGAGGAACCTCAATTTCGTCTCCTACCCCAGGACTGAGCCTGCAATCAGAGCTGATTTCACACAGAACCAAAGCCATTCTAACCCGCTTTCCCTTCCTCTCCTTCGGGGCCATTAACCCTTCTCCTTCCAAACAAAGCAATGACTGGCTCCTTTCCCTCCAGTCACCCTGAAATCCCCCTGCCTTTAACTGAGACCCCAACAGGGATGAGTCTCCTGCTGTGGTCCAGGCTGACTTCCACCTAGGCCCCTGGCTAGGGTGGACATAGCCCATTTCCTTCCTTCTTTGCCTTTCTCACTCTCCCAGCTTTCTTGGGTCAAAACCGACAAAGCCCAGCCCACAGCCTCATGTCATCACCAAGGTCAGGGGTCTCTCAGCCCTCGCAGCCACCAGCAGCTCTGACCTGTCTCCTCTGATGTCTTCAGGTTTCAGTGGGTGTCCCCAGGGCCATGGGGTGACAGTTTCTTTCCACTGCCTGCAGTTGCTAGGCCCACCCCCTCCTCAGCCCTTCCTGAGCTGTCCCTTTTCCAGGGGCCTGAGGGCTGCTGTCCTACCATGTCAGGATGTGGGGGCTTCTCCCGAGTGTCTCGCTAGTAGACTGGGCAATGGCTGCAGGGGAGGATGCTGCAGGCAAGTCCGTCCTCTCCGAGAGGAGAGGAAGTGAGAGTTCCCTGCTAGCCCAGCTGCCTTCTCCTCACCCACCCGGGGAGGGCAGGTGGTGTGCAGTGAGTCAGATGACAGACAGCCCCATCACCCCTTCCTCTTTCCACTCTCCCCAAGATAGCAAGGTCCCCAGTGGGCCTCATATCTATTCTCTAGGAGCGTTGAGCACAGGCCACAGCTGTCTGTGAGCATCCGGGCATGCTCCACTGTTCACACTGTGCAGACCTGGTCCGGTGGCACCAACACCATGCCAGCCCCTCCCTATCCCAAGAGGGCTGCCTCACCCTTAGGCCCCAACTGCTCTTGGGATGGTGACTCTCCCACTCTTCCTTTCCTGCCCCCTCTCAAACCTCCATTGCAGAGCTGTGTGTGGCCTCAAGGTCAGCAGGTGGCTGGCAGGCAGCATGACTCAACCTTAGGAGTGGGGCCTCTTCCCTTGTTCCCAGTTCCTGACACCACTAGGAACCTAGAGCCGTGGTCCTGCCAGGGCTCCCGAGGCTGCTCCTTCCCACACAGCTTTTCCCGAGCTCCTGGTCCCAAGTCTCAGGGTGCCCCAGAGCCCAGCCTCAGGTCTTGTGGCTGCCCTGGAGTCTGTCCCCTGCCTGCCCCTTCTACTCCACCACCTGGCTCAGCAGCCTGGCTGCCCTGCTCCCCTCCAGCTACAGCTTCTTCACATCTAGCCTTGGAGGGACTGTTCAGGCTCGTCCCTCCTCTGCCTAAATCCCTCCCTGGGTCATAGTGGAAGTCAACATAGTGGCCAAATTTCTACACAATTTGGGCTGCAGTCATGCTGGCCCGCCTGTTGCAGGACCACACTGGGGCTCCTCCTGCCTCAGGTTTTTGAGCCTGATCGCCCCTCTGCCTGGATTCCCCTTCCGTGTCTGCGCATCACCCTCTCCACCAGGGCTTCCCTGACCCTTCCAGAAAGTCCACCCAGACCTGACTCTCCCAAGCCCCTTTGCCCTTGTATCTTGCTTTATATGTCCTTCAATCAGTTACACCGTACTGCTGACTCTTTCCAGTCACTGCACGTTGTCTTATTCTTCTGCTGGATGTCAATTTCTTGGGAGCCACATGTCTTGTCTGTGTTCCTGGAATGCAGTACAGCGCCCACGACAGAGGCGCTGATTATTTGCTGAAGCCATGGGTCTCTGGCACGCAGCTCTAGGCAGGCACCAAGAGGGTATCCAAGTGGAAGTTGAACGAGTGAATGAACAAATGGGGCTCCCACAGGCAGCAGGCGGAGCTACATTGGCCTCCCTGCTGCACCCTGGCACACTTCTGGTTGGGTGTCAAAGCAGGCAGTTCCCAGGTGCCAGTTGTCCAGCTGGCTTGGCAGCTGCCCGCTGAGAGCTGGCGTCTGAACTGGGGAAGGTTGGGCTTCCTCTAGGTCCAGGCCAGGGTCCCAGCTCTCCCGACAAGCCCAGGGACCGCAGTAGGGCCTGAGGGCAGCCCCAGGGATGGCACATTGCCTGAGCTAGGAGAAAGGCCAGTGCCTCACTCAGCAGCTGGGTGGGAGTCACCAATCACATGGGGACCATCTGGGACGCGCCTCCACTCACTTCTCAGAGGTGTAGACAGAAGCCCTGGCACCTGCCAAACCCCAAACCTGGCACAGACTTCTCCACAATCTCTCAGCACCTCCAGTGCCATCCTGCCTCCCTCAAGGGCAGGAAAGCAGGTCTGGAAAAGGGCTGAGGCACTGACAGAGGTGTGCAAAACACACAGAGGTGTACGTGAGCACCAGACACATGCACGACACATGCTCATGGGCACACATGGACTGGAGGCACCAAGACAGATGTCCTCTGCCCCACAGGGTCTGGAAACCCAGCCAAGACCCTCATCCAGGGTAGTGGGCTGAACAATGCCCCCTTAGAGACCCGTGTACTAGTCCTCCAAACTTGTCTTTTTTTTCTCCTTCTCTTCTCTTCTTTGTGGTATTTGGGATTAAACCAGCTACGTTCCCAGCCTAAATTGCTCAGGTTTGGCTTAATCTTGCAATCCTCCTGTCCCAGCCTCCAGAGTGTTGAGATTATAGATTATGTGTTTCCTTACATGGTAAAAAGAAATTTGTGGCTAATATCTAAAGTAAGGCTTTCAATATAAGGTTATGTTGGATCACTGGCAAGGGAGTGGTGGGCACAGAGAGAGAGAGAGATGTGAGGCTGGGGATTTAGCTCAGCGGCATAAGTGCCTGCCTTGCAAGCAGGCAGTCGTGAGTTCGATCCCTGGTACCGGTAAAAAGGAAAAAGACAAAAAAAAAAAAAAAAAAAGAGAGAGAGAGAGAGATGTGACTTCAGAAGAAGGGATGGGAGCCATGACCCTGGCAGCAGAGAATTAGACAAAATGTTTCTAACTTGGAAGATGGAGGAAGAGGCTACAAGCCAAGGAATACAAGCAACCTCTAGAAGTGGAAAAACCAAGAAAAGGGATTTTCATGAGGACTCTAGGAGCCAGCTCTGCCAACAGATAGACTGTTTCCTATTTCTGGCTTCCAGAACTAAACTGTGGTAAATTTAAGTGGCTTTTCTTGTTTGAGACAGGACTTCATATTGCCTAAGCTGGTCTTGAATGAACTTGTATTTTCAGAGGAATGACTTATTTTTGGTACCAAGGATCAAACTCATGACCTCACACTTGCCAGGCAGGCACTTATGCTACTGAGCTAAATCCCCAGGCCCATGAACTTGTTTTGTAAAGTCGCTGTTTATGGTCATCTGTAATAGCAGCCACAGGGAACAAGACACTCAAACCCCAAGTAATGCTAAAGGTGTGCGGGCCTCTTACCCTCACACATGGAAACCATTTCTCCCACACTCTGTGGCTAAACACACAGGCCAAGAGTCTGCTTCTGAGCCAGAGAGCACCCAATCCCCAGGCCAGAGGCGGTCCCCTGGGGCCAGACTCAAGGACTGATTTAAAAATATTTTATTCTTTAGAAAATACAGCATTCAACCATCCTGTCCTGCAGCGACCCCTGCCACAGCCCAGTACACCCCACCCACTGTGGCAGGGGTTTCTGGGCTGTTCTGGGACCCCAGTCTCAGGTCCCCAGAAAGCTAGATTTATGCCAAGCTCTGGATCCAGGCACCTTGACCCAGCCAGGGAGGGCCCTGGGCACACATGAGAAGCAGGGACAGCAACAGGGAAGGGTCACAAAATGATGGCCCAGGGGCCCCTGGAAGCTGCAAGTGTTCAGCTATCAGCCCTCCCGCCCTGCAGTCAGCACCTCCCTGGAGCCCAGGCTGGGAAGGAGGGAGGTACAGGGAGCCGAGGCAGGCAGCCACAGTCCACACGCCAGCCTGCCTTTGTCTGTCGCCTAGCTGTCATCTCCATTCTCACCAGGGCCCCGGATGAGGCGCTTGTGGCCTCGCTTCCCCCCAGGGCCCTTGGGCTTGGCGAAGGCCTGCTTGAAGGCATGTTGCTTGGGGTGGACCTCATCATAGAGGAACTCAGCCGTCAGCTCTGCCCCATCGCCAATCTCAATCTGCGCAGGGTGAAGCGGTGGTCACCTCAGTGGTGAAGGGCCCCATCATACCCTATCCTTGGTAACTTCTATCTCTGGGCCACCTCTTTGATCTCTCACCCAGATTCTCTAGGGGCGTTCAGAACCCCACCTGAAATGCTACCCTCAGCAACACAGAGCCTGGGGCCTGCTGCTCTCATCTTGAGTCACCCCTTCCCTGCCCCCTAGACCCAGGGAAAGGAGACAGGGCAGCAAAGCTTGGGCTTGTCTGTGCTACCTGTTGGCTGGGAAGCCTTGGGTCCAACAGGGCATCAGAGAATCAAGGAGTCTTGCTCTGCCATCACACAGGACTCCAATGCCCCATGGGGAGGCTGGGGTGCTGGGCTCTGGGGATGGGTACCCACCTTCTTGGAGATCTCCAGCTGGAAGTCCTGCTCTACAGAGTCAAGAAGGCGGCTCTTGCAGCTGGAATACAGCATACGCTCCTTGATGCTACACTTGTAGCCTGGCATGGAGTAGATGAACACTGTGGGGAGTGGAGTGGGGGTGCGGTGAGTTGTGCAGAGGGGAACCAGGAGACCCATCTAACATCAGACTTGGGCTGCTCCCGGCCAGCAGAGAACAAGGCCCTGCAGTGGCCACTCACCCACAGACTCAAGGGAGTCACCCTCATGGGTGTGCTTGTAGAGGAAGAAGTGGTAGCGGGCGGCATCTCGGGGAACTCGGGAGGGCAGCTGGGCCACTTCTGTGGGCTCTGTATGTACCAGCTCGATGGTCTCCCGCTCCAGGTCCAGCTTCTGTGGAGGGGCAGGGGCAGACATGAGGGCACCCTTCTTCCTGACAGCAACCCCCAATGTAGGACTGGCTGGCAGGCAGAAGTCTCCTCCCTGCCTCTGCTCTGTAGGATCCACATCCCTCTCATGAAGTGCCTGGGCCTGCCTTGTGCTGCCCCTTTGCAGGCTCTGCTGGAGGAGAGACGCCTACCAAGGGCAGTGGATGGGGTGGTGTGAAGGGTCCTGATCCCAAGGAGGCACTGCCACTGGGCCAGCTCCTCCTTGGCACTGAAGCCTCTTGGGGGAGGTGCCTCAGAAGGGAAGAGCCATTCTGCTTGGAATGGGCCTCGTGGACCACCAGTGCAGAAGGACCCTGCCTGGAAGAGAGGGGATGTGGCCAAGGCAGGGGCTGCACAGGGAGGCTGGGACAGGAAGGGGCTCAGAGCTAAGGGTCCAGTGTGAACCCAAGGGGTGAGGAACAGGACAGTATGCACAAGAGTGCCTATGTGGGGAGGGCTGGGGACAAGACAGCAGGCACATTTACACACCCAACACAGGCACAGAGGAATCAGGAGGACAGCGTGCTCTCCAAGTCCACAGATTAGCTGAGCAGCTGGGCTGGGGAAGCAGGGTTCTATGCCCACGGGCATATGGAGAGCAGGAGAAGTGGTAGAGCAATGTGTCAATGAGGGTGCCAGAGAAGGACTGAGCACCTACCAGCTGGATGTAGTTGATGGTCTTCTGCTTGAGCTGCTGAAGTGCCCGCTGGGCCTCAGGCTGCAGGGGGAAAGTGAGGCCTTGCAGCGTTTGGTGCTTGCTTTCCACGCTGATTTCCGTTTTCACCTGGGGGCGGGTCAACGGTGAGGGAGGCTGCACCTGCCTGGCCAGGGCACAGCCACCAAGGAGCATGGGTTCATGGCACACCCACCTCATTGATACGGATCTGCTGGAGCTCTCTCTCAGCTGAAGTCAGAGGGGCAGGGGCAGCACAAGATGACAGGTGTTTCTGGTACCCAGCAAAGGAGAGGTCGTCCTGGGGGGCAGAACCCAAGGCATATATGGGCACCTTGGCTTGCAGCCCTAGTTCCTAGCCCTCCCATTCCACTGAGCCTGGCACTGGTGGTCTGTGGCCTGCACAAGGCCCCGCCTTCTGTGGTTCTAGTTTCCTGGCCCCATGTTGCATAAGGTCTGGACGGTCACCTTTACCTACCTTTACTGTGCCAAAGAGCTCATCCTTGATGTGGCCGCCCCCAAACTCCTTCTTCACTGTGGCCCGTGTGGCTGCATAGAGCATCTTCAGCCGCACCTGACGGGGTGGAGTGAAGGGTGCCAAACCGTGAGGCCCCCCCCACCAACTGGGGCTGCCTCTGCAGAAGCATGAAGGCGCCCCAAAGGCCCAGTAACCACATTGTGCTTACGCAGCCAGCAGAGGGCGCAGCACGAGTCGACACTGCAGTAGCGCGGCACCGCCAGCAGGAGAGCCCTCGCACACTTCACATCACATCCCTGCCTTCTAAGAGAACCCAAGCTCCCCCACCAGTCAGACTCTCTTCCTAGGCAGGCTCTTGTTCCCTACACATCTCAGCTCCCCTCCCCACACCTCCATGGCCCTGTGCCTGAGGCTGGCAGGGGTCCCTAGGACTCACAGGGGAATTATCAGGTGACCAGGCGAGGAAGAGCCACTCGAAGCCCTGAGCGTTCTGCGAGTCGAGGCGGAAGAGCACGTAGCAGGGCTGCTGGGGATCCAGCAGCGGCAGCACAGCCCTGTCGTAGTCCTGGTCCCAGCGGCCCATGGGTGCCTGTGAGGCACCCAGCACGAGCTGCTCTGGGGGCAGAGGCCGGGTGAGCCGGAGGAGCTGTTTCCTTCCTCCACCTCTGTCTGTGGCTCCAGGGCCAGCTCAGACCTGCTGGCTGCCCACCCCACTGTCCCTGGGTCCCCCCAACCCCTTACAAGCGAATCAGGGCAAGGCAGCTTCGCTGTGCGTCCTGTCTTCCATCCCAGCCTGTGAAGACACGCAGGACCTGGTGTGACCACACAGCTAGGTGCCACTCTGACCCCATGGACAGATGCAGCTGCTCAGAGCAGTCCTATGTGGCGTCCTCTCCCCTGTCCTTCAGCTCAGGCTTAGTAGGATCCAGAGGCCCCTCAAGGCCTGAGCCACGAGAAAGCATGAGAAAGCACATCCAGGAAAGTAGTGTCCTGCTACCACACCACCTCCACATTCTGTTCTCCCAAAGTCACAAACCAACGGCGGCCAACTTAAACACCTGGGCCCAGTCTTTCACCCCCCAGCTTGTGCCAAGTGGCTCGAGGGGGATCAGGCGAATCTGGGCTGGGACCCCGGCTGGGCAAAGGCCTAGGCTGGAGGGAGCACTGGGCAAAGGGACAATCAGCCTGGCCAGGGGGCCCAACACCTCACCAGCTGGGTCAGGAGTCCAGCTGCCTGGAGTCCCAGGCTTCTGCAGGCATGGCTCCTCACTGCCATCCTGGAATTCACAGGGAATCAGGGCTACACACCAGCAGTCACAAGGTGGGTGGGCCCCCAAAGCATTGTCAGTGGTGTTTCATTTGTTGTTTTTATATATATATATATATATATATAATATATATATATATATATATATATTTTTTTTTTTTTTTTTTTTTAACTTTTTAACGGTACCGGGGATAGAACTCACGACTGCCTGCTTGCAAGGCAAGTGCTTATGCCGCTGAGCTAAATCCCCAGCCCCTGTTGTTTATATTTTTAAACCAGGGATTTTATATAAGAAGTAAAATTCAGCCAGGTGTAGTGGCACACACCTGCAATCCTGACAACCAGGAAGCTTTAGGAGGATCATTCATTTGAGGCCAGTCTGGAATACACTGCAAGACTCTGACTCAGGGTCTGGGATTTAGCTCAGCAAGCATAAGTGCCTGCCTGGCAAGCACAAGGTTGTGAGTTCAATGCCCAGCATCAAAAAAAAAAAAAAAAAAAAAAAGACTGTCTCAGCAAACCAGGTTGCGTGCAGTGGCCCATGCCTATAATCCTACCACTTGGGAGGCTGAGGCAGGAGGATTGCTTCAAATTTGAGGCCAGTCTAGGCTACCTACACACTGAGTTCAAGGTCAGCCTGAAAAGAGACTGTCTCAGAACAAAAACACAAACCAAACCAAATTAAACAAAAACAAAAAACAAAAGTGGAATTCTCGGGGCTGGGGATTTAGCTCAGCAGCATAAGCACCTGCCTTGTAAAGCAGGCAGTCGTGAGTTCGATCCCCGGTACCGATAAAAAGGAAAAAAGACAAAAAAAAAAAAAAAAAAAAAAAAAAAAAGTGGAATTCTCGGCTTCTCTGGAAACTTTAGGAGCTTTTGTCACACGTTGAACACTCCCAGGTACCCCAACAATTACAATGCACAACTGCTAAGAGTCCCCCTCAGGTTCCTCCTGCTCTACAGTCTTACATCTTGCCAGGCTTGCTGGCACACACCTGTAATCCCAGCACCCAGAAAGCTGAGGAAAATTAGGGTCACATAGTGAGTTCAAGGCCGGCCTGAGCTACATAAGGATGCCTTGTCTCAAACAAATAAACAAACAAGCAAACAAACAAAACGCATACACCTTGTGTGGGGGATGGGGAAGGACTGAGGACTGGGGCAGAGGCTGCACTCATGACCTACGTCAGGGACCCCTACCGAGCTAGGAAGGCATCTGAATCTAGACAAAGCCCAACACAGCCATGGTTTTAAAGCTTGAGGTAAGCTTTAAATCTAGGCAGCCCCTGCTAAGGTGAGCTGGGCACCAAGCCTGTGAGGGGCGGCCCCTAAAGGACCCACCATAGCATGGCTACTGAGAAGAGCTGGATTCCTGGGGGGGTCAACCAAGCCTAGGCCCTGAGTCCACAGCCTTCACTGTCAGGGGCAGTCCCTTGGCCACATAGGAAATGGGGAGGAGCCCTTTCCTCCCAAGCTCTTCACCCAGAACTCAGCCTCCCTGAACTTTCCCCACTTCAGACCTCAGCTGAAGCCCCTGGACCCCGGCACCACCCTATACAATCCCAGACCCCAGGGTTCAGGCCTAGGCTCCACCAAGTGGGAACCCCCATGCTGCTCACAGAATTACCTGGAGATGAGTTCCTTTTCCCTATCACAGGATCTCCTAAGGGAAGGGTCTCCCCATGGCTAGGCTAGGCCAGGCTGCCAACCATAAATGGAGGGGAAGTGGGTGACACTAGCCTGTGTGGCAATGCCTGGACTCCCTTATCCTCTTACCCTGTCCCCCAGCTTAGTGCCCTGACTGGGCCCATCATGGTTCACCTCAGAGCCGGTGGAGAGGCGGGCAGGGCAGGCCCCAGGATAGGGCTCTGTGCGGAGAGGCGGCAACTGCCAGCTCTCCCCGAGGGTCCTCCATTGAGTGGCCTCACGACCACTCCCATTTGAAGAAACCAAGGTCCTGAGCCCAAACTTAACACCTCTCCCCGTTCCAGAAGCAGCCGGGCCCAGCCTCAACCTGTGCCCCAGTGGCGGGGCACTCACCGTCCTCGATGACGACTTTGATGAGCCGCACAGAGCCAGCCCGCGCCTTGGCAAAGAATTCCTTCAGCTCCTCTGTGGCTATAAGAACAAGAAACATGGTAAGCAGTGAGTAGGCAGAGTAGAAGGGATGAGTCTGGGGCCCGCTCTGTCCCGTGGGTCTGGTGGCTGTGCTGGGAACAGGATTAAATGCACTCCCCCATGTGACTGGGAACCTGAGATGGCCACTAAACACAGGCTCCCAAATTTAGCCAGCAGAAGTGGAAGCGGGTGGCCTGCTAGCTGGGACAGCTCTGGTGACAGGGAGGGGCAAGCAGGAATGGCACAGCCCACCGGAAGACAGGCCAGGCTGCTCCTGGACAAACTAGGCTATGAAAGTGAATGGCCCCATCTGTCCCCTGCCCCATGAAGACCAGGCAGCGCACTAGCCTGAGACACGCCTAGCACTGTCAGGTTTACAAAGGAAAAAAGACAAGTGTCGTGCACTGACCACTATGTCCATTCACACACTTGTACAATGCATGTGACAATGCATGCTAAAGCCTGCATGTGTGGATCTAAAACATGTGCAAGAGAGAGGTGCACATGTACAAACATCTCATGCTAGAACACACACTCAACTGATGAAACATAAGCAGATACACATGTTTAGACAGGCAAACATATACAGATTCATCCCTGGCTTGCTAACACACACACCAGCAGGCAGCTGAAGGGTTTTCCAGGACATCTCTCCAGGCCAGTGGACACCCAAATGGTACACAGAAACAGACCCGCATGATACACAGCCTCGGTCCCAACTTGGTTCTGCACCCTGAGGCCCTGGGGTACTGTCCTCAGCACTGCCCTGTAACATGCCTTCAGCCCTCAGGCACCAGAGAGGTTTCCAGGAGGAGCCATGGGAGGAAAAAGACTCCACCTTGGACTTTGGGCTTCACAGCTGGATGGTGACAGCCAGTGACCAGGGACTTCTGTCTGAGGTGAAGATGACAGCTAGAGCTAGGGAGCCATAGATGGTCTCAGATTTGCTGGTGGTGACAGACAGGGAAACTGCAGTAAGGGGCCTACTTGGGTCTCTGAGTGAGCGGGGCCAGGCCAACCTGACCTTGAGGCTGTCCAGGGGTCAGGAGAATCCCGGCAGGAACACAGCTGGAGGGCTGAGGTCAGGGAGTATTTATAGGGCTTGGATGGGTCAGTGCAAGGAGGGGCTCTGGGAAAAAACATGTCCTCAAGTGCCCCCCACAGTGACCCTGAGTCACAGTCCTCAGGCTGTGCTCTACCCTCCAAGGCCACTGGCCAGTGCAGGGGCCCAAGTGAGCCGAGCCAGTCACACAATAGGACACAGCCCCTCTGGGTCAGGACAGAACTTCACCTTGGCAGACCCCCAGCAGGTCCACTTCTCCCCTAGCTGTGGTCGGAAGGAGAGGGACACAGTGCTCAGGAACGAGCCTTGAGTAACTTGATGTGGTGGAGGGCGTGCTGCGCTCAGTGCCTTTTCTACCTGATCAGGCCTTGGGGAGGGACCAGGAAGCTCCCCAGAGGGAGAGGCTGATGAGCCCCTTCTAGTGTTCCCAGAGCAAACTGACACCCAAGCAGGAGAAGAGACTTCCCAGCCTACCCCACCGCCTCCCCAATCACCATCAATAATCCAGAGGCCAGGCCTGGGATACCTGAGCCTCAGTCATCAAAGATTCATGACCAGCTGGCCTACCCTCCCAAGTCCAGTGAGCCTCAGGTTACAGTTACGGTCCCTCCCCATCCCGCTCTTAGGTCAGTGTCCCCACACCTATGGCCAGGACAAGGCTGGTCTGTGATGCTCCAAGGCTATCCACCTCACCAGGCCTGAAACAGGAAGGTGGGCTTGAGTGCAGGCAGAGAAGGAAGGCTTCGGGGTCAGCCCAGTCCCTAGTGTCCCCCAGCCAGGCCTGCCAGCAGGGAATAGTGGTGCTGTTTCTTCCCCAGGAACTCCTCCCAGCTAGAGGCGGCCAGCAGCTGTGACCAAAGGGGAAGGAAGGGGCAGACCTCGGTCCTGTGGGCTAAAGGAGAAAGCCCATCCTCCAACTCCTTCCCTGGGTCCCGAATTGCACTGTGGAGATGGGAGCAGGGGTGGGGCCAGGGAAACCCTCTGGGCAGTGTAGCCACTAAGTGGCCACAACCACAGGCTGGGATCCAGGGATCTAGGCGGTCAGGCAGGTCGATGGTGACAGCCTTGGGCAGGGTTGTGGTGACAGAGCAGCTGATGGCAAAACCACTAGGCTGTGTAAGCAATAGGCCTGGCCTTTCCTAGGCTGGGTGGGCCTCCCAGGCCAGTGACAGACACTGAGATCTGAGGAGGGACAGCATGCCTGGCCTGCAGCCATTGCTTTTCTCTCAGCCTGCCGGGCTGGAGTCCCAGGGAGGGGGGTTGTGTATGATGCACTGGGACACAGGAGCTTCCTGGGGACCAGGGTGGGGAGTGGGAGCTGGCCCGGATTCTCTAGGGTCCTCCCCAACTAAGCCCTGATCTGGACCCTCTTTCCTGCTTCAAGACTGGAGCTAGGACTTTCCAACCCTGGCTGTGGCATACTCAGGAGATCACAGTGGAAAATGGGAGGGAGGTCAGAGGTCAAGGTCAGGTTGGTAACTTTCCCTGTGCACCTTAGAGGGCCCTATCCCCGGTTCTCCCCAACCCCCAGCTGGTCTCCAGAAGTGTGAGTCCTTAGAAGAGCAAAGGTCCCGATCCTCTCCTCACACATACACAAGCCCATACTCACACATACACAAGCCCATACAAATTGTAAGGCATTGGCCATGCATGCATCCATGGTAACAAATGCACGCTAAGAGGCGCCCCAGCTGTGCACACACAGAGACACCCACAGACATGTGCGCACCACCACACAATGATGTCTAAGATCGTCCCATGCCACCTACAGGTCCAAACAGCCACTGGCTTACATACATAAATGATCCTAGATGTACAGGCAAGTCACATCCAGATGTGCACATGCGTGTACACTCTCCCAGATGTGCGCATCCGGGTATGCCCACCTCCGGAAGGAAACGACAGTACACGAGAGGGGCACCTACAGGCGCATCCACCCCCGGACGGGTACACCAATACCTACCTCCACACCAGCTGTGCACGAACATATGCACCCACTCCTCACTATACACGCCACTCCCCGAGATGTGCCCACCCCATATCTGCAAAGACTGGCGGCTGCAGAGAACAGGAAGCTTTCTCCCAGCTGATGCGAGGAGGAGGAAGGGGCCGAGAGCCGGGTAGGGGGCCCCACCGAGAGCCGAGCCCTGGGTCCCCTGCCCGCCCGCCATCCTCCCTCACCGTGGATGCCCGTCTGGTGCGCCATGGCTCGCCCTCGCCGTCAGAGCCGCCAATCGGCCCTGGCCGGGATACACTCGCTGGACCCGTAGGAGGAGGATGTGGTGGAGGCCGGTGAACCTCGCGCAGCTTCCCGGGCGGTGCCGCAGGACCCGCCCCCAGCGGCGCCCCGCCCCCGATGGGCACGGTGGGGAGGGGCGGGGCTGTACCGGCGCGTGCGCCATGTGCTCCTGGTCGGCCGGATTTTTGTGGCTTGCTTTTCTGTCCCGTACGCTCCGCAGCTGGAGAAGAGTCCTATGTGCAGCTGGCGGGGCTGGGGCTCACTGCGTGGGCGTCAACACACCTGAATTCGGGTGGTCTGTGGGTGCGGCAGGCTTGAGACTGTGCACCCCCGGCCTGCTGGGTTTGCGCGCAGGGGCAGATCTGCGTTTAACTTCAGTGCGGAACTGGAAGGGGTTTTGGGTGATGGTGGGCGTCAGTGCTTGTGCGGGGACCGTTCCTCAAGGGGCGTTTCCAGAGCTCCATTTGCGGGGATCTGGGCATATCGGGGTGGGAGTGAGGGTGGGAGATGAGACTACCCTGTTAGGCAGCCAGCAGAGGAACAGTATCTCAATCCAGACAATATGAACGGCCGTTTGCAGGAAGTGAAATTTCAGCGAGACAGAGCAGAGCAGAGCAGAGCAGAGGGGAAAGTTCTGCAACGAGGGAATTGCATGTGTAAAGGCCTAGAGATTGAAGGAAGGCCAGAATTTTGTGAGTCTGAGGAACTCTCCAGCTCTTAATTTCTCTCCAAACCTAGCAACCTTATCTTCCTGGCGTTAGCACTGCATGCTGCTACCAGCTAGTCAGCCTGTCCTGTCTTCAGGCTCTGTAAACCTCAGGAGTCCCATCAGTCCCTGCTCAGGGACTTTGGATGGGAAGATTGGAAAGGCAGCTGCCTTTTGGGTCTGGGATTTCTGAGACATGGTGATGGAGTGTGTGACCTGCCTGATACCTGGTACAAGTCTTTATGTCACATACTTATTCGGTTTTGTTTTTTAGAGTGAGGATCTATGTAGCCCAGGCTGGCCTCAGCCTCCCAAGTGCTAGGATTACAGGCATTTGGCACCATCCCTCGATTGTCTCCCAGACTTTTTAGAAGCTGGGAACATTTATGTAATCATCTTGATAGCCCCTGAATGTCACTGTTTCCATCGTACAGTGGGAGAGTCCAAGGCTTGGAGAGGTGAAGCATTTGGTCACATGGTAATGATTGTGCCCATCAACTTCGATTTTGTTTACTCAAGATATTGTAATAAAGGCAGGAAGTCTTGGGAGCCCCTTGTCTCCTTCATGCATGCTCACTGCTCAGAAGAGGTTTTAAACAGAGAAGGGGATCTTCCTCGGGTCCTGGGGTTTGAGCCCTGGGCTCAGCTTCATTCAGATCTGGGACTTGGGCAAGGAGCCTGAGGGCCATCCGGTGTCAAAGCAGACTCCACCTCCTCTGAGATCTGGTTTCAGGCAGAAAGATGAGAAGGCTGCTTGTGTACAGCACTTCACATGAGTCGTGGGGCGAACACAGTGACCAGGTGGTGCTTGCTCAATTAAGCCCTGGCAGCCACCACTCTACTTCCTGTTTCTAAGGATTTAATTCTTCAGGATAAGTAAGCAAGTGTGCCCTTGTGTGTCTGACTGCTTTCTCTTAGCATACTGTTTTTAAAATTCAGCCATGGTTTAGCACAAATTGGTACTTCGTTCTTCTGTATGGCAACGTGTTCATCTACTGAGGAACTCAGTTGATTTTGACATTCTGGCCCTTGTGAATGGTGCTGCTATGAACACTGGATGCTTCTGACCCAATAGTTTCTTAGGAGAAACTGATCCTACCAATATGTACACATACTAAAACTGGAAAGCAAAACATTGAAAACATTCTAAATGTCCATCACTAGGGCCTAACTGTATGAAGTCCATGCATTTGTAGAGAAACTAACAAAAGAGCAAGGCTGTTTATGAAAGACTCATACATTCAGAGGGCTCTTATGTGAAACATCTGGATGCAAAATATAGCCAAAGGGGTTGGGGATTTAGTGCAGTGGCTCAAATGCTTGCCCAGTAAGCACAAGGTCATAAGTTCTATCCCTGGCACCAAAAAAACCCCAAAACAAAATACAGCCTAGATTATTATGTGTTTAATGTGGAAAAAAAAGATTTTACACAGTTTTATTTTAAAATTTGTACAGAATAACCTTAACATCTCTGGAAGGAGCCCTAAGAAATTAGTAATTGCGTGTCTGTAATAAGAGCAACTGGCCAGCTAGGGAATGGGTGGCAGGGAGGCTTGCTGCTGGATACACTTTTATATTCTTTTTTTTTTTTCGGTACGGGGGATTGAACTCATGACTTTGTGCTTGCCAGAGAGACACTTGTGCCATTGAGCTATATTCCCGGCCCCATAGCTATACTTATACCTTTTGAATTCTGAGTCATGTGAAAATACTAAGTTAAAAAAAGTAAACCCAAGCTGTGTGTGGTGGTGCATACCAGTGATCGCAGCACTTGGGAGGCTAAGATGGAAGGGCACTGTGAGTTTGAGGCCAGCCTGACTACACAGACCCTATCTAACAGCAAATCAAAAATCTCTTGTTAGAGCACAGATATGTAGCTAAATTGAAGCCAGTTTCATTGTAAATTTAAAACTAGAATAAAATCTTTCTCTTTTTTCTTGGCCTGCTCCTCCCTAGCTTTCAGTCGTCCTCCATTCCCATCACTGGCCAGGAGGAGGCAGTGTAGGGGTCACTGGAGCAGTGGCCCCACTTAGTGAACTGGGCCTGGTCACTGGAGAGCTAGGAGCTACACAGTACCTGAGAGGGCTCAGTTCAAGCATAAAAGCTGGGCATGGTGGCTTATACCTGTAATCCTAGCACTTGGGGGGCTGAAGCAGAGGGTCGCCAGGAGTTCAAGTCCAGATTGGGTTACCTAGTGAGTTCAAATCCAGCCTGAACTAGAGCAAGACCCTGTCTCAAAAAAAGGAATGAAGCAAACCCCACCCCACCCCACCCCACCCCCAAAAAAAGAAAAACGAAAAATCTACCCCCAGAGCATCTCATCTGCAACTCGAAATACCATAGAGAGAAGAACCTGGAAAGCTCTGGAAAGAGAAAAGACAAATGTAGGTTAATCTAAAGATTGAGGGGGCAACTGTGTGGTGGCATGTGCCTGTAATCCTAGTAGTCTGGGAGGCTGAGGCAGAAAGATCAGAAGTTTGAGCCCAGACTGAGCAATTTAGTGAATAAAAAGTGAAAAAAGGGGAGGGCTGGGGACACAGTTCAGTGCTAAAGCCCTGGCTTCAATAATTGCCAGTATCAAGGGTGGGGTGGGGGAAGAGTGCTGGATTTCAGCCCACAGATCCTGTGAAAATGTCTTAGCACTCAAACTGTGTCTGGATGAGTCCAAGACCGTGGGTTGGGAAGACAGTTTGTTTTTTCTAGCTTCACATTTTAAAGGCTCCTGAGCCATCCACTGGTTGTGATACAGTGACCCCACTTGGTGAACTGGGCCTGCTTCACCTTGGGCCCTGGGCCCTTTCTGTCCCAGCGACTGATCTGAGCTCTGGGGTTTTTTGGGAGACTGACTGTCCCTCCAACTGGATGTAGTCCCAAGCACTATCTGCTGAGGCTTTTGCTATATCACAGGGGGCTCAGTGGGCAGGTGATTGGCTCTGCTCTACCAAGCAGTGTGCTCCTGTGCCCACTGGGCCTGGCACACACAACAGGTTCAGTGAGATGCCAGGGCACTGTGAAACTCAGTCATTGAAGGAAGGGTGCCAGGCACAACAATCTACCCAAAGACCCTCCTTGGTTGTTTTTTTGTTTTTGTTTTTGTACCAGGGATCAAACTCATGACCTCGCACTTGCCAGGCAGGTGCTGGGCCACCAAACTACATCCTCTCCTGATCCTTCTTCCTTGGGGCAGGGGACCCCAGTGGAGCAAGTCTGGTTGCTTGGAGGAAGTGAGGCTTGTTGCACAGAGGTCTCAGCTTAACAGTGGAGAGGAAGGGAGTCCTCCTACTACAGGGTATACCCATTTCAGGCTTTTGGGCCCTCAGGGACTTCAAGTAGGCTTCCTGGAGAAGAAAGGGGAAGAGGAATTCAAACGTGGTGGGGAGGTCTTAGCCACACTGTCATAATGGGAACAGCACACCCCGGGCATCTGTGGGCCTCAGGGTCCTCCATGATGAAAGTGAAACTGCAGTCTTATGCAAGGTTGGGTTTAAGTGACAGATGGATGACCATGAGTTAAAATGCAGATGTACAGCAGGCCACTGATGCTGGCTCCATCCTAACAGCTAGCCAGGGGTTAAGTGAAAGCAACATTTTGCCTTCAGCCCAGATGGAAATCTTTGACTCTTCGGTCCCAGGTCTAAGCTTTGGCCAGCTGCAGCCTTTGGGGACCATTGACTCGCCTTTACATCTCCACAGGTTTTTCTTGACCGTCAGTCACTCGCTTCCAGTGAAAAGCCTGCTGTCTCGCCAGCAAAGACATCTTATTTGGCAGGACAGCCATCTGAGAGATAAAGAGTCCCTGGGGTCGCTGTCCATCTCAGGATGGGCAGGTCACGATGACCACTGAGCTCCAGCCAGGGAGACTGGGCGGGTGAGGAGAAGGCACATGGGCTCTGATACAGAGCCTCGATGCACCAGTCGGACAAGGTCCAGGACAGCCTGTCCCCATCCTCCCCTTGCCTAAGGCCAGCAGAGGAGGCTGCCCAGTCTCTGAGGGAGCCGAGCCTCCCGCATACAGGGACGTTAATGCCCGCCAGGTGCGGTGAGCCTCTGACCCTCCTCAGTGTTGCTGTGCCACGCAGGCCAGCAACTTCGCCTCTCTGGCCTCAGTTTTCTCGCGTTTCAAGCTGGCTGATCACAGCAGTCCCTTCTTGCGGTGGTTAAGCAGACCGAGAGAGAGCACAGGCCGCACACAGCCCGGGGCGGGAGGCTGGGGTTGGGGCGTCGACGCCGCGGCCAGGCCGGCCCCGCCCCCGGCCCGCTTCCTGCTCCAGGCCGCGGGCGGGCGAGTCTGGCGCAGCCCCGGGCTCTGCCGCCGCGCCATGTCCGCCGGCTGGTTGCGGCGCCGTTTGCTGCCCGGGGGTCCGCTCCCCGCCCCGCGCCCGTCTGCGCCGCGCGCCAGCCCCGTGCCCTACCGGCGGCCACGCTTCCTACGCGGCTCCGGCTCCAGCCCCGCCGCCGACGCCGCGCGCCGCCCGGACTCCCGGCCCGTGCGCAGCCCCGCGCGGGGCCGCACGCTGCCCTGGAACGCAGGCTACGCTGAGTGAGTGCTCCTCCCCGGCCCGGGTCCCGGGTCCCGGGTCCCGGGTCCCGGCCCGGGCCCTGGCTCTGGTCCTGGCCCCGGCCACGCCGAGCCGGCTGGGGCTCGGTGCTGGCCTAGGAAACACGCTAAGCAGAGAGGCCCCCCCCACCCCACCTATAGGTGACCCCTTCTAGCCCACACCTGAAGACCCAACCTGCGACAGCCTCCGCCATCTCACCCGGACATTTTGAGTCGCCAACTTTGGGAAGTTGGAGATGGGGAAGGACCTGTGCTCCAAGGGTTTCCAAGATGAGGCCAGGAGACTAGAAGTCCAGCGCTCTGGACTTCGAAGATACACACACACGCACGCACGCACGCACGCACGCACGCACGCACGCTCACACACCACCCTGGGCTATGGCCTATGCAATTTGAAACAGGGATTCACAGTGAGAGATGAAGGCGCCCCAGATCCGTCCAGGCAGCCCACCCTGTTCCTCAGCCCTTAGTCTTTAGCCTTTAAGCTAAAGAGCTTTGGAAGCCTAGGTGCTGGTCTGGTGGTCTTCCAGGCGCCACAGGGATAGCACCTGGGAGCTGTTGCTAGCTGAGGTCTCTAGCTGCAGGGACATAGGTGTGTCCCTGAACAGTGGTTGATCACTTCTTGGCCTCAGGATCATAAATGCAGAAAAGTCTGAATTCAATGAAGATCAGGCTGCCTGCGGGAAGTTGTGCATACGGAGATACAACTTTGGAGCTGAAGAGGACCAAGAGTGGCTGACCCTGTGTGCAGAGGAGGTGAGTGCAATCCAGCCCCAGCCTTGTGACAGACTGAGCCCAGGCATGTAGACTGAGGCTTTTTTGCCTGGCTGCCCAGTATCCTAGTTCAGGCTGGGCCTGGGGACAGCTGAGGAAGCCAGGTGGAGATTAACACAGAGCCCTTCTGGTGCAGTTCCTGACAGGTCATTACTGGGCCCTGTTTGACGGGCATGGTGGTCCTGCTGCGGCCATCCTGGCTGCCAACACCTTGCACTCCTGCCTGCGCCGGCAGCTGGAGGCCGTGGTAGAAGGCATTGTGGCCACTCGGCCCCCCATGCACCTCAGTGGCCACTGTGTCTGCCTCAGTGATCCGCAGTTTGTGGAGGAAAAGGGCATCAAGACAGAAGACTTGGTGATTGGGGCTCTGGAAAGTGCCTTCCAGGAGTGTGTGAGTGCGGCCTATGGGGAAGTAGGGAAAGTTTGGGCTCAGAGGCCTGAGGGAAGGGGCACTACAGCTGTGGTCACCCCAGATGGGCTGACTGGGAAGACGGCTTGGGTTTGTTCACTACTAACTGCCAGTCATCGCTAACCCCTCCACACACTCAGTGTCTGTTATATTCTAAGTGTTCTTACCTGCATCTTTTATTGCACCCACTTGGTTTTTACTGCAGGAACTGATTTCTTTTCCTGTTTCGAGTAACACTTCTCTTATCTAGGTCTCCTGACGCAGAGGTTTGAGAGTTATGACTAGACTGTGGGCTGAGATTACAGGCCTATTGGTTGGAAGTGAACTGAAGGGTGGAAGGTGGGGTCCGTAGTATGTATGGTGGCTGGACTGATGGCAGCTAAGATTACCTTGGTTTGTTCCAGGATGAGGTGATTGGGCGGGAGCTGGAGGCCTCATGTCAGGTGGGCGGCTGCACAGCGCTGGTGGCTGTGTCCCTGCAGGGAAAGCTGTATGTAGCCAATGCTGGGGACAGCAGGTGAGTGAGCTTTTGTGGGTGGGCAGGAGAGCACCAGAAGCAGTGGGGACCATGGAAGGATGGAGGTGGAGGTTTAGAAATGGGGAAGATTGGTTAAGCTGTTTGTACAGTATTTATACTTGGCATATGTTGAATGTAAAGACAGAGAACAGAAGCCAGGGAGGGCAGGGACCTCAAGTGCCAGACCAAAGGCCTGAGCCTTCACCCTGCAGGTCATAATGAATCAGGGAGGGCTTTGAGCGAGGGATCAGCGTGGCCAGAGCTGGCTCAGTAGCTGATAGGGCTGGCAGGAGCATGACCACAGGCGAGGGAGGAGGTAGTTTCACACCTTCCTCTACTCTCCGACCCCAACCAGGGCTCTTTTGGTACGGAGAGATGAGACAAGGCCACTGAGCTCTGAGTTCACCCCAGAGACTGAGCGGCAACGGATTCAGCAGCTGGTAGGTGGTTCCCTTGGTAGTGGGAGGCTGTGGCCCCCAGCTCCTGGGTCCAGGACCACAGGTAGCCACAGAAGGAAACCTGACCTGAGCACAGCTTTCCCACCCCAGGCCTTTGTCTACCCAGAGCTTCTGGCTGGTGAGTTCACCCGACTGGAGTTCCCTCGGCGATTAAAGGGGGATGACTTGGGTCAGAAGGTTTTGTTCAGGGATCACCACATGAATGGCTGGTGAGCAGGGTAGGCTGGGGGTGCATGGTGGGAAGGGAGAAGCTTGGGGCAGTCTCCTTCCATCTGGGCAGAGTGGGCACTATAAGGGTATGACAGCTGGGCCATGGGCTGAGAGATACGGTAGGGTATAGGCCTTGGGTAATGCTTGAGCTGTTCCTGTCAGGAGCTACAAACGCGTGGAGAAGTCAGATCTCAAATATCCACTGATTCACGGACAGGGTCGGCAGGTCAGTCCTGGCTCCCCTTCAAGAACCCTTCTTTAGTTGTTCCTTGGAGGGGGGATTCCCTTGTCTCTTACTGGGGCCTGCAGCTAGTGTCTCGGTGTCTGGTCCCTTATGTTTCTCCCTCAGCCAGGGACTCCTGAGGGTCATGGTTCATGTCTCCTTATGTGCCCAGTAGTGCCAGGGCCTAGTGCTTGGGCATTTACTAGAGCTGTTCACCATTGCCTCATACTTTTCTCGGCCTCAGGCTCGACTCCTGGGAACACTGGCCGTCTCTCGGGGCTTAGGAGACCATCAGCTCAGAGTCCTGGACACCAACATCCAGCTCAAGCCCTTCTTGCTCTCTGTCCCACAGGTGAGGGTGCAAGGTAATCTGCCCCAGCTTCCATCAGCCCAGAAAGGGATTGAGCCTGATGGGAGCCAGGCAGGTATGCCAAAGGATCGCTGGGCTTAACTTTCAGGTGACTGTGCTGGATATGGACCAGCTAGAGCTGCAGGAAGATGATGTGGTCATCATGGCAACAGACGGGCTCTGGGATGTCCTCTCCAATGAGCAGGTGGCACGGCTGGTGTGGAGCTTCCTCCCCGGGAACCGAGATGACCCACACAGGTACTGTAGCTGCTGGGGACTTGCCTAGGCCTACATTGGAGCCAGTAACACCAAGTAGTTAGAACTGAGAACCCAGCACTGATAATGAGCCCAACTCGGGGCAGGTAGCCAGGGTCAGTGCTGGTCAGTGCTGTCTCATGGGGAAGAGAAGGGAGTACAATGTGTGTTCTTCCCTTAGATCCTTGGGTTTGGATTTGGATTCCTGTGGTCTCTTTGTAGCCCTACCAGCTTTGTGGCTTGCTTGGCTTATAGATGGACACTTTGCTTAGCCCCAAAGTACACCTATGGGATACTCTTCACAGGTTCTCAGAGTTGGCCCAAATGCTGATTCGAAGCACACAGGGGAAGGAGGACGGTTCCACAGGGGAAGGGCAAGTGTCCTATGATGATGTCTCTGTGTTCGTGATTCCCTTGCACAGCCAAGTCCAAGGAGGCAGTGGACCCTGAGGATTCACATTATAACCCAGAACCACTCCCGGGCTGGTGCAGTCTGGGCATCTTTCTCTGCATGACCAGGAGCAGGCCTTGCTGCCCCATCACTAGCCACAGCTCAGTGCTCTTCTCGCTTTCCACCCCCACCCATCCATTTCAAAGGAAACGTTAATACTGGGCAGCCAGAGCTGAGAAGTTTTCAAGAGGGCCTGCCTGGCAAGTGCGAGGTCCTGAGTTCAATCCTCAGTACAACAAAGTTGTATAGAGCCCTGGCAGAGGCACTTTACAGGTTAGGAAACTCTTAAGGCTCCCCCAGACAAGATTCTCAGTAACCTCAAGTATTGTCAGATAGGGACACCGGGGTTGAAGGTATCAGCCAAAGATGCCATGAGGGACAGGCTGCTTATCTGGATCCAGGGTCCAATCTCCAGACGTCAGGGCATCCATTCAGCCTCCAGTCCAGGCAGAGAGCCCTGTGAAATAACCATATTGAAGACAGCTCCTCAGATCCAGCTCACACCTTGCCCTCCTGTCCTTTACTACTGCAGGACACAGGTTCTGAAGCTAACGGTAGGGCACAGCAAAAAGGGGCAAGATGTCCCAGAGTTGGCCAAGCAGGCAGGACTCTACTGCCTGGGCTCCTCACTGACTGCTTCAGCCCTGTCTTAATCCTATGCCCCAGCAATGCCTTTGTTGCTATCATCTCCATATTATTAAATGTTTATATGCAGATCAGCCCTTGTGAATTGTGGACTGCTTGTCCGTGATCACTGACACCTTCTAATACCTTCCAGTTAATTAGTTTTAACTCTACCTTGCAAGCTTGCATATGAGGACCACAGGTTTTCTTAGCATTGCGTCCTGCCCAGTTCTTGGCTTGAGAGCTACCTCTTCTCTTGCCAGGAAACTGAAGAGGCTGTTACTACCACTGGTGAGCTCTGTGCTTGCGATAGCAGAATGGCTGCATTTTCACTTGATTTTGAATACCAATTTATGTAAAGCTACTAGACTTGGCTGGAGGCAAGTTAGGACCTTAAGGATTGCTGTTGGATAAATAGCTTAAGTTCTTATCTTCCCCACAAGACTTCTGTCATCTAAAACTTATGAAGCTCTAGAAATATTTGTTGAATTACAAGACAAGCCATCTTCAAGACAAGCCTAGCTTTGCCTGACTCCTGATTCACTCCTAGTTTTATAACAGAGGTGACTTTTATCAGGCAACTCAATTCTAGACTGCAGACTGATGTCATTCAAGATGGCTGATGTAAAAGCTGTGTCTCACCTGACTGTCGGTCCCCGTTTGCTATCCATTAGTTCATTTTAGATTTCACTGTCCAGGGCAGACAGGAAAAACTGCAACATCAAATATTTCCCATTTTCACAAAAGCTGTATTCAAGAGCCCTGGACCTGCAAGCCAACTGGTCTGCCCCAGCTGAGCCTTGACAAACTGGCTGGTCCGAAGCTCCAGCAGCTCCCTAGGACTCCCACCTATTGTCAGGCAGCCAGCCAATGCTGGAGTGCAAGACACAAGCCCACAAGGAGTGTGACTTCCTCCTTCCTCAGCACAGCCCTTCCCTGCCTCCTGGAGTGGGGCAACATCCTGTTCCCTGCCTATTACCACATCACTGAGCCAAGCTGTGCCCACAGCCTGCTGGCTGCTTCTTCCCCAGCCTTGTGCCTGTTTCTGGTCTTGCTCCCTGGACAAGACTAAAACCCAGGGAGTAGGTGCTGTAGATCTCCTCCACCTGGCAGACTGCTGCAAGGGCAGCCATACTGGTCTACTTGCTCACTATTCTATGAACAAAGGCTAACGGCTGCAGCAGCTTTTGCTGAGTCTTCCTCCTTGGTACAGTAGCTGGAAGTCAGGAGTACCTATGGATGGCTAATCGTACCTAAGCCAGGATGTCTTCTCTACCAACTGATTGAACTGGCTAATGTAGAAGGCCTGATTTTTTCCTTTAAAAATACATTATTTATGTGCTCACTTCTGCAGCACATATAAAAATGTGTTTTTAGAGATGGGCGTTTCCCACTGTAGTCCAGGTTGTCTTTGAACTTGTTCTGCCTCAGCCTCCCAAATGCTGGGGCTACAGGCATATGTGACTTATATGTAGCTAGCCCAAGGTTTTCATCTTTTTTGGTTCACAGCCAGCCAAAGAACCAAAAGGAGGCAGGTCCTGCAGCTCTTGAGGAGGCTGAGCTAGATTTACTCCAGGATCCAGGAATTGCCAAATCACCAGTCAGGTGATGGGTTACAAGCAAACCGTTAAGCCTTCTGCCAGACCTGGTGCAGGTGCCTTGAAGGCTCCAGCCATCTTTGCTCTAGAAGCCAGGACCTACCAGAATGACTCATTCCACAAGGGCTGCCAAACTGATCAAGTGTTGAGGTAAACAGGGGAAATAGACTGAGATTTGTGCTAAGCAGTCTTTGAAGATCAAGACTGACTCAAGCCAACTTTTGCCACTCATTAATTTCTGGCCCTATGGATGTTCACTGGAGCCCAAGGGTGAGGAATGGGTCTGGGGCCCATAGGTCCTAGTTAACAAGGGCCTAACAATCCATTCACACAGCATCACAGAGGCCCCCTGTGAGCCAGAACAGAGGACAACCCATCTCTCCCCATCCTGGGAACCAGGTAAAGCAGTCTTACAGAAATTCAGTGGAAGAAGCTGAAGCCAGAAAACTTTAAGACTGGTAACATGGAAAAGATGTTTATGTTAAGTACAAAAGGGACATAAAATCGTATGTACAGTAGAATAACAACTATGTAAACACACCAAAAAAAAAATCTATACACAGAAGTTTAGAGGAACATTTAACACCAAAAGATTAACAGTGCTATGTAGCATTTGGGTAGCAAACTGATTGTATAAATGCCTAAATTTTTAAAAATAAGCAGTAATTATGATTGCAACAGGGAATATTAAAAGATACCCTACTGGCTGGTGGTTTACCAATGTAGTATCATGGTCTCACATAAAGCAGTGGCTTTGGCCTTGAGTCTTCAGAAGGTGATGAGCAGCTCCTCCCCACCGAGGAGAGCTTAGCATCCCTGGCTGCCACTGAGACATCCCTGCAGCACAGGCTCTCAGCCTGAACTCTTGCTTCTCTCCGTCTCCACCATCGCAGTGCCTGAGGTCATGTTCAGCTGCATCTTTCTTTTTCTCAGCAACTCTGGAGCCAGCAGTAGTGCCACAGGGCTCAGAAGTAGAGGCTGTGTGGTGTCATACTTTGAAAGGACGTGGTGCTTTAGCTTTAGACACAGGAACTCAAATTATTCCTGCTGCTGGGCAAGTCATTCTGTCATTACAGTTATGTAAGTGACATGGCCTTTCTTGTTAACCCATGGTGTCAAGCACTCTCTGTAGTTAGTCCTAACATGAATTTTCTAACCTGAAAAGCACAGGTGGCAGTAACAGCTCAGATCATTTGATTTCTAAAGCTCCTGGGAAGGAAGAACTACATAGGGGGTGGCATGGGGGCAGCTGCAGATTTTGTCTACTTTTGGGAAAGGTATATACCCTTGCTCGAAAAATTTAAGTAACAAGTCAGGAAGTAATTGCTTTAAACAAAATGGATTAATTATTCATAACTTTTGGTTGCTGCTCAATAGTAGCAGCGATGATTTGATTTACCCCAGCTGCGGTAAACCTCTGGGCAAGCCATAACCTTGTTAGGCAGATTTCTGGATCTGCAGGGGGTGTTACCTACATAAAAGTCTGGTTGGGAGCTTACCAAGATGCCACTTGCTCTGCCCCCACAATGGCTATGCAAGGGAAGTAAGCCCATGGCCAGTCTGTACTTCATCTCAACCTGAGCCTGACAAGAGCTCCTTCTTCTCAATAGGAGACAAGAAAAAGCAAGAAAGCAGACATGCCAGCTAGGTGGGAATTACTTGTAATTTGCAGAGCAGCCTCAAACAAAAAACACTTTGGTTCCAGCATCCTGTTCCCAAATGCTGCAAGCCAGGCACAGAAGCCATGCAAAAATGACTGTCACACGTATGTAAGCACAGAGCATCACCAGGCAAAAAAAGAGTAATACTGTAGAGAGGGCTCCAAAGTGCAGCCTGAAGAACACAGGAGAGTCATCCCAAGACCCTCACTTAGCTGCCATGGAAACAGCAAACACTAGAAGCTTTGTTTTATTTAGTCTTCCAAAGGGAAAAAGGTAACAGGGAAGACTAACACTTGTGGCAAACACTATTAGCAACGATGTAGTCTTTTTCCTGGGCTGCAGAACTCTCTCCTTAGGCTGAACTTTGAGAAACTACAGATGGATAGGTATATGCATGTATGTATACACAAATATATTTAAATGGAGATGCACACGCTGTGCTAGAGTACAAACAAATCAAAGATCTTATATAAAAAGGCTAAATATAACATATAACACAGGCCTAGAACCAGCTCTTGGGTGGGGAGCTGAGGAAAGGAGGGGCATGAGGAAGGAGTGTCATTTGGAGACTATGTACACAATTTGTGATGGGCAGGAAAGGAAGGCATCAGTGTAAACTCACTCACTCCACAATACTGGCCCACAGGAAAGCGTGATATGTCTCAAGTACAAAAATAGACTCCTACCTTGCTTTTGTACAAACCAAGCTTGGTAGGCACCCAGGATGACTGTGGGTTTGTTTTGATGGGGGGACTACACCAGACTGCTGGTAAACCTTCCAACTCTAGGAACTTGCCTGTTAACCACTTCCCTCCTCTTCTAAACTTCTGGGCCTTCTCCTACCCAACATCAGAGCCTGAGGCCTGCCCAGACCACCCATTCTCCTAGGGTTAAATGCATGGCTTCCTTACAAGCAAGGTCCTACAGTATCTGACCCCAAGGTATATGAAGACTTCTTTCTGTAAATGTTTGGCACCTAAGAAACATGATGACTGTGGAATAATGCCATAAGTACACAGGGAGACCTAGTAACAAGACATGCAGGGAGAGGGCAAGGGGCAATGAATTTCCCTAGCATCTCAAAAACCAGAACTTCGGTTTCCCATGCATTTACAGGGGTGGGAGAATGTATGTGCAGAACTGACAACTTCACTGGCTCCTCAGCAGCAAATACATTCAAAATTGAAGGCGCACTGAGCGTTCCACTCTAACCTAATTACAAGTCTGGTCACTCCTCTGGAGGAGCTTGGTGGGTGGGGTGCCAGCTGCAAAGGCCAAGTCCCAAATGAATCTGCAGCACCACAAGTCCTTTTGAAGAAGCTCGGCAAAGGAATTTTTTTCTTTTGCGCAGATGTACAGCACATCCAGGAGAAGGCCATGTGAAAAGATGTTCTCCAGCCCAGTCAAATGATCCAATCTCACTATTCTCTCAGTCCTCTCTGAGGTTATCCTGCTGGCCACCCTCACTATTCAGAATTAGGCAAGCAACATGAGAGTCAGTCATCAATGGTGGGCAACCAGAAGGCCTGTAAAGAAAACATTGTTTACTTTAAAAAGCTAAGCATTTTTTCATTGTGAAAAGTTCTTCACACCCCACCTCACAGCATAAGATACCCAACTCCAGCTTTGGAGCAGTTATGGAGAGGCACCCTCCCTCTGATGGCATCCTCCCACCACCCCACCTCAGGTGGAAGTGTACTGGTTCTGTTTCCCTTCAGCTTTCACTGTCTACAAGGTACCACAGTGATCTAGTTTTGTAGGGAAAAAAGTCCTCGAGTATAGGTAAGCTGACATGACTACTCTTCTACCAGGTAACCTCAGACAGGCTCTCCTGCCTGATCTAAAAGAAACCAAAACAAAAAAACCCCAAGAGAGACTGGATAGCTTTGCTGTGCTTTTTCTGACATTATTTTGATTTCTAAAGAAGGGAGTAGAACAGCCCCTGTCTACCAACCATGAAGCCTCTGGATTTGATATCCAGCACTATTAAACAAGTAAACAGCACGGAGTGGGACTGGGGAGACAGGAAGGGCAACATGCTCTGGGAAAGGCTAGTAATAAAATGCTCATTCCCAAATAATCAGATAGATTTAGAAGACCACCAAGAGGAAACCACACTGATCTTTTGTTCTGCCAGTATTACATAGGACAAGGGTGCGAAGTTAATTCTAAGTAGTGAGTCATTATCAACTAAGATTTCTGAGGAATTCAATATACACCAAAAGGAATGGAAAACTGAAACAATGGAGTCACAAAAGACATATCCTTAAGAAGCAAAACAGCTTCAAGGATAATCTAGGTAGTATGGCCTAAAACTGAAGAAAACTTGGCCTGTAATTCTTGAGAGCTCAGTAATGATCTTAGATCCTAAATACAACAATGAAAGTGAAAGACAAGTCCAATTGGAGATCACATAATGGAAGGTGAAATGGGAAACCAGAGCTGAGAAACACAGATTTGGGTATTTATGCCTAAGCAGAACAGCTTATTGTGGTCACTGAGCCCCCTTCTCCACCTGCCCCAACTAGAGGACCCTACATAGAAGATACCTCTCGTCGCTGACATACCATGTTGGAACACGCGCTGGCAAATGTCATGAACTTAGGGTTGAACTGCAAACAGGTGATGGGGCCTGTGTGTTTACCATCCAATACTGCTACCTTTATGCCACTCTCACCATTCCACACATGGATTTTGCCATCTTCTGAACCTAAATAGGAAGATGAAAGAAAATGTATCTCAAAACATACAAAACTAAGACAGAGACATGAATTAGGTTCAGGAAAGATGCCGAGCATCAGGACCTAAGCCTCAGCAGAAATTAAAAGGGAAGAGGGATATTTGTTCAAGGCCAAACTATTTCTCCTTTAACTTTATTTTCCTCAGCCAAGTTGAATACCATCAGTCTACCAACATCTAGCCACTAAGACAGCTGAACACAGGGCTATTCCAGGAAGTTAGTAATGCTAATAAAGTAGTACTTTTAGAATAGCACTAAGGTGGCCCAGGGAACCCGAATACAGATGCAGGTTCCAGGACAGGCAGGAGAGTTTAACTGTTAAAAGCTAGGCATGGTGATGCATGCCTATAATCCTAGCACTTTGTGGAATTGAAGGAAGAGATCACAAGTTCAAACTCTGGTTGGGCAATTTAACAAGACACTATCTTCAATTAAAAATACAAAAAGGGTTAGGGATGCAGCTCAGTGTGAAGGGCTGGGTTTAGCACACACCAACCATCTCAGCGCTAGGAGGGCTAAGGCAGGAAGATCACAAATTTGGGCCCTTAATTTAGCACAACTGTCTCAAAATAAAAAATGCTAAAGTTGTATCCCACTGTAGCCAGAACAATGGGAGCTGAGGAAATCATTCCCCTTCTTACCCACTTGAGCTTGCACAGCACTCTAAGGGAATTAATTCTATACAACCTCAGACCAAAACATGCTTTTTTCTGGCTTGTGAGACTGAAAACCTCAGGTATCTGCACTGCCTGCAATGTTTCTTTTCTGTTATTATGGAACCACTTAGCTGTGACCTTCAATACATGGAGCTGCTTTTCTTTCACCATCCAGCATATACTTTGTAATTCTTTGCTTAAATCTTTTAGACTTACCACATAAAGTTTGATAAGCCAGCCAGGAGATACCTGAGACATCAGCTGACCTCACCAGACATCAGCAACCAAGAAGCCCAGCCACAATGGAAGGTAACTCCTCTGTTGGGGGGACTTTCCTTCTTTTACAAGTGACTAAGGCTGCTTGATGGATATATGGAACATTTCTGACACCAAAGACTGATTTGATTGCTGTTTGGAGATGACGAGGCAACAGAGTTAAGGCTTTGACTTTTGCAGGAAACAGGAGGGCTTCCACATACTGTGTGGGGCCTGTTTATGCAAGTTCCCTCTTGCTGTTGGTCCTTGCAGCATGGAGGGGTGTCCCCTTTAAGTAGCTGTGGTTTTTCACCCCCCTAGAGAAATGAGGCCAAGGCATGCTAAGGTGGCTGGCTCGAACATGCCCTTGGGCCCTAGAGCTGGACAGGAGCTGCGATCTAGATGCTTTGGCCTGAAAAAGAGTTCTCCAGGTCACTTCCTTATAAAGGAGGCATGTGCTCTGTCTACCTAATATTATTTCCTTTGGGGTGGTATCTTGACAATGTAGACTCAGGTGGCTATTGAGATAGTTCCCTCTAGTGATGTTTGTGGGGCCCAGTAAGTTATCCGCTCACTCTGAAGGAGTACGCCTTATGAATTACTGCTCTACCCCCACCACCCACTTCTGGGTCTCTTATGCCTCCTGCCCCCAAGCTTTCTTCAAAGGAAGAATTCAAATTATTTGGCTGTTTGTTAATGTAGGGAAAGAGTTGGAAAGTACATGTGGGAAAAAGAAATTTATGTGTTCTAAATTTTGCACTTTGAGGGCCAGGGATATAGCTCAGCTGCACAGCACCTTCCTGGCAAGTGTGAGGTCATGAGTTCGATTTCCAGTACTAAAAAAAAATTCTCCCCCGACACTCTGGAGTTACTTTTTAATGCTAGTCCTTTCCCCCATTCTCCTCAGTTTTAGTATTACTCTGACCTCAAATTTATGTCCTTACGTAAAAGGACGTGTAATCTATGTTTGCTCACTGAATTTTCACTGTGTTTGACTTTTGAGGTTTTTGTCAATAGACATGTATGGTTTGCGGTTTGATCTAGGAAGATGAGTTTTTTTGGAGACGTTTTAGTCTCTGTTCCTATTCTGCAGGGTAGTGCAATATCATCTGTGGAAGTGCCTGTTTCTTAGCCAAAATCCAACAGCCACATCTATGGAAAACTCAGGGGTCTGGGTTTTACTGAATAAAGAATTTGTTATGTACCTCCTCAAAGAGGGTATTAATTGGAAAAGAGGTATTCAGTCAGTAAGGCAGCTCAGTTCTGGGCCCTTACCAGAAAATGTACTGTGTTTAAAGGGGGATATCCAACAGGTTCAAAGGAAATGGCACCTGTGCTCACTTAGGGCTGTGATGCTGAGCCTCCAAGAAAAGTTCAGCTCTACTGCGGAACATCTGATGTAAGAGTCGGACAGGATCACAGACTAGAAGAAGCTCTCCCTATAAAGCTCTCATGCAGAACTGACCTAGGGAAAGGCTCTATAAGGTTTTTATGATCTAAAGGCACAGGAATCCATAGGGGTGGCTCTATAATATCCCCACTAATGGGTTGGTCCAGGGATAGGCCTGTAAGAATCCCGTAGCTTCAGCCCTGTCTGGTCACACACTTCAGAACCACCAGGAGATGGTCCTGGAACACCCCCAATAATGGGTTGGGAATTAACCCGGGGAGAGGCCTATAAGGATCCCACAACCTAATTTCTTCTCTTTTTATCCACGGACCCTCACAAGAATACCGCGTGTATTCCTTTTGATTCTCCACTTAGATGCCTCCTCATTCACTGGGATTCAAGCAAGGTGCTTCAGAAAGATCATCTTATGTTCTTGCATAATAAAAAATAACCTATGTATCCACTTGGGGAAAATGAGACATGGCTACCCCTTCGCAGTCTAAATAATGTCAATTATTTCTTTTACTGGAAGAAACAAAAAAAATGGGAAGTGCCTTGTATTCAGGCCTTTATGGCCCTCTCGCAGAGCCCTAATCTTTGCTCTAGACCAACCCTCCTCTCAAGAGCTGGTGCTGTCAGCTCCACCTCCCTGCACACTACCTCCTTACCAGCCTGCTCAGTCAGTACCCTCAGGAGGTAAAGCCCAGTCCTCAGCAGGTCTCAGTCTGTCTATCCCTGGGCCCTAGATTCAAGGGAACTCAATTTATAAGCCAGCTACCACTCTACCCTTTTGAAGAGTGGCAGGTGCCAATTTCAGGTGTGAGTCCCTTTTCTAGCTACAGGCATTCAGCAATGCAAGGAAAATGAAGTAGACTGTCTGAGGACCTGCTTTCATATCGTAACAATGGCCTTTCCTCTGACCTGGAATGATGTGTAGTTTTATCCTGGTTTCTTACTACACAGCAGGAGAAAGGAAAAGGACTGTAAAAGCTGCTAAGTAGGCTAATAATGAAGCTTTTTCAGCTTTACCTCTGAAAATCAGTTAACTATTGCATTATCTGGATCCCAAGAGGGGCTCTGGTGGCATTTTAACACATGGTATGGAGAAGAATGAAAGTTATATATCAAGATTATTTTTGTGGGTATGTGACAAAGAATGCCCAAACCTGCAACTATGATAAGCTCAGGTCTATCAGTTGAGCCTTTGATGAAAATCTAGCTGGGTGTGGTGATGCACATCTATAATCTTATCACTCAGGAGGTTTGAGGCTAGCGTGTTCTACATAGTGAGTTCAAGACTGGCCTAAACTACAAATCACGAGACCCTGTCTCAAAAAAGAAACAAACAAACAAGAATATCTAACTGCTTTTCAGCTCTGGTTTGAAGAAGCATTCTGTAAATACATTAATTAGACCTGGAATCTAGAGGTGGTCAGATTATCCTAGGACAGTATTTTATTACTCAGTCAGTTCCAGATACAAAAAGAAAAGCTCCAGGAACTCCAACAGGCCCACAAGCAGGTATGTCAACTGCTCAGTGTGGATTATTTGGTCTTTTAGTAACTACAAAGGAGTAGAAGACAGGGCCAGGGATATAGGTCAGTAGCATAAGCGCCTGCCTGGTGAGTGCAAGGTCGTAAGTTTGATTCCTGGTACCAAAAGAGAAAAAGGAAAAACAAACAAACAAACAAACAAACAAAAAAAAACAAACAGAAGGCAAACAAGATTTGAATGAAGAAAAGAGGCAGCCTAGAGCTATGCTTGCCCTAATGAACAAGCCTCAAGCTCACAACACTAGGAGAAACTTCAGTAACCCAAGAGTAATGGAAGGAAGTCAGAGTGCTTCAAGTACAAGCGAAAGGGGCAGTGGGCAAAGGAGTGCTCTCTAAAACTACAACACCCTTGCCAAGTCTGTGACAGCATGGGAGAAGACCCCTGGCATTGTAAGACGGACTGCCCTCATTCCTAGAGGGGGATGAGGGCACTCATCACCATAGCAGTCCCGACAGTGAATGACAGTGCCTGGGGCAGCCCACATGATTCTACAGAAGTATATTCCCAGGGCTGGGGGTTTAGCTCAGTGGCATAAGTGCCTGCCTTGCAAGTGTGCGGTCATGAGTTCGATCTCTGGTACCGATAAAAAGGAAAAAGACGAGAAAAAAAAAAAAAAAAAAAAAAAGTGTATTCCCATCACCCTACAGGAGCCTTAGGTGAAGCAGCAGGAAAACAAGTTATGTGTTTCTGATTCTGGGGCATCTTAATTCTAGTTTCTTACCTGGGTAAGCTTTCATCCCATCCTAACGTTGTGGGTTTTGAGGGAGTTGGCTGGACAGCTTTCTTCACTCCCGTTCTTTACAAGATTTCCTTTTCCAACTTGCCTTTGTGATGATACCAGAGTGCCCCATACCAGTAACTGGAAGATATGCTCGCTCGACTCAGGGCCACTCTTAACATTCATGTCTCTGGTAACCTGTGTTCTAGCTGCTACGGACCCAGTCAGGCCAACTCCATGGGGTCCAATGTCTCTGCTAAGAGTAGATCCCCAAACATGGTATGATGGCCCCGGGAGGGCTGTCAAGACCACCTCAGTAGTCAGTCAGCCAAATGACCCTAGTCTATATCCTCACAGAAGATAGAATGGTCTTAGGAAAAAGCTAGGTGGGAGATAAAGCCCATTATTGGTCATTTTTCAGCTACAGGGTTACTGGTGCCAGGCCAGTCCCTGTGTAATACATCTACTTTACCAACAGTCAAGCCATCAGGAGAATATTGCCTAGTATGAGAGCTCAGAGACATCATACACCCTTTCAGCACAGATGCCAGGAGACATGATTGGCTCTCTGCCCTTCACTTCAAAGATGCCTTCTCTTTTACTCCTGTGGATCCTAACTCCCAGTACTTTTTTTACCTTCAAGTGCAAAGGCCTTTACACAACCCTTCTGATGACTCCTGCCATTAAAGTACAGGAAATAGTTGGATTACCCTTTCTAGGGCAAAACCCAAATTGCCTGAGACACAAGAAAACGAAGAAGCACACCAGTAAACCAGTGGGTAACCTCAAGTTTCTTTTTGGGGGTGCTTTGAGATAGGGTCTTGCCATGTCATTCAGGGCAGACTTGAATTTGCAGTGATTCTCCTGCCTCAGCCTCCTGAGTGAAGCGATTATAGGCTCGTATTTCTTTTCAGAAAATACCAATCAACTTGTTGAACCAGAGAAGCAAAGCTACTATCTTTTGTTTGCTACACTGTGAGGTCCTTGCCCCAAGTTGTAACATGACCTCTTTTTTTTTTTCTGGGATCCTGGTGGATGATTCAAAAATTGCCACCAACAGAGATAAAATGAACAGTGATTCCTTACACAAAACAAAACCTTTGGGACTGGGGATTTAGCTCAGCAGCATAAGCACCTGCCTGGCAAATGTAAGGTCATGAGTTCGATCCCTGGTACCACCCCCTCCCCGCAAAAAAACCACACACAAACCAAAAAACCAAAACCTTAAAACTAATCACATCTTTTTCCTATTTACAGTGATCTAAGAACTAGACAGACTAAGCCAGTGATGGCAAACCTATGGTATGCATGCCACAGTGGGCTATTATCATTGAAAGTTCTAAAAAGCTTATCATCACTTGATTAGGTGAACTTCCTGACAGTACTGCCATTCTTTTTTTTGGTACCGGGGACTGAACTCAGAGTCTTGTGCTTGCCAGGCAGGTGCTTATACCGCTGAGCTACATTCTCAGGCCCAGGATTGCCATTCTTAAAGACCAAACAGATTTATTACTATGGTGGCCATATAACATTATAGGGAATTAGATCTCCTAACTGCTAAAACAGAGGGGTTATATTTGTCTGTGAAAGAGAGTTCTAGTTTCTATGCTACCTGATCTAAAATATGGAATACACAGCACAGGAGTTGGCTGGCTGCATTTCTAAGATCTGCAAGGAACTATTAATGCTTTTCATAATCTTATTATTTAGATTTTACAAACTTAAATCTCTTGGTCAAATTTGTTTCTTACTTGGGAGCTGTTAAATTGATGGCCCAATCCCAAGATTGTAGTCTACTTTCATGTTATGGCTCATTAAAAAAAACCCTCAAAGGAAGAACTCGGGTCCCTGTGAACTCTTACATCAGACAGGGCAAGAGTTCTTTGGTCCTTGCATAGGTAGGGCCAGCACCCCCACTTTGTAGGAAGTAGCAGTAAGATGGCCCTTCCTCCTTCAGCACCTCAAAAATTTTTGGGAACCATGTCTCTCACGGTAATAGTACAACAGAATACTAGGAGCTCAGGAAACCATTCCTTTTCACCCACTTTAGCTTGAATAGTAACCCAGGACCATCCTACTTAATCACCACCTCCACTGGAGTGTGGGCAGCATTGTAGAAGCTTTCTATATAATCCCAGACCAAAGCACATGCTCCCCCCTTTTTCTTCTCTCAGTTCTGCACCCCAAAGCCTGATTTGCTGCATGGCAGGTAGTTTTCCTTTTCTGTCATCCCTGCACCATTTGTCTGTTCATCACCTTTTGTTTCATCATTGATTGTACACTTTAATGAATTCATTATATGGTAACAAAGCTGCTGGGTTCAATCCTCAGTACCAAAGATAATGACAAATAAAAACAATGCTTGCCCCCTCCCAAATCTATTAAACAAATAATATCTTAGCTTACTTAGAAAAATATATGCGTATTACCAAAGAAATAAACCCAAGGGAAATAAGGGTAGCTCACCAATCATAATAAACTGAGAGTCTGGAGTAAATGAAGCCTCTAGTGTGACAGCTTTGCTGTTGGCATAACCCTGAAACAGAATAGTTCTCTTGTTACAAAGCCACCCATAAAAACTTCCTAGAAACACCAAACTAGCACACATATCTCATTATTTTCCATGAAATCTTCTCTTTGTCATGCACAGTGTAACCAAGGTTCCAAACATGGCTGACATACAACCCAACCCCTAACTCAAACTGCATATTCAAGGAAGGCAAAAAAACTTATTGTTAGGAACCATTATATACTTAATACCAAACTTAGTCAGTAAAAAGCCGAAGTCTCAATTCAAAGGAAACAGTTCACATACAGGAAGAAAATGCAAACCTATACACTTCAGTAGCCAAGAATAACTCCTGGTCTCTGCTAACCAGCTAACATAATTCTCAGCCCAGGAGATATGAAGACAGAAAACGGCCATGTTCAAAGGCTGTCAGCTCACCCCAAATGTGTGCATCACCACCCCTTTGAATGCATCGATGAGACGGATGAAGCTGCCATTGGTGGAAATCAGTATGAGCTTGCCATCATTGCTGAACTTAAGTCCTGTCCATTCACAAGTCCGATCATACTGCATCTTAAAGGTTGCAAACGGCCCCTGCAAAAGATAAAGATAGCAACCTCCCACCAAGCCCATACACATAAGTAATTCTTTCAGTCTAAGTCATCTCCCATTCTATTCCTTTAGAGTACTTTTTACTGGGAAAGCAGAGGATGCTGCTGCCATCTGATATCTACACCAAATTCTTCCTCTACCACAAAAAAGGCTCTTAATATCCACCTCAGCCAGATGCGGTTGCCAATCCCTGTGATTCCAGTAATTGGGAGGTTGAAGGAGGGAAATCAAGAGTTCAAGGTCAACTTGGGCTACACTGTAAATTAATGATGGACTAGATTACATAGTGAGACAAACAAATAGGCAAATAAAAAAGTCTACTTCATAATTAAAACTTCATAATGAATACCCTAAAGACTAATAAAAGACTTACCTTGTCAAAAGAACGAAGGTCATAAAGCTTGACCATTTCAGAGTTAACACCGGCAGCAAAAATTAACCCTTCTGGATCAAATGAACAAACTGGCTTGCCCTGTAGATGCATGAGGCCCTAAGAGAAAAAAACAGACAAAAAGTTAATGAATGCCAGGCATGGTAGCATATGCCTGTAATCCCAGCACTTGGGAGGCTGGGAGGATTCCTGTTGAGTTCAAGGCCGGACTGTCACTAAGAACAAGGGAAAAAAAAAAAAAAAGGTTAAGGGATACAGGATCTCCCACTATCTAATCTGCTTTTTCCAATGAAAACAGGAAAACAATATGAACAGATTACTTACAGAATAGAGAAATAAAAAACTAAAAGCTTTAAAAGAAGAGATCATCATACTTCAGATCAGAGTTCAAATAAAAACGTTATTTCCTGAGGCTAAAAGATATAGGTCTAAGATTCTAGGAACTTTTTTTTTTTTGGTATCAGGAATCAAACTCAGGACCTTGCGCTTGCCAGGCAGGTGCTTGTGCCACTGAGCTGTATTTCTGGCCCAGTGTTTTGTTTTGTTTGCTCTTTGATTTTAACACCACAGCGTCTAAAACAATCTGTACTTGAGTAGGGTATTTGCTTTCCAAGCTACAATCTACCAGGAAAAGATTTTCTTTGTCAGTACAGATTGAACTCCTTGTTCTACTCTTTCCCCTCTTCTCACTACTGCACCTGACTAGTCTTAAAAAAAAAAAAAAAGGAAAACTGAAAATTATAGCTGCCATTAAAAAAAAAAAATGCTCAAAAAGTTTAACTGTGAGGTACTGTTACCTACCTGGCAATTAGGAGACCGGAGATCCCAAAGTCGAATGGTTTTATCAAGAGACCCAGAAATGAAGGTGTCATCCACAGGTGACATGGATAAGGCCACCACCCTGCAATGCATCAACATAAATAGGAGTTGAAGCAAAATATGAGCAAAAATTGGATGCAAGCCCTACATATAGCTGTTCTTCCAACACTGTCACTCAAGGAAACATATACAAGTACATATGGCATAATGTAAGACAACTAGCATAATGAAAAACTTATAAGTCCAAAAATATAAATGTATGGCTCTAGTGCAAATCTAACGCAGTGAAATACTATTTAACATTCATTAGTACAGTATAGTAAGAGAGTTGATATCAGATGTTGATAAACATGAGGATAGTAGAGAAATGGAATTGCTGATGGAAATGCAAAATGGTACAAATACCCTGGAAATCAGTTTTTCTGAAACAGGGTATTATAAATGACCTAGAAATTTCAATCCTAGAATTGAAAATGTATGTCCACACAAAAAAATATACCATGTATTACAAGATCATTATTCACAATAGCCAGAGTGGAAACAACCCAAATGTCTATTACCTAATAAGCAGGTAAATAGACAGTGTGAACATAAAATGCAATGAATATTATTTGATGGTAAGGAGGAATGAAACACCAAATTATGCGACAATATGGATAAACTATGCAAACTTCACGTTTTAAGTGAAAGAAGCCGGACACAAAGGGCCAAAAATGTTGAGAAAAATGTTGTAAATCTACATAGACAAAAAGGAGAATAGTGATAATTTTTGTCCAACTCTGAATATACAAAAAAGGCCACTGATTTGTATATTTTATCTTTTTGAGATAGGGTCTTGCTATGAGTTTCGGGCTGGCCTTGGGCTCACCTTATAGCCTAGGCTCGTCTCGAACTTGCAAAGATTCTCTTGCCTCAGCCTCCTGAGTGCTGGGATTATGCCACCACACTTGGCCCTTGATTTGTATATTTTAAAAGGGTATATTTTATGGTATGTGAGCCACATCTCAATAAGCCTGCTAATAATGGTGGCAACCACCTACAATCTTTGCACTTCAAATGCTGAGGCAGGACTGCCTGAAGTTCATGGCCATGCTGGGCTACAAAGCAAGACAATGTCTCAAAATAAAATCCAACCCAACCCAACCCAACCCAACCCAAGATTCCTTAACAGGATGGCAATGGACTACACTGTTTCCCATCTGTAGTGACATCAGTTTTACTTGCAGGGCAAGTTTAAAATCTAGATTGTTAGCCAGATGTGGCGGTGCATGCCTATAATCCAAGTACTCAGGAGGCTGAGACAGGGGGATCTCTGAGGCCAGCCTTAGCTACACAGTAAATTCAAGGGCTAGCCTGAACTTTACAGTGAGACCTTGTCTCAAAAAACAAACAAACAAAACAAAAGCTAATTTAGGCTGTTGGAATCTACTCCCAGATTTTCCAACACAGCACAGCTGGACAGGGTCTGGTAATCTGAGTTTCTTATAAGCTTCCACATGAAGGAGAGACTGATGGTCTGGGAACCACATTTAAGAGAACCACAGGCCTATGCTAACAGCAGTTATATTCGTCATATGGATCTCTTAATGTGAAAATCCCAAATACAAAATACTCTTAAACAAAAAAAACCCTGAAACTTTCTAAGTAGTTTACCAGTGTGTCACCAGAAGCCTACCTGAACTTACAATGAGGGGTCAGTTACAATGCAGGGACACCAAAATTAAACTCAAGATATAAAGGTATATATGAAATATAAATGAGTTTTATGTAGTAAACTAGAACTCTCGGCAAGTGCTGGGATCACAGGTGAGTGTCCATATTCCCAGTAAAAAACTCTTTATCCAGTATAACTCAATTAACATTTGCACTAGTCCCTCAACTTAAGATATCGTTAAGCAAAAATCTTCTGAGAAAGGTGATGTACTAACAAAAAATACCGAGCAGAATGCATATGGACAGGAAATTTTATGCCATAGCATTCAGCTCAAGTGTTTAGAGGTCTATCTTAATGAAAAACACTCTATATGCTGGAGTACAAGGACTGTAAGAACCAAGAACCTGACCCCATGGAAGCTTGTATCTAGGCAACACATATCCAAAAGACTACAACAAAAGGGAAAATTTTTTTTTTTGGTACTGGGGATCAAATTCCTGATTCTGGTGAGGGGGCAGTTTCAATGTGCAGAAGGGATTAAACAGTAATCAAATATGTAGAATTGGGGATGGGAGTTTGTAGATTTTTCTTTTAAATTTGATAGTGAAAAGAAGGTGGTAAGCTCAAAAAGTCTATTTGGGATAAGGAACTCTGAGTAAATTTCTGGGCAGCAAGGTAAGACAATTATGAAGAAGTAATCTAAGAATTAGATTAGATAAAAAAGTTGAGTATTTGGAAACATGGGTTTCACATAAGCTTCCAGGTGAAGCTGGACATGGTGGTGCACACCTATAATGCCAGCACCTGGGAAGCTGAAGCAGGAGGATCTCCTGAAGTTCAAGGCCAGCATGGCAACACATAATGAATTCAAAGCTAGTCTGAACTACACATAGCAAGACCCTGACTGAAAAATACACAAAAATACACAACCAAAAGACAAGAATTCCACAAAATGCCAGGCCTGCTGGCATTTCAATAATCCCAGAACCGGGGATGCTTAGGTCAGTTTGGGCTACAAAGTGAGTTCAAAGCTAGCCTGAATTACATGGTTAAACCCTGTCTCAAAAAAATAAAAAATAAATTTATAAAAAAATTCAATTTTAACAGAGAGAGCCCCAATGCATCTCTTTCTTTCTTTCTTTCTTTTTTTTGGTCTTTTTCATTTTTATCGGTACTGGGGATCAAATTCACAACTGCCTGCTTACAAGGCAGGCGCTTATGCTGCTAAGCTAAATCTCCAGCCCTCTGCATCTTTCTTAGGGCTCTATCCCACATTCAGTCCAAGATTGTGTACATTTATAAAAGAAAGCAGGAGGAAATGTCCAGTCTCTGTCACACACAGACACACACACACTCCCACACACACCTCTAAATGGTAAATTTTTATGTAAAGGCCTGCTGAAATAGGAGCCATCTATACTGGAGGCTTCAAAGGCATAAATGATTCTTTTATTAAGATATACCTAAGATTTGATATTCCAGAATATCATATGTATGTTTTGATTCTGGAGACAGAACACAGGGCCTCCTGCATGCAAAGTGTAGGCTCTGTCAACAAGCTATATCTTCCAACCTCCAGTCTTTTATTCATATTTAAAATGAGATTTCAGTTGTCGCTAAAGCCCTACCCTCTCCCTTTGGAAACCCCTACCCCTCTAAATCAAGAGTTGATTGGATTTTTTTTGACTTTTTGAGACGGAGTCTCGCTATACAGTTCAGGCTGGCCTTGAGCTCACTTTGTAGCCCAGGCTGGTCTCAAACTCACAACAATCTTCCCACCTCAGCCTTCCCCGAGTGCTGGGATTACAAGGGTGAGCCACCACGCCCGGCTCTTGAATTTTTTTTGAGGTAGGGTTTCACTACATAATTCAGGCTGGCCTTGAACTCACTGTACAGCCCAGGTTGGCCTCAAAGTTGTGGCAATCCTTCTGCATCAATCCCCCAAATTCTAGGATTTATAGGCATATGCTACCACGACCAGTCTAAGAGCTATTTAAGGTATATCAGTAAGAAAAGATAAAGAAAAATGTCAAACAATAATGAAGTGCTAACTTCAATTCACTAATAAAAATCTTTCCACTCACATATTGTCTGTATTCTCAAACACAGTAACTAATTCTACAACACTTGGTTCTTACCTTTTGCTATGTCCAGGAAAGTATCTGATATATTTGTTGTCGTGTAAGGACAGGTAACGAATAGTGTCTGTAGAAAGATAAATAAGGTATGATGATACTGTACTATTTAAAAATGAATTTACTTTGCATTTTCATTTTGAAGATAAAGTTAAAGAACCAACCATCTCCCACCACTCAAGGAAAGTATTTGTAACACTGAATAATTCTTCTTGCTAGGCACATAACGGCCTGTAATCCCAGCACTCGGGAGGCTGAGGTGGGAGGATCATTGAGACTTTGAGACCAGCCTGGGCTACAAAGTGAGCTCAAGGCCAGCCTGAACTGCATAGCAAGACCTCATCTCAAAAAGACCAAAAAAAAAAAAAAAAAAAAAAAAAAAAGTATGCACATAAGTTTCACATAATTCAAAAGCAGAGTTGACAGCATATAGAGCAAAGTTTAAAACCCATGTTATCACTGTTTTACTCTCAATCTCTGTGTTCTTTATAATAATTGCCCTGCAAAGATAGCCTGGCCAAAAGAAAAAATATAAATAAAAGAATTAAGTCACTGGTCTCAGTACTCACAAAATGGCAAACTTAAAAATGTGTCTGCTGAGGAAACAGGACCAAAGTAGTGAGCAACTACATTATGCTGAAGATTAGGTAAGTCCATGATGGTATATTTTTGTTCAGGGCTTTCAAATAGTATTGACCCACCCCAATGTTCAACTGGAGACAAAATTTACATTGAAACTAAACAAAACAGAGAAAGAGGTAATGCCTCAAACAGAGAGAGAGATGTAACACCTCAAGAAATGCTGAAATCAAACACATGAAGTAGACCAAGTCGTATCAGTAAGATTTTGATGATGTTAAAGAAAGAAATAATAATTTGTGCTTGAGAAAAATAATATGCACAGTCTTAGAAACTAAATGATTTCAGAAGCAACACTCCCAGATTCATTCCTGGAAGCAAGCATTACTCCATTCCAAACCAGAGAAGGACCCAACTAAGAAAGAGAATTACAGGCCAATCTCCCTAATAAACACTGATGAAAAAATCTTTAATAAGATACTGGCAAACACACTGCAGCAAATCATCAAAAAGATTGTACACCATGAACAAGTGAGATTCATCCCAAGGATATAGGGATGGTTCAATATTCATATGTAATACACCATATTACCAGAGCCAAGGACAAAAATCTCATGATCATTTCAACAGATGCAGAAAAAGCTTTTGACAGAGTCCAGCACCCATTCATGATGAAAACCCCACAGAAAATTGGAACAGATGGTCTTTATCTGAATCTGCTAAAAGCCCTATATGACAAACCAATAGCCAACATCATACGAAATGGACAAAAACTGAAAGCTTTCACTCTTAAAATCAGGAACAAGACAAAGATGTCCCCTGTCTCCATTCTTATTCAACATAGTCCTGGAAACTTTAGCTGGAGCAATTAGTCAAGAGAAAGAAATAAAAGAATAAAGATAGGAAAGGACACAGTTAAAACTGTTACTTGCAGATGATATGATACTCTATATAGTAGCCCCTAAAAACTCCACCAAAAGTCTTTTAGATTTAATAAGCAAATTCAGTAACGTAGCTGGATACAAAGTCAACACTCAAAAATCAAGCCTTCCTGTATGCACATAACAAAATCACTGAAAGAGAAACCAAGGAAACAATACCTTTTACAATAGCATCCAAAAAAAGACATACCTAGAAATCAGTCTAACAAAGGATGTACAAGACCTCAACACAATCCCAATCAAAATTCCAAGAGCATATCTCACAGAATTAGAGAGAACAATCCTAAAATTCATTTGCAACCAGAAGAGACCTAGAATAGCAAAGGCCATCCCGGGCAACAAAGACAAGACAGGGCACATAATCCCTGACTGGAAATTATACTATAAAGCTATTGTGATAAAAAAAAACAAGTGTGGTACTGGAAAACAAACAAATACTCAAAACCCCAACTACCTCCCCCACAACAAAAACCAACCCCTAAAACAAAACACACACAAAAAAAACCCCCAAAAACAAAACAGACCCAAAGATCAATGTAACAGATTAGAAGATGCAGAAACAGCACACACAGTAAGCTACCTTGCCTTTGACAAAGGAGCCAAACACATTCACTAGAAGAAAGACAGCCTCTAAGAAATGGTGCTTGAAAAACTGGCTCTACACATGCTGAAGATTAAAACTGGACCCATATCTTTCACCATGTACTAAGTTAAAATCAGAATGGATCAAAGATTTTAATATTAAAACAGAAATATTAAATCTGCTGGAAAATAAAGTAAAACTCTTGAGGACACTGGTGTAGGCCAAGACTTTATGAACAAAACCCAGAGTGCACAGAATCAATAACTGGGATCTCACCCTACTGGAAAGCTTTTTTTTTTTTCACAGCAAAAGAAACCACCAACAGAGTGAAGAGACAGCCCACAATATGGGAGAAAATGTTTGCCAGCTGTTCCTCAGGCAAAGGCTTACTACCAAGAACATATAAAGAACTTAAAAAAAAAAAAAAAAAAAAAAAATCAGTCCTCCCAGATTTAAAGACCTGAGCCAATCCAAAAATGTATATCCACTTCTCATACACTACAGAAATCAGTGTGGAGATTCAAAACAATTAGGACCAGAGGTCTCATTCAACCCAGCTATTCCCCTTCAGGGTACTTCTCAAAAGAATTAAAAACATCATACCACAGTGATATATGTGCACTCATGTTTATAGCAGCACAGTGTGTAATAGCCAGATCTTGGAAACAATCTAAATGCCCATCAACTGAGGAATGGATAAAAAAAGATGTGTTTTTTTTTAACAATGGAGTACTACTCAGCCATAAAGAATGATAAACTGGAGATTTTTATAGGTAAATGGATGCAACAGTGAAATAAATAAGACACACATATAAATACTGTGTTGTTTCATTAGTGTGACAAGCTGAAAGAAAGAACATACATACATGTGTATATATATGTACAAACTAGTTAAGATAGTTACACAACTGATTTCTCCGAGTTTACGAAGAGAAAGATTTATACTGGTATTGTTCAGATAATTCAACGCAGATGTCTTGTGCTCTGGGTGAATGATTTGGGGATGACAATGCACAATGTATATTCCATTGTTCCCCCTGACTGATGTGCTTTGAAATTTTGAGGTAGTTTTTTTCTTTTTATCTTTGAAAAACTGGATTTGAGAAAAAAAAAATTTGAATGATTCCATCTGAAAAAGGAAACAAAAAAAGAGTAGTAGCGATAAGGGAATGAAGTAAATAGAACTGATGTATCCCAAGCATATACTCATAAAATATAGAACTGAACCAGATGTGGTAGGAATGTCTGCAATCCCAGCGCTCTTGGAGGTGGAGACAGGAGGATTCCATAGTCAAGCTCAGTTTAGGTCTGGGGATGTAATTTAGCAGTAGAATCCTTAGTTAGCATCGTGCAATGCCCTGGATTCAATCTCCAGCACCACAAAAAGAACGAATGAAAAACTTGGGTGTGGTGGTATACATCTGCAATCCCAGCTAAGGTTTGAGAGGCTAAGGTTTCAGAGACCTTGTCTTAAAATAAAAAATAAAAAAGACTAGGGATATAGATCAGTGACGGCCCTGAGCTCAGTTCCCAGTACTGCCAAAAAAGAAAACAACAAAAACCCTCCAAGTACTATGCTCCTAAAAGGATGAGGAAAAAGAAAAAGCTGTTGTTGGAAAAAAGGTAATAGGAAGTGGTGTCAAAGTGCAGAGGAAAAAAGCATACAACGACCACTGTAAGGCCAAACACAAAATACAGAAATAAACAAGTTGAAAATATCAAGAGTTTCACCCAGTGGTTCACAAGGATGCTTTCTAAGAAATATGCATCTAAACTAGGAGGGGGAAAAAGTACCCTTTTAATGTTTCTTTTTCTTTGAGACGGGGTCTCCCTATGTAGTTCAGGCTGGCCTTGAGCTCTTGAGATTGAGATCCTTCTGCCTCAGCCTCCCAAGTGCTGGGATTATAGGTCTGTACCACGCCCCGCCTTTTTAGGTTTAATACCTGAATCCACATAATTTCCTTGAAAACAAATTCAATCTTCTTAAATGACAAGCACTCCTAGTTGTTCTAGTGCTAGAAGTACTCACCTGCCTAAGAAAAAATTCCCTCCCATTACCTGGATTCCCAGAGATGAGCAGGGCTTCACCATCCTCTCTGCCCCACTTGGTGGCTGGTGCGCTGTTCCTGGCAAGGCAGTGGCCTGTACAGTTATCTCCTATACCGGGTGGTATCATAGACCCTCAAACTGTACAAACTACTACCTCAGCCTGGAATCAGGCAAAGGGAAACGCAGAGCTGGAGAAAGTCTTCAGGATGTACTTGAAACAGGAAAGGCAACTCCCCATAGCATAGCCCTGGCAGCAGAGCTGCAAGTGCCAAGCATGTGCCTCATTTGGCACCACATTTGGAGAGTCCTCATTAATCACTCAGAACAACAACCCAACAGGAAAAATATGCCAGTCATTTAGATGATTACATATACATAATTCCTCAGGACCCTAGTATTTTTATATTTGTGTGTAAAACCATCAACTGCACTGCTTATATAGAAAACCATTTTCAAAATAGACATGAAAAGCAGAAACTATATACTTAAAAAAATCAAGCACAGGTACAGGAACAAGTACAAGCAGAAAAGTCTCATTAAATACAAAAGAGACTTGCCCACTTACTGGGACACAGCAAGAACAGCAGTCTAACCAATCCTTTTTGAACATTACAAAAATCTTGCTCTAAAAAGCAAAACAGCCTGATGTTGTACTGCAGACCTGTGATCGCAGCACTTGGGAAGCTGAGGAGGAGGACTGCCATGAATTTAAGGCTACCCAGGCTTGCAAAGTACTGTAAGTTCAAGCTTAGCCTGAAGCATACCGAGAAAGACTGTTCACAAAAACAAAACAAAGGAGCTGGGGACTTAGCTCAGTGGCATAAGCGCCTGCCTAGCAAGCGCGAGGTCGTGAGTCTGATCTCTGGTACAAAAACAAAACAAAACAAAACCACCTCACCAAAACCAAAACACAAAACAATAAAAAAGTGGAAACAATAAATCAGCGATGTCATTAAAAATAATAGAAAAATTCTAATGTGTGAAATGTTACAACTCAACCACCAAGACAATCTGTCAACTTAGAAGGACTTCTCCTAGGGCAAATGCAGATAAAAATAGGAACATTTATTACAAAAAGAAATTTACAATTCTATTTTTGGTCCTGGGAATCTAATTCACAACCTCCTACTGGCCAGGCAGGCACTGTGCTGCTGAGCCACATATCCCCAGCCCCCAAATTTACAAGTCTTATTTTCTAAATATCTTTACTCTTCAAAGAGTAGCTTTATTTAGAAGTAAAAAGGAAAAGGGTTGGGGGTTGGCTGGTGGCACAGCACTTGCCTAGCATACTCAAGGCCCAGCACTGGAAAATAGGGGAGTAGAGTATAAAAAGAAATAAATTTAGGTGGTGCACACCTGTAATGCTAGCTAATCAGGAGGCTTAGGCAGGAAGGAAGACTGCAAGTATAGCACAGCCAACTTACTGAGACCCTGTCTCCAAATACAAAATAGTAAGGGCTGAGGATGTAACTCCGTGTGAGACTTAGCATGGCATGCCTGTTTCAATCCCTAATAACAAAAAAAAAAAAAAAAAAAAAAAAAAAAAAAAAAAAAAAATCTTTGGAATAAAAGACAAACAAGGTCTCTGTACCATCAAGACACAGCCTATAAAAGTTTGGACATACACCAGAAATTCTAACTTCCCTTAAACTATCAAAGTTCAAGCCTTTCTGAAAACTTTTCTCAAGTCCACATACTTTAAATGGGAGGATCTAGTAGTTTACCACTTGCTACGTATAGTATTCTTTTATTTGTTCTCAAAGTACTTCTTCAAGTTTCAAGAAGTACAAATCACAAATATAATTAGCTGCTTCCCTTTCCAGCCCCTACTGTAAACTAGAGATTTTTCCTACTGAATTCTAAGTCCTTCAATAGTGCTACTGGCTTGTTCCAGCATTCTTCCAGTCATAACAATGTAATTAGCATTGGTAACATCACAGGAAAATATTTAAAGTAACTATAACCAAAACATAAGAAGCCACAAAGATTCAATGAACTATTTAACAAGGGAAACTGACCATACTCAAAAGAAGGCTTACTCACCATCTATTTTGTTAGAGCTGTAAACAACTGTGTTTGCCGCATGCGTGTATCTGATGAGGTCCACACCATATTTCTTACTGTACAGGGTTCTCTTTGGTCTGATGAACAAATAGAGAAAATACCATCAAAATCTTCTATCACTAAAGTCTGAGAACTTCATATAAAGATGGCATGTAAATGATGTGGCAAGGGCAAGGATTCTTGGTTAAGTTCTAATGCTAGAAGGAAACAGTTTCTTCCAAAAGCAGGAATTAAATAGATGTGATGATGTGCACTTGTAATTCCAATACTTGGGAAGGCTGAGACAGGAGGTTCCTTCAGGTTCGAGGCCAGCCGAGGTTACACAGTGAGTTCAAGGAAAGCCTGAACTACATAATGAGACCCTGTCTAAAAAAACAAAACAAAGTATCACCTCTACTCACAACAAGCCAAATGGAGTAAAACAACAATTAAGAGGATTAGTGGCACATGCCTGTGGTCCCAGTTATAAGGGAGGCTGAGGAAGAAGGGATGGCTTCAGTCCAACAAAACAGCGAGGCCTCCTTTCTTAAAAAAAAAAAAAAAAAAAGCTAGAGGTGGGGAAGCACATCTATAATCTTAGCACTCTGGGAAGCTGAGGAAGGAAGATCACAAGTCTAAGACCACCCTGGACAACACAGTGAGATCCTGTCTCAAGATTTAAAAAAGGCAAAAACAAACTCGAGGTTTAGGCAACAGGGCCACCATGAGTTCAAGACCAGCCTGGGTTGCAATAAGTGAATTCAATGCCAGCCTGCACTCCACAGTGAAACCATGTCTCTAAAACAAACAAATGTGATAAAAACAAAATGAAACAAAACAAAATTGCTGGAGTTGCAGTTCAGTGTGAAGGCCCTACCTGGATTCCATTTCCAGAATTGCCAGCCAGCAAGTGAACAACACACACCCAAACATACCCACAAATAATCCAACACAATACTGGTCTAAAGAATAAACAATACAGCTGGGGACATAATTCAGGGGCCTAAGTGCCTGCCTGATAAGTGTGAGATCCTGAATATGATTTCCAGTATCAAAAAGTAAAAAAGGGGGCAGGGGGTGTAAACGCCTCAGCGGTGTAAACGCCTGCTTGGCAAACGCAAGGTCGTGGGTTCAATCCCTGGCACAAAAAAAAAAAAAAAAAAAAAAAAAAAAAAAAAAAAAAAAAAAAAAAAAAAAAAAAAAAAGAAAAAGAAAAAGAAAAGGAAGAATACAGAATACTTCTGAATACCTAAGACAAGGTTAGGAAGCACAAGTAAAGGTTGGAGCTCAACTCAGGCTTTATGGCAACATTTACAAGTAACCTTTGAGAAAAAGAAAAGGGTAATGTAGCTATTTGGGGAGAAAGGCAGAAGAAACAACACTAGTCATAAATTACAACACAGGAAGATACCAAAATACTTAAACCCAAGAACTTTTCTTAAGTCATTCTCTTAGAAAGCTTTCTTAAATAATTCAATGATTTATCAAACTGAAAGCAGATACAAAACTAGCTGCGTTCCTAATATAACTGCTGTTGAAGATGACATCTGCCCATGTACAGAGTCCAAATATGTGCTAGTAACTCTTCAGAAGGCAAAACTAAACATGGATCTCTACAAAATTTGTGATCAAATACATACTTTGTCACATGCTATGAAAGTTACAAAGTCTTTTTTTTTTTTTTTTTTTTATTAAACAAACCCGAGAATCTCTATAGAGCTAGATTTGCATGCTAGAACAATTCTTAGTACCAAGTCAGGCAACAAGCTTTTACCACAATACTCTGCATATAGGTACCTGGACTTCAAAATCCTGCACCAAACTGTGCATGCCTATAATCCCAGCTTTTGGGAAAGCAGAGGCAGGAGGCCAGGGTTTAAGGCCAGGATGGACTATGTAGCAGTCCCTGTTTCAAAAAACGAAACAACAAAAAACAAATCCTGTACCAACATTTACTAAGAATTATAATTTATGAAAAAGTCAACCCTCTCAGTGTAAAATCCTTTTGGAACCTACATGCTAAACGAATGACTCAGACAGTATTAAGATGTCAATCACTTGCACTTTCAATTTTTATTAATGTTAATGAGGCTGAGGGCTTCCCTCTACAAAATCTACTTACAGGGAAGGGTTGTCACTATGACCTCGTTTGAACTGGACTTTCCACATGTTTACTCTTTTTGATATAATACTTCACTCCTAAAAACATCAACAGACTACCTGATCCAGTTCATGTTATAGGCTTTCCGTATGAAGTTACTGCCATCATAATGAACCTCAGACAGTATGTGTGTAGTTACTCTCTAAATTCAGTCAGCTTTACACCTACCTGTGGTAGATGTTAACCCTAGCATTTCAGACCACCTACAACAGAAAAGACAGAGCTGGGGATGTGGCTCAGTGGTACAGGACTTGCTTGACATGCATGAGGGCCTACATTTGACCCTAGAAAGCCAATTTCAAACTGTGGTGTATAATCTTAGTACTCAGGAGGCTGAAGCCAGAAGCTCACGGAGTTTAAGACCAACCTGCAATAGACAAGAGATCCTGTCTAATACAAAGCAACATAAAACAAAATGAAAGAATGGTGAAAAAAATGTGGGTTCCACTGAGGTGTAGCTTATATGCCTCAAATTTATTAAAACACTGAGATTTGTCCCTAATAAACTATCATTTTATTTCCTAGTTTGAAAGCAAGGTCTGGCCTGAACTGCATAGCGAGACGCCATCTCAAAGACAAAAAAAAAAAAAAAAAAGGTAAAGCTGGGCTGAGGTGGGAGGATCGTTGGAAGTTCGAAACCAGCCTGGACTACAAAGTGAGCTCAAGGCCAGCCTGAACTGCATGATGAAACTGCGTCTCAAAAATAACAAAGAAAGAAAGCAAGGTCTTAATGTCTCACAACCATTTCAAGTACCTTTTACTGAGTTCACGCACAATACTTTTTCAAATATTTTACTGTCTTCTCTCAAACTATGGTTCTGATGACTAGGTATGAATAAAGAAAATAATAGTAAACTTTCTTTCTGAGTAATGTGCGGTACCTACCACAATCAATATCATTTGTCATCTTCCAAGTTGAAGCATCACTCAATGGATGAACCCCATTGTAAAGTTTAAATAGACAATAAACTGGAAAATACTATGTACAAAGTCTTGTTTTAGCGTATAACATCTAATGAAAGATACTATGCCTTCCTAGGAAACTATTTTTCTTCTGATGTTTATCAGGTCTACAATGCATTTCTCAACATAACTAGTTAAAATTACAGCAGTTAAAGAAAGTAATTTTGACCCATGCTATGCACCTGATTGGTCATATCACCAAACTAGAACTCAGGTTTCCTAACTAGTGGGCTATTCCCATGCCACAGAACACAAAGAAACAAGGTCATAATTCATCAGAGAAAATTCAAAAAAGCATACCCTACAATATTACAATATCAAATTTCCTTTATCAGGTAATTATGCTCTACTTATGTTAGAGAATTACCTTTGTGCTTATGAAATCTATGTTGAAATAGAGAGTCACCCATGTGGCACAAGGCTGTAATCTCAGCATTTGGGAGGCTGAGGCAGAAAGATCACTGTGAATTCAAGGCTGGCCTGGACTACATAGTGAGACCTTATGTGAAAATAAAAAAAAAATTAGACATGAGAGCTTCAATTTCCAACTTAGATTCTAATGGCTCAGGAAAAAAAATACATACATATACACGGACTGATAAATCAAACGGGGCAAAATAACCACTCTTCCCTGTTTCTTCCAGGTATGTTTTTCAGGAAGTGCTTTGAAACATTTTTATACTTTTCTTCAGTCTGTAACAATGTAGAAACACTACATGACTGAATAAACTGCATTATTTCATAGAATTGGCATTTTACTTTTACAAAAAAAGACTTTATGTTGCTACCATACTTCCTAAAGTTTAGACATGATGGTATATTTGGGGATAAACTGACAAAAGACTATCACAACCTATCCTATATTTTCCTTGAACTAGGATATGTATTTTCTATCCTCAGGTTGTGGTGGACTATGTACTATCACTAATCAAGCAAATCAGAGGCCCACAATTTTGACCCTCTACTCCAGCTTTAAATGTTACACTTGCTTCCAAATCAATTCAAGTAGGCCAGACCTGGACAGAAATCCATTCACTAAGTGAATAGCATGAAGCAGAAGTACGTGTTCAGAAAACAACTCCCTTTCCCCTGTGAGCACCAGGACAGGCCACTTTCACACACTGCAGGCAAATCCAGAGCCAGTTACATAATACTTTCTCATAGCCCCAGTGGAGAAAAGGGAGATTATAGCTCAGTCCAAACAGTACTACTTCAGATAAACAACTTCACAAACGGAGAGAGAAGTCCAAAAGCGGTTGTTGTAAAAACAGACAAAATGGGTGTAGTACCTCACACCTGTAATCTCAGCACTCTGGAAGTAGAGGCAGGAGGATCACAGTGAGTTCAATGCCAGCCTGAGTTACACAGTTCAATGGCAGCCTGAACTACAAAGGGAGACCCTGTCTCAAAACAAAAACCAAACCCAAAAACATGCAAGTGGAACAGCTGGAGAGAGCAGAGAAAAAAACATAAAGCAAAAATACCAACCACCACCAAGGATTCAGAAAATAAGACCTAGAACTAGGCAACAAAACGAAGTCTGACAAAACGAAATACTTCCCAGCCCTGCTATGGAAAGGTGGTTGGGGGCAAATAAAATTTAACTTAAACCAGTTTCTGGTCAAAGACAATCACCATGTAGCAAGCACTTGGGACAAGTCCACAGGCATAAGGTCAGCACAAGGACCCCAGGCTCTGAAACTGGCACAGTGCTCTGCTTATAACGTACTGCAGAAAGATGCAGATGTGATGGTTCTCCACATGATCTGACACAACATAAAACTCGCGTGACTAGCCACAGAATTTTGGTAATTCCAGGTGAACCTTAAACTTTTTTTAAAGAAAAGTGCAGGAGGAAATACGAAATTGTTCGGGGATGCTTTCTTTAACACAAGATCACACTGAAGTCAGGATGGGAGGCCACGCTGGCTTGTGTCTGGCAAAAAGGAAAAGTTTCAAGATGTAGTTTTCAAAGTTCACGATAAACGTGGGCACCGGATTTAAAAAGATTACCATGAATTGGAACAGGAAGAAAAGGCCAGGGGCCTCTGGGCGGGACAACAGGTAAATCCTGACTGCTAAGAACGGTGACCCACGCGGCTTAGGCAGAAAGGCCGGCGCGGGAAGCTGGGGAGCAGAGCACGGGCTGCGCGCCAGGGCGGAATCAGGGTACCGCGAGGAGGGCTGCAGCTGGCCAGGCCGGAGCGCTGCCCTGCAGCGCAGCGCTCAGCCCCGCCACCGGCCGCCTCTGACAGCCCGGGGTCCGGGAAGCTCTGCGGGGGTCGAGGGCGCAGCTTGAGCGCTTAAAGGTCAAGGTCAAGGTGGAGCTGGGAAGGCGGCGCAGGAGCGCAGCGAGAAGGCCGGAGACACACAAAACCCGCACGGGATCACCATTACAGCTGCCGTCCTTTTAAAAGCAAGCAAAAAAAATGTGCGGACAGCCCCGGGCGGAAGCGGCCCTGTCAGGAGCAAGTGCAAAGGAGGCCTGGGACTGGAGACGGGACGCGGCCGCCAGCGGGAGAGGGAGGTGCTCGGAGCCGGGCCCGGGGACCGCCGCACTCACTTGCCCTCCTGGCAGTCATAGAGCACGATGGAGTCATCGTCGCTGCTCGAGATGACCGTCTCGCCGTTGGGGCTGAAGTCAAAACAGTTAATCTTGTCCGAGTTCTCGCGGAACACCTTGGCGACGCGGAAGCTCCGCAGCACGCTGTCGGTCAGCTTCATGGCGGCGGCGGCTGCTGGAGGCAGCGGCGGCGGCGCACGGTCGGGGCGGGGCCCGGCGCCGAGCGGGAGGGCTGCAGAGGGCCAAGCCGAGCGGGGCGGGTGCGCGCTGGTGGCGAGTAGAGGGCGGTCACGAATCGGGCGACCGCCTTCTCCTCCTCCTCGATTATCACTCGCCCGCTTGGACTGCTTGGCCTCCCTGACTGTCCTTCCTCGCGGTCGCCTTAGAGCCAGCAGGCACGACACCGACTCATTGTGTCCGCCATCTTGGGGCGGCAGGCAGACGCCGAGGGTGAGGAGCCTTATTCGCGGCGCACGCCGGGAAAGGGGGTGGGGAGGTGACGTCACGCGGCTGCCCCGGGGTGCAACGGCTGGGCAGCGGGAGGCCGTGGCGTCCTTGTGCCTGGGATACTTGACCCCTCCCCCCACTTCCTCAGGGAGCGGGAAGGCTGCGGGGGTGACCTCGCGCCAGCTCCCTATTGCGTGAAGACGACCTCTAGTGAAACTCAGACGCTCCCCAAACTCAGGTATTGAGGGAGTTGGGAACGCCCCTGGGGCCAGTTCTGAGTGTATGAATCTGGTCTTGGATTTACTTGACCGCTCACTCAGCACGGCTTGATGAGCTTTTATTTATTTGTTTTGGAGACAAAGTTGCCCGGTGTAGTTCAATCAGGCTTTTAAATTCACCGGGTAGCCCAGATTGCCTCTTAGCAATCTGCCTGTCTGAGCCACCCACGTGCTGGGATTACAGATGGGTGCCTCCACACCTGGTTTCGATTTTTAAAAAAATTTTTTTTGTCTTTTTGAGATGGTTGCACTATGCAGTTCAGGCTGCCCTTAATTAAGCTCACTTTGTAGCCTAGGGTGGTCTCCAACTTTCAACAGTACTCCTGCCTCAGCCTCCCCAGTGCTGGTATTACAAGTGTGCACCACCACTGCTAGCTTTATTAATTATTATTTTGAGAAATAATATAACCTGCAAATGTTAAGTGCATGAATTTTTAAATTCTAATATACTTTACACCCTTACAGCCACTACCCAGAACTTTATGCTTTAAGAAATTTTTGAAACATAGCAAAGCTCATGAGGCAAACTAATTTTCAGTGACAGCTCCATACATTGTAATAAATGTAACAATTGAAATTGTAAAATATTGTGTTGCAGGCAGCTGAGTTAGTTATAAATATTATAGGCAGTGAGACAGGGCTAGGTCCTCAAAGGCCAATGCAGAAGCCCAGATACCTTGCAACTGTTGGGGAAACAGACATCTGCTGTGGACCAGGCCTCAGGACAAAAGATGAAACAAATGCATCCATATCCTAAGGACTGATAATTCTTTTTTTTTTTTTTTTTTTTATTGGTACCATGCGCTTGCAAAGCAGGCACTTACACCGCTGAGCTAAGTCCCCAGCCCCCTTTTTTAAATTACTTTTTTTTTTGAAGGACTGATATTCTAAATAGTTCCCTGTCACCCAGAGGAAGCCAGGAGTCACCATCTCAACGCCCTAGAGAAGAGTCACTGATCTCTAAGTGCCCACTTTCTACATGATTCGCTTCATTTGTCCCTGATGTAATCAATTTTACCTGAACTATTAGTCTTACTGGTTGATCATAGTTCTGTCCCACCTTATGCCCATCTGCCTTGTGAGTTCCCAGTTTTTTCCCCACCTCGAACTGTCTCACCCCATGGTTTTACTCCATAAAAAATCCCTGGAAAAGACACGAGTCCTTGGCAAGCGCTAGGGACCCCTTCTGTCTCTCAGACAGAAGCTCCCTTTCTCTCAAATATATTCTACTCTTAACCTCTATTATTCCTAAAATTCACTCTTCGATTTTAGAGAGATTTTAGAGAACATGAACTCCTACCGGACATAGTAGGTGGGGAGTTTCATTCCTCTATATGAATAGGGGTGGGGATGTACTGTGCTGGTGCTTGCCTAGCAGGCTCAAAGCCCCCAGTTGAATGAGCTCAGCCCCTAGCATCCTAAGAAAACAACAAAGGTGTTTACAGCTCCAAATTCATAGCATTAAAGCATCACTTAAAAGGAAAATGTAAACAGTTCGTGAGAGACCAAGGAACAGGCTTTTATAAAAAGCAATGCGACCCATGGGGACAGGCCAAGATCTGGAAAGATGTCAGCCCCCTGGCAGAGGAGAAGTATAGTTATATAGGGTTTAGGGAGAAGGCTGTTCTTCGATGGAGTTTAGAGGATACAATTCGAGTGGTCAGGGTTCACTGAAAGGTCAGAACCATCAGGCAGGTTTGTAGATACCCTCAAGACTCCTGTGCTCGAGGGATCATTGGGCCTGTCCAGGTCTCATCTTTATGGTCTGCTCTGTGTACTTAGGACAGCATAGCTCACTGGTGGATTCCTGTTCGCTGAGAATGGAATATTTGCTGATAGGGTCATAGCGGCATCAGGCAGGACAGTATCTCCTCATTCAACAGAATACAATTTTAAATTCTGATTTCCTCCTTCTCCTTATCCATGCATACACACAAACTTTATATAGTCGACTCCTTCCCACTATTTTATCCATTTTCCCATGTTAGTAAACTGGATTGAGGTTGGTGTTCTTAATGGAGAGAGAATTCACATACAATAAAAACCAGCCTTGTTTTAGTGGATAGTCTTCTTCTGACATGTACATACAATCAGGCATTCAATGTATAACACGGGACCAATGAGGATAGAAATGATCAAAGTATGCTACATGATTATAAAATAGGCCATAGTGAAACCCATTATTCTGTATAACTAATAAATATGCAGTAAAATATAGAATAGTTGCATTATCCTCTTTGTAGTTTATAGGACTGTTTTAATGATCCCTGATAAAAGAGTTTATTTGCCTTAAAAGGAGGAAAAGTTGATCCTTAACAAAGGAAAGCAATTTCTGATCAGGTGAAGAGCCATGTCTTCTGGGTTAACATCCTGTGTGAGAAGGGGTTAAGCCCAGTGCAGCCTGTGCAGGGCCACACGTCTCTGCCTTGTAGGCAAACCTTCGAAAGGTTCATTGCCTGGGATCTGTGACAGTTCAGAGAGTGCCTCTTCATTTTGCTTTATTTAATGAAGAAAAGCAGAACAGTTATGAAGCATTTTGGTCACTAATATGAGGAAGGTGTGATATCCAGAGACCCATCAAAACCTGAGCAATGGTAAAAACAAAACAGCTGGGTGTGGTAGCACACACCTATAATCCTAGCACTCTGGGCAGCTGAGGTAGGGGGATCACAAGTTCAACTGTGGCCTGGGCAATTTAGCAATTTAGTCCCTGTTTCAAAATCAAACCCAAAGCGCTGGAGATGCAGCTCAAAGATGCTTCAGGTTCAATTCCTAGTATAGGAAAAAAGTGGGTAGGGGATGGTAGGATTCTTGGGGTTTCCTGGAAAGAGCTAGGGGCTGTGTCCCATCTCTTAGGTAAAAGGAGAACCAGGATTCCTAGAGATAAAGAGAAATTGTTCTCCAAGGGAAAAAGATAAGAGCCTCCCTAAATCTGGATTGCAGTTGCCATCTGAGAAAGAGCAGAGCTTCTGCCTACAGTTTATTCTGGGGTCTGGAAAAAGCAGGTTGAGTAAAACCTGAATGGCTGGCAACTTTCCAAATTGCAAAGACATGGAAGAAAAGCCTTCCACTTCCCAGAGCACTCACTTCCCTGTAATTCTAGAGGGTACAAAGAATGGTATAAAGTGACTCTGAGTCTTTAGATGGCAACAAGGACCGATCTGGTGCCCTGCTGGAGCTGTGTGAACTGAAGTTCTGTAGAGATGCCACATCTCTGTGGCAGACCCTGAGCACTGTTTTGGGTGATTAGAATATTGTGATTGTAGAGACATGGAATGCTGTGGATCATTTGGTGCCAAAATTACTGCGGGCTACTTTAGGCCCTTTAATAGCTATTAACTCATGTATCAGATCTAACATTCTTTTTGTTATGTTTCATGATAAATTTTAGTTTATGATATAAAATGTTAAAGACACATATTAGAAAACAAAATATACGGATACAATTCCATTTTGTAAATACTTTTGTGGAACAGAGATTTCCCGCAGACCTAACTTTGTGTTGTGTTTTGTTTGCCTTCTGAGAACCACATCATAACAACAGACCATATAAAGAACATGTGTAAAGTTTGTTAAAACGCTTGGCATGTGGGGTCAGGGATACAGCTCAGCAGCATAAGCACCTGCCTGGCAAGTGCAATGTCCTGAGCTTGATTCCCAGTATCACACATACACAAAAAAGATTGGCATAGGTGTACTGTTTACTAATTCAAGGAATGTTACATTCACTCACTCACTGAATACATTTCGTTTACTGCTAAGTTTCCTTATGTAGAATGAAGTGTAACACTTCACATTCTTCCTGATGTAGTGGTTTCTTATTCCAGTACTGTCAGGGACCAAGGGACACATACAATATGGGAAGTCACCACTTTATCAGATAACTGTTCCTCAGGCTCTGGTGTCAATGTTAGGAAAGCACTTTTTCTGAGGCAATACAAATTAACACCACTAGTACAAAATATGGCAGGTTCAATGGTTACTAGCCTTACTTTAGGAATTATGTGTTATTTAAGTAGATAAAACTATAATCAGTAGGGAAACTTTGTCTCAAATCAGACTTAACATTCTCATAACAAGCTCAGGAACTTCTATGAATATACCAGTAAGCTTAACAGACATTTAGCCTTCTCCAAGCCTAAAACTAAGAGTGCTATCTCTAAGATAACATCCATAACCTAAAGAAAAGATTTCCCTGCTTCGCTGCTGCCTGGCTTACCTGATGCTCACACCAACCAATGGCCTGTGTCATCTTTGTTATACTTATTAAATGGTGGCATGAGGAAACCCACAGAAACCAAGACTGGGAAAGACTGGAGTGTATTCCTCCTACATACGGGTAGATTGACATCAGTGATAGCAGCAGCTATCTGGAGGGGAGGATAGGAATATATAGGGCTTAGGGTTGAGGGGTCAGAGTTTCAAAGAATCAGGATGGAGTGTTTGAAAGCTGCAAGGACACTCAGCATAGGCGTGTAGAGAAGGCTGGGATCAGAATGACTGCAGGTCTAGTCCTAAGCTTCTTATTGGCCCTCCATCCTTGGTTGCTGAGGGCTGCCTTTTGTAGGTCTTTCTCAAGTCAGACCTGACAGTATATATGTATTTTTTTCAACAGGGTCTCTTTAGTGCAGTCTGGCCTTGAACTTATGGCTATCCTCCTGCCTCAGCCTCTGGAGTGCCGAGATTACAGGTATGCACCACCATACGGGGATGTTGTATAGATTTATAACTTTCTTTTGTTTTGTGACTATGAAAATTTCATATGATCTCTTTCATAGCAGAACATGTCACAGTCTGTTGGTACCCTGGGATGTCCTTGAATGGGTCCCAGGTCACAAGACCCTAACTTTGATGCCCTTGCTTACATGCACAGTTTTTTTGGTGGGCTTTGTTTCCCCATGATGAATGTAATCATTATGTACTGTAAACATGTACTAAAAAAAGGCCAGAAATATAAAAAAGATTGTGTACCTGTATCTTTTCCAGATTTCACTGTTAAGATCAAAACATTCTTCCTAGTCTTGACTTCCTGCATTATTTTTGGAATGCATTTTTTTTTTTCATATTTCAGGTGCATCTATTTTATAGTCTCACCATTTCATTAGCTAGCCTGGATCCCTGCCCTATTGAAGTGAAGATCTAGCTTTCATCCAACAGTATCACTGCCTTCCTGGATGGACTTTGAAAAAAAAATTTTAAAAAGGCTCACTGCAATGGCCAGTGTACAGGGGGAAGGCTGCAATCCAGAGTGAATCATGCTGCCTTAAAAGGAGCACTAGGCTTAATATTTTATCTATCGTTTTAAATCACTATCTCATTTTTATCTTAGTTTTTATGTATCTAGGGCTGCACATGGTGACACATGTACCCATAATCCCAGTACTCGGGAGGCTAAGGCAGGAGAATTGCTGCAATTTCGGCCAGCCTGGGCTATGTAGTGAGTTTAGGGCCAGCCTGAATTGCATAGTAAAAAAAAAATAGGTACTGCAGAAAAACTGCAAAGTACAAATAACTATTTTTAAAAAGCATGGAATATGACATGCAGAAGTAGCTGCTGTTTTTTGTTTTTGATTTTCTGCAGTGCTGAGACTTGAACCCAGGGGCTATATCTTCAGTTTACTCGCTCTTTCTTCTCTTTTCTCTTTCTTTCTTTCTTTCTTTCTTTCTTTCTTTCTTTCTTTCTTTCTTTCTTTCTGACAGAGTCTCATTAAGTTAGCCAAGCTGTGCTTAAACTTGCAGTCTTGCCATTTTAGGTTTGCAGATGCAGGGATAGTGGTCTGGTAGCAGGGAAAAAGTAGAATAAGGATCTCATTAAGCTTTATGAAGGAAATTAGTAGAAAATCTTACTAAAAACAGCTTTTGCCTCTGCAGTTAGTCACTGGCCAATCCTGACTAAAGGAGAGGTAAACCTTTACTGGAAGAATTCCTTTAGGAGCGATTAAAAGGACAAAGGCAAAGAGAGGGAAAAATAAAACAAGCCAGATCTAGAAGGCACCAGATATAGCACAAATAACATAAGAAATTTTTTTTTTTCTCTTTTGAGACGGGGTCTCCTATGCAGTTCGAGCTGGCCTTGGGTTCACTTTGTAGCCCAGGTTGGTCTTGAACTCACAACGATCCTCCCATCTCAGCCTCCCAAGTGCTGGGATTACATGCATGAGCCACCACACCTGGCTAACATAACAATTTACAACAAAGAAAAGAATGCTGTCTAATGGAGAGATGAGCCAGCGGAAGATAGGCAAAGCATAGAAAAAGCCACAAGCACAGGAGAAGGTTAATCACCCTCTCACACCTCCAATAAAGTACAAAGGAGACAAGGGGGCAAATACCTAATTTAAAAGGAAACTCAGCTAGTGTATAAAATGCAGCTAACCCTAAAATACAGCTATATATGTGCGTATTTTCACTCTAGAATCTTTGTATTGCTTCGCTTGATGAGCTGCCTCTTCTGTGAGGCTCCTCTAACCAACCTATATACTCTGGATATATGGCCCTGACAAGGACAAAAGGGCAGAAAAAAATCAACGCCCTCGCCAAGGAATGCACACATAAGCAAACGTGCTGGGGTTAGGGTCCTCTGACCTGAGACCCATCCAAGGACAGCCCAGGGAAGCATCACACTGTGACAAATTCCAGGTATGCAGCTGGAAGGAAGGATCCCTAATAAAAGAAACCAGGAACAAAGGCTTTTTATCCCCTGTCTCTCTGGGGCAGCTTGTTTCTGCTTTCTGCCTTTTTCCCCTTTTACAAATAAGTCATCTTCCTTTCTTATACACTTACTTCTCTAATTCATTATTGGTGCTGAGTTTTCAACCTTGACTAGCTGCTTACACATGCCATGACACAGGTATGGGCCCACAGGCCTGTTACTATTTTATTGTAATGAAATATTTATAGCAAATTGCCATTTTTAATTGCCATTTTGATGTAGACCTTCTTAGTTTTTTTCTTGAAATGTATTTTAATACATTTATAATATATTTATAACTTTTTTTTTGTTTTTTTGAGACAGGGTCTTGCTATGTAGTTCAGGCTGGATTTGAATTCACTATGTAGCCCAGGCTGGCCTCAAATTCACAGTGATCCTCCTGCCTTGGTCTCCTGAGTGCAGGCATTATAGGCATGCGCCACTATGCCTGGCAGGTAAGCTACTCTTCCATAAAAGACAAAAAACATCTTACAGGTCAATGAATATAGACTTACATAATCATTTTGAATGGCTACATACTTTTCTGCCATATGGCTATAAAGTAACTTTTGCTTCCTGTTTTAGCTAACGTTCAACCACAGTTTAATATATAATAATTAGATATACTAATTTAGACAAAGGACTCTAAACTTGGTGTCATTGTGCACACTTGTAATCCCAGCACTTGGGAAGTTGAAGCAGGAGGATTGCAAGTTTCAGCCCACCCTGGGCAATTAGCAACTTGGCAAGAATATTATTTCAAAAAATAAAAAAAAAGGCCAAGGATATAGCTCAGTGTGAAAGTTCTTTGATTGATCACTTGTATTTAGTAGTTAAAAGAGAGAGCTGGGGACTTAGCTCAGTGGCAGAGTACCTGCCTGGCAAGCGTGAGGTTGTGAATTTGATCCTTGGTACAAAAAAAAAATTGTCAAAGAAGAAACAGGAAAAGCAGAATATTGGAACACAATTGTAACCTGTGGTAATTTTTTATAAATTGTTACAATTGTCACATATAGTTTTGTCATAGGAGATTAGGACAGGGCAAAACTGGCTGGGAAAGTAGGAATGACTTGTTAATTACAAGATCCGGAATACTTCCACAGAACAGTTCTGGAACTCATGCATGTGGACTTTCCATGAGAACTCCGGGAGGTTTTCACTAGGATGGCCTAGACCTGACATCAGCCTGTAGTATGAAATTCTAGCTCCACCTCTCAGGACCTATATGTAGAAATTCCTGTGGGTTTCCTCGAGATTTGAACAGTGTAAAGGACATAGACACCAAGGAGAGTTGAGTGTCAAGGCTTTCCTCCTCACAGCTTGCCCTGTTTCCCCCAAGTTGTTCTTTCATCCTGCTTTTTCCTCTTGTATTCAGCCCAAGCTTGGTCTGCAGAGCCAGTTTCTCCCTCACTCTTTGTATTCAAGTACAATTTGCCACTGCTTTTTGCTCCTTTTGTTCATTTCTTTGAGATGAGAAGAACCTGGAATCCAACTTGAAGAGAGACATGAACCCTCAACCTGGTAATATTTATTTGGCAAGTCACACATAGGAGGAGCTACCTGATTACAGTTAATATGAGTGTTTCAGGAGGAGGAGAGAGGGTAGGAATAAAAAAAAAAAGGATTTTGAAAGCATTATGGATGTGTATGAACTCCCTATGAAGAGTATGAGCATTATGTACTATAGATATATACTAATAAAAAATTGAAAAAGATTACTTAGCTGGGGATTTGGCTCAGTGGCATAAGCACAAGTTCATGAGTTCAATCCTTGTACCAAAAAAAAAAAAAAACAAAAAAAACCACCAACAACAACAAAAAAACATATTATCAGGCCTGTCAAGCACAAGTTCATGAGTTCAATCCTTGTACCAAAAAAAAAAAAAAAAAAATTACTTAATACATGAAAAATTGCTTGATTTGCTAAATGAATGTTTCATTGCACTACTAAGAAGAAATAAATGTTCTACAATGCACATGAGCAGAAGTGTTCAGCTTCCAGGATGCTGGGAACTGTATTACTGCAAAGTGGGCAGGTATAGTCTAGGATTTTGTGTATGATGTGCAAAGAATTTCCAAGTACACCCAATAGGAAGCAATGAGCAGCTACATTTGTTGAAAATCAAGAGAAGTTGTGCTCAGGATAAATCCGTGCCAATAAAAGATATGATACAGACAGAGAAATGGTGTCAGGTGACAAAAAGTAAAAGCACTGCACACAGGTCATAGCATATGGAAGTAGCAAACACCATGCCCCCCAGTAAATCAGGCTTTTATAATTTAAAGGATATGCACCTAATCCCAGGTATCTCCTGCTGAATGTCTACGTGTGATGGACTGGAATATTGATGGAGTGCTGAGTCAGTTTGGAGGCTCTCAAATGCTTGCTTGTTCACTTTGATCTTAATTATTATTATTATTATTTTTTGGTCTTTTTCGTTTTTATCGGTACCAGGGATCGAACTCACGACTGGCTGCTTACAAGGCAGGCGCTTATGCCGCTGAGCTAAATCCCCAGCCCCAATCTTAATTATAAACGTGACATGTAGTGCATGTTTATGAATTCTTACTGAGGTGGGAATAGAGTGCAGAGGACTGAAGGTCAAGCTGGGAGATCGAACCCCAAGCATTCTCAACCAGAACATCAGCGATCACTTGGGTTTTTGTTTATTTCCGATCTCTCTTAGGACAATGGAAGGAGGAAGGGCTGTAGGATACTTTTAGAATTAAATGGCTGGAAAAGAGTGACCTCAGACCTGTTGTTTATAACTGTACTACTCCCTCCTCCCCCAAAACTTCTTTTATGGCTATTTCCTGCTGAACAGAGGTGTTGGCCCTATTTACAAGGGAGACCAAGGAGACCAAGGAACACTTGGACTCATCTTTGTGTTCAAGGGAACTCAGTTATTTTTTTTTCCCCCAAGGATTTTTTGATGAACTGCTGATGTGGAGGCAGTTTTGATCTTGGGCTAGGGTCAGTAGTTTAATGGCTGTCAAACAAGAAGAAACAATTAGGCTGAGAGATTAAGTATGTAAAATTTAATAGGTTATAAAAAGCATTAATGAAGGTCATGTTTGTTAGAGTTTTCTGGCACAATAGAGAAGGAGAATATAAGAAAAAGTGAAAGTGACCTTTTATTTAAAGGACGTGGAGAGGAGCCCACGACCCTCCATGGTTTGGCATTCTCCTCTGACCAGATAAGGGGGTGGAAAGTGTATGTGACCTTTGACCAGGTATGGTGCTTGAGGTTGGCATTTATGACTCACCAGAAGCTGACTGGATTTTCTTCATGTACATGGGGAAAGGAAGGAAGAAGTTATAATCAGAGGAGGAGGAGGAAGTGTCAGGATAAGCATTCCTTATTTGGCCTTCCACCATATTAGACCACCACCATAATGTCCTAGGGCAAAATTATTCTAGGACAAAATTCTTTCATTTCTGTCTTTCTATTGTTAGGAAAAGGGCAAAGACTCTCTTACTGCATCCTGTTGGGCAGGGGTATTGTGTTGGGGTTTAGGATGGTTGACAGGATGACAGCTGATGCCCATGTAAAAGCTAGTACCAGGTGTTTCAGCCAGGACAAGGAGTATATCATTGGTGAATGCACGCATCCTAGATTGGAGAAATAAAAAGACAAGGTGTTATGATGATGCATGCAACTATCATAATTAAAGAACCTAGGAAAGGTAAAACTATCCTTCAAAAGCTTACTTCATAGACCAGGCTACACACAAAATATTCAAAGATGGATTTTCCAGGGATCAAACTTCTCCCAGATTAGCAGGCTTTAGATATCATCACCTTCTTATACAACTTTTTTTTCCATGTGGGATCACAGGCCCTAAATAGGCAGAGCTTTTAACTAGTAGCCCTCAGGAGACAGCAGGCATTTTCATCTTGAATAGACATATAGCTTTAAGTCTAGAGGAGCCAAAGGCAACGAATCATTTAAGTATGCATGGGCCAAATAACAGAATCAACAGGATAATTATGAGTACAGTTTTAGTAATGGCTTCACATGAGGATAAGGATAAAGTCCAGGGAATTTTGGAAATTGACATGTCATTGATTTTTTATGTACATATTTAGTTTTTACAATGTGTAAGTACCTCCCATGTTGTTAGAATGTCTAATGCCAGGGCTGGGGATTTAGCTCAGTGGCATAAGCGCCTGCCTTGCAAGCAGGCAGTCGTGAGTTCGATCCCTGGTACCGATAAAAACGAAAAAGACAAAAAAAAAAATGTCTAATGCCATCTGATTTTGGAGGATGGCCTGTTTTATCAGCTGTGGTGTCATTTAAAGCCTATTGAGTATAGTTACTTATGGCCTCAATATGTGCTATGTAACCTTTTTCTGGAAAAGATCTGGTGGGTTGCAGTAAAAGGAATCTAAAAGGAGTTTAGCATATTTTTAATTTTTTTTTGGAACCAGGGATTGAACTCATTACCTCATGTTTGCCAGGTAGGTGCTTGTACCACTGAGCTAAATCCCAGCCCCTTGTTATTGTTTTTTATCTGTATAATGCCTTGGAGTTTGGCACCTTCTGGGCAAGAACAAACTTTAATCAAAGCATATATACAAGGGCATGTATAATCAAAGCATAAGCATTAGGGCTGACAGTTAAGTTTAGAAACTGTTTTTAAGTTATAACAATTGTAACCCATTGGCTCTTAGATTCTTTTGTTGATGGACCTTACATAAATTTTTGTTTAAAAATTATCATTTGACTGGTGACCTCATGTTGGTTTGGCTTGAATCTCTTGGCTGAAGCACAAGAAAAAGGCAGGTGCCTGGATATGAAAGAACATGTTTATCATCATAAACAATCCCAATTTTATATTCGAAGGCATGAATATAACTTAAGATACCATAAGATCAGCAAAAATGAATTGTCCTAGCCATATGAAACCTTTGTATTAGCATCAAGAACCTTAACATATTTTTTATAACTTTAGTTGGGGTGTCTCCCATAAGGCTATGGCAGTTATTGGGACCTCCAATTAAGTAATTATTGGGATCTCAATAATGAATGAATAATGAATATGTCAATTATTGGGACCTCCAAATAATGAAAAAGTGTCGAGGTGGCTTCTTTCTTTTCTATCAGTTGAAATCTTGCCTAATCTTTCCTCACCCCAGGAGATTTTGTTTAACTAGTTTTAGCATCATTCTGACCAGCTAGCAACCCAGGTTTTTTAAATCTATAACCCAAATAAACCTTGATTAAATGATCTTAAAATGAAAAAAAAAGGAAAGTAGAAAGTATTATTGAGCTCAAATAAAAAGGAACAGCTGTTTATAGAGCAGATAAATTGACAAACATGGACAGACAATCTGTAAAGTCTAAACAGACTGGACAAACAGACAACAGATACATAGGTAGACTGACAAACATCTTACAAAATCAGAGTGCAGTCAAATATATTTGGCCAGTTTAAACTATAATAAATAGATTAGTGTGAACCTTTTTGTAGGTCAATTAACAGAGATCTCTTGAAATAAGAATAGCAGAAAAGGAACCTAATTTATAGTTAATGTGAGATAGGTCAATGAGGGAAAAAGGAACATGAATACAATCTAATCCCTTGGGACCAGCCTGTTCCTGAAGGGGGAATAGGGAATGAGGCCGAGAAGGCTGTGGAGTGGGAGGTGTAAATGGCCACCAAGCAGCCAACTGCCCAGCAGGCACCTGTGGGCAGTAATAAGGTGATTGATCACAAAACGGTCACCCATCACCATGCAACAGGGAAGCACAAGATAGTGACTGGTTGCCATGTGACTCACAACAAGATGGCTGCTGCTGGTGACATGATGAGGGAGCACAAGATGGTGACTGGTCATCATGTGACCTGCAACAAAATAGCCTGCTGATCCCATGATGAGGGACCATAAGATAACCTGTCACAAGATGGCAGCAGACTGTTACATGGTGGAGGGCCACAAGATGGCAGCTATCCTCCATGTGAGCTGCAGCAAAATGGCTGCTGAGGACCACATGGCATGAGACCGCAAGATGTGCCATGTGGTCCGCTAGGTGGCTGAAATGCAAAGACTGAGTGTGGTGAGCTGGTGGGGAGAATGGTGATGTAGCAGCAAAGAAATAAGAGGGAAATAAGAAGGGCCGTCTGACAGGACACATGGCTGACGTTGAGATTGGGGAGAGGAAGTAAAGGAAGAGATTCTGCTGGGAGTGAGTAAAGGGGAGAATGAATGAGAGAACAACATGTCCTCAAAGTGAAAATGGCTTGTATATAAGGGATTTTTGCCAGCTTGCTGCTGTTGTGACAAAAGTTACATAAATTTTGAAGGATAGAGGGGTCAACTGTTCTCCCCTTAGGCTGTGGGATGCTGTTAAGTTGGCCAAGCCATCTGGCAGTAAAAGATCAGGGTTTTTTGTTTGTTTGTTTGTTTTGTTTTTTATGGCCTTCTTTAGGCCAAAGCAAGAGCACCAAGGTTATGAATCAGGTACCCCAGAAATATGTTTTTTGGGGGACAGGAAATGGTATTCCCCTTAGTGACTGAATTAGAGGGGAGCCAAAAGAACAACTTTGCCTCAGGATGAGGGATTTAGCCCTGCCCAAGGAATGTGAAAGCTGTCCTGGATAACACAAAAGAAGTCTTCACCTGTTTTGAAAGTGTGATAAGGAAGGTCCCAATACCCACTCTCATTGGCTGTCATCAAGAGTGCAGGCTAGCGGAGCTGTGTGTGACAGACGTGGTGGTTTGCCTCCTGGTTTACTTTGTATCAAGAGCTGAACTGTGAACCTAACTTTCTCCTTGGGTAATAACTGAAAATAAAGATTTATTTTCATGGTCAAAAAAAAAGAGTGCAGGCTAGGATCCCAGAGAACAAGAGAGTAACAGTTTTGCCTCGGGCTGTGCTGCACAAGGAACGTGAAAACTGCTATCTTTGCTCAGGGGTGGCAACAGATAGGCTTGCTGACACAAGCTTGCAAATTTCTAAGGCTGAAAACAGTTTTGCCTTGATTATGCAAGGAACGTGAAAGCTGTTATCCACTGAGAAACTGAAATAGAAATACTTGGACAGTACCTCACCTGTGATGAATGAGGTGGGTCCATGTTGGATGCAGGCTAGCAGAGGCAAGCAACCAGGTCCCGGAGGAAGGAAAAGGTGGCTCACAGAAGAGGGAGCTCAAAACTGAAGATGACCTCCAGGAGCTAATGCATTCTGCCAGTCTGAGTCTCAAGTCACTACCATGTTAGATTTTTCTGGTGCAATAGAGAAGTAGAATATAAGAAAAAGTGAAGGTGGCCTTTTTATTTAAAGGACGAGGAGAGGAGCCCACAATCCTTGATAGTTTGGCTTTCTCCTCTGACCAGATAAGGGATGGGTAGTGTGTGTGTGGGTAATATGTGACCTTTGACCAGATGTGGCACCGGGGTGGGCATTTATGCCACACGAGGAGCCGATAGAAATTTTCTTCACATGCTCAGGGTAAGGAAAGAGGAAGCTGTAGCTGGGGAAGGGGGAGGAAGTGGCCATCAGGGTAAGTGTTCCTGATTTGGCCTTCCAGCATGTTAGACCACCGCCTTAATGTCCTGTAATTTATTCTAGGGCAAAATTCTTTCCATGCTCAGGACAATAACCAAGGCCTCCAATTTCAGGTCTTTGTTTTAGGGTAAAAAATTTGAAATTGACAAAACAGCACACAACAGACAATGGGAGATGTTAGAGTGTATCTTTAATGGAAAGAATAGGAGGAAAACCTCCCTGCTGGTCAGACAGTAGTTCCATCAGGTGGACTCTATGGTTATCTAAGTCCATTGGATTTTTATAAAGTTTTGGTATAGGTGAATATGACAGAATGCAGAGGTGTTCCTGGTTGCTGGTAGGCCTTTGATATCCAGAAAGCAAGCTTCTTCCTTTGCTCTTCCTCCGGGGCTCCTTTCATTTGTATAAGGACCAGTTCTTTATTCCTTGCATTACTTAAAGTGTTGCTAGTTAGTTTACTTATGTTAATTATTTAGGCCCTCTGGTATATTAACTAATTTAAGCCCTGACTTTTAGTTTACTTCTGATTAACTATTCAGGACTTGTAGCCTATCTGCCTAATTTCCTTTATCTTCTGGCTTCCTTTATAGAAGAAATCACTGTTTATTATCTCTATAACAATGAATCACCCAAGAGGTTTCCAAAAACGACAAACCCTAAAGAAGTCACCATACCTTGAGACAGGGACCTCAAATGTAGTGAACAAGAGTAGTAGTGAGACTAGCTACACAATTTATTTAGAGGGAACAGAAGTTTTATTTATTTGGTTTTAAAAAAGTAGTTGATGTTTTCTGAAAAGAAAATTGAGCATGACTAGTTGTTCACAGGTGTATGAGGTTGGTGGTCCTTCTTTGGTTTTTGGTGTCTCAGGAGGCTTGGTTTTTACCCTAGGGAGATGACTTCAGTTATTTATTCCCAGTATCTTAATTGGATAGAAAGGTTGTGTAAAAGCCTTTCCACTTGGGTGTGAGTTGGTCCTGGGATCCACCCTTCTTCCACATCTTTTTTTTTTTTTTTTTTTTTGTCTTTTTCGTTTTTGTTGGTACCAGGGATCAAACTCACAACTGCCTGCTTGCAAGGCAGGTGCTTATGCTGCTGAGCTAAATCTCCAGCCCCCCTTCCACATCTTGATTAGCACCTGGTCACTAGGGCCAACCCCTGGTTGACAATTTTTGTTAGTCCCTGCGAGTGGAAGAATCTTATTTCCATATGGTTTGAAGGCCTGTCAGAAAGTTCCCAAATGGATCACATGTTAAAGGAGCTGGGAAGTTTCAGAGTAAGTCAGATGTCTCCAAGTCTAGACATGGTGGTACCTATAATCTCAGCACTTGGGAGGCAGAGGCAGGAGGATTACTGTGAATTTGAGGCAAGCCTGGGAACATAGTACATAATGAACTCAAGGCCAACCTGAACTATATAGCAAGACCTTGTCTTAAAAAAAAAAAAAAAGAGAGAGAGACAAGACAAGAAAAGAAAAAGCCTCTATAAAGCATTTCAAATGAGCACTAAGGTTAAGTTTGAAATTTGAAATTGGGAGCTTCCCCAAACTTCAAAACCTTGTTAAGGCAATTGGAAGGAGATCTAGCCCTCTATGGTGGTGGGTTTTTGACACAGCTTGGCTAAGGTTTACTTGAGAATTTGATTGGCTGTCTTGACTTTTCTTGATGACTAGGGTCTGCACATAGCATGTAGATGGTAATTAACTTCCTGTGCTCTGGTGACTGCAGGATTTGAAATGTGGAAAGAGCATTCATAGTCACTCTGGATAGACTGGAGCAGCCCAAATCAAGGAATAAATTTTTGAAGGAGGACTTTTATCACCTCTAGGGCCTATTCTGACCTGATAGGGAAGGCCTCTCTCTCTCTACCCAGCAAAACTGTCAGTGTACAACAGGAAGTGTGTGTACACATAGGTAGATGGGTGAAGTTTATCTACCAGTCTTTTCTAGGGGAGAGTCCTTTTTTTTTTTTTTAAATCAGTTCAAGAACAGGAGAAGACGAGTCTGTCAATTATGGAAATCACAAACAGAATATGCTTTACCAATAGGTAAAAATGTTATAGACTCAAGGCCCTGCAAAGAGTCCATGTGCCATAGTGATGGTGCTATCTCACCCTTGGTGGAAGGCATCATATAGGTATTTAATGACTTTCCATGGCACTCATTGTGGCAAGAACAGTCAGGGTCCCAAATATCACCATTGGCCCTTTTGAGCACCTTCCTCATTATGAGTCATTTGAAGCTCTTCTGTAAAGTATCCTGGCTCTAAATCAAGATCTTTTGGTGGGGCAGGGATTGAGACCTATGGTCTCACTATGTAGTTCAGGCCAGCCTTGAACCTGCTGTTTAACCCAGACTGATCTTGAACCCCCAGCAATCCTCTTGCCTCAGCCATTTAAGTGCTGGAATTACAGTTGTGAGGCACCATGCCCAGCTTTAAATCAAGATCTGGGAATGGAACCCTAAGTTGAGCTATTGATAATGTGTTAGTTACTTTCCTTTTGTTGCTGAGACAAAATATCTGATACCCAAAATGAATGAAGAAGAGGTTTATTTAGCTAACAGTTTGTGGAGGTTTCAGTCCATACTCAGCTGGCTCCAAGGCAGAGGGCAACAGTGCATGGTAGAGAAAAACAGCAAGAGCAAAAAAGGGAGGAGCAAGAGAGCCAGTCTCTTTTCCTCCCTTATAATGTATGCAGGATCCCTGCTCCAGGGCAGGTGTAGCACTCGCTCATAATCCCAGCATTGAACCATGAGTCAATTCCAAACTCTAGAAGTCTACCCCCATGACTGTATGAGGTTTTGGGAGATATCTAGATATAAACCATCACATATGGGCCAGAATTATATTGGATAGTGGCCTGTTTGGTCATAGAGTGGGCTGTAGCATTATTCTGGGAGACAGGGTCCAAGGAGGATTGATGTCCCCAGAAACAGGCAACTGCTACCTCGCTAGGGAAATTTATTGTTATGAGGAGGTCGAGAATCTCTAGTCCATGTTTTATTGGAAACTGGTGACTAGTCCAAAATTCTCTCTTTTTTTGTTCATACGGTTACATGTGAATTTTAGACCAGAAGGAAATATTTGGAGTCAGCATGTGCACTGACTCTCTTCCCTGGGAGACTTGAGTGAGGGCAACAAATTCTGCCTTTTGAGAAGTCCCAAGGGGACATACTCTTGCTTCAGTGACCTGGATGGGGATGACTACGGCACACTTATCCTCCTAATGGCATCCTTTGTGAAGCTGCTGCCGTCAGTGAGCCCTGGGCCAGTCATCCCTGTCAATGGCTAGCATAATTTTGGAGGATGGTTCATTCACATTCATGTTTCATTTGTTTAGTTGGATGGACAGTGGCTGGCTGTAGAGTGGAGAAAAAGGGCTGGGGTACAGCTCAGCTGTATAGCACCTCCCTGGCAAGGGCAAGGTCATGAGTTTGAGCACTGGTACAAAAAAAAAAAAAAAAAAAAAAAGAAACAAGATTGAAAAGAAACATCTGGGTTTTAACCTGTTGTGATACTAGAACTATGATCTTTTGTTCTAAGGTTATCTTAGCAGCTTCATGGCCAAGAGTACTGTAGCAGCTGTTGCTGGAAGGTAGGTGAGCCAAACCTGTGTCACTCTGTCTGGTTGCTTGGAAAAGCAGGCATCTGGACAGTTTTCCTGTTCCAGATGCTGATTTCATATTCCTATGGCTGCTCCTTGTGTCTCAGATATGAAGAGAGGCAAAAGCTTAGTTAGATCTGGTATTTCTAATGGTGGGGCCTGCAGTAAGGCCTGTTTTAAGGCTTTAAAAGCCACTTGAGTGGTTGCTAATCCATTTTAAAGGTTTCGTTTCTGATCCTTGAGTTACCTCATTTAAGAGTTTGGTCATTATTCCAATATGGGACATCCATATGTGGCAGAAGCCTGCCATTCCCAAGAAATTTCTCAGTTGTTGTTTAGACTCTGGAAGGCCCAGATGATAAATTGTTTCTTTTCTCCAGGAGAAAAGAAACAACTGCCCTGGGGTTAAAATATATCTCAGATATGTCACCTTTTGTTGAGAAATCTGAGCACATTGTTATTATGTTAGGGCACATTGTAACCTGTTTTTGCTGGAAAGTTGAGAGCCTTAAAGGTGTGTTTTTATCAGATTAACTCCTTAGTGGGGCTACAAATGAGGAGGTTATGTATATATTGTAATAGCCTCCCCCACCTTTTTATTTTTTTGGACTTTTTCTTTTTTATCGGCACCAGGGATCGAACTCATGACCACACACTTGCAAGGCAAGGTGCCTATGCCGCTGAGCTAAATCCCCAGCCCCTTGCCCACCCTTTTTGAGACAGGGTTTCATTGTCTCCTTCAGGCAGAGTTTGAATTCACTATATAGCCCTAGATGGCTTCAATCTTGAAGTGATTCTCCTGCCTCAGTCTCCCCAGTGCTGGGGTTACAGGTGTGTGTCATCACACTTGCAAGATCTCCCTTTCTGAGCTTTAAGTTTCTCAGGTCTTGAGCAAAAGACCATTCATACAGACAAGGGCTAGCTATAAAATCCTGAGGCAAGACAGTCCAAGCCTAGTATTGGTGAAGTTCTGTTTTGGGATCTTCCCATTCAAAGACAAATAAATATTGGGAGTTAGGATCCACATGGATAGAAAAGAAGGCATCTTTGTGATCAAGAATAGAGAGCCATTTAATGTCTCCTTGGATCTTGGCTAAAAGGGTATATATGTTTGCTACTAATGGGCGAATAGATACCACTGCCTTATTGATGGCTCAGAGAACTTCTAGTAGGCAATACTCTCCTGATGGCTTGACCATTGATGAAATGGGTGTATTGTATGGGGATTGGCATGGCACATGTAACCGTGTGCCAAAAACTTATTAACAGGGTCTTTGGCTGAATGACAGTTCCTGTTGTCTATCACATTATGCTTAGGGATCAACTCCCAGCAGAGACCTCATGCCCTATGAAGTCAGGATATCTGACTGAGTTTATAGTAACTAGGACACAGGTTGCTAGGGGTTTGACTATTGGAGTGGCCTTAAGTAGGGGGAGTTACCCATGTAGAATACTCTGGTATCACCATTTTAATGGTATCCTGGAAAAGGAAATCTTGCAAATGGCAATTCTGATTGGGATAAAGAAAACTGTCCAGTTAATTGCCTCAAGTTCCACAGCAACTGTAGAATGGGATGAAAGCTCACCCCAGTGATAAATTACAATTGAATATGTGGCCCAAGTATTGCAGAGAAATGTAGTTTGTTTGCCTGCTACTTTTAGAGTCACCCAAGTCTCCTGTAAATTTATTTGAATATCCGTGTGCAGGTGACATGTAAACTGCTCAAGTAGCCACCATGGTGAGGGATGACTTCATTCCACTCTAGGAACAGATGCAGTCCCTACTTCAGTGCCGAGGGTCTTCCATGTTCTGACAGGCCTGGCAATTAGGCGGTTTCTGGGAGCATTCCTCTGTTCAGTGCCGTAATTGCTTGACCTGAAGCAGTCTGACTTGCCTTTGTCATTCTTTGGAATACTTCAGTCTCAGTTTCTCCTGACACTGTGGGTTTTGTCCTGAACTGTATCAGGGTGAGCGTGGTATTAGTCTGCCTCTCTTCCTTATTTAACTCTTCTTTGTCATCCACTTCATCACAGTTATTAAAGACTGAATAAGCTACATTGATCAATTGACTTATTTTAGTTTGTAAGCCCAGCTAGAGTTTCTGAAGTGTTTTCCTAAAATCTAGAGCTGACTAAGTAAATATTGCTTTAGTATAATGTGACCTTCTCTAGACTCAGAGTCTAAATTAGTGTATTTATGAGTGCCTCTTTAAGCTGTAGCTGAAAAACAATTGGATTTTCATTAAAGGCTTGACTAATAGACCTGAGCTTATATAGTAGTTCACAGGTTTAGGTACTTCTTGTTGCAAACCCATGAAGATGACAAATATATATATATATATATATATATTGGGAACCAAGTAATGCAACAGTTGGCTGATTATCAGAGGGGTGAAGTTGCAAAGGCTTCTCCATTGGCTTGCTTAGCAGCTTCTAGAATCTTTTTTCTTTCTACTTTTGTGCAGCAAGAAACTAGAGTGAACTGGACATCTCACCATGGCACATCAAAAGCCATTGTTAGGGTCTGGAAACAGCTTTTCAGGATCCTCAGAGAATGAACCCAACTTTTCCTTGCACTGTTTAATATCTGTAATTGAAAAAATCATTTGAACCCAGATAGAACCATTTTTGACTGCACTGCTTGAAGGGTTAGAAGAGTGGCTGGCTGGGGCTGGGGATTTAGCTCAGTGGCATAAGCACTTGCCTTGCAAGCAGGCAGTCATGGGTTCGATCCCCGGGAATCTGAACTATATGGGTAGGTAGACCCAGACCTGGGGTGGAGGGGCTCCAGAGATAGCCTTTATCTCCTGAGGGTACTGACTGAGCAGGTTGACAAAAAGGTAGCCTGTGGGGAGGAGGAGCTGATGAGAGAGTCCACAGCAGCATTAGCTCCTAAGGGAGGATTACTTCTAGGGCCAGATCAGGCCTCAACAGATAGCCAGAAAGGCCTGAATGTAAGGTACCTTTGACCACTTTTTTTCTGTTTCTTGTGGTAAATATATCATTGGAACATGGCATTCAAACATAGAAGCCTGATGGGGTGGGTGATGTATATCCCAAAAGGGTTTTGAGGGCAGAAGTTGTGGGAAACTAACAGGTCTTTGCCTGTGTTAGTCACTGACATTAGTGGGAACCTGATGGGGCATCTCTTGACAGTTCCTGAGCCTTTTGGCCACAGGGCTGTGACCCAGTAAGACTGAATTTCCTGGGATTAGGTCATGGAATCCTTCCTTATCGGTCCTTCCCCTGAGCTAGTTCCCATATGGGAACTTGGAAGGGCATCCTCTAGATGATCTGTAACAAATTTCAGCTTTTATCAAAGCATCTCCTGATCAAGTTGAATTCTTTGAAGGCTGGAGATCTCTAGCCCTGCTTGGGCTTGTGCCACTTTTTCTTTAAGACCTTAGAATCCCCTATGTTCACAAAAAGTCCAGAACTGGGATGTCTTTATCGACTGGATGCCTCTTAGCCACTTCTAAAACCACCAAAATATCCTGTTTAGGGAGGGGTAGCAAGTGCCTTGCTCACCAGAACCCCAAAATCCTAATAATACCCCGTAGGTGGGCCCTCAGCAGCTCTGGCTGAGAAATGAGCACTTCCACAGATGATATCCCACTATCTGGTAGTCTGAGAAAAGGAATCAGACTTATCCCTAGAAAAACCTCATCTCATGAGATCAAGCCACAAACGCATACACATCTGGTGACAAACCTAAAATAAAAGTTAGGTGTTGTGTAAGTTCAGTCAGCGAATGCAGACTATACATACTTTTAGATAGGGGCATAAACTTGAAGTCACAGTTATCATGATGAAAGCAAAACTAAGTAAAAAAACAGAGGGGAAAAAACCCTCTAGCATTAGAGAAATAACCCAGGACGAGCAGATATAGGCGACCTTTAAATCTGGAAGAATCAACTCAGCTAGAGGCAGCTATGCCAGGCCATCAGCATTTCTCACTGCCTCTGGAAGCAGGCAGCTGTGGGCAGAAGAGTGAGAGCTTTAAAATTGATACATTTTACTGTTCTAGTGCAGGAAGGCACTGTACTTTCCAACTCTTCTTCCCTGAGTTGCTTACTACTAAAAAGCCAAATAATTTGAATGCTCTGATACAGTAGATAGAAGCGGAGGTGGGCTACAGAAGGGGTGAAGCAGGGACAAGAAGGAACTCAGAACTTTCTGGAGAGTGAGGAAGAGAAAGTAACCTGTGAAAACCCACAAGCAGCTGCCATGGCACTACTCAAGTGGCTGCTAAGGTCCAGAGGGTTTAGGGCTTAGGGCATGCTGCAAACTGCACTCCATAAAGAAAAGTGCTAAGTGGATCAGGTCCGTGCTGCGGGTGGTTACTCCAACCTAATGACACTCTCCAGTCAGCCACTTCCATTCAGCTCGGCTCACGTCCTTCTGTCCTTCCCTTCCCGGCAGAAGTGTGTGTCATAGCCATAGCTCTGAGATGGAATTCTCATGTTGCAGGGACTGACAACAAAATACAACCCCAAGCTTAATTGGCAGGAGATTTTTTGCTCCCTGCAAAGGCCAAAGCCTTCTGCCTCGTAATATAGTCATCTCTACATGCAGAACTGGTCAGTACTTATCCAGAAATCTGTCTGCTGCACCCAAAAAAAGGGAAGAGAGGGTCTCCCTGAGCAAGTGGGGAGTTACTTGGTTGTTTTTTTTTTTTTTTGGACTGGGTGGTTTGGCTGCCAGCTGGTGGCTGGTGAGGTATGCCAATGTCCATCAATATCTTTCAATGTTCATTAATCTCTGCTGGCTGGCTCTTGCTGAAAAATGTCCAGGCTCTTGTATATTACATACAAAGAATTGCTAAACGCACACATGATAATAGATGTCTGTATTTATTGATGATCCCAGATAGTTGTGCTCAGGGCAAATCTGTGCTGGCAAGATATGACCCAGACAGAAAAATGGCGTTGAGTGACAGAAAAGCAAAAGTACTATACACAGGTGTGGCACCTGGAAGTAGCAACAGATGTAGGCTTTTAGAACTTAAAGGATATGTACCTAAGTCCAAGTGCCTCCCACCGAGTGTCTAGGTATGATTGACAGGAATGACTGACGGGGTGCTGAGTCATTTTAGGGGCTCTCAACATGCATGCTTGTCCCAGAATATACCCTGGTCTTAAATAATGTATGACATGTAGTACATGTTTTTGACACCTTACTGAGATGGGAATAGGGTGAAGGTGACTGCAGGTCAGGCTGGGAGATCTAGGAGATCTCTCACCTAGAGGGTCAGAGATTTCTTGGGATTTCATTATTTTGTTTTCTGTCTCTTAGGATAATGGGAGGAGGAATGGCCATAAGGTGCTGTTTACAATCAAATGGATGGAAGAGAGTGGCTTTTTCGGCTCTGTTTCTAATTCTATTACTTCTAGAAATATTTTCTAAGTTCTTTCTGTCCTACAAATAATTGGTCAAGACAAATGAGGATTTACATTTATTAAAGGTAGGAAAAGAAACATGCTCTGCAGGATGAGTGTGGGCTGATTTAAAGAAGGGAAAGAGTACTACTGAGTGCTCTACAGGATGAGAACTGACCACTGTGAAAGAGAGACAGTGGTATCCAAGAGCTCAATGGCAGCTGATAAGATTATATCCAAAAGATGAGAAGTATAAAACAAAAGAGGCCTTTATTCTGAGAACACGGAGAGAGAAAACCAAAACCCCTGACCCCTGGAGTCCGGCCTTCTCTCTGGCAGAAACGTGGCATGGGGGTATATAAGTAGCTTTGGTTTGGGGTGGGACCTAAAGGGGCATTAGGGATGCACGGGGAGCCCATTTGGTCTTTGTTTGGCGCCATAGGTAAATTCCTATGGGGCGGGGAAGATGGAGTCACAGGTAAATTCCTAGGGGTGGGGGAGATAGGAGCTCCTTATTTCCTTCTGCCTTTAAGGCTTCACCCGCTACAGTATCCTGTCTGGGCCAAAACCCTTTCAGCAGCCATCTTTTATATTTCCTACTCTTCAGGCTTACATCAGGTGTAGGCTGTCCTATCAAGAATATGCTTGAGATTTTACTAGAAAACTTGAAGTTAGCAGTCCTTGATTGGTTCCTGTTTCAGGGCTTGGGCACATATCATGGATTCCTTTTTATTTTTTTATTTTATTGTAAATAGAATAAAACCAAGCAAAATATAACAGAATAAAGCCAATCCAGACAAACCAGTATAAGTGACACAGGACTTCAGAACAATAGGAAATCAACAGTTGTTACCGTAATACCTCCTGTTGTATTCAAAATAGCTGCTCATACCTTGAAACATAGTAAAAACCAAACAAAACAGAACAGAATGGAACTAATAAAACAAGATAATGAATGTCACAAAGGACTTCAAAACAAGATAAGAGTAAATCCAAAATGGCTACCATAATATGTCTTGTTATCTTTGAAATAGCTGCCCATTCCATCAGATATAATAAAATCAAACAGAACAAAACAGAACAGAACCCAACCCAACAAAACAATGACAATACTACAGGACTTCAAAACTAGATGATAGGGAGCTAACAATGGCTACCACCTGCCTTGAAGTGTTGCCCTGGTGCCCCGCCACCCTGACTTGGAGCCAGCTGATTAGGGACTGAAACCTCCACACATAGTGAGCTTTTTCTTCATTTTGGGTGTCAGGTGTTTTGTCCCAAAAATGAGAGAAAAGTAACCAAGACAGAATTTGGTACCAGTGGAGTAGGGTTGCTGTGACTACACCTGACCATGTGGTTCAAGAGCTTTTGGGATTGACTTGTGGGAAGAGTTGGAAATGTTTGGAGATGTCACCTGAAAGCGTAGCCCTGTAATGCCTTAGACTGCTCTGTATGGGAGATTCTGGTCAGACATCAGGAGACTAGAAGGCTGAGAGAAATCCTACTGGTAAAGACGAGGCTTGGGAGGTTTCTTCTGGGAAGAACAACAGCAGTGGTTGTTGGAGTCCAGATAATGTGTGTTATGACTTGGCAAAAGTTTTTCTGCATTTTGCTCATGTCCAGAGACTTTTCTTGAGACTAAGATTAAGGGCATTATTGGACTGATTAATCTGGCTCAAGAAATTTCAAGGCAGTCAGATGTTGAAACTGTGGCATGGCTATTGTTTGGGGCTTTTAGTCAGATTTATGTTGCAAATTAAGAACAAAGAGTGCAGAAATATGACTTAAAACATTGTGAGTTTGACCAGGAAACTGAACTGTAAAGATAGAGCTGAGATCTTGATTGCTGAGAAGGAACAGAAAAATAAAAAAGATGGCTTGTGGACATCAAGGGAAGAAAGAGGCAGCCGGTCTCCACCCTTTGCAGCCTCAAAACTGAAAAAGTGGAAGACTTTGTTTGGACAAGAAAGTCATAGAGTACCATGTTCCAGAATGGTGACAGAGGCCCCATGAGGTTCCAGAATAGCAGTGACATAGAAAAAATTTTTTCTCACAATCAGGTTCAGAATGCTCAATGATCCAGGCACTCAACCCTACAGCCAAGAGAGAGGAAACTGTGTCTGCTGCTCCAACTGGCAGCAGACTTTGGCAACATCCATATGGAGCTGGTTTTAGGCACATGGAGAATGCACAGGTTCTGAGGTTGAAAAGATTCCACCCTGATTTCAGAGGTCCTGGGAGGCTTGGCAGTGTGCCCCTGAGGGGGCAGTGTATTGACCGGCGCAGCCCCAATGAAACAGGAGAGGCTCTTGTGGGTGACAGTTAACTGCTGCTTTATTTACGCGGGCTCTGGTTTATATATTTGGCCGTGACCAATCACAGGCTGCCACGAGGAAGCAGGGCGGGAATGGGATGCAGGCTCTGGCTACTATATCCAGCTGTGGCCAATCAGGAGTTGCCACAGAGTTGGCATGGGGCGAATACGGAGTGAGCACGAGGTGCGCACGGGTTGGCTAATTTAAAGAGGGACGTAGCGCATTGCGGAAGCTGGCGTGGTCCTTAGTCCCGGGTGGGGTATGGTATGTTGAGCGCCTGCGCCCAACAGTGTATGAATCTATGAGTGTGAAGCCAAAGGTGCCATGGAGAACCCAGAAATTTGGAAATGCCAGGAATGTGGATTGTCCAAGGAAGCCTGGAAGAAGAGAGCAAAGCCAGCCCAAGAGAGAAGCTGTGGTAGCTAAAACCACCAGAAGTGCTGTGGGGATGGATCCACACAAGCCCTCTGGAGCTCACAATTTGCCACAGATTACTTCAGACGTTGGATTTACAACTACAGGACTTAATATCTGCCCTACTGGATTTTGGACTTGCATTGGTTCCAATGCTTCATATCCTCCTGTTTGTACCTTTTGGAATGGGAAAGTTTATTTTGTGCCATTGCATGTTGGAAGTGTTTAACTTTGTTTTCATTTGTACAGGGGCTTGCAGCTAAGGTTTGCCTTAGGTTTTGGAGGAGACTTGGGACATGAACTTTTCAGCAATGCTGAAACTGTTAAGACTTTGGCAACATTTTCTGATGGACTAAATGCCTTTTGCATAAAGGGATGTACATGAGTCTTTGGGGGGCTAGGGTCAGAATGTTGTGGTTCTAATGTAATATAATGTTGATATACTTAACATTGCTTCTAAAGGAGTGTTAAACCTGTGTTTAACATTTAATTTATAAAATGCTAAGAATAAGCATGCCTTTGTATCTGGAGGCTGATTTAAAGAAATGTTGTTGTCAAGTTGACAAGGGGTGGATTGTTATGGATACATTGTGTCAACTTGAGAAGTTTAGAAGTTTAACTGAGAGAGTCAGTAGGGAGCCAGGATCTTGACTTGTAAATAGCCTCATCCTGAATAAGAGGAGGGCACAGAGATTTTGTGGTTGCTACACTAGCCCTGGAGGGGCAGGGGTGACCTGTGTACAGTATAAGAAAGGAAGAGAGGCTTGCTCTACCCACTTTTTTTCTGGCTGTTTTGTTTTGGTTGCTGCCTTTAAGTGTTGCCCCAGTGCCATGTCACCCTGCCTTGGAGCCAACTGATTATGGACTGAAACCTTTACACACAGTGAGCAAAAGAAAGCTTTTGTTTTTTCAGGTGTCAGGTGTTTTGTCCCAGCAATGAGACAGGACCATATGGTCTTAATAAGTTGCTAAATTGTCCAGAGTGAGCTCAAGTTTATAATTCTCCTGTCTCAGACTCCCAGGGTGCTGGGATTACAGGCAAGTGCCACTGTACCCAGTGAGATGACATCAGTCTGAAAGTATAATCTCTTTTATCAAGTTAAAGAGAACTTCAGCAATGTTTGTATTCATTTAAACATATTTTTCATTGGTTTTTGCTCTCTCTGTGGTAAATTTTTAAAAAAATTTTTTGGTCTTTTTGAGACAGGCTTTCACTATGCAGCTCAGGCTGGACTTGAGCTCACTTTGCAGCCCAGGCTGGTCTTGGACTCGCAATGATCCTCCTGCCTCAGTATCCTGAGTGCTGGGATTACAGGTGTGTGCCGTCATGCCCAACTCCATGGCAAAATTAATAACTGCTTAAAAGCATTGAAAAAGATGAGAACATTTGTGAGTTTTTGTTTCTTGTTTGGCAGGGAATAAATAACTAATTTCAATCCAGTCCCACAGCTCTTATCACTCCTGAGTTACATGCTGTGTTCAGTCTCCCTGGGGGAGTAAACAGTGGAAGCCTTTGGGCAACTCAAAAGAGGCTTCCAGGAGTGCTAATAAATATGCTGAGTGCAGGTTTTCTAAGCTTTTTGAATCAAGAGCTCCTTGGCCCATGCAGCTAGGACATTGAGGCCTCGCTACTGCCTGAGAACCAACTGCCACCCCTCTCTCCTTCACCATGTAGCTCAGGGTTAGGATATGTCCTCCTCCTGGAATCTCTGGGAAACATCCTGAGGCTCTGGAAGAACAGGAGTCTGGGTGAAAAGAGTGCCTCAGGCCAGGGATTTAGCTCAGCAGTGTAAGTGCTTGCCTGGCAAGCACAAGATCATGAGTTCAACCAGCTAGCTACACAATTTGCAGGGCCCAAAACACTGTGTGTGTGTGTGTGTGTGTGTGTGTGTGTGTGTGTGTGTGGGCTCTTTTCTTAAAAAAATTGTTAAGAATTTCAAGATGGTAACGATAAAACATTAAATGAAGACCAAAATCCTGAGTGTGGTTCCTGCTGTACACTAGCAAAAAGAGCCTCGTTATGTTTATATGACTAAAATACCTGTAATGTGGCCAGCCGTACTGTTCTGTATGTTTTTCCCCCCTCTGGGTGACCTAATTGATATGTTAATCAATGCTCCCCTCTATAAAGAATTATAAATCCCTAAAAACCTATCCTAATTGATAATGTTAACCATTGTTGTCCTCTACAAATAATAGATATGGTGCTAAAATAAGCTAACAGAAGATTGTTAATTACTGCTAGACTTCTCTGTTCTCTGCTAAGGAAAACAAAGGTCTTCCCCATTAGCAGATTTCCTGATCCACACCCATAACCCCTTACTTTGTAAACTGTGATATGTACATAAAGGCTGCAAGTATGGAGGAGCGACACACAGCTACTGTACTGTGTCTCTGGGCCAAGGATAAAATAAATCAGTGCTGCTTTTTTAAAATATGGTTTTGCTTCATTTTTTGAACTCGAGTTTGGGGGCTTGTTTGTGGATTACAAGAGTTCCCAATGTGACTTACAGGTTGCATACCTAGTAAGCCGGCCCAAATAGCATAGCCACAATTTGCAGTCTTTCTACAGGTACCTGAAACAATTATTTAATGCTTTTAGCTCCATTTTCTTTCCCTAGTGATGCTGGGGATCAAACCCAGGCCTCATATATGCTGGGCAAGCATTCTATCTTAGAGCTACACGTTCCCAACCTCTCTTAGCCCCATATTACTAGTGAAGACTAGAAGATTCTTAGAGGTTAAGTAACTCTCAAAGTCACACAGCCAATAAATGCTAGAGTCACACTCTCCTGCACTGGAAAGCTCAGGCCTTGTTTCTAGGATAAAGGGCAAATAACCATTCACACTGAACAATGTCCATTGTTGTCAAACAATGTCTTATTGTTGCAGAAAGAATTGATAGGATCTTCTCACATAAACCTTGACTGCCCAGAAGCAGAAGGGGCTGCCTAATGCCCCAGAGGAGCTATCTCTAAAGTTACTGAACTGTTTCTGAAGGATTAAAAACCTTTTCTGACAATTCAATAGTTAGGCTTCTAGAGTGTTGCATTTGTACCTAATTCATATGGAGCTTTTTCTTTTCATTATTTCCTAAATTATATAATGTAACAATTACTTACAGTGTTTTTTTTTTTTTTTTTTGAGACAGGTCTTGGGATGTAGTTCAGGCTGTCCTTGAACTCATTTTGTAGCCGAGGCTGGTTTTAAACTTATGAACTGTCTTGCCTTGGCCTCCCAACTGCTGTGCCACCATGTCTGACTACAATGTTTAAATTATATTAGGCTAAAATTTTTTCTTTGATCCTGGGGATTGCACCCAGGGTGTCACATGTGCTAGGCAAACACTATGCTACATTCCTAGCCCTGTATTATAAGTAACTTAGAGACAATTTAAAGTATATAGGAGGATGCGCATAGGCTATATGGAAATAACATATATTGTTATTTTTGTTGTTAACGACACTTGAGGAAATACCCAGAGACAGGCTTGTATGAAGAGGGATAGATTTAGTTTCATCTAGGTGCTGTAAGGAACATGAAGTGAGGCAGAGACCACTTGATAGGCTTTTGTGAAAGCAGCAAGGTGTATGGTTTAATATGTGGATGCAGGCAGATAGAGGGCAGTAAGGCTGTCTGTAGGGAACAAAGAGAAGCAAACCTTTTTTCTTTTCTTTTTTTTTTTTTGTCTTTTTGAGACAGGGTTTCACTGTGCAGTTCAGGCTGGCCTTGAGCTCACTTTGTAGCCTAGGCTGGTCTTGAACTTGCAATGATCCTGCCTTAGCCTCCCGAGTGCTGGGATTACATGCATGAGCCACCATGCCCAGCCAAACCTTTTTTCAATAGAGATTGAAAGAGGGCAAGGAACATTAGGTGGGGAGATGTTAATAAACATCTGTGGTCAAAGTTCTCTGGTTGTCTTGCACCTTGGTGGGCAGAATCCTTCAGGTGTTTTTGGGTACCTCCAGATGCCTGGGGACCTGCAAGATTCCTTGTCCTTTCTTATCTCTTTTATGACATTCTGTGTTTGCTGAGCCTTGGTGCTGATCTGAGTCCCTGCTGAGAACAGTGTCTCTGTTGGCAAACAGATTGGGTGCTGGGAGAGCCACATCCAATTCTAGCATAAAGGTACAGGCAGGCCGAGATCAGCAGGTGGCCTGGAAGGGAGGATAAGTTTATATGGGGTTTAGGGATAGGGTTTATAAATCCAAGTAATCTGGATGGAATGTGTGGGGTCAAAGTTCCAAGAATAGTGCATGCATGCATGCAGACACTGCTGGATATTCTGATACCCAGAGGACTGTATGCTCAGTCCTAAACTTTTCATGGCCATTTGTTCTGTTTGCTGAGGGCAGCATGGTCCTTTTAGTGGTTTCCTGTTGTTTGTTGAGAATGGCATGTTTATTGAGAAGGTCTTTCCTGGATCTGGCGTGACAATTTTTACACTCATTCAGTTTGAAACTTGTTAGATTTGGTACCTGATGCATTCTGATGCCAGAGTTTTGTGCTGTTATTCATGATTTGTTTGGTACTCAATGTATAAGCTACAGTTTTTTGATGACAGTTGCTTTATGGCTCATCTCTTTCCACCCCAATTAATTAGGTATTCATCTTTTTGCACCTGTTGCACCTCCATGAACCAATTAATGACTGTCAAGTTACCACTATAATGGAATTGAGTATCCATAGATTTTATTTTCTGTGGGAATCTTGAAACCATTTATTGGTGAATACCAAGGACAGATACTAAGAGAGGACTGTACTGGGCTCTGGTGGCCCCTCCTCAGCTACTTACCTGATCACAAATGAGCTGCTTCCTAGTAAGCACTCTGCAGGTCTCCAGGACTGTTGATCTGCATCCTCTTTTTATTCAGCACCATATTTTTCACTAGAGCTGCCCTGATGACTGGCTTCCGCCTGTGCTATGACCTAAGGCCTTGTTTTGGGGCAAAAAGATTGAAACTGACAAAACAGCAGACAACAAACAGTAGAGAATGGCCAGATGTGTTTTTATGAGAAACAATGAAAGGAAAGGCTTGGGGAGGGGTTCTGTAAGGCAGACACCATAGATGTTTAAGCTCATTAGCTTAATTAATTAATTGAGGTAGAATCTCACTGTGTAGCACAGGTTGGCCCTGAACTAGGTAGCTCAGGCTGGCCTCAAACTCTCATCAATCCTCCTGCCTCCTGTAAGCCCATTGGCTTTTTTATACAGTTTTTGGTAGGGATGAATGTGACACAACACAGGGATGGTCCTAGTCACTGGTAGACCTTTGGTGTTGGAAAACAAGCTTCTTCCTTTGAACTTTATTTCCTCCACGGATTCCCCTGTTTGTGTAAGGACCAGTTCTTTGTCTCTTGTATTCCATTAGGATCTGATAGTTTGCTTAACTTAACTATCAGGGACCTCTGGTATATTAACTCACTTAAGCCCTGACTTTACTTTAGGTTAACGATTAAGGACTTGTACCCTGTCTATCTAACTTCCTCTATGTTCTGGCTTCACCCCCCTGAAGTATCCAGTACTTCAGAGCCATAGTGGTGTGTGAGAAACACAGATAGGTAAGGAGTGGATAGGGTCAGTTTGCTGGAAGTTTGAAGTCCAATCATAAGTTAAAAGATCTTTTTTTCCTCCCCTCTTTTCAGTTCACCAGGAACTCTGTATACCCTGATCCATAACTTAATTACTACATGTAAAATCAGTTAAAATGCATTTGCACTTTTTCTCTGCATGCTCCATTCCTAGGTTACAGGAAAAGTCACAATTAAAAGACAAATTTGGGAAATTAGAAAGCAGAGACTGGTTGTAACAGAAATCAGATGCACAGACCTTCAAACAACAAGTCTCTGGTCAATCATGTTTTCTTAGATTCATAGACCCCATCATTAAGTGATGTATGGACTGAGGTAAGGTACTCATAATCCAGATTCCACAACTTGCTATTTCTTAAGATTAAGAAAGGCCAGGAGTGACGGCTCGCACTTGTAATCCCAGCACTCAGGAGGCTGAGGCAGGAGGATTGCTGTGAGTTCGATGTGAGTTCAAGGGCAGCCTGAATTTCATAGTGAAACCCTGCCTCAAAAAGAAAAAAAAAAAGATTAATGAACTATACTAGGGGCAGCCACTTACCGAAATCGAGATAACATTCTGACAAAAGAGGCGATTACAGCTTCTCTCAGTGGCGCCAGGCAAGATGATTACAGGTATTGGCCTCCCATCTTGCAACATACTAGCTTGTTGCAAATAAAATCTTTTCATTTTCTATCACTTTCACTCTCAAGTTATTGGCTGCCTTGGGTGGCAGCAAGACTGCACCTTCCCCAGTTTCAAGGTTACTGCAGGGCTTAACTTGGAAGCCCTCCAGGGGAGCTTTTGTACACTTGAACCCTTTGTAGTCCTTGTGGCAGGTGCTAGGCAAGTTGTTGCACATTCTATGAGATGTTAGGGGCTCATGGTAAGAAAAAAGAAGTTGGGCAGATAGGACTCTGAGGCTCAAGGCTGAGGACATCAAGGATGAGAAAAAGGGGCTGCAGAGTCTAAGAGCTATGATGCAGTTGCCTCTAGGTTGGTGTTGGTAACTGATACCCCTCTGAGTTATCTTAGATACTGTATTAATTCAAAAAAATCACTATTATTTTCACTGTGGATTTTACAGTGAATTTTCCCCAGGTTCCCTTATGAGTGCTGCTATGGTTTGAATATTTTGTAAACCTCCAAAACTTATGTTGTCCTGAGTGTGGGCCAACACTCAGGAGGATGAGGCAGGAGGATTGCTGTGGGTTTGAGACCAGCTTGGGCTGCATAGTGAGTTCAAGGTCAGCCTGAATTACATAATGAGACCTTGTCTCAAAACAACAACAATAACATTCATATTGAAATTTAATTTTCAAAGCAATAGTAGTAAGAAGTGGGTCCTAGAAGGGTGCATTGGCAGTACACACCTGTTACCTAGCTACTCAGGAGGCTGAGGCAGGAGAATCTCAAGCTCAAGGTCAGCCTAAGCAACTTAGTAGAACACATCTAAAATAAAAGGGTGAGCAGCTTGTAGGAGATGATTAGGTCATGGGACTCATCCTTTGTGAATGGGATTAAGGACCTTTATAAAAGAGGCATCTGTAAAAGTGTTAGGTCTTTTGCCCTCCTACCTTCTGCCAAGTGACAAGGAAGCAGGAGGTAGTTAAGGCAATGGTTGAAGAAAATAGGGAGACCCTCCCAAGGCTTTCTGGGTTAGATCCATCTTCAGAATTAAACATTAGCCTGGGAATAGGCTATCTAGGTCTAAATACAATGGGAAAAAGTAACCAGGTTAATCTAGTTTATACACAATAAATCTTTCACCATGTGTCCAGTGGTTTTCAGTAACCCTTAGCTGACCCCAGCTCTGATTGCCATACCATTGATTTTGCAGTTTTGACATCCTTCTCCCTTCATGGACATAGTTTAGATCTGGGGTATACCCCCAAAGCCTTATGTGTTGGAAGGTGACTGGATCATGGGGGCACTGTACTCATGGATGGATTAGTCCATGAATGAGTCCAGCAGCTGAGTATGCTGTTAGAAGGTGGGACCTGGCTAGAGATCTGTCATTGGAGTGTGACCCGGAAGTATATATTTCCTTTCTGGGACCCTCCCTCAGTCTCCACTTTGTGGTAGCCATTACATGAATATCTTCCTCTGTAGTAGGCCCTTTCAACACGCTGTTTCTACTTTGCGGCCAGCTGACTGTGCACTGTAACTGGGATCCAAAATAAATCTCTTCTCCTTTAAATTGTAGGTGTGGTTATTGTGCACTGGTGACTAGAAAGCAACTAAGACAGATACCATGATAGTTCCTCCAAACGCCATTTAAAAAAGTCAAATGCTTCAGCTCCTAAGGGGGGTTGTCTTAGTTGCTTTTCTTGATGCTGAGACAAAATTGCTGATGGTCAAAGTTAAAAGAGGAAAGGTTTATTTTGGCTCACAGTTTGTAGAGGTTTCAGTCGATAACTGGCTGACTCCAAAGCAGAGTGCCACGGCAGGAGGCAGCAGAAGACAGCAGCAGCAGCAGCAAGCCACCCCAGCAGTCCTTGTTCTGTCCCTTCTCATCTGTCCAGGCTACCTGCTCTTATGGATAGCACTTACATCCAGGGTGGGCCTCCCATTATCCCTCCCATTATCCACACCCAGAACTATGCCAAATCAGTCAGTGGACTAATTTGGTAATCACATATCCTTGATTCCAGCATCACACACTTAATCCTAGCATCCTACACTCTAGATACAATCATCTCTGAGAAGCCCCACCTAAGACTGAACCTGCTAATGCTTCTAGAAGTATGAGAAATATATTTCTATTTCTTATAAATTACCAGGTCTGCAGTATTTTGTTGTAGCAGTGCAAGGGAACTAAGTCAGATGCACTATAATAATTCATGATAGGGCTGGGGATTTAGTTTAGTGGCATAAGTGCCTGCCTGGTAAGAGCTAGGTTGTGAGTTCAGTCCCCAGTACAAAAAAAAAAATTCATGATAATTTCGGGTCATAATAACCAAGAAAAACTAAACACATTTGTATTCACTATTTTTATTTTTGATTCTAAATTAATCTTACTTTCCAACTTGTCCTGAATTTTTTATATCATGAGGTGTTAGGAGGCTATCTAGATACAAACCATAACACAGCACAACTAAGCCACTCGTAGGAAGCAGAAAAATCTCAGATCAACTCCTCACTTCCACCCCAACCTTAAAACCCTCACCAGGCCTCCTTGGGTCAGTGAGCTCTTCTTATTGGCTCACTCTCATTCTGTGGAGTGCATTTTCATTCTGAATACATCTTTGGTTTTGCTGTTCCTTTTGGGTGTCCTGTTCAGTTCTTTGTTCAAGACCCCCTAATCCTATAACAAGGTCACTGTCTTCTTCAGAGGATATAGTAACAAGATCTCATCTTGGAGGCCAAGAGGATATTATCAGATACTGAACCTGCCAATACCTTGATCTTGGATTTTCCAGTTTCTGGAACAATGAGAAATACATTTCTATTGCTTATAAATTACTCATCTGTGGTATTTTGTTATAGAAGCACAAGGAACTAAGACAGATGCACTATAGTAACTCACAATATTTTTCATGTTGGAATAACCCAATTGAATTCAGCTTGGAGAAGAACATTTATATTCACTATTTTTCATTTTGAATTAGTCTTACATTGCCTGCTTGTCCTGAATCCTTTCTGCTGTTTGTCTCTATTCAGTTGTAATTCAAATACATCTAAGAGGTTGGTAGTAAAGCTTAGAGGTAAAATGTATGTAGGGCCCTGGGTTTGATCACTTTCAACAAACCAAACCAACAAACAAAGGGAGTGGACTCAGAAATTACATGAACTGATGGAATAACTATAGCTCAGCAGTACAGCACCTGCCTGGCAAGCATGAGATCATGAGTTTGATTTCTGGTTAAAAAGAAAGAAAAAAAGAAAGAAAGAAAGAAAGAAAGAAAGAAAGAAAGAAAGAAAGAAAGAAAGAAAGAAAATCTTTTCTGCTATAAAAATCCAACACTAATATGGAGATATGGAGGGGTTCTCCTTATGAAATTTATTTTTTTTGAGACAGAGTCTCAGTTGATATCCCAGGCTGGTCTTGAATTCCTATCTCAGCCTTCTGAATGCTGCCATTATAGGCAGGCACCACTACACATGGCTCCCCTTTTCAGTTTAGCTTCATGGTATTAGTGTACCAGGATTTCTGAAGTTTCTGAATACATAGTACAGTGTTCTTGATTTCTTCACTATTGTCATATAATTTGTGAAAGAGCTACAGGGATTTATCATGTATGACCTGAAGTATGCTGGTACATCTAGCAACAGGAATGCCAAAGATGATAATAAATACTTTGTGGATGATCCAATGTCAATAAAGTGTTGATCAAGCTTCTAAGATACAAGCTCGAACTTCTGGTATTTTAACTAAAATTCAAGGATCAAGTGCAGGTGTCAACCAGAACAGGTTAAATTGTAGTAACACTAACTCCCACATCTTAGTGACTTAACCTATTAAATGTTTATTGTCCACTTGGGCACATGTCTATTGTAGGTTGTAGAGTGGCTCTTCCCTTGAGTCACTCAAAGGTCTCAGATTGGCAGAGAAGATGCTGGATGCAAACAGAAAAAAATGCTTTGGAACTTCTCATGTGGCTAAGTACTGTACTCAGAAGTGACCCTCATTACTTCTACTTACAGCTCATTGGACATTAAAACGGAGAAATCTTTCGAAAGATGACTATTTTGATAAGGTGGAGAATCATTTGGTATAGGGAATAAAATGTTCTCTATTTTAACAAGTTGTTAAAAGTCTAGCTGGAGAGAGTTGTGTGTGTGTATGTGCGTGCGCATGTGTGTGCACACTTGCACGTGTAGGAAGAGTTCATGACAAGAACAGAGATCATTTTGGAGACCTATGGAGATGTGGTCCCCCCCAAAGCCAGCAAGTGGGGAAGAGATGTTTTAATTCGTAAAAACTATTCTCTTGTGGTTTTGGAACCTGGTCAGGACTTATGAATTGAGCTTTCCTCAAGGCGGGACAGGGTGACAGCAGGTGTAATTATGAAGGCCACCATCTCTTGCTTACAAGCAGCACACGATTACAGGGTTCATGGATCAGGAATCTCTTGCTGAGGTGGGCTATGGAGGAGAAGGAAATACCAATGAGTTGTTGGATTACAAAAAGAGTGAGGATGATTTAGTATATTTTTTGTGAGGGGACAGTGGCTGTCAATTCTTTTTGTTCAGTCGTTTGTCTACCGGTAGCAGCTAGTGGGCGCTCCGGAATGTATTTAACGACTGATTTTACAGAATAAAGAAAGGGTAGGATCAAGGCAATCCGGTGAGAAGGGGCACGATTACTGTAAGCCACTGAGAATCCATGGCAGAGATGAAATAGCTGACGGCTGAGGGAGACTCCTACCAGGTCTTGGGAGGGTCGATAGGAACCATGGGTGGTAACTACAGCACCTTCCGCCCCGGTGTCCCACCCCGCCCAATTCCACTTCCGGACGTCGCCCCGCCACTTCCGGTGCACTCCCTGGGAGCCGCGGCCAAAAGCCGCAGGGCCGTAAATGTGTCTCGCGAGGGTCCATGCGGCAGCTGGATAATCCCTGTCTCTAGCGACCGTGGGCTCGGGGGAGTGGGCTCCCGTCTCCTAGCACTACGCTGCAACCCTTTCCTTTCCGAGGACACAGATGCTATCATTTCCGGGTCATATAAAGGCAGATGAAGGGTGGAAGTGGCGTCAGCGCCCTCGGTGCAGGGGAGGAGTCAGGCCTGGGCTTCTAAGTATTTTGGCGTTCTTTTTTTTTTTTATGTTGGGCGTTTTTTTTGTGAGTCAGCAGATTTGCAAGTGAAGGGTGTAGGATGTGAGTTCAATTCAAATTGGATTGAATTTTTATGTATTTTACCTGGCAGTCTTAGCCTTGGGCGTCCTTTTGTCCTGGACTCTGGAATCTAGTAGCAGAGCTGGACTGCTGTAGGCTTTTGTCAGAGAAGAATGTATAGCGTTCTCCCAGGCTGTGAACATCAAATGTTTTAGGTGCGAGAATGCTTTTAGCTTCAAACCTAACAGGAAAGTTCCAGGGATTTCCCCTGGCGAAAGCTGGGCACGTTTTTCAGTTTCCTTGGCAGTGGCTTCTGTGTTCTTTGTCACAACAGGAGTCAGACATGGCTGGTATTTTATAGGAAGTCTGAGAACAATGCCGGTAAAATGACCAAGGTGTGAAAGTTGCCACGTTATTTGTGTGCGGAATAAGGTAGTGTTCAGAATTCTCTGTTACAGTGGACAGCATCAGAAAGCCTGAGAATGTCAAAGGCTGAATCTTTGTTTCTTTTTGGTATTACTTAGGGTTGAACTCTGGGACCTTGGCACTGAATTACATTCCTAGACCTTTTTTATTTTTTATTTGAGCCGATCTCCAGGAGCACCTAAGTTGAGCCTGGGTTCAAATTGGTGATCCTCCTATCTGAGTTCCCTGAGTGTTGCCATTATAGGCACCAAACCTGGCTTCTTCTTTTTTTTTTTTTTTTTTTTTTAACATGTTGGAAAGTCCGATCCAGGGCCTCAAGCATGCTAGATAATTGTGCTTACCAGTGAGAGTGTCAGTGAGAGAAATAGAGGCACTCAGAGAACCTATGGTAGAGCTGGAAATCCAATTCTGAGTCTCCTTTTCCTGCTGTATCCACACTTGCTGATATAGTTTGCAGCATTCATGGGAGGCATTTATTAAAGTAGATGTCTTTTTAGGGGCTGGTGTGTAGAGTGGTAGAGTGCAAGCTTAGCATATGCAAGGCTCTCAGCTCAATCCTGGAAACAAAACCTAACAACGGTAGATGTCTTTTTACAAAAGAGCCCCCTTTTTTGGCTTTATTGACTGTAGATCTTGAGCTTCCTGACCTTCACTCTGAGTCTTCTCTAGCTTTCACTCTGTCCAGTGGAGAAAATGACTATTTGGGTTAAGTTACAGGATCCTGGCCTTTGCCTCTTCTAGCCACCCACTTTGTGTAGTGTAACTCAGGACTTATTTGTGCTGTTTTAGAGCCAGAAGGGGTGTTCTTGGCAGGATCGGGTCTGGCTAGTTAAGTGGGTACAAGGGTACCTTTTCCTGTGCTGTGAATTGGGCCCCCTAGCGCTCATGGTCTCAGGAAGTGCTTAGGGACTTCCCTAAAGTTCCTCCATGGGACAAGTTTTGCTATTTCCGATTTTTATTTTATTTATTTTGTGGGACTGGGGATTGAACCCAAGGCCTTTGCCCTGAGCTACAATCCCAAAACTCTCTCTTTTTATTTTATTTAGTCTTTTTGAGACAGGGTCTTGGTATGTAGTGGCTGGCCTTGAGCTCACTTGGTAGCCCAGGCTGGTCTCAGACATGCAATGATTCTCCTGACTCAGCCTACCTAGTGCTGGAATATAGGCCTGTGCCACCAGGCCTGGCTTTATTTTTTTATTTTGATACAGGTCTTACTGAATCTTTATTTTGTCAGGCTGGCCTCAAAACTTGTGCTCCTCCTGTCTCAGCTTCCTAAAGTGCTGGAATTTTAGATGTGAGTTCCCTTATTTAACTGCTATGCTGGATTTGTCCCTGAAACTCTTGCTGAACTGAGAGCTTGGATTCCTCAGGTTGTATCCCCTGCTGATGAGCCAGTACCCTTGCCACACAGACCCAGAATTTCCAAGCTTCCTAGCCCAGTCAGGAGCTAATGCAAGAGCAGACTGGAGGTGAATGAGTTTGAGGTCAGCTGGTGGGACAATCAATAGCCTCCTGGCAGCAGAATTGGTAAAGAGGCAAGGCATGAGTGCCAAAAACGGGCATTGCTCTTGGTGAAGCTAAGAACAAGAGATAGAAAAGGGTTGGAACCAGAGCTCACTGGTGTGAACTGCTTCTTTTGTAAATGATTAACTCTCAGCCAAAGGGGTGACTTAGGAGGATGGGCCAGGAACTTTGGACTTGGGGCATGAGTATCCAGAAGGCCAATGTGTGATCTGTAGAAGAGGAGGACTTTCTAGGTGGTGGGACTGGGCTCCAAGGATTGGAGTGAGATCAGGTAGTGTGTGCTTCAGGAAGTCTACTTAACCTATTAGATGGTTTAATTTTTGCAGCAGCAGCCATAGAATCTACCAGCCCTGAGCCCTTGGAGGGGTGGCCATAGGGGATTCTGTCCCTGGTCTCACTTGTGCTTTCTTCACCCTAGGCAGCCATGAGTACAAGGTGATGCTGAGAGCAGAGGGGCATGGCCTGTAGGGTTCTGACCTGTCTGGTACGAGTCCCCTCACGTTCACTCTTCTGGGGAGCCCCAGTGGCCCGGATGGCCAGTGGCATGGCCTTGTCAGAGCAGGCACGACTGCTGTTTGAAAGTGCTGTGGGTGCCATGCAGCCAGGCCCCATGCTGCAAAGGGCACTGTCCTTGGATCCAGATGGTAGACAGCTGAAGGTACGGGACCGGACCTTCCAGCTGCAACAAAATCTGTACCTTGTGGGCTTTGGCAAGGCTGTGCTGGGCATGGCAGCTGCAGTGGAGAAGCTACTGGGCCATCATCTTGTGCAAGGTGTGATCAGCGTTCCCAAGGGAATCTGTGCTGCCATGGAGCATGCGGGCAAACAGTAAGGAGCTGTTGGGGGCTGCTCCCTAGTGTTCTGGATTGTCCTTTCCTCATCAGCTTCCCTTTCCTTCTGGGTCTGGTCTGGCCTCAGGAAGGAGTTCAAGGGGCATCCTCATTTATGTCCCTTCACATATACAGCCAAGAAATAAGGTGGGAGGAGAGGACCCCCCCCCCATCTCTTTCTGTTTCCTTCCTCTTCAGGGAGATGTTGTTGAAGCCACATAGCCGTGTCAAGGTATTTGAAGGTGCAGAGGACAACTTACCAGATCGTGATGCGCTGCGGGCTGCACTGGCCATCCAGCACTTGGCTGAGGGTCTCACAGCTGATGACCTGCTGCTCGTGCTTATCTCAGGTGCAGGTGCCATGTTGGCTCAGGACAGATGGCAGGGGTGTGTTCCAAATACTAGGCCTTTGAGAAATTGATCTGGGCCCCTAGAGTCACAGGGTGATGTTGAGAGCAAGTGAGGCAGGGAGGAGCCTGGATGGTTTCTCCTGGGTGGCTTTGGGCCAGTCACTGTTTCCCCCTCAGCTGTGGATGCTCTCCTGCAAACTGACCATATTGGGCGATACCAAGAGGGCACAAAGAGAAAGTGTGCTTCACACAGGCATCTAAGGCAGAGCTGGCACCTTAGTAGAATCTTTGGAAAATATTGCTCTTCATGTTGCTGTCTGTACCATTGTTACTCAGGGTTGGAACCTGGTCTCCAGACCTTATGGAGATGATGGTCTTCTGCTTTTTTTCTCTCCTCTTTGCCATGTTCCAGGCTCTTCAGGGATTGTTAGCTCTTTCAGTGCTGGCAGGGATATCCTCTGGTGGCCCAGGGCCTAGTGACTTTGCACACACTCACTACATGTCCAGATGGGGGCACCCTAATCCCACTCTCCCAGCTCACTTCCTTCATAGGCCTGTCTGCTGCTCCCTGGTTCCTTGGGTTGTGATACCCCTCCATCTGATACCTTTACTGACTGTGCAGGTGGGGGGTCAGCTCTGTTGCCTGCCCCCATCCCACCTGTCACCCTCGAGGAGAAACAGATGCTCACCAAGCTGCTGGAAGCCCGAGGAGCTACCATCCAGGAGCTGAATACCATCCGAAAGGCCCTTTCCCAGCTTAAGGGTGGAGGGCTGGCTCAGGCTGCCTACCCTGCCCAGGTGTGTAAGTTGCTTCTTCCTCAGAGAGCACTGAGCTTCCTGTCATATTTGGGAGATGAAAGTAAGTTCAGCATGCACAATCAGTAGGGACTCGGTGTGAGAGTCACATGCCAGGTTAGGGGAGGTTCCTAGAAGGGGCTTCAGGGAGGGGAGAGGGTATCCTCAGGGCTAGGTGTTCTGGAGACCTACCTGAGAGTTGTTAAAAGTAGGCGGGGAGTCTGGAAATGGTGACACATCCCCATAATCCCAGTACTCTGGGAGGCTGAGGCAAGAGAATCTCAAGTTTGAGCCCAGTGTGGGCAACTTAGCAACTTAGTGAGACCCTGTCTCAAAATAAAATTCAAAAAAGGGCTGGAGATGTAGCTTAAGGTTCAATGCCTAGTATTGTGAAAGATGGAGGAGGAGGAGGGGGAGGGGAATGAAGAGGAAAAGAAATGAGCCAGGAGGAAATGCACTAGGTAGCAGAACCTGTGGTGCAGTTTGTCTTTGTGGATTCTTGTGCAAGGAGAAGGTGAGATTGAGGCTTGTGCTGTGGCCCTTTTCAGGTGGTGAGCCTGATCCTGTCAGATGTGGTAGGGGACCCTGTGGATGTGATTGCCAGCGGCCCCACTGTGGCCAACACCCACAATGTGCAAGATTGCCTGAACATCCTCAATCGCTGTGGACTTCGTGCTGCCCTGCCGCGTTCCGTGAAGACTGTGCTTTCCCAGGCTGACTCTGATCCCCGAGGGCCACCCTCCTGTGGTCATGTCCTCAATGTGATCATTGGCTCTAACACACTGGCACTGGCAGAGGCTCAGAAGCAGGCTCAGCTGCTAGGCTACCGGGCTGTGGTGCTAAGTGCAGCCATACAGGGCGATGTGAAGAGTGTGGCTCAGTTCTATGGGATGCTAGCCCGTGTGGCTGGAGCCCACCTTACTCCAGCCACAGTTGGGGCCTCTGTAGAAGAGAATGCAAAACTTCACGAGCTTGCAGTCAAGCTCCAGCTCTCGGACCTGCAGCTGGAGGAGGTGCTGGAAGCTGTAGCAGAGGCTCAGAGCCCAGTCTGCCTGCTGGCTGGTGGGGAGCCCACAGTGCAGCTGCAGGGCTCAGGCAAGGGTGGCCGGAACCAAGAACTGGCCCTGCGTGTTGGAGCAGAGCTTGCAAGATGGCCACTGGGACCTGTTGAGGTACTATTTTTGAGTGGTGGCACTGATGGGCAGGATGGGCCCACCAGTGCTGCTGGGGCCTGGGTTATCCCTGAGCTTACCAGCCAGGCTGCTGCCGAGGGGCTGGATGTGACCACTTTCCTAGCACACAATGACTCGCATACCTTTTTCTGCCGCTTCCACGGTGGGACACATCTATTATATACGGGGCTGACAGGTACCAATGTCATGGACACCCACCTCCTGTTGCTGCGGCCTCAGTGATGGAAAGGGCCAGGAAGACAAGAATGGGTCCCCAAAACCATGTGCTTTAGGGCTCCTACCCTTCTCAGTCCTGGCTGCTTTTGGCTCTCTTACCTTTCTGCTCTGTCTTAATTCCCCACAATGAGGTCTGTAGATGGGAGCTTTCTTCCTCCTCTGCTCTCTGTCATGGCAGTAGGCAGCCCTGAAGACCAGGACAAGCCTTTTGGCCAGTTCACTGTCCCAGTTCTCCTCTGCACAGTCTCTTGGACAAGCCCTTTAACCTGTTTCTTCTGTGGAGTAAAGCTAGAAAGACTGGAAATAAAAAGGACCACACTATGGGTTTTCTATGCATCTTTCCTAGGTGCAGAGACTTGCAGGGAGCTGCTGGGGAGGGGAGTGTAGTCTGGCTGTAGACATGGTGCCAGAACCTAACAGGAATTTCCTGTGCCCCTCTGCTGGGCACATCGACTTGTTTCATATAAATGGGAGGCTATGTTGTATCTTTGGAAACTGGTGCCCAACAGCTTCAATGTGGGCGAGCAGGGACAGGCCTAAAGATTGCCACCAGCTGACCCTGCACACCAGCAACTTCTAGTTGCATCCTTGGCACAGTCCCTCCAACTTTCTATATGCTTTGTTGGGTGCCACCTGCCACCTGCCACCAAGGATAGCCCTTCTGTATTTGGGCAGCCCTATTACACTTCCTAGCCATCTGTTTGTCCAGGAGCTTCTCCAGCCCGCAAGATACTGGACCTTGTTTTCTTGTTGCCAGCTCCATTTTCCTAGGCTGAACACCCTCAGGTCCTTCAGCCAACTCGGACACAGTTCTGAGCTAGTGCCAGCCCCTCAGTGGGGTCTCCAAGCATTGTGACAATATGATGCTTCAGAGCAATGAGGGGTCCCTTCTGTTAGAGCTAGTGAGAGAAGCAGCAACTGAGGAGAGTAGCAGAGAATGCTCCCTTGGGCTGGCTGGTAGTCTGGATTGGGAAAAGAAGGTGCCAGCTCACTTCAGGTCCTCTTGTGCAGTGTCGGAGGCCTCCGCTGACTATCCTCGCCGTGCGCCACGGCTCCAATCCCTATATGAGTGAGCAATAGAATCACATAGGAATAAAAAGCCATAGAGAACAGCGAGGCCTGGGGCTGCTCCTGTGGTCCTGGGCTCTACCTGGAGGCTGCAGGGAGCTCTAGACCAGGGCTGGTGTGCCTTCCTGGGAGGATCTTCCTTTCCCCACTTTGGTTCTGCCCTGCCTAGTTAGCAGGGGTTCATGACATGGGGACTTGGTTCATGCAATGCAAGCTGTGGGGATCAGGAGGGAGGAGAATAAGGTGAACTGGGCTTAATGCCAAGGAGGTTTAGCAAAGGGGAGCATTTGAGCCACTGTCCTGCTGACCTTGACCAGACTCTCAGGAGGTCTTCACATATCAATGGTGTTCTGTCCGCTTGAGATGTGGCCTCCTAGCCTCAGCCCTCATCTTCAGGAGTTCATTAACACAGGGTGCCAAGTTGCAGAAAGAGCAGGGAAGGAGGGCTGTCTTCAGTGTGTGTGTGGTTGGGGGAGCGTAGGGTGGTGTTAGCATAGGGAGGGCATCTGTGAGTAGGCGGGCGCGCTAGGCTGCTGTGGGAGCACATGGGTGCTTCCAGAGCTGCTGAGGGCTTTGTACATGTGAAGAGTCTTGCTGGAGGCTTCTTCCTGCTACCTTGGGCCCTTTCCTATAGCATACATACAGAGGTGTATGATTTGTCGGCTTCACCCATTACATTTGCTTACTCTGGCCCCCAGAGATAAGAAAGTATTTGTAGGTCTGTGTAAATGATAGATAAATCCCTGCACTGTGAGTACTCAAAGATTATTTGCTCCGTAAATGTAAATTATGAATCACTAAGGTCCTCCCCTCCTTTTTGCTTTTGGCTTTTGTCTTTCTTGGCTCAGATTTCTCCCCTCTTATACCCACTTCATCACTGAACCCTGAATCTAGAATCTTTTGCCCAGAGAGTGCCCAGACCCCATGCCTGCTTCAGCTTTCATAGGCCTCTCTGTTCTCTGCGCTTTGCATGAGCTGAGCAGTAGAGAGCCCTTTGGGGATAACTTATCCAAACCACTTTGTCTTACAGCTGGAGAAACAGAGGTGGCTTGTGGGCTGCACAGCAAGCCAGCCACAGATCCAGGACGAGAACCTGGCTAGAACTTGGCTTTTTGTCCTCTGCCACACTCAAGGGTTCAGGCTTTCTGGGGCTCACCCAGAGCCAGAAGATACACTTTTGCCTGCAAGTGCTGGGAGATGGTCACATGACCATATCTGGCTTCCCCAGAGATCCAAGAAGCAGATTAGTTGGTCTCTGCTTGGCTTGCATGGAAAGTTCCATATTGATTTTGTGGGAAACCATATGCAGTGAATGGTGGGGCTCTATATAAAGGTGTGTGTTTGAAACCTTATACACTTCTGTGTGTGGGCATAGGTACATGTGTAGGTGTGTGTGTATCTAGTGCCACCCATGACCAGTCACTGAGCAGGCCTTTGTCAAGGGGCCCCTATAGGCTGGCAGAGCAAAGGCAAATGTGTTCCTGCCAGATTGAGTTGGTTAACTTTGTGCTGATAGCGGTAGTGAGTCTCATGAAGATTTTGTCAGGGAATGTCATCATGAAGGTGTCTTAGGATCTTGATGCTGAGGGTAATTTCCTTACTATAGGGGGTGGTGATATAGGGCCACGGTGTGGCCCAGCTGGCTGGAGAAATAAGTGGGACCTGTCAATTACAAGATACCCACTGCCAAGTAATTCCCAGAAGCCCGTGTGTGGAATTTCTCTTGGTTCCCATGAGATGTGGATGTCATGTAAGACATAGACACCATGAGGAATCCATGATTGTGACTCCTCAGGGTAGCCCACACTGCATCAGATGCAGAGTGCATTTTATTTTTGCTTTTATCCTTTCCTTTCTTTGTCCAGCCTAAGTTTCCTCTGCAGAATTAGTTTTTCCCTCACCCCATCACCTCTGAATTTTCAAATAAACTTTCAGAACTGTTTTTAGCTTATCTTGTCTAATTCTTTGTTTGAGGCATGAAGGACCTGGAATATATTTAGTTGTGAGCTATTTCTAGAGGAACTGCTCAACAACAGTTGGGGGAGAGCTCATGTGAGGGTCTTAGGTGGACAGATGTATATTATAGTGCTCCAAGAACCTTCTGTACTTCCCCTCTAAACCCTCAACCCTGCAGCCTTCAGCCAGTCTGAGTGCCTGTTAGATGCACACTTTGGAACCAAGGCTAGTAGCCCTGGCTCAAATATCCCCAGAGGTAACAGCCTTTTTGTTCCTGGGAATGCCACTGGGAGCTTGAGGACAGACAGAGCATCTGGTGGGTATTGTAAGGAGACTCCACACTCATGTAGGATCTTGATGAGCTGGCAGTTTAGTGGCCTGCAAGGAGTACCGGAGTGGTACTAAGGTCTTAGGTCCTTGTCCTGATCCTTTCCTTTCTCCCAGCTTCAGTTTTCCCCTCTGGCTAATGGGAACAACATCTACTGCCCTCTGTTTTGTAGAGCTGCCTGTAACAGGTGGTTCTCTGCACAAGCTTTGTGTATGTGGGCAGCTCAGGGAAAAAGAGAAAGAAAGGAGAGGTATTGGTTTCTTCAAGGAGAATTGTAGGGAAATCTTGGCGCAGGGAGGCTGCCTTGTTGCCAGTGCCAGGGTTACAGCCAGCAGCTGGGTGTTGGTGTTTGCTGAGGCTGAGCAAGAAACTTACTGCCCTCTGGCATTGGGCTTATGCAACCAGAAAATATTGTTCCTGATTTTTTTTTCTTTCCAATGCTAGAGATTGAGCCAGGACCTTGTACATGCTAGGCAAGCACTCTACAATGGCCCATAGTGGGTATTCTAGTCTCTAATGGCCAGGAGGGTGTGTGCTAGAGTAGCAGCAGTTGGAGGATGGAGGACTGTGTCACTGGAGTTAGAATAAGCTGATCCAGCCTGGAAGAGCGCCACCTCATGCCTGGGAAAAATAGGGCAGCCTGCCCGGCTCTGGGACTGAATCCTGTGTGAGGGACATGATGAGGTTCAGACTGGAGAGATGGGGTACTGGCCTGGCCTCAGGATGAGAACTCCTGGCTGAGAGGGTTTGGTGTGTGTGTGGGCTTGGGGACACCGACACCCGCTGGATATCGGAAAGTCAGTGACTGAGGTGGCTGTCGTGTTAGGTGAAACAGTGGCACTATAGTAGCTGTGCCCAGCCCAAGAGGGGTGGCTTGTCTGCCAGTGGCAGGGCTGTCTCCTGGTTAAAGCCCTTCCCAGGTTAGCACTAGAGCCAGTTCTGATGCCTTCCTCATTCACTTCCCCTGACTCAGGCTGGTCACGGTGGCTGGAGGGGCTGGGCGGGGGTGGACATTTGGCTCTGCACCAGTTAATACTTGCTGACCTCTTCATGTGATGTTGCACCAGGGGGATCGGGGGAGAGGTTGGGTGGCTGCTACTGTGCTCCAGTGAAGGGGTTCTGGCTAAGGGTGGGAGAGGGTCAGTCCCTGGAAACGAGTCTCAGCTGCCCAGTCCTCAGAGCAACCATGACCCTTTGCAGCATCACCTTGTGGGATCATACCCACCCCAGAATGTACCCACAGGGAGCATCTCCTCTGTTATCCCCACATTCCCAGCTCTTTTCTGACTGGGAAGCTAACAGAGCTCTTGAAGCCGTGAGGGCTTCTGAGTCCTGGTCTCAGCCAGCCTTGCCTATACCTCCAGCTCCAGTAGAAAAGGGGGCGGGGCCACCACAGTTTCTGTACCTCAGTGCTCCCATCCCCTGCCTTGCTTTAGGTTCTGGGGAGCTTCCTGTCATTTTGGGTTGTTCTAGTAAGTGCACTTGTAGAGCTCAGTCTCCACTTAGTCCTCCACCCCCACCATCTCTTCCCAAGGAGCCCACCTTCCTTACTGTCCAGTCCAGATCCAGGAAACTGCATGTGGCAATATCTAGGCTCTGGCCTGAAAACCTTCTGGTCACAGCTCTGGGTAGTGCTGTCCTGTGACCCTTGTCTGGGGGAGCTACTCAGAAACCCCTAGAAGGGGCATTATTGGAGTTTGGGGCTTGGAAGGAAACCTGTAAGCCTGTGACAGGAGAAAAGATTTTTCCTCCACACCTCCAACCTTGCACATTCCAACTGCAACCAAACCCCTGCCAGGGACTGGTGCTTGGGGTCACACCCCCTTGAGCCAGTACCTCTACTGCCACGAGGTAGCCAGTAACTGCAGCTCAGCTAGGGCATGATTCAACCCTGGGCGCCAGGACTGGGCAAACACTCAGACCTTCAGGGGTGGGCTGCTCTAGTCGCCCCCACTCGGGTCCCCCTCAGCCTTGGGCCACCCACAGAAACCAGACACAAGGGCAGGGACAGCCTGCCAACTCGCGGCCAGCCTTGTGCCTCCACCCCAGGCTTTTGCTGACCACTGGGGCACCTGCGACTGCCACTCTGTGCCCCATTGTGTTCTGGGGGCAGAGAAGCAATCTGGCTTGGACCATCCACTCTCCCCACCTGCCCACCCCCGGGTCTCCGGCTGCCCGCTGCCCCGTGCCGGGGTCCCTGCATTCCCGGAGCTCACCTCAGCCTCCGCTGTCTCCTCACCAGAGGCACTGCAGTGTGGGAACTGTCCCGGGAAGCCGGTTCTCAGCTGAAACAAAGAGGTGGGGGAGGAAAAGGGGGGCAGCAGGAGAGGGAGAGGGTGAGTGAGCCGGCGAAGGAGTGGAGGCTGGAGGGGGAAGAGAGAAGGCAGAGGATGAGACACAAGAGAAGGGAGGGAGGGCAGTGTGCGCCCGCTGCCAAGGGATAAAGCCTGACTCTTGGGACTGAAGGGCCAAGAGAGGAGGGAAGAGGAAATGGGGAGGGGGCGAGGAGATGAGGGGCCAGACTGAGAGGGAAAGGGGTAGGGGGAGGAGGGGCAGGGGGAGGGGGTGGGGGTAAGGGGGGGTGTGGGCAGGAGAGGGAGGCTGGGCTGCCTGGCTGGGGTGGGGTGGGCAGAGGGGTCCCACCCCTGTCCCATGCTGGTCTGGTCTCAGAGGAAGCCAAAGCCCATGGGAGGGGTCATGGCAAGGAGAGGGACCAGCCAAGCCAGGGGCAAGGCGCTGGGCTGGCTTGGCAAGTCAGGGCCAGTGACAAAGGCAAAGGCTTGAGAACAAAGGTGCCTGAAGGGCGGGATAGCTCGGCTGACACTGCTGAGTGCAGGGCTGGTCCACCCTTGGCAGTGCAGGCTGAAGTGGCAGCAGAGGTTGCGGGGGAGAGGGGATGGGCTATGAGGGTAGGCAGGGCTCCCCCATCATTCCTTAGGTTCTCTGAACACAGGATGCTAGTGTCACTGTCTTTTTGCAGGAAGGGGTGGTTGTTGGGACAATCCTGTGTCTGACATCTACAGCTATGACTGAGAACTGGGTAGGGGAAGCCCCTCTTAGGAAGAGTCTGTGGCCCCCAAAGGAGGAGGGGAGGACAGTGGGTGCCTGGGGGGAGGGGATGGGCGGGGATGGAAGCAGGGAGAAGCAGGGGCTTGGAAGGCATAGGTGGGGGAAAGAGGCTTTGGGGTGGGTTCAGAGCTGTCACTCCTTCATACCCACAGTTTTGGGGTTTCTGGATGCAGACCTAATGATAGATGGAATAATGATCCTCTTTCCTGCAGCCCCCACCTGCCACCAAGGGTCACCACAACAGAAAGGCAGGGACACTCCCTGGGGAGATCAGCTGGGGCTCAGGCTGTGTCAGTGCTGGCAGGTTGCCTGGATAGCACCCTGGCCTGGCTCACCCTCTGCTCAGGTTCTGAGGCATAGGTGCTGCTGCCACCCTCCAGAGAAGGTGTGCTTTCTCTGGGCAGCAGCAAGAAGGGAGGAATCATGTGCTGGGCTACAGCTGTGCAAGGAGACTGGGTGAGCAGTCCCAGGCCCACCTGCACGGAAGGGTGAGAGCTAGTTGCTGCTTGGGTTCTGTCCAGCCCAACTCCTATCACCTCCTCCTTGAAGCCTTCCTGGTCCCATCTAACGGAGCCATGTCAAGGGTTGCCACTGCTCTGCTGTCTCCTCAGGAACCGGGAGCCCCACGAAAGGAAGGAAATTTTAATCCACCTTCATTCCTCCTTTTTTTTTTTCTTTAGAAATAATTTTTCTAGGAGTGGTGGTGCATGCCTATAATCCTAGCACTCGGAAGGCTGAGGCACAAGGATCACTTGAATTTGAGGTCAGCTTGGGCTACAAAGTGAGTTCAAGACCAGTTTGAATTACATAGAAAGACCCTGTTTCAAGAACAAAAAATTTTAAACTTACAGAATAGTTGTTAGAATAAGAATGAAATAAGTACAAAAAATATCCATGGAGCCTTTAGAGCAGATGGACAATCATTGTTAATATTCAACTATTAGTATTTTGCTCCATTTTTTGTATTTGCTGAACACATACACACACACACACACACACACACACACACACACACACACACACACACAGATATACACATGCTTTTTCCTAAGCCATTTGAGTAAGTTACAGATATTCAGAAGGATGGTTTTATACCTGTCTCTGAGGCTAGCCCAGACCACATTGTAAGGCACCTCCTGCCTCCTGGAACAGGCAGTGAGTAAACAAGTGGATGTCACTTGCTGGAAGCTTGACTTTTGGGGTCTGGTCCAGGCTGCCCTGGGAGCTGGGTAATTCAGGGCTGTAGTAGGGGGAGCAGTGGTGGGGCTGTGGCCCTAGGAAGCAAGGAAGTGAACAGGAAGGTGGTGGTGCGTCACCCACCAGAGTGAGCATGTGGTGTTTGCTGGGTGTGGAGCTGGTGGTGTAGATGGAGCTGGGCAGTGTGGATGGCCATGCTGAGGCTCAGAGCATCCTTAGGAAATGGGCACTGTCTAGTCATGAGGATGGGGAGGAGACCCAGCACAGAGGTCCAGCCCCAGCCCTCCTTTGGGCTCCTCTGCACAGTCCTATGCAGGGTAGGGAAGCCCTGGAGTCCCCATGACAGCTGGTCTGTGTTGACCTGTGCAGAAAGGAATGATGGGCCCCTGTGCCCTTGGGCTGATATCTTATCCAGGACACAGAGCTGGTATTTTTCTCAGTGTCCCCAAATGGGTTCCAATCCTGTCTGGAAGCCTTCCTTTAGATGGAACCTCTCTTTCTCCCTCTGCTTCCTCCGTTTCTTTCTTGCTCCATTCTGGGGCGCTGGAAATTGAACCCAGAGCCTTCACATTGAGCTAGGTCCCCAACCCTTTTTATTTTTTATTTTGAGCTAGGGTCTTCCTGGGTTGCCTGGGCTGGCCTCACACCTGTGATTCCCCCTGTCTCAGCCTCTCAGGGTGCTGGGATCACAGACATGTGTCACTATGTCCAGCTTGCAGGGTTTTTTTTTTTGTTGTTGTTTTGTTTTGAGGTGGAACTGGGGATTGAACCTAAGCATTATACATGCTAGACAAATGCTCTATACTGAGCTACAGCCCCGGCCCTTTTGTTCATTTTTTTTTTGGGAGGGGGTACCAGGAATTGAATTTATGACCTTGCATTTACCAGGCAGGTGCTTATGCCACTGAGCTACATGCCTTTTTTTTTATTTTTTAATTTTGCCCCAGGTTCTCACTTAACTGTCCACACTGACCTTAAACTCCCAGTCCTACACCTCTGCCTCCTAAGTAGCTGTGATTGCAGGCTGGCATCCCTGCATCCAGCCTGCAAGGCTCTCTCGTCCCTTCTGACTTCCACCCAAAGGACATGATTTGGGAGTTTGGCAGTTTTTGGAAATGATACCTTGAAGATGACTTGTGTGCTAATGCTCACTTTTCCTCCCTGCCTAGTGGGGAAAGTCTTTCCCCTCCAGGAAGCCTTCCTCTGAGTGTTGCCCCTCAGGCAACAACCTTCCTGGGAACGCCAGCCCTGCTAGTTAACAGTAGTGTTATCTCTAGGACCTGGAACTCTGCTCTGTCATTGACCTTTCTCCTTCTTGCTGGCCCAGGAAGGTACCTGGCAGTGGTCCTTTGAGACCCTTGAGCCCAGAGTGTCCCACAGATCCTGGGATGGCAGAGGTGGTAGACAGAAAGGAGGCTCCCTCGATGAAGGAAAATGCTTTGTCAAGCCCAGCAGCCTGTTGGGGGCACAAATTGGCCTTCAGTTGGGGTCTCTGACTGCTTGGCCAGTGCTTCTGCTTTCTCTCCTATCTAGGACAGTAGCCCAGGGTTCTCCCTGAACCCTACTGTGTGCCCCCAGGGAAAGGGGCATCCATCTGCCTGTGTCACCTGCAGCCCACCATCTAAAAGCCCAGAGGACACTGGCCTCCCTCCCACTGCTGATCCCCCAAAGAGATCTCAGCAAATTAGCACATACAGTATTTACTTAATTAGGGTAATGACATAATTAGTGTAACTTGGGCTCCATCACATGGCTTCAACATGCAATTAGGAGCTGTCAGCGGGAGGCAACATTGTGAAAATGCTCATTCAATTTTGGTTCCAGCATGGAGGCCACAGCAGCTGCCTGTGCTCAGAAGGAGGTGGGTGGTGGGTTGCCGTGTGTGTGAGGTGACTGCAGGCAGTTGTTAGCTTAGGGCAGAAGAGGAACCAGGTCAGGGCTATGGGGTCATCATTCCAGTGTGTGTGACCCTCCCAACTCCAACCCCAGGCAGTGGCTGTGGTGGCTGCCAGAAATGCCATCACCAACAGGCTGTCTTGTCTCTCTTTATGCCTTTGGTGCTTCAAAAGCCACTATCTCATACCCTCTAATATGTTGGTCCTTCATTGTGGCCCTGACAGCCATAGATTGGCAGGACTGGGGCGATTACTCCCATCTTCACTGGATTAGTGGGGAAACTGAGATTCCGGGCAAGGAAGGTGATAGAGGAAGTCATGGCAGTGCAGATCCTAAAAGGCAGCCTGGCATGACAGGATGCCCCAAGCCAAGGCACATGACCTTTAACCTTGGGGAGGTCTCCTGTCCTGTGGGGTCCCTTCTCCGGGGAGCAGGGCAGTGTTTGCTGGCATTGAAGGGTCCTTAGCTCCTGACATCCTTGGCATCTCCTCTACCTTCTGTGAGGCAAAGAGAAAGTGCACTGACCACCTAAAACTCCGCAGTCCTCTTCTTTGGAGGGAGGCCAGGGAATGGGCCTCACCGTACCCCACAGAGCTGGAATTCCAGGCCTTCTCTGAGGCGAGTCTAGTGTGGGGGTGGTTTTTATTTTTCAGTATTAGGAACTGAACTCAGGACCTTCACTCTGAGCTACATCTCCAGCTCTTTTAAAAATTTATTTTTATAGATGTATGTACTGAGGCATGAATCCAGGGCCTCTGTAATGACAGTCCCAGCTCTTTTTTTTCCTTTTGAGACATAGTTTTGCTAAGTTGCCTGATTGGACTCAAATTTGCAGTCGTCCTACCTCAGCCTTCCAGAATGTTGGAAGGTGTACACTTTCATGCTGGCTAATTTAGTGTTTTAAATTCCACAGCTCCCTGCTTCTGCCTCAACAACAACTCAGATGCTAAGTCATCAGTGCTGGATTTACAGAGCACTTTATACTTCAAGCTGATGGGCTCCAATATCATCCTGTGAAACAGCATCAATATCTTTACCTCTTAGGTGGGGAAACTGAGACAACAAACAAAAGCCAGTGAAGGATAGTGCCTAGTCCCAAGCCCTTCACCTTGGTCCTTAGTGGTCAGCAGCTCCCTCCTACATCTGCAGGATTTCCCTCCACTCAGCTATCACTGGAGGGAAAGGCTGGGCTGAGAGCTGGGGTGTTGCAACTGAGCTAGAGGTCTGGGGTGACTTACAGAGTGCAGTTTACAGTCTCCCAGACAGGAAACTCAGAGACCCTGCCTGAGACAGTGGGAATTGTCATTCAGAACTGTCGTGCTGGGTAGGAGGGGATGGCAGATAAACATGGTTGTTGGTAGTGACACTATGAAATCAAGATACCACTTGCACGGCCAGATTTTTGTTAAGGTAGAGACATCATCTGTGAAGCAGGAAGATGAAGAGCCCTGTGAGGCCAGGTTGCTAGGAGAATGGAGGGTGCACACATACCTTTGGTCAGAGGGTCAGGAGGTCTGAGCATTCAGGCAGCCTGGCCTGGCTCCCCTTGGTATTTTCCACTTCAGGAAAGAGTCCTTTTTTCCTTTTTCTAATATTTTTTGAGATTGGGTCTCACTGTGCAGCCCAGGCTGGTTTCACACTAGAGGCAATCCCACAATACCTATTATACATATGGAGCCTACTAACTCCTTCAGCTTTTTATACGAGGAAGACGAAATGATATTTACTTATGTGAGTCTGAACCATTTCACCCAAGAGTGTGATCACAAGTTGCATCCATTTACTTACAGAGCCTCATGATTGTCCTTCTTTACAGCTGAGTAGCTTTCCAATGTATGAAAATGCTATATCTTATTTATCCATTCTGCGATTGATGGGCAAATTATCCTTGCTTTTTTCTGGTTCTCTGTTGCATGGAGCATTGTTTTCTCTCCTTTGACTTTCAATCTGTGAATTTCCTTTCAAGTTAATGTGTTTCTTGAAAGGGGAGGAAAAAATCTAAAAGGTAAGGTGGTAAACTATTGTTAATTCCCTATTCTTTTTTTTAAAGTCCTGTATCATTTTATTGTTCTGTTTTGATTGGTCTTAACCTGTTTTGTTTGGTTTTATTTTATTATATCTGATGGCATGGGCAGCTATTTTGAAGATTAATAGGATATATTATGGTAGCCATTGTTGATTTCCCATTATCTTGTATTAAAGTCCTGTATCATTTTCACTGTTTTGTTTTGATTGGCTTTATTCTGCTTTATTTTGTTTGGTTTTATTCTTTTAAAATGAAACCTGGAGGTGATCCCAGTGCCTCAGCCTCTCCAGTGCTGGGATCATGGGGTGTGAAACTGTGTCCTGCACCTTTTCATGCCAAGGAAGTGAGGAGCTGCAGAGGAGGAGAGAGAGTGGCCAGGAATGGATGGTGTGAGCATGCTCCTTGTGGAGAATGCTGGTCACTGAGAGACCCTGGGCAGGATTAAGAGATGGGGCTGGATAGAGCTGGAGGCAGCCTGTGCTCTCACCGGCTAGTTGTCCTCTGTGTGTACTCAGCCCCTGGCTACCTCCTCAGCTCTAAGACAGGTCCCACAGCTGGGGGACATCACAGGCTACCTGCTGCACTTCCTCCTGCAGATATTTGCTGATTCTAGATGGCCGACTTGGTCTTGGCTACGGGGGCAGGCATAGTGAGTCAGGGGAAGGCTAAGGGTCCTAAGGGTCACTGCCTTCAGAGGCTCAGCACCTCAAGGATTAGACAGACTGAGGCTCAAAGAGTAGACAGAGATTAGTGCCTACTCAGAAGGAAGGGCCACACTGCATTCACAGCTTCTAACAGCAGAAGTTCAGACCCCCTCCCTATCGACCAAGGGAACAGAACCTGCAGAGCCCAAGGAAGAAAGCATTTCAGCTCAGACACAGAGGATGGGCAAAGGGCACTTGAGGTGGGGTTGGCGCCAGCAGAGAGCAAGAGGCCAGAGTGCAGGGTCCAGGGATGCCAGGATCAGGTGTGAGGTGTTTGGGTGGACTCTGGGGAGTTTGAGGGTTTGGGGACTCTGGTCTTTTGTGGGAAGGTCAAGACATATACTTACACACATTCATCAGAAAATTTCGGAGCTGGGGATTTAGCTCAGCGGCATAAGTGCCTGCCTCTTGTAAACAGGCAGTCGTGAGTTTGATCCCCGGTACCGATAAAAAAGAAAAAGACAAGAAAAAAAATTCTTTGAACAAGCTGTGGTGGTATAATCTTGTAATCTCAGCACACTAGGAAGTAGGAGAATCAAAAGTAAGGGAGCTCGAGCTGAGCAACTTAATGAGACCTTAGTTTAAGGTAAAAATAAGGGCTGAGGATGAAGCTTAGTGAGAAGACCCTGGATTCTACTCCCAGTACAAACAACAAAAAAAAAGATCCTTACTGTGTGTTGTAGTCAGGGGTTACAAGGAGAACAAGATAATACAGGACACATAATTTATAGCATTGTTTATAATGGTCACCCACGGAGCCAAATATAAAGAAAGTGCAGGAAATCTATTTACATACTAAAGACCTAAAAAATCCAGCTGAGGGCCTGGATCACACAGCAATGTCTTGCTTGAGTCCCGATGAAGACCTAGAGCCTATGACAATGCCCTCCATGAGTCCAGCTGGAGGTCCAGAGCCCATGATAGTGACTCATGCAAATGTGTTTCCTAGATCTGGGCTGGGAAGGCCCAAAAGGTCAAGGGTGGAAACCAGAAAGTCTATGCCAATGGGAATCTGTGCTGATAGAAGCTGAGGGTTCTGCACTGGAGCAGGAAGCAACACTCAAAGTAAGGACCTCTCTCCTGAGAAGTAACACAGCTATCCTCAGCGACAATGAGGTCTCAAGTTCCTCCTACAAAGAGAACAGCCAAGTTCACATTAGGAAGCCAGTGTGACAGGCTTCTTCTGGAGATTGAACAGCACACATCTTCCCCTCCAGAGACAGGAAGTGATGCTCAAATTAAGGACCAGAGCTCCCCCAAAGTGAATCACAGCCATTCTCAGCAAGAAGGTCCTACGTCCCTCTGACAATAACAGCTGAGTTCATATCAGGGAAGCCAGCATGACAAGCTCTTCCAGGAGAACCAACAGCTCCAAAACAACAAGAACACAGAGAACCAACAATGCTTTTTCCTCTCCAGATCTCCTTTTTACGCTGGCAACAGTCCTTAGGGGGGCCATCTACACTCAGCACCAGGCTGATGCAGTTCAGCTGGTGTGTAAGTTGACTAACAGTTTTTAGTCCACAACACTATGTGTCAGGCATATGACTTTCTAGTGTTAGGATTTAGCAGGAACTGAGGAAGTCCCTGCTTTCAGGGAGCTGATTCTGTATTCAGGAGGAGAAAGGAAAATAAGAACATTGTCAGATGTTAACTGGGATTGTGTGGAGTTTCTAACACGGCAATATGCTAGGGCCTACTTTGGTGCCGGTGGAGCCTGAGTGATAGTTAATGCAATGATGAAGCGTCCAAGGGTCATGAGAATCAGCAGAAGCCAGTGCAAAGGCCTTGAGGCCTTTGAGGAACCAAAGACAGCTATATGAGTAAAGAGAAGGGAAGGTAGGTACACATGACCGGAGGGGCAGGCTAGGGGTCTGTGAGTTGGACTAAGGCCTGCGGTCTTTATTCTGGATATTATGGGAAGTCACAGGAGGATTCTGAGGACTGCGTGTTCACTGGGAGGTGTGAGGGGCTAGCTTTTGGGATGCTATTTAGAGGCGGGACCCAGTGTCGCCTGATGGGTGGGCCGTGGTATGTGAGAGAGGGTTGTCAAAGGTGGCTCTTCAGTTCTGACTTGAGTGTATGAGCAAATGGTGTGGTCATTTTCAGAGGAGGGAGATGCTGGGAACAGCAGGCGGGTGACAGAGACACTGAGGTTCCTGAGTTGTTCTTGTTAGGACTGGGACACCTGAGGCTGGACAGGGCTGGAGATGCTCCGGAAGTCATTGTCAGATTGAGGTCTGGGGTTCTAGAGAGGAGACAGCTTTTCAGGGAGGGATCTTATTCATTTTTAGCACAGAGATGTGGTGTCCCTATATTAAGACTAGGGACATCTACTCCAAGGAATCAAGAGATTCAAGTGAGCCAGTGATGTGAGCTCTCATGTCTGCCCAGTGAGCCAAGACCGCCTTGTCTTACCCTATGGGATCCTACACCTACACCAACCTGGCTCTGTGTGGGAGAGGTTAGACCACAACCTGAAAGACTTCATAATTGCTTCAGGTGCTCCTTCAACCTGTCTCAGAGTCCTTCCCTCCGTCACCATCCCTCCGCTGTGTGGCCACTTTCCCACTGGACAGCTGAGAGGAATGAATCTCTGTTGTTCCTGCTGGACAACTGTGAATACAAAAGCTAGCCAGGTCATGCCTGTTACACCGTTAGTAGAATCCAGTGTGGCTGCAGCCTGGCTCAGGCAGGGCAGCCAGAAGATAGGATTGTGGTGGGGGTGGGGCTGCTGTTTCTGCAGGTTTGGCCTGTGGCCCCTGCTTCACCTCCCACTTTTGGGACCTCAGGTTCCTGGGGCTCACTCCTGGTAGACAGGTATCCCTGGGTGTCCCTTCAGTAGGGAGAAGAGGTGACTGCCACTGTACTGCCAAGCCATGCTCCAGGTTACGCGCTTCTCAAGCCAAGTACATTAGGGGATAATTAAGTAAAAATAGGCCTTCCGACCAGTGTAGCTCATTAAGGTCTAATTAAGTTAATTAGCTCCAGGTGTGGATGGTGAGGCTCAAGTGAGGCAGTGGCTGTTGTTTGCTGTAATTGCATTTTGCGGCAGCAGCAGTGGCGGTGGTAATAACGGTGTGGCAGAGGCAACGGCTTCCTTAGAGGCCTGGAAGCCCGCCAGGGTGTGCAGGAGGTTGCCACTGAGCTGGGAGAAGCAGGAAGAAGTAAGGGAGCGGGCCAGAGACCACCCACAGGGAGAGGCTGCTGGAGGTTCAATGTCTCCCAGGTTCAGAGAGACCTGGATGCGCATTCGCTGTCTCTATAGTGGTGGTGGTGGTGATGACTGGTCCTTTGGACTCATGCTTGATTCCTTTATACCCCATCATGGTCCCCAGCAGACTTCCTAAAGTGACTTTGCTCAGTGAGAATCAGTGTGCCAGACAGCAGGCCTGGGCATATAAGGTGGGCAAGAGAGGCTGGACCCTGCCCCTTTGTTTCTCTAAGGAGGCAGAAACATTAGTAGCTCTCACCACACAATTTTGTAATGGCGGTGGGAACCGGGGGTGCTTAACTCAGATCCTGGATGAAACATGACCAAGTGGTAGTAAATATGACATAGGTGATGGAGTGTGTGCCAGGAACTGAAAGGGCCTCCCCCTGGCCAGAGACACATGGTGCCAAGTAGGTAGAATGAGGGATCTTAGAGGGGTCTAAGGTGGGCTGTTGTGTAGAGAAAGAGTTGGTGGCTGGAGATTGGGAGGCAGAGAGGAGGCTGCCAGAGCTAGAGCCACAGAATGAATGAGGTTTTATGCACTGGATGGGTGCAAGAAGTGGGGAATGAGGATGCTGTCAGCTCCCAGGGAGGGCCTGACGAATGGTCGGGTAAGAGACATCACTGCGGGTGAATCAAGTGAAATGCCTGGGTTGCAAAACTTGGGATGCTCACTCTCAGCCTTTTGTTCTTACCTGTGGCCTATCTCAGATCACCTGCAATTCCTGAAAAGAGACATCTGTTGGGTATGGTGTTTCAAGTCTAAAATCCCAGCTTTTGGGAGGCAGAGATGGGAAGATCACAGGTTCGAGGCCAGCTGAGCTCCACACAGAGTCTTAAAAAGAAAATGACACATCTTGGAAAGTGTGAGCCACTCCTGGAGATGGGGCTAAGGGGGACCATTTTGGGCAACCCTTACCATGGATGATTGTCTTCTCTGTAACTCTAGGGTTGGGGTTGGGCAGGATTGACACCTTAGGGTCCCAAGCTCTGGATAAGTACTCTTACTAAGGTAGGATAGAAGAAATGCAGATAGGTAAAAAGGGACAAGAAAATTGTAATTTTGAGAAAACTGTAGTTTCAAGACATCAGAATTTCCCAAGGATATAGCACCTTTTCACCCCTAAATCTGTTTTTCTTCCAGGATTTTCAACCTGAAATTCCCAAGAATCTTAATGATACTATAAGTGTATATATTTTTCTTCTGATACAGTAGTACATAAATTCCAAAATCTTTTACTCTGAAAGAAACAGCACTATTAATTGGGGACCACAGGCCTAAACATTAAACACACCTAGTTGATAAAGTTAGTTTTTGCTTTGGATCACTAATGGGTGACCTGACAGAGTATAGGTAAATAATAAATAACTCAGAGAAAGTCCTAAATCATCCATGTGGAGGACTTTAAGAGAACATAAATAACCCAGCTCAGACCATAGTAGGCTTTCTTCTTTTGTGTCTACATTGAGTGTTGTCGGGGTCAAAGAGACTGAAGGAGAAAATTTGTGGGTGATGTCTCTAAAGAAAACATGCATCTGGGGATGTAGCTCAGCAACACAGTGCCTGCCTGGCAAGTGTGAGGTTGTGAGTTTGATCCCTGGAATGAAAACAAAAAACAAACCAAAACCCAAAAACAAAACATGCAGAGGCAGACCACACAACAGGAGCAGCAGGCAGCAAGCAGAGGAAGCAGCCTGCATCTTTATTGGTTAACTCTTATACATGTTCTTATCACATGTTTACACTCTTGTAGGCTTACCCGTGTAGTACATTCATGGTTGCCTATCCTAAATCATAGTTACATAAGAGCACCCCACTTCTGTGTCTGCATTAGACAGCAGGTTAGTGTCCTTAATGCATCCTGAGCTTTGATGTAATCTGCTGTGGCTTTCCACACTGGCTAGTTAAGAAAACAGAAGATTCTTGTCCAAATTCTCTCTTGCTGGGAGGCTTATTTAGGGTTGGTTTATACAGGAGGTAGATGATCACCTGCTTTTGTATAACCTCATAGGTGGAGGTTGGTCCTAATCACCAGGCCACAAGATGCTTTTCAGTTCTGAAGCTCTCAAGAATTAGATCTAATTTCCTCAGGCTATTTATGTGACTGATTAGTTTGCTTGGGTGCATAATAGACATGGTAGAAGGGGCAGCTGAGACCCTCTTACTGCTCACCAAACTCATGGGGATAAAAGAAAACACATTTCACCTGATATTGTGAAAGACAAAGGTCTGATGAGGTTAGAGAGGAAGTGAGATGTTAGGTTTGACTACAATGCTTGACTTTATTTATGTATTTGTGTCAGCCCTCGTGGGGCACCCAAGGGAGATTTTTCGAGGGTGAGGGCCCAAGGTAAAAGAACACATGTGTGCAAGATAACAGCAATAACAGCAGGCAGCATGGAGCAGAGAAGAGCACAGGAGTGAAAGAGCAAGAACAAGGGCCGGAGGAGATGCCTGAATCTTTATTGTATAACTCTTATATAGGTGTTATCTCATATTTATGTTCTTACATAGTGCTATAACCAGTGCATGCATCTACTAGTGCTAAGTCATGGCTGTATAACAGTATTCCACTGTGCACTTGCACTAGAAAAGTGGGGTCATGTCCTCAGGTGTCCTTGGATGTCAGCTTTGAAGCAGTCTGAGTGGTTCTTCACAATTTATTAATTTATTTATCCAATTTATTAATTTATGTATTTTTTATCCATAACCTTCACATTGAGCTAACTTCTCATCCCTTTTTACTTTTTATTTTGAAACAGAATCTTGCCAAGTTGCCCAGGTTGGGCTCCAATTTGTAATACTTCTGCCTCAGCCTCCCAGAGTGTTGGGATTAAAGGCATATGCCATCACTTTGGGCTTTAATGCTTGGTTTTAATTCTGTACTGTCACATTTCCATTGTAAGGTAAAAATGCAATGGAACAACTTGACCTGAAGAGGTTTAAATACTAGTAGCTATGTGACAGTGAATTTTATCATCTCTCTCTGTCTCTCTGTCTGTGTCTCTGTAGGTGGTTCTGGAGGTTGAACCTAGGGCTTCACACATGCTAGGTGAGTGCTCTACCACTGAGCTACATCTCCAGCCCTAAGTGGTAAATTTTAAATCCAGGCTATGCATCAGGATAGCCAGGTAGAGAAAACACTAAACCCATAGTTTGATGGGACTCATGGGCTCAACTGCTCACAAAAAAGGAGCATAAGGACCAGTGCACTTTTCTGGTGGTCAGCTCCTTACTCTCTCCCACACTTGGTATAGCACTTTGTTCCTGGAGGTAAATGAGTCTTCAAGTTTGCCTGATGGAAATCTGCACCTAGAAGAAGCAAATTGCAGTGCACAATTAATCCTGACTTAAATTCTGTGCACCTTTTTTTTTTTTGTCTTTTTCGTTTTTATTGGTACCAGGGATTGAACTTGCACACTTGACCGCACACTTGCAAGGCAGGCGCTTATGCCGCTGAACTAAATCCCCAGCCCCTGACTTAAATTCTGGACATATTTAACAAAAAATTTTTTTTTCATATTCAAAGTGAAGAGACAAGGTACAAGGCTCTCACTGCAGGGTCTCCTGGGTAGAATTTCAAGTGGGCTTCAATTTATCCCATTTTGGTGTCATTCTAACAGAGCAGGGCAAGAGACAAATCATTTTCCCAGGTATGGATGCACTCTTGACAAATCTTAGCTAAAGTTTTTTTTTTTTTTTAAGTGCGATTAATTTTTTTCATTTTCCTAGTGGACTGGAGTCTCCAAGATGAATGAAATCTCCACTTCGGATTGACTTGGCAGCCTGGATCATAGAGTTCCCTTCCTTTAAAAATTTTTCCCTATTTAAAAATTTTTATTAGTACATGCTTTTAGTACATAATAATCACATTCCTTGTGGAGAGTTGGTGTATGTACATCACACATCTTAATCCTTTTTTTTTTTTTTTTGCATTTCCTTGTCCTCCCTTCTCTCCTACCTCCCTCCAACTGTTGGTTCCCTTCCCATTTGCAAAATAACTTATCTCTCTGCTTCCTATTATCTGTCATTTTATTTTGCTTTTTTATTAGTATTTTTGATTTTCTCATATGAGAGATACCATGCAGTATTTAAGCTTGTGTGTTTGATTTATTTCACTTAACATATGGTCTCAAAGTGCATCCATTTTTCTACAAATGACTCAAGTTTATCCTTTATGTCAGAGTAGTGTTCAATTGCCTGTAAATACCACAGTTTCCTTATTCATTCATCTGTTGATGCACTGCTGCTTTCAAGATTTAGCTATTGTGATAAACATGGGTATGCATGTATCACTGTAATAATATATCTTTAACTATTTTGAGAAGATACCCAGAAGGGAAATAGCTGGGCTGAATGGCATTTTTTTTAGCTTTGGAGGAATCTCCATACTGATTTTCATTTGATTAGAGAACTGTCTAATTTCTTCTTCGATTTCTTCTATGACCCATTGATTATTCAAGAAGGTTTTATCTAATTTCTATGCTTTTGCATAATTTTTGTGGCTTCTTTAGCCATTGATTTCTAGTTTCATTCCACTATGATCTGCTAATATGCATGGGATAATTTGATTCTTTTGCACTTACTTAAGCATGCTTTATGGGCTAGCATGTGGTGTATTTTGGAGAAAGTCTCATATGCCGTTGAGAAGATTGTGTAGTTTGTTGTTGGGTAGAGTACTCTGTAGATATCTAAGTACATTTGCTTGAAGGTTTGGTTTAACTCTGATATTTCTTTGTTTACTTTTTGTCTAGCTGATCTATTTGCGACAGTGGGATATTGAGTTCCTCACTATGCTGGTATTTGGTGCATGTATGTTTATAGTTTTTGCCTATTTCTGTTGAATTGTTTCCTTAATCAATTCGTAGTGATCTTCTTTGCTTTTTCTGATCAGCTCTGTCTTGAAATCTACTTCATCTGAAAATAGGATACCTATTTTGCTTTTTTTCTGGGTTCTTGTGCATGGAATGTTGTTTTCCATCCTTTGATTTTTAATCTGTGAATTTCTTTCCTTTTAAAGAGAAAACAACAAAATTTTAAAAAAAGCTAACAAGAGGATAGCAATGTTAACACATTGCATATTTTTATCTTTAAATTATTCAGAGTACAAGATATTAGCATTTAATTGTCCTAACAGTATTAGCACAAACCTTTCTTTTCAATGAACTAAGAGAAATTAGTAGTATAACTATCTTAATAAGATGAGATTCCAGTTGTTGATTCTTTGTGATAGTTTCTGGGCGACTGGGGTTTTATTCATAGTCTGCACCAATGTCTTCAACAGTTTTATCCATTCTATTTTCTACCAGATTTAATGTTTCTGTTGTAATATTTGAATCTTTGATCCATTTTGAATTTAGTTTAGTGCATGGTGAAAGATATGAGTTCCATTTTAATCTTCAGCATGTGCAGAGCCAGTTTTTCCAGGACCATTTATTAAAGTGGCTGTCTTTCTTCCAGTGTAAGTGTTTGGTCCTTTTGTCAAATGTAAGGTGACTTAGTATGTCTGGAATTGTTTTTCATTTTCCTAATCTGTTACATTGATCTTAAGGTCTGTTCTTTTGTGAATACCATGCTGGTTTTTTAAAAATCACAATAACTTTATAGTATAATTTCAAGTCAGGGATTGTGATGTCTCCTGTCTTGTCTTTGTTGCCCAGGATTGCCTTTGCTATTCTAGGGCTCTTCTGAATTTTCGGATTGTTTTCTCTAATTCTATGAGATATTGCTATTGGAATTTGGATCAGAATTGCATTAAATCTCTACAACAGTTTTGGAAGTATAGTCATTTTCACTATATTGGTTGTTCCTACCTAAGAGTATGGGATGTCTTTCCATATCCTGATATCCTCTTCAATCTCTTTTTTTCAAAGTATCTAGTAATTTTCAGTGTAGAAGTGTTTTACATCGTTTGTTAGATCAATTTCTAGGTATAAATTTGTTTTTGGACTGAATGTATTTCTTTTATATTGCGTATCACTGGGTTTTGTATCTTGATTTATTCTGCCAATCTGTGTCTTATGATTGGGGAATTTAAACCATTCAACACTGAGAGTTATTGCCGAAATGTAATGATTTATTCCTGTCATTGAATTATTTTCCTGGTACTGAGTTCCTTTTTCCCTCTTTGTGCTTAACAGCTCACCTTGCCTCATATATTCCTTCTATTAGACTGTTTGGCATTGTCCTTGATAATTTCTTTTTCGCAGTGCTGGTTTGGTGGTCATGGGAAGGTGCTCTTTGTCATGGGAATACCTATTTCTCCTTAAATTTTGAAATAAGGTTTTGCGGGATATCAATGTTTGAGTTGGAAATTATTTTCTTTTAGGGTTTTAAACACTTCATCTATGCTCTCTTGGCCTTTAAAGTTTGTGTTGAGAAGTCTGCTTTAATTCTAATGGGTTTACCTTTATAAGTGATTCATTCCTTTTTTCTAAGAGCTTTTAAGATTTAGTGTCAGACTTTCGAGATTTTGGCTTTAATGTGTTGTGGAGAGGTTTCTTTCTTTCTTTCTTTTTAGTTTCCACAAAAACATATTTAATAAAATTGCTATATAAAATCAAGTGACATTTTATCAATACTTCAACCCCACTTATGTCTAACTGGGAGTGCTTTATATTTTGGAAGACTAACAAAACTGAAAACATATTTACATATATTTACAACTCAGATAAATGTAACTGAAAAGATATAAAATTTACAGAATTTTAGAGAACTACAGACTAGGAATATCATATTTTTGTAATCAAATATACTAATTATGATCATTTTAATATAAACCAAAAGGGAAAAAACTGGGAAGGAAATAATTTTTTTTTTGTGGTACTGGGGACTAAAGACAGGGCCTTGTGCATGCTAGGGAAGCACTCTACCCCTGAGCTACATCCCCAGTCCAGTAATATAGTTTTAAAGTTTTGTGGTAAAAATACTTAAAAGATAAAAAAGTAATATAAAATTGACTTAATGGTCAAGATTTCTCTTGGGATTCCTGCCTGTCCTGTTTGGCAGCTTAGCCAAGTCCATGAGAAGGCCATGCATGCGCTCTGCTGTTGGGAACCCTGCACTGTCTCGCTGGGGTCGTGCTGATGGCTGAGAGTAAGGAAGCAACATTATCAATGCTGACAGCTGCACACGGCTTCCTCACCCAGGGTATGGCCTTCTGCTGAAATTTATTCCTGAAAGATTATCTCAGTATGCTTCAAAAGTGTTCCTTACATTTGTCAGGGAAAAGGGATCACCACATATATCACATACAGAAATTTATTGTGATAAATGTTGAAAGGGTTTTGGCCCAGACAGGACACTGTAGCCAGGAAAGCCTTAACTGGAAGCAGGAAGCCCCTATCTCCCCCGCCCCTAGGAATTTACCTTTGGCACCATCTTCCCGCCCCTGGGAATTTACCTATGGTGCGAAACCTAGGACCAATGGGCTACCTGTACATCCCTAATGCCCGCCTTAGGTTCCACCCCAAACCGAGGCTATTTACATACCCCCACGCCACGTGTCCGCCGGAGAGATCGCCGGTCGCCAGCGGTGGGGGTGCTGATCATCTCTCTCTGTGTTCTCAGAATAAAGTCTGCTTTTTATTTTATACTTCTCATCTTTTGGAAATATTTTTCATCTTTTGGAAATAATCCTAGCATTTGGTGCCATGACTCGATCGGCAGGCGATTGACTCCTGGGACACACCCAGTTGAGTCCCCTAGCCGATAACCAGATAACATCCTGGATTAATTCCAAGCTTTTTCCTCTCCCGAGACATCCTTGTCCCCAGCCGCCTGCACTCAGCATCGGCCAGATTGATTTCAGGTGAGCACTCCCCGGGGAACTTTTGGCACTGGGCAGCCCCAGTTGATTGTTCTCCCTGTTCACATGGGTCTGTGCATTTTCATGTCCTTAGGACAGCCCAGGGCAGGGTTCTTTCTGGGTAAACCTGTGTCCACACTTTATAAAATCTCTCACGTTCTTTGGTTTGGATAGCCCAAAGCAGAGATTTTTGGACCACCCACACTGAAAGAACCACTTCCCTTCCCTTAAAGCCTTGCGCTTTCACGGGCAAAACTGTTACTGACCCCACGTGGGCTCCACTTGTAAATCTCTCAGTGATGACTGGAATATACAAGTTTTTGGAACCATAGCTGCCGCGTGGTGCCACAAATGAGTGACGGCTTGTTCTGGACCACCAGCTTATTTCCTGCCTGAATCAGTCATGGGAAACGTATTTTCTAACTCCCAAAAGACGCCTTTACAATGCCTAATTTCCAATTTACGTACTCTAAAAATTAAAAGTACCATAAAAACTAAACAATTAACTTTTTACTGCCAGGAGGTCTGGCCAACCTACCCACTTATCTGCAAGCGTTGGCCCAAGGAAGGAACATTTGACCCCTGCATTCTCAGGAACTTGTATGATTTCTGTCAAGCCGGCAACAAGTTATTAGAACTCCCTTATATTCAGGCCTTTCTTATTCTGAGAACACGCCCATCTCTCATTAAGTCTTGTGCTCCCACTCAGATACTTTTAGCTAACTCTACTGTGCCGCAAACTTTTCCATCCTGCCCTCCGTTGTTTTCCTGGCCGCTGTCTGCCTACCCCCAAACTCGTTCCCTGCCGTTACCTCCCACCAGACCGCTCTCCTCTCCCCCTATGCCTGATTCTCTCAGCAGTCCTGGTCCCAATGCATTGCAGTTACCTCCTGCTGTGTGATCGTCTCCCTCTCCGACTTCCAGAACCCTTAACTCTCCCAGCAACTCTAATCCCCCTGTGTCACAGTTATCTCCTGCTGTGTGATCCTCTTCCCTTCCGTCTCCTGGGACCCATAACTCTCCCAGCGGCTCTAATTCCTCTGTTAGCGCTTCCTCACAGTCTCTGACTTCTTCTTCTCCTGAGAATTCTCTATCCCCTACAGCATTCTCACTGCCTGCCCACCATACTAGGTCTTGGTTGCTATGTCCTTCCAGCAGGCTGTGTGATTGTTCCAGCTTGCGCTGGGAACAGTCGCCATGTTGCAACCCTCTGCCACGTGGCATGGCGCCGCCATGTTCAGGAGGGTCACATGGCGACAAGGCACTGCCATGTTCCCAGGACCCTCACTGTCAATGGGTGCCCCCTTGTGGCTCCTCTTGTGAACTGCAATAGCCGCCCTGTTGCAGTGCACGTGGCACTTCATTGTGCTGCCAACAGCAATCCTCTCACTGCAAGGCACACAGTGAGACGCCATCTGCCTGTGTTTCCCAGGGTGACTGGCAGCAACTCTGTAGCCACTCTACAGATGATTGCTCACATGCATCTACTGGACGGATGGCTGCCCAATGGCCCTCTGCTCTGGAATCTTCTCCTCAGGCTCTGCTACCACTTCGGGAGCAAGCTGGCCCCGAGGGACTTGTTAACATCCATGTGCCTTTTTCCCTTTCTGATCTATCTCAGATTACCCATAAATTAGGTAGCTTCTCTGTTGACCCACAGAAGTATATCAGGCAATTTAAATTTATTACTAATTGTTATGATTTACATTTTAAGGATGTTTATGTGATTCTAAATACCACTCTCAGCTCACAAGAACAAAATCAGCTGTGGCAAGCAGCTCAAGAAGAAGCTGATCACAGACATAAGGTAAACACCACTGATAATGACCCTGGGCCTATAGCTGTGCCAGAGCAGGACAAGCATACTAATTATAACAAACCTTTAAAACAGGTTCAGGAGGCTAATAAAAACCCAGCTGTGTTCCTAAATTGGCTTTCTAATCCTTGCGCCATACAATCAGTTCCAGCTTCCTGCGCTGTGTTGGGCCGCCTCCCAACCCCTCCCCCACGCGCCCTCCCAGCCCCTCTCTCCCCTGTGCGCCATCATCATCGTCGCCACAGCCTTACATGTTTCTGGGGGCAGTCCCAGCCCATCCCTGCGTGCTACGTCCTGGCGTTTGCCCCACTCCCATGCTGGGTGTGCTCTGCCAGTGTGCCGCAAAACAGCAGCTCAGCGGTTCTGCTCAGGCATGCTTTTTTTACAATTCGGTTCCGCTCAAGAGATGCTATTTTTTAAATCACAATTCTCAAACCATTTAATCAAAGTTACTGGCCACCTGATAATTTTACCAGCCTTGTTTATCAATCAAAGCCTTCACCAATCTCCTGTTTAACAACTAAGGTTATAGATTCCTTTTTGCTGGGAACCACTAGCTCTATTTCAAGACAAGGGTTTTCTTCAAAGTTTTATTTTATTTGTCTTGGTTCATACTACTGCAAATAACAACTTTAAAAAGTAAATGTGTTCAAAATTTGACAGTATTAGATCAGTTTTCATAGATTTATTCATAAGATTGCTAAACTTTTACTGCAAAATGTTTCCATTAAAGCCTTTTTGGGAAGACTAAAGCTTTTTTTTGTTAATTCTACGTGTCACCCTATAAAAAAGCGATATGCCATCCAGATAAAACCTGATCTCTGATCTAAAATGCCAATATTAAACTCCTGTATACTTACTTAATTCTACAGATACCTTTTACTGTAGTCCAAATTCCAAACAAAAAGGCAAAACTTGACCTTCAAACCTTATAGAGATCTCAATATGGTTTTTCATATTTTTAACACTTGTGACACTTGGAGTTCTGAGGCAGGTAAACCTACAGAAGGCAGAGCTGCCTGGCCCTCCCATGGACCATGCTCAAATGCAGCAGAAGACATTGGGCAACAAAATACCCCATCCTGGTGTTCTTTGAGACCTTACTTCAGGGCTGTTGGACTGTCCTAGCCACCAAAGCATGGGTAAGCCATCCTAACTTCTAGCCCTCACAGGAAGTGTTGACACTGCCAGAGTCATTGCTGAAAAAAATTGCTGCCGAAGACTGAGGGGGTTCAGGGCAACAACATCCCCCTTTAAGGTGTCTGTCTCAGAGTCCAAGTTGCACTAAAGTCTCAGGTAAGACAATTCTCTATATTTGTGGACATAGAGGCCATATATACAGAGTTCTTCCTGAGTTTTCAAGCTGCTATATTAAGTCCTCAATCTCTATGATGGGGTATTGATGGTCAACCTATGCCATTTATAAACAGGGCCTATTTTGTGCAGGTCCCAGTCCTAAATCTTAAAATGCTTTCACTCTCTTGTGTTTATGCAGGCTCACTTAGACATACTGAGGCCTCAACAGCTTCCACCTGTTGTTGCTGGTGGACCTCTCCTCAGTGATATAAGACCACCCCCTTCATTTTTTATTCACCAATTTGTCAGACAACCCTGGTCAAGACTGACAGATACATTTTGTCTTCTCACTTTGTTTATACTTTTTCAGGAGTCATAAAAGCCTTTCTCACAACCAGGCAAACTGCTGTATACTTGCTAAAGTTCTGTTGCAGCAAATCATTCCAAGGACTACAATCAGGTTACAGCAACCCATGCCTAAATCATGCCTAAGTTGCTAGACTGCCATTCTGGTTTCGCATCACTCAAGCCCTAGATCTAACCATCCTTTTCCCACTCATCTCTGCCTTACCAAGGCCTCTTGGCTACAGTTAACAGGCTAAGTCATGTTTTGTTATCCACTTTGGTTCCTAATTCCTTACATTCTATTAATGATCATTTTTACAGCAGGACTCTTTAACAGTATTGCCTACAGACTCCAGTGTCATGTATACCAGAGACAAGCCTTACCAGCCTACCTTTTAACTTTTATGCTTTCAGATGGGGGAGTAAGCACCTCTCATAACTCCACTCCTCCTAACCCCACATTTAATTTTCAGAATTGTGCCTTACCATGGAACATGTCTAAATCAAAGGCACCTTTCCTTCTACCTCACCTGGGTCCTTAAATATGACAGTGCCATGTCTCCTCATAACATCTTGTCTCTTTGTTTTTCCAGTCTAACATACGTGCATTCACCAGTGAAGTTGTCCTGGCCAAAACACCTGGCACCATCGTCTACCTGGGCATCAACCTTCATCCCATTGACTCCCCTAGGCTCCAGTACAGCGCCCTCTGCTAGCAGGAAGTAGTTAAAGAGAGAAATCTTCACCCCTTTTCATAATAATAATCATAAGATGGGATATGAAAGGGTTTTGGCCCAGACAGGACACTGTAGCGAGGAAAGCCTCAACCGGAAGCAGGAAGCTCCTATCTCCCCCGCCCCTAGGAATTTACCTTTGACGCCATCTTCCGGCCCCTGGGAATTTACCTGTGGCTCGAAACCTAGGACCAATGGGCTACCTGTATATCCCTAATGCCTGCCTTGGGTTCCACCCCAAACCGAGGCTATTTACATACCCCTACACCATGTGTCTGCCGGAGAGATCACCGGATGCCAGTGGTGGGGGGTGCTGGTCATCTCTCTCTGTGTTCTCAGAATAAAGGCTGCTTTTTATTTTATACTTCTCATCTCTTGGAAATATTTTTCATCTTTTGGAAATAATCCTAGCAAAGGTATATGGTATTGGCATTATTGTTTAATGTAGAAATTGTCTAATTTCTTCTTAATTTCATCTATGACCTGGTGGCTGTTCAGAAAGGTCTTACTTACTTTCCATGTATTTATGGAGTTTTTGTGGTTTCTTTTGCCATTAATTTCCAGTTTCAATGTACTATGGTCTGATAATGTGCATGGAATAATTTCAAGACCTTTGAATTTACTTAAACGTGTTCTATGAACTGGTAATTGGTCTATTTTGGAGAATATCTCATGTGTACCTGAGAATAATGTGAATTTTGATGTTGGGCAGTGGAATATGTTGTGGCCTAGCTCTAACCAATGCGCTTCCTTCCTGTTCTGTATGCGCCATTTCAATAAAGATTAAAATTCCATTTCCAGTAAAGACTTAAGTTTCAGCTCCTTGTAAATCCCACCTCCCCAACCCCCTTCCGCATGCTTCTGCAAGGTGTGCTGTTCCGGGAAAATGTTTAACCACAGAGAGCAATGCAATGTACCAAGAATGTTATCTGAAATAGGTCGATAGCTTTGCGGGTTTTTAGCTTTAAAACTCCACCCTTAGCCTGTGAGGCATGCAGTCTTCCATACTGGCTACCGGAGGCTGGTCGCCAGGTCTGGCCTAAAGTAAATCCTTTGCTCCAAATTTCTTAATTTCTTGCTTCCTTGGATTTTATCCCAGGGTCCGAGCTATCAAAGAATACTCTGTAGATATCTACTAAGTCCATTTGTTCAAAAGTTTGGTTCAGTTCTAGTATTTCTTTTATTTTTTTATTTTAAAGATAATAAAATCCAACAAACAAAACAGAACAAAGCCAATCAAAATAAAGCAGAAAAATCGGTACAGAACTTCAAAGCAGAATACTAGGAAAACAACAATAGCTACCATACTATGTCTTGTTATCGTCATGATAGTTGTCCATTCCCTCAGGTATAGCAAAATCAAACCAAAAACAAAACAGAATAAAATCAATCAAAACAGAATATTGAATACAGCAAAAACAATCAGAACAAAGCAAAGCAATGAAACCAATATTTGACTTCAAAGACAAGACAGAAGGAAATCCCCCATATTTGCTATATTGCATACTGTCATCCGCCCAAGCTATATTGCATACTGTCATCTGCCCAAGAGATGCTCAGACTGCTGGCCCCAGGCCTGCATAATCAACTGAACAATACAAGCATTTAGTTGCTTTATGTACCTTAGTTGTTATCAACTCAGCCTGTCCTCTGAATCAGCAGGTTGCTTAACGGGTGGACGATGGGGCAGATTTGATTGTCAGCTCTTGTACCAGTAGGCTCACGGGAAGCACTGACTTGTCTGTGGAAGCCACATGGCTTGGACAGCTTACCAGAAAGCCTGGCTAGTTGGCTTCTTGTTGGACAGTTCTAGTATTTCATTGTTTATTTTTTTTGTCTATTAGTGACAGTGGGGTATTGAAGTCCCTTATTACAATTGTAGTAGTACTTATTTGATTATTCCCATCCATTAAATGTCTGTTTTATGTAGTTTGGTGTGTGGGTATTTGGTACACATATATTTATGACTGTTGTCTCTTCTTGGATTATTTTGTTTGTAAAGATGTAGTGACTGACAGCGTCAGCATCAGCACCACCCCTGCCTGTGGCCTGACCAGTTCCTGGCTTGCAGTGGCAGCTCCAGGCCACCTGGCTCCCCATTCCCAGAGGCCTCATCCAGCTAGCTACAGCATCCTAGTGTCATGCTCCAGCTCAATGTGCACATCCAGGCCCTGCAGGCAAACAAGGGTGGCTCAGGAGACTAACCAGATCCCAGGGCCCATACTGTGTGGTATAGGATGAGGCTTTTATGGGAACCTTAGGATGAAAGGAATGTGTTCTGTTTGCTACAAAGAATGTCTTCAGACACAGTAGAATAGTGGCAGAATGAGCCCAGTGGGGACAGCTAGTCATTCCAGCAGTCCTACCTCGGATTCTGCTTCAGTATAGAGAGCAGACACTATCTTAAGCAACTGTGAAGGTGCTGCTGGTAGCACATCTGAAAAATTAAGAAATGTCCTTGTGGCTGCTTTGCCTGTTACTCAGCAAGTGACAGAAATGAGCATTTAAGAGAGGACAAACTAACTGCCCTGGAAACAGAGGCAGCAGAGCCAGCTGTTACTCAGTCCAGCCCATCAGTTTCTCAGCCCAGTAATTCTCAAAGTGAAGAAAAAGCTCTTGAGTTGCCCAAACCAGAGAAGACCAGATGTTTCATGTGTAGGAAGCAAGTTGGCCTTACAGGATTAGACTGCCTCGGTGGAAATTTGTTTTGTGGACTTCACTGTTACTCTTACAAGCACAGCTGTCTATATGATTAAAAAGCAGAAGCTGCAGCAAAAATCAGAAAAGAAAACTCAGTTGTTGTGGCAGAGAAAATCCAGAGAATATAAATTAGTACTTGTGAAGAGACTGAAACTTTGTTTTTATTTTAATACATTGTGGAAAACATTAAAGAGGGATGCATGGCAAAAAAAGATGTAGTGACCTTTGTCTTAATCAATCTTAGCTTGAAATCTACTTTACTTGCAAATAGAATAGCTACTCCTGCTTTTTTCTGGGTTCTTGTCACATGGACTGTTGTTTTTCATCCTTTGACTTTCAGGCTATGAATTTTTGAGTTAAATGTGTTTCTTGTATTCAGCATATTGTTGGATTTTTCTTTTTGATTCATTCTGCCAATCTGTTTCTTTTGACTGGTGAATTGAGACCATTTGTATTGATGGTTATAATTGATATGTATTGACTTAACCTTATTTTGTTATTTTTATATTGTTGATTCCCTTTCTATTTTTTTCTGTTTAATTACTTGTCTTGCCTTGTAGATTAATTATCTTTAGGTTCATCAAGTTGTAGTCTTTGTTATTTTTTTCTAGCATGTTCTTCAGAACATTTTGGAGTGCTGGTTTGGTGGTCATGAATTTCCTTTGTCATAGAACTACCTTATTTTTCCATCAGTTTTGAAAGATAATTTTGTGAAGTGTTAGAGATTGTTTTCTTTTATGGCTTGAAATACTTTACTCCAAAGTCTCCTTGAGTTGAGGGTTTGTGTTTAGAAGTTAGCTGTGATTCTGATGGGATTTCTGTTATAGTTGATTTATTTCTTTTCTTTAATAGCTTTTATTATTCTGTTCTTGTGTAGAATTTCTGGAATGTTGACTATTATATGCCTTAGTGTAAATTTTTTTTTGATCATGGCTAATTGGAGTTCTATATGTTTCACTTATCTCTGTGTCAAAATCTTTTTCCTTGCTTGGGAACTTCTCTGCCATTACATTTGTGAAGAGGCTTTTTATAACGTCATTTGCACTATCTCCTGCTTTTTCATGGACTCCAATCAATTTTATGTTATTCTTTGCTTCATCTAGTAGTTGTTGGATTGATTTTTCATGGTTCCTTGCTGTTATTAAGAATTTTTTTTTGTGATTACTAACTGCAATCCTGTCTTCTATACACGATATTCTGTCTTTGCAATGACTCATTGTGTTGTGTGTACAATGGAATTTTTAATCTCCTAGATATCTGTTTGAGTATGTTTTATGGATTCCATTTTTTCTTATGTTGGTTTTTTATGATTTCCATCATTTCACTAAACTCTTCTATTTTTTGTATGTATCTCCTCTAGAGTCACTAGCCATGTGTTTCATTGTGGTCACCGTCCCTGTAGTTATCTGGGACATTATTTCTGATTTGATATGTTTTGGAGCCTCATTCATGTGTTTTGTTACTTCTACTGTTACCACTTCAGAGAGTCCAGGTGGGTGACTTTCAAATCATTCCCTTTGGGTTTCCCTTTGGTGAGGTGGAAGTCTGAGTTTCATCTTGTTTAAGTGTCTTCTCATTTTGTATTGTTTAATCCCTGTGTTAATCTCTGTAAAATTTTTTTTTGAGACAGGGTATTGCCATTGTAGTGCAGGATGGATTTGAGCTTCCTCAGATCCTCCTGCTTCTGGCTTCCAAGTGCCAGGACTACAGTTTTGAATCATCATGCCCAGCTTGATGCTTGTAAATTGCTTATGGCAGATAGCTTTATTGCTAGCATAGAGAACCTTTAGGAAATGACAACTTATCAGAAATGTCTTTCAAGTATAGCTGGCTTTTGGGTTTTGAATCTGTTCAAAACTAGGGATGTGAAGTTTCTGTCCCTGTAATCTAACCCCTGCTTCTTTGGCAGTGACCTACAGTGTTTGTGACCCATAGACAATCTCAGCCTTGGCATACCAGGAAAAACAACTGATTAGAACAATTATGTCACCTTGGCTAAAGGAGTACAATCAGCAATAACAATAGCATCAAACCCAGCCTAGAAAATGACAAACTGTAGTATCTCTTAATTTGCCACCTCTTACTGTATGATCTAGATTCGTGGTTATATAATAAAACCTAAAATGAACTCGAAAATGGTGTACAGTAAATATGGCCTCAGAATGGCAATTTTTCTCCAGGGGAGAAAATGTTAAAGGGACCAGGTGAAAAAATAGAGGAGGAGGAGGAAGAGGAAGAGGAGGAGGAGAGAGGAGATTAGAAGTAAGGCTGAAAGACAAAGGGAAATTATGTGAATTTTGGGAAACCTGTGAAAAGGACAGGAAGGAAAGAGAGAAGGAAGAGATTCATGAACTGCGAGGGAAGAAAACAAGAAGTCAATAAGAAGCAAGCTCTCCTTGGGAATCGTGTCATGCACAGGCTGCTGGGGAGAGAGCCAGATGCCAGCTCCTTCCAGCATGCGGCAAATAAGAAGGAACCCGCCCCTCTGTAGCTGACCATCTGATCTAGAGAAGCACAGGCTGTGATGAGGGCTTCTAGTGTTTCACTGACTTTGCAGGTCTAAACCAGGTGGTCTGATTATCTATTCAGAGGATAGCAATTGTAGCATCCATGGGCCTTTCCTTCTGAGGGCAGTGGCCATTGTTGATTCCCTATTGTCTTGTTTTGAAATCCTGTATCATTTTCACTGTTCTGTTGGGTTGGGTTTTGTTCTGTTTTGTTTTGTTTGATTTTATTGTATCTGATGGCATGGGCAGCTGTTTCAAAGGTAACAAGATATATTATGATAGCAATTTTAGATTTACTATTATCTTGTTTTGAAATCCTATATTGCATTCATTGTTTTGTTTTGTTGATTCTATTCTGTTCCTGTTTTGTTTGATTTTACTGTGTCTGAAAGTATGGGCAGCTATTTTGAAGACCAAAGGCATTATGGTAACCACTGTTGATTTCCTATTGTTTTGAAGTCCTGTATCACACTTGTTTGTTTTAATTGGCTTTGTTCTGTTTTGCTTGGTTTTATTCTGTTTAAAATAAAAATAAAGGAGAGAAGGAAGAAATGAAAGCAAGAACAGAACAGAACAATGACAAAAAACTAGAAACACTGTTCACACTCATAAAACCAAAAGCAACCAATGAAGAAAAATATGAAATGAAAACAAAAAAGAAAAAAGAAGAAAAGAAAGAGAATTGACCACTTCAGAGTGTGTCTCTGCTATCACTGTTAGAAAGAATGGTCAGACAGAACTGAGATCTGGTATGATCAATCCCAGTAACTCAGCTGTAGATTTGTGTTGGATTAGTGGATAATCCCAGTGAGCCTGCACATTTTATTTCACTAAAGTTCAGGCTGGCTCCTGGCTCTGAGACTGGAACCTGATTTATTCAGCCTGCAACACTTTGTGTGCTTCCTGCTGGCTCCCATTATAGCAGAAAATTCTCCCCCACCTAAGCCAGTATATTTCAGTTTTTGTTAACCTCCAGTTTACTTCAGCTCCTGTCTGCTAGAAATGGCTGTTCACTGTGATGCCCATGGTAAGGACCAGTCCCCAACTTACAAACATTCTGCCTCTGAACTTCCATTTTGCTATCCCATAAAACCACCCTCCCTGAGCCTTCAGGGCCTGACTTCTTTGGAATGGTCCCAGTTAGGACTGCCGGCATAAATAAAGCTGATTCTAGCCTCCAGACCTCAGCACCACTTGGCTCTTGGCCACTGCACTGCTGTCACAGGGCTTGGCTCCCTGCCACCTTGAACTTGGCTCACTGACATTCTGCTGATTTGAACTGGTTCTACCTTATCCTGAGGCTGCCTGATGAAGCCATCCTGTAGGTGCTCTGTGTTTTGAGCTCAGTTAGCCTCCCTCTAAGATGGCTATTGGCCAATTACTTTTTCCTGGGGGACATTTGAACTAAATAACTGACCATCCATTGCATCCACTGCTCTGTTCCACTGGTGTTTCTCTGTGAGGGCCTCTGCGGTCACCAGTAGTTACTGTGGGTCTACAGGTTTGGGTGCCTCCTCCTGTACACTGAGTCAGGGCTTAGGGAAAGGCCACAATTACCACCTCCTGCACTGAGGTCTTTCTGCTCACTTTCCCTGCAGGACTCAAATCTCACTTCAGATCCTTGCTGGGTCCTTTCCTCCTCCTTCTCTTCCTCACATTGTTATATTTCACTGTTGGACTCCAAAGCTCAGGGAGGCTTTTTCTCTGCTGTTCACCACTCCACCTTCTTTCCAGAAGTCTCTAGTGATCTGCTTTTCAATCTCTTCTGGTATCTTTTTGAATAATTTAGCTGTGTAACTTTGATTTCCTGCTCTTGAATGCTTCATGGACTGGTGTTGAGGGAGTTAGGAGTTTTTACAGGCCTTTTGCTGCCTTGTCGTCTCATGTTTTATTGGTTCTGTGTTGTGCTGATGTTTGTGGGGACTTATAGTGGAACCACTTCGTTGCCAGTATATCAGTCTCTTTCGTTATTGTCTACTTTTCAGTGATGCACTCCAAGCATGGCTATAGATCTCAGTCTGTCTCTCTAGATCTGATGAGTTCCATTAATTTGGCCTAGGAAAATGCAGTGTAATTGGCATAGCTCCCAGTTCTCTGAGAATGTACTGCAGTATTGCTGATGTCACACAGGTAATCCAGATATTGGCACACAGAGAAAACCTATTAATAGAAATAACTATGGCACTCTTTTTTTTTTTTTTTGTCTTTTTCATTTTTTATCGGTATCAGGGATCGAACTCACGACCCCCTGCTTGCAAGGCGGGTGCTTATGCCGCTGAGCTAAATCCCCAGCCCCTAACTATGGCACTCTTGTACAACAAATAAATTTCATGTATAATGGTGTGAAAGACAAACTGGGTATTGACATACCAAAAGAATGAATGATATACCTTAACCATTGCATTTTAAATTCTAAGACAAAGCAAGTACTGACATACAGTAAGTATCTATAAGTATGATAACTATACTTTCACTAATAGCCAACAATTCCACAAAAATAACAGAGTTTTCTGAGAATTAGTAAAGCTTAATGTTTATACTAGCAAAGTTGGAGTGGTGAATGAGAGGATAAAAGAAGAAAAAAGTCACAAAAACAACTGGCAATGAAAAGGAGAAACAAGGGGCTGGGGATTTAGCTCAGCAGCATAAGTACCTGCCTTACAAGCAGGCAGTCGTGAGTTCAATCCCTGGTACCGATAAAAATGAAAAAAAAAGAAAAGGAGAAACAGAAGTGAGATAAAGAATCCTGTTAAGGAATAGAGAGAAATTAATAAAATTAGATAAAGATAAGAAAAGAACAAATGAAAAGAAAAATTGGAAAAAATAGAATAAAAAATTAAAAGGAAAAAATAAAGAAAAAGAGAAAGTCAAAGAAGAAAAAGAGACAAAACAGAAAATCCTTAAATTCTCCCCACCCTCCAACCAGTAAGCAAGAGGGAAAAAGAAAAGAAAAATGAAACAAAAAAGAAAGAATGAAAGAAAGTAAGAAAAAAACAAGGAAAGAAAGAAAGAAAGAAAGAGAGGCTGGCTGGGGATTTAGCTCATCAGGATAAGCAGCTGCCTGGCAAAGGCGAGGTTGTGAGTTTGATCCCTGGTACAAAAAAAATTTTTTTTTCTCTGAATTTTTGAGTGACTGATTTCTTTCAAGGATCTATACTTTAGGAATCCAACAAGTCACAGTTCCTTCTGCCCAGCTTTATGGTATGTAGGTTTCTGAAATACCTTGTGTCCCAGATGCCTCTCTGTCTGTTCACCTTAAACTGTAGTGACTGTACAAGGATTGATAGGTTTCTCCTTGGCATGGTAGCGAAGCAAGAACAGGAAAAGAAAAAAGGAAAAGAGGCCTTTGTTGCAGGCATGGGACAGGTTTCAGAGCACAAGATCCCTCTGAGACAGACAAAGAAAACTGCAGGCTTTTATTTGGTTTGCACATGGGGTGGAGTTGAAGGGGCAGGCAGTATGGCACATGACAACTGACTGGGGGAGTGTTTGCCTTACTGCGTTGCTGTTAGGACAGCAGAAGTTGTCTAGAGCATGGAGGGTGGCATAATTGAAGGTACTCCTCTCTGGCCAGTGGTGGACATTATTGATTTTGTGGCCAAGCTGTCTGGCAGTAAATGTGTCATTTTGGGGGTGAGAAGAAGTATTTTCCACTGTGACTGAATTGGAGGTGAGCTGGAGGTTACAAAAGCCAAGCCACAATCCCTTGGAGAGTTATTACCCTTCTCAGGATTATGCAAGAGAAAAATACTTTGTAGATTCCAAACACCTGCACCAAGGGAACAACGGGGAAGTCCCAAAGGACTGTGGTCCTGAAGGACATGGGGAAAATCCTGATGTGAGCTCATGACTTATGAGACAGGAACCCTGAAGTGAGAGGTGGCTCACCTGTGAGAACTGAGAAGGGTTGGTGATGGATGGAGGCTGGTAACAGCAGTGGCAGTGATCAGGGGAAAGGGTGGGAGAGGGGTGAAGGAAAGTGGAGAGGTGGCTGGCTGGTAGGGGATAGCCCTGTGAGCCACTTGCCCTGTTAATCCAGGTCCTGGTACCAAAAATGGCAGGTTTCTCCTTGGTGCGGAAGAGAAGCAAAAGCAGGAAAAGAAAAAAAAAAGATCTTTATTGTGGGCACAGGAGAGTTGTAGAAGAGTAGGAGATCCCTCTGAGACAGACAAAGAAAATGACAGGTTTTTATTTGGTTTGGACAGGGCACTCCCTGTCCAAACCAAATAAAAGGGGTTGAAGGGGTGAGCAGAATGATATCATAGCTGGGGAAGTGTTGTGTGCATGTGAAAAGTGGGAAGTTCAGCTTTCAGGTTTGCAAGAAGGCTGAAGTCAGTGTGAAAGAAGTTGCTGTCCAGCACCATGTTGGGCTGGCACTATGCTGAGCAGGGCTGCATTTCACGTGGGCAGAACCATCACTGATGTGTCCTTGTTCTTGTTGGTGTAGGGAAGCAATCCCAGTGACCTGTGCTGGATATGGGTAGGAGGTCAAGGGCTTACGCTGCTTGCTGTCATTAATGCCAGCCTTTTCAGACCCAGCTGCTTTTGAAAGCCATACAAGCCAGGCCTACATTCTCACCATGTAGGGTGGGGCCCTGTGTCCTTCCTGCCATGAATTTAAATCTCTCAGAAGGTTTATGTCCAGCCTGTATCCTCTTTGTAACTGTCTCCCACTGCTGTCTTTTACTGAGTCATTTTGGGAGGGTTACATCAAAATCCTGAGATCAAGTTCCTTTTTAGTTGTTCTGGGTATCAATCTTAAATAATAAACCCCTTTTCAAAATGGTGCCTGATGAAACACTCTCTGGAAATATGGGGCATTGCACTGTGTTCCTATTAACTATTGCCTGGCATGTGGAAGTAGTCACTTCAGAGTTTTACAGTTTATAATAGCTGCTCATTAGGGAAAAAATGTAATGTAAATGTAAATGTAATGTAAGATATATAAATATATATGGATTCACAAGGTGGGCTTATAGCAGCTGGTCAGTTATGTGTGGAAGAGCACAAAAGGGCTGGCTGCATGCTGGTTATTCGAAGCATCCAGTCAAAGTTTGGAGGCCTGGAGCTCACTGTAGTGTTCCATGCATATCTATATCAGGAGGCCAAAAGGTCTGTGATGGAAGTCTGAAGGGCCTGCACTGGCAGGCTGGAGTCTGTCCTGGAAGCCAGAAAATGATGTGGGAATAGAGGTGAAGCCTGCCCAGTGACCCCAAACAGCCAGGGAGCTTCAGTATACTGCATGGTACAAGCTGAAGGCCTGCACATCATACTCCACCTAGCCATACAGCCTTGGTGCACTGCTTGGAACCTGGTAGGACCTTCCCATCAACCCTAAGTAGCCGGAGAGCCTTGGTGTGCTGTTTGGGGACTGGTAGGACCACACCCAGTGACTGCAAGCAACCAAGGAGCTTTGGTGTGCCATTTGGCATGAGTGGAAGGCCTCCACCTAGCCATGCAGCTTTGGTGCACTGCTCAGAACTTGGTAAAGCCCACACCCAGTGACCTCAAACCCAACTGAGGAGCTTCAGTACACCGTGTGGCATGAGCTTAAGGCCTGCACATCATACTCCACCTGCCCATGCAGCCTTGGGGCACTATTTGGAACCTGGTAGGGCTCTACCAAGCAACCCCAAGCAGCTAGGGAGCCTTGGTATGCCACTTGGGTTCTGCTAGGGCCCCACTCAGCAACCCCAAGCAACCAAGGAGTCTTGGTGTGCTGTTTGGGTCCTGGTAGGGCTCCACCCAGTGACCAAAGTAGCCAGGGTGAGCTGCTCAGAACATGGTAAGGCCCCACCTAGTGACCTCAAGTGGCTGTGGAATTTCAGTGCACCATGTGGCATGAGCTTAAGGCCTTCACAGCATTCTCATCTGGCCATGCAGCCTTTGTGTGCCACTTGGTACCTGGTAGGGCCCTGTCCAGCAACTCCAAGTAGCTGGGGAGCCGTGGCATACCATCCAGGGTGTGCTGAAGGTCCACTCAGTGTACTCCACCCACTCAAGGAGCCTCCAAGTGCCACTCAAGACCTAGTAAGTCCTGTCTAATGACCCCCACTCAGCTGGGGCATCCCCCTTCAGCACCTACAGTCATCCTCAACTCAGGAAACAACAGACTTTGCATTCAGCTGCCCCAGGGGAGTATAGAAAAATGACAAAATGAAAGAGCAAAATGCAATCTCAAACTTCCAGCCTATCCCAAACAAGCCTAGGAATCACAGATACAGAAGAAAGTGTAAGTCACATACCTGAAACTTCTGAAATGATAGCAACTGAAGTAAAGAAGCAACTCCATGAAGCTGGAAAGGAAATAAGATCAGAAATAATATTCCAGGTAAAACAAGAAATGTTAAATGTAGTGAAAGAAATACTGAACACATCAAAAGAAAACATAGTTAAAAAATAGAAGACTACTGCAAAAGGATGGAAAACATGAATGAACAATATAAGAAAGAATTACAATGCATGAAACAGATTCAAAGATATATTCAGGAAATCAAAAATTCCATTGAAAACTGGCCAAACCACCTGAATGAATGTGAAGATAGACTTTTAGACCTCAAAGACAAGATTTCAGCTAGTTATCAGGAAAGGAAAGATCTTTTAAAAATAACAAGGACTCAGGAAATAACTATTCAACAGTTGTAAGATGATGCAAAGAAAAGCAATATAAGATTGATAGGTGTAAATGAAAAGGAAGGTCACAACACAAATGATGTCAAAAGACTACTTATAGCAGCAATAACCAAAAATTCCCCAAATATGGGAAAAGAAATTGACATACAGATAAGTGAAGCATATAGAACTCCAATTATCCATAACAAAAAAATCTATACCCCGACATGTAATAATCAGCTTCCCAGAAATTCAACATAAGAACACAATATTAAAAGCTGTTAGAGAGAAGAAACAGATCACCTATAAAGGAAAACCCATCAGAATCACAGCAGACTTCTTGACATAAACAGTGAAGTCAAGAAGAGCATGTAGTGAAGTATTTCAAATCCTAAAGGAAAACCATTTCCAACCAGATTGATGTATCCTGTAAAACTGTCCTTCAAAATTGATGGAGAGGACTGGGATTCAGCTCAGTGGCCTAAGCATCTGCCTGGTGAGCATGAGATCATGAGTTTGCTCCCCAGTACCGAAACAAAAAACCAACCCCCCCAAACAAACAAACAAACAACAACAACAAAAGCCAAACCAAATGAAACCGAAACAAAACTAAACAAAAAACAAAATTGATGGAGAAATAAGATACTTCCATGATAAAGAAGAGCTGAAGAACTTCATGACCACCAAACCAACTCTGCAAAGAATACTAAAAGATATTCTAGATAGACATAAAAATAACTATGACTTTAAGAACACCAACAGAAAAAACCACTAAGCAAGGCAAACAATTAAACAGAGGGAAAGGTAAAGAACCAACAACAGAAAGATAACATGGCAAAAATAAGCCAAGATACATCAATTACAACTATTAATGCAAATGGCCTCAATTCACCAATTAAAAGAAACAGACTGGAAGAATGGATCAAGAAAAAAAATCCAACCATATGCTGGATACAAGAAACCCACCTAACACAAATGGAAATTCATGGACTGAAAGTCAAAGGAATGAAAACAATACTTCATGCAATAGGAAACCTCCCCCCACCAAAAAAAAAAAAAAAAAGGCAGGGGCAGCTATTCTGTTTGCAGACAATGTGAACTTCAAACTAAGAATGACCAAAAGAGATAAAGAATGTCACTATATACTAGTTAGGGGAAAACTTCAAGAGGAAGAGATAACAATCTTAAATATATTTGCACCAAATATGGGAGTACACAGCTATATAAAACAAATATTAATAGATATGAAAAATCAAATAAGTAGTAACACAATTATAACAGGAGACCTTAGCACTCCTTTGACACAAAGAGACAGATCAACTAGATGGAAAATCAGCAAAGAAATAACAGAACTGAATCAAACATGTCAACAAATGGACTTAGTAGACATGTACAGTGTTCCACCCAACAACATTAGAGTATACTTTCTTCTCAGCTTCACATGGGACATTCTTTAAAAGAGAATATATACTAGCCATAGAATATGCTTAAGTAAATGCAAAAGAATTGAAATTATCCCATATATATTATCTGATCATAGTGCTATGAAACTAGAAATTATCACATTTTTGTAGTTTCTTTGGTCATTAAACACATGGAAATTAAGTTATACACTCCTAAGCAATCATTGGGTCATAGGGGAAATTAAAGAAGAAATTAAACAGTATCTACAACTACAACTTACTGGAACCTGTGGGACGCAATGAAAGCAGTCCTCAGAGGGAAATTTATTGCAGTGAATTCCCACATCAGGAAAACACAACAAACACAACTAAACAACCTGATGCTATTCCTCAAACATCTAAAAAAAGAAGAGCAAGTCAAATCCAAAGCCAAAAGAAGGGAGGAAATTATGAAGATCAGAGCAGAAATCAGTGCAATAGAGACTAAGAAAACAATCCAAAAAATAAATAAAATTGGTAATCCCTTAGCCAACCTTATTAAACCTATTTAAAAAAGGAAAGAAAAAAACCTCAATTCATGAAATAAGGAATTAAAAGGGTGAAATCACTACAGACCCTGTGGAAATACATAAGATCATCAATACCTGCTTCAAAAACTTTTACTCTCATAGGTTTGATAACACAGAGCAAATGGAAAGATTCCTAGAAACATATGAATTATCAAAGCTGGATCAAAAAGATGTAAAACTTCTGAATAACCCACTTTCAATTAATGAAATTGAAAATGTAATTAAAACCTTAGCATCAAAGAAAAGCCCAGGTACAGATGGATTCACTGCAGAATTCTACAAGAAATTCAAGGAAGAATTAATTCCAACACTCTTCAATGAAATTGAAAGGGAGATAATTCTCTCTAACTCATTCCTGGAAGCAAATATTACCCTAATATCAAAACCAGAGAAAGACCCAACCAAAATAGAGAACTATAGGCCAATCTCCCTAATGAATATAAATGCAAAAATTCTCAGTAACATACTGGCAAACTGAATGCAGCAAATCATCAAGAAGATTATACACCACCACCAAGTGGGATTTATCCTAGGTATGCAGGGGTGGTTCAACATATGCAAATCAATAAATGTAACACACCATATCAATAGAGCCAAATATAAAAATCACATGATTATTTCAATAGATGCAGAAAAAGCTTCTGATTAAGTTCAATACTCATTCATGATAAGAATGCTACAGAAAGTTGAAATAGACGGTCTTTACCTCAATCTGATAAAAGTAATCTATGACAAACCAACAGCCAGCGTCATATTAAATGGTCAAAAACTGAAAGCTAAAAGCTTCTCTAAAATCAGGAAGAAAGACAAAGTCAGGAAGAAGACAAGGATATCCATTATTACCACTCCTATTCAATATAGTGCTGGAAATATTAGCCAGAGCAATTAGACAAGAAAGAGAAAAGGAATGAGGATAGGAAAAGTAGTTATTATTATTTGCAGATGACATGATATTCTACATAGAAGACCCTCACAAATCCATTGAAAGACTTCTAGGTGTAATAACCAAATTGAATAATGGTAGCTGGATACAAAGTCAACACTCAAAAATCAAAAGCATTCCTGTACACAAACAACAAACTCACTGACAGAGAAATAAGAGAAGCCACATCCTTCACAATAGCATCCAAAAAAAAAAAAATGAAATACTTAGCAATCAATCTAACAAAGGAAGTAAAAGATTTACTCTGTGCAAATTACAATACTCTGAAAAAAGAAATTGAAGAAGATCTCAGAAAATGCGAAGACATTCCTTGTTCAAGGATAGGAAGAACAAACATTGTGAAAATGGCCATTCTCTCAAAATTGTTATACAGATTTAATGCAATTCCAATCAAAATACCACTAGCATACCTAACACATGTAGAGAAATCATTCCTAAAATTCATCTGGAAACAGAAGAGGCCTAGAATAGCAAAGGCAGTTCTGGACAACAAAGGCAAGGCAAGAGGCATCACAATCCCTGACTTGAAGTTATACTACAAAGCTACTGTGATAAAATCAGCATGGTACTGGAATAAAAACAGATCTGAAGATCAATAGAGTAGATTAGAAGATACAACCACTACTACAAACACACTCAGCCACTTTATCTTTGATAAAGGGGCCAAATATGTTCACTGGAAGAACGATAGTCTCTTTAATAAATGGTGCTGGAAAAACTGGCTCTCTATACGCTGAAAACTAAAACTAGACCATGCACTAAACTAAAGTCAAAATGGATCAAACACAATGTTAAATGTTAAATGTTAAAACAGAAACACTATATCTGCTGGAAGACAAAGTAGGTAGAATCTTAAAGATATAGAGATAGGCAGAGAATTCACAAACAAAAATCATACTGCATGGGAAATACTTCCCAGTCAATAACTGGGATCTTGTCTTATTAAAAAGTTTTTGCATGTCAAAAGAAATCTCCAACATACTGAAAACAAAATCCATGAATTGGGAAAAAGTCTTAGTCAACTGTCCCTCAGAGAAAGAACTATCTATAACATATAAAGAATTAAAAAAATCAGACCCCTGAAATTCAAAGATCCAATCCAAAAACAGACATCTGAGATGAATACACACTTAGCTGAAGAAATAAAAATGGCAAGTAATGAAAAAATGTATCGCATCATTGGTCATTAGATAAATGCAAATTAAAACCATAATGAGATTCCATCTCAATCCAAAACGAAGGGCCAGGATCAAGAAAACCACCAATGGTAAATGCTGGAGAGGCTGTGGGGAAAAAGGAACTCTTTTGCACTGTTGGTGAAAGTGTAGACTGGTGCAACCATTGTGGAGGTCAGTCTGGAGATTCTTCAAAAACCTGGGATTGGAAGTCCCATTTGATCCAGCTATTCCACTTGTAGGCATATTCCCAGAAGAATTGAAAGCATCATATCACAGTGATATATGTGTACCCATGTTTATAGCAGCACAGTTTGTAATAGTCAGATCTGGGAAACAACCTAGATTCCCATTAACTGAGGAATGGATAAAAAAGATGTGGTATTTTTATACAATGGAGTACTACTCAGTATAAAAAAGGGTCTCACTGAGGCTTTTATAGATAAATGGATGCAACATGAGACCATACTCATAAGCAAAATAAATGAAACTCACATGTGTAAATACCATATTGGCTCCCTAGTGTAAGAAACCGAAGGAATAAATAAGATCCAAATCTTCAATAAATATTGTGAAAGGGTAAGAAACTGCTCAAAGGGGAAAAAGTATCTCAGATAGGGGAAGGGAGAAAAGAAGGAAGGGAAAAGAAAAAAGATATAAATTTGTATATAAACAATTAAAATACTAAGATGATTTTGTTACTAATTCTATTAGTTCTTGGAACAAAACAGTTAACATTCACAGAACTGAATCAATTTTGCATGTTTATGTCTGGTGATCTGAGAAACACTTTTGAAGATAACTATGCAAAATAACAACCTTAGTTATGTTCCTACCACCTTGTTTTGAGGGCCTATGTTGTCATTGTTTTGGGCTCTTTATTATTATTTATTTGTATCTTTTGTTTCTTATTTTTCTTGTAATTTGTTTTGTTTTCTCCTCTAATACAGAAAGGATAGATGTGCATGTATAAGCTTATGCATGCCTAGAACTTCTCCTAAAGAGTTTAGAAAAACTGATTTTATTACATGTGATGGTATGAACAGCTACTTTGAAGAAAACAAGACATTATGGTAACCATTGCTGATTTCTTATCATCTTGTGATATCCAGTAATGCTCTTAGTCTTTGTTTTAATTGGTTTTAGTCTGTTTTGTATTATTTAATTTCAGTATGTGTGAAGGTATGGACAACTATTTTGAAGAAAATAAAGAGACATTATGGTAGTCATTGTTGATTTTCTTATTGTCTGGTTTTGAAGGCCTATAATGCTTTAATTCTTTTGTTTTGATCAGTCTTATACTATTTAGTCTTGTTTGAATTCATTGTATGTAAAGATATGGACAATTATTTTGAAGGAAACAAGAGACATTATGGTAGCCACTGTTGATTTCCTGTTGTCTTGTGAAATCCTGTGTTGCGGGCATTGTTTTGTTCTGATGTGCTTTGTTCTGTTCTATTTTGTTTTGTTCTATTCTCAAAAAAAAAAAAAAAAAAGGAGTAAGTGAAGAGAATGTTACCCCAGTTACAGTTTAAGCAAGATATTTTGGTGATAGTTTATTGAGGAATGATGCTTGGAAGGAAGACCAGAGTTGAGAAGGACAGAGAGATATGTGCCAATGTCGGCAATCAGCTGATTTCTACCCCTTGTTATGATTACCCAGGGCTCTTCTGTGGAGATGGCAGGCAGAGACGACAGTCTGGCCAGAGAGAGGAGACGAGTGTCCCGAGGCCCTGTAGTTCTACTGGGCCAGCTGAGAGGATGGGTCTGAACTCTGGGGCCTTGGCCTCAGACGGTGTTCCAGCCTCCAGTGGTCACCCTTGCAGTTAAGGCATGCTTTGTGGACCCTCGTATTGCAGTCCTTCTTAAGGTGGCCTGGCTTTTGGCAGTGACAGAAGGTCCCTGTAGCCTTCGAGTTCTTGGAGTCCAAGAATCAGACTTAAGTTCTTTTTCTTTTAAGGCTGTGACAAGGGCAGCTACTTTTTGGTTTCTTTGTTTTCTCTCTTTGGTTTTCTGCCAGTCCCAATTAGAGAATACTAAGGAGGCAGTTTTTACCAAAGTATCAAGTGAACTCTCTCAAGCAAAGTCTATCTTTTGTAGCTTTTTTCCTAATATCTAAGGTTGACTGGGTAATAAACATGTCTTTAAGTAAAATCTGCCCTTCTATTGCATTAGGATCTATGGACATATATTTTACTAGTGTCCCTAATAAACAATCTAAGAAGTCACAGGGGTTTTCATCTTTCTCCTGAAAAATAGCTGACAGTTTAAAATAACTGGGTTTGGTTTTCATCCTTCTTAGACCTTCAAGGATACACACTTGAACATATCTCATCCTCTAATCTCCTGTTTTGCTATCAGGCCAGTTGGGTCTTGGGGGAACTGCTTTGTGAGCCAGTGGGGACTGGTGGTTCCTGTCTATCTTCTGGCCTTTTAAAATTAGCAGTATGATATTCATCTCCAAAGGGAATAGTACCTTGGAATGTTGATTGTCTCTCACAAGAAGTCAATGTTTTGATTTAAGAGTAACATTACATCTTTCTAGCCTTGGTTATAGGTCAGTAAACCCTCTAAAGACATTGATGTACTTATTAGGGTCACCTGAAAATTTTCCTAGTGCTAGCTTAATTTGTTTTAAATCACTGAGAGAAAGAGACCTATGAATGGGGTAGTCTCATAAAGATTGTAATTATACCTGGAATAAAAATAAGAATTATCCCTTAATGAAAGCAAGTTTTAATATAAAGCATTCTGGCCACTTTTCTTCTTTTTCACAGTATGTAGTAAATTATTGCTTTTTGTTTATTGTAAACAGGTGAGTTAGGCACTTTTCTGGCTGTTCTGTGGAGATTCCCTCGGAAATAGATAAAGTTAACATAGAAATCTGAGTAACTCCACCTTGGGCCCTCAGGCAAACTCTCCGAGGCATTTGTATCCTCTATTTAATTACACAGGCAATCTTTCCTAGCAGCAGGACATGGCTATGCTTTCTTTGAAGCTCACAGGTTAAACATATTTATCATCTATCAATTACATTTTACCTGTTAGTCAAGGCACATCAGTCTTTTAGGTATATGTAAAAGGTTGATGGAAATCTCTTTTTCTATTAGTTAAAATATGTAAGGCACGAATGTAAATCCCTACTAGTTTCTTTGAAATATAAACACTGTTGCCAACTGCCTCAGCCTAATTTCTGAGAAAAGTAGTCTAACTGCCTGAAAAGTTTAGCGAACATCTTTAGTTTACTAGCAGAATTATGTAAGTAGACAGGTAAGTGAAGATTTTCTGAGGTCATGAGCCAGTTTCCACTGAAGAGTCTTTGCGTGTGCACCAGAGAGTCACTGTGGCCAAGAACCCTCAATTATTCTCAGTTTCTATTGGCCCAGATAACCAGAGGTCAGTATCCAGAAAGGGATCCAGCTGTCTGTCTGGTCAACATTCCATCGGCTTCAGTGGGGATTCACCAAAGAGATGCTGGATAAACCTGTTCTCTGCTTTTAAGAGTGGGAGTTGCTGTAAGAGTGGTTACTTAACTGGCAGAGTAACCACTGCTTGTTAGGGTACTATAAGGGATGGTTAAACAACTGAGCAAGATTATTATCTTGCACTTGGTAAATTTACAATAAAGGTTTTAAAGTTCATAACCTGAAAGGCTGGAGAGCCTCCTTAGTCTAAATGTGTGTAGTTCCCATCAGTGCTGCTTTTGGAAATAGCTCCTTCTAGTTTCTAGAAGGAGCTATTTAGTTTCTAGGTTCCAGAACCTAGAAACCTATTAGTTTCTAGGTTCCAGAAGTCAGTTCTTTCCATTGTGTCTCGGGTTCAGTCTCCTGAGGGAGACTGTTGCCCAGAACACTAAACTGAGATATGGCTTTTATGTGTGTTCTCCTGAATGAGCAAAATTCCAATGTCTCCTCTGATCCAGAGATGGGGTATATGTCTCTCATCTAAAATGACTTCCCGACATCGCCGTTAGAAAATGCTCATTTTTTATGGACTTAACATACCAGCAGAAAAATACTGGGATAGTCTAGAGTTCTTTCTAATTTTACATGCCTCTAAAAAGTAAAGTACAAAGTGGAGGAATGATTAAAAGTAAAGCCAAAGAAAAGGAACTAAAGTAGAACAGACTTGACATTTCCTCTAGAGTATAGAGTAGGATCAGGGCCAGTCTGTCTCAGTGAAACCCGTCCGCCAAGCCTTGAGGCCAGCCACCAGCCTAGTGCTTTTAAATGGTGGAAGGAGACCCAGTTTATTATAGGCATGTATATTTTCTAAGTCTTATCTAGATTTTATTTAAGATCTATTTTACAGAAGTTTATATTAAAAGTCTACCAGTGGTGTTCTAACGTTATTCTCTTTAGCACTACTATCTAAAGTCAAGCAAGGACTAATTTAAGTACAAGAACAAAACCTTATAAACGTCCCATGTTTTAACTTATATATATCATGCTTTCAACAAAACTATATGAGACAAAGTAATTATAAGCAATGGGAAAAGACAAGGCACAGATAATTATAAGCAAAGAAAAAAATTTGAAGCATAAAAATTTGTTTACCTAAATGAGTCCCAGCCCAGAGTATGAAACCAAAGCAAACTCTTACCTCCTCCGTCCAGTGATCTTGGTGGAAGACCCTAAATGATATAGCGTAACAAAACTCCCAACCTACTATGTGTCTGGTATGAGTTTGTGTTCTCTAAAATGGAAGAATGAACTTTAGGAACAATGGAAGTGAAGAGCAGAATATATTTATTGAGAGAAAGCCTCTGCCTGAGAGACAGAGGGGTCCTGAGTGGGTTGCCACATTTTCATTTACATCTTTGTTCTTAGTTTTAAGCACTGAACAGAGATAAATATAATTTCAACTGATCAAGAACCCAGGCAAAAATATATGTTAACAGTTCTGAAGACATGTTTATTTTCACTTTATCAACATATTTAAATTAGTTCATTTGTGAACTAAAAGGGACCTGGATTAATTTAACAATCTTAGTTTATATGATCAGCTTATAAAAATATTGAATCCAAATTATATTTATTGTTGTGGACAAAAAATTTTTAGGTAATGTAGTTCACATAGAAGTTTGATTTTTTTTTTCTTTTTCTATTTTATCGGTACCAGGGATCGAACTGTTTGCAAGGCAGGTGCTTATGCCGCTGAGCTAAATCCCCAGCTCCCGGAAGTTTGATTTTTTAAAAGGTAAGATCTTGCTATGTATTCCAGCTGGACGTGAACTTGGTATGTAGCCTGGCCGGTCTCCAACTCAGGCTTCTTGTGCCTTGGTTGGCCCCAAGTGCTGGGATTGCAGACATGCACCACCATGCCTGGTTTCAGTAGTTTGATTTTTTTCTGCTATGTAGTTCAGGTTTTGTCATCTAAGTTGGCCTCAAACTCATGATGATCCTCCTGCCTCAGCCTTCTAAGTGCCGAGATTACAGGCATGTGCCAACATGTCTATGACAACAAGCTTAATTTTAAAAGTCTTTTTTGCTACTTTCCCCTCCTCTTTCAGTCTCACATGAGACTGAACATCTTTTCCAACATATAGCTCATATGAGCGCATTCTGGGAAGATGGTCCAAGTTTAGTAACTTTCATGTCTAAGAAGGAGATGAATTTGTATTAATTAATGAATGGGTCCAGACCAAAAAATGGGTATGGACAAAAGGGTGGAAGAGCCAAAATCCTTTCATGTTTTTATGTCAGGTGTGCTGATAGAGCAAAAATATCTAACTAGGCATGTAGAACCAAAGTAAATTCACCAGAAAAAGGCTTCATGATGGCCTGCACAGTGAGCTCAAGTATGTTAAAAAGGAAATAACAGGAGCATTATGCATTGTGACACTTGCCTGTAATCTCAGCTTACTTAGGAGGCTGAGGCAGGAGGATCATAGGGTCAAAGCCAGCCTGGACAACTTAGTGAGACTCTATCTCAAAACAAAAACAAAAACGAAAATAGAGCCGGAGACGTAGCTCAGTGGTGGAGCACTGCTAAGGCCCTGGGTTCCATGTTCTGTAGTGAAAAACCTGTGCAGGAGAAATCCCTTTCAAGTCATGGAGCCGCCACAATTGCTCTAGCTAAAGCTATTTCTGGGAGATTTGGAAGCAGTTTACCCTGGTGAATTTGAATTAAATTCTGCCAAGGCTCCCTCCTAGACCTATTGAATCAATAGAAATTCATCTTTCTTAGACATACAGGTAAATAAACTTGGACCATTTTCCCAGAATGTGCCCACATGAGCTGTTTGTTGGGACAAGATATTAAGCTTCCCATCTCTGTTTGATGCACACTGAAAAGTGTCACAGACACACAGGAAACATAACACCCAACAAACATTTTGCCTGCGTAAGGGTATCAAATTTCAAAAACAGAAAGCTCAAACAGTGAAGGAAGGAAGTTTCCCAATGTGCACACTGAAGCAACTTAACCAGCACAAGAGTCTCTGTTCTCCTGAATATTTGTTCTTTGCATTAACGAAGGGAATTTAGGCAGCCTGACTATGATCAAAGAAGGAAAGAGAGAGTCCCTGGGACAAAAGGGTCCCCAGGGCTCCCTATCATGGGGCTGGCTCACCATGAGCAGCACTTCTGGCTGGCCAAAATCAAGGTCAGACCCAAGTCTGGCCAAAAGCTGCACTCCCATCCAGCATAGATGCAGAGCTAATCCTGAAGAAGAGGATCATGGGAAAGCGGAAGTGACAGTCCTGGGATGGCAGGGCTGTGTTGAGATGTGAAGTCTGCCTTGCTGGTCCTGAACAGGTTTTTGCCCTGCTTTCACTCTTGCTGCGGGAGCACTTTCAGCTCCTTCATCAGTTCCTTGAGTCTCAGGTAGTGGTGCCAGTGCTGGCTGCAAAGGCTGTGCCAAACTGGTGTGACTGAGGTGTTGATCTAGGGAGTGTCTGGGGTACGTCAGCAGACCCTTTCATGTCTATTAGGTGCCCCTGGTGGAGAGGGACCTTCCCGAGTCTCAGGAGCCTACAGGTCATTGTCCAGGTTGTCCCAAACTCCTGGAGCAAGACCATAGTGGTCTTGGGACCCTGGGCAGCAGGACTCCCTGGCTCCCCTTAAGGAGCAGAAGCAGCAGCCCAGGGAAGAACAGTGCTGCTGCTGCCACCTCTGTGTGGCCCCTCTGCTGCCCTCCTAGGTGCTATCCCAGTCCAGGGGTCCTCGTCTGCACCAGCAAGCTGGTGGTCTGCATGCTCCTCTTCTGCACGGGTTTCTCTGTGTCATGATCCTTCAGACTCAGCGCAGGGCTGATTGTTCTCTCCAGGTTCTGGTGACCAGGGACCTCCTGGGTCCTGGCTGAAGACAGAAACACGGGTTGAGGAAGCTGTAGGGTCAAAGACCCAGAGTAGAGTTCAGGGTGGGTCCAGCTATTAGGGGGCCAGGTAATGCTGGCAGGAGCAGAAGGTGATGCAGACGATGCCCCTCGTTTCCTCATTAGCTGCGGGAGGGAGGGGTGACTGCCATCTCACACCCCCTTACCCCTTCTAGGGAGGGTCCCAGGCAGGGGCAAAGGGTTCAGCACCATCTGTTCTCTCCTGGGCTGCTGCTTCTGCTGTTTGAGGGAGCCAGGGAGTTCTGCTCCCCCCCCCCCCCGTTTTTTTTAAAACACACTGGGACTCTGAGAGGAGGAGGCACTTGTCCCATGTCACACAGATGGTGGGGCCTGAGCCAGGACGGTGGATGGGCCACCGCAAGGCCTCCTTGACCCCCACCAAGTTCTGCTGGCCAGGTTCCACTGTAGGTGGGGCTTGGAGGCAGCGATAGCTGTAGGCTCTGTTTGGGGACTTGATACCTCTGTCACTTGCTCACCTTGAGGTGATCCTGGCTAGGCCCAGTTTGTTCTTTGGCCTCAGTTTCTACAGTTATATAAGGGAGTTAACACATTCTTGCCCACACTCTTGCCTCCCAGAGCCACTGTGCACCAGAGGTGAGAGGTGGTCCACAGCTCCATGGAAAACTGGGCAAACAAAGCCCTGAGATGGAACAGGGGAGCCTGGGGCCAGCTCACTCCCAGGTCCACAGCCCCAGCTCTGAGAGTGTGACTAAACAGCTAAAAGGAGGCCGTGGGGAACCACTGACCGGCAAGGCCCAACCTTTTTGCGTCTCTAGTTTTCTTTAGCCTTCTCTCAGCCTCTCTTTGCTTCCAGTTCACAACTTCACCCCAGCTGAGGCAAGGTCCCCCTCCCCCATCCCCAATTATGGCTGGTCACAAAAGCTGGACCATGCCAGACAAAGGGATGGGGATGAAAGCGGTGGTTGTTATGGCAACCTGACAGGGTTTCTGGGACCCAGGGGAGGGGCCTGGCTGTGTGCCTGAGCCCAGGCATCCTGATGACCTCTGAGTGTGAGCCAGGGTGGCCCAAGGGGCCCACAGGAATCCCCTGCCTGCTCTGGGCCCACCAGAGCTGAGTGTACAATGACAACCTCACCCCCTCCATGAGTAGCACCTGCTCCTCGAACCTCTCCCAGTGGCCCCATTATCCTGCACCTGCTACCTGCCTCCTCTGCTCCCCAATCTAGGCATAGCACTCCCCATAGCACTCTGTGCATCCCCAGGCCCAGCTGTCTGCTCTGAAAGCCAGGAAGGGCTGTGGAGCCAAGAGGGGTGGCAGGGAGGATCCAAGGCAGGGGCAAAGGTTTCAGCTGCTGATCCAGCTCTGCCTGGTAGCAGGCACAAAAACTCCACTTTAGTGCCTCAGTCTCCTCACCTGTGAAATGGGAGCAGGCATGCCATCACTCAGGGCCTCCAAGATCCCACTGCTTGGAAAGAGATCTGAGGTCAGCGTGTCCCCAGAGCTGGGTCACAGTGCTTAGCCAGGTCATGAAGAGAAGAGGAAGAGGGTTGTTTCAGAGTCTCCCCTGTTAGACTGAAATAGAGATCTGAACCTCTGTGTTCTTGAGAGTCACTGCTGGGGATGGGGAAAATATTTCTGCATCTCCTGAAGGATACAGGGGACCTGGCCTTATAGATATGTGTTAGAGAAAAATGACACCTCTGCTGCCAGAGTTTAACCAGTCAGAGCATTCTGACTGATGCTAGGGGAGAATCTTAATGAGCCCATGTTGAGATGCTGCTGAGGCAGACACAGCAGACTGAAGCAGTATAGTATCTTCTTTTTTTATCTACAAAGAGTGGACTAGACCTGGGTTAGGGCAACGCTGTGCAGGACTCTCCTGGAGTGAAGTAATGGTGGCGTGTAGGCATTGATGGTGATGGCGGTGACAGGTATGCTGTTCCGGGTGGCAGTGGTCATTGTGACAGTAGAGGAGAAGATGCTATTGGTGATGGTCTTGGAGGTGGTGACGGTGCAGGTGATATGGTGGTGGTGGCAGAGATAATGGGGCTGGATGTGATGGTGGAGTTAATGGCTGAGCTTTAAAAAGAAACAAAAGTCCTGCTAGGTAGAGAGCCTATCAGGTTCTCTACAATATCCCTGAGAAATACACTGCAGCTGAGGAAGCTCAGGCTTACAGAGGATAAGTGAATGCTTGCTGTCCTGTCTTATCCCATCCAGAAAAGCAGACCGTGAGATGAGAGCTGGTGGGTAGGTAGTTTGCTTTGCTTTGGTTTTTGAGACAGGGTCTTTCTACATAGTTTAGACTGACCTTGAACTCATGGGGATCCTCCTGCCTGGACCTCCGGGTAGTTTACTTTGACAAGTGACCTCAGGGAGCACAAGTGATGAGAGGAAAGCTAGTGCTTGCGTTGGCCACAATGTGGGCACTAGGACTTCTTGCTGATTTCTTCTGGAGGTTTCTGAGAAGCTGGGCAGGAGGTTCCTCAGAACTGACTGTCTAAGACAGAAGATGACAAATTTCTCACAGGTTCCGGGCCTCTGAGGCTGTGTTACTACAGGGGCGTGTGCTTGGGTCTAAAAGGCTGGCGGGTTCCCATAGTCGCCTCATGTCTCTGGCCTCAGAGATGCCTCAGGTCAGGCTGAGAGACCCACAGTGCAGGCCAGGTCCATGGCATCACTTGACACCAGCGTGAGCCTAATAAGCTGCGGGATGGGAGGTCACGCACGGAATGTATGTGAGACACCTGGCTTTTAAGTCAGACAGAGATTTAAACTTCGGCTGCTGAATTTCAAATTCCATCCTCTCCCTATTCTCTCAAGAAGTCAGGGAAGAGCCCACAGAGTGTGTCACATTTAGTTACGACTCCAAAAAAACCAAACTGCTAGGCTGACCCCAAGAAGTTCAGTTTTGGGCTGGGAATGTAGCACAGTGGTGGAGCGTTTGCCTAGCATGGGTGAGGTCCTGTGTTCCATCCCCAGCACTACAAAGACCAGAAACCAACCAACAACCAACAACACTGCCCCCTCCAAACAACCAGAGTTCAGCTTCTTGCTGTCTGCCCCTGCCATGTTCCAGGATCCCCAAGCATGTGCTCACAGTGGCCTCTAGGTGGCACTAGCGCACCTTTGGCTGAAAGAAGGCTGAGTGGCCACCAAGTTCTTAATTAACAGAGCACATAACATTTACAAGTGCTTAACAGAATTCTGAAACAGCCTCTAGAACCTCATGCTAAAAATAAATGGCATATTTTATTTCCCGCTTTTTGTTATCTTTGCTGTCTGACGATCCCTTAAATAATATAATCTACGGTTGCCCACTTTTGTGTAAGGGTAGATTTGGGAAGCTTTCTGCTGTGGGACTCTGGAGAAGGTTTTCCTGAAATGTGCGTCAGGGCCTTGGCATGAACGCCTCTTTAGTTTGTTAGGGTACAGATTCCTGGGGTTCTTCCCAGTTCTGTGTGCCAGGCAAGTGTGCTACCACTGAGTCATGCAGCCTCTTACACCAGGGGACTTCTGTGCAGTTTTACTCTCATGCTGAGGGTGACTTTAGGTTGTGCTCCTCCTCTTTCTGGAAGGGGCTAGCTCATGAGGACCATCTCTCTCCTTGGCCGTCTCTCTTATTAGTACTAAAGTCTTCTGAACTGAGTCACATACACTGATGTTTATAAGTCTTCCCTCCCCCTCTCCTCCCCTTCTCCTCAGTTCTAGGATCTGTGAATTAGAGTTGATTGTCAGCGTGTTGGCTGGCTTCACATGCTCACCCCACCCTGCAGGAGCAAAGCAGCTCTCGGTCAGGAGGGCCCTACTTTTGGACATACAGCAGGAGAAGTTGAGCTGCCCTGGGGTTGTGATCTGTACGGGGTCAGCTCCTGTAAGTCATAGCTGAATTCCTTTCCCTGTGTCATGTCATCTAGTGTGGGCCTTCTGAGACATTCCATGTCATAATTGCAAGGCAGAAGTGAATTGGTGTCTGGTGTTATGCTCTTGGGAGGTCCACACAGGCGATGGTTGCTATGGCAGCACAAGCCTGTCACTGGCTCATCTGGTGGGAGTGAGCAGCCAGTCTCTTCCTTTGGCCAGGTATGTGTTTGCCCCAGTGGCAAATGGCACCAGGTTTACCCGAAGGTGACTTGTGTCACGGAGGGCTGAGAGGTGTTAGACAGACCTGTCTCAGCCTGATGTGTTCCAGCTTGTCCTGCCCTCTCCTGCCTCACATCCATCTTTCCTCCTCCACAGCCAGTGCTACTGACTCTGTCCCCACACCAAGTGCCCAGACTTCTGCCTTATATAAACTGTTTAACCAGAGCCCTCAACTGTGGAAGTTCAAATCCCTTTCTTTTTTTTTTTTTTTTGTCGTCTTTTTCGTTTTTATCGGTACCAGGGATCGAATTCACAACTGCACACTTGAAAGGAAGGTGCTTATGCCGCTGAGCTAAATCCCCAGCCCCCAAATCCCTTTCTTTACTAACATTTCTATTTACATACTTCTGGTGGTCCTGCTTCTCTGATCAAGCCCTGAAAGATGCAGGCATGCGAAAAGCAGTGTGGTGGTACAGCCTGTAATCCCAGCACTGGGGAGGCTGAGACAGGAGGATCATGGTGATTTCGAGGCCAGCTTGGGTTACATAGTGAGTTCAAGACCAGCCTGAACTCCATAATGAGACCCTATCTCAAAGCAAACCAACCAACCAACCAACCAACCAACCAATCAACAAACCAATCAACTAATCCAGCAGTTAGACAAATGTGTAGATACACATTGTTTTCCTATGATTAAAATCATTTCCTGAGTTAAACACAGCTATCATGGTTGCCCCATTTGTCCCAACAGATAGACCTTCCAACACTTAGCTTGTGAAGTGACTTGATTAACCACACGAGTATTTCTTGAGCGCCCGTCACATTCCAGGTGTTGTGTATGAGGTACTAAGTGTACCAACAGGAGTGAGAATGGGGTCCGGACTGGCAGGAGAAACACTGGGGTGAGGACGGTAAAGGACAGAAGAAACTTTCTCATTTTGATTTTGCTCCATTAGCTCCAGCCTTGTCTTTTGGTTCCCAGGAAGTCCCAGGAAGGTTCAGGCCTGATTGCAGCTGGTGAAGCCTTGCCTTGACTGAATGCTGGTTCCTTGGAACTGGAGGTCCGCCTGTATTTTTTGTGCACGCTGGGGAGAAGGAAGGGTGTGATTGAAGTGGACACCAGCTCCTCTGCTCTCGCCACTTCTCTTCCTCGGATTGGATTAGTCTGCACAGGAGAAGCCTCACCTCTTAAATCAAGAGTCCATAAACTCTGCTGTTCTTTCCCCATATTCTTAAAAATAGTTAAAGCTGGTGTGACAATTATTAATTGTTCCCTAAGGCCACACACCTTTCTTTTTGATGGGCGCTTGCTACGTGCTTCAGGCTGGTCTTGAACTCATTACATAGGCTGGGACAGCCTCAGCTTGTGGTGATCCTCCTGCCTCAGCATCCTGAATACTGGGCCACCATGCCTGGCCTCTGAGGTTTTCTTAAGATTCTTTCCAGTTTTGGTTTGTTTAATTTTGTTTTCAATAGAGAGTCAGGATAAGACAATTAAAAAAATTACAGAATATTTTGCCTTTTGGCACAGTTGTTAAGAATTTATGCTACAAGTGATATTTCCATAGAATAGCTAGTTGGAAATTATTCTGAATTGAAAATTGGGTCAATTAGAGCTATTTGGCATAGAGATGGGTCTCATAATGAGCATCAGAAACTTTATCCTTATGTGCTTTTCCCAGATTAAGGCACAAATAAGTGAGCAAGGACTTGTGTGGCCTTCTGCCAGGACGCCCTTGTGAAGGATCTGCCATCTCTGCAATAAAACTGCCATTCGGAGCTTTGCCGGAATTTGCCTTTGTGTATCTGTAATCCCAGGAAGTTTTGTCTTTCTTTCTGCTAGGAAAAATAGCTATGTTATATTGAGCTTTTGTTATGTACCAGGAACTGTACGAAACTTTGAAATGCATAACTTCAGTCCTTCAAATAGTTCTTTGAAGCATTTATTGCAGATAGAGAAACAGAGGCACTAAGAAAAGTTAAGTAACTCGTCCAGATTCAAATAGCAAGCAGTCAGCTTCTCCCTCTGTGACAATTCTTCTCATACTGTAGACCCCAGACTCTGCAACCTGTAAGAAGTGCAAATTCCTGGGCCTGGCCTCAGATGTACTGAACCAGACACTCAGACTGGGTACAAGTAAAGTGTTTAAAGTCTTCCAGATGATTCTGATACACACCAGTGTTTATTTTGTTTTATTTTTTGGTTGCTTTGTTTTTAGTCTTTTTGAGATAGGGTCTCACCATGTAGTTCAGGTTGGCCTTGCGTTCACCATGCAGCCAAGGCTGGCCTTGAACTTGCAGTGATCCTTCTGCCTCAGCCCCCAATGTGTACCACCATATCCAGCTGCATTCCAGTGTTTTAGAAATACTGGTTCCAGGCAATCACATATGAATTTGGATCATGAAGGTCCTAAATACCACAGGCCACTGGGGATGGTTGAGCTATAGGGGGCAGCAGTGCTGACAGGAGGGTTGCTAGGGTGAGGATAAGTAGCCCAGTCCCAGGGCCTAGAGGAAGGAAGTTAGGTAACTAGGGGTGAGCTTTTCAAGGGGTTTGGGGCTGTCTGTTCTTTCACTTTCTGGGCACCATGTACTCCCTGCGATGAGCTGCTTTGTCATGTGCCCAAAAGCAATGGGTCAACTCACTATAGACTAACACCTCTGAAATGGTAAGCCACTGTCTTTGAAACTGAGTCAGAATAAACCTTTCCTCCTTATACATGGATTATCTCAGGGATTTTGTTACAGTAATGAGAAATTGACTACTAAAAATATTTTCAGGAAAGCTGGATTTCAATGTAGGCCCCCAAAGAGAGGTAGAATTAGAAAAGATAGAGGAGAATAGAGAGGCCATATATGATGATTTGGGAGGAATAAGAAAAAACTTGGTATGGGGAGTGGACTTATTTTGTGAAGGAGCATTAGAGACTGGACTAAATTAAACAGGAAAAAAGATAAGGAGGCATAAATGATGCTTTACAATATATAATAAACTGTCAGTACTTGCTCATTTATTCATGGAAGAAGTTTGAGTTTGTTTTGAGTAATATGGCAACATTATAAATGGCTGAGCCAATGAGAGATTCATTTAGTTTGAGAAATAAAGAGACTTTCCTAAGACAGAGCACATTAATGGAGCAGGTTTGTGCATGCAATGAAATACTCTAATCATTTCCCCCATCACGCTGCTTACTACATGGTCCCCCTTTGTCTCATCTTTTAGGGTGTTCAATGTGTATAATGTATTCTAATCATTTTCATGCCTCCTATTACCCACACTTGTCCCCTCCCATTTCTTCCTTCCTCTTGTCTAGTAATAGTCTCCCTCCTACTTTGCATGCAGTAAGCACAGGGCATTTATATTCCAATAAGAAATCAGGGGTACAGTGCAGAGGCAGTGTGAGGGTGCAGACGTGTGTATGTGGGCATGGACAGCGACCTGGAGGCAGTTGGTAGCGCTCGTGGCTATGGTGTTTGTAAACTTGCTAAGACAAAACGCTTTTGCTCATCATCTCTGCCTAACCATTTTTGTTGGAGGGAGCAGGAAAGGGACACATGGGATCAGTTTTAACCTTGATTCTTCTCAGATCATGTAGCTATCTCTGAAAGTGCTGATAAGGTAGAGATGAGGCAAAACTATGCCAAGTCAATTTCTGAACAAGATATGCTACTTTTGGATTGCAAGAGTAATTTCCTAGGGTAATGCTCAGTGCAAACATTAATCAGTCTTTTAAAAAAATTTTTATTTAAAGAAAGACTAAACAAAACAGAAAATGGTTAGAAATAATACATACATTCAGAGAAAAAATAAACAGTAAGAAATCACTAGTTGATGATTACATACTGTCCTTTTACAAATTGTTGTTCAAGATACAAAAGTGGAACATATAAAGTGGGGATTCAAACAGCGAGACTAAAAATAGTTCTGTTCAACTGTCCAATAAAAACTTAGTAATATGGTTGTCAACCCTATACACCTAAACATACATGCAGTTATCCATATCTTCATTTATGTTTAGATTAAACAAACTAAAGCAGGCAAAAGTCATTCTGAACAAAGAATAATAGTATTGCTGGATTTCACATCATGACACTCTGGGATTGGCACTGGGTAGTGTAGTGTCTTTTTCCTTTTTATCGGTACCGGGGATAGAACTCACGACTGCCTGCTTGCCAGGCAGGCGCTTATGCCGCTGAGCTAAATCCCCAGCCCCTTAGTGTCTTTTTTAAAAAAAATTATTTAAAGAAAGACTAAACAAAACAGAAAACAGGTAGAAATAATACATACTTTCAAAGAAAAAAAATAAACAGTAAGAAATCACTAGTTGATGATTACAGATTGTCCTCTTACAAGTAGTTATTCAAGATACTAAAGTGGAGCATATAAAGTGGGGATTCAAACAGTGAGACTGCAACCAGTTCTGTTCAACTATCCAACAAAAACTTATAAATATGGTTATCAATCCTTTACACTTAAATATACATGCAGTTATCCATATCTTCAATTATATTGAGATTGAACAAACCCAAGCAGGCTAATATCACTCTGAACAAAGAATAATACTACATTGCTGGGTGTCATATTATGACACTCCAGGATCAACACGGGGTACTTTAGTGTCTCTTTTTCTTCAAAGTATCTGTTCATTTCATCATGTGTCATCATATGTCAGTTCTCATAAACTGTTTATAGATTCTACACATGCATGAGTCTTAACATATATTTCTATCCTTTCCATATTAGAGGGAGAAACAAAACAAAGCAAGACAAAGCAAAAACATATTCCTATAAACACATGAAATGAAAAAGACATATAAGACCATTGTACAAGGAGTTCTACCATAGTTCCTGTGTTGTCTCTTGTTATCTTCAATAGAATTGGCTATATCATCAGACATACTATAATTGAATATATCAGTATATAACAGTATTAATAAAAACACAACTTTGTATATAGTATAAAACTTCAAAAGCAGGCAGTTATCAAACCAGAATCTGTATCATAGAGTCTTGTCATCTTCAGTGTAGTTGCCTATACTCTCAGACTTGATACTATCAATCATATCAGTTTTGAATAAAATCTGTTGATACCAAACAGCAATCAAACAAACCAGATTTAACTAAGATCAGTCATGATAAAACAGTATAAGTCATACAGGGCTCCAGATTAAGATAATAGGCAATTAAAGATGATTACTGTGCTATATCCTGATGTTTTTGGGATAGCTGTCTGTGCCCTCAAATCTAATGCAAGTAGACAAACTGGGACAGAATAAAATCTATCAAAAAAAGAATAAAATTTATCTAAGCAGAGTGGTGCGAGTAATGTGGGTTTTAAATCCTGATACACTATTAACAATATCTTCTGCCATCTTTTTAAGACTCTCCCTCCCCTTTCACTTCTCTAGGGTACACTGTGCATTTTTGGGTCTGACCAAGACCCTTGGTTTTAAATTGTGGGGGGGGGGCAACCTGCTATTTACCTAAGTGGTTCCAAACCCTCTCTCTCCTGGACTTGATCTCTAATTATATTCCTTTACCCATTAAAGCCTGTCTTTCCAACCTATCAACAAATACTGATCTAGTTGTCCCTATTACTCTCTGGTTCTCTGTCACATAGAACATTGTTTTCTCATATTTGATTTTCAATCCATGTACTCTTTTTCATGTTAATTGTATTTCCTATAAATAGCATCTTGGTGGACCCTACCTCCTGATCTGCTCCATGTGTGGTTCTTTTTTTTTAAATTTAGTGTTTCAAGGCCATCTATAGTAGAGATTATAACCAACCTTTTCTGCCTCATTTCTGTTAAGTTCTTTTTTTGCCATCAGTTGTCTGCTTATTTTCTTCATTCTGTTTTCTGCTCCATTCATTGAGAGCTCTCTGCCACTGTTCCTGGAATCCTAGTACTTTTCTCTCTCTCTAGAATGCCCTGCAGTACTCTCTGTAGAGTTGGATTGGACAAGTTCCTCTTTGTCTTGGAAGCATCTTGCTTCTCCATTAATTTCTAGAGACAGTTTAGTAGGGGATGGAGGGATGGAGGTTATTTTGTTTTAGGGCTTGGAATATTTTGCTCCAGGCTCTTCTTGACTTGATGGTTTGTGTCAAGAAGTCTGCTATTATTCTGATAGGTCTTCCTTTATAGGTTATCTGTTTCTTGTCTCTAACAGCTTTTCATATTTTGTTCTTTGAATATTGAATTTCTGGGATCTTGATTATTATATGCCTGGGTGTAGCTCTGTTTTGGTTGTAGGTGGCTGGAATTCTGAATGCCTCATATATCAGAATATCATTTCCTTTTCCTGTGTTTGACAAGTTTTCCTTAATTATTTCTGTGAATAGCCTTTGTAGTTCCTTTGTTTGTACCCCTGCTTCTTCATTCACATTCTTTATTCTCAAGTTATAGATCCTGTTGTTGTCTTCTAGCCTTTGTATTGTTACTGCTTGTTTCCTTGTTATTTTTAAAAGTCTTCCCTTTCATAATCCCCCATTGCAAAATTGTCCTCCAGTTTGGATACTTTATCCTTAGTTTCTTTCAAGCTGATTTGCCATCTTTTCATAGTTTTTTTTTGTCTTTTTCATTTTTATCAGTACCAGAGATTGAACTCACGACTGCTTGCTTGCAAGGCAGGCGCTTATGCCGCTGAGCTAAATCCCCAGCCCCCTTTCCATAGAGTTTTTAATTTCCTGGTAATCTCTTTGAATCTGATTCATGTATTCTATATTTTGTTTATATTCTTCATCAAATGGTTCTCTCCTTTGTTTGAGTTCCTCCCTTCTTCCGTCTGTGTCTGCTTGAGGGGTGCTTAGCATCTCTTTTATTAATCTTCTTATGTCTTGCTTTATTTGGCTAAATATTTCACTTTTGAACTTGTCTATGAGGTCCCAAAGATATCTCTTTATGTCCACTGGTGCCATGTATGTTATTGCATGTTTGCTGTTCTCATTGTCCTTTGTACTTACCTGTTCTGGGTCAATGTTCTCAGGGTTGGGACCTGGGGACTTTTTGTTATTGCTTCCTCTTCTCATCTTTTTTATTTCTTCCAGGAGGCCCCAGTTTCTTTCTTTTTAGTTACAATTCTTCTGAAGCACGCTGGCTAGATGACCTTTCCCACTGCAGTGTGCTAGTGAGTTGCAAACAGGGGTAGTATATGCTGGCCCCTCGCCTCTGGATCAGTCAAGCTGCTGAGGCCTGCACTGTATTAGTGTGTGCTACCTCCCCTCCAGTCAAATTTCTGAGGCATTCACTGCGTTACTGTGCACCACTGCTGTAGGGAATTGATTTCGGATAACCTATTGGGTCTCAGCCATTTCATGTGACCCAGGCCTAGCTCACTCCACCAATCCCATTCAGGAAGGGGACAACTGACTGAAGTCACTGCTGCCCCTTGTATTTGCCAGTCCTGCCCGGTCCCAGAGTGTCATCCACTGGAGCCTCCCTTTATGTGGAATGGTTCCACTCCCGTCACTCAGCACAGGTTGATGCAGGCTCCCCACCAGCTCAGCTCTCCATTCAGCTGGCCAACCCCTGACCTCAGCATGACTGCGCCTCCAGTGAGTGGAAGTGGCGGGACCTCGGACGGCTCGGCAAGTCACCCGCTGTGGTGGGAGCACTGAACCTTTAGCTGCTCCAATAATAGAACTGGGACTGTATGTTTGATTGGTTCTTCTCACCTTAATTTATTCTTGGGATGAGAGAATTCATCTCCCTCTGTTCGGGCTCCCCATGCTGTATTATGTTGAATTCTAAGTTGACTATCTCAGGGAGCCTCTGTAGCCTGCTGTTATCTATCCACCATCTTTGCTCCACAAGCATTCTTTTTCCTTCAAAAAACTTGTACGGGATTATTATTACATGTTATCTCTGGTTGGAAATGATTTGTAATGAAATCATTTGCCATGGTTTGAAAATGCAGAGAGATTAGAGACTCTCAAGGAAGAGCACGTCACCTCAGAGACTGAACATAGACTGTGAGCTAGAGACTGGGAGGTAGAATAATACAGAGCTGATTTACCAAACCTCCAAACAAACAGAAACAGTTAACCTTAGAGGACCATAGTAAGGAATAGAAATAGGTGAAAAGCAGATAGCATGCAGTGCACAATGGAAGGCAAGTAATAACACAAAATTTCTAGTATGCTTAATAACTTTGCCATCTCCTTAAGCTGAGAAGAAACCCCTGGAAAATGCCCCTATCTTGTCTTACTAGAAACTTCGGCTCTGCATCTTCACAGTTGCAGTGTCGAGGATGATTCTAATGATGGGTTACCATAACTGTAGGGCAAATTCCCAGAAGTGGAACTGGTCAGCTTAAGAATATACACATTTCTATTTTTGATAAGTATTTTCAATTGGCTCAATTTACTCTTTCTACAGTGAGGTAGTCAGTTAGGTAGATGGTTTATAAACAAGGCTAAATAACACTTTCTTTGGGGGAAGTTTCTCTCTTCTCTCACTCTCTCTCTCTCTGAGACAAAGTCCAGCCTTAGAATTGGCTATGCAGGCTGGCCTTGAACTTCAAATCCTCCTGCCTCAGCTTCCCAAATTCTGAGATTATAGGTGTGCATCACTATCTATGGCTCTTCTTTATGGAAGTTTTACAACATTTCTACAGATTCTTTGACACACCTTCCATGGAGACACGGGACTGTGTCCCCTCCCTGAGACTCTAAGGATGCTGACTCATGATGGGTTTGACTGATAGTTGTGGCAGGATTGGTGCTACATGATTTCTGGGGCAACACCATAAGAGGCCACTAGCTTCTACCTGGCTGTCTTGTGACTCTCACTCTGTGTCCAACTTCTCTGAATGATTAGCTTAGAAAACACCTATGTGGGTAGGCTGGTCAGTAACTCAGCACTGAAAGGATGAACTGTGCTCAGCTTCCCTTTGCCTTGGACACTTCCTTCAAATGTCTTTAAGCCTCTCCTTAAATGCTACCTGGTCATAGAAATTGTCCTAACTCCCGTGGATTAGACTATGACCATCATTTTATATTTTAAAAAATCATTGTTATTCATGATGCTGGGGATGGAATCCAAGGCCAAGTATATGCTGCACAAGAGTCTGCCACCGAGCTACATCCTCAGCTCCTAACTCCAGTGCAAATAGTACCTTCATCCTCGCCCTGCTGTGTTTTCTTCCACATTATTAATTTTCGTATGACATGTAATGATTTTACTTATTGTGGCTCTTCCTGGTAAGGAATAGGAAGAATTAATAATTCTTTTAAAAATTATTAATTGATAATTTAAAATTATATGAATTATGGAATACTCGTAGGAAAAAATTTTGCCAGCTGTTCCTTGTGTCGATGGCTAATAGCTAGAAGATGCAAAGATCTCAAAACGTTAGATCTTCCCCCTGACAAAAGAATCAGTCAAAAATGAGGCAACTAAAAGGAACAGGTAGTTTTCAGAACAAGAAGTAGAAGTAGCTAATAAACACATGAAAAAAAGTTCAGCATCTCTGGCTGTTAGAGAAATGTGAACTAAAACAACACTAAGACTGCATGTTATCCCAGAAGGAGTGGCTCTCATCAAGGAATCAGGTAACAAGGAATGGTGGTGAGGCCGGGTTGGGATAACACTCTCCACTGCTGGTGGGAGTGAAACTGGTACTTACACATTGGAAATCAATGTGGACATTCCTAAAACAGTAAAATTAGAAATCCCACTTGATCCAGATATTCCCCTACTTGCTATCTTCCCAAAAGAGTTAAAGACATATTGCACCGATACATGTATACCCATGTTTATCACAGCACCACTCACAATAACTGTATCTTAGTAGTGGCCAATATGGCCATGAGCAGATGAATGAATAAATAAAGTAATATTTATACACAACGGAATACTATGTTACCATAAAGAAGGATAAACTTGGGTAATTTTTAGGAAAATGGGTGCACCTTGAGACCATAATGCTAAGTGACATAAACCAGATACATAATCTTAAATATCACAGGGTATTGCTTATAGAAGAAACCCAGAATATAAATAAGGGCAAATTAAAAGATAAGTAATAGAAAACAATGAGATGGAGGAAGATAGAAGGTAGGGTAGGGAGACAATGCAGCCAGGAGAGGAGGGGAAGGGACTCGGAAACAATTAAGCTGCGTTGTGTGCACGTACCATCTCCTCAGGATGAATATAACCACTATGCACTGGGAACACTTACTAATAAAAAGATCACAATCTGTTAACCGTATTCACCGCACTGTGACAGGACTGAAAGAAATAGTCCCCATCAGCCTTCACAAACTTTAACCCTTCTCCCCGCCCAGGATGCCAGGGAGGGGCTGCTTCTGTCCTTTTTTTTCAAATCAAATTATTTAACCTCTTTATTTGCTTTTATTGTTTTTGAGACAGGGTCTTGCTATGTAGTGCAGGTTAGTCTCCAACTTACAGTGATCCTCCTGCCTCAGCCTCCAGAGTGCTGGGATTACAGGTATGTCTCAACATGCCTAGCTTTTAACCTCTTTATTATTTTATTTTATTAGTATGTGCTTGCAGTACACACTTGTTACATTCATTGTGGGTTGCTGATACCTGTGTATAACACATTTTAATTTTTTTTCTCTTCCCTTTCCTGGGGATTTTCTTTTAAACAAGAACAGAAGCTGAGGGTGGTGGTGCACACTTGTAATCTTTAAGCTCATTACCCTGGGAGGGTGAGGCAGGAAGATGGAAAATCGGAGCCTAGACTGGGAAATTTAGCGATTTAGCAAGATTCTGTCTCAAAAAATAAAAAGGGGCTGAGGGGTGCAGCTCAGTGATAAGTCCTTGGGTTCAGTACCCAGTTTAAGGGAAAAAAGAAAAAAAGAGGAGCGGAGCCGAGAGCAGAGTGTACCCTGTTCTGAGCAAGGCTGGGGGGTGAGGGAGTTACCATCCCACCCTCGGCAGCAGGGGGTTCAGGCTGAATGGAAAGTGAGACGGGGTCCAACTTGGAAGCCCGGGCTGGCTTCCAATTCGAGGTGATTCTCTGCCTCGGCCTGCGGAGCACTGGAATTTCAGGTGTGTGCCACCACGCCTGGTCTGTTTCCCCACTTCCTGGTGGTGGAAGATAAGGCTCCCAGACTCTCTGAACTTACACTGTCCTGTCCATGAAAAGGGCCTGAAGCCCGGAGTCTGGAAAGCTGGCACAGGAAGGGGCTGCGACCCAGCTCCTGCTGTGCAGAGCAGGAATGTGTCAGTGCTTCGAGCGCCCCCTGCCCACTGTTAGCGGTGCTGCAGGACCGCGCTGGGGAGTTCCCAAGCCCTCGGCGCCCTCACCCTGAGCCTGTAAGTGCTGTCCTGCGGGGCCTTCTGGCGCTCAGGGCCTGCCCTATGCTCAGGGAGCCCCGGGGCTGCCAGGGAGCCGCCCGAAGGTCATGCCTCCAGAAGCTGCCCCCAGGGGTTAGGCGCAGAAGCAGCTCGGCCTCCTACCCGCCTGGGAGGAACGGGGCATCTCCTCTGGATCAAGCCCCAGTAGCAGTGACCTCAGGGACTCGGCGTCGCGCTAACCTTCCAACCCCAACTCACACTACCCACTTCCCCACGCCTGCTTCCTGGGGTCGGCTTGCCAGTAGCGCCCTTGCCTCCAGCCACCGCCTCCTCCGAGGCTCAGCTTTGCTGCAGACGCCGGGAGCGCGCAGTGCCGCGGTGCACGGCTCGGCCAGCAGAGGGCGAGCTGGCTCCACGATTTGGGACTGACGCGGAGCCCAAGTCTGAATTCTCCGAAGCCCTCTTTTGGTGGAGCTGCAGGAATTTTGCTTGTTTATTTCACCTGGTCCTGGTTTTGAATGAGCTTCGCAGAGGCCTGACGTCTTTTGTGATGAGAGCCCAGAATTTGCTGGAAGTTCAGCCTTTATTGTTCAGATTCAGAAAAGACCTGTCAAGAAAATTTGCCCGTGGGTGGCGCCATGCAGCTTCACCAGATAAATTCAGAAGATGTGGGGTCAGGCTTATCATCTCCATCTTGGTATGGGGCCAGACTTCTTTGTCTCGCAGTTTTCGTTATCTCCCCACCCCCTTTCCAAACACAGGCAGAGGCAAAACAACCTTGAAAAGCAAAGCCAGGAAATATCCTTTTTAAAAATTTTTATTTTTGGTCTTTTTCGTTTTTATCGGTACCAGGGATCGAACTCACGACTGCCTGCTTGCAAGGCAGGCTCTTATGCCGCTGATATCCTTTTAAAAGGGACCACTGACGCTGTTTCTGGGTGACAGGGTCATGATTCTCTATCCTTTGGGCTTATTAGAATTTTCTGTATTTCCTTTTATATCCTGGAATGGGTCTTTTTTTTTAGGTACCACATAAAAGGTTAAAAAGTAAGTTTCATTGCATAGTTTATGTGTGAAATAAACGAATCATTGAAACACCTGGATATAGCAACTAGATACATACTATACAGTATTTATGATTATATCCACCTATATACTGATTTTATTCCTCAGTTCTTAGTTATGTCCCTAAAATGATGCATACTTGGTCCAAATCTCTCTGCCCATTCCTTTTTTCCCTACACACTGACCCCACAGCAACTTTACAAAAATGACCTTTCTGCCAAAGAACAAAGTGAGAAATAATCAGAAGTGCAATGCCTTTGTCAGTGAGTAAACTGTGCTTGCTGTAATTTGTAGGTGCTCCCTGTAAATGCAGCAGGTAAGAGTTTCCCACAGCATTTGAGTTTTAGAACAACGATGATAGGAGACATCTATGCATCAGTTGGCACCTAAGGTTTAAATCTGAAATGTTTCCCCAAAGGCCTCATGTGCTCAGTGCTGTGGCTTTTGAAAGGTGGTGGGATGGTGGGGGGTTCTCAGCCTGCTTCAGGGGCCCACGGGAGATTTTCATGATGAGGTTCCAAGGTTAAAAAATGCACATCTGTAAGACAGCAGCAACAACAACAGGCAGCGTGGGGCGGAGCAGAGCACAGGAGCCACTTACATGTTTATTGTATAATTCTTATCAGGGTTGCTATCCCATATTTACGGTCTAAGTCGTAGTTACAGAACTGTGCACCACTGTGTTCTTGGGCTAGACAGTGGGGTCCCATCTTTGGATGTCCTTAGATGCCCCCGAGCCTTGAAGTAGTCTGAGTGGCTCCCCACCGGGGTGCTGTCATCATCAGTGGGTCATTTCAGGGGTGACCCCTAAGGGCTGAATGTGCTGTAGGTGGTGGGGCTGGTGGAGGAGGAGGTTCCCTGGGGGCAGCCACTGGAGGTGGCGTCTTGTGCTTTGCTTCTTCCCTTTGTTCTGCTTCTGGCTGCCATGAGCTGAGCAGCTTTCCTGTGCTGGGCTGCTGGCCTTGTCATTTCCACTGTGTGATAGAACTGTAGAGGGGAGGAAGAGGAGGAGGAGGAGGACCGGCAGCAGCTGAAAAGATAAGAAGTATAAAATATAAGTAACCTTTATTTTGGGAATGCGGGGAGAGACACCCCCGACCCCCTGGGGCGTGGCATCTCCACTCCCAGGCCTGCGATCTCTCTGTGGAACTCAGTGGAGTGAGACACATAAGTAGCCTCAGCCTGGGGTGGAACCTAAAGGGCATTAGGGATGCACAGGTAGCCCATTGGTCTTAGTTTGGCGCCAGAGATAATTCCTAAGGGTGGGGGGAGATAGGAGCGCCTTGGCTTTACCGGCTATAGTATCCGGCCTGGGTCAGCAACCCTTTCACCATGGAGCCTGCAAACCATGGGCTGAAACCTCTGAAACCAACTGAACCATGAATCAACCAAACCTCTTCTCTTTTAAATTGTGGGTGTCAGGTACTTTGTCCCAGTGACAGAAAGCTGATTTGTACACGTGCTTAACTCATTCACACTTCTCCACAACCTTTTGAGATTTGAGACTATTGTTCTTGTGTAGAGATGAGAAAACTGAGGCCCAAGATTACCCAGTTACTAAAAGACAGGGCTGGGATTTAAACATAGAGTTTAAATGTTTTCTTTGTACTTTTTTCTCTCAATGGGATAAAAGAAAAACCTCTTTTAAGTTTTCTTCCATCTAGCTGGTAGGAATTCAACTCCAGATGTGATCAGGATTCTCTCTTCATTTCTACAGGATCAGCTGGAGGCCGAGGCAGGAAGATTGCAAGTTTGTGCTCAGCCTGAGCAACTAGTGACTTAGGGAGACCCCAAAACAAATAAACAAGCAAACAAATAAACAAAAAAGAAGCAGGAGATGTAGCTCCATGGGAAGGCCATGGGTCCAGTCCTCAGTACTGTCAAGACAATGACGACAGCCACAACAGCTACCTAACCAGCCAACAGAGCAAGTAAGACAAACAAAACACAAAACAAGACAAAAACCCTTCACCTGGAGCAAAGGGGATGGTTCTGTTTTTATTTTTGCTGTTTTTGTTTTTTTGAGACAGGGTTCTGCTATGTAGTCTGGGCTGCTGCCCTTGGAAACATTATACAGCCTGGTTGCCCTCGAACTTGAGGTGATCCTCTTGCCTCAGCCTCCCATTGTTGGGGTTACAGGTGCACACCATCATGTCTTGCTAAGAATATGCTTCTGATCTCTCATCACCAAACCCTGTGGTCTCTGGTTCTATAGTGCTAATCACAGCTGACCTGGGTCCAGCCACAGAGGAGATCTGCACCTCTAGCTCTGTGGGCTTCAGCCTTACTTACTGGGCTCAGTAGGTACATAGGGCATAGGTTGTATCTACTTTGGGATTAGAGTCTCAGGATATTTCTGTCTCCTTTTTCAACCCCAAATAATGGGCGCTGTCACCACATAAGGGGACGCAACAGAATTCTCAATTGTGCTGAAATAGGATTTTTGTTCAGTTCTGGGGTTGACTGGGAGGCATCCTTATCTTAGCCCTCCTCAGATCGATGGGTTCTGAAAGGACATGCTGCATTGATACTACAAATGCATATGTAAGACCTTTAAAAAAATCTTCCCAATTTTTATTAGTGTATGTTTGCAATACATAAAAAATGCATTCAGGAATTCCTGGAATATGGCAGAACAGTAGGCAGCAACAAATCAACTTCTTCAAGCCTGGTAATACAGACACTGGAAAGTAATTCAGAGAAAAAATAAGGAGGGAGGTGGCTCTCTTGGGCCCAGGGAGCATCTACTTGGAAAACTGGAGCCCACACAAGTGAAGAGGGAGGCCTCCCTGCAGAGAAATGAAGGGACAACATCGAGTTTTCCCCAAACTCCTGGCTCATGGTGGAGAAAAGATCAAATGTACAGTGGTGCAGGACAAGCAGGTGACTCCAGAGGTGACCAGGGAGAAATGCATAAGGGAGACAGAGCAATGGATGCTCTGTGCTATAGCAGTGGGTGAGTGACTCCAATCTAAGTGACTTCAGTATCCCCTGGAAATAGCGCTTGGTTGGACACCGTTTTGGAAAGGGGCCCACTGAACCTGGGACTCAGAGCAGCTGTGGTTGGTTTCATCTCAGGGCTCCCAGTGACTGGGTAAGGGATAACCGTGGGAGATGTCTACAGTCGGGGAGCTGTGGTAGCCCAGCAAGAGACATGCAGAATGTTATAAATTAAACAGTTCAGGCCCCAACCACATGACCAGAGGCCAGGATCTGCCTGAACTTCTGTGGGTTTGAAAGTACCAGAACTGGCACACACTCTACTCCTACTGTAGATTTGATGGGATTATCTAGCATCCCACCCAAATCGTACCGCTGGTTTGCTTGAGTGTATCTAGGCCCTGACTTCTCCTTAGTCTACCAGTGAGAGCAGACTCATGCCTTGAACTGGACATTACCACAAACTGTAGACCTCAGCAAGTAACCACACGCTTGAAGTCACAGAGAAATTTATTTTTTCCCCTTCCTTTCTTTTTTTCACTGATTGTTAGCTTTTTTTGTTGCTGTTATAATTTTTTATTGTTATTTTTGCTTTTTTGTGAGTGGTATCGTTTTTAGTTTTTTTTTGTACCAGGATTGGACTTACGACTTGGCGTTTGCCAAGTAGGAACTTATGCCACTGAGCTAAAGCCCCAGCACCTCTTTTTAGTTTTTATTTTTTTTCCATTCTAGTTCATTGTTTTTGTTTCTTCCTCGCTTGTCTCCTTTAGCAGAGTCCTGAGGCTTGGAGAATCTTCCTTTGTCCTTTAGCCTTCCTTCTAATCTCTTTCTCTATTTCTGTTTCTTCATGTTTTCCTCTTCTTCCTTTTAAAATTTCTCCTCATAGGGCAGAAAAATCACTATTAGTGCATATTTATGTAATTTGCTGATTTGTCTTAGGTTTTGTTATATAATGGTAGAATCTTACACCTATAGTTAAATACAGCTAATTAACAGTTTTTCTTGCTTGTCATTTTCTAGTCCGTGCTTGACACATTGTTATTACTGATTGTACTTCTTTAGCCAAGTTGACACAGTTGTTGTGATCACTTGTTTTGCCTTGTATACCAATACCTAGATTTTCTGGGGATAATAAACAGTATTATAGTCCAGTACCAAGGAACAAGCCCAAATAGGCAGCAGTTATTAATTCCTAGTAAGTTGAACAGGCAAGATTCTTTGATGGACTCAAAAGCCAAAAGCTAGTTACACCTAGAAGACATCTCTGAAAAGTAGTCATTTCCTAAAGAGATTTTCATACTCGTCTTAGTTACTTTTTTACTCGTCAGTGAGACAAAATACCTGAAGCTCAAATTTGGGAAAAGGAAGGTTTATTTCTTAGAGTTTTTGGAGGTTTCAGTCCATACTCAGGTGGCTCCAAGGCAGGCTGGCATGGCAGGGCCACAGTTCATGGCGGCTGCAAACAGCAAGGGAAAACCAGCAAAAGAGCCAGATACACCTTCTTCCTGCCATTACATTACATCCTGGCTCCACCCCTAGGTGGGTATAGCACTCACACCCCCAATCCAAGAGCTAGACAATGAACCAATCACAAATGCACAATGCAAATGTATAAGGCCTGAGGGCCACCAACATAAACCATGACAATACTAGTAAATAAAGCTGCCTACCATAAGCATTTTACAAGCCTCAACAGAGGGAAAAACAGGAAAAAAAAAAAAGAAAGAAAATGAGAAAACATGGAAGCTGCATGCATCTTGTAACCCCAAACTCACTCAAGAAAAATTAAGGGGCATTGCAGCAGAAGAAACGAAAAGCCACCATGCTGAAATTTATGAAATGGTAGTGATATAGGAGAGATATATATACCCTACTAGATGTCAGATGCGTTGAACTCATGTTTCCCAAAATTGAAGAATGAATTCCAAGAAATAATGGAGGCTAAGAGAGGAAAAGATTTATTGAGAGAGATATAAGACACAGTGAAGAGGGGAGTGCTCAAAGGAAAAAGGCATACATATTTGGGAGCTGGTGATCTTTTTTGTGTTTTAGGAGGCAGAAATCTGTGAAAGTTGATAATCTATTATTTTAGTTTGAACTATTGTCTTAGTATTCTTGCTTTTAGTCTTAATGGGTAAGAGAGGACAGTTTGCCCCTAGAGAGATAACAATATATTTCTGTGGGAAATTCCAACAGGGAATTATATTACAGTATAATTTCAAGTTTCCATTTATCACTTAGGGAAGTATGTAAATCTGCCCACTGTGACTTTAATATCCAGATCTTGTCTTCTTCAGGTGCTCCTCCATTCACCGTTGTGCTGTGTTATTACCTTCTGCACTGACTACATTGAGGGCCTAGCCCTATCTTGTAACAGAAAATCTATTCCTCCCCATTAGTGTACTTCAGTTTCTTAGCTGCCCAGTTCTGGTTGCTTCTGGTCTCTTAGAAACTGCTGATCACTGAGATGCGTAACTGGTCACTGTAATGCACATTGTATAAGCCAATTTCTAATTGACAAGCCATTCTGCCTTTGTACTTCATGCTTGCTTATCCCAAATAAGCCATGGACCACCAGAGAGTAGGGCCTGATATTCTGGGAATGAGCCTGATCAGTGCCCATTGGTGTAAATAAATCTGCCTCCAAATCCTGGGTGTCATTTCAATGTTTCTATTTGCTATTGTACTTGATGTGTCATCTGGGAAGACTGACCATGCTGACCTCTTTGGTCACCAGTCATGACCCTCATGAATGGAGCAAGGCCCTCTTCAGTCCTTACAGGAAAATGTGCCTTCAAGATTTTGCAAGTCCCCTCAGATGTCTGAAGGAAGACTCCTGGCTCCCTGCTTGAGTGGCTCACGTTAGACCACCAAGGGAGGTAGGCACAATCTGTCTGTCTGCCTGCTTGCCTGATTCTGATACGTACCTCACTTAGTCAGTCAGTCCTGCTCAGTTTGAGCAGAAGACCTTGATCAACTCTTGTTAGTTAAGGTCACCCTGAAGGGAAGTGGGGTTGGCATATTTGACTTCTGAGCGTCTGCTTAATAAATGTGTGAGTGAGTGGAATGGGCAGCATAAGCAATAGACCACTCTGTCTGTGCACCAAGACTGGGACACACTGGTCACAGTGGCTGATTAGGCCCTTACCTGAAGTTCCATGGTGATTGACATATGGCTTAATGGAGGCTATCTAGTTTACTTGTTTCTCATTGCTGGAACAAAATACTTGACACCCAAAATTAAGGAAGGAAAGATTTATTTAGCTCACAATTTGTGGTGGTTTAGTACATAACCATTGGTTCCCAGGCAAGGTGTCATGGCACAGAGATAACACTTCAAGGCAGCAGAAGACAGCAAAATGAACAAGAGCAAAAGGAGGAAGAGTAAGTTTCGTTTCCTCCCCAATAATGTACTCAGACTATGCCTCTCAGGTGGATATAACATACCATTTCTATGCTTTCCTCTTGCACATGCTCAGGATGTATACAAAGTAAGGATCCTGGCTTCCTGCTGAGACTCTTAGTTAAACTTTTAAACTTCTTTAGTCAACACATTGTATCAGTCATAACAGAGGCCTAGCACCCTCCTTAGCAAAGTTGTGCCTAAGGCTCTGTGAGGGGCATGGCCATGTGGGCATCTGGATGTTCTCTCTCTGAGGGGCACCCACTCTTTGTCTGTTGCTCACTGTTTCAGGATACAGAACACACACATAGGGAGTCAGTGATGGGAATTAGTCAAAACCCATAGTCCCCACCTATATGAGAAAGGGATTTTACTGAGTTAAAAATGGAAGCAAACCATTCTCTGAATATCAAAGAAAAAAAAAAAGGCTCTTGGTAAGCACCCCTGGCGCTGGCCAGGAGGAGAACCAGTCAACTGTTCCCGTGAGCCTACCAGCACACAGGCTGAGAATCAAACATCTCCCCCGTCCCCTGTCAGCAACTGGGGACAGAGTTCTGAGCATCTCTTGGGAGGATGACCATATGCAATGTAGCAAATATGGGGGAATTTCCTTCTATGTTCTGTTTCAAGGCAAAGGTTATTTTCACTGTTATGTTCTGTAAAGATTGTTTTGCTCTATTCAATATTCTCCTTCAGTTGGTTTTATAATGGTCTGTTATTGGTTTGATTTTGCTATACCTAATTGACTGGACAGCTATTGTGAAGATAAGGAGATATACTATAGTACCTATTACTACTATCCCAGTATCCTGCTTTGAAGTTCTGTACCAATGTTACTACATTGTCTCGATTGGCTTTGTTTTATCTTGTTCTGTTGTATTTTTACTACATTCTTAATAATATTTAAAAAAGAAAGGAGAAGGAGGCCCATTCTTCCTGAGAAATTTGTCTTGGCACTCTCATTGGCAGCCACAGTTGCTACCAATACCTAAGTTTCACTCCTTGCTCCCAACTTGTCTACCTCCAGCCAGCTGAACTAGTTCCAACCAGCCATTGCATGCATTTGGCCACACAGGCCCTACCTCTAGAGTCTTCACATTTTGAATGAAGAAATGACTGTCAGCCCTGATGAATGAGTTGCCATGGCTTTTCCAAAGGTTGCCTCACCTAGAAACAATCCAGTTTAGTGCATCTCAAAGACATAAAAAAAAAAAAAGGTAGGGGGAAGTCCATCAATTGCTCTTACCCAGAAACGTGATAAAAAACCACCTATGTCTATAAGAAAATCCAGTTGATACATGACCATATCCTCTGACTATGAGTTATAAGGACAATGGACCCTAAAAAATGCATAAAAAGATAAGGAATCTCAAAAAACTTTAACCTGGATCACATGACAACTCTTTCATCAGTCTGATGGGCTCAGACTAGGCTAGACAGGCTCCCTTCTTTAGCTGGGCCCCTGGGAGCCCGTAGTACCGTTACTGAGGCAACTGGGTACTCAGTCTACCAGGCACAAATTTGCAGCTTGGGAGTACATCTCCTGTGTAAACCGTCACCAAGGCAGTAAACCTCTTTCTCATTTAACCCTACACTTTCAACACTCACTGCTCCTTGAGAAAACATAACACTTGCATCAGCCTGAGACAGATAACTGTAAATTCTGAAGTTCTGAAAACTCTTATCACAGAAGTATAAACTAAAGACTCACCTCCAGGCCTGACCAATAACTATGCTGCCTTTCTGCAACCCCCATTGCTGTAAGATGTCGCAGGAAAAACAAAAGGCATCCAGTCACACTCAGTCTGATATACTGTTAATCACATTGGGCAAGATTTCTATGCTTTCAGCATTGCAGCCATCACCTTACGTTCTCTGATTCCCAACCCATGCACCTTTTTTGGACTGTTACTCAACTGTCACAAGGGTTTGGGAACTCTCCCACTACCTTCAGGAAGGCTCTAAAAACAGATTTGGCTGCTCTGAGACAACCTGTACCTCTGTCTTCCAGCTTCACAAATCTGCCACTTTTCCCTGGGCCCTGAGATTTTGCATTGACTACCAGCCTCTGGCTGTGAGACTACATCCTGGGGCTACTCCCACCTGCATCAAGCAGTATCCCACACTTTGAGAGACTCAGCTAGAAATTCAACTACACATCCAGAAGTTTCAAAACTGCAAAATGTTTATAGACTGTCAAACTGCTTAAATCGCTTCTGCCTTTCCAGCCAGTTCAAGATCTCTGAGCTGCCAGTGCTACGACAATTGCTCTCTGTATACATTGCCTCAGATTTCTGCTACTCACAGCTTGCTGGTTTACCTGCTTGGGTCTAAAGAATTTCCTCTTTTGACGTCAGCTGGTTCCTGTCAGCTATCCTTTGCAAAGACCCCAGTTCTGGGCTCAAAAGTTAACTGACCTGGGCTCAACCCAGAGGTTCAAAAATTGTTCCCTCCTTAAAAAGCACTTCTGATTAATGAAATTTCTAAGCTGACTACTAGAAAGGTACAAAATCTCTGTTGCAATATCTGACAGAAACTGGTTACTGAAATAAAGAAAAAACAAACAAAAATCCCAAAATCAACTCTATAAATTTCTTGGAGCTCCTGGCTTCTATATGCTGTCAGTCCCTGAGAGTGCCCAATGGCTTCTAAGGGCTGCCTACCCCTTTTGCCTGCACACACTAACAGCCACTGTCCTTCTGTAAGGAAAGCTGACACTTTAGACTGAGACCTAATTGTCCAAGTGCCACATGCTCCAGTGGGGTGAACTGTTCTAAAAATGTACCCCCTGAGAAATGCTGAGTACACCTTGTATAGATGGAAATAGCTTTGTTAGGAATGAAGACCAACAGGCTAGATATTCTATAGTCACCATGGACAAAATTATTTGGGCTAAGAAATCTCCTGCAAGGATGATCTGCACAGTGAACTGCTTTCTTCTGCTGTTTGGAAACCTGATACCAAAGATGCAAAATAATCTGGTCCAGAGGCCTAAATCTCCTCCATGGATCCAGTTAACTGAAACATCAACCCCAGCCACCAGACCTGCCCCCACCATTTGTTCTATGAGCTCAAGACTGCACTGGCACCCGTATCCCTGCAGCTGGCTCAGGCTTCAGCATTTGTGTCACCAACCCCAACTTCCCAACCACTATCCTCATTGAGAAGACAATTAAAATTTGTAGAGTCCTGCTGTAAAAACTCAACCTTAGACATGCCCTAACCTTTATCACTGGTAATGACAATGGGCCTGCCTTTTTATCAGAGATAACTCAAAAACTAGATTAAATAAAAACTACATACAGTATACAGGCCACAATACTCTAGAAAAGTTAAGAAAACAGCTTGTAACTCATATACATGTAACTCAGGTGCATATCAACTACCTTCACAAGTTTCAGAAATCCAGACTTAGATCTGCTGAAAAATTTAACACCACCAGACAATTCACTCTGAAATGAAGATACTCTAAAAGTCTTATTCTGGTCACTCTGAATGCTGACCAGTCCATGCATGGCTGATGTCTGAGGACACAGTTCACAGGACTTGTTCCCCTTGACTTCTGTGTCTGATCAGGCTGCTTACCCCAGCCCTCGCTTCCCTGTCCCCCTCCTAGCTGTGGTCTTTATTAATTTACCTGTCTTCTGCCTACCCTGGCCTTTGCTTCTCTGCCTCCTGCCAGTGGTATTTTTTTTTGTCTTAAACTCTATGAATGTTGCCCCACGAGAATAAAAGAATTTAGGAAAAAGCTCTATAATCAGGCAATCCTGGGGAGCTTGACTAGGGACCATCCTAGAATTACTGAAAACCCTAATATTACTGTTTCTAGTTGGGCCTTGTCTCAAAAGATTATCTGTGATACGTCCAGCAAAGATTTGCTGGGACAATGAAAGGGAGGTGGGGGGAAATGTAGCAGAAAATGCCCTCCCGCCCCGCCAGAAACTTCAGTTTCCTTTCTTTTGTTTTCTTTTTTTTTCTTTCCTTCTTTCTGTACCAGGGATCAAACTCATGACCTAGTACTTGCCAGGCAGGCACTTTGCCACTGAGCTCTATCCCTGGCCCCAGTGTACTTCAGTTTCTTAGTTGCCCCATAACAGTACCTGTTCCTATTCTTGCTTCAGGTCTCTTGGAAACAGTTGGTCATTGTGATGCATAGCTGGTTACTATAATATACATTGTATAAACCAATCAGCCATTCTGCCTCTGTACTCCCTATATGCTTATCCCATTTAAGCTCTAGACCACCAGAGATTAGGGCCTGATATTCTGGGAGTGATCCTGATCAGTGGCTATTGACATAAATAAATCTGCCTCCAAATCCTAGGTGTCATTTCAGTGTTTCTGTTTGCTACTGCCGTCTGGCTGCCTGATAATTCTATGAAATTTAGATGCCTATAATATTAGCAGTGGAATTAACAAAGCAGATCATTAAATCTCTTGACAAAAATGAAACAGAGATAATTAAGGAGATGAAGAGCATGATGAAGGAAATGGTTAGTAAAATCTACAGTTGATGCAAATAAAAAAAAAGAGGAGCTTAGGAAATGTACCATGGATGCTTAGAATAGAAAATAACTGGGTTCTATAAAACAGATTCAGAAATCTAGGGGACTGAAAATTCTACTGAAAGTATGTTTAGCAGAATCAACCATATGATGATAGAAGCAGAGGGCTGTGGTTGGTGATTATTAAATGGAAGACCTCTTAAAAATAGCAAAGTGCCATGAAAAATTTAACAACTTCTAGATAGTGCAAAGAAGGCTAATATAACATTAACTGAAATCAGTGACGAATCAGAAGATAGCACAAAGGGTATAGCAAACCTGTTCACAAAAGTAGTAGCTTTCCAAGCATGGAGAAAGTAGAAAACTTTCCAAGCATGGAAAAGAATTTGAGATGTGGGTAAGTGAGGCAGGTAGAGCTCCAAATGGCCATGATCAGAAAAGCCACACCAAGGCACATAATAGTTAAGATTTCAGAAACTTAACACAATAAAAGAATACTAAAAGCTGTTAGGGAAAAGAAAAAAATCACCTATGAAAGAAAATCCATCAGAATCAAAACCAACTTCCCAATACAAAACCTTAAGTCAAGAAGAGCTTAGGGTGAAGTATTGTGAGCCCTAAAAGAAAACAATCTACAACCTATACTGATCTACCCTGCAAAATTAACTTTCAAAATTGATGGAGAAATAAGATATTTCCATAATGAAGAACACATAAAGAAATTTGTGACCAACAAACCAGCATTCTAAAAAGTTCTGAAGGACATTTTAGAAAGAGACAGTGAAGACAACAAATACAAAATCTCAATAGATTGAATTACTAGAAAGGCAAGCAGTTAAATAGAAGGGAAGGGGAATCAATAACAGAAAAATAATATGACAAGGATAAGGTAAATCAATGTGAGGTAAATCAATGTAAAGTAAGTCAAACTATCAATATGAATGTTTCAATTTACTTATCAAAAGAAACAGATTCGCAGAGTAGATCAAGAAACAAGATAAAAATATACTGTATACAAGAGACACATTTAACACCAAAATAAATTTATAGACTAAAAGTCAAAGATGGAAAACAATATTCTATGTGAGAACACAGAAAAAAAGTAGGAGTAGCTATTGTATTTTCAGACAAAGTGAATTTCAAGCCAAGACTGATCAGAAGAGACAAAGAAGTCTCTTCATACTACATATTGGGAAGGAAAGAATCGAAGAGGAGGAGACAACAATCATGAATATATGCAACAAATACTGGTGTACCCAACAATATAAAACAAATGCCACTGAATATGAAAAAATTAGATAAGCACTAATACTATTATAATGGGGACTTCAGTACCCCACTGTTGCAAATAGATAAATCCCAACTAGACAGAAAACCTATTAAAAATATCAGAGCTGAACCAAATCTTTGAACAAATGACTTTGTAGAGATCTACAGAGTATTTCTCCCAACAACAACAACAACAACAGCAACAACAACAGAATACACATTAGCCAAGTGTGGGGTACACACCTGTAGCCCTAGCACTCAGGAGATCACTGCAAGTTTGAGGCCAGCCTGGGCTACATGGTGAAAACCTGTCTCAAAAAACCAAAACCAACTGCATAGCAAGACCTTGTCTCAAAAAAAGACAACCCCTGAAAAACTACAAAAAACAAAACAAAAAACCCAACAACAGCAGCAACAACAACAACAAAAAAACCAAAACCAAAGCGAAACCATACAAACCTATGGAATACACATCCTTCTCAGTAGCAGATGGGGCATTATCCAAAATAGAACAAATACTAGCTCATAGAACATGCTTAAATAAATGCAAAGGAACTGGAATTATCTTATGTATGTTATCAGATCAGAGTGCAGTGAAACTAGAAATCAATGGCAAAAGAAACTACAAAAACTACATAAACACATGAAAATTAAGTAACCTCCTCCCAATAAACCAATGGGTCACAGATGAAATTAAAGGGGAAATTAGACAGTTTCTACAATTAAATGATCATATCACTATGAAATATCAGAGTGTGAAGCAATTATAGAAGGAAGTTTTATACTGATGAATTTTTACATCAGAAAAACATGAGTTCAAATAAATAACTTATTGTTGTACCTCATGTTTCTAGAAAAAGAAGAGCAAGTGAACCCTAAAATATGTATGAAGGAAATTATAAAAGTTAGAGCAGAAATTAAGGTAACGGAGACTAAGAAAGCAATACAAAGAGTAAGTGAATCGAAGAGTTTCTTTGAAAGATTAAGTAAAATAGAAAAATATTTGGCCATCCTTATAAAAAAAGAAAAAAAAAGGAAAGCAAAGACTTAAATCCATGAAATTAAGAATGAAAAAGGCAAAACCAAAATGACCCTACAGAAACCCTACAGAATATCAATATATATTTTGAGAACCTGTACTCCAATAAGATGGAAAATTCAGAAGAAATGGACAGATTCCTAAGTATGTATCAATTAACAAAGCTGAATCAAGAAGATACAAAATTTCTAAGTAATCCAATATCAGTAAATGAAATTGAAGAAGGAATAAAGAAACTACTTACAAAGAAAAGTCCACGTCCTGAAGGATTCACTGTTGAGTTCAAGAAATTGAGAGAAGACCTAATGCCACTACTTCTCACATTCTTTAATGAAATTGAAAGGAATGCAGCACTTTCAGATTCGTTCCTGGAAGCAAGCATTACTCTGACACCAAAAATCAGAGAAGGATCCAACAAAAAAAGAGAATTACAGGCCAATTTCCTTAATGAACGCATGTGCAGAAATCCTCTGTAAGATACTGGCAAACAGAATGCAGCAAGTCATCAAGAAGATTATACACCATCACCAAGTAGGATTTACTCCAGGAATACTGGGATGGTTCAACATACGAAAATTAATGAATATAATATATCAAATTAATAGAACCAAAGACAAAAACCACATGATCATCTCAACAGATGCAGAAAAATCATTTGATAAAGCCCAACACCCATTCATGATAAAACCCTAAAGAAAACTGGAATGGAAAGTCTTTATTGCAATCTGATAAAATCCATCTATGACAAACCAACAACCAGCATCATACTAAATGGATAAGTTATGAAAGCTTTAAGTCTACAATAAGAAACAAGACAAGGAGGCCCACCATCATTCCTATTCAGTATACTTTGGAAATATTAACCAGAACAGTTAGACAAGAGAAAGAAATAAAAGGAATAAAATAGGAAAGCAAGAAGTTAGATTATCATTATTTCCTGATGACATGATACTTTACATAGAAGACCCCCACTGTTACTCCAAAGACTCCTAGAATTAATAACCAAATTTGGCAGCATACAGGATACAAAGTCAGCTCTTAAAAATCATTAGCATTCCTGTACACAAATAATAAACTCATTGAGAGAGAAATTAAGGAAACCACACCTTTGACTTCTGGAAAAATGAAATACTTAAGAATCAGCCTAATAAAGGAAGTGAGAGACCTTTACATTGAAAACTGTAGTACTCAAAAACAGGTTGAAGAGATTATCAGAAAATAGAGAAATTGTTCTTGGATAGGCAGATCCAATATAGTGAAAATGGCCATTTTTCCAAAACTATTATACAGATCTAATACAGTCTCAACCAAAATACCAACAGCAAACCCCACAGAATTAGAGAAAACAATCTGGAAATTCAGATGGAACCAGACGAGACCTAGAATAGCAGAAAACAATTCTGTACAATAAAGGCAAGGCAGGAGGCATCACAACCCTCAAATTAAAATTATACTACAAAGCTACCATGATAAAACAACATGGTACTGATGACAACAAAATAAACTAAAACAACAACAACAACAGCAGCAGCAGCAGCGAAACCAGATGCCAGGATCAGTGGAACAGAACAGAAGATGAAGAAACAACTGCAAACACACTCAGCTACCTTGTCTTGGACAAAAGGTTCCAGCACCTTCACTGGAAGAAAGACAGCCTCTTTAATAAATGGTGCTGGGAAAACTGGCATTGCACATGCCAAAGACTAAACCTACACCTGTGTCTCTCACTATGCACTAAACGGAAGTGAAAATGGTTTGAAGACCTAACAATGAAAACAAAAACACTTAATCTGTTGGAAGACAGAACAGGTAAAACTCTTGACATAATGTAGGCAAAGATTTTATGAACAAAACCCCAATCACATAGGAAATATAACAAAGAATTCACAACAGTTTCACATCATATTGCAAAGCTTTTACACAGCCAAATAAACCACCAATAGAGTGAAGAGACAACCCACAGAATGGGAAAAATTTTACTCAGTGACTCCTCAGAAAAAGGACTAACATTCAGAGAATACATAGATCAAAAAGTCAGATGTCCCAGATTTAAAGACCCAATCCAAAAGTGGGCATCTGACATGAACAGATACTTCTGAGATGAAAAATCAAATAAAAAACAAGTATATGAAAAAAATATTCACCATCATTGGCCAGTCAAGAAATGCAAATTAAGAGCCAGGCATGGTGGTGCACACCTGTAATCCCAGCACTTGGGAGCCTGAGGCAGGAGGATTGTGGTGAGTTCGAGACCAGCCTGGGCTAAAAAGTGAGCTCAAGGCCAGTGTGAACTACATAGTGAGACCCTGTGTCAAAAAGACAAAAAAAAAAAAAAAAAAAAAATGCAAATTAAAATAACACTGAGGTTCCAGTTCACCCTAGAAATGATGGCTTTCATCAAGAAATCAACCAATAACAAATGCTGGCCAGGCTGCAGGGTAAGACCCCCCACTGCTGGCAGGTATGTAAACTGGTACACTTGGCCGGGCATGGTGGTGTATGCCTGTAATTCCAGCACTTGCGAGACAGAGGCAGGAGGATTGCTGCAAGTTCAAGGCCAGCCAGAGTACACAATGAGACCCTGTCTCAGAAAAAAAAATTGGTACAGTCACTGTGGAAACTGGTATGGAGATTCCCAAAATATCTAAAACTATAGGTTCTGTTTGACCCATTTCTCCCCCTCCTAGGTCTCTTTCTGAATGAGGTAAATAGCATCACAACACAGTGATATATGCATACCCATGTTTATAGCAGCACAATTTGTAATAGCTAAATTTTAGAACCAGCCTATGTGCCTATCAATAGATGAGTTTATAAAGAAAATGTAGTATTCATATTCAATGGACTACTACTCTGCCATAAAGAAGGATAAACTTGAATCATGTATCCTAACACCATAACTTTAAGTGAATTACATCAGACACATGAGTTTAAATACCACACTGTTTTTCTTGTGTAAGAAACCTGAAAGATAAATAAAGGGCATAATGGAAGAGAGATATTGGGAAGTAGGAAAAACATGTTCAAATGTGAAGGCAAATAAGGAAGGGGAGAAGAGAATGGGAAGGAAGGGAAAAAAAGGATACAAGGAGGAAAATGGACACAAAACTTCTGTATACAAGGAAAGGAAGAATGGTTAAAAGGAGGGGAGGAAAGTGGGACCAAATGAAGAATAAAGATATATTATGTACAGGTACCAATTCTCTGTGATCATGTGATTAATATGTATAACAAATAGGTACTAATAAAAATGTAGAGTTAACAAATTCTATTTATTGTGAGGAAATGGTACATATGCTCATCACTTCTCAATCCTTTTTTATTCCTCGCCCTCTCCCCTCCCTCCCACCTCCCCATTGTGTTTATAAATGTTGTAACCTATTACAAATTCCCATGTGTCAACCTGTGTGTGTGTGGGACGGGGATGGAGGGATGTGGAGGGGGAGCTTACAGATGAAGAGTTAGAGACTGTAAGTCTCTCAGGGCTGATTGTAAAGGCTTCAGGGTCAAGGAATCAACAGTCTCCAAGAGGATTTGACACATAGTCAAGTTTGAGATCTTTGATTTGCAAAATTCAAAACTTTTTGCTTTTTCCACAAACTGGTATTGTGCCACTATAAAAATAATTACACAATACATGAAATCCATCGGAAGAGCTGGAGCCACCCTGTGGCCATGCCTTAGAGGTGAAGAGGTGTCCGTGGGGATGTCCTGGGCTTTACATATAGGTGTGTCCTCAGAACAGGAAGCAGGTGGCTTGTAGAGATTGGAGAAAAAAATTCTTTAGCAAAATGATATAAAATGTGGGAGTGTGGAGAAGGTGATTGCCTGACATTTTAATGTTATGCGAGAGTGCTTTTTAATAAACCTGCCTTAAAGTGTTCTGATTCCTAGAGAATGTAATTTTCTTACATTTGCTATTTACCATTGATTAAAGTTCATTTGTTTTATAGCTCTGCAAAATTAGTGATTAAGGTGTATTATGTGGAAAGAGGACATTTTTAACTGGTTAGAGAAGGTAATCCCTCAAATTAAGGCTTTGTTGTTTTGAAGGAAATTAATCAGTATTGTATCTAATTTGGCACTTGTAGTCAAACATTTCTTTTTCACTAACTATAGAAACCAGGTTTCTCATATCCTCATGGAACTGCTCATTCCTGCATTAAGGAGTAATAATTTGAATAAAACTTTTGTTTTTGATTGCTTTTTTATTTGGGACAGGGTTTTACTTTGTAGTCCAGACTGGCCTTGAACTCAGTATGAAGCTTGGGCTGGTCTCAAACTTGCAGCAATCCTCCTGTGTCAGCTTCAAGTACTGAGATGAACGGTGTGTACCATCATGCTTACATTTAGTTTTGCTTATTGAGACAGGGTCTTGCTGTGTAGCCACGGCTGGCCTGGAACTCAGGATCCTTTTGCCTCAGTCTGCTGAGTGCTGGAATTACAGGTGTGTGCCATGCCACACTCTAAATAGAACTTTGACAGGTGCTTCTTATCTATGCAAGTGAGAATCACCATAGTTATTAATATCCTTGAAAGGGTTTTGGCCCAGGCTGGATACTGTAGCCAGTAAAGCCAAGGAGCTCCTATCTCCCCCCACCCTTAGGAATTACCTCTGGTGCCAAACTAAGACCAATGGGCTACCTGTGCATCCCTAATGCCCCCTTAGGTTCCACCCCAGGCCGAGGCTACTTATGTGCCTCATTCCATGTGTTCCACGGAGAGATCGCCAGCCCTGGGGTAGAGATGCCACACCCCAGGGGGTCGGGGGTGTCTCTCCCCGCATTCCCAAAATAAAGGTTATTTATATTTTATACTGCTTATCTTTTCAGCTGCCACTGGTCCTCCTCCTCCTTCCCCCCCACAGTTCTATCAGATGGTTCCCTGACGGGAACAGCAGGCTGGGGCTGATTCCCAGTTTTGAGTCCCCTGCTGTTCAGGACTGACTGGACTGCATACTGCATTAATTCCTCACTTCTACACTCAGGAACTGTAAGCTTGGCTGCTGCTTCACAAACAACACCTACCAATTTACCACAGGTGAGCAACTCCCCAGAGACAGCCACTGAGCCAGTCTCAGGTGGATTTTCTCCCCCCTTTGGGGAGAGAAAATGGGGTTCATGACCCTTTCACATCTTTTAGACAGCCCAAACCAAGGCCTTTCTGGGCAAGCTGATGTCCACTCTGGACGGCTCACACTGAGAGGCCCTCACGTTTTTCCAGAGCTTTTGGGGCTTTCTGGGCAAGCCTGTGTCCACTGGACAGCCCACACTGAGACCCTCACTTTAGAGCTTTTTAAGTTCTCACGGCAGAGCGGTTACTCAGCCCACACAAAGCCCACTCTTAATACTGGTGACGGCCAATTATTAAGGGTTTGGAGCCATATAGCCAACCCGTCGGTCTGGGGTGCAGTGTGACGACTCTAATCCTGACAGACCACGGTCCGTTGCCTCATCTGATTGTAGCCCCATGGGCTAGACCCCATACCAGATTTTATCTTGGGGACCACTTCCTGTCCCCCCCCAGAAACCATACCTATTTATGGCTTATCACACTGAGGACAAGCTTACAAAACTCTCTTATCTTTGTTTTGGGAATGTGTCCCTTCCCGCCAGCTTCCCTGTCCCTTTGTCTCCTCCAGGATCCCTCCCTCTCCCCGCACTTAAAGAGATAACAGCGTCTTCCCTTGCAGCCTTTTGGAGTTTTCTCAGTGCCTCCTTTCCTCCCGGCTAACCCTCCCCGCCACCGCGATGCCAGCGTCCCTTTGTTTCCCGTGCGCACCAACCCATCCCCCGCCACCGAGATTAAAAAAAAATGAGACCAGACAATGTTAAGAGATTCACATAAAACTGCTTTAGATTTTAAACAGCTTTTGACTCTCACACTGCGCTCCAATTCTGTGCAGTATCTCCGCTCTCATGTGGCACTCCAGGTCCACACGGGGTCGGCGTTTCTGTGTGCCCCACAGTTTCAGCTCCACGTGGCGGCTCAACTCCACATCCAACCCATTCCCCGTCACGCCGGCCCATTCGTGCTGGTGATGGCCCATTCCGCTGCTGAGAGATATGCGTGGGACTGTCCGCACCACGGGTCCAGCTTTTAGTGCTGCTCCCCGCGAGCCGCGGCTCCCTGCGGGTTACCGTTGGCCGGCTGCCGGCCGCGTGCCTCTGAGAGCAGAGCCACACTTGACTAAAAGCTGTGGCACCTCTCCCAGCCCCACCACCGCTGCTGCCGCCACAGCTGGCCACTGCCACGGCCACTATCGCCCACCCTGCCTCCACCACCACCACTGCCGCAGCCCCGCCCTGCTGCTGCTGCCCTTTGTGCCATGCGCCGCTGGCTCCATCACCGGCAGTGGGCGGCCCCTGCGCCACAGTCCTGCCGTGGCCAGCACCGCGCCCCCCCCTTCCACAGTCACAGCTCAATGGCATATTTCCCTGCGCCATCCCAGCGCCATTGTCACCGTTTCCGGGTGTGATCTGAGCCCGCCCCGGTGCACTGTGTTGCAGCACTCACCCCGCCCACTCTTCATGTTCCACCTACGTGCTGCATGCCAGATAATCTCGGCCCCACCCCAAGCGCGACTATGCTCTCTCTATAGGAGCGATATGTCTATCTCAGAGTTCCAAACTGCCTTAGACACTGCGCGTTTACAACATCTCGCGGCTCCACTCAAACATATTTTTTTTATAATTCAGTTCCACTCAGGAGAGGCTATTTTTTCTTACAATTTTCTACCATTTATTCAAGGTTAGGGGCCACCTGGTAATTTTACCAGCCTTGCTTATCAATTAAAGTCTACACTAATCTCCTGTTTTACCCACTAAAATTAAGAGATATTTGTCAATTCCTTTTTGCTGGAAACCACTGGCTCTATCCAAGACAAGGGTTTTGTTAGAAATTCTAATGTTGTCCACCACCAGTAATGTTCTCTGTTAAATTCATTGCTTCTACTTGTACTGTGTTGTCGCCAATCTCCTGTTTAACAACTGGGTTATAATAACTTGAGAGTATATACTAAGTTAATAAATTTATTCATAAGATTGATAAACCTTTACTGCAAAATGTTTCCATTAAAGCCTTTTTTGTTAATTCCACGTGACACCCTATAAAAAGTGGTATAACATCCAGATAAAGCCTGCTTTCTAATCTAAAATGCCAATATTAAGCTCCTACATACTTACTTAATTCTACAGATACCTTTTACTATAGTCCTGATCTCAAGCAACAAGGAAAAACTTGACCTTCAAGCTCCACAGAGACCTTGATATGGTTTTTCATATTTTAAACAACACTTGTAGTTCTGAGACAGACAAATCTACACAAGGTAAAGCTACCTGCCCCCACCCCCACCATGGACCACGCTCAAATGCAGCAGAAGACATTGGGCAACGAATGCCCCATCCTGGCATTCTTTGAGACCTTACTCCAGGGCTGCTGGGCTGTCCTGGCCACCAGAGAGTGGGTGGGCCATCCTAACTTCTAGCCCTCAAAGGACACTGCCAGATTTGTCACTGACAAAAATTGCTGCTGAAGACTGAGAGGGGCTAAGGGCCAATGACAACCCGCCTTTGTGGGTGTCTGTCTCAGAGTCCAAGTCACATTAAAACTCTCAAGGTAAGACATTCTCTATATTTGTGGACATAGAGGCCATATATAGAGTTCTTACTGAGCTTTCAAGCTATATAATAAATCCTCAATGTCTGACGGAGTATTAAAGGTCAACCAATGCCAGTTACAAACAGGACCTATTTTTTTTGCAGGTCCCAGTCCTAAATCTTAAAATGCTTTTATTCGCTTTTATACAGGCTGACAGATATGTTTTGTCTTCTCACTTTGTTTATACTTTTTCAGGATACATAAAAGCCTTTCTAACAACCAGGGAAACTATTGATATACTTGGTAAAGTTCTGTTGCAGCAAAGCATTCCAAGGACTACAACCAGGTCACAGCGACCCATACCTGATATTCTTGGTAACCTCAACAGCAATCAAAGTTGCTAGACTGCTATCCTGGTTTCACATCACGCAGGCCCCAAATCTAACCATCCTTTTCGTACTCATCTCTGCCTTATGACTCACAGGTTGTCATGTTTTGTTATCCACTTTGGTTCCTAATTTCCTACATTCTATTAATGATCAATTTTACAGCAGGACTCTTTAACAGTATTGCTACAGACTCCAATGTCATACATACTAGAGACAACAAGCCTTATCAACCTACCTTTTAACTTTTATGCTTTCAGATGGAGGAGTAAGCACCTCTCATAACTTCACTCCTCCTAATCCCACATTTAATTTTTCAGAATTCTGCCTTGCCGTGGAAATGTTCCTACCTCAACTTCATCCTGATAGAATGACATGTCTAAATCAAAGACACCTTTCCCTCTACCTCACTTGGGTCCTTAAATATGACAGTGCCATGTCTCCTCATAACATCTTGTCTCTTTTTTTTTTTTTTTCAGTCTAACATACGTACATTCACCAGTAAAGTTGTCCTGGCTAAAACACCTGACACCAGCTTCTACCTAGACATCAACCGTCATCCCATCGACTCCCCTAGACCCCAGTACAGCACCCTCAGCCAGCAAGAAGTAGTTAAAGAGAAAAATCTTCACCCCTTTTCATAATAATCATAAGACGGGATATGAAAGGGTTTTGGCTCAGGCCAGATACTGTAGCCGGTAAAGCCAAGGAGCTCCTATCTCCCCCCACCCTTAGGAATTACCTCTGTTACCAAACTAAGACCAATGGGCTACCTGTGCATCCCTAATGCCCCCTTAGGTTCCACCCCAGTCCAAGGCTACTTATGTGCCTCACTCCACGTGTTCCACGGAAAGATCGCTGGCTCCGGGGTGGAGATGCCACGCCCCAGGGGGTCGGGGGTGTCTCTCCCCACATTCCCAAAATAAAGGTTATTTATATTTTATACTTCTTATCTTTTCAGCTGCCGCTGGTCCTCCTCCTCCTTCCCCCCACAGTTCTATCAATCCTAACTTTTTTTGGGGAAATGTAAGATTTCTTTCTAAAAATTTTATGAAAAACCCCCACAAAAATTCATAACCAAAAAAGAATAACAAGTTATTGTTGTACTCTAAAAAAAGAGCTTCATTATATTTGTATTATACCAAATTACTTGTAACGTGGCCTTACTGTATATGTGTTTTTTTCCCCTCTGAGTGACCTAATTGATATGTTAATCAATGTTCTCCTCTAGAAGTGTAAATCCCTGGGGTCCTAACCTAATTGATATGTTAACCATTGCTGCCCTCTACAAATAACAGATGTGGGGCTAAAATAAGGTAACTAAGGTTGTTAATTGCTGCTAGACTCTTCTGTTTGCTGCTGAGAAAAACAGGATCTTCCCCATTAGCCTATCTCCTGATCTACTCCCAAGACCCTCTTACTTTGTAAATTGTGATATGTACTTAAAGGTGGCAAATATAGAGAAAAGACACACAGCTTTTGCAGTCTTCAGATGCACTGTGTTACTGGGCCCAGGGTAAAAAAATCAGCGCTGCTTTTTAAAACATGTTTTTGCCTCATGTTTTGAACTCAAGCTTGGGGGCTCGTTTGTGGATTACAAGAATTATACTGTGTATCATTAATACCAGACATAAACCAAAGAGATTATTACAAAAAAGGAACAAACAGATAATAACACTGATAGGATTCTTTCCAAAAAATGTGAAGTATAAAAAAAAGAGGCCTTTATTCTGAGAACACGGAGAGAGATAACCGACACCCCCCAACTGCTGGAGTCTGGCGATCTCTCTGGTGGACACATGGTGTGGGGGGTATATAAGTAGCCTAAGCTTAAGGTAGTCCCTAGGGCCAATAGAGATGCACAGGTATCTCATTGGCACACGTTTGGCACTAGGGGCAGATTCCTAAGGGTGTGGGGAGATAGAGTCACAGGTAAATCTCTAGGGGCGGGGGAGATAGGAGCTCCCCGGTTCCGGCTGAGACTTTTTCAGCTACAGTGTCCGGCCTGGGCCAAAACCCTTTCATATCCTATCTTATGATTATTATGAAAAGGGGCGAAGATTTTTTTTCTTTAACTACTTACTGCTGGCAGGGGGCACTGTACTGGAGTCTAGGGGAGTTGACGGGATGACGGTTGATGCCCAGGTAGACGCTGATGCCAGGTGTTTTAGCCAAGACAACTTCACTGGTGAATGCACGTATGTTAGACTGGAAAAACAAAGAGACATGATGTTATGAGGAGACACGGCACTGTCATATTTAAGGACCCAGGTGAGGTAGAGGAAAAGGTACCTTTGATTTAGACATGTCATTATATCAGGATGATGCTGAGGTAGGATCATTGTCACGGTGAGGTAGAATTCTGAAAATTAAGTGTGAGGTTAGAAGGAGTGAAGTTATGAGAGGTGCTTACTCCCCCATCTGAAAGCATAAAAGTTAAGAGGGTAGGTGTGTAAAACTTGTCTCTGGTCCAGGAGTTGAACTGGAAAAAATAGGGGGAGCAGGGAAGGCAGTGGCTGTAGCAATATAGGGAAGGTAAGGGCTTAGGCTTTCAGGGATGTCATGTTTAACCAGACAGCTGAGGGTAGAAAGAACTATGACAGTTATCACATAGAACATTATGAAGATGATCTTACGCAGGATGTGGGAGTCTTTAGGAAAGACTGTCAAGAGTCCTGCTGTAAAAATGATCATTAATAGAATGTAAGAAATTAGGAATCAAAGTGGATAACAAAACATGACTTAGCCTGTTAACTGTGGCTGCGAGACCTTTGTGAAATGCAGACGGGTGGGTGACAGAAGATGAGATGACCACTCAGCATGATCAGATTTAGGGCTGGGAGGGCACCTCTTAGCCTCAGTGATGTGAAACCAGGATGGGAGTCCAGCAAATTTGACCACTGTAGGGGTAGCCAAGTAGACCAGATAGGGGCCACTCCACCTTGGTTGTAGTCCTGTGGATTTAGAACATTGGAGATAAATTAGATCTCCTGGGGATATGGGAGGATCTGGTTTGGCCTCTCCAGAGGGTTGTGGAAGGCAGAGATCAGCATGTTGTCGCAACAGGTGTCGGAGGAAGGAGAGAACTGGGACATAGTCAGCCAGGGGAGGGAGATTTTGGGGAGTAGGAAGATTGTGGAGTAAGAATGGCCTGCTGTACATAAGTTCAAAAGGACTTAAGTAAGTAGGAGCCCGGGGAAGTGCCCTGAGCTTGGCTAAGGCTAAGGGCAAAAGTTGAGGCTAAGGTTGATGTAGTTCTAAAGTGAGTTTTATAAGGTATGTCTTTATGAGACCATTTGCCTTTTATACTTTCCCTGAGGATTGTGGATGGTATGGGATGTGTAGTGCCAGGTGATGTGTAAGCTTGAGGATACCTGTTGAGTGATCTGAGAAATAAAGGTGGGACCATTATCTGACTGAATTCTCTGAGGTAGACCAAACCTTGGAATGATTTCTTGTAATATGACTTTGGTAACTACATCAGCAGTTTCCCTGGTTGTGGGAAAGGCTTCTATCCATCCTGAAAAAGTACAAACAAAGGTGAGAAGATAGTTGAGAGTCTTGTGGTGTGGCATGTGTGTAAAATCTATCTGCAAGTCCTGACCAGGAGTGTGTCCTTGAAACTGATGGGTAGGAAAGGAAGGGGGTGCCATGCATCCCTGAGGAGAGGTCCTGGCACAGAGATCACAGGTGTGAGTAGTCTTAAGAATGATAGCTTTTAGAGAAGGGTGTGCTACTATTGGGGCTAAGAGTTTGTATAGGGTCTGTGATCCCATATGAAAACAGTTGTGTAAGTCAGTGATGATGTCTAAGGCCTGCTGATGTGGGAGAACAAGTTTAGATCCCTGAAAAATCCATCCCTGGGTGTTTTGTGTGTAACCTGGTTTATGAAGTAGCTGTAACTGCTCTGGTGAGTAAGTAGGCTGAGGTAGACTGTTTGGGACTAACGGGAGAAGGTGAGAAGGGCAGGGCCCTGTGCAGCTAACTTGGTTTGTGAATCTGCAAAGGCATTGCCTTGACCAATAGGATCTGTAGAGCTTTGGTGTCCTCTGCAATGGATGACTGCTGCCTGCTTTGGAAGTTGGGCTGCCTCTAGAAGCTTAAGGATAAGTGGAGCATTAATGATGCGGGTTCCCTGAGTGGTAATAAAACCCCATTCTTGCCAGATGGAGGCATGAGAGTGTAAAATGCTAAATGTATACTTTGAGTCAGTGTATATATTTATAATCTTGTCTTTTGCTAGTGTAAGAGCCCTTGTAAGGGCGATAAGTTCTGCCCTCTGTGACGAGGTGCCAGGTAGCAGTGGATTTGCCTCTATAACTTTTGACTGGTTAACTATTGCATATTCTGCCTTCTTTTGGTTGTCTGTGTTTGTTGAACTGCCATCTGTGAACCATGTGTCAAAGGCCAAAGAGAGAGGTGTGCTACTGATGTGAGGGAAAGGGGTGGGAGTCATCTGTAAAAACTCAATACAGTCATGGTGAGGATGGCCCTCTGAGGTGGGAAGTAAGGTGGCTATACTGAGAGCACCATTAGTTGCAATAGAGATGCAAAGGTCTTGAGAGCTAAGTGTACCTGTTGAAGGCGAGAAGGGGTCATTAGGGCAGGGAGCACCTTATGTGAGATAAGCTCACGTAGGTGATGAGGTGAGTGTACTGTCATAGATTGCCCTAATGTAAACTTTTTAGCTTCCTGTGTCAGGAGGGCTGCAGCTGCAAGAGCTCAGAGACAAGGAGCCCATCCTTTTATTGTGTGATCTAACTGTTTTGACAAGTAAGCTACTGCTTGAAAAGAAGGCCCCTTTTTGTATCCTAGTACACCTATAGTGTTGTGGCCCTGACAAGTAGGGTATAGGATGAAAGGTTGGGTGGGATCAGGAAGGGTAAGAGCTGGAGCTTTTAGGAGAGCCTCTTTCAATTTTTGAAAAGAGGCATATATGGGCCTAGTAGGGTCCAGGGGTTCTGATAAGGGACCCTTAGCGGCCTTGTAGAGGGGTTGAGCTAGGGCTACAAAATTAGGAATCCAGAGACAAAAGAATTAGCTAAATCTAGGAAAGATGTAACCTGCTGTTTAGTTGTGGGCACCTGGAGATCACGAAGAATTGCCTTATGATCTGAGGTGATGGAGCAAGTGGTGGGGGTGAGAGCGAGACCTAGGTATTTGACTTTTGGGGAGGCTATCTGAGCTTTAGCAGGAGAGACCCTGTATCCATGACTAGCAAGGAAATTAAGAGGACTGGCTGAGTGATGTATGGCTAACATATGGGATGGAGAATATAATAGAAGGTCGTGTATGTATTGAAGAAGAACACTAGGTTTGAGATCAAGTTCAGTGAGGTCAGTATTGAGAGCTCGACTAAAGAAGTGGGGACTATCTCTGAACCCTTGGGGGAGTACTGTCCAAGTAAGTTGTTGAGACCTGAGAGTATCTGGGTCAGTCCATGTAAACACAAACAGGTTTTGGCAATCAGGGTGTAGGGAGATAGTGAAAAAGACATCTTTAAGATCTATAACTGTAAAGTGAGTGGTGGAGAGAGGGATATGAGAGAGCATGGTATAAGGATTTGGCACCACTGGGTGAGTCGGGGTAACAGCACTGTTAATTACCCTAAGCTCCTGTACCAGGCAGTAGGACCCATCAGGCTTGAGTACCGGGAGAATGGGAGTATTGTGTTGGTGAATGGGTAGGTTTAAGAAAACCATTGTCTAAAAGCTGCTCAATTATGGGTTTAAGTCCCCTTAAATGTTGGGGAGCTATGCGGTATTGGGGAACACAGGGAAAAATTGAGGGATCCCTGAGACAGATTAAAACAGGCATGGCATGTGTAGCCAGAGTGGGATTGGATGTGTCCCGAACCATGGGGTCAACCAGAGAAGGAGGAAGGGAAGGGAATGGCTTTGTGATGCATTGTGAGGCTATTTGGAGGATTAGGGTTGTGGGGAGAGAGAAAGTGAAGGAAAAATTAAGCTTTTGAAGAAGGTCTCTACCTAAAAGGGGTGTGGGACATGTTGGGATTATGGAAGCTATGGGTAAAGAAAAGAGTCTGGAATCTACATGGGACAGGCCCAGTCTGCAAAGGTTGATTAGGCTGGCCATCAACACCCACAACAGAGATCAAGGACTTACTACAAGGTCCTGAAAATTCAAGAAGTACACTGTAAGTTGTCCCCGTATCCACAAGCAGAGATATTATCTTACCTGAGACCTCCAGTGAGGTCTCTGACAAGGTTACCAGAGTGGGGGCTGTGAGCCCTGAGCCCTGTCAGTCTTCTGCAGCAAGTCTGAGCAGGTCAGTCAGCAATGAATCTGGCATTGATGGAGTCTCCTGTGAGGACGAGGGATTAGAGGATGACTTACCTGCTCACTGGCAGTTAGGACAGTCACTCTTCTAATGCCCCTTAAGGTTTCAGTATGGACATGGTCCTCAAGGAATGCCAGGGTTAGGGCAATCTTTTGCCCAGTGTCCTTGTTTGCTGCATTTGAAGCATGGTCTGAGCGGGACTCAGGCAGCCACACCTTGTTGTGGATTTCTTGTTTTGGGAGCTCTGAGTGCCACTGCTAATAGGTCAGACTGATATTTAGCAAACTTTAATTTTTGAGTTTGCTTCTCCTCTTTTTGAATCTTATCTCTGTTGTTGAAGACACGGGAAAGCTAATTTAAGTAGATCCCCTTGCGGAATTTGAGGGCCATGTTCAACCTTTTGTAATTTTGCATGAATATCAGGAGCAGACTGTGAAATGAAATATGAGTTAGCAACAATCATCCCTTCATTAGAGTCTGTGTTCACATTAGTATACTTAATTAAGGTTTCCCAAAGCCGATTTAGGAGTACAGCTGGGTTTTCAGTAGCCTCCTGGACCTGTTCTAAAAGTTTGTTGTAATTAGTGTGCTTGTGAGCAATATTAGTAAGGCCCACAGTCAGACATTCAATCATCTTATGTAATTTTGTTGAACCTTGTCCATTCTGATAGTTCCAGTTATGATCTTGTTCTGGCACAGCTACAGACCCAGAGTCATTATCAGCGGTGTTCGCCTTATGCCTGCGGTCAGCTTCTTCTTGAGCTGCTTGCCACAGCTGATTTTGTTCTCGAAGCAGTAGCAGAGCCGGAGGAGAAGATTGTGGAGTAGAGGGCCATTGGGCAGCTATCCCTCCGGTAGATGCGTGCGAGCAATTATCTGTAGAGCGGCTCTAGCGCGGCTGCCAGTTATCCTGGGAGGAGGAAACACAGGCAGATGGCATCCCACTGTGTGCCTTGCAGTGAGAGAATTGCTGTCGGCAGCACAGTGAACCATCATGTGGACTGCAACAGGGCGGTTGTTGCTGTTCACAAGAGGAGCCACAAGGCGGCGCCCATTGACCGTGAGTCCGTCCCAAGATGGTGGTGTTTGTGTCTATGCAAAAATCACAGTGATGATTCTGGATTAGAGATGACCAAAACACTGAGCTAGATTAAGCCAGTAGGGTAATGCACTCACTCTCACAAATAACACTTCCCCACAAAAAATAAAATAATACGAAGTGAGGTTAGAATTGTGGAAAGGGTAGGTTTAAAATAGCACCTATATTTGCAAGCCTTCGTGGTTGATGTGAGAGAGATGAGAGAGAGGAGGGCTATAGTTAAAATTTATTAGGAATGTTCATTAATCTTTTCATTCTTGAGGAATGTAATTTCTAAGTTAAATTTCTGCAAGTCTGTGATTTTATAAAACAAATTTCCTCATGTCCTGTTGTTAATTCAAGAAACTCCAAACAACTCCATGAAGATTCTCTCCGCTCTGCTCATTAGATATACATTTAATTGTGTCTTCTTGGAAATAATGCCATGGCTTTTAGAGTATAACTTCAAGAAGTGAAGAAGGTGAAAATGTCAAGTCCCTTACAAGGAGTTGGAGGTCTTTTTGCATTTAAATATAGTAAATTCTTGGATTGGGAGTAATTTGCCCTACAAGATAAATGAGTTCTGGGTGTGGTGGTGCATGCCTGTAATCCTAGCACTCAGGAGATTGAGTTAGGAGGAGTGCTGAATGATATTACCGAGTTTTGTTGGATCATTGAACAGAAATGTTTGCAGTCTCACTTTATAAGCTTTGAATGTCCACTTTATAAGCTTTAATTCTGTAACTTGAACAACTATTTCTAAGATGATAATATGTAATCCATTAATTAGTGATTTCCTACTGTTTATTTTTTTCTGAAATTATGTATACCTTGTGCCCTTTTTCTGCTTTTTTTTTTCTTTTTCTCCTTAAATAAAATAAAAAAAAAAAAAAAAAAAAAGGAGGAGGAGTGCTGTGAGTTCCAGTCCACCCTGGGATATTTGAGTGAGTGCAAGATCAGCTTGCACTATATAGTGAGACCTTGCCTCAAAAAGATTAATAAACAGTTCTAATAAATTTTAATTTGATAAACAAGTGATGTCTTGGAATATGATAGTACATAGGCCAAAAGTCATGTGATCACAACTGAGCCATTTGTTGTTTTCTTTTCTCTCTTCTCTTTTCTCTCTCCTCTTTCTCTCTCTGGGATTGTGGGTGATGTCTTGCAAGAGCAAAAGCTAATGGAGGAGGTCTCATATATGGAAGAGGAGCAGAAAAAGGTAGAGGAATCCTTCACTTCAAATGAGATTAGGGAGATGTGTAAAATGTGGAAAATAGTGCAAATTTTGCAGAAAAGCACCACCTGAATAGGACGGTGGCAGTGTGTGCAATGAATCTCTTTGACAATGCAATGTGACATTTCCCTGAAATCCTCAAAAGGAGGCAAAAGCAAGTGTCAGTGGGCAAGTTGCTTGATGCACAAAAAGAAAAAGATTCCATTGGGGTGATAAAACAGTAGTGATTCTGTTAGTGACAGTGAAAGTTGTTCCGCACAATAGCCCTCCTTTCTCTTGTCTCCCTCATACCAACCATGAAGGTTTGCAAACATAAGTGCAAGTCAATTTATTTTTCTTTATTATTTATATTTTGTATTATTTTATAGTATTTGAATCCTTTTATATGAATATTTTTGGGTTGTGGAGTGAATCATCCAACTCTCTATTATTTCTTATGGAAATACAAGTGCTTTGGATTATAAGAATGTTTCCAGAAAAATTATGCTTGCAAACCAAGGTTTTACTGTATTTTATAGAGATGAGTATTTGCTTATCTATTAACCATGCAAACATTTTTGAGGTTCTACTACGTGCTAGTCATTACAAAGGTGATATCATTTTTACTCTTTTTTTTTTTGGTTCTGTGGATTGAACTTACAAATAGGCAGGCACTTATGCTGCTGAGCTAAAGTCCCAGCCTTTCATTTCTATTCTTGAATGACTCTGAATCTAGTGAAGGAAACTTTGAGGAAGGAAGGAAACAAACCCAGTATCCCTAGAAAAGGTAATAATAAATTTTGGCATAAATGTCTGAAGAAACACAGAGGAAGGAGTTGTGGACTCAGATTTAAGGAATCTGGTCCAGGCCTGGTGGGAATAGGTGGTGGGAGGAAAAGGGGAGATTTTTGAGGTACACATTCGTTTTGAAGAAGCAGCCGACGATGCTGTTGTCAGATCTGAGTATCCCAGAGCTACCTGCACAGAGTGGGAGTGGACAGTTCCCAAGCAGGCACCAGCCTGCCCCTGAAGGCCCAGCCTTCCAGAGTCTCAGCCAGAGAGCTTTTGCCATTGTGAAGGGAGCTCTGTCCCAGAGGAGACCCGCAATCCCTGAGGGGTGGCAGCTGGCTTGATTCTGAAGGTCCTTTTATAGTTTCTCAGAGATTTCCAGCAGGATTGAACCCAGTTGGCTATAGTGGTAATATCTTTATTAAGGTACACTTTGGGGCTTTTCTTTCTTCATGTTTTGTTCTTCCATTTCCTCCCTTGCTGCCTTGGATCTTTTGCCAAATAAATCATTTACAACTGAGAGCTGGTCTCAGGGCCAGCTTTTGTAGGGACCCAAACTACCACAGTGGGTTCTCCCCTGAGAGAAAATGACTCATGGGGGGTGGGGGATGGTAGGAGGCCTGGGAGAAGGGACAGAGTGGTGGATGATGCCAAGAAACAGCAGAAATAAGGACCTTCCCCTTTAACCAAGGTCAGTGCTTGGAGAGTTCCAGACCTTGAGCCTAAAGTCACCCTGAGATTCAAGCTGCTGTCTAGGGCCTTGGAGAATAAAGGGAAGACTAGGGGAGTGGTGTTGTTGAATAAGATTTCCTGGGCACTTACTGGCATTGTGTAGCTGAGCTTATGGTTTTTTTGCTGAAGGATATTGTGCATGGTGATTTATTTCCCTGAGGGAATGAGAACGTTTCCTGAATGCTTACTGCTTCTTAGCTCAATGCTAAGTGACTTTATTTTCAAGGAGAATGAGACTTTGCTCCTGTGATCCCCACAAAATGGATACTTCAGGAACAATTAATGAAGAATGGACCAGTCCATCATTTTAGAAGTCTCTATATAGGAGGTGCTTTATGTTTTATGTCAAGTTAAGCAAGCTAGGAAAAACACAGAGAAGGATGGATACAACTCTGTTAATGATATTGTCTTTCCAGTGCTCGTTTATTTCAGGAATCAACATTTGACCATACCTCCTCAAATACTTATGCTGGAAACCATCCCTAGTCCGTGTACATGGCCTTAGGTCCTGAGACAATGGTAATAGATGTGCATACAAAACGTGATGGCGATGACTCCTTCATGCCCAGTCTATCCTCTCTGCTTCTTCAGTGATAATAGAATTAAACTGAGGACACACTGTCCCATCTCTTCTCTCCTTTCAGCAGAGTGTGGCTAGTACCTGAGCTATAACAGAATGTGGGTGAGAGTTATGTGAACAATTCCATCTTTCTGTGTAGGCTCAAGTCTCTGGGCTGAGTTCCTTCATCTTTTCCACTGGTGATCTTCGTGATACTCGTAAGACTCTCCAATGCCACCTGCTGAAAATGGCATATCTGAATTAGCCTGGGTTCTTACAGAGCTGGGTGTAGAAAGCTTCCTATTGACCTGGAATACCCATCTTTTACTGAACTATGTGAGGAAAAAAATAAAAAGAACATTTTCTTTCTTTTTTAAGCCAAATTACTTTGAGGTTTCTTGTTGTAGCAATTAAACTTTTACCTTAACTCACACACACATGTGTGAATAATTATTTCTTTTTACCTCCATCCTGATCCCTAACCTGATGTAGACGGGTTAGATTAGAGCAATCAAAATAAATGGTGACACTTACCTAGGTACATTATTAATAATCGAGTGAGTGTTCTGTTCAATTCATTAATTTTTTCTCCATCCATCAATCCATCCATCCATTCATCCATGATGCATGCTGTGTTAAGACCCAATGTGTGTAAAACTTTTTTAGAATATCCAGAGATATGAGTGCCTCAAAAATGGATAACACTCTTGCTCTTAAGAAGCTTACAGAGACTCTTCTTGGAACGTAAAGCACTGAAATAGGGATAATTATGATACATTTTTATTCTTGGGAATTTTAATTGAAATTGAAAGGGGCTGGCTTTATTTATGTTGCTCCATTTTGACTATTTTTGAGACTTATTTCCCTAATATTTTTTATATTCATTTTCCAGATCAGTGTTTACAGAGTTAATGGCCCTTTTTATTTAATGGCATGAGTGAAATTAATGTGTTAGTCACTGTAAATCCGGCCTTTCCTCCTCCCCTCTTCCCCCTTCCACGGCCTCAAGAGAATATCAAACCCTGGGAGAACTGAGGAGTCCATATCTTGAGGCCTTCTTCACTCTAAAGAATTTCCAAGCCTCCAACAGCTTCTTGAGTGACTGATGATAAGGAGATATTGAAAGGACCAGCTTTAAAGATTTTACCAGGCAGGAGGAATTTCCTTGGCTAGAGATAGTTTTATGGATGGGCATTCAGTTTGCTTCTATTTATTCTTGAAAATGCATTTTCATTCATAGGCGAGCAAGTTGGACATGTGGAAGTACAAACAGACAGATAAGAAACAGAGACTGAAAGAGAGACCTTGGATAGACAGCAAAGGTATGGAGAGAATTTGAGAGAGGAAAATAGATACATAAAAGAATGCAGATGCACAGAAAGTGTTAACCCCTAGAATGTAAAAGGAGATCTGCAAGAAGATGTGGAATATTTTGAGATGCATCCAGAATTCCCCATTTATGAGGAGCCCTGTTGGTGAGCCTACCTTATATTGTGGGTGGGAACTCATGTATGTTTTATGATTTATTTCTTTGATACAAAGCTTTGGGAGATTTAAAAACTGGTGATCAGTGATAAAATGGTAGGGCCAAAAGAAAATTAAAACACTAAAATTTAATGGATAAGTGGACTTAGTATAAATATAAAATTCAGGTAAAAATGACTCTTTTTCAGGACATTTTCAGAGGCAATGAGGGAAATTTTGAGGTAGAAGTTAGGTTTTTTTTTTTTTTTTCTGTTTAGCATGCTAAGGTTCATGTAATTTGAATAGAACTTCCCTTTGATTACCATATGCAGTTTTAATAAAAAGTTAAGTAATTATTTTGATTTTGTATAAAAATTTCAAAGGAACAATGAAGTTAAAGAATTCACAGTGAATATTTACCACTTAGATTCTGTTAGTAACATTGTAATATAGTCTCCCTAAACACTCTGACATGAATATCATGTACTAGGAATAAAGAAAATGATTATTTTTATAAAGCACTTGCCAGAAAGTTAATGTGAAACTGATCAAAATTAGATTTCATGTGCAGTTTTTAGATGATCAGGGCAAATATTTCTACATTGAAATTCACTGAACAACCAGAGAGTGTGAACACTATTACAGGAACTTCTGTGGGATGAAAGAAGCAAATGTTGGCTGAGAATTATTCAATAGGCTTCACGGGAGAAAATGTCATCACCCTTTTGTTGTCTTTTGTATTGATGTTCAGAGGTTAAGAAATAGGGCCAGGGAATACAGAACATAGAAAATTTTAAAAATTCATCCCTGAATGTGTAAGCCAGTGGCCTTAGAAAGCAATTTACTCTCATGGGATTCTGTCTGGAAGTTTTGGACTCTCAGAAGTGGGCTTTCTGGAAAAATCTATAGAAGCATTTATTTTGCCCCTAGACAAGAGTGATGTTGCCTGGTTTACATTTTACCAAAGCAGAAAATATGGCACACTACAGTCATGGGGAATTGAAGTGATGAATAATAACTGGCTGATATTTTGGCCTTACATATTCTGAGGCCTCAAACATGATGAATTTCTTTTAAAAAATCCACACAGGAAATTGTTTTACCCAAACATTCCAAGCACATCTTGTGTCTTATGTTTGGGTAACAACTCACTACCCAGATGTGTGGTGGCTTTTTCAGAAGATCTGTTGCTGTGACTCCCTCCTCCCAACCTCCTCACAGACTGATTGCATTTCAGATTCCTTTAGGTCTTAAAGCCAGTCACCTTAAAACACTGTACTCATGCTTTGCTTTACTAGTTCCGCAGGTCTGACAAGGGTTTGTTTGTAAACTGTTTGTTCGGACTATAGTCTTCTTTGTTTATTTATGGTACAGGAATTGAACTCATGACCTCGTGCTTGCCAGGTAGGTGCTGTGCCACTGAGCTATATCCCTAGCCTCTGACTGTATTTTTAATGCAAGTGAATTTAAAATAGAATTGTAATTAAGGTATAAAAGAGAACTCAATAGATATCAAGTCCTGTACTTGCCAAAATATATATCTAAGGTGCACAGATCTTTCCAAGAATATCTCTAAATTTTTATATGGAACATTTTAAGAAAAGACAAGTCTTTTCTCCTCCTGAAAAATGATTCTATGTATTTATACTTGTTATATACCAAGTAGTGGAGTACAGCATGGTGCTCTGTCCTAGCCAAATAATTAATAACCATGATGAATATTATAGAGTATATTAGAAAGTGATGAGTGCAAAGGAAAAAGAAAAGCAGAGCAGGTTGAGGTGGATGAGTATGCTGGGAGAAGGGCGGGTAGCGAGTTTGGACAGAGTGGTCAGGGTGGACCTTACCACGAGGGTGACATTTGAGTGAAGATCTGAAGGAGGTGAGGGCTTGATCAGGGAGATGCGAGGATGGCGTTCTATGCAGAAGAACAGTGAGTGCAGGGGCCCCCTGCGGGGAATGTGTCTGGCTTATTTGAAGAACTACAAGTGGCCAACATGGTCAGGCTACGCTAAGTGAAGATGAGAGATAAGAGCAAAAACTGGTGCCAGGTCACTCAGCATCTTGGAACCTAGTTTGATTTTTTCTTCTGAATAAATCAGGGGGCCATTAGAAAGCTCCGAGCAGAAGTGACTTTGATTTAGAGGGCATTTCCCAGACGGGGTTGAGCATAGATCTCTCAGAGAAGGAATAGAATCAGGTCATTGCTACCTCAAGCAAGAGAGATGATGGTGGCTTGGGCCAGGGTGTTTGCAGTAACAATGGTGACAGGTGGTCAGTTTCTGGATAGACATCTCTGAAGGTAGAGCCAGGAAGATTTCCTGACAGTTGAGTGTAGGTGTGCATGTGACAGGAGTAAATAGTAATGCCGTGGTTTTTTGCCTGTGCAAATAGAAGGCTGTAGTTTCTGTGAAGCTGGAGAAATAAAGAGAGGAAAGAAACAATGAAGAAGGTGTTTGATTATGAAGGCTTAGTCTTAATAAATTCCAGCTATTCGTTGAAATAAGTATACAAACCTCAGATGAAGGATAGCACGAGGTGATTTGCTCTCAGGCTTGGATTAGGGAAATGACATAGAGCTTTTAAAAGATGAGTAAGACAGCTGGCTCTGGTGGTGCACATCTGCAATCCCAGTACTCTGAAGGCTGAGGCAAGAGCATTTCCATGAGATTGAGGCTGGCCCAGATTACATAGTGAATTCAATAATTTTTAAAAGATAACTTGAAAAAGACAGACGAGATGAAGTAACACAAACCTATCAGACCCTAAGAAAGAGATTTTTTTAAATAGATAACAAAGTGTATGGACTAGGCCATAACATTTTGTGAAGATTACATAACTAACAGTGTATTTTGTCAGGTTCATTCAGATTTTGCATACAAGGAATAGTTCTGTGTTACTTAGTATTTTAAGCTGAGATCCTGCAGATAAAATGGAAGTTTTGCTTCAAAGGACATAGCTAGGTTTAAAGATCTTATTCCACCTGTGCCCACACTGCCGCCAGCTTTGTGTCACATGTAGCACCTAGGTCCTTTGATTTAGGGAAGGTCTCTCGCTGCTGTAAAAAGTCTATTAGAACTTGAGTCTCACTTTCATCTTGGCCTGGTTATTTCGTAGGTGTACTGAAGCAAAAATACAGCCAGTCCTTTGATTCAGGGAAGACATTTCTCTCAGAATAAAAAAAACTTGAAATTTTTGCTCTGTCGGTGAGAAAAGACTAAATTTCAGGGTTTGGTTTTTGCAGATTGTTGCTTGACACAGATGATGGCGACATCTCCAATTTTGTAGCTTTTAACAAAATCTCTCCTCATCCACTAGGTCATGGTGTCCTTGCAGTGACTCTGCCTCATGGTAGGTGCTGTCAACAGTGGTGTCACTGCCTGTTTTACGGCTGAGAGGAATGAAGGGAGGTCAGCAGACTGGCAAGAAGCCATGGAATGGAAATGGGGCAGGATTGACATTTGAACCAGAAAATTCAAAGTCAAGTTCTGTGCAGTTTTTATTGTGCACACCACAGTTTCACTCCAGTTTCTGAAGAAGGAACATAAAAGAAATAAAGGATGGTTATACATCCTTTATTTGTTTATCTATACATGCCATCAGATCAGATAATTGCAGATAGTCATCAGGCTCTGTTCTTACTCAGTCTCATGACCTGTACCTTCTAGGTTTTCTGGGGGACCAGGGGCTCTGACCTGCTCTGGAATTTTGGTGAAACCTGCTTTACTTAGTGTACTGTAGACAGCTTCCCAAATGAACTGCCCCAGAGAACATGAAGCTCATAAAATGCGATGGAATTTATCAACCAGGCATAAGCTGAACAAGTTTGCATATTCTTTTTCCTTGGATTGAATCATTCAGCAGCTTATTTACTGATCATAATACAAGGAAAAGGTTTATTAGTTGCTTTCATGTGTCCAGCACTACCAAGATTTTTTTAAAAAAAATTTTAAAGAGGTTAAGATTAAACATAACAAAACAGATCATAAGGAAACAATTTTAAGAAACACAGATTTCAAAGCAAGTCCACTGGGGATCTTCACTGTCTATCTTATTGTCTCTAGTTTTCTTCCAAATAGTTGTCCCCATCTTCACACGCATTGAATACATACTGAACATTATGGAACTAATCTATTCATAACAGGATGATGAAGGCTTTTTAGGTCTTCAGGAGCTGACACTGGGGAAGTCAATAATGACTGCCATAATGTCTCTCATTCTCTTTGGAGTAGCTGTCCTTATCTTTATGTATGCTGAAACTGAACATAAGAAATTAGACTAATATCACTCTGAACAGTGAATAATAGTATGCTAGGTTTTATATGATAATGCTACAGAATTAGTACTGGGTTTCTTAGTGTCTCTTCTTCTTAAGAGGATCTGTTCATTACACTGTGCGTTATATAATCTGTTCCCATAACTGTTTAGAAATTCTCCCCATGTGTGAATCTTTACATCTATCCCTTCTGTATTATAGGAAAAAATAGATCATAACAAGACAACAAAGCAAATTCCTAGAAAGACATGAAATGAAAAAGACACATAAAACCATAATATTAGGTGATCTACAGTAGTTACTATGCTTTCTCATGTTATTTTCAATAGAATTGTCCACATTGTCAGACCATACTATAATTGAACATAGCATTACATAGCTATTTTAATAAAAACACAACTTTGGAGACATTGTAGGACTTCAAAAGCAGTTAATAATCAAACTGGAATGGGTATCTTATTACATCTTGTCATCTTCAGAGTAGTTGCCTCTACTCTTAGACTTGATACAATCAGGCATATCAAATTCAAATAAAATCAGTCAAGGTAAAATAGCCGTCTAACAAACCAGCTTCAAGTAAGATCAGTCATAGTAAGACAATGTAAGTAATACAGGCTTTCAGTTTAAGTTAATAGGAAATTAAGGACACTTACTGTGGTATAGCTACTATTTTGGGGAGAGCTATCTATGCACTCAAATCTAGTATGAGTAGACAGACTGGAACAAAATAAAATCAAACTAAACAGAGCAACAAGACTACTGTGGCTTTTAAATCCTGATACACTATTAACAATGTCCTCTGCCTTCCTTTTTTAGTCAGTTCCTCACTTTTACCTTTCTCAGGATGCTTTGTATATTTTGGGTCCCACTAACCCCTTTAGTTTTTAGATTAGGGGGTCAACCTGTTATCTATTTAAGTGGTGCTGAACCTTTTTACCCCTGAGCTTGATCTTGAGCTGTACTCCTTTACTTACTAAAGCCACAAGGTTTTCCTTTCTTCTAGCTGTGTAGTTCTACACTACACAAGTGTCATAACTTTCCAACCTATCTGTGGCTGCTGAACGAGTTGTTCCTATTTCTCTCTGGTTCCCTGTCACATATAGCATTGTTTTCTCATCTTTGACTTTCAGTTTATTAACCTTCTTTCAGGTTGAGTATATTTCCTATTCAGAGCATCTTGATGGATCCTGCCTCCTAATCTACTCTGCCTGTGTTTCTTTTTGTTAGTGTATCAGAGCTATCTATATTAAAGATTATAGCCTACCTTCTCTGCCTCATCTCTGCTATTCTATTTTTCTGCTATTATTTGTGCACTTTTCTCCTTCATTACACTGTCTGCCCCATTCATTGAGGCCTCTCTGCCACTGTTGCTGGAATCCTGGTATTTTTTTTCTCTCTCCTGGAATGTCCTTCATTATTTTTTGTAGGATTGGATTGGTGGGCATGAACTCTCACAGTTCCTCCTTGTCTTGGAAACATCTTATTTCTCCATTAATTTTGAGAGAGAGTTTTTCAGGGTACACCAATCTGGGTTGGAGGTTATTTTCTTTCAGAGCTTGGACTATTTCCCCCAGGCTCTTCTCGATTTGACAGTTTGTTTTTGATGATTTTGCCTTTATTTTGATGATTTTGCCTTTGTAGGTGATCTGCTTCTTTTCTCTGGCTACTTTTAATATTCTGTTCTTGTGGTGGATTTCTGGGATCTTGATTATTATATGTCTGGGTGTAGATCTGTTTTGGTTGTAGTTGGCTGGAACTCTGTATGCCTCATTTATCTGGATATCATTTCTTTTTCCTTTGCTTGGGAAGTTTTCCTTAATTATTTCTGTGAATAGTCTTTGTAATTAATTTGTGGTTACTCCTCCTTCTTTGCTCATGTTTTTTATTCTTAAGTTATAGATCCTCTTGTCATCTTCTAGCCTTTGAATTATTTCCTGGTTCCTTGTTATTTTTAATAGGTCTTTTCTTTCATGATCACACATTGTAAATCTTTCTTCAAGTTTTGAAAGGCTAACTTTAGTTTCTGTCAAGGCATTTTGCCAGTTTTCAATGGAGTTTTTAGTTTCCTGGTAATCTCTTTGGATCTGTTTCATGTATTCTAGATTTTGTCTATATTCCTCACCAAAGGTTTCTCTTCCTTTTCTGGGCTCCTCCATTGTTCCATCTGTGTTTTCTTAGCACTTCTTTTATTAATCGCTTTACATCTTGCCTCACTTGGATTAGAATTTCAGTTTTAAGTTTGTCTATGAGGTCATGAAGGTATTTCTTTATGTCCACTGGTGGTGTGGCTAATATTGCATGATTGCTGCACTGGTTCTCTTCTGTACTTACCTCTCCTGGTCTTATTTTCCCAGGATCAGTGGCTGGAGGTTTTCTCTTATTTTTTTCTCTTGTCATGTTTCTGGTTTCTTTCAGATGGGTGTGTGGTGCAGGTCTCTGGCCCTCTCCGTATTGCCTATGGAATTTCCGAAGTGTGCTGGCTGGGGTTTTGCTGCCTTATCCAGTTTGCTGTTATCTGAGATACAAGCAGAGACAATGTGGCCAGGAAGCTCTGAAGCTAGGAGCAAGACTTGTGCAGACTGCGGGTGTCCATCCAGCGAGGAGGACCCCTGGGAGCCTCCTGCTTACCTTTTCTCCACATTGAGAAGTTCATGTGCATCAGAGCTGACTGTGACTCGGGGAGTGGGGTGGCAGAGGCAGCTACTTCCCTGTTACATGGCCAACCTGAGTTTCTGTGCTTCATGGGATTTCTGCCACTTCATTCTACCACTCCAGTGCTATCTGTTAGCCATTCTGGGAAAAATGTCACTGTTTCTTTCCTGTGTTGGTTCTTTGGGTGGGAGGGATGAGCAGTAAGCTCCTCTAGTTGACATCTCACTGATGCTCCCTTCTGCAAATGGCATAATTAATGTAGGGACCTGATGTAGTAAGAAATCCGGAAAATAACAGAGCCTGGGGTAGTTAAAAACTGCCTGATAGCTGAGATTCCATTTTGTTCAAAAATCTTAAACTCCTCATGGGTTAATTGTGTGCTGAGCACTTGAATGTCACAGCTGGTAGGGCCATCATAGCCATCAGCACCCATTCATTCCTGTACAAAAGATTATGCTAACTCTGGGGTTGCAGTTCTCATCCTCTGCTGGAGGAAAGTTCCAAATCTGAATTTTTTTTAGCCTAATGGGACATTAATCATCACTGAGATTGTCTGACATGGCTTCCCTCAAATACTTTACAGCAAAGTTGACATATCTTTAAACTATCATAAGATTTGTAAATGGATACAGAAAGAAAATGTTAATATTTATGCAGGAGGTAAAGACTGAAGTCTAGTTTGTCCCCTCCTATCAAATATGCTGTTTTTGGATTCTAATGTGATATGTACAGAGGAACCTGTTGCTGTCCCCCAAGTATTTGTCTTTTGGAGTTTTTTTGTCCAGATGTGGTCGACTGTTTTGTAAAAAAGCTGAATACTCAGTGCTTACAATAACTCTGTTAAAGTCACCAGGAAAAAAAAGAAAGAACACAGTTCTGAATTACAGAGAATAAATTATAAATGGAAAGAAATAGAAACAAGTGTTAAGTCAATTTTGCACATGTGTTGGGTATTTCATATGTGTTTAGAAGCTTCTGATTACAGTTACTATGTATACATAAAGAAAGCATTGAAAAATTAATTATTTCTCCATTTCTCTACTTGCTTGATAATACTCGCTCACCTCTTTCCATGTGGAATCAGAGATGCTGTTGGAAGTAAACTCCACATGTTTTTTTAAAAATTTTTTAAAAATTTTATTTAAAAGGAAAAAGAGAAAAAACAAAACAAAACAAAGTGGTGTAAGGGTACAAGTAATACAGAACTACAAAAAAAAAAAAAAAAACAGTAAGAAATCACCAGTTAATAGATTACATATTATCACCTTAGAGATAGTTGCTCAAATCACAGTATCAAAGCATACAAAGTGGACATTCAAACAGTGAGACTGCAAACAGTTGTGTTCAATGATCCAACCAAAAACATTAATATGGTCAGCTATTTAACACACCTAAACAGTCTTGCTGTTGCATCCTTTAGAGCTCTTTTTTTCCCTCTCTTTTTTGCAACAAAATTTACACATTTTGGGTTTTATTACTCCTTAGTTCTTATTATTTTTTTGGGGGGGGAGAATAAAGTCAAATATGGCAAAACAAAACCGTCAAAACCAAGGATAGACATAGCACATGATGTAAAACAGAGTACAAGGTTATCAACAATGGTTATCAACGATGTCTCTTGTTTCCTTAAAAAGAATTGTCTATCTCATTAGATATTATAAAGTTGAACAAAACAGTAGAGAACAAGACCAATAAAACTTAAGCATTGTAAACATTACAGGACTTCCAAAGGAGACAATAGTCAAACCAGAATGGGCATCTTAGTGAATCTTATTGCCTTCAAAGTAGTTGCCTATACCCTCAAACTTGATACTATCATACAGAATGGAACAGAGTCTAATCAGTCAAAACAAGATTGTGGGAGTATTACAGGACTTCAAAACAAGTTAATAGGAAATCAAAAAAAGTTACTGTTATATATCCTGCTAATTTTTAAAAAATTTTCCCTTAATTAAAAAAACATAAAAAATAATTAAATAATTTTTTTAAAGAATAAGGGAGAGATTGAGATAAAACAGGACATAACAATATAACAATACAGGTCAAAGCATGACTGTTTCAGCAACCTAGTGCTTCACCACCAAATAACCTGACTTAATAGTGGTTACCATAGTGTCTGTCTTTTTCCTTGAAATATTTGAATAAAACTTCATATACTATAGCTTCAAATATTTCCATATCAAGAAGCCCAGAATAAAGCCTTTCCAACTAATAAGTGAAAACTTTATAAGGCTTCAAGGCCACCTAATGGGGAATCATGATTACCACATATTTTTATATATTTGAATCATTACTTACATTAGGGAAACTATTCGGTATTCACACATGCGAGATTGATTTATTTCACTTATGAGTATGGTCTCAAGCTGCGCCCATTTATTGATAAATATCTCAATGTGATCCTTCTTTATAGCTGAGTAATACTCCATTGTATAGAAATACCACAACTTTTTTATCCATTCCTCAGTTGATGGACACTTGGGTTGTTTCCAAGATCTGGCAATTACAAATTGTGCTGCTATAAACATAGGTGCACATATATCACTGTGGTATGATGCTTTCAGTTCTTCTGGGAATATGCATAGAAGTGGAATAGCTGGAATAAATGGAATTTCCAATCCCAACTTTTTGAGAAATCTCCAGACAGACCTCCACAAAGGCTGTACCAGTCTACACTCCCACCAACAGTGCAGGAGAGTTCCTTTTTCCCCACAGCCTCTCTAGCATTTGTTGTTGTTGGTTTTCTTGATCCTGGCCATTCTTTCAGGAGTGAGATGGAATCTCAGTGTGGTTTTAATTTGCATTTGTCTAATGACCAATGATGATGAACATTTTTTCATGTATTTATTTGCCATTTGCATTTCTTCATCTGAGAATTGCGTATTCATCTCAGATGCCCATTTTTGGATCGGATGTTTGAATTTTGGAGGTCTGAGTTTTTTTTAAAATTCTTTATATGTTTTAGACAAGAGTCCCTTGTCTGAGAGAGAGTTCACTAAAATCTTTTCCCAGTTTGTGGGTTTTCTTTTCACTATGCTGGAGATTTCTTTTGACATGCAGAAACTTTTTAATAAGAAGTGGTCCCAGTTATTGATTCTGGGAAGTATTTCCCGTGTGGTTTGAGTCCTGTTCATGAATTCTCTACCTACTCCTATGTCTCCAAGGTTTCTACCCAATTTGTCTTCCAATAGATTTAGTGTTTCTGTTTTAATATTCAGCACTTTGACCCATTTAGATTTTAATTTAGTACATGGTGATAGACATGGGTCTAGCTTTAGTTTTTGGCAAATGGAGAGCCAGTTTTTCCAGCACCATTTATTAAAGAGACTGTCATTCTTCCAATGAACCTGCTTGGCTCCTTTATCAAAGATAAGGTGGTTGAGTGTGTTTGTAGTTGTGGTTGTATCTTCTAATCTATTCCATTGATCTTCGGCTCTGTTTTGATTCCAATACCATGTTGATTTTACTACTGTTGCTTTGTAGTATAACTTCAAGTCAGGGATTGTGATGCCTCCTGCTTTGTCTTTGCTGCTTAGAATTGCCTTTGCGATTCTAGGTCTCTTCTGGTTCCAGATGAAATTTAGGAGTGATTTCTCTAGATCTATAAGGTATGTTGATGGTATTTCTATTGGGATTGCATTGAATCTGTGTAACAGTTTTGGGAGAATGGCCATCTTCACAATGTTTGTTATTCCTATCCATGATCAAGGGATGTCTTTCCATTTTCTGAGATCATCCTCAATTTCCTTTTTCAGTGTATTATAATTTTCACTGTATGTCTTTCACTTCTTTTGTAAGAGTAATTCCTAAATATTTCATTTTTTTGCTTGCTAATGTGAAAAGTGCAGTTTCTCTTATTTCCCTCTCTGTGATTTTGTTGTTAGTGTACAGGAATGCTATTGATTTCTGAGTATTGATTTTGTATCCAGCCACATTACTGAATTTGTTTATTGTATCTAAGAGTCTTTCAATGGAGTTTAGGGGGTCTTCTATGTAGAGTATCATGTCATCTGCAAACAATGATAATTTAACTTCTTCTTTTCCTATCTTTACCCCTTTTATTTCTCTTTCTTGCCTAATTTCTCTGGCTAGTACTTCCAGTACTATATTAAATAGGAGTGGTGATAAAGGACATCCTTGTCTTGTGCCTGATTTTAAAGTAAAGGCTTTCAATTTTTGGCCATTTAGTATGATGCTGGCTGTTGGTTTGTCATAAATGGCCTTTATTATATTGAGGTAAAGACCATCTATTCCAATTTTCTGTAAAGTTCTTATCATGAATAAATGTTGGACTTTATCGAAGGCTTTTTCGGCATCTATAAAAATGATCACGTGATTCTTACTTTTGGCTTTATTGATATGGTGGATTACATTTATTGATTTGCATGTGTTGAACCATCCTTGCATTCCTGGGATGAATCTCACTTGGTCATGGTGTACAATCTTCTTGATGATTTGCTGCATCCTATTTGCCAATATTTTATTGAGGATTTTTGCATCTGTGTTCATTAGGGAGATCGGTCTATAGTTCTCTTTTTTAGTTGGGTCTTTCTCAGGTTTTGGTACTAGAGTAATATTTGCTTCCAGGAATGACTTAGGAAGGCTTGCTTCCCTTTCAATTTCATTGAATAGTTTGAGGAGTGTTTGCATTATGTCTTCTTTGTATTTCTTGTAGAATTCTGCAGTGAATCCATCTGGGCCTGGGCTCTTCTTGGTGGGTATGGACTTAATTACATTTTCAAATTCATTAACAGAGATTGGGTTATTCAACAGTTTTACATCCTCTTGATCTAGCTTTGGTACTTCATATGTTTCTAAGAATCTGTCTATATCTTCTGTGTTATCAAACTTTTGAGAGTAGAGGTTTTCGAAATAGGTGTTGATGATCTTCTGTATTTCTATTGGGTCTGTAGTGATTTCACTGTTTTCATTTCTTATTGCACGAATTTGAGCCTTTTCTTCCCTTTTTAAAATAAGGTTGGCTAGGGGCTTATCAATATTGTTTATTCTTTCAAAGAACCAACTCTTTGATTTGTTGATTCTTTGGATTGTTTTCTTAGTCTCTATTGCATTGATTTCTGCTCTGATTTTTATAATTTCCTCTCTTCTTTTGGCTTTGGGCTTGACTTGCTTTTCTTTTTCTAGCTGTTTGAGGTGTAGCATCAAGTTATTTATTTGTATTCATTCTGTTTTCCTGATGTGGGAACTCAGTGCAATAAATTTTCCTCTGAGGATGGCTTTCATTGTATTCCACAAATTTCAGTAAGTTGTATCTGCATTTTTATTTTCTTTTAGGTATTGTTTAATTTCTTCTTTAATTTCCTCTGTGACCCACTGATTAGTCAAGAGTGTGTCATTCAGTTTCCATGTGTTTGCGGGATTTTTGCAGTATCTTTTATCATTAATTTCTAATTTCAGAGCGCTATGATCCAATAACATGTAAGGGATGATTTCAACTCTTTTGCATTTGTTTAAATATGTTCTGTGAGCTAATATATGGTCTATTTTAGAGAATGATCCATGTTCTGCTGAGAAGAATGTGTATTCTGACGTTGTTGGGTGGAACATTCTGTATATGTCTATCAAATCCATTTGTTCACAGGTGTGATTCAGTTCTGTTATTTCTTTGCTCATTTTCTGTCTGGTTGATCTGTCCCTTGGTGTCAATGGTGTATTAAGGTCTCCTGTTACAATTGTGTTACTGATAATTTGAGTTTTCATTTCTGTTAATAGTTGTTTTATATAACTGGGTGCTCTGGAGTTTGGTGCATATATATTTAAGATAGTCATCTCTTCCTCTTGGAGTTTTCCCCTTACGAGTATGTAGTGACCTTCTTTGTCCTTTATGGTCATTGTTGGTTTAAAGTTCACGTTGTCTGCAAACAGAATGGCTACTCCTGCCTTTTTTTGGATTCCTGCTGCATGAAGTATTGTTTTCCTTCCTTTGACTTTCAGTCTGTGAGTATCCTTCTGGGTCAGATGGGTTTCCTGTAAACAGTATATGTTTGGATTTTATTTCTTGATCCATTCTGCTAGTCTGTTTCTTTTGATTGGTGCATTGAGACCATTTACATTAATGGTTATTACTGTTAAATGCTGGCTTATTGTAGGAATGTTATCTCTCTGCTGTTGCATCTTTATCTTTTTGTTTTGTTTTATTATCTGCTTTGCTTAGTGATTTTTTCCTTTGTGTATCTAAACTCTCTTTCAATATTTTTTGCAGGGTTGTTTTGGTGTTCATGAAGTTCTTCAGCTGTTCTTTGTCATGGAAGTATCGTATTTCACCATCAATTTTGAATGATAGTTTTGCAGGATATATCAGTCTAGGTTGGAAATCATTTTGCTTTAGGATCTGGAATACTTCACTCCATGCTCTTCTTGACTTTATTGTTTGTGCTGAGAAGTCTGCTGTGATTCTGATAGGTTTTCCTTTATAAGTGATCTTTCTTTTCTCTCTGACAGCTTTTAATAATCTATTCTTGTGTTGGATTTCTGGGATGGTGATTATTATATGTCTGGGTGTAGTTTTATTTTGGTTATGACTATTTGGAGTTCTATATGCTTCACTGATCCTGATGTCAGTTTCTGATCTCATGCTTGGGAAATTTCCAGCTATTACTTCTCTAAATATCCTCTTGACATCCTTTATGTTGTCTCCTTCTTTTTCATTAATCCCTATCACTATTATGTTATTTTGTTTGCATCATCTTGCAGTTGTTGAATTGTTGTTTCCTGATTCCTTGTTATTTTTAAAAGATCTTTTCTTTCCTGTTCACTAGCTGCAATCCTGTCTTCAAGGTCTGAAATTCTATCTTCACTTTCATTAAGGCGGTTTTTACAACTTTCAGTGGAGTTTTTTACTTCCTGTATATCTCTGTGCATCTGCATTATGTATTCTGTTTGTTTCTTATATTGCTCATCTAGTGATTCTATCTTTTTGTTCAGTTCCTCCAATTTTTTATCTGTTTTTTTAGATATATTCAGAATCTGTTTCATTTCTTTTATCATTTCTTTTTTTACCTGGGAGATTATTTTGAGTTTGAATTTCTTTAAAGCTTCCTGGAGTTGCTTGTTAATTTCAGTAGCTATTGTGTCCGATATTTGAGGTGAATGGCATATATTTTCTTCCATATACATTGCTCCTAGGGTTTCTTGAGATGGGCTGGAGGTTTGAGGTTGTAATTTGGTCTTTCGTTTTGTCATTTTCCTATATTTCTGTGTTTCAAGTGTTATTTGAAAGCTTCCTCAGGGTCTGTTGGAAATCCCCTTCTATGTTTGCAGCTCCTGAGACTCTGGCACCCCATTACCCCAAGCCTCTGGGCGTGCAGAACCAATGGCCCTCCTCTGCCTGTTCAAAACTCTGCAGTTCCAAATAAGCTGGGCCTCAGGGACACTGTGTGCCCACCTGTCCGTTGGAAGCTCCATAGCTCTCCAAGTGCAGCTGCCATGTGGAGGTGGATGTAGATGCCTCAAACACACCTCTCCACTTCACTGCACTTGGAAGCCTGGAAGGACCCGAACAGTCTGGGGTTTGGGCAGAGTGCGCTGAGCACTCACCACAGGCTGCAGGGTCCCTGGAACCTGCGATGCTCCACTGCCCGCTGAGACATCCACAGTCCTCCAGACACACGGGAAGGCTGATGCAGGTGCCCCAGATCCACCCAGCCCCTCCTCAGCACACTGATGGCGAGGTGCGGGAGTCCCAAACAGGCTGGGCTCTGGGGATAGCGTGGGCCCGCCCACCCGTTGGAAGCTCCACTGTTCTCCAAGCGCAGCTGGGATGGGAGGCTGATGTAGAGGCCTCAAACCCACTTCTCCACTTCACTGCACCTGGAAGCCTGGGGGGTCCCAAACAGTCTGGGCTTTGGGCAGAGTACGCTGAGCACTCACTGCAGGCTATGGTGCCTCTGGAACCTGCCATCCTCCCCTGCTTGCTGAGATATCCACAGTCCTCCAGACACATGGGGAGGCTGATCAGGCGCCCCAAATCCGCCCAGCACACCGATGGCGAGGTGCGGGAGTCCCAAACAGGCTGGGCCCACATGTTTATATATGAAATGTGTGGAAGAGTGTTTTCCTCGTGTGGTCCCTTGGAGCAGCTCAGCATGTAAATCCTTGTGCTCTGCCCCAAACATACTAGATCAGCAACTCTGGAGATGAGATCTGGCAACTGGGTGATTCTGATTCAATACTTAAGTTTAAGAGCCACTGGCAGAGAATATTACAAATGAAATCTTTTTATTTTGCAGGCTAGGAGTCACAGGTAGAGAGCAAAAACCTTGAAGTAGTCTGGTATTTGACACACTGCTGATTTAATTAAATGCTTAAAGAAAGTAGTATACTGTTGCAGATTGAATAATCTCCTAGATCCTCTCTTCTGTCTTCTTAGTTTAGAAATTTTAGAAAACCAAAGTCTCCAGGAGACTTACTGTACCTTAAGAACTTAGAGAGTGAGCCAAGCATGGTAGTGCATTCCTAAACTCAGTTTAGGTAGTGTAACCTAAACTACTATGGAGGCCGAGGCAGGAGGAATGCAGCCTTGAGGTCAGCCTAGGCAACCTTAGCAAGAACATGTCTCAAAAAAATAAACAAGTCTAGGGGTATATATTTCAGCATGAGGACTTGGATTCAAGGCCTAGAATCTCAAAGGTTAAAAAAAGTTTTGATAGCACAGGTGTATGAATTTCAACAACCCTCTGTCAATTTCCCAGCATCCAAAAGCTTAGTTGCCCAAGACTATCAGAGGTAGTATATGGAGTGCTTGGTCCTCTCCTGTGTCCTTGCACATGCTGTCTTTCTGCTGGAGCTCCCTGTATCCACTTGGTCACCTGCATCCTTCTACTCATCATTCAAGTCTCAATGCCAGTATCATTTGCTCTGTGAATTCTTCACCTGGGTGAAGTGCTTAGATATTATATTCCTCAGCACAGAGTACACATTCCTGTATTATTTAGCTCATTCCACAGTGTTGCAATTTATCCATCTGTCTTTCCTCTAGAGCCCAAATTCTCTGAGGGAAAGCATAGCTTCTTTTAATCAGTGCCTGCTGTACTGTCTGATAGACAGAAAGTACTGAGTCAAAATGCTGCAAGAGTATGCAATGCTTTCTTTCCTACTCTCTCTCTTTCTCTAGGTATTATTCTAAGCTTGCTGAACACAGAAGAGTTAGTTGCTTACACTAAGGTCCTTTGTCCCACAATAGGATCACACATATTACTTAGAGAAAGAAGAGCATTCTTTTTTTTTTTTTTTTTTTTGTCTTTTTCCTTTTTATCGGTACCGGGGATCAAACTCACAACTGCCTGCTTGCAAGGCAGGCGCTTATGCCGCTGAGCTAAATCCCCAGCCTCCGAGGAGCATTCTTTTACATGATTATAAGATAATGATCAAAGTCAAGGAATGCAACAAGAATATAGAATTACTATAATGGTCAGTTCCTATTAAAATTTTACTTATTATCTCACTTAATGTCCTTTATAACATTTTCCAATTTTCCAATAATTGCCTTTGTCACTTCTCTTTATACTCCTTTAATCTGAATAATTTCTTTAGCTTTTTTTGGTTTTTTATAACATTAATATTTTTAAGGAGCAGGGCTAGTTGTTTTTAGACTGCCCTTGACTTGGGGTTTATAATTATTTTATCATTATTTGACTTAGATCATAGATTTGGGGAAGGAATAATACATAACAGATGTGGACTTCTCTTATGCATAACACTAGAAGGTACATGATGTTGCTTTACCCATTACTATTGATTTTTGGTGTAGTGATATTTACCAACTTTCTTTATGGGAAAGGTGTCTAACTTTTCTCATTGCTGAGACAAAATACCTGACTCCCAAAGTAAATTGGCTTATAGTCTAGAGAGGTTTCAGTCCATAGTCTGCTGGCTCCAAGGCAGGGTGGCACAGCAGAAGGGCGTCATGGAAGAGAAACAGTTCATGGCAAAGCAGGGTAGGCAGAAGACAGCAAGCAGTGAAGTAGCAACCAGCAAGCGACAGCGACAACAGTAGCTTCTTTCTGCCCTTTTTATGTTCTATCCAGGCTCCCAGGCTCGGGTGGGCGCCAGACAGTTCAGTGGACTGATTGAGTAATCACACCTGGGCGTGACTGTGGCTGCAAAGCCGGTAGAAACCCTCACTCTCCCATCATGCCTTGCTCACTTGCCTACCAGCCCAAGAGCCTCAACCGCTCAGCATAGCTCCAGTGCAGTGTTGTGGGTAGGCAGTGCTTTACAGGCCCAGCAGGCCCACAGCAGAGCTCCCGCCACAGCATGTGGAAGGCAGGGCTGACCAGGTCTCCGTCCTGCTACACGCCCATTGCGGCCCAGGGTGCGCAGACACCAGCTCTGCGGCGCAGGCCCTGGAGAGCCGACCACCACACCTGTCCAACCCGTTGTGCCAATCCCAGTCTGGCCCTGTGGCCTCGGGACGCTCTCTGTGCCACAGCGCCCCTTCTGTCTCCACAGTGCGTGGTGAGCTTGAGGTTGCAGCCTCTTCCAACAGCTTGGGCAGTGATAGTTCAAGGTGATTTGGTCCTGTGATGCAGTAAAAATTTTTTCAGCTGAGAAAGTGGAAGTAGCCGCTTGTGGCTCAGTTAAGGCAATCAGAAATGGAAGTCGCAGTGAAACACTCCTCTGGTGGGGAAAGGTCTTTTTTGACCTCACAGCTCCTTCCTTATATGCTTGAGCAAGCCAGAGGGTTTAAGCTCCATGGGGCAGGGAGCTGTTGTTCCACCACCCTTTTTCTGTTGAAGACTTAGTTTTAAAATAGCCCTCTGAGCCGAATCCTCTGTGGTCATCTCAACAAGCGCACAATCATCGAGGCACTCCCGTTACCTGGCCCACAAAAAAGTACACACTGGAAAGAGTACTATACAGCTGTTGCTCCAGTGAGCCTACTTTTGTTCCATGTTTTACACCTGATGAAATCAGTGTGGATGACATCAGCCCATCTCTCTCACCTATGCTTCTCTTGAGCCTCTTTTGCTCTTTTGATCTTGTGACCCTGCTTTACCTGTGCATGTACTCGGAGGTGTCCTCTCACCTGCTATGTGATGAGTTTCTGTGTCCCACCGTTCTCTGTTTAGGCACCAAAATGCCACCTTCAGAGCAGCTCTTTAACTTCCCTGGGGAGGAGTGGATGGTGGAAAATGAAGAAATGAAGACAAGAGTCAGAAAACAAAAAGTTGAGGTCAGGTAGAGCCCTCTCTCCTAACGGGAGAAAAGAAGAAAGAACTGCCCAAGGACTGCAGGGCATCAGCTTGTTTGCTTGGATTGCCTCAGGTTCTCCGTGCTCTAACGGCTGGCCTTATTTTAGCCCCACATTTGTGACTGATCTCCAGCTTACGCTGCTCCCTACAGAGGTTGATGCTGACATGGAGGATCTGAGAAATCCAATTATCTAATATCTGATTACTGGAGAAACACATCCTTTGAGGAAATCATTGCAACATAATTATCAATATAGTAGGTTTTGAAAAGCAGCACTAAGCTCTTTAGAATCATCACATCAAATGAAGAAATACTTTGAAGGAAACAAAGGGGCACTGCAGTACCCAGTGCTGATTCCAGAGTGTTATGATCTGAAATCCAGCAATATTATTAATCTTTGTTCAGAAGGATTTTAATCTAATAAGTTTAGTTAGGTCTCAACATAAATGAAGATATGGATAAATGCATACATGTCTAAGTGTATAGGATTGGTAGCCATATTACATAGTTTTTGTTAGATACTTAAACAGAACAGTTTCAGTCTCCCTGGTTGAATTCCCATTTATATGTTCCATTTTTGTATCTTGAACAACTATTTGTGGGGGGACAATATGTATACATCAACTAGTGATTTACTACTGTTTTTTTCTTTTCTTTGAAAGTATGTACTATTTCTGCCCATTTTCTATTGTTTTAATCTTTCTTTAAATAAAAAAAAATCATCACATCAACCCTGAAGACTGAAAAGGCTTTTTCAAGTCTAAAGAGCAAATAGCCATGCTAAGCCCAGAATTAGGGCTTGTGGGTTTTCCTCTGAAGCCAATACTGTAGTTCTCCAGGACTTTCTTTTTTTTTTTTTTTTCAGGGGCAAGGGGATTTAAATAATGAAACTAATGTCATCTCACATCCGTGAATCATTCTTCAGGAGTAAATTGAGCATGAACAGTGGAAGTGTACCTAGGGAGACAGGATGGCTGTACTTACCACCTTCTGGAAAGAGGAGTTCAATTGTCAGTGTCTGTTGTTTCTGGGCATATGATGATCGTTTCTGTACTGTATTCAATTTAAAGGGCCCATGATTGAAATGCAAAGTGGACACTGTAGCGATTCCTCCTTGAATTCTTTGGCATAGGTAAACAGTGTGCTTTGCCAGGTGTGGTGGTCTCTGGCTATAATCCCAGCTACTTTGGAGAGTGAGGCAGCTGGACAACTCAGTGAGAATCTGTCTTTAAAAAAAGGTTGGGGATTCAGCTTGAGGATAGAGTGTGTGCCTTGAATGCATGAGGCCCTGATTGCAACATCCAGGACTGCAAATAAACAAAACTAGCCAGAAAAATCCCCCAAAGGTACATTAATGTTTGCAAAAATGTCTTACTGTTTCTGCTATGTGAAATTGCTTTCCCCAAATGCATTGAGCATGTCCCTCAGCATTAAATCAAGATTTGTAATTCCATTCTCTGTAGCATGTAATAGTGGGGTTTGGACACAAATGGTGCTTTTTTGAAGATCTAATCGGGAGGTGAAGGAACTTAGGACTGAATTCACAGTTTTATACCAGGGTGAATTTCTCACAAGTCTGCATTTGACATAAAGTAGATCCAGGAGTTGAAGGACAGTCTGGACTTGAAGGTTTTCACTGATGGGTTTGAAACAGACATGTGAGGCCCAGCGAGGCATGAGGCCTGGAGTCAGGTTACCTGGTACAGCTTGGTCTTGGTGGGTCATGTCTGGGGATCCCTGCATATTACTTTATCTTTCTTTCACTCAATTTCTGTATTTCCATTAGTGAAAGGAACAAAATAAGACCTACTCTGCTGGCTTCTCACAGGTTTCAGGTGAGAAATATGGAGATATTGTCAGAAGAAAGAGCTGAGATGTGTTACGTACATGCATCATGTACATGTACCAACTCCCCACAAGGTATTCAATCAGTATGTGCTGCAAACATGAATTAATAAAAAAAGCTTATAGAGAGGCAATCAGTGAAAGTGAAAATTATATCAAGGGAGTGAATTAAGTTAGACAGTTGCACCAAACCAAACCTCTAAACATTACATCAGACAAAATAAAACAACCACTATATTATTATTTAAAAATTTTAATTGCCTTATTGATACATAGGCAAGCATTAGCTCATCTATCTTTTCAGATTTTTGAGTTTTGAGTGAGGGGAAATTCTTTTCAAATTTTACATATGGGAGTTTCAAAAAGACTAATCCTATTTAACAAACAAATAGTGATTTCTATGTAGCTGCCATGGAAAGTGTTTTACAATAAGGAGCCCACTTAATACTGTTAATGAGGTAGGTACTATTGAGGAATTGGAGGCACAGAGGGGCGAAACAATTTGCTGATGATTCAGTGTTACCCAGTAGTTCTGAGATTTGATAGCTCTATGGCTGTAAGAATATAAAGATGCCCCATTGGGCAGCCCTCATTTAATGTGATTAAGGTAGTGTTCTCATTTTTAAACAAATGTACTTTATTAGAGTAAAAAAGTAGAAATGGAATCTAGAGGAGATAATTTTTATGGATGCTTTTGGAAATGGATTCTGGCTTAGGGAGGGAAATGTTCTACTCGTTCTGGGGGCATACAAAATATGTCCAGCCTGGGCTGATATTATCAGGCAGATGTGCTTTTGAGATATCTGAATATTTCTGCATGCTGCAAATGTTTATTGGGTACTCCAACTTTTGTATAAAAATACAAGCAAAATCATCCAGACATGCTTATGTTTCACTAAATGAATTCAGCGTGTGACATGTAAGCTCTACCCCACACTCTATATGCTTTCTTCTTTTATAGTCACATCTGGAAAAATTTTGACAGTGAAGTCTGAAGTACATACTGGAGGTGTTTATTGAATTCTCACTGGGTTAAATCAACAGTATCCTTTTCCCTGAATGTTTGATGCAATGTGACAACCTTTCCTTCTTTATATTTTACAAAGCTTCTGTTGGTCAGGGGAAAAACATTTTTACAATCAGTATTATTGAGATATAATTTATATGCAGTGTGCTGTGCTTTATTTTAAGTGAATTACTGTTTCTTTTTCTCTTTAGAGTCATGCTTGGAATGCAGAGTTGGAGGATGTTGCAGGTATTCATCTCCCTTGTGGCTGATTTTGGCTTTATCAGGTCACAGAGGATTGGTAATACATAAGAGTATTTAAATCCATATGATTACCCCGCCAAGAACTTAGCAGTAGTAATAGATTTAAGATAAAATCTTACAGGAGCTTCATGATTAATAAAAAAACAATTGATTCATTGAAGGAGAATTTAATCGGAATCCAGAAGCTTAATTTCAAATGGTAAAAAGCCGATATTAAAAGCCCTGAACTTTTGATGCATTACCAGAGGCATGCTGATGCTTTTGGGAAAAGGCTCGTTCTGCATTCTTAGCTTCTTTGGCAGAAGTGTTCTGAGGAATAACTGTCATCATAAGATGGTAGCTTCACAGAATGCTAGTGACAGTCTGCAGTTTCTTGCAGTTTTTGAATAAGCAGTTAGAGCTTTTCAAGATGAAAGTCTTATAAAGAGAAGATTTAGTAGCCTCAAGCTCTATGGATACTCTATTGAGATATATGTATTCAAATATGAAAGCACAGATTGTTACTTCTTGGGGGAAACATGAAGCTCTCTGAATTTTTTCCGTGGGGTGAGCTGTTCTCCTAGTGAACAAAAGCTAAGACAGTCAGTCTTGTCATATTTCAAACACTTTCTTTATTATTTTTTTAAATTTTATTTTAAAGAGAATAAAACAATAAAACCAATCAAAACAAACCAGTGTAAAAGATACAGGACTTCAAAACATTACAAAATCAGCAATAGTTACCATAATGCCTTTTGATGCCTTCAAAATAGCTGCAGATAACTTCTGATATAGTAAAAATCAAACAGAAAGGATAGAATAGAAACAAGAAAAATGAAACAATGAATGCAATAAAAGATTTCAATACAAACCAATAGTAAATTGCTACTATAATATATCTTGCCATCCTTGGAATAGCTGCTCTTGCCATCAGACTTAATATAATCAAACAAAACAAAAGAGAATAAAGCCTAACCCAGCAAAACAATGAAAATGATATAGGACCTCAAAACAAGACCATGGGTAATCAACAATGGCTGCAACCCTCCGAAGAAGGTCTCCTAGCGTGTGGCATCCTCTGAACCTATGATCAGACCACTGGCCCTAGACCTGCAATATTAGTGAAACAGCAAATCACCACAGGCATCCAATTGTATCACCTCCAGAGCTATCATCACAGCCTGTGTTTTTCTGGATAAGCTGGTCACTGACATGGTGGGGTGAGGGTTGGCATTTTTGGTTTGTCAGCCCATGTGCTAGAAGGGTCTTGAGTCTAGTTGTTCCCAGTCTGGCAGTGGCCTGTGCATGGTACTGGTTCCCAGACTGCGCTGGTTTGCTAGTATGGCCTTCTCAAATACCTTCTGAAAGTACAAAGAACTAGTTTTTAGTGGAGGGGTTAAGGAAGTGGCAGTGTTTGACAATGTAAAAGATCTCTGTATTGTATATGATGAACCCAGTACCTGCTTGAGAAACAGTCTGCAGTGGGTATGTTTGTTATGCTTGGAAAGACCAGAAAAACACTCCTGAGAGAGACATGCAGGGGATAAATCACCCCTGGAACCCCAAGCAGAAACATTGAAATAACACCCAGGATTTGGAGGCAGATTATATACTTACACAAGCACTGACTGGGATCATTCCCAAAATATCAGACCCTGATCTCTGATGATCTAGGGCTATGTGAAGTAAGCAAGCAGGATGTAGAGAGGCAGAATGACTTTTCAATAGGGGATTGGTTCTTAGAATATGAATCATACTGACCAGATATGTATCACAGTGACCAGCTGTTTTAAATAAACAAAAGTAACAGGAACTGTAACCAGAACCTGGGCAGCCAATGAACTGAAGTATACTGGCTGGGGTGTGTGGGGCAGTGGACTGCTGTTATAGAACAGTCACTAAAATCTTCTGAGTGACCTCCCTTTTTGCCTGAAAGGACAAAGGGAAAAATCCTAAAAGACCTGAAGCTCACTTATTGTCTGCGATTCCCATGATCAGGCTCCATTTGGCTTCATGATGAACTTTAGGTAAACTTCCACCAGGTGGGACCCAGGACACCAGAAGTTTCAAATGGATTTAATTTCTTTGGAATAGACTAACTTCTGTACCCAGCCCTCCTCTGTGTAAGCTCTCACTTGGTCTTTACTTTCTGTAACATGGAGTTTTTTGTTTCATTAGTATATATTTACAATCCGTAATAGTGATCATTTTGGGGAATTGTTCCATGCATATAACATCATTTGATCACTTTTAACCCCTTTACCCTCCTCTCCTTTTCTTTGTTCTTCCTGCAGATTCCCTTCTGAGTCTCCAAAAAAGTAGGCCTTCTCATTTCCTACCATCTCTTCCTTAATTAATTTATTAATTGATTTTTGAGGTTTCTCATGTAAGAACAACAAGGTGATATTGAACTGTTTGTGTCTAACTTGCTTCCCTTAGTGTTATGATTTCCCGTCCATTGTCCTGCGCATGTCGGGATTTCATTCTTCTTTATCACTGTCAAAGCTACTTTGCTCATTGCTGAGACACAATACCTGCTGTCCATAACTTCAAGGAGGACAGGTTTATTTTGGCCCCTGTTTTTCAAGGTTCAGACCTTGCATGGTCAGGCAGTAGAGTGGAAAGGCTTGGGGAGAAGGCGGTAACACACCTGACTGACAGTCAGGGAGCAACAAGAGTGCAGAGAGAAGCTAGGGAGAAAGACCTGCCCCAGACTGGTCTTTTCCCAGCAGGCCCCACTCTTAATAGTTAGCTGTTCCACCCTACTCACCCTCCAAAAACGGAGCCTTTGGGAACCATTTTGAATGTAAACCATTGCAATGACTGAATAATGTTCCATTGTGTATATGTAGCATGGATTTTTAATTTAATTTTTATGTTAGTCCAGTATATGAAAGGATGCTAGAGACTTAGGCTCTGTTCAGGTTTTTGAATGGATTTACATGAAATGCTTTGCCTTTTCAGGTCTTATTTTCCTTCTCTGTGAGTTGGATTCTTCATCCTATACTCATGCTGTCCAATATGATAGTTATGAGCTAATATGACTGTTTGAATGAAAACGCAGTAAAATGTGAAATTCAGATTCTCTACCCTACCAGCTACATCTCACACGCTCAACAGCCATGTGCACCTAGAGCTGAAATACTGCATCGTATAGGGTGGTTTCATTTTGATTTTACATTTTTTTATATTTTGATTTTCTCATTTGTTTTTGCTGTCATCCAAGATTTTTGTCCTAGCAAGTATTGTCACTCCCCTCACTGTAGTCAAAGATGCACAGTTCCCTTGTTGCAGAGGATGGGGTGCCATTCAGGGGAGGGAGTCTACTGGGTACCAGCAGCACCCACTACTGGTAGAAAGCTGGGGTCCTTTATTAAGTTCAAGGGATGTGTGGAGCTCCCCGGGAGAGGGATCTGACAGAAGGGTCTACTGTCTGAAAGGAGGGTGGCAGGTTAGCAGGCTAGGTGGCGGGACGAGGAGGCCAAGGAAGATGACAGTGTCCAATTATGTGTATGCTGGTGACTGACAGATAGCTCCAGGATATAAAACATTACACTGTGAGAGGTGGGTTCCCAACTGTAGCTGCCAATTGTGTAAAGATTTATCTTAAAGTGACTCTCAGTCTGCAGGGAGGCCACTGTGGGAGACGTCTTTCTTGTGGACAGCAGCATTGATCCCCCAAGAGGCCCCCAGTGTGCAGAACTTCTTGTACACCTTTATAAACAGCTTCAATGTGAGCAGCAAGACCATCTGAGTGGGTCTGGCCCACTCAGTACAGTGATGCACCCTGTTTGGAGTTGCTGCTTTTTACCTACCCCTGACAGGGTGTATGTTGGGACGTATCTAGAGGCTTTAGTTCAAGCCAAGGGCAGGAAGGTGGGCCTGACCCTGCAGTTTATCCTGGAGCACCACTTCCAGGAAGGACAGGGAGCTGGGCCAGGCAAGGGGTGCCTCAGATCGTGTGGTGATCAGTACTGGCCCAGCTAAGGACCATTTGCATGAACCTGCTGAGTTAATTAGGGGGGCAGGCATCCTGCTTTATGTGGTTGGCATCAGAGACACAGTTAGGGTAGAACTCAGGGAGACTGTGAGTCAGCCTGAGGACAGGGTCACCTCTTTGTTCCCAGCTTCTCTGGTCTGGGCAGTGTCATCCAGAAGCTGATGCCAGAACTCTGTGATACTCTGGCAAAGCCAGCTCAGCTTGTTGACCATGTGTCACCAGGTACATACGTCTTCTCTCTTTCTGACCTGGATATTGTAAAACGTGAAGCTTTATCTCTTTTTCACCCAAGAATGCAGCCAAAATCTTGAGGCATCTGGACAAATTAACTTAGCAGGGAAGAAGAGGAAGGGCTGCTTTGGATTTCCTGAGGAAGGAAGTTTGCTTTCAGGAGAGGGGCAGCAGGTCTGGGCAAGGTGTGCAGCAGATAGCTGTGGTCATCACAGATGCTTTCTCTGCGGACAGTGTGTCCAGGCTGGCTTCTGGCCTCCACAGGACTGAGGTTAACATTTATGTGGTGGGCACACAGTATGCCTCGAAGGGCAGGGACCTGGAGAAGATGGCCGCAAATCCTCCTTGGAAGCACAGAATCCCTCTTGAATCCTTTCTGCAATGTTCCCTCACAGGAAGCAAGCTTACAGACCTGCTGTGCCCAGAGATGACGAGGTCAAGGGCTGCTCCTTTAAAGGGGTTATGCCCTACAGGAAGGTAGAGGGCCATTCTCAAATTTATCTCCTATTTTTAAGTGTGAATCTGCCTGCTCCTCATTCCTGCCATCTGTATCTCCCACCAAAAAAAACAAGTTTTGAATTAATTTATTAAAAATCAGAAACCCAAGCTGAGTGTGTGCGACATGGGTTTAGTCTCAGCACTCTGATAGAACGAAGCAGGAGGATGGCAAATTCAAGCCCAGCCCAGGCAACTTGGTGACTTACAGAGATCCTGTAATATAAGAAAGAAAGAAAGAAAGAAAGAAAGAAAGAAAGAAAGAAAGAAAGAAAGAAAGAAAGAAAGAAAGAAAGAAAGAATCGGGAACACGGTTTAGTGTAGAGGCCCTAGGTTTAATTCTCAGCACTAAAACCAAAACTTACCAACCAACCAAACAACCAGTTCCCTCCAAAACAAGCAAGCAAACAAACAAACCAAATAAAAATCATCCCAAATCCCCATAAAACAGAAATCCCAGACTTGGAAAGTGTTATATCTTGATTCTGTGAAGAACATGAAGTAAGTAGTGATCATTTTTCTCTCTGTTTCCTCCTTTTCCCCTTTATACTCTGATGAACATATGTTATATTTACATAGAGACACTGGGAAACTTACTCTGCACTGATATAAATCTCAGGTCACTTAAAGTAGAAAATTAAAAAAAAACAACAACCATATTTGAAAATTTAAAAATTTAACTTAAAGTATATATGTGAACATTAACTTACCAATTTTTTAGTGTAGGGCCAAAGCAATTTTAAGTTCTAGTTCTTTAAAATAGGAAGAATATCTAAACACTTTCTGAAACAATGCAAGGACAGAAATCTTCACTGAGTTTTAGCACCACAGATATTCAGTTTTTCATAGCCCTATCTAGTACACCAGTAATTTTTTTTAACAACTTGCCTATATTATTTTCTAAGTAATTAATCTGTTTTTCAGACACATTAACCTTCTTGTATCCACACTCATATCCTATTGAGTTGAACAGTATTTGATTAATTGTGTAATTGTAATTGTTCCATAAACAGCCTGGGACCAAACCCACCTCCATCACAGCAAGCTGTTGCACCACTAAGCAAAGCAGACCCGGGGCCGTACATGTTTGGTGGGACAATCACTCCTGATTTGCAGGGAAACAAAGTTTATGTGGTAAGTTACTTAATAGAGAGTGGTTAGTGGAATTCTTTTTTGCCTTTTTTATTTTTTTGTCTTTTTGAGACAGAGTCTCACTGCAGTTCAGGCTGGCCCTGAGCTCACTTTGTAGCCCAGCCTGGTCTCGAACTTGAAACAATCTTTCTGCCTCAGCCTCTCAAGTGCTGGGATTACAGTTGTGTACCATGCCACACCCTGCTAGCTGGGAGTTCTTACTGTATATGCAGTTTAAAAAAAAGAAAGAAAAAAAGAAAAAGAAATAATTAAGTATATGTACTTTGGAGTAAAAATGCCTAAATTTAAAAAAAATGCCTAAATTTTTTTAAGAATGATTTTTTATTGGTACATTTTAGGTATACATAAGATCACATTCATCACAGAGAGTTTGTACCTGTATATGATGTAACCTGATTCTTTTTTTTTTCTATTCCCTGCCCTCCCTTCCACCTATTCTCCCGTCTTTATTTACCAAAGCTGTTTCCAAGTTTTACTTCTTTTCTCTTTTTAAAAACTTTTTCCTTCTTTCCTTTCCCCTCTTTTGTTCCCTTCTCAATTGAACATTTTCTTCCTATTTCATAATAACTATTACACATTTTTTCCTTATTTACACTTTCAATTTCTCACATTAGAGAAACAATATGGTATTTACACATGTAAATATGTAAACAATATGGTATTTCACTTAAGGGTACAGTCTCAGGGTACATCCATTTACCTGGAAATGTCTCAAGCTTATCCCTCTTTATAAAATGCCTTAAATTTAAAACACAAATTTGCAACTTACTAGCTGTTGGTTTCCTTGTCTATTTTTGTCCACCTATTGTATTATTTCTTAGATTCAAATTAGAGTGATAAATTTAAATAATAATAATTGAAATGCAGATAATTAACATAAAAATTCAAGGTTATGATTTTGTCTTCAGGGAAAATCACTGAGTTTTTAAAATAATACAAAATGATCTTGTAGTTTTGTGATTGCTTGTCCTAAGACCTAGAAATCTAAAGTTCATAAATATGTTTCCATCCTTGTCTTTTACCCATAGGGTTAGACTCTGTCTATGTTCTGGGAATGAGAAACAAAATTGTTAAAGATGAAATTTATTCCTGTGTACACTCCCTGTTTCTATTCTGTGGGGAAGGACAGCAAAGGAACCCAGCTGTCTCTCAAATAGAACTGGGGCTCAGAGGTAACACTTTTCCCAGATAGCATTAGTGGCTGAGAAGAAACTTAGAAACAGGAAAACCAGCCCAAAGTCTAGAAGGGTTAATTGTTGGGGAAGCTTACAGATAAATAGATTTGGTGATCTGATCAGAACTTATCCTGGATGATCATAATATCTACCCTTCTTGGTTATTTGATATCTGTATCTATATGACACTGTGTGTGGGAGATGCCTCGCCCCATCTCCCTTTGCCAGCATCGCGGGAATGTACAGCATCAGATGGTATTCAGGGAGCTCAGCTCCTCTCAGCAATGTGAAGGGCCTACATGGGCCACTGCTGCCTGGGGCTGGCCACAGAGATGTCCCTTCCTGCACAGAGTTTGTTTCTCAGACTTCAGGGTCACCAGTGTATGCTAGATAGTTGCAAGACCCTCATTTCTATCCTGTTATTTTTAAATTATCCCTCCAGTCTCTAGGATTCACCAAAAACCTACGTAGGATCAAACTGTTCCTCTCTCTAAGCCATGCTTCTTTCCAGTGTGTCACTCTGAGGGAGCCTTACCAGATAAAATAAAGGACACCCCATTAAATTTGAATTCCATGGAGATAAACAACAAGTTACTTTTTAAAAATAAAAGAGTCCCAAATAGTGCCTGGAGGAGGGTGTTCCCAAGTGAGAGCCTGAATGGGGGAACCTGCTCTCATCACAGATCACTTCCCTTTCATCCCAGAAACGTGAAAAGACTCCAGTGTCTTTCCTGGGTCAAGGGAGTCCAGAGATTAATAACCTTGAAGGAGTGAAGAGAAAAGTACATTCCACTGTTTTTGAGGAATCTTCTAAATGGCAAAAAAATAAAACACTAGGTAATCTGAACCCTACAATTTGCTCTGTTGTGTTTCTACAGTTTTACCTAAGTCTCATAATAGCTTCTTGAGAATGCCTGGAGATTCTTGCTTTACAGGTGAGGAAATTTGTATGACAAAGAGCGGACTTGGTGCTATGTAATGGAGATGGGATCTAAATCTAGAGCCATTTTACCCTTAGGAGTTTAGGGCTTAATACAAAATGATTTGTTTAAGCAGAGCTCATTTCAGACTGAAAGCTTTAAATGAGTTTGGATCAAATTCATTTAAAGTAATTAAATTAAACTTCAGAAAGTGCACTCTTTTGGCCACACACTTAAAAAGTGCAATTTGGATGGGAGGCTGGATGATTGAAACAGACAATTTATAACTTGAAATTATAACTATGAATTATACTTCTAGTTTGTTCTTAGCATCCCAATTTGAGAAATGTTGGGACATATTTAGTTAGTATATTCAGAGAGGATGAGCAGAAATAGCCTTGTAACAAGAATGAAGATGTGAGTGATTTATCTGGGTGGTGACTCTGGGGGGCCCTGGTAGACCACTGGGAACTTGAGAGTGGGAACGGAAGAAAGCCAATGAGCCAGAAGGGGGTGGTGGATAACCTATAGGTTATTGCTCTAAACAACTTGGATTTGCTGAGGCCTCAGAAAAACTGTAGAACTCATCACCCAGTTTTTCTATTCAGAGAATGAGGGTGCAGGGGAATCTGTCCAACCCCTCCAGTCATTGGTTGGTGAAGTATCCAGACTCTTCTAGGCTCTCTGATCTGCCTCACATGGTGGCTAGTCATACTCCTTACCAAGAATACCCAGGGGACACTGAATGCTGAAGGAATATGGTAGAGACAGGCATCAACGGCTTGAGCAACACACCACTTGAGGCTCATTCTTTTTTTAAAATTTTAAAGAGGAAAATACAACAAAACAAGGCAGAACAAAGCCCATCAAGACAAAGAAGTGAAACTTGTATCGAACTTCTGAGCAGGATACTGGGATAACAATAATAGGTACTATAGTATATCTTGTTAACTTCACAATAGTTGTCCATTCAGTCAGATACAGCAAAGTCAAGCCAAAAACAGAACACTATTAAACCAATTGAAAGAGAATATTGAATACAGCAAAACAATTAATTAGAACAAAACAAAACAGTGAAAACAATATTGGCCTTCAAAGACAAGAGAGAAAGAAATCCCCTATATTTGCAATATTGCATTCTGTCATCATCCTCCCAAGAGATGCTCAGACCTCTGGCTCCAGGTCAGCGTAATCAACAAAACAATACAAACATTTAGTTGCTTTATGTGCTTTTGCTGTCAACTCTGGCTGACCTTGAAACAATCCAGTTGTTAATGGGACATGGGGAGAAATGGACGGGGCATTGGATTCTTTGCCGAAGCACCGGTAGGCTTATGGAAGACGCTCACTGGTTCTCTCCATGGTGCTCCCACAGCTCACGCTGCTTTCCAGGAAGGATGGCTCATTGCTTTCTTGGTTGGTTCCCCAAAATCCAGCATGGCTGGTTCTTGGGAGATGCTGAGTTGTTTTTTACCCTGGCGTGCTCATGGCTCTTGAGACCTATTCTAACAAATTGTCCCTTCTTATTGGCCAGCATGTGTGCACACTGGAAAGGCAGACATTTGAGTCTGGCAGCATCTACCCAGAAGATTTTCTTGAAATGAAGAAATTCATGAATAGGATGATAAAGATGTTCCAGATTGGGCCTGACAGGGTGCTGTTTGGAGTCATTCGATACTCAGACCGAATTGAAAGCAAACTAATCCTGGGTCAGGACACCAGCGGAGCAGAGCTGAAGGCAGCCATTGATGACATGCAGCAGGGAGGAGGTGACGCCACAACTGATGAGGCTTGAGTAACATGACTCGGGTCTTTGAAGACACTGCTTGAATCCATGTGGCCAGATACCTTACAGTCACCACTGATGGTAAATCTTCAGATCTGGTGGCCGAGGTTGCAGAGGCATTGAGGGAGGGGTGGTGGAGTCATCATTTATGCTATTGGAGTAAGAGATGCTACTATTACTGAGCTTCAGAAAATAGCTAAAGGCAAGATTTTTTTTGTATATGAGTTTAGTTCCTTGAAGGTCATCCAACAAGAAATATTACTGGATATTTGCTCCTCAGAAAGTAAGCCTTTTTGTTTTGTTTTGTTTTTAGTTCCAAGCTCTGTTTATCCCCAACCCTTTATTTCTTATACACATATCTAATCTATTGAAATAGGCTTCACTTTTCACAGTGATTCACAGGTTGATGAATGAACATTAAACACATTAAAAGTGACAGTTTTCTAGAATAAATCAAACAAGTCAAATTTTATACCTCTATCAGATAGCTGTTTCTTATTTTGAGGCTGGTTTGTGCTTCATTGATTTCTTCCATTTTCTTTTAAAATGATTTTCATGTTAAGTAAATGCTACCGCACTCTGCCCTTGGGGACTTGTAATTAATTGGATCTGGCATCTGAATGAATGTTCTGTTCTTTTCTTCTCCAGCATGTGAGAATGGTAAAGCTGACATTATCTTCCTGATAGATGTTTCAGAATCCATCTCCTCAAAAGACTATGAAAAGATGAAGGAATTCATGGAGGGAATGGTGAACAAATCTAATATTTGTGCTGATAAAATTCAGATTGGCTTTTTAAAAAAATTTTATTTAAAGAGAAAAAAAACAGAAAAAGGGTACAAGTAATACAGAATTTCAAAAAAATAAACAGTAAGAAATCACTAGTTAATAGATTACATATTGTCATCTTAGAAATAGTTGTTCAAATCACAAAATTAAAGCATATAAAGTAGACATTCAAACAGTGAGACTGCAAACAGTTGTGTTCAATGATCCAACAAAAATTTAGTAATATGGTTATCTATCTTACACACTTAATTATACATGCAGTTGTATTCTTTAGAGAACTTTCTTTTCTTCTCTTTTTTACAATAACAATTACTTACACATTTTAGGTTTTATTACTCCCACATTCTTATTACTTGTATTTGGAAGGGAATAAAACCAAATGTGACAAAACAAAGCAGAATCAGTCAAAACAAAGGATGGACGTAGTATATGATGTAAAAACTGAATACTAGGGAATCAGCAATGGTTACCATAATGCCTCTTGCTACCTTAAAAAGAATTGCCTATATCATCAGGTATAATAAAATTGAACAAAACAGTACACTACAAAACCAATAAAACCGAAACATTGGAGACATTACAGGACTTCAAAAGAAGATAATAGTCAAACCAGAATGGGCATCATAGTGAATCTTATTGCCTTCAAAGTAGTTGCCTATACCCTCAAACTTGATACTATCAAAACAGAATAGAGTAAAATCAGTCAAAACAAGATAGTGAAAGCAATACAGGACTTCAAGTTACTAGGAAATCAAAAAAGTTACTATAATATATCCTCCTACTTTTTAAATTTATTTTTTCCCTTAATTAAAAAATAATAAAAATAAATAAATTTAAAAAAGAAGATTGAGATAAAAGAGGACATAACAACGTAACAACACACGTCAGAATAGAACAATTTAAGCAACATAGTGTTTCAGCACCAGATAACCTGACATAATAGTAATTACCATAGTGTCTCTTTCTTTGAAATATTTGAGTATAACTTGGTATAATACAGCATCAAACATATCAAGACAGTGTGAAACCATTCAAGAGAATGAAAGTATTACAAGGTATTTAGAATCAGCTAACAGAAAACAAACAATGGTTTCTATATTATTTCTTTGCCTACAAAAATTTTGTTTATACTACAACATATAATAAAATCCAATAAGATACAACATGATAAAACCAATGGAGACAAAAGAACAACAGCTTGATGGGACTTCAAAATAAGATGATATTAAAACAGCACTAGCTTATTATGTCTTGTTTTCTTCAAAATAGTTGTTCATACCATCACAGACAATAAAATCAACCCAGAATAAAACCATTCCAATTAATGAGTGAAGACATTATAAGGCTTCAAAGCAATATGATGGAGAATCATGATTACCACATACTTTTATGTAGTCATATCATTTCTTACACTAGGGAAACTATTTGGTATTCATACATGTGAGTTTGATTTATTTCACTTATGAGTACGGTCTCAAGCTGTGTCCATTTAAGATGGCTAAAATTAAAGGTGACTAAGATGCCAAATGTGGGTGAGAATACAGAACAACTGAAACGCTCAGACACTGCTTATGGGAAAGAAAAGTAGGACTTTACTTACTTGGAGTGCTACAAAGAAAAGAAATCATCAGCATCCATGGCTACTTCTTTCTATAGATCTCCTTGCTTATCTCTTGAGGAAATACCTTGAAACAGAGTGACTGGGTCAACTTGCAAATGCATGTTTCACTTTGAAAGAAAATGTCAAAGGGATGGATCTACTTACATCCCAGTCTCTTTGCCCTTCCTATCTTTTTTCCATGCTTTCTCTCTCCTAGCTTTCTTTCTTATATCAGTTTCTTGCTAAGTCACACAAGCTGATCTCACACAGGATCCTCTTCTCTCAGCCTCCCATAAAACTGTTTTTTAAATTCCAAAAATGCATGCTAACCTGATTTACTCAATAGAGCTTTAAATTTCTGCAGACTTGATCATAAACCTCAGACTGTGGTGGCAATTGCTAATAAAGACAGATTTGATTTTTTTCTGTATTAACTATTTCATTTAGATTATTTTAAACATGAAACAGAAGGAACAGGAGCATATATCACATTATAATGATCAAGGCAGTATTTTACATGACAATAATCATAACAAGACAGATTATAAAGTAAATGTACAGGCACAAAACGAGGTACTTGAATTTTAAGCAGGCTGCACATACAAAATATAATCTGATCACAGGCATTGCCAAATTCATTTATAGCCTACAACCCCAAATTCCCAACCATTGTGGCTGGGTACTGCCTTATTACCTTTTGAGAGTTCTTCTATATAGCATGGAAGGTACTGGCATGACACTTAAAGATGGCACAGATTGAACATAGTTCAAATCATATTTGTACTGTTTTTCTGCTTGAAATATACACAGTAAATCTTACTACTAAAAACCTTTAAAAACATAAAAGTACCCTAAAAAAGAGTTAAAACCTTAATGAAGAAAATGCTCTTTGTTTGTAAAGCCTTGTTACAAAACTAGTAAGTTTTTATCTTTGTGGGGTGTCTCATTTCATTAGAAACAGAACATTCCTAAAACTTATGGTCATACATCCTTTTCTCCTAAGAGCCAAGTTTGAAAATCATGAAAATATCCAAGGAAAATGTTTCTCTACAATCGTGTGTTCATTTGCAACATGTATGACTTTCTCTTAATACATGGAACTTACTATAAAACAAAAAATAGAACTCAGTACAACACCTACGTGGAATTCTGTCTCATCAGAAAAACGTTTGTGATCTTGCTTTGAATTGTTGCTATTCCTTATGGGGCATTCAGAATGCAGGGTAATCACACAAGGAACTTGGTTAAAATGCTTCTTACATTTGTTGGGGGAGATGGACAGGGAAGATATCTAACACAGTCATTTATTTAAAATTTGTTAAAAAATATTCACAAGGTTGTTATTCACTCAGTACAATCTAAAGATTGTATACCATGGTTGTACTCTCTGCTATTGAACTTCAGGACAAAACAATAACTTGAAGAAAGTTTTTCTCAAAATGAAGGCCAAATGCCTAACAGGACTGTAAGGTGGGCTCTGTAAGAAGCAATTTATACAAGCTCCTTCTGTGATTCTCCCGTATTCTGAATTGCTCCACAGGGAAGAGGAATATTTCAAAGCAAGATGGCAAGCGTAATTGTGACAAAACAGAATTCTCTGTAAGTGTATGTTGTGTGTGCTACTTTTTGTTTGACACTAAGTTCCAGGTTTTGAGAGAAACACACACCTTGGAAATGAGCATGTGACTGAATGGAAACATTTTCCTTAGATACTTTCTGGACTTTCAACTTAACTATTAGATGAAAAGACAATATATGAATGTAAGCTTTGGGAAAGTTATTTTTCTCATGAGATGGGGACTCCAACAAAGATAAACATATATACATATATATATTTTTTTCTCAATAAGTATGTTGATAAAAATATATTTGAGTAAATACAACCTTTAAATCATTCTACACTGAAAACTAGATAGTGTACCTAAAATTAAATTGTACTAAGATTGTAGTATACTAGCTCCTTTAGATGAGGATAGCTACATTTCATGTCCTTTGTGTCAATCATGGTACTTATACAGGAATGCTATACCTGAAAATTCTGTAGTGAAATGCTAACCAAACATTTTAATAAGAAGGCTTTGAAGAGTTCTGTCTCAAAATGACTGCTACTATTTATTTCCTGTGTTATTCTTTTTTTTTTTTTTTTAACTTTTTAACGGTACCAGGGATCTAACTCACGACTGCCCACTTGCAAGGCACGTGCTTATGCCGCTGAGCTAAATCCTCAGCCCCTTTCCTGTGTTATTCTACAAAATAAACTTACTTAAGGAGATAAGAGTAAAATACATGTGTTTTCCTCAGATCTATTCAAAATGGCTGTTATTTTTGGCTTTCCCTGAAGACTCTGAAAACTGGGTACCAAAAGTATAGGCAATATGTTTTGGAGACAAATAAGCATAGTTGTGATGTTATACTTAAAAGGCAAATCATTTTCCTGAATCCTAAAACACATCGAAACTAATATACATGCTATCTCTGCTCAACAAATGCAATGTGCTGACAAGTTTGGTTCACAAGCAATTGACTCACTCTTTTTGAAGTCCAATTATAAACAGTAAGTGTATCAACAATAACTGAAAATTATCTATTTTCTAGTATAGTCTCTAAGAATGAAGGATCACACCTAAAGGTAACTATAACAATAAATTTCTGTTATCTTCCAAATATTTATGAAAGGCTGTGTTGACTTTAAGCTGGTTCAAGTTTTGCGTGCGTGAAATGTCAAGCTAATTAAAAGGCACATTTGGAAAATGATCCCACCATTCTTCTTCATCCATGGATGGGCGAGAGATGTACTCATATACTGAAACTTCAGATCCCTCAATTATGGAGCTGTTTTCATCAGGAGTTAACTGGACAGGTTTGCGTGAACACACAATCAAAACTGTACAAACCCAAGTCTCCAGATATACTGGGTTGAAAGGGAGGTGACACCTGCTTTCGCTCCATCCTGTCCCAGTCCACATCGTGAAAGAAGGGATGGTTCTGAATATCTGCCAGTCCAGTTGGAGGTTGACAACCCAGTCTCTGCTTGGGGTCTTTGTTTAGAAAAGCATGCAGGACGCTTGCAGCTTCCACAGAGAGACAGCCTGGGATGGAAATGTTGCTTTCCACTTATCAAGTGCAGGAAGTGCGAGATGGACTTTTCCTCGGAGGCCTCAGGGCGCTCTGCAACTACAAAGGGCGACTCTCCCACCATCATCTCAAAGGCTATCACTCCGAGGGCCCACCAGTCCACAGAGAATCCATACACTTCTCCTTGGATTATCTCAGGAGCCAGGTAATTAGCAGTGCCACAGAAGGTGCTGGTCAGGTCTCTGGGCCCCATTCCTTCCTTCCTTACACAGAAATATGTGATTTTTTTTGTGCCCTTGGGGGTCCAGCAGTATGTTGTCGAGTTTGAGGTTTCTGTAGAGGATGCCGTGCTGGTGCAGATGGTTGACTGCTAAGGCGATCTCGCCACAGTAAAACCGGGCCTGTGCTTCTGGGAAAGTTCTCTTTCTCTGTAGGTGCAACATGATGTCTCCTCCACTGACATAGTCCAGGACAAATATGATTCTACTTTGGGTCTCCAAGTAAGCATGCAGGCCAATGAGGAAAGGGTGGTCCACTGCCTGCTGCAACACTCGCCTCTCGGTCTCAGCCCGGTGACTGTGGGCGCGTCCTTTCTTGGCTACTTTCATGGCAAACATCTGGTCTGTGTTTCGAAGTTGGACTAACAGTATTTTAGAGTAGCTTCCTCTACCTATCACCCTGAGCAGATGAAAGTCCTCCAAACCCAAAGCAGGTGAGGCCTGGTCATTTTCCTGGGCATTGGTGAACTCTAAGTGTTTGGTGCTCTGTTCTAAACCAGGCAAACTGGGAGGGTGACGTGAGCTCCTTGCATGTGCCTGCTCTGAAACCTGGGGTGGTGGATTCCCAGGCATCACTGGCTCCGATGGAGAGGAGCAACACTACCCACACTGATGGTAAGAAGTGTGTGGCACCTCTTATGCACCTCTGCAATGGGTGCATAGGTATACCCGGTGCCCAAATCCCCCTGCAAGGTCCTTGCACACAAGCGAACTCGCCTGATGAAGCGGTTGGCGCCCCGGGGTGTCTGAGAGGGAGGCGTCTCTCTCCCATAGTGGCCTGCAGCGACTGGCTGGAGTCAAGCGCCTCCTGAGCCCGGAAACTGTGGCCTGCACCTTAGCCCAGCTCTTCCCCGATGGTGGTAGTGCCATGTTGGATAGAGGCAGCTCCTGGGCCAGCCAACTCGGGTTGCTCTGTGGCACAGGGCAATGTGTGGATGGAGAGCTGAGGGCAGTGGAGTCTTTCAATTTCCAAGGTGATGTGGTCCAGGAATCTCCTTCCTGGGGTACAGTTTTTGGGATGAAAAGCTGCCCAATGTTTAAACAGCCCACCTGTCTGAAATCATCCCCAAAGGGCCCAAAGTAGGGTTCCCCGTTCAGGAAGTTGGGAAGGAGGGCTTGGGGAGGAAGTGTGGCCTGAGCCACCGCCCTGAAGACAGCACCCTAATTTCTTCACAGCCCCTTAGAAAGCAATCTCCAGGGTTGGTCAGGCCAGTGTGGATGGATACTGGGTCTTTCAGGGTGGCTCTGGGCCCGGTAGCTGTGACTGGTGTCTCCCACTTCAGACCACTTTGCATCTCTGGGGGCTGTGTGCCTGGATGTGGGGAGTCCCGGCCAGAGCTCCTGCGATTTTCTTGGCCAGGTGAGACTCGCACTGGAACCTCTGGCTTTATGGTGCCGTTGCTACTTTGGCTTGAGGAGATGTCAGCCAGATAACTTGATGTTTCTCGGGGAGGCAGTCCTGAGGCCACTGTCCCCGGGGTGTCTGAGAGGGAGGAGTCTCTCTCCCATAGTGGCCTGCAGCGACTGGCTGGAGTCAAGCGCCTCCTGAGCCTTTCCTTCGTCCATGGTCTCGGTCTCGACCTCTGCCTCGCTGAGTGGGGATGCAACTCAGCATGCTAGCTGTTGAGCTTCTCAGGACTAGCAGATCAAGAGATGGCTGTTACCTCGGTGGGAGCCTCGAGGCAGGTTCCCCAGTTCCGTTTGGACGCGTTGCCAAGGAAGTGACGTCAGGTCTCAGGATTCCACACCTGGAGTACCCTCTGCTAAGAAAACCCTATGACCACCTGTTTCTTTATACTGAAGAAATCACTGGCTACCTAATACAATAGAAGTCAAACGATTTAATTTAATTTAAAAATTATGCCAAAATGGCAACTGAAAAGAACAATAAACATGTATTAAAAAAACATACTTTTTTCTGGTTGTTGTTTAATATTGCAAATCAAACTTGTAATGTGGAGTTTACCTGGCAGGTTTTGTGGTGTTGAGCTGTATCCCAAAACCCTCTTTGATAGTTTCTGTGGGTCAAGGATTCAAGAGTGGCTTAATGGGGCTATTTGCTTCTGGTTTTGTCTTTTGTCAGGATTTAGTCAAGATACCATATATTATTTGAAGACCTAAGTAGATCAAGGAGTACATAAGAGGGTATTCTGTGGGGGGAGAAAACGGATCAAGGAAAGGACATGGGGGTGGGCGGTCTGCTGTGGAGTAGAGGGCAGGGACTGTTCCATTTCAAAGAGAGCACCATGTCAGATCATGCTGAGAAGGTGAAGCGGGGAGCTGTGCAGATACTTGAAGTTAAGTTTGTGCCAGAGGGAACAGCATGGCGAAGTACCTGAAGCAGTGTTTTGGAGCAAAGTGAGGATGTCAGTGTAGGAGAAATGAGGAGAGCAGAGGTAGAGACAGCAGGAGATGGAGACAGAGGTAGTGCAGCTTGTTCCAAGGCTGCTCCACTTGGCCCACTCTCACTGCCTTCTCAAGGTCCTCACTCCTTTCCTATCTGATCACTTTCTCCTTCCTGACCTGATTATTTATGCTCATCTAGAAATATGTCCAATTGCTGTTCTAGAATACAACTTTCTGGATGCCTTAGCTTCTCTGGCTGTCGTCCGCATTCTCTTCTACCCTGAAAATAAAAACCCTTTCAATTTTCCACTGCTTTTCTTTGCCTCTCATTCTCTTTTTGGGAACCATTTTTGTCCCTATCATACCACCAGGTGAATTCACATCAGCGTATCCAGTGGTCTCCCTCTTGCCAGAACTGAGCAAGTTGTGGTCAACATCTCACTTGGCCTTGTAGCACTTGGCTTGCTTGACCCCATCTCCTTACCATATTTTGCTTGAGTCCTGCATTGTACCACGCTAACCTGATTTTCATTTGATCTCACTGGTTCCTCTTCTATTTCCTTTGCTCCCTTCTCCTGTCCTACCAAACTGTTACATGTTGGAAAGCTTTAAGTGCTGATTTTGGATCTCTTATTCTAGGTATTCTCATCAGTGCCATCACTTGAAATATCATAGGTCCATCTGTTCTTCATCCTAGATCCTCCTCTCAATTCAGCGTTTGTTACCAGCTACATGCCCACTTGATATCTCCACTTACACAGTACATCTACAGGACAGCTCACATGTACCTTGCTTGCCTCTCACAGCTTTGCCCTAAATCAGTTGCAATAGTCTAATTGCTCACCTTGGTACATAGCTTCTTCATATATATATATATATATATATAATTTTCCAAACAAGAACCTGTACTTCTTCTATCTTTCAATCTGCTCTTTCTCTAATGCACCTCATTTAAGTCCACCCCAAAGTTCCGTTGGCACTACCTCCAAAATATTTCCTGATCTACTTACCTTTTCACCCCTAGAACCTTTTTTAGCTTCTTATCTTTTAATTACAGTGTTGTTGTCACTGCCTTCTTCCTGGTCTCTCTGCTTCCTTTCTTGCTGCTTCATCTTTGATCTTCCTTGTCTAAGCCAGAATCAATATTCTAAAACATAAGCTTGGTAATGTCTTTGGCTGTTCATGACACATAGAATAAAGCTCTCATCCATTAAGCTGATCTACAGAGCCCCTACCATCGAATATTGTCTCACTTCTATGCGGTAGGACAGGTGCAGATGTGCTTCTTATTTCCTTACTTTGTTTTTTTTCTAAAAGATTTGAACCTTGTTTTAATATCTTTGAAATCGAGCAGTTTATATCTATCTAGTCTTTCAAACCAATGAAAACATATTGTAAGTGAGTACATTTTATAAAAGTACAATCTGGCTTTCAAATTTTTCTTATAAAGATATGATTTTAAAAATTTGGGAGACAGATTAGAATTGGAGAGAGTGTCTATTGTGACCAGTTGTTGGATTTACCAGTAATTTTGGGGAGTTCTAGAAATGTTAATATTCTTATTTCTATTCTTAATCATATGAGCGTTGCAGTGTTCTTACATCTTTAGATTGCATTCTTTTCCAGCAGGGCAAAGTTTCTCCCTTTTCATTGCTGACATTCCAGTATATTGATAAAAAAACCATAATTTGTCGCTTTTTTAAATTTTAATTTTATTTAAGGAGAAAAGAAAAAAAAGCAGAGAAAGGGTACAAGTTATACAGATTTACAGAAAAAAAATAAACAGTAGGAAATCACTAGTTAATGGATTACATATTGTCATCTTAGAAATAATTGTTCAAGTCACAAAATTAAAGCTTGTAAAGTGGACATTCCAACAATGATACTGCAAACAGTTCTGTTCAATGATCCAATAAAACTCTGTGATATCATTTTCTATCTTATACACTTAAATATACATGCAGTTATATAGTTTAGAGCACTTTCTTTTCCTCTCTTTTGTACAATGACTATTACACATTTTGGGTTTCATTGCTCCCACGGTTCTTACTGCTTTTTTGGAAGAGAGTAAAACCAAATGTGACATAACAGAACAGAATCGGTCAAGTCAAAAGGGTGGACATAATAGATAATGTAAAAACATAATGCAAGGTGATCAACAATGGTTACCATAATGCCTCCCGCTATCTCTAATAGAATTGCCCATATCATTAGTTATAATACAATTGAACAAAACAGGAAAGAATAAAACCGACAAAACCAAAACATTGGAGACATTGTAGGTTTTCAAAAGTAGATAAAAGTCAACGAGAATGGGCGTTATAATGAATCTCATTATCTTCACAGCTGATGCCTAAACTTTTGAACCTGATACTATCCAGCAAAACAGAATAGAGGAACATCAGTCAAAAACAAGATGGTGAGAGTAATACAGGGCTTTAAATCGAGATAATGGAAAGTCAAAGTGGGTTACTATAATATATCCTGCTATTTTTTATTTATTTTTCCCTTAATTAAAAGGATAAAAATAAAAAAGTAAATAATGGAGTGGAGATTGAGAAAAAAGAGGGCATAACAGCGAAACAGCGCAGATCAAAACATAACCATTTAAGCAGAATAGTGTTTTACCACCAGATAATCCTGACCTAAAAGTAGTTACCATATTGTCTCTTTCCTTGAAATCCTTGAGTACAACTTCGTATACTGTAGCATTAAGTATATCAAAACAATGTAAAACCATTTAAGAGAATGACAGCATTACAGAGTATTTAGAATCGACTAACAGAAAATGAACAATGGTTTCTGTATAATCTCCTTGTCTTTAAAATGTTTTTGCTTATACTATCGTACATAATAAAATCCAATAAGATACAACCTATTTAGACCATTGGAGACAGAAGAACAAAAGCTAGATGAGACTTCAAAACAAGATGATACTAAATCAGTATTACCTATTAAGATGTCATTTTCTCCAAAATAGCTGTTCTTATCATCCAATCTTCTCTGTCTCATTTCTGTTGAGCTCTTTTTCTGTCAGTAGCTATCAGTTTGTCTTCTTCATTTTGTTCTCTGCTCCATTCGTTGTGGCCTCCCCGCCACTATTTCTGGATTCTTTGTATTTTTCTTTTTTTAGAATATCCTGCAATACTCTCTGTAGAGTTGAATTGGTGGTTGCCAATTCCCCCAGTTCCTCTTTATCCTGGAAGCACCTTGTTTTTCCATCAATTTCCAGGGACAGTTGTGCAGGATATCTCAATCTTGGCTGAAGATTATTATCTTTCAAAGCTTGAATTATTTCCCCCCATGCTCTTCGTGATTTGATGGTTTGTGCAGAGAAATCTGCTGTAATTCTGATGGGTATTCCCTTGTAAGTGGTCTGTTTCTTGTCTCTGACAGCTTTTAATATTCTGTTCTTGTATTGAATTTCTGGAATTTTTATTATTATATGCCTGGGTGTTTCTCTGTTAGGGTTGTAGGTAGCTGGGGTCCTGTATGCCTCATACATCTGAGTATCTTTACCTTTTGCTAAATTAGGAAAATTCTCCTGGATTATTTCTGTGAGTAGCTTTTGTAGTTCACTTGTTTGTGTCCCTACTTCTTCTTTTATGTTCTTAATCCTTAAGTTATGGCTCCTCTTATCATCTTCTTGTCTTTGTATTATTGCTGTTTGTTTCTTTGTTATTTTTAAGAAGTTTTTCATTTCATTCTCCCATATTACAAGTCTGCCCTCCAGTTCAGATAGTCTGTCCTTAGTTTCTTTCAAACTGTTATGCCAGTCTTCGATAGACTTCTTAGTTTCTTGGTAGTCCCTTTGAACCTGCTTCACGTATTCTATGCTTTCTCTCTTTTCTCTATCAAACAATTCTCCCCTCTTTTTCTGTTCTTCCATTCCACCATCCGTTTTTTCTTGGGTGGTGCTTAGCATTTCTCTAACTATTCTGCATACTTCTAGCTTCAGGTCGTTGATAACTTCATTCCTGAATTGATCTATGAGGCTCTCTATATGGCGCTTTATGTCTATTGGTGCGGTGTCCGCTATTGCCTGTTTCTCAGAATTGGGGGCCGAGGAGCCTTTCTTGTTGCTGCCTCTTCCCATATTCTCTGTTCCTTATATATGCAAGCTTATATAGGAGACCCAGCTTCTCTCCCTGTCAGCCACAGCCTGATCAAATTGCGCTGGCTAGGTGTTCCCGCCCATCGCTGCACACCAGGGAGTTACGGACTAGGCAGCCTATGCGGGAGTCACCCCTCCGGGCCACTGTCAGGCTCTGGGATCTGGGTTAGGCCAGCCTACCAAGTCCGCCCGCAGCGTCACGCAGGCCAGGCACTTTTCACCAATCCCGCCCGAGAGGGGGATGTGTGGCTGGAGTGGCCAACGCGCCCTGCTCCCGCAGGACTGCCCGGGCCCAGAAAGTCCTCCGCTGGAGTCAAACTGTGGTAGAGTGTCAGTTTCTCTCACTCACCTCACCACAAGTCAGCGCACGCCTCCCTGCCCGTCCTGTTTTTGACTCCGTTCGCAGATTGCAGTTCTCAGAGCTTCCGCGCGTCTCCTTGCTGAGCCACTATAGAGGCAGCCAGCCGCCGCACGGCGGGAAACCCAAATCGCGGCTTCCAATGGAGCGGGGTCTAGCCTCCACACTGAGGCTTTTCTGTTCCTGTTTTAGCACCAGGACTGCATTCCAAGTTGGTTTCTCTCAGCCCAGTTCGTTCCTGAGTCAGCAGAGCATATCTCCACCTGCTTGTGTCTCCTTACTCCGCACCCTTCCTGACTTCTGAACCAAGCCTTTCAGAGAGCCTCCGTATTATCTGTTATCTGTCTGACATGTTCTCCCAGAAGTCTAATTTGTTGCTTCATTCACCAGTTCACACATATTTGGATTATCACCACAATTTAAAAGTCAGGTTTATTATATTGTATTTGAAAATAAAAAATAAAAAATGATTTCCTACTAGCAAAATATAACATTAAGAAAGAAATGTGATGACACTATGCCATGATGTAGATGGCTACATTTTTTAAAAAATTTGGTCATAAGGTTTCTTTTTTTAATTGAAAGAGAAAACAAAACAAAACAAAACAGTGAAAGGATACAAATAATGCAGAATTTCAAGAAAAAAATATACAGTAAGAAATCACTAGTTAGTAGATTACATATTGTCATCTTAGAAATAGTTGTTCAAATTACAAAATTAAAGCATACAAAGTAGACATTCCAACTGTGAGATTGCAACCAGTTCTGTTCAATGATCCAACAAAAACTTAGTAATATGGTTTTCTGTCTTACACACTTAAATATATATGCAGTTATATCCTTTAGATCACATTCTTTTCCTCTCTTTTTTACAATAACAATTTCACATTTTGGGTTTTATTACTCCCATAGTTCTTATTACTTTTTTTGAAGAGAAAAAAACCAAATGTGACAAAGTAAAACAGTCAGTTAGAACAGAAGGATGGGCATAGGACATGATGTAAAAACAGAATACCAGGTGATCAACAATGGTTACCAATAAAACCTAAACATTGGAGCCCTTACAGGACTTCAAAAGAAGATAATAGTCAAACCATAAGGGGCATCATAGTAGATCTCATTGCATTCAAAGTGGTTGCCTATACTCTCAAATTTGATACTATCAAACAAAACAGAATACAGTAAAATCAGTGAAAACAAGATGGGGAGAGCAATACAGGGCTTCAAATCAGGTTAATTGGAAAACAAAAAAGTTACTATAATATATCTCACTATTTTAAATTTATTTTTCCCTTAATTAAAAAATAATAGGAAAAAATAATTTTTTTAAAAAAAGGAAAAAAGGGGACATTGAGATAAAAGAGTACATAACAACAGAACAACACAGGTTCAGAACAGAACAATTTAAGCATCGTGTTTCACCAGATAGCCTGACATTAATAGTAGTTATCATAGTGTCTCTTTCCTTGAAATATTTGAGTATAACTTCACATACTATAGCATCAAACTTATCAAGGCAGTGTGAAACCATTCAAGAGAATGAAAGTATTGCAGGGTATTTAGAACCAGCTAACAGAAACCGAACAACAATTTCTAGATTATCTCTCTGCCTATAAAAAATGTTGTTTATACTATCACATATATTAAAATATAATGAGATACAACATGTTAAAACCATTGGAAACAGATGAACAACAACTTGATGGGGCTTCAAAACAGGATGATATTAAATCAGCACTAGCTATTATGTTGTCTTATTTTCTTCAAAATAGCTATTCTTATCATTTCTTATACTAGGGAAACTATTCAGTATTTATACATGTGAGTTTGATTTATTTCACTTATGAGTATGGTCTCAAGCTGCGTCGATTTATTTATAAATGTCTCAATGTGATCATTCTTTATAGCTGAGTAGTACTCCATTGTATAAAAATACCACAACTTTTTTATTCATTCCTCAGTTGATGGACACTTAGATTGTTTCCAAGATGTGGCTATTACAAATTGTGGTGCTATAAACATGGGTGCACATATATCACTGTAGTATGATGTTTTCAGTTCTTCTGGAAATATGCCTAGAAGTGGAATAGCTGGGTCAAATGGGGCTTCCAGTACCAGCTTTCTGAGAAATTTCCAGACTGACTTCCTCAATGGTTGCACTAGTGTACACTCCTACCAACAGGGCAGGAGAGTTCCTTTTTCCCCACAGCCTCTCCAGCATTTGTTGTTGTTGGTTTTCTTGATCTTAGCCATTCTTTCAGGAGTGAGATGAAATCTCGGTGTGGTTTTAATTTGCATTTCTCTAATGACCAATGATGATGAACATATTTTCATGTATTTATTTACCATTTGTATTTCTTCATCTGAGAATTGTGTATTCATTTCAGATGCTCATTTTTGGATTGTGTCTTTGAATATTGGGGGTCTGATGTTTTTTAATTCTTTATATGTTTTAGATAGAAGTCCTTTGTCTGAGGGACAGTTTACTAAGATTTTTTTCCCAGTTTGTGGGTTTTCTTTTCACTATGTTAGAGATTTCTTTTGACGTGCAGAAACTTTTTAATAAGAGGTGATCCCAATTTATTGACTCTGGGAAGTATTTCCCGTGTGGTTTGAGTCCTGTTCATGAATTCTCTACCTACCCCTATGTCCTCAAGGTTTTTACCCAATTATTCTTCCAATAGATTTAGTGTTTCTGTTTTAATATTAAGATCTTTGACCCATTTAGATTTTATTTTAGTACATGGTGATAGGCATGGGTCTAGTTTTAGTTTTCGGCATATGGAGAGCCAATTTTTCCAACACCATTTATTAAAGAGACTGTCGTTCTTCCAGTGAACATGTTTGGCCCCTTTATCAAAGATAAGGTGGTTGAGTGTGTTTGTAGCTGTGGTTGTATCTTCTAATCTATTCCACTGATCTTCGGCTCTGTTTTGATTCCAGTACCATGTTGATTTTTCTACAGTTGCTTTGTAGTATAACTTCAAGTCAGGGATTGTGATGCCTCCTGCCTTGCCTTTGCTGCTTAGAACTGTTTTAGTTACTTAGTTACTTTTCTCATGGCTGAGACAAAATACCTGACACTCAAAGTTCAAAGAGGAAAATTTATTTAGCTCACAGTTTGTAAAGATTTCAGTCCATAATATGGTGGGTCCAGGCACATGGCAGAAGGAAACAATTCATGGCGGTGGAAGGCAACAAAAGCAAAGAAACAAGCTTAACAGCATCTTTCTGCCCCTTTTATACTCTATCCAGGCTGCTGGGATTGGGGTGGTGCCAAATCAGTTGGTGAGCTGATCACACACCATTATTCCCAGCATCACATACTCTTGACTCAGCAATCTTTGAAAAGACCCAATGACTACATGAAGCTTTGGGGGTGGGGGGGACATCTGGACACAGACTATAACAGGCTCTGATCTTTCTTGTTGGGCAAGGAGAGGGTGAGAAGGCTACTCCATAGGGTCTGCACTGATGCCATGGTTCATATTCCTTGGGGATTCTTTAACCATTTCCATGGCTGTGAACAATCTGAAATCTACAGCCTGAAACTTTCCAATTTTGTCTCCATTATTCTGCAAAATTCTTTCCTTTATTCTTTGTAGCACAGACAAAACCAGATTGGAATATATAAGCACAATTTACTGAAAGCTTAGGGATATCAAAAGGAAAATGGAAGCAAAGAACAATATCACTCTGACAGTCTTTCTTATGAAATAGAACACATTGTGCTTTCTATGAGCCTCTCTCTCAGCTTTGCTGGCAATTTACTTCCAAATGTTAAAACATTTTTTTTAGTTACAGTGAATCCCTTATCAGTGAGTTCCATTTGGAGGAAAGTTCATAAGTTGAATTCATTCATAAGTCGAAAGTGAGTCTCATACACTTTTGACACAAATATACTACAATATGATGCATAAAAAACCAAACACACACACTGTTCAGTAAACACAGCAGCTCAACTGTGACAGTTTCTGGCAGACATGTGGGCTATTTCTGAGATTTGTTGCAGCTATGAATGTTCATAATGCAGGGTCTGTCTCTATCTGTGAAAATTTGCAAGTTGAATGTTCCTAATTGGGGACTTACTGTCCTGGGGATTGAATTCTGGGCACTCAACTGTATCACTTGACTATTATCAGAACTTTTTCTCCTTTTTTTCTGTTTTTATTATTTTTTATTATCATTTTGATGATAACCATCTTAGTGGCTATGAAGTGGCATCCCATTGTTACTTATGATTTTTCATTTTTCCTTTTATTTCTAGTGCTATTGATTTTGCAAAATATTTGGTCTCAATGTGTCTAATATATGGTGGTATCTTGGTTCATGAACTTAATTTATTCTACAGTTCTGCAAAGGGCAGCCACATTTGTGTACATGCAGGAAAGATGAGTGCAGTCATGTTTATTACTTAATTTAGAGTTTGCCAATAAAAACATTTTGTTATAAACTTCTGTTTTCAAAACAAATTGTTTGCAGGCAGAAGTGTTCATGAATGAGACACCACTGACGTACTGTGCTTCAGTCATATCCACCTCCCATTACCCTTCCTTACACTTCCTTTTCTAGCCTACTTACCTGCTTCCTTTTGTCTAGTAATGCCTTTCTACTCTCATTTCATCTTTTTTAGATTTCCCATATTTGGAAAGATGCATTATATTTGCCTGTGTCTGGTTTATTTTGTTGATCTTGTATTCTTGATGATCACCATTCTGACTGGGCTGAATCTCTATGTAATTTTAATTTACATATCCTTAATGGCTAAGGATGTGGAAACATTTTTCCTATATTTGCTGACCATCTGCACTTCTTTTGAGAAGTTTCTATTTAATTAATTTGTCCACTTATTGTTTGGGATACCTGATTTTTTGGTGTTCAGTGTTTTGAGTTCTTTATATATTCTGTATACAAATATTTTCTCCCATTGTGCATGCTGTCTCTTCACTTTGTTAGTTGTTTCCTCTGAGCAGTTTCTTTCCATTTCACAATATCTATTGTACATTTTGGATCTTATTTACTGATTATTACAATAGGGAGACAATAATACAATGCTTACACATGTGATTATGAATTATTTCACTTTTGAGTATGATCTTAAATCCATTTTATAAAAGTCTCAAGTTTATCCCTTTTTATAGCTGAGTAGTACTCCATTGTATAAAAAATGACATCTTTTATACCCATTTCTCAGTTGATGGACATTTGAATTGTTTCCAACATCTAGATATCACAATTTATGCTGCTATAAACATGGGTATGCATATATTGCTGTGGTATGTTGTTTTTAATTCTTTCAGAAGATACCCAGAAGGAGAATAGTGGAGTCGCATAAGACCTCAAATCCTAGTTTTTTGAGGAATCTCCACACTTATTTCTAGAGTGGTTGCACCAGTCTGCATTACTGCCAACAGTGGGGAAGTGTTTCCTTTTTCTTGTAGGGAGCCGTGCCCGGGCCCCATTGCTGCCTCCCTGCCTCTCTCTCTCCTATGGGCACCACGTCTGCCTACATTAACCATAATCCTCTCCTGCTTACATCACATACCCGGACGTGACGATGACCCTGTTGTATTCATCCCCATAGCCTCTTCTTGTCCCACCAGCCTGCGCTTTCCCTATAAAAGATGTAGTCACTTCCAGAATAAAGGGGGGCTTGATCGGATTCTCTCTCAACTTGCTTCCGTCCCTCCTTGACTCCCCTATGTCTTTATTTAATTCCCATTCCCCCTCCAGGTACAACCCATGGATTGATCCGCAGGCCGGATAATTTTCCCACAGTCCCACCAGCATTTGTTATTAGTTGATTTCATAGTGATAATTATTCTTTCTGGAGTGAGATGGAATCTCAGAGTTGTTTTCAATTTGCATCTCTTGAATTAACAATGATGTTGAACATTTTTTCATATATTTATATATTATTTGTATTTCTTCTGAGAAATGCAAAATTCATCTCAGATGTCTTGTTTTTTATTGGGCGTATGTATTTGGGAGGTCTGATTTTTTTTTCATTTCTTTATATGTTCTAGATATGAGTCCTTTGTCTGAGGGACAACTGGCTATGGTTTTTTCCCACTCTGTGTTCTCTTTTTACCCTGTGGTGATTCTTTTAAAATACAAAATTTTTTTAATTAGATGAGATCCCAGTTGTTGATTATTTGAACTACTTCCCATGTAGTCTGGGTTTTCTTCATGAACTCTCTTCCTGCACGTATGTCTTCAATATTTCTATCTACTTTCTCTTCCAGTCAATTAGTATTTCTGTTTTAATATTTAGATCTTTGATACACTTTTCTTTAGTTTACTGCATGGTGACAGATGTGGATCTAGTTTTAGTCTTTGGCATGCAGAGAGCCAGTTTTTGCAACAACATTTATTAAAGAGGTATCTTTCTTCTGGTAAACATATTTGGTCCCTTTGTCAAAGATAAATTGGTTTAGTGTGTTTGTAGTTGTGTCAGCATCTTTTGATTTGTTCCATTGATCATCAGTTCTATTTTGTTTTGCCAGTACCATGCTGATTTTATCACAAATAATTTCAAATCAGGAATTGTGAGTCTCCTGCCTTATCTTTGTTACCCAGAATTGCCTTTCTCATTCCAGGTCTCTTCTAGCTCCAAATGTTTCCTCTAGTTCTGTGAGGTATGTTAATGGTATTTTGATTGAGATTGTATCAAATCTGTATAACAATTTTGGACATATGGCCATTTACATTTTATTGGTTCTTCCTACTGAAGAGCACAGGATATCTCTCCATTTTCTGATATTCTCTTCAATCTCCTTTTTCAGAGTACTGTAATTTTAAATGTATAGGTCTTTAACTTCCTTTGTTAGGTTGATTTCTAAGTATTTCTTTTTTTGAATGCTACTGTGAAAGGTGTGGCTTCGCTATTTCTCTCTCAATGAGTTTGCTGTTTGTGTACAGGAAGGCTCTTGATTTTTGAGTGTTGAGTTTGTATACAGCTATGCTGCTAAATTTGCTATTAAATCTAGAGGTCTATTGTTATAGTTTTTGGGGTTTTCTATATAGAGTATCATGTCATCTATGAATAATGATAATTTACTTCTTGCTTTCTTATCCTAATTTCTTTATTTCTTTCTCTTGCCTAATTGCTCTGGCTAATGTTTCTAGAATAATATTGAGTAGGAATAGTGATAGTGGAATTCCTTGTTTTGTCCCTGATTTGGAGTGAAAGTTTTCAGTTTTTGTCTGTTTAGTATGATGTTGGCTGTTGGTTTTTCATATATGGCTTTGATCAGACCGAGGTAAAGATCATCTATTTTGATTTTCTATAGATGTTTTTTATTTTAAAGAGAATAAAACTAAGGAAAATAAAACAGAATAAAACCAATCAAAACAAACTGGTGTAAGTGATACAGGACTTCAAAATAATATGAAATCAACAATAGTTACCGTAATACCTCTTGTTGTCTTCAAAATGGCTGCAGATACCTTCTTCTTCTTCATCTTCTTCTTTTTTTTTTTGGTACCAGGGATTAAACTAGCAACCTTGCATTTACCAGGCAAGTGCTTGAGCCACTGAGCTAAACCACTGGCCCTTGCAGATCCTTCAGACATAGTGAAAATCAAACAGAACAGAACAGAATAGAACCAATAAAACCAGACAATGAATGCAATAAAGGACTTTGAAGCAAGCCAATAGCAAATCCAAAATTGCAACCATAGTATATTTTGTTATCTTTGGAATAGCTGCTCCTGCCATCGAATGTGACAAAATCAAACAAAACAAAAGAGAATTAAACCCAACCCAACAAAACAATGGAAATGATATAGTACTTCCAAAACAAGACCATAGAAAATCAACAATGGCTGCAACCCTCAGAGGGAGATCCCCCCCTAGATGTCACACTGCATTCTGCTACCCTCTGAAGCCATGATCAGACTATTGGTCCTAGACCTGCAATGTTAGTGAAACACCAAACACCACAGGCATCTGCTTGCACCTCTATAGCTATCATCATGGCCTGTATTTCTGTGGATAAGCAGGTTGCTTACAGTGGGGAGGTCGTGGTGGAGAGCTGTGGGATGGAACTGTTTTTTCCAGCCCATGTGCCAGAAGGGGCTAGGAGCTGCCTATTCCAGTCTGGTGGGGGTCCATGCATGGCATTGTTTCACAGACTCAATTTTTATTTTTTATTAATATATGTTTTCAGTTCTTTTTAAAAAAATTTATGTAAAAGGAAAAAGAGAAAAAACAAAACAAAACAAAGCGGTGTAAGGGTACAAGTAATACAGAACTACAAAAAAACAAAACAAAACAAACAACAGTAAGAAATCACCAGTTAATAGATCACACATTATCATCCTAGAGATAGTTGCTCAAGTCACAGTATCAAAGCATACAAAGTGGACATTTAAACAGTGAGACTGCAAACAGTTGTGTTCAATGATCCAACCAAAAACATTAATATGATCATCTATTTAACACCCCTAAACACACTTGCTGTTGTATCCTTTAGAGCACTTTTTTCCCCTCTCTTTTTTACAACAAAATATGTTTTCAGTTCTTAATCATAGCATTCCTTGTGGAGAGTTGGTACATGTGCATAATGCATATCAATTATTTTTCATTTCCTTCCCCTCCTTGCTCTATTTTTCTGTCCATCTCTCAGGCTCATTCTCATTTTTGAAAGATTTATCTCCCTATTAGTTAGCTTTTATTTTGTTCTGTCTTTATATTCTGGGTTTCTCATATAAGCAAAATCATGTAATATTTATGCTCATGTGTTGATTTATTTCTCTTAACTTTATGGTCTTAAGATACATCCATTTTCCTAAAAATGGCTCAAGTTTATCCTTTCTTATTGCAGAGTATTACTTCATTATGCATAAATGCCAATTTTAAAAAATCTATTCATCCATTGTTGGACATACAAGCTACTTCTGGGATTTAACTATTATGGATTATTTTGCTGTAAACATGGGTGTGCGTGTATCAATGTGGCATGGATTTTTCTCTTTTACTCTTTGCGCAGATACTTAAACAGGGGACAGCTATATGAAATGGTATTTCCATTTTTAGTTTTCTAAAGAATTTCCGTAATGATGGTAACTAATTTACATTCCCGTCAACAATGTCGAAGTGTTCCTTGTTCTGTGCAGCCTTACCAGAACTTGTTACTATTTGATTTCTTGATAATAGCCTTTTTTTCAGGAGTAAGCAGAAATCCCAGAGTCACTTTAATTTACATTTCTCTAATGGCCTGAGATGTTGAACATTTTTAAATGTTTCTATTGGCCACGTGTACTTATACTTTTGAGACGTGTCTGTTCCTTTTAGTTGTGCATTTTTCAATTGGGTATTTTATTTTGGGGGGTTTAATTTTTTTGAGTTTTAAAATATATTTTAGATATTGGTCCTTTGAGAAATAGCTGGCAATTTTTACCCCGTTCTATAGATTGCATCTTTATTCTGTTGGCTGTTTCCTTTGCTGTACTTATTCTTTAAAATTTGAACTGATTCTTGAACTTTAAAATTTGACCTTATTCTTTAAAATTTGATATGATGCCATTTATTGATTCTTGATGTTATTTCCTGTGCAATATGAGTTCTTTTAAAGTCCTTACCTATGTTACTGTATTCAAGAGTTTTACCTCTTTTGTCTTCCAGCAGGTTGTGTTTCTGTTTAAATATTTAGATCTTTGATCCTCTTTGAATTTATTTTAGCACATAGTGGAACATACAGGTCTAGATTCAATATTCTATGTGAATGGCCAGTTTCCCCAGCATTATTTGTTATGTGATTCAATCTATGTGAATGGCCAGTTTCCCCAGCATTATTTGTTAAAGGTGATTTCCCCCAGTGTATATTTTTAGTACCTTTGTCAAATATCAGATGGCTGAATGAGCTTGGAGTTGTTTCCTTGTCCTGTATGTATTCTGTCTCCCTGACCTTGATCCACATCTCCTTTTGTGCCAGTACCATGCAGTGTTTATCATTGTAGCTTTGTAACATAGCTTTGAGAAATAGCTGGCAACCCTTGAAAGCCAGGGTTGTGATGCCTTATATTTTGTCTTGTGATTCAGGATTAATTTTATTTACATTTGGGCCTCTTCTTGTTCCATGTGAATATTAGGATTGAGTGTATAGTTCCTTAAAGAACACTGCTGATAGTTTGGCTGGGATTCCATTAAACTGATGTATCAGCTTTCGAAGTATGACCATTTTGACAATATTCATTCTACTTATCCAAGAATAGGGGATATCCTTCCATTTCCTGATGTCTTTTTTAATCTCCTTTTCCAGAGTACTGTAGCTTTTGTGGTAGAGATCTTTCATCCCTTGGTTAGGTTATTTCCTGTTTTCAAATTTTTGGTGCTATTGTGAATAATATTGTTTTCCTAATTTATTTCTTGGTGAGTTCATTATTGGTGTAGAGGAATACTCTTGATTTTGTATGCAGCTACATTACTGATTTTTTTTATTCTATAGTTCTAGGAGTCTATTGAAATTTTTTGAATCTTCCTTGTAAAAGATCATGTCATTTGTGGATAAAGGTAGTTTGGCTTCTTTTCCTTTATGTATCCTTTTTATTTACTTCTCTTGCCTGATTATTTTGGCCACAGTTTTGAGTACTGTATGAACAGGAGTGTTGATAGTAGATATCTTTGTGTCATTACAGATTTTACAAGAAAAGCTTTTTATTTTTTCCCATATAATATGATATTGGCTATAGGTTTGTCATAAATAGCTTTTATCAGATTGAAATAAGGTCCTTCTATATTCATTTTCTTCAGGATTTTCATCATGAATGAATGTTGGGTTTTTGTCAAAGGATTTTTTTGCATCTGTTGAGAGATTATATGATCATGTGACTTTTAAAACTTGCTTTTATTTATATGATATATTACATATATTGGTTCACATATGTCAAACCATACCTGCATACCTTGAATGAAATCTACTTGATCATTATGTATATATAATGAATATTGTGTATATATGTATATTCTTATGTTTTTCTATGTTATGTATTTATTATGTATCTAGATATATTATTGTATATTTGTTATGTATATTATTTTGATGATTTGTTGCATCTATTAGTCAGTATCTTGTTAAGGATCTTTATATCTATATTCATTAAATAAATTGGCCTGAAGTTTGCTTTTTTGCTTGGATCCTTGTCAGGTTTTGAAATCAGACTGAAGCTAGCTTTTAGAAATTATTTTGGAAGTAATCCTTTTCAGTTTTATTAAAGACTCTGATGAATATTGGTGTTAAATCTTCTATAAAGTTCTTTCCGTGAAGGAATTTACTTAGTTGATAGTTTTTGAAAAATTGCTACTTCAACTTTATTGTTTATTATTAGATTATTCAGAGTTTAAAAATATTCTTGGTTTAGTCTTGGTAATTTATAAGTTTTTAGGATTCTATCCATTTGTTTTGAATTCTAGGATTTATTTTAGTGAGTACAGATTCTCAAGGTAGTTGCTAATAATCTGTGTTTTTGTGGTGCCTGTTGTGATTTCACCATGTTAATTTCTGATCGCATTGATGCAGGTCTTTTTTTCTTTGTTTTGGTGAGATTAGCAAAGAGTTTGTCTATTCTGTTTATTCTTTCAAATAACCAGATCTTTGATTCATTGATCCGTTTTTTTTTTTTGGTGTTAGTTCTTTAATTTCTGCTTCATGTAATTTCTTTCCTTGTGTTAGCTTTGGATTTCTATCATTCTTGTTTTTCTAGGAACTTGAGATGCATCATTGATTATTTATTTGAAATCACTTTATGTTTCTGATATGGACAATTCCTTAAGATAGCTTTCATTGCATCCTGTTGGTCTGGTATGTTGTACTGGAATTATCTTATAATTCTAGGAACTAATTTTTAAAAAATATCTTCTGTGACTCATTGCCTATTCAAGACTGGATTGTTTAATTTCTATGTATTTGCATACTTTTTGTGGTTTCTTTTATCATTGATTTCTAGTCTCACTGTACTACTATCTAATAACTACATGGGATAGTTTTATTTCTTTTGCATTTACTTAAGAATGCTTTATGAGTAGTGTGTAGTCTGTTTTAGAAAAAGTTCCATGTGCTGCTGAGAAGAATGTATATTCTGTTCTTAGGTAGAGCACTCTGCCCATTTGGTCAAAGTTTTCACTCAACTATAATATTTCTTTGTTGATTTTTTGGGCCCAATTGTTCTATTTGTGATAGTGGATTATCAAGGTCTCCTATTATAATTGTGTTGACACTTACTTGATTTTTTTAATGTCTGATAGTATTTGTTTTACTGTTAGATATATAGTTATATCGATTCAGTGAATAACATATAATTATATTTATAATTGTTTTTTATTTATGTTGAATCATTCTCTTAACCAATGTTTAGTGACCTTCTTTGCCTCTTCTGATCAGTCTTGGTCTGATGCCCCTTCTTTCCAAAAATAGGATAACTAGTCTTGCTTTTTTAAGAGTTCCTGTTGCATAGAATTTCCATTCTTTGATCTTTACCTTATGAATTTCTTTTCTTGAATACAGCCTATTGTTGAATTTTGTTTCTTGATCCAGTCCTCCAGTCTGTTAGCTTTGATTTGGCAGTGAACACTATTTACCTAGAGAGTTACTGTTAAACATTATTTACTTATTCCCATCATTACATTATTTGGTTGCTGATTCTCTTTTTCTACTTAATTGCTTACCCTCCTTAGTATGTTTATTATACTAGATATTTTTCCATTGTTAGCTTCTTGCCTCTTTCTAGAATATCCTTAATAATTTTTTTGGCAATCATGAACTTGTTAATGGTCTAGCATTTTCAGATCCAGTCATCCCTTACCACCACATATGCCAGGTCTGCTTTCTCACCACAACAAGTGGGGCCCCTCTCTGTCTGAGCAAAAACTTCTCGGAGAGTCTGTGTCTAGCATGCTGCCCTCTCTCTGTGGCTATCTACCATGGCTGAGTCTCACCCAGTCACTGTGAGTGGGTAACACTGGGAAACCTGATGTGAAGTTGTTCTGTGGCTTAGTCTTAAATAGTTAACCTCTCCCCAAAGTGACAGCTTGTTAAACAAAATGTGGAAAGCACTGAAATTTTTTAAACAACTCTACCCTGCAATCAAAGGGTCATTTTTAGAGTAAAATCCTACAGTCTTTATATTTCATAATAGCTGTGTAGATATGTATTTAAAAAATTTTTTTTTTGGTCTTTTTAGTTTTTATTGGTACCAGGGATTGAACTCATGACTGCACACTTGCAAGGCAGGTGCTTATGCTGCTGAGCTAAATCCCCAACCCCGTAGATATGTATTTTTCTTGGTGATAGTACTGGTGGCCTTGTGGTTTATTTCCCCCTGGAGCTGCTGGCCCTCTGGGACTTACCTTTTCTCACAGAGAATTGGCCTCATTCATAAGTTGGTTGAATGGTTGGTGCTATGGTGTCCTGTGCTGAAGGAACACAAAACACAGAGCAGGCTTGGAGTTGGCTGGTACCTGTGCCCAGGATACAGATTCCACAGGGATGGCACAGAATTGGCTGGGGATGTGTTCCAAGGGAGGTCTTGTAGGTAGGTTCACTTACAGGGAGTGTTTTTATAAGAAATGAAGGTCTCACATGGACCAGGCTTTATTTTAAAGGCTGAAGTTTAATTTTGAAGGACTAGAATGAGATCTTGGCATTCTAGAAAACTTTTAAAGTACAGTTTTCTGGGACACTAGATTACCGTCTTTGCTTGTATTGTCTGATGATGACCATTTCTTTGCAGTATACTAGAGAAATTTAGAAACTGTCTGAATAAGAATACATGTATATAATTAAGTATAGAACATAGAATGTCCTACATTAAGTGGTTCAGATACTTACTATTTTTTATTTATCTGCACATGTGCATCATTCTGGTATTCTGGGGGAGGAGAAGAGACATAAAGTTCTAACTTTTCATTTCAATTCTTCTTGCAGTAGGTGTTGAATTAGAATTTATGCTTATCTTCACATTGTCATTTTTTTGCTGAAATTGGCTAGAGACTTTAATAACAGCTGAGAGCTAGTTTATTACAGAATTCTAAAATCACAAAGCTGAAAAAGGCCTTAGAGATTACCTGTCAAGTTTCAGCCCTCTCCATTGGCAGGGAAGGAAATTGCTCTTTGCATTTGTCAGTTGCAGAATAAATCCAGCTGAAAATATTCTCGGTATAAATGTTTATTAGAAATGTTGGCGTAATATGACATACTGAGAAAAGGACATTCCTCTTTTCTGAAATTAAATGTAATACAGAAATAGAATTTACACATGTGGAAGCTCCTTTTCATGAACTTTAACTAGAGATTTAAGAAATCAAACAAAACCCAGATGCTTTACATGAAAGAATTAATTCTGGGAGCCTATCTAACCAGCTAGCATAGGATTTGACTTTTAAAGGATTGGAAACTCATGCTTTGGCCTTAGATCTCAGATCCTTGGGAAATTTATTTTTGTCCTTTTGAGACAGGGTCTCACTATGAAATTTAGGCTGGCTTTGAGCTCATTTTGTAGTCCAGATCTGGTCTCGAACTCACAACAGTCCTCCTGCCTCAGCTTCTCAAGTGCTGAGATAAGCTTTCTTAAGAAATACCAAACAATTGTGAACTTTTTTTCCTCAAAAAGAGTCCACTATATCTTTATTTCCCCTGAAACTGCAATTTATTTTTTATTGATTCTCAGCCAAAGTTCAAGTTCAACTTAGGTTGACCAGGGGAGTTGTTCTTTCAGGGCCACCTTGGATGACAGTAGATGACTTCTGCAGTTATAGATCACTAAATTTATTTATTTTTACCTTCAAAGGATACATCGTGGATTTGTCTTTAGGTATTGACATTTCAACTACCTCAGACCACATTCAGCAAACTCTTCGAAGGTCGCTGCCGGAGCTGATGCAATGGTAGTCTTTGTTTTCTAACATCAGCTGTGATATTCCTGGTTCAATCAACCCAAGGTCCTGCTGCTTAGTTTCTGGTTCCAATGGCCAGTTTATCTTTGACTCAGGTTTTGAGACACACAGTGAGGAGGTCATCCAGAAGTTCTTGATGTATCAGGCTTCCACAAACAACCATATGGATGTAGACTTTTTGCAGTCCTTGGGAGATAACGCACTCCATTCCTCTTCTGCTAAAGTGAAGGTAATATTTCTGAGAACCCATGCTATGGAGCTTGTCTTAGTTACTTTTTTTTTTTTTTTTTTGTCTTTTTCTTTTTTATCGGTACTGGGGATCGAACTCACAACTGCCTGCTTGCAAGGCAGGTGCTTATGCCGCTGAGCTAAATCCCCAGCCCTGTCTTAGTTACTTTTCACTCGTTTCTGAGACAAAATACCTGAAGCCCAAAGTTGGGAAAGGAAAGGTTTATTTCTTACAGTTTTTGGAGGTTTCAGTCCACACTCAGTTGGCTCCAAGGCAGGCGGGCATGGCTGGGCCGCAGTTCATGGCGGCTGCAAACAGCAAACAGGAACCAGCAAAGAGTAAGACACACCTTCTTCCTGCCATTACATCACATCCTGGCTCCACCCCTTTGTGGGTATAGCACTGACACCATCAATCCAAGCACTAGACAATGAACGAATAACAAATGCACAAAACTCATGAGGACTTGGGCCACAGACATAAACAATGACAGAGCTATCAGGGAGGGAAGGGTAGAAAAGACCTTTGAAATTGTGGCCAATTCCAACTCAACTGATCTTTACTGATAGTTTATATAAGAAGAAAATTAGACTCAGAATCAATAAGGGATGTGTCTTCATTCAATCAGCAACTACTTATGAAGCCCCAGAATAATGTCAGTAGGAATGAAAGGATGAAGTTCCTGCTCTCAAACTGTACACAGCTGAGGGACAGAATTTTCCTGTGTCATAAATTCATCCCAAAGACAACATGGAGGTTTTAAGGCTTCTTACTTTGTCACTCATTGTTAAAGATGCCTCTCTGTTTTTCTATTCAACAGCTACACCTATCTCTAGTGACAGTGGCACTTTAGGACAGCATACCCAAGCCCCTTCCTCTCTGAACCGTGTGCCCTCAAGTCCACAGAAATAAAAAGATTTTGTGTTAAGATCTGTGATTCTCTTTTAGCTTTTCCTGCAATCATGCATCCAGTGGATTTTTATTTCTTGACGAATTTGTTTTACAGTAAAAATTTCTGAGTAAAAGCAACACATTTTAACCGCAGATGATACATTAAAACATGTAACAGAAAATAGTGACAACTATTCCCAACTAGTTGTCTCTTCCCCCAAGCCACTATTAACTTCTTGATATTTTGCATGATAAAGATGGCTATTATATGACAGTTTTGGGAAGAGGCTAAGCTGCAAATCCTCTTCTTCTCCAGAGGAATGGGGAGGTTAAAATTAAAAATGAATGTGTTGTAAAGTAATAAATGTGCAAGAAAGCAAGGTGAAAACCTGGGCATAATTAGAAAAATTCTCTCTTGTATTTTGAAGGGATACACAATCCACAGCATTCATTTTTTCCATTTCCTCTCCTCTATGTTCCTCGCCACTACAGTTGTCTCTACCCTCTCTTTGTCTTCCCTTTGTTTCCCCACTCTCATCTCATTCCCTTTCTTTTTTTTTTTTTTGTCTTTTTCCTTTTTATCGGTACTGAGGATCGAACTCAGGACTGCCTGCTTGCAAGGGAGGCGCTTATGCCGCTGAGCTAAATCCCCAGGCCCCTCATTCCCTTTCATAAACAACAGGTCCTCTTAGTATTTACAGATGGACTGGATGATAATGTAGAGAGACTGAAGGAAATCACAGAGCGGCTCTAGCTCTGCAGCACAGGTAAGGCATTGCTTGGGCACTGGCCCTGCCCACCGCACGACTGGCCCGTCCTACCCTGGGACTGGTCCCTCCCGCTGCGGGTCTGGCCCCTCCCACCGTGGGCCTGGCCCCTCCCATTGCACTTCTGCATTCCTATAGGAGCCGGCGCTGGACTTAGGAGCCTCCTATATACTCACCTAGATGAGTGGAACTCAGCCCCAGAAAGGCAACACCCACTCTCCCTCTGTGTGAGTTAGAGGGTATTTGGGGCCTAGAAACACCTCCCACTATCAGCAAATCTGCACCAGATCTCTGGGACAGACAGAACTGGCCAGTTATCAGCCCAGTATGTGCTTTTGACAGTGATGGTGATAGTGGGGTTTGCAGGTGCAGCTCCTACTCCAGTGGTGCAGCTTGCGGTTTTAGGTTACCTAGGAATTCTTTGGTCTCTTGTTCTTGAACTCCAGAGTCAGCCAAAGCTGGCCTTGTTTGTACTGCTGTCCCCCTCTAACTGCTCTCCATTTCTTCCTGAATGCTGTCATGAAGTCTGTAGACTGTATCTTGGAGATTAGCTCCCCGGTGAGCTGGGTGGATGCTGTCCTGTGCCTGGGCTCTTGGCACTGAGAGGGACAGCTGAGTGGCTCTCAGTGCATGCTAACTCCCTCCACTGGATTCCTGACCCTTCCCCTTCTGTGCCACCCAAAGTAGCAGCATGTGGTGGGGCACCTTTGTAACTTCAGCATTCCAGAGGCAGAGGCAGGAGGGTCATGAGTTTGAGCCAACCCTGGGTTAATCAGTGACTTAGAGAGAGCCTGGCTCAAAATAAAAAATCAAAAGGTCTGGAAATGTAGCTCAGCTTGAAGGCCTAGGGTTCAAACTCCAGTTCCGTAAAAAGGAAAAGGACTCTAAAGCAAACTCGGGATCCAGGCACGTGACCTATTCAAGCTCCCTTTGCTCTTCTCCTCCCATGGTAGAGTACAGTCACCATGTTTTCTTGGGGGTTATTTTCCAATTGGTTACGTATGTGCTGGACTCTGTGTGTGTGTGTGTGTGTGTGTGTGTGTGTGTGTGTGTACATTCTCCCAGCAGAATTTACTCTCCAGATTTCCCAGTAAGCTTAAATTGTTGCAGCTTCTCTGGGAGGGATTTGTTTATTTGAGTATGTGACAAGAGACTGTAACCATTGCCTGCATGTTAGATCAGCAATTCTACTGCTAAAAAGTTATTTTTAAGGAGTAATGAAGAGTGTGCACATAACTTTAAAACACAAAATTGCCAACAGTTTGTTTATAACAGCAAGAAGCTGATTCGTATGTACTGCTGAGAATTTTCTGTTCAAAATAACCATGGTCATATTTGTTCTGACATTCAACCAACATAGTAGTTTCTAGCTGAATTTCTCAGGTGTCCTTGTCCATTTATTCTTTGCTGTATGGTTGAACTGGATGAACTTCAATACCTGAACCCAGTGTAAATAACAAACAGCCTCCACATCTCAGTGACTTAAGTGATACGGATGTGTTTATCTTATACTCTTGCTCAGCACTCGAAGGGCCTAGGTGGAAGGATGTTCTATCTTGACAGGTGTTTTTCCTTGCCTTGCCAGTGAAAGGAGAGAGGGCAAATTGTGCACTGCTCTGGGAATTTCTTTCTGGGGGTGACATACATCACTTCTTACACTTCATTGTTCAGATCAAGCTGTATGTCCACTTCTAAATTAAGATATATTACAGTGAGGAGTTGAGGTTCCTTGCAAGTTTATAACTTTCCCAAAAAGTACAACCCCAGCTTGCCCTTAAGGAGGGAACCAGAATATTCATGAGTAGCTGAAATGATTGCCACAGTTTCTAAGAGTAAATGGTGAGTCAGATTCAGGGACGGGTTTAGGTGTTATAGTACAATAAGGGCAGGAAAACATCTATGAAATAAAAAATGGAAGATATGAGACTGTGAGAATCCTTTATAGCCCCACTTACCTGCTTAACTTTCAGTTGGTGGGGTTGAAATGTATGGATTAATTCTTCAAGTAGGTGTACCATGAATAATTCTTGGTTTTTAAAAACACTAAATTTGAGACAAGACAGATGCAGGATTTATTGTCTTGCTGTGAAGGAGGTCCATGGAAAACATGTATAGTCAGTAGGCAGCAAATGCAAGCAACTTTATTGTGTAGCAAGCATGGTACACTATCAAGGAAAATCACTGATTAAGGATCATACACTCTCAAGAGCGAAGCAGTCAGAGCCTGAGGTGGCAACACTTGCTGCAAGAATTGTACACTTGAGAAAGATCCAAATACGCACATTGGAGAAGGCTCTTGCAGCTGGGGGGCAGAGTTTGTTTTTATGTTCTTGGAACTTGGGGGCATGATCAAGGATGCAGTCAAAGCACCTAATGGGGCTTTTGTTTGTCCCCAGTCAGCAGTGAGACTACACTCCTTCATCAGAAGGGAAGTTTTTGGTCTTTTTGTCTTGGCTGGAATGAACATGGCGCCCTCCCCTCACCAGGGAAGTCAACATGGCACCATAAACACACAACAATGAGGTCTAGTTGAGTCAACCCGGGGTCTTTTCCCCCTAGGCAGGTATGTGTCAACCTCACTCTTAAATAATTTTGCAGGTGGAGTACCCATAAGTTTCAGCTCATATCTGTCTGTCTTCTTATTATGGGAATGGCAGAATGATGGATGAAAGTCTTTGTGTGAGATAAAGACAGACCACTAAAAAGGCATGCAAATAAATCTTCCACTTGTCTATATTTTGAAGGATTCTCTGAACTCCTAGTCATTGACCTAAGTGTACCTAAATTAGAAGAGCTCTAGGAGCTAGAATTTGGCAGAGGATTTGCATATGTGAAACATTTGAGCATCATTCTACATTCCCTCCCAAGCACTGTACTGAAGCAACTGGAAAGTCTTTTTTAAAAACATCATCCTTCACCAGGTATTAGTAATTATGATTTTTAAAGGAATTTTGTCTCTTTAGTGTATAATGTGATATAAGCTAATGAATGGAAAAAGTAATATGTGACGTGGATTCTTTTTTTTCAGGACAGAATTGTAGAAAGAACATGCTGCAAGGTGTATACCAAGTTTTTGGAGAAGATGGGTGCAGGGGGATAATGGGAGTCCAGGGAGGAAGGTAAGAATTTGCTGGGTGTGAGTAGGGGAGGGAGACAGATTGATACTTCCACTGTACACCGGGGCCTGTGGTATTTATTTTACAAACTCTTTACTTTTATCCTTTTAATAAAACTGTAACATCATTATTGTTTGTGAATCTGAGACCCAGAGAAGGGATGTCATGTTTCCAAAACTTCAGGTACTTGAGATTTGAACTCATGTCTACCTGACTCCAAGTGTCTCATTCTTTCCACTGTATTACAGTGCCTGCTTGTTATTTGACAGATAATGTCAAGTTCTACCACTGAGGAGAAACTTAAATTACCAAATTTTCAACTATCTAAAATCTACAGTCTATAATAATGGCTACCTCTCTTGTCTCTATCTAAAATTCTTTGCTATAGCATTAGACTTTGAGAAAAGATACAACCATTAATTTCATGTAGTATTTAATTTGTATCTCAGATCTGGGTTAGTTGATAAGAGAATTACTAATATTGTAGAGGAGAGTGTCATATTGGAAATGCTCCTCAGGTGTCAGAGTAAAATTCCTGACTAATTGTAAGAATGGTAAAATTTCATTCCTACAGCTTTATGGCAGGGGACGTGATCACAAATCCACCTTAAGGCTGAATCAAACCTACTGGCTTTGCTCCATCTTTCTACATGTTTCCTGTGACCCAATGTGGCTCCTGAGGTTCTTGGGGTTAAGGACCATGAGAGGATGAGAAAAATAAAGAAAAAACAAAGCTGGGATCTGGTGGAGTCCTTAATCCTCCTGATGGGAGGAAAGGAACTGCTCAACCAATGCAGCATGTTTATTCATATACTAGGAAAGATGATGTCAATTTCAGCCCCTCTGCCTAGCAACCCATTACTTGAATTGTCCAGGGGCTTGGTGTTTTCCTGGGCTGTAGCAACTTCTTCACATGGGTCACCTGGGTGCTCTTTGTTTTCTGGTAGGATCATCTCTGGTTCATGCCGTAAGTTAATGTCCCGCTTTCACTTGTTCGGATGGGAAGGTTTTCCATGAAGTTTTGGAATGAGTTCTTAATGGTTTTGCAAATCAATTTTTGGTAGTCTAGACAATATAAAGCAGATAATTACTTTTCTATTTTATGGAAAAAATAAAACAAAATTTCATAACAAAATAATAGAATAGCAGTAGTTATTTCATAACAAAATAGTAGAATAACAGTAGCATATTGTTATCTTTAAAGTAGTCAGAGCCAGGGTTCTAGCTCAGTGGCATAAGTGCCTGTTTGGCAAGTGCAAGGTCATGAATTCGATCCCTGGTACAAATAAGTAAATAAGTAAGTAAGTAAGTAAATAAATAAATAAATAAATAAATAAAAGTAGTTACTCAGAGTACAAAACATGGGCATAAATCTTACTTTTTGAAAAATAAAGTACAATGAGGTCTTAGTATTGGACTTTGCCTACCTCCATGTTGTTTTAAACACCAGATTAGAGAATCAGAAAACAACTTTGGGGACCTTTTGACATGTATTCTTTGCAACTTGCTAACTCCCTCAAAGGCCAGTAAAGAAAAGGATGCTTTAAAATTCAACTTCTCAGTGTGATTAAAAGCTTACCAACAAAGGGAAACCTAGGTCCTGAATTCATGAATGCTGATTCTCCTCAAACTCTTTAACAAAATTGAAAGGAAAATAATACTCCCAAAGTCATTCCTCAAAGCAAGCATTAGCCTGTTGCCAAAACTAGAGAAAGATCCAACCAAAAAAGAAACCATAAGCTAATCTCCTTGATGAATATATATATACAAAAATCCTCCATAAGATACTGGCAAACAGAATACAACAAATCATCAAGAAGATTATATACCACGACTAAGTGGAATTCATCTCAGGGATGCAGAGATGTTTCTACATATGCAAGTCATGCAAATGTCATGTGCTTTGTTAACATAACCAAGGACAAAAACCACAAGATCATTTCAATAGATATACAAAAAACTTTGACAAGGTCTAACACCCATTCTTGATAAAAATCCTACAGAAAATTGGAATAGATGAAGCCATCTATGACAAACCAATAGCCGACATCATACTGTGTACTCAAAAACTGAAAGATTTCACTTTAAAATCAGAAGAGAAAGATCTCCACTATCACCACTCTTATTCAATATAGTTCTGGAAACATTAGCCAGATCAATCAGACAAGAGAAAGAAATAAAAGAAATACGAACAGGAAAGGAAGAAGTTAGATTATCACTATTTCCTGATGACTTGAGATTCTACATAGAAGACCCTCAAAATCCCACCAAAAGACTTCCGGATTTAAATAACTAAATTCATTAGCATACCTAGTTACAAAGTCAACACTCAAAAATCAATAGCATTCCTGTAATAAATAACAAACCACCTGATAGAGAAGTTAAGGAAACCATGCTTTTCCAAAAGCATCAAGAAAATGAAATACTTAAGAATCAATGTAACAAAGGAATTGAAAGACCTTTACACTGAAAACTACAGTACTCTGAGAAAGGAGGTTGAAGAAGAAATCTGAAAATGGAGGGCTATCCCTTGTTTTTGAGTAGGAAGAACCAATATGGTGAAAATGACCATATTTTCAAAACTGTTATACAGATTTAACACAATCTTGAACAAAATACCAATAGTCTACCTCACAGAACTAGAGAAAACAATTTTAAAATTCCTATGGAACCAGAAGAGCCCTAGAATAGTAAAAGCAATTCTGGGCAACAAAGGCAAAGCAGGGGCATCACAATCCCTGACCTAAAATTATACTACAAAGTACCATGATAAAAACATCATTGCACTGGCAAAAAGCAGTCCCACGAATCAATGGGCCAGATTAGAAGATGCAGAAACAATTCCAAACACACTCAGCCACCTTATCTTTTTTTTTTTAAATTTTATTTAAGGAGAAAAAAGAAAAAAAAAACAGAAAAAGGGTACAAGTTATACAGAATTTCAGAAAAGATAAACAGTAGGAAGTCACTAGTTAATTACATATTGTCATCTTACAAATAGTTGTTGAAGTTACAAAATTAACGCATATAGAGGGGACTTTCAAACAGTGAGACTGCAAACAGTTTTGTTCAATGATCCAACAAATCTCAGTAATATGGTTATCTATCTTATACACTTAAATATATATGCAGTTATATCTTTTAGAGAACTTTCTTTTCCTTTCTTTTGTACAATGACAATTACACATTTTGGGTTTTATTACTCCCACAGTTCTTATTACTTTTCACCTTATCTTTTTTTCCCTCTTTTTTGGGTATTGGAAATCAAACTCAGGACTTCACAGTTGCCAGTCAGGCACTGTGCCACTGAGATATATCACCGGCCCTCAGCCAGTTTATTTTTGACACAGGTGCCAAACACTTTCACTGGAAGAAAGATAGCCTCTTTAATACATGGTGCTGGAAAAACTGGCTTTTCACATGCCAGAGATTAAAATTAGATCCATATTTCTCACTATATACTAAATTAAAATCAAAATGAATCAAAGATGTACCTATTAAAGTAGAAACATTTAGTCTGATAGCAGATAGAATAGGTAGAACTTTTGAAGACATAGGTGTAGGCAAAGACTCAATGAACAAAACCCCAGTAACACAGGAAATGCCTCACGAATCAACAAGTAAGGTGGGATCTCACCTTACTAATAAGCTTTTGCCTCGCAAGAGAAACCAACAACAAAATGAAGAGACAGCTCACAGCGTGGAAAAAATTTTTTACCAGTTACTTTGCAGACAATATACTATTATTTAGAATATATAAAGAACTAAAAACAGTCAAATCTCCCCCAATTTAAAGACTCAGTCAAAAAATAGGCATCTGAAATGAATAGATACTTTTTAGATAAGAAATACAAATGACAAATAAATATATGAAAAAATGTTCAACATCACTGGTCTTTTGAGAGTTGTAGATTAAAAGAATACTGAAATTCCACCTCACTCTAGAAAAATTGATTGTCATCAAGGAACCAACCAGTATAAATAGTGCAAGGGCTGTGGGGAAAAGGAACACTTCTCTGCTGTTGGTCAGAGTGTAGCCTGGTGCAACCACTGTGGAAATCACAGTAGTGATTGTGAAGATTTCTCAACGAACTGAAACTAGATGTTTCCTTTGACCCAGCTATTCCCCTTTGTTTAAATATTACATTGTTTCTTAGTGTGAAAAATTGGGAAGGTACATAGGGACCAAAATGCATAATAAATATTGTGACAAAAGAAGAAAATATTTAAAGGAAAGTGTACTAGGGAGAGGGGAGGGGGAAGGAAAGGAAATGAGAAAAAAGAAAATAGAAGGCAAAACTGGAAGTGAAGTTTTTGTAAATAAAGAGGGAAAGGGGGAAAACAGAAGAATCAAGATACATTATATGAGGCACAAATTCCCTATAGTGAATGCTATTATACATATCTAAATGTACTACTAAAACTAATTTTAAAAGCCTGACTGCTCTGTTCTTTGTTTGTTAGAATCCAGTGGTTGCTTTCACTGGGTTTTGTGTCTTTGTGGGTGATAAATAAAATGTAGCTTGCAGATATTTTTGCCAAGTTTTAAACTAAATAGACTAATCTGACTGTAAGATGGAAAGCCAGATTTCCTTGAGAGGTATGGTTTGTGTGTTTAGGTACATAAGAAGCAATGAAAGAAAAAGACTAAACAACTGAGTCATGCAGAAATAACCATTTTTCATGAGTAAGATGGGCAGTAACATCTTTGCTTACTGATATTTCCTAAAACAAGGTCCCAAGTTTTTGTATCTATGTATCTCTATGTGTCACTCAAAGTATTTAGTGGGTTCTTAATAAATAAAATGTCAACTTAGTGAGACATGGATCTCTGTTAATAACAGTTTTTTTATTTTGAAAAGAATAGAACCAAATGAGTCACAAAACAAAACAAAACAAAACAAAATGGGGTCATTCAAAACAAAAGGATGGACATAGTACATAATTTAAAACCACAATTCAAGGTGATCTACAATGGTTACCATGATGTCTCACTTTTTATTTAAAGAGAAAGAAACAAAAAAATACATGGAGATAAAAAGGGTAGAAATAATACAGAATTACAGAAAAATAAATGGTAAGAAATCACCAGTTGATAAGTTACATGTTGTCATCTTAGAAATAGTTGTTCAGGTTACAAAATTAAAGTATGTAAAGTGACATTCAAATAGTGACACTGCCAAAAGTTCTGCTCAGTGATCTAACAAAAACTTAGTAATATGGTTATCAGTCCTACACACTTGTTTTTTTATCTTAAAGAGGGTAAGATTAAACATATCAAAAAACCAGAACAAAACAGTTAAAAAAAACAATTTAAAGAAATACAGATTTCAAAGCAAGTCCACTGGAGATCTTTGCTGTTTATCTAATTGTCTCTAGCTTCTTCCAAATAGTTGTTTCCATCTTCAGGCACGTTAAATACATACTGCATATTATAGAACTAATCAAATCACTACAGGATGATGAAGGCTTTTTTAGGTCTTCAAGATCTGACATTGGGGAAGACAATAATAACTACCATCGCATCTCTCATTCTCTTCATAGTAACTGTCCTTATCTTTACATATGCTGAAATTGAACTTAAGAGACTAGACTAATATCACTCTGATCAGTGAATAATAGTATTGCTAGATTTTATATCATAATGCTACAGAATTAGCACTGGGTTTCTTAGTGTCTCTTCTTCTTCAGAGTATCTGTTCATTACATCTTGCATTATATAATCTGTTCCTATAAATAGTTTAAAAAAAATCTTCTCATGTGTGAATTTCTATGTGTATATCTATCCTCTCTGTATTATAGGGAAAAACAAATCATAACAAGGCAGCAAAACAAATCCCTAAAAAAACATGTAATGAAAGACACATAAGACCACAATATTAGGTGATCTACAGTAGTTACTATGCTTTCTCTTGTAATTTTCAATAGATTTGTCCACATCATCAGGCTTAATACAGTTAAGCATAGTATTACATAGCTATTTTTATAAAAACACAACTTTGAAAACATTGTAGGACTTGAGAGCTGTTAATAATCAATACCAGTATGGATATCTCTTACATCTTGTCATCTTCAGAGTAGTTGCCTCTACTTTTAGGGTTGATACTGTCAAGCATACCAAATTCAAATAAAATCAGCCAAGGCAAAACTGCTGTCTAATGAATCAGATTCAAATAATATCAGTCATAGTAAGTCAAAGTAAGTAATACAGGGTTTCAGTTTAAGTTAATAGGATATTAAGGACAGTTATCATGGTATAACCTGCTATTTTTGGGTCAGATGTCTGTGCCTTCAAATCTGATATGAGTGGACAGACCAGAACAAATTAAATTCAAACTAAACAGGGTGATAAGACTACTGTGTCTTTTAAATCCTGATACACTATTAACAGTGACCTCTGCTTTTTTTATAGTGTATCAAAGCTATCTAATAGTTTACTGTCTCTGTCTCATGTCTGCTACTCCACTTTACTGCTATAATTTGTCCACCTTACTCCCTCATTCCACTGTCTGTGCCGTTCATTGAGGCCTCTCTGCCACTGTTGCTGGAATCCTGGTATCCCTTCCTCTCTTTCTCTGGAATGTCCTTCAGCACTCTCGTAGGGTTGGATTGGTGGCCACGAACTCCCACAGTTCCTCCTTGTCTTGGAAGCATCTTATTTCTCCATTAATTTTTTTGGGGTCTTTTTCCTTTTTATAGGTACCGGGGATCGAACTCATGACTGCCTGCTTGCAAGGCAGGAGCTTATGCTGCTGAGCAAAATCCCCACCCCCCTCTCCATTAATTTTGAGAGAGAGTTTTGATGGGTGTATGAGTCTTGGTTGCAAATTATTTTCTTTCAGGACTTGGAATATTTCACCCCATTCCCTTCTCAATTTGAGAGTTTGTGTTGATAAGTGTGTTGTTATTTTGATAATTTTCCCATTGTGGGTAATCTGCTTCTTTTCCCTGGCTGCTTTTAATATTCTGTTCTTTTGGTGGATTTCTGGAATCTTGATTATTATATGTCTGGGTGTAGATCTGTTTTGGTTGTAGGTAGCTGGTGTTCTGTATGCCTCTTTTATCTGGATATCATTTCTTTTTGCTATACATGGGAAATTTTCCTTTAATATATCTGTGAATATTCTTTGTAGTTCATTTTTGGTTGCTCCTGCTTCCCCGCTCACATGCTTTATTCTTAAGTTATGTATTCTTTTGTCATCTTCTAGCCTTTGAATTGTTTCTTTCTCGTTCCTTGTTATTTTTAAGAGGTCTTTTCTTTCAGGATCATATATCATAAATCTCTCTTCAAGTTTCAAAAGTCTAACTTTAGTTTCTGTCAAGGCATTTTGCCATTGTTCAATGGAGATTTTAGTTTCCTGGTAATGTCTTTGGATCTGTTTCATGTATTCTAAGTTATGTTTACATTCTTCTTCAGAAGTTTCTCTTTCTTTTCTGATTTCCTCTGTTATTCTATCTGTGTTCTCTTGGGCAGGGCTTATCATTTCTTTAATTAATCTCTTTATATCTTGCCTCACTTGGATCAGGAGTACAGCTTTAAATTCATCTATGAGGTCATGGAGGTATTTTTTTTTTTTTATTTTGGCTGATGCTGTGTCCAGTATTGGATGGTTACTGTGCATGTTCTCTTCTGTATTTACTTCTCCTGGGCTTATTTTCTCATTTTGGGCAGCTGGAGATTTTTAAAAATTTCTGTCTCTTGTCATGTTTCTGGTTTCTTTCAGACTGGAGTGTCCTGGGGGTCTCTGGCCCTCTCCATATTGCTTAGGGCTTTTCTGAAGCGTGCTGACTTGAGTTTTTGATGCCCTCCCCAATTTGCTGTTATCTGAAGTAGGCAGGGATGCAGAGATGGTGCAGGCTAATCTCCAGCCTCTGTGCCAGTCAATCCACAAGTTAGGCTGTACTTTGTGGGTGTCACAGAGTTGCGACTATTTTGGATCTGCTTATTGTGTCCCAACCAGAGGCTTGGTTCAGCCCCAGCAGATCCTGCCAGTTCTCTCTGTGCCAGAAGCGGCTGACTAATGTCACTGTGGCACAGGGCTCTGCCCAAATCCCAGCTGTCCTCTACCAGATCTCTCTGTGCCAGGAGCCACGATCTAATGTCACCATGGCACTGGGTCTGCCCAATTCCAAGATGCACTCCACTAGTTCTCTCTGTGTTGCTGATCCCGTCACGGCACCGTGCTCTGCCCAACTCCAAGATGTCCTCCACTAGACTCTCCGTGTCACTGATGCTGCCATGGTGGCGGGCTCTGCCCAATTCCAAGATATTCTCCAGCCAGCCACAGCAGCCGCGGGACCCCAGTCCCTAGTACTCACCAGGACTCAATGCAGATCTTCCTCTTGGATCTATTGCACACTATGCTGCTTGCCTTCACTGCATTCCTGACACAATGCGGAACGGTCAGAAAACTGCACGGTGTCTGGCTTTGGAGCCCCAGGGCTTCTTGCAGTCTCCTCTGGCACAGCCAGGCAGACCTGGCTGCTTTGCAGGGTCCCAGGTCTCAATTTCCAACAGTCACCAAAAGCCAATACAGCTTTTCCTCTTGATCAATGTGCCACTTTAAAGGTGTGGGATTCGCAGACTTCCGTTATCAGCAGCCACAGTCTCAGCACGACCTTAAATCCTCCAGCCGCGCTGTCTTGGTTAATAAGAATCATTACCCATTCATCTGGCCCTCTCCATGTTGTCATATTCTAGCATCTAATATGATTTCTCTGCAGACTCTCCGCCCAATCCCCTAGCAAGCTGCCATTTTTGAAACTCCTACCTCTTTTTCTTTTGAGGCCCACCAAGTACCAAGTTCTTATAGCTCCACCACTAAGTGCTAGGTACTGGCTGGCAAAGCTAGTTGTAAAGGGGTGACACCTGGACTTGCCAGGGAGATCCCTGAAGGCCCTCACCCATCATCCACACCTTCCAATGGCTTTTTTTCTTGAGATCCAGTCAGAAGGCGATGTCTCTTGTTATCTTCAATAGAATTGCCCATATCATCAGCTAAATAAATTTGAACAAAGCAGTACAGAACAAAATCAATACAAACAGAACATTGGAGACATTATAGGACTTCAAAAGAGGGTAATAGTCAAACCAGAATGGGCATCATAATGAATCTTATTGTCTTCAGAGTAGTTGCCTATATGTTTATATTTGATGCGGTCAAACATAACAGATTTGAATAAGATCAGTCAAGACAAGACAGCAATCAAATGCAACAGATTCACATAAAATCAGTCAAAACAAGGCAGTGAAAATAATACAGGGTTTCAGATTAAGTTAATAGGAAATTAAAAATGACTACTGTAGTATATCCTGCTATCTTTGGAATAACTGTCTATGCCCTCAAATTTAGTACAAATAGACAAACTGGAACATAATATAACCAAACTAAACAGTGATGAAAGCACTATGGGTTTCAAATTATGATACAAGATTAACAATGTTTCTAACTTCCCTATTTAGACAATTTCTTCCCTTTTTCTTTCCCAGGGTACATTGTACATTTTGTATCCCACTGGCTCCTTTAGTTTTTAGATTAGGGAGGCAACCCGCTATTTACCTAAGTGGTTCTGAACCTTTTTACACCTGACCTTGGTCTCAAGTTGTATCCATTTACCTCCAAGAGCCTCAAGGTTTTCCCTCCTTATAGCTGAGTAGTTCTCCATTGTATAAAAGTGTTATGTCTTTCCAACCTATCTGCAGCTGATGGGCAAGCTACCCCCACTTTTTTCTGGTTCCCTGTCACATAGAGCATTATTTTCTCATCTTTGACTTTCAGTACATAAACTTTCTTTCAGATTAAATATATTTCTTTTTTTAATTTTATTTTGAAAAATATATTTCTTATATAGAGCATCTTGGTGAACCCTATCTTCTGATCTATTCTGCCTATGTTTCTTTTTATTAGTGTATCGAGGCCATCCCTGTTAGTGATTATGGCCAACCTACTCAACCTACTCTGCTTCATCTCTGCCATGCTATTTTTATGTGTTGGTTGTCTTATTTTTCCCCCTCATTCCACTGACTGCTCCGTTCAGAGAGTCTCCTCTGTTACTGTTCTTGAAACCATGGTCTTTATTTTCTCTCTTTCTAGAATGTCTTTCAATATTTTTTGTAGGGTTGAATTGGTGGTCATGAACTCCTCTAGTTCCTCTTTGTCATGGAAGCATCTTGTTTCTCCATTAATTTTGAGAGATAGTTTTTCAGGGTACATCAATTTGGGTTGGAGGTTATTTACTTTCAGGGCTTGAAATACTTCACTCCAAGCTCTTCTTGATTTGATGGTTTTGTTGAGAAGTCTGTCGTGATTCTGATGGGTTTTTCTTTATAAATGATCTGTTTCTTTTCTCTGACAGCTTTTAATATTCTGTTCTTGTATTGAATTTCTGGGATCTTGATAATTATATGTCTGAGTGTTCTATTTTGGTTATACATGGCTGGATTTCTGTATGCCTCATATATTTGCATAATATTTCCTTTTCCTATGCTTGGGAAGTTTTCTTTAATTATTTATGTAAATAGCCTTTGTATTTCATTTGTGTTTACCCTTGCTTCTTCACTCATGTTTTTTATTCTTAAGTTATAGATCCTCTTGTCATCTGCTAGCCTTTGTACTGTTACTTGTTGATTCCTTGTTATTTTAAAGAGATCTTTCCTTTTGTGATTACACATTACAAATCTGTCTTCAAGTTTTGATAGTCTGTCTTTAGTTTCTTTCAAGCAGTTTTGCTAGTCTTCAATGGAGTTTTTAATTTCCTTGTAGTCTCTTTGAATCTGTTTCATGTATTCTAGATTTTAAAAATATTTTTCATTGAAAGTTTCCCTCCTTTTTCTATGTCCCTCCATTCTTCCAACTGTGTCTTCTTGAGAGGTACTTAGCATTTATTTTATTATTTTTCTTATATATTCCTTTACTTGTATTAGAATTTCTTTTTTTAGTTATTTTATAATGTCACAAAGATAATTCTTTATGTTGGATGCTGCTTTTTCTGACGCCACAGGTGTGCAACCCTTTATCTCTTCTGTGTTTATCTCCTCAAGGCTACCAGTGTTTGTGCTAAGGGCTGGAGATTTCCTTTATCTTTCTTCTTCTTGTCATGTTTTTGGTTTCCTTCAGACAAGTGACAACGAGGAACCCTGGCACTTCCTGTATTGGCCCCAATTACTCTGAAGGGTGCTAGGTAGGGGTTGCTGCCCCCCCCGCCCCAGTCTGCTGATGGCTAATGAAGTACATGCAGGGGTGGGCAGGCTGGCCTCTCTCCTTCTGAGCTGCTCAAGCTCTAGGAGTCTTCACAATGTGTGTGCCACACAGACAGGGCAGGTTAGGTACAGTTTCAGGGAGACCTTGTCTACTGGATTGCACACAGAGGTGGGACTCAGTCCAAGCGATTCTCACCAGTCTGCTCTGTGCTAGGAGTGGATGACTGAAGCTGCTATAGTTCTGGTTCTGGATTTACCCTGACTCCAAAGTGCCGCCCATCTCCCTCACTCACGTGGGAGGACTGATTTCTGCACACTCACTGTGAGCCAGCATGGATCTCTGAGCCAGATCTCTGAGCAGAGTACTGCTCTCTATTCTACCGCTCCTTCTGTGACTGCTCTGTCCCACTGAGACCCTCAGGCTTGCCAATCCCAACTTCACTGCAACTGTGTCTCTGGATTCATGCGGTGTTTTGTACACAATGGGACTGTCTGGTGAGAGTGATTCTGGGTACAGCCTTCCGTCAATGATTTTCATTTCTTTTTTTCCCTTTCCCTTTAGTTTCTTCCTGGGTTGAGAGGATCCATCTCCTTCCATCTGATCTTCTCCAGGATGTTTTATTCTGCATCTGAGCTGTTTCTCTCAGAAAGGCTTCCTAGTTGGCTGCTTACTGATCTGCCATCTTCCCCCAAAATCTGTAATAACAGTTTTTATTTCACATACATTTGGGCAATGAAGAATTTAGAGTCCAAGTTACTGATTTTCATTTCTTGTCTTCTCAGGGACAGAAAGGTTTTAATGGGTTAGCTGGTCATCTTGATGAAGAAAGTTCCTACATGAGTCTGAATCTTTTCTGTTTTTTAAAAAAATAGGTTAGGTTATTCTTACTTTATTTTTGATTAAGGTGTTTTAGCATACATATTATTGGGTAACAGTACAATATTTTAATATACATATACAGCATGCACTGATCAAATCCAGCTTCCCATTGCATACCAAATCTGAATCTTACTTCTTTCTTTCAACTGATATGATAAAATGGATTAAGCACTAATATATAATTGCACTTAAGCCAATGCAATTTTTCTCATCAATATCACTTAAATGGTTTAAAAATGTCTATATAGAAGCCATCCTGGGTCTTGGAGGAGTGCTTGCAGAAGCCAGTTTGCCCTTCTGGAAAGCCAACAAACCAAGAAGGGCACAGGAAGATAGAAGCCAGATTACTTTTCCCTTGAGCCATCTAGCATGTGGGCTGATTGATAATCAAGGACTCCTGAACCCCATAAGCAACTGGCTGATTCAGAGGGCCGGTTGAGTTGATAACAACTGAGATACAAAAAGAACTAAATGCTTGTATTGTTTGATTGACTTTGCAGGCCTAAGGCTGGTAGTCTGAGCATTCATTAAGAGGACAGCACTAGGCAGTGTAGCAAATTTGAGGGATTTTCTTCTGTCTCATATTTGAAATCCAATATTGTTCTTACTCGTTTGTTTTTATTGCAATTTATTGTTTTGTTTTATTCAGTATTCTGTTTTGATTGGTTCTATTCTGTTTTGTTTTATTTGATTTTACTATGTCTGAGGGAATGAACAACTATTGTGAAGATAACAAGATATATTATGGTAGCCATTGTTGATTTTCTGTTATAGAGCTTTGAAATTCTGTACCACCTTCACTGCTTTATTTGGATTGGCTTTACCCTGGTTTGTTTTATCAGGTTTTATTCTGTTTAAAATAAAAAGTCTATTTAAAAGAACCATTTATTATAACCAGTGTCATGCAGACAAACTTTTAGAAAATGCAGCCCCTAGAAGGTGCTTAATAATGACTCATGGTCACTTTTGTTTATCAGTCAGTGAATTTTATTTAACTGAAAATGTGGTCTGTCTGACCATATGCATATAAACATAGTTGTTGATCATAATCTAAGCTGCATTTATTACTATTACTAAATACCCATGTGTGGAAGTGGCTTAACAAATAGAAAAGACTCTAAGCCCATTCTGATTCTGGGTCATTCAGATGGCTGAGAAGGAAACAGAATTACAGTTAGCCACTGATGATTTGCACATAACCAAGGTGTACCACAGGATGTGGGACTATGGGAGCTATCTTTTGTGTGAGGATGAGTGAAAAAAATATGTGTTATAGGGAGAATTGTGAACTAGGAGATGGGGATGTGGTAGGTATCATCTTTATCCAACTATACAAATACCAGAAAGATTTAAAAATATTATGATTTTCAGTTAATTTTCAATGACATCAATAACACAAAACCACTTAAATACAGGTATCTGTTCTAAAGTAATTTTTTTGAGACAAGGTCTTACTTATATTTCAGGCTGGCCTTAAACTCATCTTGTAGCCTTGAACTCACAGCAATCCTCCTGCCTCAGCCTCCCAAGTGCTGACATTACAGGAATGCATCACCATGCCCGACAGTTAATTCGGATGTATACTACTGATTATCAACCTTTTTGGTCTCAGGATACATTTATACTCTTTTCCTCCAGACTTATTGAGAAATAATTGATGAAATTGTATTCCTGATCATATACAATGACATGATTTGATATATGTATATTCTGTAAAGTGACTATCACAGTCAAGTTAGTTACAACAATCACCTCACATAGCTGCTTTTTACTTTTTATTTTTCCTAGTGTGGTGAGAACATTTACCATTTACCCTCTTAACACACTTCAAGTTTATAATGCAGTGATATTAATAAAGTCACCACAGTCACTGTGCTGTTCATTAGCGTCCCAGGTCTTACTAACTTGTATCTCAGAGTTTGTATCTTCTGAGTATTATGTCTCTACTTCCCCAGGTCTCCATCTTTATGCTCCTAAAAATTATTGAGAACCTCAAGGAGCTTTTGTTCCTATGGTTTCCATCTGTTGATATTTACCATATTAGAAACTAAAGCTGAGAAAAAAATTTAAATTACAATATTAACTTATTTCAAGATGCCAAAATAAACTTATTACATGTTAACATAAACGACGTTTCTTTATGAAAAATAACTACACCGGGGCTGGGAGTTTAGCTCAGTGGCTTAAGTGCCTTCCTGACGAGTGTGCAGTCGTGAGTTCAAGTCCTGGTTCCTCAAAAAAACAAAAAGCAACAACAACAACAACAAAACAAAAACACACACACAAAAGAAAAATAACTACACTGACAAAATAAAAATGTTAGAGATGAGTGATATTGTTTTACATATTTAGCATATTGCAGCATAGCTGGATTTATGTCTCAGCTTCCGTATTCAGGCTACTGTGGTTTCACTTTCTGTGTGGTCTCTTAAAACCTCTATATGCTTGGGAGGCAGGAGTTAAAAAAGAAAATAACCTTTTAGAAGATTGAGATTGCAACTGAGAACATAAATTAAAGTTTGTGATCTTCCTCCAAAGGGCCTTGGAGACACAAAAGGTCCTGGTAAACTTTGTGAACGTTGGAACCTAGAAACATTAGTGTTTCATTGTTCCACTTAGAGTGCTGTACTGTTTTATCATTCTGAACATTGAAGCTGTCTGAGCTTGGAATATAGAGCAGAAATTAGATAAATATGTTGCTGCTGAGACCTATAGAAGCCAATCTATTACTTAGGCTACACTTATGGGAGAATTGCTAAACATTTCTAAGTTTCCTCAATAAATACCACCTTAGCTGTTAGAAATATATTCAAGAATATTAAATGTGCAATTTTGCATTTTGTTTAGGAGTTGTAAATTTATCCTTTCTAGTTTTTATAATTAAAAATTTTTTTAAAAATTTATTTTAAAGAGAATAAAACTAAACCAAACAACACATAATAAAGAAAATCAGAACAGAAGAATGTAAGCTATACAGGACTTCAAAACAAGACAACAGGAAATCACAATACCATAATGTCTCTCATTTTCTTTAAAACAGCTGTCTATACCTTAACAACAATAAAATCAAATAACACAAAATTAAAACAGAATAAAACCAATCAAAAGAAAAGAATGAAAGCATTATAGAACTTCAAAACAAGATAATAGGAAATCAACAATGGTTGCATAACACATCCCATTATCTTCAAAATAGCTGTCCATGCTATCAGACACAGAAAAATCTAACAAAACAAGACAAATAAAAACAAAACCTAACAAAATTATGAAAATGCTACAAGAATTCAAAATTAATGGGAAATTAACAGTGGTTACCACTTTCCCTTTTTAGGTGTTTCCTCTATCACTTTCTTTTTTTATTTAGAGAAAAAAAGCAAAACAGAAAAAAGGGTAGAAATAATTCAGAATTTAAAAAATAACAGTAAGAAATCACTAGTTGATAAATTACATATTGTTATCTTAGAAATACTTGTTCAACTTACAAAATCAAAACATAAAAAATGGACAATCAAACAATGACAATACAAACTATTCTGTTTAAGTATGCAGGATAGATAACCATACTACTAAGTTTTTGTTAGTTTATCCCCTACCACTTTCATAATATCTATTGTGCTTTTTTGGATCCTACTGACTCCTTCAGTTTTTTATTCTCCCTCCGTAACTTGGTGTTCACTCGTATGAGTCTAAACCATTTTACCCATGAACATGATCTCCAGTTGCATACAACTGGTTCGTGATTATCCTACTTTATGTCCGGGTAGCTTTCCATTGTATGAAAATACCATATCTCTTCCGGGAGAACATGGCGGACAGATAACAGCAACTACCGGAGGCTCTCTGAAAACTAGGCTCAGAAGCCAGGTATGGTGTGGACTAAAGAGACATAAGCAGGTGGAGTTATGCTCTGCTGACTCAGGAACGAACTCGGCTGAGAGAAACCAACTTGGAATGCAGTCCTGGTGCTAAAACAGGAACAGAAAAGCCTCGCTGCTGAGGCTGGACCCCACACCATTTGGGTTTCCCGCCGCGCGGTGGCTGGCTGCCTCTACGTCGGCTCGGCAAGGAGAGAGACGCACGGAAACTCTGAGAACGGGAGTCTGTGAACGGAGTCGAAAACAGGACAGGCAGGGAGGCATGTTCTGACTTGTGGCGAGGTGAGTGAGAGAAACTGACACTCCACCACAGTTTGACTCCAGCGGACTTTCTGGGCCCGGGCAGTCCTGCGGGAGCAGGGCGCGCTGGCGACTCCAGCCACACATTCCCCTGTCGGGCGGGATTGGTGAAAAGTGCCTGGCCTGCGTGACGCTGCCGGCGGACCCCGTAGGCTGGCCCAACCCAGATCCCAGAGCCTGACGGAGGCCGGGAGGGGCGGGCCTCCGCGTAGGCTGCCTGGTGTGCAGCAGTGAGTGGAAACACCTAACCGGCGCAATTCTATCAGGCTGTGGCTGACAGAGAGAGAAGCTAGGCCTCTCATATAAGCTTGCATATATAAGGAACAGAGAATATGGGAAGAGGCAGCAACAAGAAAGGCTCCTCGGCCCCCAATTCTGAGAAACAGGCAATACCAGACACCGCACCATTACACATAAGGCGCCATATAGAGAGCCTCATAGACCAATTCAGGAATGAAGTTATCAACGACCTGAAGCTAGAAGTATGCAAAATAGTTAGAGAAATACTAAGCACCACCCAAGAAAAAACAGATGGTGGAATGGAAGAACAGAAAAAGAGGGGAGAAGTGTTTGATGGAGAAAACAGGGAAAGCATAGAATACGTGAAGCAGGTTCAAAGGGACTACCAAGAAACTAAGAAGTCTATCGAAGACTGGCATAACAGCTTGAAAGAAACTAAGGACAGACTATCTGAACTGGAGGGCAGAATTGTAATATGGGAGAATGAAATGAAAAACTTCTTAAAAATAACAAAGAAACAAACAGCAATAATACAAAGACAAGAAGATGATAAGAGGAGCCATAACTTAAGGATTAAGAACATAAAAGAAGAAGTAGGGACACAAACAAATGAACTACAAAAGCTACTCACAGAAATAATCCAGGAGAATTTTCCTAATTTAGCAAAAGGTAAAGATACTCAGATGTATGAGGCATACAGGACCCCAGCCACCTACAACCCTAACAGAGCAACACCCAGGCATATAATAATAAAAATTCCAGAAATTCAATACAAGAACAGAATATTAAAAGCTGTCAGAGACAAGAAGCAGACCACTTACAAGGGAGCACCCATCAGAATTACAGCAGATTTCTCTGCACAAACCATCAAATCACGAAGAGCATGGGGGGAAATAATTCAAGCTTTGAAAGATAATAATCTCCAGCCAAGATTGAGATATCCTGCACAACTGTCCCTCGAAATTGATGGAAAAACAAGGTGCTTCCAGGATAAAGAGGAACTGGGGGAATTTGCAACCACCAATTCAACTCTACAGAGAGTATTGCAGGATATTCTAAAAAAAGAAAAATACAAAGAATCCAGAAATAGTGGAGGCCACAACTAATGGAGCAGAGAACAAAGTGAAGAAGACAAACTGACAGCTACTGACAGAATAAGAGCTCCACAGAAATGAGGCAGAGAAGATTGGATGATAGGAACAGCTATTTTGGAGAAAATGACATCTTAATAGGTAATACTGATTTAGTATCATCTTGTTTTGAAGTCTCATCTAGCTTTTGTCCTTCTTTCTCCAATGGTCCAAATAGGTTGTATCTTACTGGATTTTATTATGTATGATAGTATAAGCAAAAACCTTTTAAAGACAAGGAGATTATACAGAAACCATTGTTCATTTTCTGTTAGTCGATTCTAAATACTCTGTAATGCTGTCATTCTCTTGAATGGTTTTACATTGTTTTGATATACTTAATGCTACAGTATACGAAGTTGTACTCAAGGATTTCAAGGAAAGAGATAATATGGTAACTACTTTTAGGTCAGGATTATCTGGTGGTGAAACACTATTCTGCTTAAATGGTTATGTTTTGATCTGTGCTGTTTCATTGTTATGCCCTCTTTTATCTCAATCTCCACTCCATTATTTACTTTTTTATTTTTATCCTTTTAATTAAAGGAAAAAAATAGCAGGATATATTATAGTAACCCACTTTGACTTTCCATTACCTCGATTTAAAGCCCTGTATTACTCTCACCATCTGGTTTTTAACTGATGTTCCCCCATTCTGTTTTGCTGGATAGTATCAGGTTCGAAAATTTAGGCATCAGCTGTGAAGATAATGAGATTCATTATAACGCCCATTCTCATTGACTTTTATCTATTTTTGAAGACCTACAATGTCTCCAATGTTTTGGTTTTGTCGGTTTTATTCTTTACAGTTTTGTTCAATTGTATTGTAACTAACAATATAGGCAATTCTATTAGAGATAGCGGGAGGCATTATGGTAACCATTGTTGATCACCTTGTATTATGTTTTCACATTATCTATTATGTCCACCCTTTTGACTTGACCGATTCTGTTCTGTTATGTCACATTTGGTTTTACTCTCTTCCAAAAAAGTAATAAGAACCATGGGAGCAATGAAACCCAAAAAAAAAAAAAAAAAAAAAAAAAAAAAAAAAAAAAAAAAAAAGAAAATACCATATCTTTTTTATCCATTCTGCAGCAAGATAGTCTTGCTTTTTTCTGGTCTCTTGTCACATGGAATAATTGTTTTTTCTCCTTTGATTTTTATTCTATGAACTTCTTTTTAAGTTAAATGTATTTTTTGTATACAGTGTATTGATGGATATTGTTTCTTGATCTATTCTCCCAGGTTTTTTTTTTTTTTTTTGACCTGAGGCCATCTACATTAATGGTTATAACCAGCATACATTGGTTCACCACAGCCATGCTCTCCTCCTGCTGCTGGCCCTCCACTTTTCCACTTTGTTCAACTGCCTATCCTGTTTGGTGATCCTTCTCTGCTGCTGTTCCTGGAACCGTGGTCATCTTTATCTCTCTCTATAATACTCTTCAGCGCCCTCTGTGGGGTTGGTTTGCTGGTCATGAATTCCTTCAGTTGTTCTTTATCATGGAAGTATCTTATTTTTCCATCAATTTTGAAAGATAGTTTGGCAGGGTACATCAGTCTGGGTTGGAAGTTGTTTTCTTTCAGGATTTGAAACACTTCACTACAAACTCTTCTTGACTTGATGTTTTGAGAAATCTGTCATGATTCTGATAGATTTTCCTTTATAGGTGATCTGTTTCTTTATTCTAATAGCTTGTAATATTCTGTTCTGTGCTGGGTTTCTGGGATCTGTAGATTTACTTTGGTTATGGCTAGTTGGAGTTCTGTATGCCTCGCTTAATGGTATGCCAGATCCTTTTCCCATGTTTGGGAAGTTTTCTCACACTTGCCAGGCAGATGCTTATGCTGCCAAGCTAGATCCCTGGCCTCTGCCATTGAATTGTTATTTCCTGGTTCCTTGTTATTTTAAAGAGATTTTTCTTTTCATAGTTGCTAGCTGCAATCCTGTCTTCAAAGTATGAAAGCCTATCTTCAGGCTTTTTCAAGCAGTTTTGCCAGCTTTCAGTTGACTTTTTAATTTCCTGGTTATCTCTTTGAAACTGTTTCATGCATTATAATTCTTTCCTATATTGTTCATTCAAGGTTTCCATCATTTTCCTATGCTCCTCTTTTTTATTATCTCTATATGCTTTTGATATGCTTAGCAACTCTTTCATTATGTTTATGATTTCTTTTACCTGGGATATTATTTCTGATCTGATTACTTTTACAGTCTCATGAAGTTGTTTCTTTACTTTGATTGCTATCCTCTGAGAGTTTTTAGGTGTGTGACTTCCATTTTCTTCTATATCTATGCCTTCCAGGCTTGTTCTTTGTTGGCTGGAGGTTTGAGATTACCTTTCTCTCTTTCCTCCTGACATTTTCCTAGGTTCCCCCCCTAAAAACCAGTTGTGGGGTTCCAGGTACTTCCCAGGTTGGCTGCCTCTCCACGATATAGAAGGAATAGGCCAGACACTAGGGTTTCTCTGAACCCAGGTTCCCAGGGAGGGAACAGAGTGGGGCAGGCTTCTCCAGTACCATGTAGCTACACTGAGGCTTTCCCAATGGCCTTGGGTTCGTGGTAGCAGGGCTGCTCCTCTCAACCTGTGTGTCTAACTTGGGCTTCCACCAATGGCAGCAGGCACACAGGGGTGTGTCTGTCTGATTCGCTTGGTGGTCACTGGCTGCCTGAAGGAAACAAAGATCTCTAATGGCAACCTGTGGATGCATGGGGGCATATCTGGCTGTTTCTCCCTGTCTGCACTGATTACCAAAGGGCAAGCTTTCCAGCAGTGAGGGACAGATCTGGCTATGTCTCCCTGCCCACACTGGGTGCCTGCAGGATGCAAGCTTTCTGATCTAGTTTTTATGAATTTTTAAAATGTCATTTAAGTGTTCTATTTTTTCCACCTGGCTGGTGGTTCAACAAGCCTCGCCCACATTAGATTTACTTAAAATGCATCCAATCCATAAGGAACATTGACTAATTTCAGAGAAATGAAATAAAAAAGACTTGGTTCAGAGAAGATGATTTTGTTTTCCTCAGCTGTTCTAATATTTTAAAACTAATATCTTTTATGAAAGACTTTTAGAACAAAACTAGAAATATAATGCAGGGACTATTTTGAATATAGCAATATGCAAAATAACAACCACTATTAAATTCCTGTCATTTGGTTTGAAATCATATATTGCTATTTTTTTTGTCCTTTTGCGTTTCTTATTTGTTTGCATCTTGATTTTTCTGTTTTTTTCTTTTTAAAATAAATAAAAGAAATATAGTGCAAGGAAAAACATAATTTAAAATTTACTGTTACCATGTTAGAGTACAAACAAACAGTTATTTTTTTAATAAAAAATTTGCTTAACGTAATTTATCTAAAATATCATTTCAACATATAAAAATTAATGAGACATCTTACTTTTATCTGGTGTTTTATTTGGTGTTTTAGCTTTTCCTTTGGGCTTTTCCTTTGGACTACACACATTTTCCTTTTGGACTAGACACATTTCAAATGCCCAATGTCCACCTGTCTCTATCGTGGCTGTTGTACTAAGTCAAGCAGCTCTATCAGTCTCTTGTTCCCTTCAATGCTATCATCTTAAGAAGTGATTAAGAAGTAAGAAAGATGTGTTGTTTTCTGAATCCTCTTAATGTTGTTTCCTTGAAAAAGAATTGGCCCCCTGCAATTCATCTCTTGCAAATGGAATGTTTTCAGAATGGGACCCAGGAATTTATGGGTCAAGTTGAAAATAACTCATTGCTCTGGTTGTCTGCTCCTCACTGATCACTCCTCCCCTGAGTTCCCTCTACAATTGTGTGGTCTAAAATAGCAATGAATTTATTATGTTCATGGGTTCTGTGGGCAGGGAAATAGAAATGGGAATTAGACTCCATGTCTGGACTCTCATTGGGGTCAGCAAGAGCACCTGGAAATGTAGAGACTGGGCTCAGGGACCACTGCCAATGTGGCCTCTTCTCTCCCATGTTAGGCCCCTTAGCTGGAATGGGGGAAGGACAGGCTGGGCTGGACCTTTGTGGAAACTGGGTCTAGAGGGATCATCCCAACAGGAAGTGCGTCTTGTAGTGAGCATCCGAGAGACCAAGGTGGAAGCCCCAAGGCTGCTGACGGGAGTTTGGGAATAGTATGTCTGTCTCATCTTGCTGGTGGCAGGCCAGTCACTGAGCTCAGACAGGTTCAAGAAGAGGGAATAGACTCCTGCTTTCATGGAGGAGTGGCCAGGTTGCAGAGGAAGTGAGACGGCAATATCGTTGGTCAACTTTGGAAAATATAATCTGCCAGACTCATGAATCTGTAGATTTATAAAGGCTATCTGAATGGGTGGTGTGGTATGGTAGCTATGTTAGGATTAATCTTTTCCGATGAAGCTTAAACAGTACACGTTGAAAATAGGAAGAAAGAGAGAAAACAGACATTTATTTAGTATCTAGTGTGAGTCAAGCTCTGGCTTAGGCATTTTTATATTATCACAGTTAGTCTTCCTCGCAGCTCTCCTGGTACATGTTAATGCTTTTATTTTACAGTGGAGGTAGACACTCAGAGAGAGGAAATGATCTCTAAGGTCACATAGAGAATGTGTGATGCCAGAACTAGTGCTTTCTCCCATTTCTTGCTGTTTTTAAATAGTAAACACCTCATTTATTTATTCAATCCACATGATTTGTGAAATATTTCCAATACAGCACCTCATGTGGCCAAAATAACAACCCCATGGGGTGGATAGAATTAGTATTACCTGTATTCGCATTTGTAAATAGGAGATACTGTGATTTATGGAGTCGTGTGCTTGTCTAAACTCACAAAACAGGCTGGAGGCAGAACTGGGATGCAAATTCAGGCCCTTTTATTCTAGAACTGGAGAATTTCTTGCCTTATCATATGACTTGCTACTGTCCTGAGTATTTATCTGACTTCATTAAGAATAAATTATGCATTACAAATGTAGCCTCTCTGTCTCTCTTGAGCTCAAGAGGCTCTACCATGGAGCTACATTCCAGGCTTTTTATACTATCACTTTTGAGACAGGGTCTTGCTAAATTTCCAGGTGGGCCCACAATTTGTGATCTTCTGCCTCAGCCTTCTGAGTAAATGGGATTACAGGCAAGTACTCCTGAATTTGGTCTGTAGGTTCTCTTTTGGTTGAGTTATGGGTTCTGTGGTATTTTATAATTCATATCCAGTTAATTTGGCAAAAGGCATGATGTCTACCATTCTCTTCCTTATGGAGTACTTGGAGGAAAAGGTTGTATTCATTGTGTATTTCAGGGCATCATCCCTCAGATCCGGATTAGATGTATACTATCTGTCAGATACCATGTTTGGGGCTGGCAACCGAGAGATAAATAAATGCAATATTGTTGTTATTTCTCCAAGTTTACAATATAGTAGGAGATTTTAATATATAAAATCAACCTTACTATGATATGCACCAAACTGAATCTTTAAAATACTGTCCAGACACCAAAGAGACAGCTGGATGGAGTCAAGAAAAGCTCCTCAGGAGACAAGATGTCAGACAATGCATACTTTAGAAGTTGGGGAGCCTGGAGTGGTGGTACACACTTGTAATCCTAGCACTTGGGAGGCTGAGGCAGGAGGAGCATTGCAAGTGAGCTCAAGGCTAACCTGAATGGCATAGCGAGACCTTGTCTCAAAAAGAAAAAAATTTGGAAGGATTTCACCCAGAAAATGCATAAAGAATGGCTTATTCTCTGCACAATCACAAGGAAACCTTCATCTAATTTCAGTTTGAAAGAAATGTTCAGACACATTTGTTTTATTGAATTCTGAAGTTTTGCCAGGTAGCTTAATTGAACTCGTTAAAAAATAATAGAGTTTGTATCCCTTGGGGTTCTCAGTATAGGCAGGTGAAGACTAAAACTGATTGTCCTGCAGGTAATCTGATCAGGTCTTTGAAGACATAAAAGCTACCGAAGACGTGGTTGTTTTGATGGTTGTTGTTGCTAAAGTGAGCTGGCTGGGTGATGATACAGTTGTTCTGGCTGGGCACATTATCTTCCTGTGAATCTTTATTCACAAGGAGAAAGAGGCCCCGGGGTCTTCCTGGACTCTGAAGTGAGGAAGGATGTGTTGGTGTGAGGGGATCTAAGGCAAGTGTGACCTTGTGGGATTCTTCTCCTCTTTTGGTTTCATCCTGAGTTGGAGAAAAGTCTTAATCATGTGATGTAACTATGGTGTCTTAGCTCCTCCTTGCACTAAAAGATCCTCAGAAGTGAAGCCTGAGAAAAGGAATGAGTTGCAAGTAGTTTACTGGGAGGTGAGTGCCCAAACAGTAGCCGGGGAGTAGAGTTGTAAGACAGGGCAGGAGACCTACAGGAGGTCTATTTTCAGGTTGGGAAAATAGCTCAGTGGCAGAGCTCTTGCCTAGTGTGTGTAAGGCCCTGAGTTCAATTCCCAGTATGAAAAAGAGAAAGATAGTGAACAGTCAGATCTTCACGGGGGGTAAATGCAGCTGAGTCTACACCACATCTTGTCAGGCATTTTATGGGGATGCTTCCAGGGGAGTGTTAATTCCCCAGCACTTTTGGCCTCTCTTGCATGTAGGCGGTGGTCCCAGAAAAACTCGGGAAGAGATCTGAGTATGCCAAGATTATTAAGGGAAAAGTGAGATGGGTGAGCCACCCTTTCTGAGCGGCCAACGTTTCAAGATTGGAGAATCTCTTTTAATTAGGTCACACAAATTTTTCTGCTACTTAAAAATCCTAGAGAGTTCTCCTGACTGCAGTGACTATGTTCTGTCTATGCTAATAAACTATTCTTTCAATTACTTCTCTCTATTACTCTTTGGAAGCCTTCTCATGCTTGCTAGCTATGAACTACGATCATTATAAAAATTAGAGGTGGGTCCCTGCTGTTATCTGTCACCTCTGCCGTGTGAAGAGTTTCAAGCCGCTGTTTTCTCCAGGTGGCTGCCATGAAGGGCAGTGGTAGTAATGGGCTGTGAAATTCTGTTTTCTTCGATTCAGGTAACATGGTTTCCTTAACGAGACAAGGGTTTACAAATTTCACTCAAGCTCAATCTTATTATTTTATTTTGGGTTCACATGCATGAATGTTTTCTGTGAGCTTCAGTGTGATATTTCAGTACATGCACACAGGGGACACTGGCCAGATCTAGCTTTCTCTTTATCTCTTTCCTCTGCTCCCACATTCCCAGCCCCTAGTAATTGCTAGTCTAGATTTAATTGATTTTTTTCTTTTAAGCATCCACCTACGAAAGAAAATGTTTTCCCCTTTGGTTTAGGCTTATTTCATTTAACAATGTGTCACCCCTCCCATTCATTTTGCTATAAATGACAGAATTTTTTCTTCTTTATGGAAGTAATATTCTATCGGGCATGCACACCACATTTTCTTTACCCATTCATCCATTGATGGGCATCTAATTTGAGTCTGTATCTTTAAAAACTTTTCTTGTATCTTAGTATATGTCTGCACCTTGTAATGATTACATTCATTTTAGGAAATTGGCACATGTGCATAGCACATCTTAATTCTTTTAGGGCATTAAAAAGGGTACCCCCTCCATATTCTCTCAGCCTCAATAGTGTTGGTGCCCTCGAACCTACCTTCCAACCACAAGCACGCTCAACTCTTTTTCCAACTATTTGGGGACCACATCCTGCTCTACTGACATGTGGGGCAGGCCAAAAGTGTGGGGGAGTTATTGCCTCCCCTTTCTCCTCTCTTACAAAGTCCTCTCTTACAAAGTCCCTTTCCCATTTACAAAGGATTTATCTCCCTGCTTCTTGTTATCTACCTTTTATTTTCCCTTGATTTATATTTCAGATTTCTCATTTAAGAAACCATGAGATATATAAGCTATTGTGTCTGATTTATTTTACTTAACTTTGTGGTCTCAAGGTGTATTTCCTGTAAATAACTCAAATAAATCCTTGTTTATGACAAAGTAGTACTCCATTATGTATAGACACCATACTTTATCTGTTCATCTGTTGATGGACATGTAGAAGATTTAGCTTTTGTGAATTGTGCTGCTGTGGGTGTGAATGTATCACCGTAATATGGTATCTTTAACTCTTTTGGGAAGATTCTTAGAAGGGGAATAGCAGAGTGAAATGAAATTTGTAAGTTTTATTTTTGAGGAATTTCCATATTGACTTCCATAACGGTTGTACTAGTTTGTATTCCCACCCACAATGTGGCAATGTTCCTTTTTCAGTGCAACTTTGTCAGCATTTGTTCATATTTGATTTTTTGATGATGGTCATTCTTTCCGGGATAAGGTGGAATTTGGGTATTGTTTTAATTTGCATTTCTGTAATGGCCAGAGATGTTGAACATTTTTTTTTTTACCAAAAAATGTATACACATTTTAGGAAAATAAATACTTGTATAAATATTTTAATATTAAATTTATTGTGACATCATGAAATTAATACAAATTACTTTTGGCCTCTACCACTGCAAGAGGTGCTGAAAGTGATGACCATTAGTTTTTAGAATTTATTAATGGGCAAGCTGTTGTTTGGGTGAACTAGATCACTGAGATTGAGGTGCATGCATTTCAATTTCTTCTCTAAGGGCTGGCCGTGCGGTGGGTTTTCTGTGATATGTGACATCCTCTAGAGTCCCCCATCTCAGGGCAATGGCATCTGTTGAAAAATCATCACACTAGTTTTCTTTTCCTGAAGTGTGTAGGCACTTTTTTTTAGTGGACTCTTTATTTACTGGCCATTTGTACCTCTTCTGAGACATGTCTATTTATTTTGCTTAACCACTTTCTGATTAATATTTTTCCATTCTGTAGGTTGTGTCTTCACTCTGTTGGTTGCTTCCCTTGCTGTGCAGAAGTTTTTAAAAATTTGATACAATCATATTTGTTGATTCTTGACATTATTTCTTTGGCAATTGGAGTTCGGTTCAGAAAATCCTTCCTTATGCCTGTCTCAAGATATTGCCTATTTTATCTTCCAACAGATTAAGCTTTTTTGTTTTAACATTCAGATTTCTGATGCATCTTGATTTTAGTTTACTGCATGGTGAGAGATACAAGTCTAGACTAATCTTCTGCATGTTACTCACCAGTTTTTGCAGGATCATTTGTGAAAGAGGTTATGTTTGCTCCAGCATAAGTTTTTGGCCCCTTTGTCAAAGATCAGGTAGCTGAATGTGCCTAGAGTTGTTTCTGTATCCTGTGTTCTGTTCCATTAATCCACATGCCTGTGTTTATGTCAATAAAAATCTGTTTTTTTTAAAAATCACTATAGTTTTTAATATAACTAGGGGCATATGCATTCTAGCCACTCTCAGTTTTTATGTCCCTCTGAATGCTGCAAATCACAGCTTTCTCAATGCAGATTTTCAGCCTCTGTTTGTGAGGCCTGACCCCTTCCCCTGTCCCAGAGGGCCCTCTGTGTTTACCCCAGGCTGTGACAATCATTCAAGCTGGTGTCCATTTCCGATTTTGTTGGCAGATGAGGAAAGCGAAGTGACCACTGAGCTTTGTTGCTGGAAAGAAGCAGTAGGATATGGAGTCAAGCAGTTCACTGGACTTAATGCCAACACTTTCAGCCCGGCCCTCTGAAAACCACACGCCGCTGGCCTGACTTCTTAACTGAGGGTGGGCCCTCTGTGCCCTTCTTGGCTGAGTTTAAACTTCTTAGGGGTCTACGTTTAGCCTGCACCCTCTCTGAGGTTGTTTCTTTTCCCATCTTCCACGATGTCACTGTGGTAGGGTAATCCCAGACACCCTGAAGCATAGTTGTTTTGTTGTTCAATATTCAAACAATTAATCCTCCCCCCAAATGACTCCTGATTAAAACCTCTCAATTATAGAGGTTACTACACTGGATTTCTTCTCCAGCTCCAGCCTGCCATATAGAATTTGTCACTTGCAGGGTAAAACCTCACTCTGTTTTTGCAGTTTAACAACAACTGTGGTATTGCCTGAGGCTAGTGCTGCTGGACCAGTCCACTGTTTCTCCAAGAGTTTTTGAATCTTTCTGGGTTTACTTTGAGTTAGCAGAGACTTGTTTCCCTGTCTGAGAGCTTTCCAGATTGCTTCAAACAGAGCACTGTGCCTTGTTTCTTTAGTTTCTAGATTTCCTGTCAGCTCCTTCCAATTTCTGGAGATCTACTTCTGTTTCTCTTTAGCAAGTTACTGTTTTCCAGGTGTCTTGATTCTAGGTGTGGGAGAAACTGTCTTGCTGTAGGCCTTTCCTCCGCCATTTTAAATACTCATTCTGTACCATGGTGATTGTGACTAGGTCTTCAGTACACATGGATGTGCAGGGTATCTTTTTTGGCATGCTGATTTAATTTTGTTTGAATATATGCTCAGTTCAATTATTTTTATTTCTTCTTAACCTTAGGGAGCAAGACGATTTTCAGGAGAGAAGGTAAGTAACCTCATTTACTCTTCTTAAATTGGATAGCAGTATCTTTGCTAAATACAATACTGTCTCCAGCCCCTTTTCCTTACTTGAGTGAGGGTGACAACTTATCAACAGGGAAAGAGGTTCAATGTTATCAATGGCTAAACAGCCCTGCTAATCACTAATGGTAAGGCACACATTTAGGGCAGTAGCACCTGTAATTTTCAGTCCTCGCTGACTCTGTAATAATTGAGCCATATTTTCATCCCATGACAGTCTAGAAGTGTTAGTCTGGATGCAAGGCATAGTGACAGGTTTCTGGTCAAGGTGTTAAGAGAGAGATGCGATAGGGAAAGGAATTTCACAATACTTTACCTTTCGATTCTGAATCAAAGTATCCATTAGCTCATTCATTCATTTATTCAAATAATGCTCATTACAGACCCACTCAGTTCTTCACCTGATCCTGGGGAACAAGACAGCTAAGGTTCATGGTTTCTTTTTTTTTCCTCATGCCTTTTGGTACTACCAATCCACCTCTTATGATCCATGGCCAATGTGTCATAATTCTAGACCAGTGGTGGCATGTATGTTATTATGGTTTTTTAAAGAGACAAAAGATGTTAATGTAGAGTTGTTTTTTCTAAGCTAAAGCTCTAGTATTTAGGTTTAATTGCAGTGTTGGCACTTTGTGATAAGTGGGTTTTTGGTTGCAGTTTGACACTTTGTCTCTAAAAGGTTCACTCTTGCTGTTCTAGACCAGGACTTTGCATACTTGTGTTAGGTACTAACTCAGATCTACTTTGGTTCAACATGTTCACAATGAAGTTTTAATCTGTATGTCTTGCTGCAGGTCAGCTTGAACCTCTGGTGGTACATGTATGTCATCCCATGCATGACTATACCATTTCAACCACAAGTGCTACAACCTGCCCAGGAGACAGTCATCCATATACACTGGTGGTACAAGTTGCTTGATGGGACAGTCATGAATGTACTAGTGATGGCGAGAATGTGTTTAAAACTTCCCTAAAGTTTATTTGGTGGAGTGTGAGAGTGCAACCACTCCATATGTGTGGCATGTGGTTTTTATGTTTGCAAAACTAGTTGTTTTTCTTCAAAAGATTCTTAAAAATAAATATATTAACTGACATATTGAGATTGGTGGTAAAATAAAGAGCACATAATTTGCAAGTAATGGAATATTTGGCAAGCTGTCACTATGAAGCTGCCCTTAAAAACTTGTATTACCAAGTTTGCCTTGGAATTTTATTTTTTTCCTTTTTAAAATTTTTAAAAATTTTATCTTAGGCAGAATAAAACCAAGAAAAATAAAGCAGAATAAATCCAATCAAAACAAGACAGTGTAATTGATACAGGATTTCAAAACAAGATAATAGAAAATTAACAGTGACTACCATAATGCCTCTTCTTGTCTTCAAAATAGCTGCTCATACCTTCAGACACAGTCAAATCATATAAAACAGAAACAGAATAGAATCAGTAAAAACAAAACAATGAATTCAATGCAGGACTTCAAAACATGGTAATAGTAAATCCAAAATGACTACATAATACATCTTGTTATCCTCGAATAGCTGCCCATCCCATCAGATATAACAAAATTAAACAAGCTAAAGCAGAATAAAACTCAAACAAACAAAACAATGAGAATGATACAGGACTTCAAAGTAATATAATAAGTAATTAACAGTGGCTACCACCTTCAGAAGGAGATTCCCTATATATGCTGTATCGTGTAATGTTGTCCTCTGAATGGATAATCAGTCTCCCAGCTTTCAACCTGCAAAATCAGTGAAACACTAAACATTGCAAGCATTAAGTTGTATTCTATCTCATTAGCTATCATCACAGCTTGTGTTTCCCCGGATCAGCTGATCACTTTCACAGTGAGGTAGGGAATGTTAGCTCTTCTTGTCTCCCTGCTAGTGCGCTAGAAGGGGCTGGTGTCTGGCTCTCCTCCAGTCAGCCTGCACATGGCACCGACTCGCAGGAAGTCTTAGCTTCTTCTCTTCTTGTTCTCCTCCACCCTAGCCTGTGAATGGTGCCAACTCAAGGGGAGGGTTGGCTTCCGGCTCTCCCCCAGGCAGCCGGTGTGTGGTGCCAGCCTTGGTACTTTAGTTCTATTTTTTATGTCTCCTCAAATGCATATACTTCCATTTAATTCCTCCTTAATCTGTGATCTTTCAAGTTTTTGCGATATAGATTAATCCATGTATATTTCCCAGTCTTTTAAAACTAAAGAATGTCAATGGCAACAGGACCATTTTAAGCATATAATAATCAGTGGAAAATGTTTCAGTCTTGGTAAAAAAGTTGTTTGTTCTCAGTGCTATTTAAAGGGACCCATCCATGCTAGGCAAATGCTCTACCACTGAGTTACAGTCCCAAGTCCATATGCATCAAAATTTTAGGCTTCCTGTTTCTTAACTAATCTTTTCCCTCTCTTTACCTGAACTTTGTCCTTTTTCTTTTCCTCATCCTCTTCTTCCCTTCCTCTTCATCTGCCTCTTCCTTCTTCTCATCTGAAAACAGAGTATTGAATAGAGCAATACAATTAATCAGAACAAAGCAAAACAGTGATAACAATATTTGCCTTCCTTCAAAGAGATGATAGAAGGAGAAATCCCTCCTATTTGCTGTACTGCATACTGTCATCCTCCCAAGAGGTGCTCAGACTTCTGGCTCCCATTTGCTAATGGGGGTAGGGAGGATGTTTGATTCTGCCTACCAGGGAGGTGAGCGGGTTGCTTTGTTGCCCAGCACCCTAAGTTCCAACATGGAGTGGATCTCGGGAGATGCTGGCTGGCTGGTTTGGTTCTCTCCCTGGATTGCCTGCTGCTTGCTCAAGCCACAGCTGCTTACCAGGGAGGCGAGCGAGTTCCTTTGTTGTCCAGCGCCCTCTCTAGATCCTCTTTTTTTTTTTATTTTTTTATTTAAGGAGAAAAGAAAAAAACAGTGAAAGGGTACAAGTTATACAGATTTACAGAAGAAAAAAATGAACATTAGGAAATCACTAGTTAATGGATTACATATTGCCATCTTAAAAATAATTGTTTGAGTCACAAAATTAAAGCTTGTAGAGTGGACATTCCAACGATGATACTGCAAACAGTTCTGTTCAATGATCCAATAAAACTGTGTGATATCATTTTCTATCTTATACACTTAAATATACATGCAGTTATATAGTTTAGAGCACTTTCTTTTCCTCTCTTTTGTACAATGACTATTACACATTTTGGGTTTCATTGCTCCCACAGTTCTTATTGCTTTTTTGGAAGAGAGTAAAACCAAATGAGACATAATAGAACAGAATCGGTCAAGTCAAAAGGGTGGACATAATAGATAATATAAAAACATAATACAAGGTGATCAACAATGGTTACCATAATGCCTCCCGCTATCTCTAATAGAATTGCCTATATCATTAGTTATAATACAATTGAACAAAATAGTAAAGAACAAAACCGACAAAACCAAAACATTGGAGACATTGTAGATCTTCAAAAGTAGATAAAAGTCAACGAGAATGGGCGTTATAATGAATCTCATTAACTAGATCCTCTTTAACCACCACCACCACCACCACCACCACCACCATCAATTTTAGCTCAGGTTTATGGCATATAAAGATTACATAGATTGAGGGTAGTTGACACACGTGCATGACACATCTTAAATCTTTTTATGTCTCTATCTTCTCTCCCTTCTCTCTACCCTCAGACTCTTTGTTCCTTTCTCATTTGCAGAAGATCTATCTCTCTGTTTGCTTTTATCAGTCTTTTATTTTGCTTTGGATTAATTAAATGAGAGAAACTATAGTATTTAAACTTGTGTGTCTGATTTATCTCACTTAATTTTATGTTCTCAAGGTGTATTTGTGTTCCTATTTATGTTTCTTATTCATCCTTCTTAATAGCAGTATAGTGCTTCATTGTGCATAAATACCACATTTTCTTTATCCATTTATCTGTCAGTGGACATACAGGCTGCTTCCAAGATTTAGTTATTATGAATTGTGCTGCTGTAACATGGGTATGGTATTTATACTCCTAAACATGGGTTGTGGTAACATGATGTCTTTGGGTTTTTTTGAAAGACATCTAAGAAAGGAATAGCTGGCTCAAATGGAATTTCTATTTTAGTCTTTTGAGAATCTCCATACTGTTTTCCACAATGGTTGTGCTAGTTTATATTCCCACCAAAAATGTAGAAGGTTCTTTTTTGGGGCTGGGGATTTAGTTCAGTGGCATAAGTGCCTTCCTTGCACGTGTGCGGTCGTGAGTTCGATCCCTGGTACCGATAAAAAACAAAAAAGACAAAAAAAATGTAGAAGTTTCTTTTTCTATCACCATCATGCCAACATTTGTTGTTATTTGATTTCTTGATGATTGTCATTCTTTCTAGCATAAGATGAAATTTTAGTGCTGTTTTAACTTATATTTCTGTATTGGCCAGAGATGTTGAACATTTTTTGATGTCTTTGTTGACCTTTTGTATTTCTGTTCTTTTCAGTTGCCTATTTTTTGATTAGATCTTTTATATTGGGGGCTTTAATTTTTGAGTTTTTAAATATTTACTAGATATTTGTCCTCTGAGGAATAGCTGGCAAAATGTTTCCCATTTTGTAGATTCATTCCGTTGGCTGCTTTCTTTGCTGTGATAAAGCTTTTAAATTTGATGTAATTCCATCTGTTGATTCTTGCTATTATTTCTTGTGCAGCTGGAGTTTTACCCCAAAGTCCTTGCTTGTAGTGTAACTTGTCCTGCCTCCTGCTTTACTCTTGCTGCTCAGGATTGCATTTGTTTTTCTGAGTTTCTTCTGGTTTCATAAGGATTTTAGGATTGTGTTCTCAGTTCTGGGAGACATGATGTAGGTATTTTAGTGTTAAATCTATATGTCAGTAAGCATAGCCACTTTGCCAATATTAGCTGTGCCTATAAGCGTCCCTCTTAGGGCTGCTTTCCTTAGATCCCATAGGTGCTGGTGCATGTCCTGGTATTGTCACTGGATTTCAGAAATTGTTTAATTCCTTCCTTGCTTTCTTCTGCATACTGAGTATGCAGGAGTATATGATTACATTTCCAAGTGTTTATAAATAACTTTGTATAGTTTCTTTTGGGATTGATTTCTAGATTCATTGCACAATGGTCTGATAGTGCACATGGGGGATTTTGATTCTTTGGTATTTATTTAAACATGTCACATGAACTACTATATAGTCTCTTTTGTAAAAAGTTTGCGTGCTGCTGAGAAGAATATTTGTGTGCTGCTGAGAATAATATGTATTCTATTCTACTAGGATAGAACAGTATTTAGATATCTATTAAGTCCATGTGTTTAAAGTTGTGGCTAAACTCTGATATTTCTTTGGTAATTTTTTGTTTAATTGATCTATTTCTTTGTGAAAATAGAGTCTTGAGATCACCCATTGCAATTATGTTGGTGGTTATTTGCTTTTTTTTGTCTTGTAGTGTTTTATTAAGACAGATTCTCCAGTATTTGGTGCATATATATTTACAAATGTTATCTCTTCCTGTAAACAGAAGTTTTTAATTCCACATGTTCTGTCATCTAGTTTTTCTTTAACTCAAATCCTTAAGTTAGTCCTCTTTATCTAGCAAGTGTTGGGTGAATTTCTCTTGTTTTCTTATTGTTTTTAAGGCTTCTCTGGGCAGTTCATTATAATTTACTATTTTACCTTTGATTTCAGAAACAGTTTATAAATTCTATTCACAATGATCATTTCTGCAATTTATAAATTCTATAATTTTTATTTCTTGAATTTCTGTCTGATGTATTTTTGTGGGATCTATGTCTTTGGTAACTGCTCATGTTCTGAATTGTTTTGGACAGCTCTTCTAGTGTTTATTTGTTTCTTCCATATCCACATTGGCCTTTTTTGTATGACAATTTAATAAATTTGGGGGTTATGTTCTCTTTGAATTCACCAAGTTTCTTTAACTCTTCTTTAGTCAGTTTATAAAACTCCACTACCTGGTGATTATTTTCCTCTCCTTAGATGTAACCTCCTTGGGTCTTCTGTGAGAGCAAACTTGGGGGCCTTTTGTTGTCTTGTTTGCCCATATTCCTCTATCTGTTTATCTATCTATCTCCATACCTACCATCTGTCAAAATAAGAAACACATGTATATGATTAGGCATAGTTGACATGAAGATCTTAGGTGTTGCTTTCCATTGATGTTTTCAGCTTTACTTGTCCAAAGGTAGTATTATATCCTTCATATTATTAGTGTGTCCTATTATGTGTAAGGTCTTTTAGTTGAATTGAAGGAGTGCTGTAGAGGGTTTTAAGGAAATATTTGTGAGGTCAGGACAGGACACAGGAGAAGTGAGGTATACAGCAGGTTAATAGGAAAGAAGATAGGCATGACTGAGAACAGAATATTTTGAACCAAAAAAAAAAATCCTTGCAAAGAAGAATTTAAAAAGTGGGAGAAAAAAGTAACACATAAGAAAATTGTATTGCTATGGAAGCTTAAATTGAAGTAACAAAGTCAGGAGAGGAGAAGAGGAAGAGAAAATAAACATCAATCAAATCAAAGAAAAATCAAAGAACCCAGGTCAAATACTTCAATAAGAGAATGTGCTTGTGAGCCCCACATGACCACTATGCCAAAAGCCAGAGTGTTCACACAGGTCCTTTCTTGCTTTGCTTGTGAACTTTTTTGCAGGTAGCTGCATTAATTTCTTCTGTTCTCTCTTGTATTCAAAACCCAAGCTAACCCACTCTCAAGAATTCTGCCCTCCAGCCAGTAGGCAGAATCTGACATTCATCCTGGGCCTGGTTTAGGGGCCCCCACCCCAAGATGTGATGGTGGAGTCAGCAGGGTGTTTGTTGGCGGAAGGGGGTCTGTGGAGTTGAGGGTGGGTTCCTATGTCGGTGAGAGTCTAAGGGAGCTGGTGGGAAGGTTTGATTGCCCTCAGTGGGCGCTGATGAGGAAGCTGCTGGCCTTCTGGGAGAGGAGGTGATGAGAAGAAGGAGCAGGCATATGTAGCGTCTCTCCCTAGAGTCCAGCCTGAGCGGGGTTTGCACATTCTCTCAGGTTATTTGGGGTGCTCTAATAGTGGCTGCTCCCCAGAGGGGTGGGGCCCGGGTTGGTGCAGACCAGTCAAGGTGGTGCTACTTCCTCTTCTCAACTATCCAGATGTTTGCTTTGATTTACAAGTATCTTTCTAATTAATTTTATGTTTCAAGTCCCTCCCCTCTTGTGGCTTTGGTCAATCCTCTGAGTACCTCTGATGTGACTCCTCCTGGGGTCAGCCATTTTGAATACTAATGTTCAGTATTTTATTTCCATGGTGTTTTTGGTTACATTCTACTAGTTAGACATTGCTATTACTATTTTTTTATATAGCTAATGGTGAAAGGGTTTTGGCCCAGACAGGAAAGCCTTAAAGGTGAAGCCTTAAAGGTGGAACCAAGGAGCTCCTATTTCCCCCACCCCTAGGAATTTACCCATGATGCCATCTTCCCCACCCCTAGGAATTTACCTATGGTGCCAAACCAAGACCAATGGGCTAACTGTGCATTCCTGATGCCCCTTTAGGTTCCATCCCAAACCGAAGCTACTTACATACTCCCAATGCCACATGTCTGCCAGAGAGAAAGCCAGACTCCAGCAGTCGGGGGTTTTGATTTTCTCTCTCCGTGTTCTCAGAATAAAGGCCTCTTTTGTTTTATACTTCTCATCTTTTCGATATAATCTTATCATTTGGTGCCGTGACTTGATCGGCAGGTGACTGACTTCTGGAACACACCCAGTTGAGTCCCCAGCCGATTCACGAACCAGATTACATCCTGGATTAATTCTCCGCTTTTCCTCTCAGGGGACCTGCTTGACTTGTCGCCAACTGCTCACACACAACACCGGCCTGATTAATCTCAGGTGAGCAAACTCCAGAGAATTCTTGGTGCTGAGCTCGGCCCCAGGCAAGTTTTTTCCCCCTTCGCGTGAGTTGGTGATGCTCTCATGTCCTTAAGACAGCCCAGGGCAGGGTCTTTCTGGGCAATCTGTGTCCACACTCAAAAATCTCTCACATCCTTTGGGTTCGGATAGCCCAAGGTAGAGTTTTTTGGACTGCCCACACTGTGAGACCCTCATGTCCCTCAGAGCTTCATGCTCTTACAGGCAGAACTGTTATTGACCCCACGTGGACTCCACTCGTAAATCTCTCAGTGACAACTGGGATATATGAGTTTTTGGACCCTAACTGTCATTTGGTGCCATGGAATGAGTGACGGCTTCCTCTCTGGACCATGGCTCGTTTCTTGCCTGAATTAGTCACGGGAAATGTTTTTTCTAATTCTCAAAAGACACCTCTGCAATGCCTAACTTCCAATCTACGTACTCTTAAGATTAAAAGCACCATAAAAACTAAATGATTAACTTTTTACTGCCAGGAGGTTTGGCCAACCTACCCACTTATTGGCAACCCTTGGTCCAGAGAGGGGATATTTGACCCCTATATTCTCAAAAATCTGTACAATTTCTGCCAGGCTGGTGACAAGTTAACAGAGATCCCTTATGTACAAGCTTTCCTTGTTCTGAGAACATGCCCGTCTCTCATTAAATCTTGTACTCCCACCCAGATACTTTTAGCTAACTCTGCTGTGCTGCAAACTCTCCCCTCCTGCCCTCATGATCCGCTCGATGAAGTACCCCCAGTTTTTTATCAGCTGCCACCCACCTACCCCCAAAATCATTCATCGCTGTTACCTCCCGCCATGCGATCATTTTCCCCTCCATCTCCCAGGACCCATAACTCTCCCAGCAGCTCTAATCTCTCTGTTAGTGCTTCCTCTGACTTCTTACTCTCCTGAAAATTCTCTGTACCCTATAGCATTCTCACCTCCAGCCCACCATACTAGGTTTCAGTCGCTGGCAAGCTGCGTGACTGTTCCAGCTTGTGCTGGGAATGGTCGCCATGTTGCGGCCCTCTGCCATGTGAAAGGGCACTTCCATCTTGGGATGGATCTCATGGTCAATGGCCACCCCCTTGTGGCTCCTCTTGTGATCAGCAACAGCCACCCTGTTGCAGACCACATGACGGTTCACTGTGTCGCAGACAGCAATTTCATCTCTGCAAGGCACATAGTGAGACGCCATCTGCCTGTGTTTCCTCATCCCAGGGTAACTGGCAGCCACTTTGTGGCTGATCTACAGATAATTGCTCACATGTGTCTACCGGATGGATGGCTGCCCAATGGCCATCTACTCTGGAATCTTCTCCCCAATCTCTGCTACCACTTTGGGAGCAAGCTGGCCCTGAGGGACTTGTTAATGTACATGTGCCTTTCTCCCTTTCTGACTTATCTCAGATTACCCATAAATTAGGTAGTTTCTCTGTTGACCCACAGAATTATATCAGGGAATTTGAATTTATAACTAATTGTTATGATTTACATTTTAAAGATGTTTATGTGATTCTAAATACCACTCTCAGCTCACGAGTGAAATCAGCTGTAGCAAGCAGCTCGAGAAGAAGCTGATCGCAGACATAAGGTGAACACCACTGATAATGACCCTGGGCCTGCAGCTGTGCCAGAACAAGATCCTAACTGGAACTATCAAAACGGTGAAGGTTTGACAAAATTACATAAAATGATTGAGTATCTGATTGTGGGTCTTAATAAGATTGCTCATAAACACACTAACTATAACAAACTTTTAGAACAGGTCCAGGAGGCTAATGAAAACCCAGCTGTGTTCCTAAATCAGCTTTAGGAAACCTTAAGTTTACTAATGTGAACCCAGACTCTCATGAAGGGATGATTGTTGTTAACTCTTATTTTATTTCCCACTCTGCTCCTGATATTCGTGCAAAATTATAAAAGGTTGAACATGGCCTTCAAACTCCACAAGGGGATCTACTTAAATTAGCTTTCTGTGTCTTCAGCAACAGAGAAAAAATTCAAAAAGAGGAAAAGCAAGCTCAAAAATTAAGGTTTGCTAAATATCAGTCTGATCTGTTAGTAGTGGCACTCGGGGCTCCCAGGACAAGAAATCCAAAACAAGGTGTGGCTGCCCGAGTCTCACCCGGACCATGCTTTAAATGCAGCAAACAAGGACACTGGGCAAAGGATTGCCCCCAACCCTGGCATCCTTGTAGGACCATGTCCATACTGCAACGATAAGGGCCATTGGAAGAGTGACTGTCCTAGCCGCCAGCGAGCAGGTAAGCCATCCTCTAATCCCTCGTCCTCACAGGAGACTCCATCAATGCCAGATTCATCACTGACTGACCTGCTCAGACTTGCTGTGGAAGATTGACGGGGCTCGGGGCTCACAGCTCTCACTCCGGTAACCTTGTCGGAGCCCCGAGTCTCAGTGGAGGTCTCAGGTAAGATAATATCTCTGCTTGTGGATATGGGGATGACTTATAGTGTACTTCTTGAATTTTCAGGACCTTGTAGTAAGTCCTTGATCTCTGTTGTGGCGTTGAAGGCCAGCCTACTCAACCTTTGCAAACTGGGCCTATCCCATGTCAATTCCAGACTCTTTTTCTTTACCCATAGCTTCCTAGTAATCCCAACATGTCCCACACCCCTTTTAGGTAGAGACCTTCTTCAAAAGCTTAATTTTTCCTTCACTTTCTCTCTCCCACAGCCCTAATCCTCCAAATAGCCTTACAATGTGTCGCAAAGCCATTCTCTCCCCTTCTCTGGTTGACCCCATAGTTTGGGACACATCCAATTTCACTCTGGCTACATATGCCATGCCTGTTTTAATCCGTCTCAGGGATCCCTCAATTTTTCCCTGTGTTCCCCAATACCCCATAGCTCCCCAATATTTAAGGGGACTTAAACCCATAATTAACTGCCTTTTGGACAATGGTTTTCTTAAACCTACCCATTCACCCCACAATACTCCCATTCTCCTGGTACTCACGCCTGATGGGTCCTATTGCCTGGTACAGGACCTTAGAGTAATTACACACCCCTGGTCAGGACTGGCAGATAGGTTTTACACACATGCCCCACCACAAAACTCTCAAATATCTTCTCACCTTTGTACATTTTCAGGATGGATAGAAGCCTTTCCCACAACCAGGGAAACTGCTGATGTCATTACCAAAGTCATATTACAAGAAATCATTCCAAGGTTTGGTCTACCTCAGAGTATTCAGTCAGATAATGGTCCCACCTTTATTTCTCAGATCACTCACCAGGTATCCTCAAGCTTACACATCACCTGGCACTACACATCCCATACCATCCACAATCCTCAGGGAAAGTATAAAAGGCAAATGGCCTCATAAAGACACACCTTACAAAACTCACTTTAGAACTACATCAACCTTGGCCTCAACTTTTGCCCTTAGCCTTAGCCAAGCTCAGGACATTTCCCCGGGCTCCTAGTTTCTTAAGTCCTTTTGAACTTATGTACAGCAGGCCATTCTTACTCCACAATCTTCCTACTCCCCAAAATCTCCCTCTCCTTGATGACTATGTCCCAGTCCTCTCTTTCCTCCGACACCCGTTGTGACAACATGCTGATGTCTGCCTTCCACAATCCTCTGGAGAGGCCAAACTAGATCCTCCCATATCCCCAGGAGATCTAATTTATCTCAAATGTTCTAAATCCACAGGACTACAACCAGGGTGGAGTGGCCCCTATCTGGTCTACTTGGCTGCCCCTACACTGGTCAAAGTTGCTGGACTCCCATCCTGGTTTCACATCACTCAGGCTAAGAGGTGCCCTCCCAACCCTAAATCTGATCATTCTGAGTGGTCATCTCATCTTCTGTCACCCACCTGTCTCCGTTTCATGAAGGCCTCACAACCACAGTTAGCAGGCTAAGTCATGTTATCCACTTTGGTGCCTAATTTCTTACGTTCTATTAATGATCATTTTTACAGCAGGACTCTTGACAGTCTTTCCTAAAGACTCCCACATCATGTGTAAGATAATCTTCATAATGTTCTATGCGATGACTGTCACAGTTCTTTCTACTCTCAGCTGTCTGGTTAAATGTGACATCCCTGAAAGCCTAAGCCCTTACCTTCCCTATACTGGTATAGCCACCACCTTCCCTACTGTCCCTATTTTTTCAGTTCAACTCCTGGACCAGAGACAAGTTTTACACACCTACCCTCTTAACTTTTATGCTTTCAGATGGAGGAGTAATCACCTCTCATAACATCATTCCTCCTAACCTCACACTTAATTTTCAGAATTCTACCTCACCATAACAATGATCCTAACTCAATGTCATCCTGATATAATGACATGTCTAAATCAAAGGCACCTTTCCCTCTACCTCACCTGGGTCCTTAAATATGACAGTGCCATGTCTCCTCATAACATCTTGTCTCTTTGTTTTTCCAGTCTAACATAACGTGCATTCACCAGTGAAGTTGTCCTGGCTAAAACACCTGGCATCAGCGTCTACCTGGGCATCAACTGTCATCCCATTGACTCCCCTAGACTCCAGTACAGTGCCCCCTGCCAGCAGGAAGTAAAGAGAGAAATCTTCACCCCTTTTCATAATAATAATCATAAGATGGGATATGAAAGGGTTTTGGCCCAGACAGGACACTGTAGCTGGTGAAGCCTTAAAGGCAGAACCAAGGAGCTCCTATCTTCCCCACCCCTAGGAATTTACCTATGGCACCAAACCAAGACCAATGGGCTACCTGTGCATCCCTGATGCCCCTTTAGATTCCACTCCATACCGAGGCTTCTTACATACCCCAACACCACATGTCCACCAGAGAGAAAGCCGGACTCCAGCGGTTGGGGGTTTTGGTTTTCTTTCTCCATGTTCTCTGAATAAAGGCCTCTTTTGTTTTATACTTCTCATCTTTTGGATATAATCTTATCAAATGGTTATTAAGTGTTAGCCTTGTATTTATTAGTATTGCTATCTTGTTTTCAGTATTGTTAATGTCTTCAAAAAAACATGGAAGATATTTTCCTTTTGTCTAAGGTAACAATGTATAGCATTTTTAAAAATAAAGATTAAATCACCGTAAAATACTTTGGCTCTTATTTCTCTGAAAAATCTCACTTTGCCTTTTTTCTTGAAAGCTGATCATTGGGTAGATAATTTGTGCTGATGGTTTTCCTTTTTCAACACATTGAAAATATAATTTTCTAGTCCCCTGAATGCTGTTGTCTTGATTCTTTTGTTATTGCTTTTAAGAAGCTATCTGTCAAAATAATTATTCCTTATAAGCAATATTTTAAAAATACATAGCAAACTGCCTTAACAATTTCTGTTTGTCTTTATTTTTTTGGCAGTTTCACTGTGATATGTCTTGTTGTGGATTTCTTTTTATTTATTTGATTTCAACTTGTTAAGCTGTTTTTATGCCTTCCACAAATTTTAGAAAATCCTTAGAAAATTGTCATATTGAAATTTTTTATCTTTCATGTTGTCTTGGTTTCTCATCACTACAACAAAACACCTAGGATAATTGACTTATGAGGAAATTTTTTTTTGTTCCTTGGTTTTAGAGATTTCAATTCATGATTGGGTGGCCCCACACTTTTAGCCCTTACATAGAGTGGCAGGAGGCAATGGCAAGAGAGATACAGCAAACTGGTCATCCATTTTGTGGCCAGGAAGTAACAGAGGAAGAGGAAGAGGAAGGAGCTGAAGTCCCACAATTCCTTCCTGGGGCGTTAACCCCAGTGATCTGAGGACGCCTCACTCCGCCCTGGCTCTTGAAGGCCCAAAGCACCTTCCAGTATTACATTTTTGAGCCCCTAACACATGAGCTTTTGGGGGACAGTAGACATTCAAAGCAGAGCATCTGTTTTCTCTGGTATCCTTTTTGAAAGTCTAATCAGAAATCTGTGAGACCTTCTCATTCTGTCCTCAAGACCTCTAAGCTCTATTTTATTTTATGGAAAAAAGAGAATTTACATAACAAAGTAATAGAAGAACAACAATAGTTAACATATTGCACATTGTTATCTTCAAAGTAGTTGCTCAGAGTACTAGATATGGGCATAAAAATTTCTCCAATTGATATTAGTACAAATCTTCCTTTTCAATGAGCTAGCAGATGCTAATAGTATAACTGACTCCTATTTCCTCCACTTTTTCCTTCCATTGTTTCCCTTTTGCCCTTCCTAGTTATCTTTTCCTTTTGAACAATTTCTTCCCATTTCATAATATCTACTGTGCATTTTAGGCCTCATTTACTCTTTCAGTTTTTCATACCAGGGGAATTACATGATATTTACACACATGAGTCTGACTTATTTCACCTATAGGTATGGTCTAAAGTTGCATCTATTTACCTATAAAAGCCTCAAGTTTATTCTTCTTTTGGGCTAACCAGTACTCCATCGTATAAAAATATCACATTTTAAAAAATTCTATTTATTGGTTGATGGACATTTGAGTTGTTTCCAAGATTTAGCTATTACAAATTGTACTGTTATAAACACGAGTGCACATATATCACTGTGGTATGATGTTTTTAATTCTTCTGGGAAAATACCCAGCAGGGGAATAGCTGGTAGAATGGAATCTCTCATCCTAATTTTTTGTGGAATGTTCACACTGATTTCCACTGTGGTTGTACCAGGCTACACTCCCACCAACAGTGGAGAGGGGTTCCTTTTTCCTCACAGCCCCCCCCCAACATGTATTATTAGTTGATTTCATGATGATAGCCATTCTTTCTAGGGTGAGATGGAATCTCAGTGTTTGTTTTTAATTTGCATCTCTCAAATGATCAGTGACATTGAACATTTTTACATACATTTATTTATTATTTGTATTTCTTCACCTGGGAAGTGTATTCATCTCAGTTGCCCATTTTTGGATTGGATCTTTGAATTTGGGAAAGTCTGATTTTTTTCAATTCTTCATGTGCTCTAGCTACAAGTTTTTTGAGGGACAATTGGTTAGAATTTTTTTCCATCCTGTAATAGACTTTGAAGTTTGTTGGTGATTTCTTTTTGATGTGCAAAATCTTTTTAATAATAAGATGAGATCTCAGTTGTTGATTCTTTGAAATATTTCTTGTGCACTTTGGATTTTGTTCATCAACTCTCTGAGCCTCTCTTTCAAATATTCTCTGTTTCTCTTGCTTTATTGCATTCTCTATAATTTCTTCAGTTTCTAATCACTAATTCTCACTTTATTTGTATTTTATATACTACTTAGTCTGTCAGAGTTTTAGTTCATTTGTTAAAGTTTTCACTTCAAGGAAATGAAGTGATTCTTTTTAAAATCTAGCTGGTGCTTTTTTCGTAGTTGCTTGTTATTTGTTCTCTTTACTTAACACATATATTAAATATACTAATTTAATATTCTATATATGATAATTCTATTTATGGTCATTGTAAGACTGATTTTATTGTCTGTTGTTTTTGCTGGTTTCTTTCCAGTGTTCTGTGACTTTTAAAATATTTGACTTCAACTTATTTTCATTTTTGCAATTTTGGGATTGAGTGTAGGGCCTTAGAACTGAGTTACCTCTCCAGCCTTTTTTCATGTTGTATTTTGAGATAAGTTCTTGCCAAGTTACTAAGTTGCCCAGACACAGCTAGAACTTGTGATTCTCCTATCTAAGCTTCCCAGGATGTTGGGGTCACAGGTGTGTGCTACCCCAATGGCTATAAGCTCAGTTTTGATGGGACTTTATCTGTGAGACTGTGAATTAAAGCCTGAATTGAAGTTGTTTGATTTTGGCATGTTCCCACTAGTTCGACCTCCTGAAATCAGTGAATAAATTTTCAGTTTGAGATTTTTCAATACACACACACACACACACACACACGCATCTCAGGAAGCCCTCGAACAGCCATCCAAAAGCTATCATTTCTATGGATTCCAATTTTTCTTTATTTGGAAACTTAAGAATTTCTGTTCTCTTCATTGTCTTATTTGTGTATCTAAAAGATATTTTAATTTATTTGAAATTTGAAAATTTAAAATTTTTATTAGTATGTGTTTCCAGTACATAATATTTACATTCTTTATATGGAGTTGATACATGCATATAACACATATTTTTAAAATGAATACATATTAATGTTTATTCTTTGTTTATTCTCTTAATTCCTTTTTGAAATTGTTTTTCAGTGGGAGGGTTCTTCTGAGAATCTAGTCTGTGACATTGCTAGAAGGGGAGACCAATTTTCTAGTCTTGGCTAAAATGTGAAACTATAGAATATGAAATATGAACAAAGTGAACCATTCCTGGAGTGAGTAGTAGACTGAGGATTCTTTATTTATTTTCCTTTTTCTAGAGCAATCATGGAGCTCCAAGATCACCTGGAGAAAAGGGAAACAGTGGAAGTTGGGTAAAGTATGAGGGTATTCTTTTCTAATTTTTCTAATGCATAACTGACATCAACAAGTTATTTGTAAGCCTTGAGGCTTCACCTAGTGGTTTGAAACCCTTGGTTGAGAAGTAAGTGATATTTAGATGACTGTTTGGAAGCTTTACTTGGGACTTGACTGCTGATAGTGAAGGTGCAGTGTGCCTGCAGGTGTGCAACCTTTTGTACTTTAGAAATTGTGTCACTCTGTGGCTCACAAGCATCTCTTGTCTCCTGGTCACTAATGGTTTAGTCCCACACCCAAGGCTGTTCAGTCACATTCTTCAGGGATCTCAGTTAAGTGCTCATCAAATTGTACGACTCTTTGTTCTCTAATGTTCCTTATGCACATTTACCTCTGTGTCTTGCTTATGCATGAGTCTTCTTTGACCACGTCATCCTGTAGTGATCTCCCCCTTCACTGCATCCTTAAACTCACATTGCTGGTACCATCTGCCTTGACAGTATGTACACCCTGCCATATTCCCTCTTTCTACTTAAGGGAAAGAGGGTTCTTGGCATACGCACTAAAGCCTCCTTCCCTCCCTGTGCAGCCATGTTGGAATCCAACATGGCTGAAGGATCCATTTCAATGCAGAACTATGACTAGCTTTTGCTGGCTGATAGGATTAGATGGGGATGAAATTTACTCACCTATCCTTTATGTCCCTGTTTTTTGTGATACTGAGGACTGATCCCAGGGCCTCGTCACTGGTCACATCTTCAGCAACCCTCTTCTCTATTATTTTGCCGCAGGTTCTTGTCCAGGCTGGCCTTGGATTTGTGACCATCCTGTCTCTGCCTCATAATGATATACTACTACTCCATGGATGCACAGTTAATAGTGTGGACTGATCGCTTGATTAATAAATAGGGAGAAGATGTAGTTCTTAGAGATAGAAGGTAGAAGGTATAACTTTTTTTTGTTTAACATGAAGAGTTTTAAGTTAGTTAAATCAGTAAATACCTGTCAAGGTATCCCTGTGTCCTACATCCCAATGTCCCACCGCCTACCTGTGGGACATTTTGCTGAGCACAAAGAAGGATTCAAAGATAAATTAGTTGTGGCTATTACTAACAAAGAGTCTATTAATCTGTGCAGAAGACAAAGCTTTAAACATTTTTATATTTATTTATTTTTATTAATTTTGTTGGCACATTTTAGGCATATAAGATGATCACATTCATCACAAGGAATTTGTACTTGTACATGATATAACTTGATTTTTTTCCCATTCCCCGACTCCCCCTTCAACCTCTCTTGCTCCCCTTATTTACAAGAGCTTTGTTTCCATTTTCCTTTGTTTCTCATTTTTTCTTTTCCTTTCCTTCCTTTCTTCCTTCTTTCTCCCCAATTTCTCCTCACATTTGAACATTTTCTTCCTTTCACAATACCTATTATGCATTTTAGTCCTTATTTACACGTTTGGTTTTTCACATCAAAAAAATAATGCAGTATTTGTACATGTATGTCCGATTTATTTCACTTAAGAGTATGGTCTCAAGGTGCATTCATTTAGCCAGAAATATAGGAGATGAAGTTTGTTTTGGAAAGACTGCTGTATAAAAGAGAATGATAAGGATGCAGAATGGTGAGAATAAAGCATTTATGGGAGCACAGTGACTTGGAGAGGAAACTGAAAGGTGATTTTGCTTTGTTTGATCAGTCATCAAAATTTGTTGAGCATATGTTGTAATTCATGTCATGGTTCAGAATGGCGAGCCCAACAGGCTTGCCCTGTATCTCAGCACTGGCTTCTACAGGGACAGAGACAAGTGAGGTCTCAAGGAGACGGATGTGAGGTCACCACGGATAGGTATATGGAGAACAAAGTGATGGGAGATCTGGTCCAGGCTGTGCAAGCTGGCAGGCTTCCTTGAGGAGGGCAGATGAGTTGACATTTAGAGTATGTGTAGCAGTTAACTGGCGAGGAAGGAGAAGGGAAAGGGGCAGAAGAACACGGGTTCCGTATAAGGCCCTGTAGGTTTGAGCAAATGCTGAAGGGAGCAGAGGGCTTGAGCATCTCAGGGAGAAGAAGAAACCAAGACATATGTTAACTCAGACTTCCGAGAGAAGCAAGAGGAGAAAGACACGGACTATTCCAGCTTCAGAAGAGCCACAAGGAAAGGTGTAGAGTTAGGAGAACTCAGGGAGATCAAAAGAAGAGCTCTAGTTTAGCAGGAGTAGAGAATGAGCCAGAAAGCATAGAGACTGGGAAGAAAATTTTAAAAGTCAAATTTGAGTCAGTTTAATGCTATTTTTAGGTTCCCCTTCCTGCTAAGTGCTGGAGGTTTTGGGGCAAGACTTGAAGATTTGGGAGACTGCTCTGGAAGCCCAGTATCTGGCTCAGAAAAAGGAGAGACTGGAAGGTAGAGCAAATAGTAACAGGAACTACATGTAACTCTGTGCTGAATATTCTAATGTCTTGTTCTATTTTTTCCTGCCTGTGACTGCCTGTGAAGGTACATCTCTTTCACCAATGAGGAAGTGGAGTCTCAGAATTCAAAGGAATTTGCCTATGCAGTAAAGTAAGCAAGGACTGGAATGGAGAACTATCTTGCTCCTTCACCGTTGCATTAGCCAGGAAAGAGGTAAGGGGGAGCTCAGGGAGACTGTGCGACGGTTCCTTTGGAGCTCAGAGAACGTTCCATATCATGTGTGCCCTGCAGAACCAGCAGCTCATGTGATACCTTCTTTATTTAAGAAAAAAAATTTAAATCGCACATATGGGAGAGCATGTGATGTTTGATAGCCTGAATCAGGTGCATTTACCTCGATGTGACAGTCTCTAGCTCTATCCAAAAAACGTTCTTTTGTACATCTCCACCTTGCCTGTATAGCAAGTTATTCAATAACCAAGTTCTAAGTTGCTCTTTTGATTTGATTCTTATTTTCTCTCTCAATGTTCTCTGCCTTTTAGACAGTAGGTGATTTTATGAAGTGACACATTTTGCGATGCACCTTTTGTTTGTAATTTTAGGGCTCAACAGGACTGTCAGGACAACCTGGAGAGTGCGGGGAGCCTGGGTTAAGGGCTGAGCCTGTGAGTGATGGTTGGGTGACTTCTTGTTTTAATTCCAGGGACTTGAGAACTGTTGCTTGTGGCACAAAATCAAACAGCAATTTATTATTCAATAATGAGACATCTGTTCTGCCCATCCGTACTGCACTGCAACGAATAGGAGACACAAGAGTAAAAGCTGTCTTACAGAAAACTTGGGTTCATAAAGAGGTTGGAGTTTTAATTGCAGGGGACATCTGGGATTACAGAGCAGGAGCAGTCAATCAAAAGGGTCTGCAATGGTTGTGCTTTTTCTCCCTTTCTGTCTCTCTCTCTTCCTTCCTTCCTTCCTCCCTCCCTCCCTCCCTCCCTCCCTCCCTCTCTCTCTCTCTCTCTCTTTCTTTCTTTCTTTCTTTCTTTCTTTCTTTCTTTCTTTCTTTCTTTCTCTCCTTCCTTCCTTCCTTCCTTCCTTCCTTCCTTCCTTCCTTCCTTCCTTCTCTTTCTTTCTTCCTCTCTAAATAATTCCTGTAAATTCTTTCTTTTTTCTCTCTCTGTCTATTTGAGGTAAGCAACCTTTTATTTTCTCAAGGTGATCTTGGAACTGATAGTTATACCCAAGGCCCTAAGGGAGAAAAAGGAAGTCGTGGCCGTCAGGTAAGATGGACTCGGTTTGCTTGGGGAGACTGAAGAATAGATGCTTCCTAGTGGGGGAAGACTTGGGTATCTAGTTGGACCAGATGGGAAAGCAGGGTGACACCTGTGGGACTCCACTGTCCATGGTACAAGAGTCCTCACAGTAAATCTCCATTTATACCCTTGTCCCTGCACCCTTGTCTTAGAGCTAAAATTCCTGTCTTCTACAGCACCAGGACTGCTCCACAAGTTACTCTACCTCTTCTGTCATTGAGTGCTTCATTGCCAACGTGAAAGCAGCAGACTCCATGAAACTGGACCTTTCTAGGGCTGACACTGACCAAGTTTATAACAATGTGTTGCTGTAAGCAGCTCGCTGTCATTGTGCTGCTGGCCTGTTTCCCGTCACAGCCAGGGCTGATGGATATGAATTGGTACCAGAGATTTCTAAAGATGAGATCGTCATCTAATTCCAAAGACCAGAAGTCTATGATCTAAGACATCACAGAAGGAAAAAGATTTGTTAACTTGACAGCTGCTAATTTCTCAGGAGCCGTTTTCAGGTTTTCATGTCAGACATTAAAACTCATGATTCTGAGAAATGATTTAAATAACCTGAGTGCCCCAGTTCTCACATTTCATCATTTCTAATTTTCGGGAATGCGGTCTACCTAGCAAAATGTGTGCAGCCAGTGAGGCCTGTGTTTCAACCTGCCACTTTGTACCTTTGACAAAACTTAGGGTATCAGCTGGCCTCCCCAAATTTGCCATTAAGTGTCCATGTTTCGTGCCTGCAGGCCCTGAGTTAAAATTTAGCATATAAAAACATCATTAGTATGTAGCTATGTGAGAGGACTGTTTGGACTTATTGCAAGAATATTTCATTCATCCATTAATTACAGTTGTATTGGACAAACCCATTGAGAATGTTTCCTTTTGTGGGTTGAGGTCAGAGGGCGCTGTGAATGGCTCTTCAGCTGGCTACAGCACTGAGGCATGGAGACAGCTGGGAAGCAAGGCTAAATCCATCTGGGCTCCAGTTTCTCATCTGTAAGGCCATGGTCTGTGTATAAACCGAGCGTGGTTCCGTGGTGTGCTCAGCGTTTACTGCTAGGGAGAAACTCGGGTCTCTAGGCAGACTGTCACGACAGCAGGACATAGTACTGGCAGCCTCCTCCTCACCTCCTCCTTTTGGAGGTTTCCATTCCGGACTGGAGGCAAGGATTAATCTTCAACATCAGATCTCTGCATTATGTGGGCACACAGAAACTGAAATTCTCCGGCCCAGCACCGTGTCTATTAAGCCTGTGTCCCCCGTGGTTTTTTCTCCCGTGTTGTGCTCACAGCAGGATGCTCACTAGCTGTCCTGGAGCGGACTTCAGAAACAGAAACTGCTTCCTCAGTCACAGAAGCCTGGCCTACGTGCTATTGGAAGATAGACCTGTAGGGAGCACTCTTTCATAGGTATTATTTCTGACACCAACCAAAGCACCATTCCTTGCTGCAGTTGCTATGGATAAGTTCTCTGATGAAGAAATCTTTCCAACCAAACTGAGAACGCACCTAGTAGTGGAGTGATCATTCCAGGAGAGATGCAAAAGGAACACTTCAGAGGGGAATGGAAAGTAGTTCAGCCTTTGAGAAAGGCAAATACGTCTGGTCTGATCAACTGCTGTGCTTTGTTTTAATGTTTTTGAGTATATAAGTGACAGAAAGCTTGCCTAGTAGTAAATGTGTTTGATAACCCAAGTCCAGAAAATGCCAGGTGTGGCACACCCTCTTAGTGCTGATGTGGGTGACAGGCCATGTCACAGCCCCTTTCCACACTGCAGTCCCCAGGACGTCAGCTTTTGGTCTTTAGGTTTGGCGGTTCTGTGGATTTTGCCTTTACCTTTGATAAGGGACCAGAAAGACAGGAGCTTTCTTTTCTCCAGGGTGTTTCTCTTTGTACCTTTTGGCTCCCCAGGAGCATGTCCCTTGTTCAGGAGTTCCAGAGAAAACAGCTCTGATGAAAGCAAACAGAACCAGCAGGACCAACAGGTTCCGATCTGTTGTAATTCACCCTGGGAGCTGAGCATTTTGTTTCCCCAAATGAAACTGAGATTTTAGTAGTAAGGAGAATTGGGGAGGGGCTGTTGGGGAGGCCACCACAGAGTTAGTTCCTCTTGATCCAGCCCTAAACATTTACCAGAAAAGTAATTATGCATCAAACCAGAGATTTAGTGCCACGGCTGATCACTGCAGAGACTTAAAACAGGAAAAACTGGAAGATTCTCAAATATCTAATAAAAAAGATTGCTTATAGATAAGAGTGCAACTTCCACACAATGGCATATTATTGCACTGTGAAACATAAAAAGAGGAGGCTTTTTTGGTATAGAAAACATCCATAATATACTAAGTGAAAAAAAGGGTTTCAAAATATCATATTCAATGTGAGTCCAAATTTGCAGAAAATTCCTGTATCATCAGAAATTATGCATTTCTCCCCTTAACTCTTTTCTCCAAATTGTTGAAACAGCTCATGCTGAACTTGTACTACTTTTTACCCTAACTTTTCATTTTGAAAAATTTCAAACCTATACAAAAATTGCAGTTGCAAGAATGACACCAATGTTTACCTGTGCTTGCACCTGTGTGTTTTGCTGAGACATGTGAGGATCAAATGCATTTGCCACTTTGGCTCTCTATATTCAATAAGCATATTTTAAGAAACAGAATATTATTTTGTATTGGCATCATAACCATTATAACCATTATATCCTAACATACGATACTTATGCAATATAGCTTTTTAATACACAGTCCATATTCAAATTTCTCCCTTGCCCCATGCCCCAGTCAGTTAGACTGGGTGAATCATCAACATTTTTTTCCCTCACAGATCTGGAGGTTGGAAGGTCAAAGGCACTGACAGATTTAGTTTCTGATGAGAGCACACTCCCTGGATCACAGCCGCCTAGCCGTCTTCTTGATTATGACAGTATATGGCAGAAAGAGAGCTAGTGTTCTCATTCAGGTCTCTTTTATAAGAAAGAGCATTAATCATATTCCTGAGGGCTCCAACCCTCATGACCTCCCAAAGACCCGACCTCCTAACACCTTCGCATTGGGGTTAATATTTCAACATGACAGACACAAATATTCAGTCCAATACCCTATTAATCTTTATGCCTGCTTTTGTTGTTGTTCCAGAATTCAATCAAGGATTATGTAGTGCATTTAGTTGTCTTTTTTCTCAGTACTTTTTAAATCACAATAGTTGCTTAGTTTTTAAAAAATGTACATGACATTGATATTCCAGACTAGTTTTTTTTTTACTAAAAAAAGATTAAGATAAAAGAGGACATAAGAAAACAGGTCAGAACAGAACAGTTTAAGCAACATCTGACATAACAGTAGCTACCACAGTGTCTCCTTCCTTGAAATAGAGTATACCTTCATATACTATAGTATCAAACATAAAAAGACAGTGTAAATCCATTCAAGAGAATGAAAGTATTACAGGGTATTCAGAATCAACTAACAGAAAATGAACAAAGGTTACTACATTATCTTCTTGTCTATAAAATATCTTGTTTATACTATCACATATAATAAAATCCAATAAGATACAACATGATAAAACCAATGGAGATAGAAGAACAAAAGCTTGTTGGACTTCAAAACAAGATGCTATTAGATCATCACTAGCTATTTTAATGTCTTGTCTTCTTCACAATAGCTGTTCATACCAACACAGACAATAAAATCAAACAACCCACAATAAAACCATTCCAATTAATGAATGAAAACATTATAAAGCTTCAAAGCAATATAATAGGGAATCATGATTACCACATACATTTATGGACTCTTACCATTTCTTACACTAGGGAAACTATTTGGTATTTATACATGTGAGTTTGATTTATTTCATTTATGAGTATGGTCTCAAGTTGCATCCATTTATTTATAAATATCTCAATGTGATCATTCTTTATAGCTGAGTAGTACTCCATTTTATAAATCTTTTTTACCTATTCCTCAGTTGATGGACACTTAGGTTGATTCCAAGATCTGACTATTACAAATTATGCTGTTATAAACATGGGTGCACATATATCACAGTGGTATGATATTTCCAGTTCTTCTCGGAATATGCCTAGAAGTGGAATAGCTGGAACAAATGGGGCCTCCAATCCCAGCTTTCTGAGAAATCTCCAGACTGACTTCCACAATGGTTGCCCCAGTCTACATTCCCACCAACAGTACAGGAGAGTTTCTTTTTCCCCACAGTCTCTCCAGCATTTGTTGTTGGTAGTTTTCTTGATCCTGGCCATTCTTTCAGGAGTGAGATAGAATCTCAGTGTGATTTTAATTTGCATTTCTCTAATGGGTAATGATGATGAACATTTTTTCATATATTTATTTGCCATTTGTATTTCTTCATCTGAGAATTGTGTATTCATCTCAGATGCCCATTTTTGGATTGGATCCTTAAATTTTGGGGTCTGATTTTTTTTAATTCTTTATATGTTTTAGACAGAAGACCTTTGTTTGAGGGACAGTTCACTAAGATTGTTTCCCAGTTTGTAGGTTTTCTTTTCACTATGATAGAGATTTCTTTTCCCACTGGTACTGGGGATTGAACTCATGACCACGTGCTTGCAAGGCAAGTGCTTCTGCCACTGAGCTAAATCCCCATCCCCTAGAGATTTCTGTTGATGTTCAGAAACTTTTTAATAAGACATGATCCCAGTTGTTGAATCTGGGAAGTATTTCCCATGCCATTTGATTCCTATTGGTGAACTCTCCACCTACCCATATATCCCTAAGGGTTTTACCCAACTTGTTTTCCAATAGATTTAGTGTGATTTTCTGTTTTAATATTCAAATCTTTGATCCATTTAGATTTTAATTTAGTACATAGTGATAGGCATGGGTCGAGTTTTAGTTTTCAGCATATGGAGAGCCAGTTTTCCAACACCATTTATTAAAGAGACTGTCGTTCTTCCAGTGAACCTGTTTGGCCCCTTTATCAAAGATAAGGAGGTTAAGTGTGTTTGTAGTTGTGGTTGTATTTTCTAATCTATTCCATTGATCTTCGGCTCTGTTTTTATTCCAGTATCATGTTGCTTTACTACAGTTGCTTTGTAGTATAACTTCAAGTCAGGGATTGTGATGCCTCCCGCCTTGCCTTTGCTGCTTAGAATTGTCTTTGCTATTCTAGGTCTCTTCTGGTTCCAGATGAATTTTAGGAGTGATTTCGCTAGATCTGTGAGGTATGTTGATGGTATTTTTATTGAGATTGCATTGAATCTGTATAACAGTTTTGGGAGAATGGCCATTTCCACAACATTTATTCTTCCTATGCATGAGGAAGGTATGTCTTTCCACCTTCTGAGATCCTCTTCAATTTCTTTTTTCAGTGTATTATAATTTTCCATATATAGATCTTTTACTTCTTTCGTGAGTATAATTCCTAAATATTTCATTTTTTGGGTTGCTAGTGTGAAGGGTATGGCTTCTCTTATTTCTCTTTCTGTGATCTTCTTGTTAGTGTATAGAAATGCTATTGATTTTGTATCCAGCTACATTGCTGAATTTATTTATTATATCTAAGAGTCTTTCAATAGAGTTTTGGGGGTCTTCTATGTAGAGTATCATGTCATCTGCAAATAATGATGATTTAGTTTCTTCTTTTCCTATCTTTACCCTTTTATTTCTCTCTTGTCTAATTTCTCTGGCTAGTATTTCCAGTATTATGTTAAATAGAGTGGTGATAAGGGACATCCTTGTCTTGTGTCTGATTTCAAGTTAAAGGCCTTCAGTTTTTGGCCATACAGGCTGTCGGTTTATATCATTACTGGTGACATTTTTCAACTACTTGATTTTGTTCACTGGACTTCTCTACAGGAAATACACTTCACCTTCTTTCTAATGAATAATCTAGCAAGGTATACTTTAAGAGTGTATATTTCCTGTTTCCTAACTATCTTTCACTCAATTGTTCCAATATCTGCCCTAATAACAGCTTACTCTGCTGACTGAAAAGTATCATTTACTACTGAAAAAAAAGAGAAATTTTAAAGAAAGAATTTGATTACATCCAAACCTATAGCAAGAAAGTTTTATCTATAGCGTTTATCCATGGTCGACTCTAAAAAAGGTTTATAAAAGTAACATTTGTAACAGAAATTTGGGAATGTTAGAAATATCAAATGTAGAGGAAAAATTGTAGATAGTTCCAGTAGCCAAGAAAACTATTAGTTTATGAACTTTTCTAAAATAACGAGAAGTCAGCTGTCTTACTAATGCAACACAGAACAGAAGATTTGCATAGATAAATCCCACAGCCAGAGGGAAAAATGCCCATGAAATAGTGAGTAGACAGCATACTCACTCAATTAATCTTTCAGATGCTTCCTTTCTTAAGGTTATATTCTGGACATTTGGAAACCCTTGTAATTTGCATTTTTTGGCACCATGCATTCTTAAATCAAAAACAGTATTTTTTAAACTTTAAAATTATAGCATGTAATATTGGTTACCCTTGAAAAGTGTGATGAATATTATTACAAACTTAAGCTTTCCCAAACCAATCAGGAAGTTTAAGTAAAACTTTACCAGTATTTCTGGTCTCTGCAAGTAAATTCTGCTACTCTTAACAAACACAAGGTCCATCTTGAATTTTTCCCACTGTATTTGTATCGTGTACGTGTACTTTATACATTTTTGATAAAATTTTTTTGTGTGATATTCCAATAAATGTTTTTATCATAATTTAACACTTCTCTCACATTGTGGGATATTTAAATTTTTCCATAACTTGATCTATTATAAATGATATTGGAATGAATAAATTTGTTTGAGATGATTTTATTTCTTTCATTCTTTCTCCACATATGTATTTATACTAAGTAAAGTGTAACTTCACTGAATAAAAATTTGAAGTATCCCCTGGGATCTAGTGCGGTTTCCATTTCTCCCAATGCTACAGAGATTTGAGTGCACTGGGGTGTTTCCTGACTGTGGCTGTGAAACCTCCTTCTCTGTTGTCACATGTACACTGTGTATTGATCCCCTCTTGTACAAAGACATTATGCTCACCCATGTTCCTGCTGAAAGGATTTTGTCCTAAATGGAACGCTGTAGTGGTGGGAGGCTGGGAGGCAGAAGGTCACCTTCCCTGCCCCTAGGCAATTTACCTGTGGTGCAAAATGAATTCCAACGGGCTACCTGTGCATCAGTAATGTCCCTTAGGCACCACCCCAAACCTAAGCTATACTCCACGTGTCTGGCAGAGAGAAAACCAGACCTCAGTGGTCGGGGGTTCTCTCTCCGCATTGGTAAAATAAAGGCCACTTTATATTCTGTCTTCTACCCGCACCAAAAACTTTCATAATGGTGTCGTGACTTAGATGGCAGAGTGAGTGGCTCCTGGGAATCCCTCCCAGTTCGAGCCCCCCTGCCTAAGAACCATTTTTTTCTTCCTCTGAGACTATTTACTTGTCACCACTAATCTGCATGCAACAATGACCTTCCTCACTGAACACGGGTGAGCTACTATCTGGGGTTTTTTGTTTCCGTCCGTTAGCAAACTTGCAACAAAACCCCATCCTGCCCTCCCAATCAGGATACCAGTTTTCATGTTCCTTAGGCTGCATGGCTTGAGGCAAGACTGGCATTTTTGTTCACTGGGACCCACCCTGCACTCTTCAGTGACCAGGCCAAAGAGAATGGGTGTGGATTTTCCGTGTCACATGTGCAAGACAGGTGACAGCCTCTCTTATGTGTGACCCAGAACAGCTTCCACGCTCCTCGGGCAGCCGTTACTTCCCAAGGTGAAGCTCTTCTCTCAGCTCACTTATAATTCATGGGGACCACTTCCTGTCTCCCCAAAACCACACCTCTGGGGTGCCTGGTTCCAAAGGCTACCTAAAACCAAAAAGGCCGATCTTTTATTAATGGCTTATCACACTGGTGACAAGTTTGTAAAGACTCTCCATCTTTAGGCCTTTGTTTTAGGAATGTGTACCTTTCTCCCTCTGCTCCTCCAGGATCCCTTCCCCTCCCCACACTTAGGAGGTGGCTTCTTTCTTTACAGCTTCTCCCTGTATCTCATATACCAAATCCTGTAGCTTTCTCAGTGCCGTACTTTCCTCCCCGTTTCATCCATTTCTCAATCCCTCAGGTGCCAGCCTGCACCAACCGGCCTGGCCTGCTGTGCGGGCTGCTCTGGGCTCTCAAGGCTGCGCACCAGCTCCACGCCCCTCCTGTGTGTTTTTTGCTCCTCACGCCTCCCAAGCACTCCCAGGCCCCAGCCCCAGCCCCAGCCCCCACCCCGAGCAGGAGCGCAACTCCGTGCCAGTGGTGTGGAGGAGGAGGCATAGAGATATGGCGGCGGCGGGGGGGGGGGGGGGGGCAGGAGGAAAAAGGGCCAATGGCTGCCCTGCAGGGCGCCTGGCCATTCCTTAACTCTGAGCTAACCAGGTTCCTTTTCTGGTATTCTTATTTCAAGAATCTCAATTAATCTTCAAAAAGGTTCACACCAGTCTTATTTATTATAGTTCAAATTGGCCAAATATATTTGAATGCACTCTGATTTTATAAGATACATCTGTGCTTGTTTAGTCCGTTTATAATGTACAGATCACTTGTCCATGTTTGTCCATTTGCCTGCTCTGTAAACAGCTGTTCCTTTTTTGAGCTCAACAATTTTTTCCTTTTTTACATTCTCAAACCATTTAATCAAGGTTTATTTGGGTTAAAAACATGCTCCCACCTAGTTTGCTAGCTGGTCAAAATGGTGCTAAAACTGGTTAAATAAAATCTCTTGGGGTGAGGAGATGTTGGACAAGACTTCAATTGATAAATGGGGAAAGTGGCCACCTGGTAATTTTACTAGCCCTTGTTTATCGATTAAAGCCTCCAATAATCTCCATAGCTTTATGGGAGACATTGCAACTAAAGTTCATATGACTAAGACAATTCATTGTTGCTGATCTGATGGTATATTCATGCTTTTAAATATAAAACTGAGATTGTTTCTGCTGCCTTTTTCTTGTGTTCCAGCCAAGATACAAATCAGACCAACACGAGGTCACCAGTCAAATAATAATTTTTAAACAAAAATTTATATAATGTATGATGACAAGTGTTTTCTTTTAGATCCAGATGTATGCTTAGAGATGCTTCAAAAATTTCTTCAGCGCTCAAATGTTAAAACACTCATGGTTAATAGCCATTTAATGTTCTATGCTAAGCTTGCTGCCTATACTGTACTGTACTGTACTGTACTGTACTGTTATCAATCTTCTGGATGTTCAACAACTGAAATTAAGAGATAACTGTAAATTCCTTTTGGATTCCTTTTGCTGGGATCCACTAGATATTTTCCAGAAAAAACGTTATATGATGCATGCAAAACAACAAGACCAACACTGGGGCAGAGGCCAGGTTTGAGCCTTTCACAGCAAGTCCACCGGCCCTGGCTTATCCCTCCACTGCCATAATTAGCTCTACTCAACCGGTGTTAAATGACACCATAGCTGATCTCTCTCCTAAATAAAAAGTTAAAGCTAATATAACAGGCCATTCTCCAAAAATCAGATGGCATTAGACATTCTAACAGCATAAAGAGATACTTATATATGACAAATAAATGACATGTCAGTTCCTAAAATTCCTTGGATCTCATCCTCCTTATGGGAAGCCATTACTAAAGTTATGATCATAAATACCTTGTTGATTGTGTTATTTGACTCCTGCGTACTTAATTGATTCTACAGATACCTTCCACTGTGGGCCAGATCCCAAGACAAAAGGCTAAACTTGGCCCTCAAACCCCACAAGGAGACCTTCTTAATATGGCTTTTCATGTTTTCAACAACAGAGATAAAAAATAACAATCTGGTATTTTAGCAGTGACACTTGGAGCTCTGAGACAGGTAAACTGACACAAGGTGGAGATGCTTGAGCCCCTCCTGGACCATGCTTTGAACACAGCAGAAAGACATTGGGCAAGAGAGTATCCCATCTTGGTGTTCCTTGGGGGCCTTGCCCCAGGGCTACTGGACTGTCCTAGCCACCAGAGAGTGGGTAAACCATCCTCCTAACTTCTAGCCCCCACAGGAGATACCATCACTGCCAGATTCATCACTGACAGATCTGCTTAGACTTGTTGCTGAAGACTGACAGGGCTCAGGGCCCACAGCCCCCATTAAGGTGTCCTTCTTAGAGCCCCAAGTCCCACTAGAGGTTTCAGGTAAGACATTCTCTATACTTGTGGACATAGAGGCCATGTGTAGGGTTCTTCCTGAGTTTTCAGGCTGCTATATTAAGTCCTCAGTCTCTATGGGGGTATTGACGGCCAACCTATGCAGCCTTTACAGACAGGGCCGATTTCATGCAGGTTCCAGACTCGCTACTTCTCTGGTCAATCCCATAGTTTGAGATACCTCCAATCCCACCTGCACTGCCCATGCTTGCCTATTTTAATTCATCTCAGGGATCCTTCAATTCTTCCTTGTGTGCCCAATATCCCATAGCTTCCAAACATTTACAGGAACTTAAACCTATAATTAAGCACCCTTTAGACAATGATTTTCTTAAACCTGCCCATTTACCCAATAATATTCCCATTCTCCTGGTACTCAAGCCTGACGGGTCTTACCCTCTAGTACAAAACCTTAAGATACTCAATAGTGCTGTTACTCCAATCCACCCAGTGTGCCAAACACTTATACCATGCTGTCTCATATCCCTCCTCAACCACTCACTTTACAGTCCTAAATCTTTTTTTTTCCAGTCTAAAGACAAACTTTATTGAGCCCCTCAACTCTAATTCTCTTTCTCTTGCACAGTCTTGATTCCACGGAGTCGCCCAGCCCTGCGAGCAGCAATAAGACCCACTTTGCGTCCTGCAGGGGCATCTCTATGGATAGTTGAGGGTTTGCCAATGTGCTGGTGGTTACCACCTCCAAAAGGATGCTCCACGGGATTCATGGCCACACCACATACACGTGGCCAGCAGTTCCTCTTTGCCTTGTATTTGTGGTAGGCTCGACCAGCCTTCAAAATAGGTTTATCAATTCTACCCCCATCAGCTACTACACCAACAACAGCTCTGTTGGCAGAGGAGATGACCTTCTTGGAACCTGAGGGCAGCTTCACTCTGGTCTTTTTGGTTTCAGGGTTGTGAGAAATGACTGTGGCATAATTGCCAGAGGTTCAGGTCAGCTTGCCCCTGTCTCCAGCCTTCTCCTCCAAGCAGCACACAGTGGTCCTCTCAGGCATGGTGCCCACAGGGAGAACATTGCCAGCGTTGAGTTGGGCCTTCTTGCCGCAGTACACAAATTGGCCCATGTGGATGCCCTCGGCGGCAATGAACAGCTCCGTATGCTTCTTGAATTGGTACGGATCTCGGAAGACCACCTTAGTGAGCGGTGCACTGCGGCCTGGGTCGTGGATGATGTCCTTCACGATCCCCTTGATGTAGCCGTGCAGCTCTGCGAAGTCCACGGCACGTAGCCGAACAGCTCCCTTGCAATGTTTCACGTGCACATGAAACACAGAGCCAGCACCCTTCCTCTGTCCACGGATCACGTGGCCCATGACAGTGGGTCTGTTGCCGAGCTAGGCCGAAAGAAAAGGACAGTCCTAAATCTTAAAAAAATGCCTTTTTATTCCTTTGTGTTTATACAGACTGACCCAGGCACTCTGAGGTTTCAACAGCTTACACCTGTTATCCCTAGTAAACCCTCTCCTCAGGGATACATAGCACCCCCTTCCTTTCCTACCCATCAATTTCAAAGACACAACCCTAGTGAAGACCGACAGATAAATTTTACACACATGCTTTGTCACAAAACTCTCAAATATCTTCTCACCTTTGTTTGTACTTTTTCAGGATAAATAAAAGCTTTTCCCACAACCAGGGAGACTGCTTGATGTACTTACTAAAGTCCTATTGCATAAAACCATCACAGGGACTACAAACAAGGTGGAGTGGCCAATACCTGGTCTTCTTGGCAACCTCAACAGCGGTCAAAGTTGCTAGACTGCCATCCTGTTTTCATATCACTCAGGCTAAGTGGTACCCTCCTAGCCCTAGATATAACCATCCTTTTTCCCACTCATCTGCACCTTACCAAGGCCTCACAGCCACAACTCTCAGGCTAAGTCATGTTTTGTTATCCAATTTGGTTCCTACTTTCTTATATTCTATTAATTATCCTTTTTACAGCAGGACTTTAAACAGTCTTTCCAAAAGACTCCCACATCATACATACCAGAGACAAATCTTACCTACCTACCCTCTTAACTTTTACCCTTTCAGGTGGGGGAATAATCACCTCTCATAACTTCACACTGCCCCCTCCTAACCCCACACTTATTTTTCAGAATTCTATCTCACCGTGGCAATGTTTCTACCTCAACATGGTCCAGATAAAATGACCTATCTAAATGAAAGACACCTTTCCTTCTACCTCACCTGGGTCCTTAAATATGATAGTGGCCCCCCCTCTTCATAACACCTTGTCTCTTTGTTTTTCCAGTCTAACATGCAGGCATTCACCAGTGATAAAGTTGTCCTGGTTAAAATACCTGGCACCAGCTTCTGCATGGGCATCAACTGTCATCCCATTAACCCTCCTAAACCCCAGTACAGCACCCCCTTTCAGCAGGAATCAATAAAAGAAAGAAAAACTTTGCCCTTTTTCCTAATAATGAAAGGACAGGAATGAAAGGATTTTGCCCTAAATGGGACGCTGTAATGGTGGGGGGCTGGGAGGCAGAGGGTCACCTTCCCTGCCCCTAGGCAATTTACCTGTGGTGCAAAATGAATTCCAATGGGCTACCTGTGCATCAGTAATGCCCCTTAGGCACCACCCCAAACCTAAGCTATATGTATGCTCCTACACCACGTGTCTGGCAGAGAGAAAGCCAGACCTCAGTGGTCGGGGGTTTTCTCTCTGCCTTAAAATAAAGGCCACTTTATTTTATATTCTGTCTTCTAACTGCACCAAAAAACTCTTTCACCTACATGACATGAATAGAAAGAGAAGCCAGTATTTGAAATATTAAGCATGCCTTATTGGAGAATACATGTGGATACTGTTCTAGCATGGTGAACCCTGTGTCACCAAAGGAACAATCTGAGGGAAAGATGACTGCAATAATGACACTTTAAAACATTCAAATTTAATTCTGTTTGCTTCTTGAGGAATGCTGTCCAATGTGAACCCAGGTCTCTGAGTTCTTGGGAACAGTCTACATCTGTGCTGCCCAGTATGGTAGCTACTGGCCAGTAGGCAGTTATTGAATACCTGGAAGATGGCTAATATTGATTGAAGAGTTAAATTTTTTATATTGCCTCCATCTTAGCAGATAGAAGTTTAATAGTTACATTTAGGTAGTGGCTTCTGTATTGGACAACACGAGTATAGAGATTGTGAAATATGTGGCATCTCAACTGACTTTGCCTTTCTATTTTACCTCTTCAGGGAAGTCGTGGTTTCCATGGGCCTCAGGAGGAAACAGGAAATGTTGGCTCCCAGCTAGGTGTCCTTTGTGGGTAGATTTCCCCTGCCCTTGGAAAGGAAGGTAGGCTGGGCTCAGAATGGGTTTATTTCCCCTCTGAGGTCTTGGCTTTCCTTCTCTTCTTAGGCGTTAGGGGGAAGACAAGGTCTGTGAGGCTTGAAGGCCAGTACTTTCTGGAAAGAGTTGCTCTTTGTTTCACATATATGGCTACTTTAATACTTCTGAAGTCAAGGAAAGTGTGTCGGAGCTGTTGGAAGTTGCATGGGATTGCTGGGAAGACACCCTGGAGGTCATTTTCGTGAAGAAGGGAAAGTTTATGTAATTCTCTGCCCTTTTTCCCAACTCTTCTATAGTATTTCATTTAGATGAAAAAGAAGTTAATATCATAAAGAAAGCCTTTCATTATGATGTGATGATTTTTGTGCTTGAAGCAGTAGGATTTCCTACAGGTGCATAATGCAGTCCTGTGGTGTCTAAATGAAGGTATGGGTTGGGGTATCTTGACATTTCCAAAGGAGAGGTGTATGGTTTGATGGTGGGCTGGGGGACTCCCTGAGAGGAATTCTGCTTTACTAAGCATTTAGCACCTGGGATCATAGTGGACTTTTATTTATGTCATCTCAGGTAAACCCCTCCTCTGCCTAGGAATCATATGGATTAGAGAAAATAAAATCTCAGTAAAGTGAAGTCACTCATCAGGGGCCACACAGCAAATAATTGGTGGGGACAGGATTCAAAACTCACATCTTTGAAAATTTTTTTTTGTCTTTTTCCTTTTTATCGGTACCAGGGATCGAACTCAGCCTGCCTGCTTGCAAGGCAGGCGCTTATGCCGCTGAGCTAACTCCCCAGCCCCTAATGTTTTTGAAATTTTTATAGAAAATAAGTTTATTTTACATAGGCTTCCCAGTGATATAGTCTAAGAATCATCATGCCTTGATTAGATTTTTTTCTAGCATTTTAATGTCTTAGAGAAGGAATAAAAATGAGTTTGATTTTTCTGAGTTTTGTATTGATTTCTTACACAGGGATGAAAATTAAACTTTGTTACCCCATCTACCTTTTCTATTCCATATACTTCTCACTTGACATGCGTTTATTTTTCCACTTTTGTTCAAATCAGTTCCTTGTTCACATGATGATTAGGTGAATATTACTTACAGGTTTATTATTTTTGTTTTTCTTGAATCACTCCATCTCTCTTTTGTTATATGTTCTATGCGCCTGTTACTAATTAGTCACATTGCTAATTATCAGTGACAGAAATGATACTCTCCCAGAGAGTCTGAACATGTGAGGAAAATTTCTCTTGGACGCATCATGCTTTCTAGCCCTTTGTCTTTTTCCTCTAATCCAGGGTTTTTATGCTCTGGTTTAGAGCATCTCTGTGCTATCGTCCAGTTGGGACAGCATTTGCCACAGTGCCCACTCTTTCTGGGGATAGAAATAATGTGTGCAAATGATAAGATTGAAAGTCTTCCCTTTTCAACACTGTAATCTTGATGAGTCCCTATAGTAGTTTGCTCTGATTCCTATTCAGTTCCCATACAACATTAGTTCCTATTTCTTTTTATTTTTTAATAAGATAAAATGATAGCCATTTTCAGGCTTTAGGGGGAACTGTGCTTACCTGTCATGTCAGTGGTTTGCTAGTTGAGCCAGTGTTAGAACACTGGTACTGAGACCCATTTATGTTCTGAAGATGTAACTTGCAAAAGGTCAGCTGGTCTTACTGGGAAAATACATCTTGCAGAGATGCTTATGGCATTCTCTGGGCCTTGAGAAAACCTGGGTCATTGCTGTCTATAAAATTAGATCTTCTGATTTTTAAAAGATGCATAATAAATGAAATTCTAAATAAAATGTATTTATGGAAAATATGTATGGTGGCAATTAAATTGATACACAGACCTTTTTTTAGCATTAAGGAAAAACCTCTTTAATTTGTTGTTTTGATAAATTTAAGAATACAATTAATTTTTAAACATGTCCATAAACTCATAACCCTTCTGCAATTTTTTTATGTTTGTATATTTTCTTTACTTATATAAGTAAGAAAAGTTTATTATAATGTATATACTGTTCTATGTTTTGCCTCTTCGTGTTTCCAAATTGTTCTACTATCATTTTAAATACATTATATTTTACTGTATTGAGAAACCATAATTTACTAACTTCTTCTTATGTTGGGTCCTTAGGTAGTTTCTATTTTGTTGGATATCATGATGAGTGATATAAAGAAAAAACTATATTATATGATTTTTGTTTTGTCCTTGCTTTTGCTTTGCTGATATTATTTCCTTAGTATAGATATATAAGAGAGGAGATACAGTTAGGTTCTGAACTTTACTATGTTCTGAACTTTACTATGCATTAATGCATTGTTTTAATAAATGTTGTCCTGTGAAAGTCATTATTGTGTTATACATATTAGATTATGTTTTGCAAACTGCCCCTAACTATCTAGTTACCTCCCCTTTAAAACCTTGTTCATATTTATGAATCTAGAAATCGACTTTTGAACAGCTGAACAGTATAATGATAATGATAATGATTAACAGAGGTTCAAATTCTTTTTAAAAACTAAGCACAGGTAATTTGATCCACATATTAATTCTGAGTTTGAGGTTTTGTACTTTGCACATCTATAAATAATCAATGAGCCAACCTGTGTACAACGTGAAAAGGAAGGCTTAAAATCCATAACATTGCTATTATCCTAACCTTGGAAAAAATGTCTTCTCTATAGAAATGAAAATATTAATTTGAGGGAGAAACTAAGTCAGACATCAAATGCATCGTTTTAACAAGTCAGCCTGGGGAGCCAGCTAAAGGCTAAAAGGGCCTTGGGGCTTTAAAATCATGTGCTCTGTGTGCCTCTATCCCACCGTGCCCATCGCTTCTGCGTTCCCTCTCCTCCTGTTGGTTAAAAGTCCTTAACACCAGGGAGCAAGTAGACCCATCCATCTTAAAGAAAGGGCTGAACATTAGGAACCAATTATTATATAAATAGGAGTTTGCGTTAACAAAGTATTTTTGATTCTGTTACTAGCTAAGAGGCTGGAGGGGCTGAGAAAGCCAGCAGGAGTCTAGTCGTGTGTTTTCCCCAGTGAACTTGGGAAAGCCCCGCATGTCCTCATCTCCTCTGTCTTTGGGGAGGATTGCCACGACCAATCGAAGCCTTTACTCAGTCTTTTCCTTGGGGCTGTCCAGTGACATCTTGGCAGCTAGGCTGCCTTTGAAGGGAGTTCCGAGATGCCTGGTGAATTCATGAGTTTCATTCATTTTGGCAGGGTGCGAGGAGAGCCTGGTGGACGCAGTTATGGAGGAGAGCCTGGATATCCTGGCTTGCAGTTTGTACCAAGAAACTTTGTTTTAAGCCGAAGGATATTTGTCTGACACACTAGTTTTGACTGGATAGGAATTTAAGTCAGAATGCTCTGGAATATCTTTCTTCTAGAGCCTCCCATAACGACTTGTGAGGCCTCTCTCTGGTACGGCTAAAACACAACAGCCAGTGTTTACTGACCTCCGTTCCTATGTACTACACTGTGCACTTGTATTAAGACATTTGGTCCTTCAGTGTAAGTGGGGGTCTGGTCATCCCCCTTTTACAGGGAAGAAATTGATAGGGGACGGAGACAGAGGGTCAATTAAGTTCACACTGCTGGTAAGAAAGGAATCTAAACTCAGACAATGCAATCATGAAAGTTGTTCTTAACTTACTGTGTTTTAATTATCTGACTCTGTATATTTTAATTAACAAAATGGTATTTAATTCATTAAAGTTTTATTCAGTTTGGCAGGGAAAACCACTGAAGTGTGTAACAAGTGTCTGCTATGCACAGAGCACCCTGCCAACATACCTGGGGCATCCAGACCATTGGGGGTCTTCTCCTCAAGGACTTCAGTCCAGCGAGGGGCTGTAAACTGTCCAGGAATAACTGGACAGTTGAATGAGTTCTTCTGGAATTCACAAAGCATAAAATGAACCTATCATTTTGAAAGGCTTTCTGCAGTGTTTCCTGTGTCTTTCAAAAGTCAAGTTGTTTCCAAGTGTCTTCAATGGTAGAGGTTTAAAACAACAAATTTCACTTAACTTTAATTACTCTCCATATTCAAAAATACTAAGAGTGTCAGGTGATAATTGGAGAAGGTTTCTGGTGATTTCAGATGTGACAAAGGCACCAAGGAAAGAAATGGTAATGGAAGTGTAGCTGGAGGTGGAAAGAGAGTATCTGAAATGCCGAGGGGCAACAAGTGTCAGATATGTCTTTTCCATTTCCTTTTGGATCATTGGCTTAATTCAGATGAGGACCTCCTGCCACTGTAGTGTCTCTGTGTTCCTCTCTGCACCCAAGTTACTGTGTTTCTGCGTGAAGAGGCTGCATGTCATGCTGGGAGCCGTGAACAACACAATCTATAAAAACTCTCTTTAATTCTCACTTTCCTGCTGGGATGCGCGTGGGATGGTCTATCGATAGGGGACTGTCAATACTTCACCCAGGACAAAGGAAGCCACGGTCAATGCTTAGGAAAGCATTGCTCAAAAAAACTGGGGAAAAATCAAGGTGTCAAAAATCAGTGAAATAAAATAGTTCAGATGGAAAATGAGCAATTTCCCAGCAATGTAATTTGTGAGATTAAGCCACTTAAATACACCTTTGTTTTGTGGCAAAATAAAAAGCACAGTCTTTTATTCTTAGTCCTTACATGGATAAGGAAAAGTTAATTGTCAAAGGAGACAAATATTCTAGATGCTTGCCCATCTCCTTTTAGAGATTTAAAATTAATTGAGTGAATTAAAATATAAAAAGCAATGTTCTCAAACTTTAGTGTTCCAAAGATTTGACTGGAGAGATTGATAAAACACTGATTCCAAGGATTTGTATCTTGGGCTCCTGATGCAGTGAGGTGGCAATGCGGATGCCTTGGGTGCCTGATTTTGCAGATGCCACCTAATTCAGGTTTGAGAACTGAGGTGCTGATGGGTCAGGGCACCTGCACTGTTATTTCCATAGGCATCCATGATTATTTTGTGGTTATGTGGAATACAAATGACTCTATAGAAGCGGATTGAATTTTAATATCACCTTTAAAACATAGATCAAGAGGAAAGCAGGGACCACCAGGAGCTTCTGGACAAAAAAGGTTGCTCAGTGCCCAGGTAGGTTTTTTTTTTTTTTTTTAAATATCTTTTATTTATTTATTTTTTTGGTACTGGGGATCAAACTGACGACCTCACACTGGCCAGGCAAGGGCTTAAGCCACTGAGCTAAATCCCCAGCCCCCCAATATATATCTTTCACATCTTATCATCTTCAGAGTAGTTGCCTCTACTCTTGGAATTGATACCAGCAAGCATATCAAATGTGAATAAAATCAGTCAAGGCCAAATAACATTCAAACAAACCAGCTTCAAATAAGATCAGTCATAGTAAGACAATGTAAGTAATACAGGGTTTCAGTTTTAGTTAATAGGAAATTAAGGACAATTACCATCATGGTATAACCTGCCATTTTTGGGTTATCTCTCTGTGCCCTCAAATCTAATATGAGTAGACAGACCAGAACAAAATATAATCAAACTAAACAGAGCAACAGAACTACTGTAGCTTTTAAATCCTGATACACTTTTAACAATGTGCTCTGCCTTCTTTTTTTAGGCAATTCTTCACCTTTCTCCTTCTCAGGATACTATTATTCACTGTTCAGAGTGATATTAGTTTAGTCTCTTATGTTCAATTTCAGCATACATAAAAATAAAGACATCCACTACGAAGAGAATGAGACACATTATGGTAATCATTATCAACTTTCCCAAAATCAGTCTTGAAGATCAAAAAAGCCTGCATCATCCTGTAATTATTTGATTAGTTCTATAATGTTCAGTATATATTCAATGCATGTGAAGATGGGAACAACTATTTTGAAGAAAACTAGAGACAGTAAGATAGAAAATGAACATCTCAGTGGACTTGCTTTGAAACCTGTGTTTCCTTAACTTGTTTCCTTATGAACTGTTCTGTTTTGTCATGTTTAATCTTACCGTCTTTAAGATAAAAAACAAGTTTGTAGAACAGATAAGCATATTACTAAGTTTTTGTTGGATCACTGAGGTGAACTGTTTGCAGTGTCATTATTTGAATATCACTTTGTATGCTTTAATTTTGTAACTTGAACAATTACTTCTAAGATGACAATATGTAACTAATCAACTAGTGATTTCTTATTGTTTATTTTTCAGAACTTCTGTATTATTTCTACACTTTTTGGTTTTTTTCTTTAAATAAAAGTAACTCACCAAAAATATAAAAATTAAGGTTTAAAGACAAAATAGTAAGTACATAGACACTATCCATACTTGAAAGTGAAAAGCCCATTTCAGTTTACCATGTTTAATTACAAGATGCCATGTTGAAGCACAAAGACACTTTAAAAAATTTAAAGAGGTATAAGTGATTAACTGAAAACCATACAAAATAGGTACTTGAGTAGAGCTCCACTTCAGATTTGTCATTTCTGGAGAATTTGTGAAGAAATATTGACATCAAACTTCTATATTGATTATTTCTTCAGGTCTACTTGGAATTTTTAAAGTAAACTTAGATCTAAACTGTCTGAAGAGTGCTGCTTTTTCTATGTATTTAACAACAAACATGGATTGCCATATTTCTCACATTATTAATACATATGGGATCCAGTGAGCTCTTTCAGACATGTAACAATGATCATGTGTGCTGAGAGTATTCCCATAACACATAGGATTTATCTCTTGTGTGAGCTTCTTCACGTATTTCACTTACAATCTGGCTGCTGAAAGTGTCTCCACGTGCTTACGTAGCCAGTGGTTCTTCCCAGTGTGAATTCTTTCATGTGTTTTGCAATGACTGTATGTGGTAAAAGCTTTGCCACATTGTTATATACATAGGGTTTCTCACCAGAGCGGAGTAATTGATGTATTTTACAAAATCCATGTGTGATGAAAACTTTCCCACATTCTTCACATAAACAGGGTTTCTCAACAGTGTAAATTTTTTCATGTATTGGTCAATGAGCATTTCTGCTGACACCTTTCCCACATTCCTTACATATATAAGTTTTCTGCCCAGTGTGAAGTTTTTCAGGCATTATGCAATATGTACTTGTGCTCAAAAACTTCTCATGATGCTTATATACACTGGTTCTATCTTGAGTGTGAACTTTCATGTTGCTTACAATGTCCATGTTGGGTAAAAGCTTTCCCACATTGCTTACATATATAGGGTTTCTTTCCAGTGTGAATTCTTTCATGTTGCTTACAATTTTCATGTCGGGTAAAACCTTTCCCACATTCCTTACATACATAGGGTTTCTCTCCAGTGTGAATTCTTCCATGTATTTTACAATTTGCCCGTGTGTTAAAAGCTTTCCCCCATTGCTTACATACATATGGTTTCATTCCAATGTTAATTCTTTCATGAACCTTACAATATGCACGTGTGTTAAAAGCTTTCCCACATTGCTCACATACATATGGTTTCTCTCCAGTGTGAATTCTTTCATGTTGCTTACAATTTCCTTGTTGGGTAAAAGCTTTCCCACATTGCTTACATACATAGGGTTTCTCTCCAGTGTGAATTCTTTCATGTTTCTTAAAAACTCCTCGTGTGTTAAAAGCTTTCCCACATTGCTTACATACATATGGTTTCTCTCCAGTGTGAATTCTTTCATGTTGATTACAATGTCCAGATTTGGTGAAACCTTTTCCACATTGCTGACATACATAGGGTTTCTCTCCACTGCAATATTTTTCATGGATCTGAACATTGTGGTGTGTTTCTGCTGCTTTAACATTCACATTACTTTCTGCAGTACAAAGGAATACTTCTTTACACTGACTCCAAGATGTATGTCCATAGGATTTCCCTAGCTTGTCATTTCTTAAGTATCTCCAGTAAATTTTGCATTCTTTTTCAGCTTCCTGGATATTCCCAAGTCCTCCTATTGCAGTCATGTTCCTAAAGGTTTCTCCCATCACATCTCTGTAGAGGTTCTTTTGGGATGGATTCAGCAAAGTCCACTCCTCATTGCTGAAGTTCACAACCACATCCTCAAAGGTCACCACCTCCATTGCGTAGTTTAGTGGTCTCCCAGGTTCTTTCTAAGCAGTCCACAGTGAATAGAAGCAAAAAATAGTGGTCTAGCAAACATCTAGTGCTCCCTTTTTTGCCCTGGCCTTGCAATCGATGCCATGACACTGGAGCCCCAGGTAGGTTTGAAAGACAAAGGCACAATACAGATGCATGGCCAGTGCACGTCCCTGAAAATTCTCAGACGAGCACCATGAAGCTACACTGCTCTGCGATCTATGAGGGTTAGGGATTCTAGGAAAGCAAATTTAATGCAGTGGACATTGATCATCAGTGGGTGTTGATTATCAGATATTCTTCTGGGTATATCAAGAGACTTTAGTGACAGTGACCAATGAGATGTGGATCTAAATCTCAAAAGCATGTCACATAAGCTTGTAGTTAGATATAGTGCAAGACAAAGCAATAATCCCTTTACAGATGAATCATGACCAATCTGCTCCTCATAAAGATGTAAAGAAGCACCTCAATTTTATAGATGAGGAAGTTGAGGTGCAGTGAGATTAACTGATTTGACATGCAGAGGTAAGTAGATAAACCAGTTTCCAGAGTGGGCCTTTCTAGTCATTTCTTGTGGCAGTTCATGCACAAGGGTCAAAGAGCCTGGGACAGGTGGTCAGGGTGGCTTTCTGATAAGGGAGCATTTTAGCAACAGGGTTTGAGTAAGGAAGGAGTGTTTCTTCCACCCTGAGACTCAAAATAGAAGCTTTAGGATGTCAAGTCCATTGTATTTTCCTTATTTTCTTTCTTGGCTAGGAAAATCCTAGCTATAACGTACTGGTTTGTTTTGTGTTGTTTTTTTATTTTGTTTTTTGAGAAAGGGTCTCACTATGTAGGTCAGGCTAGCTTTGATCTGGCTCTGTAGCCCAGGCTGGCCTCAAAGTCTGGATGATCCTCTTTCCTCAGCCTCCTTGCTGAGATTAGAGGTGTGTGCCACCATGCCTGGCTTGCTGTGTTATTTTAAATCTTACTTATAAACCTTCTCTGTTTGGAGCAGGAAAAAGCCCAGGCTTTTGTCTTTGTAATCTTTTAATCGAATCATGTTTCCCTATACAGTACACAGATAATTCCTCCAGTTCTCAGCGTGTGGAAGTTGTGACCCCAGGCACGGTATACCTTACTTTCCCATGTCACACATCCTATATTAACTCATAGAGCACTACAGTGTTCAGCTGCTTCCTCTTGTAACTGCATGGCTGATTATCCAGCCTCATGAGATGGTACCTTACAACAAAGGCAAGACTGTGCATTTTTACCTTCAGAACACTCAGATCAAAGCTGGCCTAACCAGGAAAAGATCAACATTTGAAGTGTGGATTCTACTGAATGTGTGTGATTTTTGTAGCATTGTAAAACCAAAAAATAGTTAAGGTAAACTATTGTAAGTCAGGGATGATCTGTAATGACAGGGTCAGATAGATAACTTTGTGGTCTTCCTGGTGGTGATTTTTACCATGGCTTTGTTGCAGGGAGTCCTGGGCCTGCGGGGCCAAATGGTTTGAAAGGAAAAACTGGGCCAAGAGGAATGAAGGTAAATGACAGAGAATGTACTTCCTTGATTGCAACTTAGGGGAGCCTCTCATGTGTTTTTCTTCTACAAACCTTTCCTTACTTGATAATTTCCAGCATACATTTCTGATATGGTTGGTGATGCTATTGATTGTTCTTAACCTTACAGCTCAATAAACACATACAATCTCTAAGGAGAACAATCTCTAAGGAGAATGGCACCAAAGTGCATGAATTTGTGGGAGAAAATTAATTCAATCCTTCCTATTTATTATAAAAAGGAGATCTTGGTGATACAGGAGAAAGAGACCCACAAGGTTAGCAGGAACCAAGAGGGAAGCCTGTAAGTTTTGTTTCTGTTTTGAACTCTGAATCAAATTTCTTGGTCAGCATTTGTTCTTATTTTGCATAAAAACCTAAAAGTCTTGATGAGTTAAACTTGGAGTTACAAATATGACGTGATCACTAGAGCTGTTGAGACTATCACTAGTCAAAGATTCTCAAACTCCTGTAGAAATAAAGAATCCAAATGTCTTGGGATTTATTTTGACTTGTAACATATTGACGAGAGAAGTCTCAATGAGCCTCTTCTGTTTGACACAGATATTTTTCCAGTATTTGAATTTTTGGGAATGCAGAGCTGCTTAGTGAAGCATATTTCCACGGCAGCAAATAAGACAACAACCAGAGCTGTGAAATTTGATGTAGTTGTGTTAAATTATTCAGGTTTCAGAAATAATGTTAGGAGACCAAAGATCATAAAAGTCATATTCTACAGATGTTTTCAAGGGCAAGACTGTGCACTTTTACCTTCAGAATACAAATACAAGTTAGTCATTTTACGACTATTTTCAGTAGCAATAGAATTAGCTTTGTTGTAAAGAGTAATACTGTCTTTCCTGCAGCTCATATTTTTGAGTTTTCTTTTACTGATAGGGAAGGAAAAACCTTCAGGCTTTTTGTTTTGCTTTTGTTTTTGTTTTCCCTCACTTGACATTGAAATTAGATTTGTTGGCAAAGAAAGGAAAAAAGAAAAAAAAAAAAGAAGAAGAAGGCCCAAAAAACCTAAATTGGAATGCAAAGAACAGATTAGGATTACTATCAAATGGAATATGAGGCAAGTGGGGTTCTGTGTATATTCTCTGAACATTCTGGTGGAGAAATGAATGTTTTGAGTGCATTAAACTCTCTTGCTTTAAAACAGTACAAAACTTGTGTTTTCTGACCTCTGTCTGGGACAGAGAAAGCTAGGGAGGAGTACCTTGCATGAAGGCGGCTTTTCAAGACTGTCATGGGGAACAGCTCCAAAATACAGACTGGCTCTGTGAGGATGCAGATGGTGAGGGTGTGCACATTTCCAGGAAGGAGAAGGTGGAGCAGTTGTGCATGAACCATATTTGCCGTCCCCCTCCCAGAGAATTCACTGCGAGCAATCTTCTGTACCTTTTCTAATCTTTCATAGGCTTGTTCTCTGTGTCTTCAACTTCTGCATTTTGTCTCTCAGTCAGCTTACTTTGACTTAGGGGAAATCTTTGTTCATTTCTCAAAAAAGCACTTAAAAGTTTCTAAATTCATTACTGATTACGAGTAGCTCACGGTTTATATATAGAGAGATGTGAACATCTGCAGTAATTTCATTATTTTCTTAAGTGTCACCATCATCACCACCACTGCTACCTCTACCACCATTACCTTCAGCAAAAAGACCATCACCACCATCACCACTGCCAGTACTGGTCACCATTCCCACAATTACTACTTCCAATACTGATCATCATCCCCAGTACAGGTCACCACCACCACCATTACTATTACTACCAACACCACCATCAGCATGGTGACCATGTCTACCGTCCCATCACCACCCTTATTATCACCATCACTACCGTTGTTACCACTGCCATCTCCATAACTACTCTCCTTCCAACATGAACATCACTACCGCAACCAGCAGCAGCAGCAGCAGCTGGATATGGACCATCCATTAAATACTTTCTCCAAAGAAACCACAAGCATCGCACTGGGCACTATCAATTCACATTCTCAATCTTCCCAACAGCCACACCACACCAGGGAATGATATTGTTATCTCTTCTGTACAAAGGAGGAAACTGAAGTTTAGATGGTGAATAACTCCTCAGGGCCACTCATGCAACCGGTATTGGAAACAGAATAAAAATTTGAATCTGTCAGGGTACTAGCCTGTGTACCTAATCATTAGCTACATTGCCTCGGTCCAATTCTTTCTCTCCAAAGCCTATTTTTGCCCAAGGTGACTTAGCAGTTCTGGATTTCTTCACTGTTGCTTTGTCCTACAAGGAAAACAAGTTTAGTCTGAGGGAAACTATGCGGTGATGTGGCTTCCTACAGCTATGGTGTCTTCTTGCTGATGTGAAGAACCTTGTTGCAGAGAACGTTTAGAAAAAAACACTCCCAATGTGGAGACAGGATGGAATCTGGGGCTGAGGGGGAAAGGAGGGCAGGGAGAGAAGGTGAAGTAAAAATATTAATATGTGATATGTGTGTGGACCAGTTTCCCAAATGAATGCATTTATTATGTATCTCAAACCTATGTTAATTAAAAAAACAGAAAGAATTACATTTTCGTTTGTGTAAAACAAGACCCCCAAACTTCCTTATACTGTGACCTTTCAAAGCTTCCAACTCTCATGCTCCCTGATATGAGCGTTTATCGCATGGGTTTACTTCCCTGACCTTCGCGAAGCCCCTCTTCTTTTCTGCCTCCTTGTGCTGTTGATGCATCCAAGGGTCCACATACTGTTACCACCACGCATTTAGCTAGGTGACTCTAAAGTTCGTCTTGTGTCACTTTATTAGGGTACTGCTGGTCCAGATGGGTATGGACATCCAGGAAGAAAAGGAACAAAGGTGAAGGCTGTGTACTAAAAAGCATAGTTTTAATTTTATTTTGCTAAAAATAAGAGTATTTGCAAAGTGATATGTCAGGAATATTTTTATACCACGTTTTATTTGACAGTTTCCTCCCTAGAAAATAAAAAACTGATTGAAAAATAGAAGTCCTTGCCAAGTCCCTTCCCAACTTTTTGTAAATTCTGCTTCTCCCTTCCCTCCCCTCCCCTCCCCTCCCCTCTCCTCCCCTCCCCTCTCCTCCCCTTCCCTCCCCTTCCCTCCCCTCTCCTTCCCTCCCCTCCCCTCCCCTCCACTTCCCTTCCCTCCCCTTCCCTCCCCTCCCCTCCCCTTGCCTCCCCTCTCCTCCCCTTCCCTCCCCTCCCCTCCCCTCTCCTTCCCTCCCCTTCCCTCCCCCTTCCCTCCCCTTCCCTCCCCTCCCTTCCCCTTCCCTCCCCTTCCCTCCCCTCCCCTCCCTTCCCTCCCTTCCCTTCCTTCCCCTTCCCTTCCCTTCCCTTCCCTTCCCTTCCCTTCCCTTCCCTTCCCTTCCTTTCTCTTCTTTTTTCCTTTCCTTCCTTTCCATGTCTTCCTCTCCTTCCCTTCCCATCTCTTCTTCCCTTTCCACCCAGTGGGGTCTTGTTGTGCTGCCCAGTCTGCCTTTGAACTTGCAATCCTCCTGCCTCAGCCTCCCAAGCATCTGGGATCATAGACTTGTGTCAACTCCTTTGTCTCTATCTGGGACACTCTTCTCCATCTCCCTCCCCAGACAGAGTCCTTTTTGTCCTATGCTCTGTGTTATTAAAGCATAGTGTTCATATTTCTGAAGTATCTCCTTTCAGAATAGATTGCATAATAACAATTTATTCCTGAATGTATGATTACCTTTTCACCCTGCATGTAAACTAGACAGAAAGATTTCACCTTACTTCTTTTGTATTGCTGGAATGGAGCCTGGCACAAAGTAGGAACCTAGTAAGAATATTTGAATGAATGCTTGCCACTCCCATACCAAGCTGATGTTTTAACATGTAGTTAATAGGTCATGGACAGGCTTTGTAACATGGAGATCACATAAAGCTTATTGAAGAGATCGTGTATCAGTAGCCACTGTTACTCCTGATGCTTTAGTCTGAAAGTTGTTGTCACTATCACCATCATTTATTGCCTCATAAAATAAAAAATTCCTGGGGTTTGGTGGTGCTCAGTTACTTTTAATGTCAGGGCTCAGGGCTGTTTACTCTGCAGTTGTCAGGTTGCCTTCATGGCTGTAAGATGGAGCCATTGATTAAAAATAGGTCCAAAGCTTAATAACTGCTAAGTAAATATCTGTGGAGTGATGGAGTCTCAGGAAACTTCGTGATCATTGGATTGGCCTTACTGAATTATAGCTGAGGAAACTGAGGCTCAGAGAAGTGAAGTGATTAAAAAACAGAAAGCATTACATTTTCATTTGTGTAAAACAAGACCCCCCAAACTTCTTTATACTGTGACCATGAATTCTTTATACTTCCTTATACTGTGAACATGAATTCAGTTAGAAACACATTTGGGTGTAAAAATGAGACTAATTTGGCCCCATCTGGGGAAATTATGTTTTTATTTTCTAGAGCAGAGTTTTCATGTCAGAAAAATTCTGGGTAGAAGTCAGATTGCAGTTTTAGAACCAAATATAGCTGAACACATGTACAGTCTATTTATTGTTGAAATTATGGAACAGTCAGATTCTGTGTTGTGTGAATTTTTCTTAGCAAGATCTAATGGTCTCACTTTGAATGGCTTTTACTGCCACTTAACCAGTTATTACATTTCCTAGCCAACTGCTCACTGGATTCATTATTTCAGACACTCTCCTCTCTCCTCAGACCTCCATCTGCTTTCTCTTCCTCACAGAGGACCATGCCTTCCAATTCATTAAGAAAATAGAAGCATCTTCCTGTCGGGACCAGTGAGTTGAGCAGAGGCGCAGAACCCCACCCCAGCCTGGCAGACCTCTCTCCTCACCTGAGGGGCAGGCTGCGGCTTCCTCCCAGGAGCAGTGAGTCCAGCCAAGCCACAGAACCCTGTCCAAGCCTGGCAGACCTCTCTCTCACTTGGAACAACACTTGAAGCTCAAAAATATAGGAAAATGACAAAACGAAAGACCAAAATGCAATCTCAAACATCCAGTCCATCCCAAGAAAGCCTAGGAGCCATGTGCATAGAAGAAAATACATGCCATATATTTGAAATACTGGAAATAATAGTAACTGAAATAAAGGAGCAACTCTGGGAAGCCTTAAAGGAATTCAAACTAGAAATAATCTCTCAGGTAAAAGAAGAAATGATAAAAGAAATGAAGGAGATGATGAACATATCTAAAGAAGACACAGTTAAAAAATTGGAGAAACTAAACAAAAAGATAGAATCCCAGGATGAACAATATAAGAAACAAACAGAATATATAAAGCAGATGCAAAAAGATATACAGGAAATCAAAAACTCCATTAAAAGTTGTAAAAACTGCCTCAATGAATATGAAGATAGAATTTCAGACCTCGAAGACAAGATTGCAGCCAGTGAACAGGAAAGGAAAGATCTTTTAAAAGTAACAAGAAATCAGGAAATAACAATTCAACACCTGCAAGACGACGCAAAGAGGAACAACATAAGGTTGATAAGGATAAATCAAAAAGAAGAGGACAACATAAAGGATGTCAAGAGGATATTTAGAAAAGTAATAGCTGAAAATTTCCCAAACATGACATTGGAAACTGATATCAAGAGCAGTGAAGCATATAGAACTCCAAATAGCCATAACCAAAATAAAACTACACCCAGACATATAATAATCACCATCCCAGAAATTGAACAAAAGAATAGAATATTAAAAGCTGTCAGAGAGAAAAGACAGATCACCTATAAAGGAAAACCTATCAGAATGACAGCAGACTTCTCAGCACAAACAATAAAGTCAAGAAGAGCATGGAGTGAAGTATTTAAGATCCTAAGGAAAAATGATTTCCCACCTAGACTGATGTACCCTGAAAAACTGTCCTTCAAAATCGATGGAGAAATAAGATACTTCCATGACAAAGAAGAGCTGAAAAACTACATGATCACCAAGCCAACCCTGCAAAGAATACTGAAAGACAGCCTAGATTCATTTAGGAAAAAAACCACTAAACAAAGCAGACAATTAAACAGAATAGAAAGATAAAGATGCAACAGCAGAAAGATAACATGTGAACAATAAACCAATATATAACAATTATAACCGTTAATGCAAATGGTCTCAATGCACTAATTAAAAGAAACAGACTGGCAGAATGGATCAAGAAACAAAATCCAATGATATGTTGTCTACAAGAAACCCATCTAACCCAAAAGGATACTCACAGACTGAAAGTCAAAGGATGGAAAACAATACTTCATGCAACAAGACCCCCCCCCCAAAGTGGGGGTGGCTATTCTGTTTGCAGACAATGTGAACTTCAAGCCAATAATGATCAGAAGGGATAAAGAAGGTCACTACATACTGGTTAGGGGAAAACTCCAAGAAGAAGAGATAACCATCTTAAATATATATGCACCAAATTTCAGAGCACCCATAATATAAAACAAGTACTGATAGAAATGAAAAACCAAGTTAGCAGTAACACAGTTCTAACAGGAGATCTTAACACACCATTGACACCAATGGACAGATCAACCAGACAGAAAATCAGCAAAGAAATAAAAGGACTGAATCACACCTGTGAACAAATGGACTTAATAGACATATACAGAGTATTACACCCAACAACAGAATACACATTCTTCTCAGCAGTACGTGGGTCATTCTCTAAAATAGACCATATATTAATTCACAGAACATATTTAAATAAATGCAAAAGGGTTGAAATTACCCCTTGCATGCTATCGGACCATAGCACTATGAAATTAGAAATTAATGATAAAAGATACTGCAAAATTCCCACAAACACATGGAAACTGAATAACACACTCTTGAATAATCAGTGGGTCACAGAGGAAATTAAAGAAGAAATTAAATACTACCTACAAGGAAATGAAAACCCAAATACAACTTACCGGAATCTGTGGGATGCAATGAAAGGTGTTCTCAGAGGAAAATTTATTGCACTGAATTCCCACATCAGGAAAACAGAATGAATACAAATAAATAACCTGATGTTACACCTCAAACATCTAGAAAAAGAAGAGCAAGTCAAGCCCAAAGCCAAAAGAAGAGAAGAAATTATGAAAATCAGAGCAGAAATCAATGCAATAGAGACTAAAAAAAAATCCAAAAAATCAATAAATCAAAGATTTGGTTCTTTGAAAGAATGAATAAAATCGACAAGCCCCTAGCCAACCTTATTAAAAAAAGGGAAGAAAAAGCTCAAATCAATGCAATAAGGAATAAAAGAGGCGAAATCACTACAGACCCTATAGAAATACAGAAGATCATCAACACCTATTTTGAAAACCTCTACTCTCAAAAGTTTGATAACATAGAGGAAATAGATTCCTAGAAGCGTACGAAGTACCAAAGGTAGGTCATGAAGATGTAAAACTGCTGAATAACCCAATTTCTATTAATGAAATTGAAAATGTAATTAAATCTTTACCTACAAAGAAGAGCCCAGGCCCAGATGGATTCACTGCGGAATTCTATAAGAAATATGAAGAGCTAATGCCAACACTCCTCAAACTCTTCAATGAAATTGAAAGGGAACAAATCCTTCCTAAATTGTTCCTAGAAGCAAATATTACTCTAGTACCAAAACCTGAGAAGGACTCAACTGAAAAAGAGAACTACAGACCAGTCTCTCTAATGAACACAGATGCAAAAATCCTCAATAAAATATTGGCAAATAGGATGCAGCAAATCATCAAGAAGATCATACACCATGACCAAGTGGGATTCATCCCAGACATGCAGGGATGGTTCAATATACTTAAATCAATAAATGTAATCCACCATATCAGTAGAGCCAAAAGTAAGAATCACATGATCATTTCTATAGATGCAGAAAAAGCTTTTGATAAGATACAACATTCATTTATGATAAGAACCTTTCAGAAAATTGGAATATTTGGTTTTTACCTCAATATAATAAAGTCCATGTATGACAAACCAACAGCCAATATCATACTAAGTGGCCCAAAATTGCAGGTCTTTACTTTAAAATCAGGCACAAGACAAGGATGTCCCTTATCACCGCTCCTATTTAATATAGTACTGGAAATACTAGCCAGAGCAATTAGACAAGAGAGAGAAATAAAAGGCGAAAGATAGGAAAAGAAGAAGTTAAGTTATCAATTATTGGCAGATAACATGATACTCTATATAGAAGATCCCCAAAACTCCATTGAAAGACTCCTAGATATAATAAATAAATTCAGTAATGTAGCTGGATATAAAATCAATGCTCAAAAATCAATAGCATTCCCATACACTAACAACAAAGTCACAGGGAGTGATATAAGAGAAGCCACACTCTTCACACTAGCAACCAGAAAAATGAAATGCTTAGGAATTACTCTCACGAAAGAAGTGAAAGACCTATACAGGGAAAATTATAATACACTGAAAAATGAAATTGAAGATGATCTCAGAAAATGGAAAGACATCCCTTGCTCATGGATAGGAAGAATAAAAATTGTGAAAATGGCCATTCTCCCAAAACTTTTATACCAATTCAGTGCAATCCCGATAAAAATGCCATTAACATACCACATAGAACTCGAGAAATCACTCCTAAAATTCATCTGGAGCGAGAAGAGGCCTAGAATAGCAAGGACAGATCTAAGCCGCAAAGGCAAGGCAGGAGGTATCACAATCTCTGATTTGAAGTTACACTACAAAGCAGCAGTAGTAAAATCAACATGGTACTGGAACCAAAACAGAGCCGAAGATCAGTGGAATAGATTAGAAGATACAACCACAACTACAAACACACTCAACCATCTTATCTTTGATAAAGAGGCCAAACATGTTCACTGGAAGAATGACAGTCTCTTTAATAAATGGTGTTGGAAACACTGGCTCTTCATATGCTGAAAACTAAAACTAGACCCATGCCTATCACCATGTACTAAAATAAAATCTAAATGGATCAAAGACCTAAATATTAAAACACAAACACTAAATCTATTGGAAGACATATTGGATAAAAACCTTGAAGACATAAGAGTAGGTAGAGAATTCATGAACAGGACTCAAACCATACGGGAAATACTTCCCAGAGTCAATAATTGGGATCACCTCTTATTAAAAAGTTTTTGCACATCAAAAGAAATCTCCAGCATAGTTAAATAAGAACCCACAAACTGGGAAAAAATCTTAGTGAACTGCCCCTCAGGCAAAGGACTTCTGTCTAAAACACATAAAGAATTAAAGAAAATCAGACCCCAAAATTCAAAGACCCAATCCAAAAATGGGCATTTGAAATGAATAAACAATTTTCAGATGAAGAATTACAAATGGCAAATAAGTATATGAAAAAATGTTCATCATCATTACTCATTAGAGAAATGCAAATTAAAACCACACTGAGATTTCGTCTTACTCCTGAAATAATGGCCAAGATCAAGAAAACCGCCAACAATAAATGCTGGAGAGGCTGTGGGGAAAAAGGAACTCTCGGGCACTGTTGGTGGGAGTGTAGATTAGTGCAACCACTGTGGAGGTCAGTCTGGAGATATCTTAGAAAGCTGAGACTGGAAGCCCCATTTGACCCAGCTATACCACTTCTAGGCATATTCCCAGAAGAACTGAAAGCATCATACCACAGTGATATATGTGCACTCATGTTTATAGCAGCACAATTTGTAATAGCCAGATCTTGGAAACAACCTAAGTGTCCATCAACTGAGGAATGGATAAAAAAGGTATGGTATTTTTATACAATAGAGTACTACTCAGCTATGAAGAATGATCAATGGTTGCAGCTTGAGACCATACTCATAAGTGAAATAAATCAAACTCACATGTATAAATAATGAATAGTTTCCCTAGTGTAAGCAATGATAAGAATACATAAAAGTATGTGGTAATCATGATTCCCAATCATATTGGTTTGAAGCCATATAATGTTTTCACTCATTAATTGCAATGGTTTTAACCTGGGTTGTTCGATTTTAGTATCTGTGATAGTACGAATAGCTACTTTGAAGAAAACAACACAACATAAAAGCTAGTGCTGATTTAATATCATTTTGTTTTTAAGTCCCATCAAGCTGTTGTACATCTGTTTCCACTGGTTTTAACATGTTGTATCTTACTATATTTTACTATATGTGATAGTATAAACAAAATTTTTTATAGGCAAAGAGATAATATACAAACCGTTGTTCGTTTTCTGTTAACTGATTCTAAATACCCTGTAATTCTTTCATTCTCTTGAATGGCTTCACACTGTCTTGATATGCTTGATGCTATAGCATAGGAAGTTATACTCAAATAATTCTAAACTCTATAAGAGGCACTATGGTGACTACTATTATGTTAGATTATCTGGTGGTGAAACACAATGATGCTTAAATTGTTTGGTTCTGACCTGTGTTGTTCTGTTACAATGTCCTCTTTTATCTCAATCTCCCCCCCTTTTAAATTTATTTTTTCTCATTTTTTTCAATTAAGGGAAAACTAAATTTAAAAATAGCGGGATATGTTATAGTAACTTTTTTGTTTTCCTATTAACCTGATTTGAACTCCAGTATTGCTCTCCCCATCTTATTCTGCCTGATTTTACTATATTCTATTTTGTTTGATAGTATCAAGTTTGAGTGTAGAGGCAACCACTTTGAAGGCAATAAGATATACTATGATGCCCATTATGGTTTGACTATTATCTTCTTTTGAAGTCCTGTAAGGTCTTCAGTGTAGGTTTTATTGGTCTTGTTTTATACTGTTTTGGTCAATTCTATTATACCTGATGATATAGGCAACTCTTTTTAAAAATAGCAAGAGGCACAAAGGTAACCACTTTTGATCACCTGCTATTCTATTTTTGCATCATGTACTATGCCCACCCTTCTGTTCTAACTGACTGTTTTGCTTAGTCATGTTTGGTTTTATTCTCTTCAAAAAAAAGTAGTAAGAACTTTGGAAGTAATAAAACCCAAAAAGTGTAATTGTTATTGTAAAAAAGAGAGGAAAGGAAGGTGGACTAAGGGATATAACTGCATGTATGTTTGAGTGTGTAGGATGGAAAACCATATTACTGAGCTTTTGTTGGATCATTGAACGGAACTGTCTGCATTGAACGGAACATTATATGCTTTAATTTTATAATTTGGACAACTGTTTCTAAGAAGACAATATGTAACCTATTAACTAGTGATTTCTTACTGTATATTTTTTTCTTGAAATTCTGTATTACTTGTACCCTTTTACTGATTTGCTTTTTATTTCCTTTCTTTTTTCTCTTTAAATAAATAAATAAATAAATAAATAAATAAATAAAAGAAAACAGAAGCAGTGAGAAGAGCCTCTCTACTCATGTCCACCACCAAGTGGGTGTCTGTGCCCACATATCGGGCTTCCTCTTCTGAGGCTGAGCGTCCATACTGCTGAAGAATACTCAGCCATCATTTCCTAGACCTGATTCCACTCTCGTTTCCTCGAGTCCCTGTCTATTGAATGTGGCACCTTGGTCTTCTGCGCCATCAAATATTCTTCCCTCTCAGCATACAAAGTGGGAGGAACATCTATTAAGAAAAACAAAAAGGAAAACTCCCTCCTTTGAATTCTTACTCTCCTTCCCACGTTTTCTGTTTGCAAAGCTCATTTAGTGAGTGGTCTATAACTGGTTCTCAAGTAGAGCTGAGATTACCTGCTAGGGGACATTTTACAATGTCTGGAAGTGTTTTGGTTGTCATAAAGGGTGGAAGGTGTGGTGGGTAATTGCTGCTCATTGGGTAGAGATGAGAGATGCTATATAGCATCCCACAACACACAGGTCAGCCCCTTGCAGTGAAGGACCGTTGGGTCCCTAACATCAGGAGCACTGAGACAAGAGAAATTACACTGTTTCCTAAGCCTTCAGTCCTCAGCTAGGTCACCTTTGGTCAATGTGAGCCTCGTAGCCTTGTGTTGCTAAACCTAGTGGTCTGTCCTTTCCCCTCATCACATCCTGTTTTCCAGCAGTGTTTGGTAGAGATGACCATGGGCTTGTTTTTTTTTTTTTGGTACCAGGGTTCGAACTCATGACCTCATGTTTGCCAGGCAGGCGCTTGTGCCGCTGAGCTAAATTCATAGACTGGGCTTGCTTTTGGTATCTTTTCTCATTCAACTTCCACTGCATCCCCCTTTCTTGCTTTTCATTGGCTGCCTGCTCTGCTGGATCTTCTTACTGTTTTTTTTTGACTCTGAAATATTGGCAGACTCAGGAATCTATTCTCGTAATTCTTTCCTCCGTCACTCACTCTCAGGTGCCTTTCCTCAGGGAATTCAGCCATGTGGCGTCAAGTACCATTTATCCCATGGCCTACAGTTTCTCTAGTTCAGTCTGATATCCTAAATTCCAAAAAACCTTCCTTTTGGTGGTCTAATAGGCATCTTAAAATTGGCACATCCCCAAACAGCTTTCTTCTCTTATTTGCTAACATGTTATTATAGAAAAATTCAAGCATACATAAAAGTGGAGAGATTAGTATAATGACATAGGTATCCATCACCTAGTTCAAATAATGAGAATCTTGCCACCAATTTTATACTGCCACTCACTTATTGCTGTCCCATGCTGATTATTTTAAAGTAAATATCAGATATTATGTATTTATGTGCAAATATTTCAGTTTGTGTCTTTAGAAGATTGTTTTAAGTATGATCACAATACCATTCTTACACTTGAGAATTAACAACCCTCTCTTCATAACACCAAACGTACCTCCATTTGTGAGATGTGACTGAAATATCTGGCAAATATTTAGATTTAAAAATTTTATCACAGTAAAAGACACGTTACTATTGATTCCCCTTAAAATACCCCAACCCACGTTGAACGCAATTATCCCATTGTCCTTGTCCCTTTTCAAAGCAGTTCTGGAAGTCCTCTTTCATAGATATGGTGAACACATCTGCTGACTTCCATATGAGTGACAAAATGACCTGTGGAAACATTAGAGTGTGTCCTCATCCCCTTATTTGCTGGATCTAGTACTGTGCAATTTCAGGTTCTTCCCCAAAGTCAAAATGACCACAAAAGGTAAATATTTGGAATTCATTCAGGACTGCAAGGCAGCCGCAACAGCACAGCTATAGACTCATAAAAGAGCACGACCAAAACTGCTTCAAAAAGTAGCACAAGTAGGATGTTTTCAGAGTGTGGTATCTCGAGGGGGATCAATGGCAGCAAGTCTTTAACTGTGACACATTTTAAAAACACTTTAAAACTCACTGTAATTTTTGATCATCACTTTAGGGCTCTGTGAAGCAGACACAGCTATGTTTAAAAAAAACCCCAAAACATTGATCGTGTGAGCCTCAAAGCCTTACAATGGCTCCTCATGTCACTCAGAATAAAAGCTACTGTAACCATGGCCTACACAACATGCAGCTGTCCTCTCTGTGGACTATTTTCTTTTATTTAATTTTATTTAAAACAGAACAGAACAAAGCAGATCAGAAGAAAACAATGTAAGTGACATAGATTTCAAAGCAAGACAACAGGAGATCAACAGTGACTATAATGTCTGTTGTTTTCTTCTAAATAGTTGTCTATATTTTCACACAATGAATTAATACAAAACAAAATAGTATAAAATTGATCAGAACAGAGTGATGAAGGCATTACAGGCCTTCAAAACCAGACAGTAGGAAAATCAACAATGGCTACCTTGAAGACAACAATGTTGTCTTCAAAATAGCTGTCCATACCTTCATGTAGGTTGAAATTAAACAAATACAAAACATACTAAAACCACTCTGGACAAAGAATAAAAGTATTACTGGATTTCATAGCATGACGACACGGAATCAGCAATGGATACCATAATGCCTCTTTTTCTTCAAAGTAGCCATTCATTTCATCACACACAATATAATTTATTCTCATAAACTGTTTAGGAGAAGTTCTAGGCATGTCTAAGCCTCTACACGTATACCTTAGAGGTAAAACAAGCAACAAAGCAAAGCAAATTACTAGAAAAACAAGAAACAAAGAGACAACAATAGCAAAGAGCCCAAAACGATGACGATATAGGCCTTCAAAACAAGGTGGTAGGAGCATTACTAAGGCTGTTATTTTTACCTAGTTATCTTCAAAAGAGTTCCTCAGATCACTGGACACAAATATGCAAAATTGCTCCAATCCTATGAATGTTAGCTGTTTTGTGCTAAGAATGAGGTCTTACATGAGCTTTTCCTGAATTTGATTTGAAGTGCAGCTTGGTTTCAGAATGACCAGGTCTTCTAAAACTCTCTTTGTCTCAGCTGTTTAGACTCAGTTCTTGGGTTCTCCAGCCTCCCGTAGTAAGGGATCAGGCAGTCCCAGGTGAGGAGTGAAGGGCCGTCTGCCCTTCTTTTTGGAGTTTTCTTTTCTTTTTTTTTTTTTTGAATTTTTTTTAAATTTTATTTAAGGAGAAAAGAAAAAAAAAGCAGAGAAAGGGTACAAGTTATACAGATTTGCAGAAAAAAAATGAACAGTAGGAAATCACTAGTTAATGGATTACATATTGTCATCTTAGAAATAATTGTTCAAGTCACAAAATTAAAGCTTGTAAAGTGGACATTCCATCAATGATACTGCAAACAGTTCTGTTCAATGATCCAATAAAACTCTGTGATATCATATTCTATCTTATACACTTAAATATACATGCAGTTATATAGTTTAGAGCACTTTCTTTTCCTCTCTTTTGTACAATGACTATTACACATTTTGGGTTTCATTGCTCTCACAGTTCTTATTACTTTTTTGGAAGAGAGTAAAACCAAATGTGACATAACAGAACAGAGTCGGTCAAGTCAAAAGGATGGACATAATAGATAATGTGAAAACATAATACAAGATGATCAACAGTGGTTACCATAATGCCTCCCACTATCTCTAATAGAATTGCCTATACCATTAGCTATAATACAATTGAACAAAACAGTAAAGAACAAAACCGACAAAACCAAAACATTGGAGACATTGTAGGTCTTCAAAAGTAGATAAAAGTCAACGAGAATGGGCGTTATAATGAATCTCATTATCTTCACAGCTGATGCCTAAATTTTCGAACCTGATACTATCCAGCAAAACAGAATAGGGGAACATCAGTTAAAAACCAGATGGTGAGAGTAATACAGGGCTTTAAATCGAGGTAATGGAAAGTCAAAGTGGGTTACTATAATATATCCTGCTATTTTTTTTCCTTTAATTAAAAGGATAAAAATTTTAAAAAAGTATTAAAAAAGTAAATAATGGAGTGGAGATTGAGATAAAAGAGGGCATAACAATGATACAGCACAGATCAAAACATAACCATTTAAGCAGAATAGTGTTTCACCACCAGATAATCCTGACCTAAAAGTAGTTACCATATTGTCTCTTTCCTTGAAATCCTTGAGTACAACTTCGTATACTGTAGCATTAAGTATATCAAAACAATGTAAAACCATTTAAGAGAATGACAGCATTACAGAGTATTTAGAATCGACTAACAGAAAATGAATAATGGCTTCTGTATAATCTCCTTGTCTTTAAAAGGTTTTTGCTTATACTATCGTACATAATAAAATCCAGTAAGATACAACCTATTTAGACCATTGGAGACAGAAGGACAAAAGCTAGATGAGACTTCAAAACAAGATGATACTAAATCAGTATTACCTATTAAGATGTCATTTTCTCCAAAATAGCTGTTCCTATCATCCAATCTTCTCTGCCTCATTTCTGTGGAGCTCTTATTCTGTCAGTAGCTGTCAGTTTGTCTTCTTCACTTTGTTCTCTGCTCCATTAGTTGTGGCCTCCACTATTTCTGGATTCTTTGTATTTTTCTTTTTTTAGAATATCCTGCAATACTCTCTGTAGAGTTGAATTGGTGGTTGCAAATTCCCCCAGTTCCTCTTTATCCTGGAAGCACCTTGTTTTTCCATCAATTTCCAGGGAAAGTTGTGCAGGATATCTCAATCTTGGCTGGAGATTATTATCTTTCAAAGCTTGAATTATTTCCCCCCATGCTCTTCGTGATTTGATGGTTTGTGCAGAGAAATCTGCTGTAATTCTGATGGGTGCTCCCTTGTAAGTGGTCTGTTTCTTGTCTCTGACAGCTTTTAATATTCTGTTCTTGTATTGAATTTCTGGAATTTTTATTATTATATGCCTGGGTGTTGCTCTGTTTGGGTTGTAGGTAGCTGGGGTCCTGTATGCCTCATACATCTGAATATCTTTACCTTTTGCTAAATTAGGAAAATTCTCCTGGATTATTTCTGTGAGTAGCTTTTGTAGTTCATTTGTTTGTGTCCCTACTTCTTCTTTTATGTTCTTAATCCTTAAGTTATGGATCCTCTTATCATCTTCTTGTCTTTGTATTATTGCTGTTTGTTTCTTTGTTATTTTTAAGAAGTTTTTCATTTCATTCTCCCATATTACAATTCTGCCCTCCAGTTCAGATAGTCTGTCCTTAGTTTCTTTCAAGCTGTTATGCCAGTCTTTGATAGACTTCTTAGTTTCTTGGTAGTCCCTTTGAACCTGCTTCACGTATTCTATGCTTTCCCTGTTTTCTCCATCAAACAATTCTCCCCTCTTTTTCTGTTCTTCCATTCCACCATCTGTTTTTTCTTGGGTGGGGCTTAGCATTTCTCTAACTATTTTGCATACTTCTAGCTTCAGGTCATTGATAACTTCATTCCTGAATTGGTCTATGAGGCTCTCTACATGGTGCTTTATGTGTATTGGTGCGGTGTCCACTATTGCCTGTTTCTCAGAATTGGGGGCTGAGGAGCCTTTCTTGTTGCTGCCTCTTCCCATGCTGCCTCTTCTTCTCTGTTCCTTATATCTGCAAGCTTATATGAGAGGCCCAGCTTCTCTCCCTGTCAGCCACAGCCTGATCGAATTGCGCCGGTTAGGTGTTCCCACTCACCGCTGCGCACCAGGCAGCCTACGCGGGGGCCCACCACTCCCGGCCTCCGTCGGGCTCTGGGATCTGGGTTGGGCCAGCCTACGGGGTCCGCCGGCAGCGTCACACAGGCCAGGCACTTTTCACCAATCCCGCCCGAGAGGGGAATGTGTGGCTGGAGTTGCCACCACGCCCTGCTCCCGCAGGACTGCTCGGGCCCAGAAAGTCCTCTGCTGGAGTCAAACTGTGGTGGAGTGTCAGTTTCTCTCACTCACCTCACCACAAGTCAGTGCACGCCTCCCTGCCTTTCGCAGACTCCTGTTCTCAGAGCTTCTGCGCGTCTCTCTCCTTGCCGAGCCGATGTAGAGGCAGCCAGCCACCGCGCGGCGGGAAACCCAAATCGCGGCTTCCAATGGCGCAGGGTCCAGCCTCAGCAGTGAGACTTTTCTGTTCCTGTTTTAGCACCAGGACTGCATTCCAAGTTGGTTTCTCTCAGCCGAGTTCATTCCTGAGTCAGCAGAGCGTAACTCCACCTGCTTATGTCTCTTTAGTCCGCACCATACCTGGCTTCTGAGCCTAGTTTTTCAGAGAGCCTCCGGTAGTTGCTGTTATCTGTCCGCCATGTTCTCCCGGATATCATGGAGTTTTCTCAAAGTGGGAAACATTAGGAATGACCAAAGTTAATTAAACATTTTTGCCAGCCTGTCAGAGTGGGGTGCAGAGACAGAAGCGCCACTGATAGGGAAAAGAATGAACATGATGCTCTGCAGGTCTGACTGTGCGGACTGAGGTCCACCAGGAGAGCGGGAGTCCCCAGCTAGCACCGGTGGAACTCCTGCCCTTCACTTTGGTGAACTTTGTTAGAATCTCTTATTGGGTCTGGAGAAGAATGTGTTGAACATCACCCACGTTTCTTGTATTTAACCCAAGTTTCTTTTCATTCCAGGACCCCAAAGGCCCCAAAGGTTTAGTAGATATGATGATAGAAGATTTTAAATTCTAAACTTTACTCTTTTCAGAACATAAAACTTTCCACTTTCACAAAACAGACACATGCTGGATAGACTTTATTCTGATTTTTTTTTAACTGAGTCAAATAAAAATAGTGGAATAGGATTTTTAAATCCAGCGAGGAGTGATTTTTTGGGTAACATTAGCTGACCTGAATGTTAAGGCTGTGATGCTGCTGCTTTCCTACCCTGTGCCTTTCTTTAAAGCTTGAGCACTGCTGACTGAGTGTTTATAAACCTACACATCGTACAGTGTAGGCTTTTTGTTTCTTGTGCCCCACTTAAGAAATAATCTCAAAAGTTATGTGAGTGTTCCTCTTCTGAGCACACAAACAGTAGTAGGTGTTGTACTTTACTCAAAAAACAAGGCCCAATGGTGAAAAATGGGGCAAGACCACAAGATGACAAACAGGGCAAGACGTCTTTTTAAAAGAAGTGCTTTTATTTTAGCTGGCCCAGTGACACAGTGCAGATGGAATTTGCAAAGCTGTCCAACTGAGTTAGAGTTTTGACTGATTTTTATAGTTCATTTATGATTAGTCCATTGATCATTAAGTACATAGTGATGAGAAACAGAACTAAGGTGGGCCTTTGTTCCCCTTTGCTTGAGGTCAGAGGCATTTCACAGTGGGTGGTTAGCCAATTCATAGCCCTTGGTCTGCCAATTCCAGGAACATTTGTCTCTCCTAAAGGGAACAATAGTTGACACAGCATCATTTGTCTCTTACAAGGGGAACAAAAGTTGACATAGCACACAGGTCTCTAAGGTGGGGGGGATGACGCATTACAGAACAGCAGAACGACGTGGTCAGTTAATTTATAACTATGTGGTTGGTGCTTGGTTACTAGGGTAATGAGCTCAGTACAATATTACTAATAACTATCTTTTTAAGTAACTATTTTCATTAATTATCTTTTAATCAATTATTTTAATTTTTAGCATCTTATTATAACATTCCCTACTGATTTTTGGCAGTGAACCAAATCATTGGCTCATGGAATTTTTAAGCAGTGTTATTTGTTTATAAACTTGTGTCCTTAAAACCATGAGTTTTATTGTTTGAACCTGGTCTTTGACATAATTTACTTATCTGTTTATAATGCAAGGTCCAATTGTTAAACAAGTAAGTAAGATTAACAGAGGTCTGGAGGCTACCATGATTTATGTTGTCAACCAGGGAGATAGAGAAAACCATCATTTAAACCAATTCTGTTTAGCTTGTCTGGCTTGTTCTTGTTCCTGTAGCCACCTTTTAAGGCTGGCCATACTTTGTCTGATAACCCCAGAATGATTGGCATACAAACAACAATTTTTTCCTAATGCCAGACAGAGACCTCCTTTCTTTAGAAACAGGAGATCTAGACCCCGCCGGTTTTGTAAAACCATCTCAGTCAGTGAACTTAAAGAATTGTCTAATTTGGAGACAGAGTACTAAGGGCTGCTAAATCTTGGTCAATGAGTGCATGTAAGTGTCTATAATTTTGGTCTTTTGACTATTAGGCTGGACCCTCTTAAACTTAATGATCTTGTTATCTCAATTTTTATTAATACAGGTAATAATACAGGATTTTCTCTTCATTCAGACTGGACTCTTTAAGTCAAAGCTATGGAGCAAATGACTCCTACCATTATCTCTAGAGTACCAATACACTTGGGGAAAAATATGAACCAATATGTAAAGCTCAGGGTGCTGGGTGAACAGGTGATGCATAGAACATGGAGTTATGCCAGAAGTATAGGCAAACCAGGTTCTGTTGGGAGCAACAAGGTGCTGATTACCAGGATAGGAAAAATTATGAATTTTTTTAACAACTGAAGAGGTTAGATTACAGAGTGCAGCATAGGGAAGTGTGCAAGGAGTAGGAGGCAGAGTAAACACAGGTTCCTGGAGCACCCTGTATATTGTCCAGTGTGAGCAGGGGCTTAGCATCCCACCAACAAAAGGTGTGTCTGTACAGGAATTTAAAAGTTAATTTGCCATAAGCAATGTCCAGAGGCAAGAAGGGGCTAGAGATGGCACAGAAATCGCAGAGGGCAAAAAGGTCTCAGGAGCAGGAAGTCTAGTGGAGGGTCTCCAGAGTGAGGAAAAAGGTAACGATCCCCTTTATTTTTCTGTCAAGGAGATACAAATTTACAACCCCAATGTCTACAAAAATATTTCGTCTCTACAGACTGTAAACACCTATGATCAGAGGCTGGCTGTTGGTTTTGGGGGCAAAGATACCAGCCAGTGGACTGTAATTTTTTTTCAATACATAGGTCCTTGTAAGTCTCATTAGCAACCAATCAGGCAGCATGACATATAAACCCAACAACTTTTTTTTTGGTTTAATTTTTGCTGGGATGTTATCTAATAGGGAACATAAATCTATCTTAATTATCTCATAGACAGTAGCATTGGCTACCAATAATTTATCAGTGAAATAGTCAGTAATTTTAAGTTTTAAACAGTGGATTACAAGGTATCTCCTTGGGGTGTCCATGAGGAATAACACCTAAGAACAAGATTATCAGATACATTTGGTAATTTTAAGCTTTAAAGAATCCTTGGAAGGAACAACAGTCCACTTATCTGTAGGTTGATCGCTGTCAGAGGTCAGAACTGGCTTGAGGTGGTAATGATGAATCGAGGCAGGCTTTTTCATGACTTTGATGGCAGTCAGAGCATTGAGGACCACGGTGTAAGGGTCTTTTCACCATGGTTTGAGAGACTCACGGTGATGTCCCTTGATGAGTAGTGTCCTAGGTTTCACTGTAGGACGTTCATCCTCAGGATGGGCTGCAGGCAGAGGTTGTTCTCGGAATAACTGGTGGATGGAAGTCAGAGCTAGCTGAAGGGTCTGGAGGAACTTGACAAGATCTTGATTAGATCAGCTAATTTTTTTTTCTCAGAAATCTTAGGAATAAGAGGAGGAGGTCTCCCACATAGAACTTTAAAGGGGAAACAACTGCAACATAGGGGTACATTGTGCACGCAAGAGAGCAAAAGGAAGGAGACTCACCCAGTTCTCACCAGTTTTTAATGCCATCTTAGTTATTACCATTTTTAAAGTCTGGTTTATCTTTTTTACTTGTCCTGAACTTGAAGGCCAGTAAGCACAATGGAGTTTTCAATCAATCTGCAAAGCTTGGGTTAGTTTTTGAGTTATCTGGGCTATAAAAGCCGGGCCATTGTCAGACCCCATGGATAAAGGGAGGCCAAATTGGGAAAACTGCTATCAGGGCTGACTCAAGACTTAGCAGGAAAAGCTATCTACCAGTGCTCATTCCCTTAAAGTCCAGGCTTTTTTATATTTTGTAAACTCTATTTCTCAATGTTTTTCAGACATAGTCCCATGATACCAAGTGGTTTCCATTTGTTGTGGTTGCTTAGGATTTGCCAACTGGCACTGAGGGCCTCTAAGGCTCACAGATTGAGTAAGCTTTGATAACTGAGGGATAAAGAAATGATCTCAAAAAGAGCAGCGAGTTTTGATCCTCCCATGTGAGTGGACTGATGAGCTTGTTAGATGAGTTTTCATCTCAAGGCCTTGCAGAGAGGGACTCGATTATCAGGCAGTTGGTACCAGCCCCCAGGGATATCAGACTTTGCTTGGAGTTGAGTTGCCAAATGTAAGTCTTTTTGAGTGCAAAAGGGCTCTGACAGAGCGGGTGGAATCAGTAGCAATGCCGGGGTTGTCTCAATCCCCACTGATTTTGTGGCTGCTTTTTGGGTAGCTGCATCTGTTAGATTATTTAATAGCCATATTCCTTGGCATCCAAATGGCAGCAAACAAATGTAAAACTTGGGGAGCATTTTTATCTTTTGGCCCCCTTAAGTCAATGAACCTCATTCCTGATAAATGGCCCCATAAACATGGGCAGTAGCAAATGCATATCTGCTATCAGTCTGACAACTTGAGGGCCTCAGTGAGGGCAATGAGTTCAGCCCATTGGGCCAATGTTTTTGGCTCCAAGGTTTGTTCCCATAGAATCTGAGAGTCTGTGACAGTGGCTCCCACAACCTGCTTACCTTGATAGATGTGACTGCTTCCATCAGAGAAATATCATGGAACTCCGGACAGTGGCTCATCTGTCAAGTCTGGTCAAAGCCCCATGAAATGATCAGAGGGGCAAGGAGAGGTCATCATCAGGCAGCTGAGTATCTGGGTTTAAAGATACTGTCCCCTTGAAACTGATGGTAGTCAGATCCAGAAGTAATGCCTGATAGTGCATGACTCAGGAGTTAGGCAGCCATCCGTCCGGTGAAGCTTTGATGAGAGTCTCCAGTGAATGAGAGGAGATAATTAAAAATTTTTGTCTAAATGTCACCTTTTGGGCCATTTTCACCAGGAGGGCCACTGAGGCAATCATCTGCAGGCAAGGCAGCCATTGGGCTGCCACATTATCAAGTCTCTTAGAAAGATAGGCAATAGGCCTTTGCCATGGTCCTAAACTCTGGGTCAGTACTCTTTTCGCTATCCCTTATTTTTTATCAACATAGAGGGAAAGAGGTTTTTGTAACTTTGACAGAGCCAGAACTGGAGCTTCTGTTAAGGCTGATTTTAATTGCTGAAAAGCCTGGTCTCGTGAGCCTGTAATCTAAAGCAGGCAATATCTATGGCTCCTAGAAATTCTCATATTTGCTTTTTAGTCACAGGAATTGGAATCTGTTGAATGGCTTGCACCAACTGAGAGGAAAGATTCAGTTCTAAGTAAACTCTAATAACTAACTGAGGGGTATTTTTTCAAATCTCTCAAGCCTTTGCAATTTTTGTTTAATATCAGGTGCTGACAGTTACAAAGGTATTATTAATGGCCCTTGCGTTTTTAGGTGCTACCAGATCTACAGGTGTACAAATGTAATAGGCCTCTAGCAATCTCTCCAGAAACCCCGAGGGAGACTTATCATCTAATTGTCTCACCTCTGCTACCTTGGACAAATTGGTGGGTTTTCTGGCAGCCCTTAAAGGCTTCTGAGAACAACTGGCGATACTGAACCAGAGCCTTCTTACCTCTGGTTGTCAGATTGGGGCGGGACAAAGGGAAAACATGGTTCTGGCATTCAGGATCAGAGGACAGGTTTTTATTTGGAATGCACACTGCTTTTTATCCCACAACATGAATGTTTTTTTTCCCCTCTCTTTTACTGTAAACAAAACCTGTAAAATCTGCTGGCAGTCATCCCAAGTGGGGTGATGAATGGAGAAGACAAATTCCAAAAGAGAAATAAAGCCCTGAGGGTACTTAGAAAAAGGGGGGTGAGGAAGAGGAGTCCAGCAATTCTGAAAGCTGATGACTTCTAGTCTGGATGGGACTGAGAATTACAGTCCTTTTTAATTTTTATTTTCATAGGCAAATATATTTTATATATGGTCAACACTGACTTTTTACCATTATATAAACTTGGGATGACAAAGGGCTCCAGTTTGTCCTCCCCTTTTTAGAATATAATCTCATTTTAATGGAAACATTTTGCAGTAAAGGTTTACTGATCCAATACTGTCAAATTCTGAACACATTTGTTTTTCTGTTTCTGTTTATTACCTGTCAATTACCTTTTTTCTAGCTTTTTAGACAACATTAAAACTTTTGACAAAATCCTTGAAGTGACTTTCTTAGTAGTCTAAAAAATATTTAATCATTTTATGTCTTTTTACCACCTTAAAATGTTACACTTTAAAAACTGTAACTTTTTAAACTGGCTCAATAACAGTATGACGGGGCTTTATTTGGTAAAGCCATATATATATATGTGTGTGTGTGTGTGTGTGTGTGTGTGTGTGTGTAAATATATATGTATTGTTATTTATTTACATTTTAACCAGAAAAATACTTTTAAAGGCATGCCAAGATTGTACATAATCAGTTGAGGACTAAAACATTAAACAAGGCACCACAAAAGACAAGACCAACATTAAAGACACACACAAAGGGTTTTCTGTCCATGGTTCGGCAACCTAAAGGGAAATAAATTTTCATTATGACCCTTAAGTCCAATAAGCTGCGTGGAAACTACAACAGTAGCTTAAGAGAAAACAGAAATCTAAATGTTAGTACTGAGGTAACAGATTCAAATGAACAAATGGCTCCACCATAAAAATATACCAAGCACAAAACCAAATGGATAAAAAAATCCCAAATCACAAATGGGCTGGCAGAGGAGGGGCTGGGCAGATCTGGGGTGCCTGCATCAGCCTCCCCGTGTGTCTGGAGGACTGTGGATATCTCAGCAAGCAGGGAGAGATCACAGGTTCCTGAGGCACCCCAGCCTGTGGCGAGTGCTCAGCGCACTCTGCCCAAATCCCAGACTGTTCTGGACCCTCCAGGCTTTCAGGTGCAGTGAAGTGGAGAAGTGGGTTTGAGGCCTCTACATCCACCTCCCCATCCAGGCTGCATTGGAGAACTGCTGAGCTTCCAATGGGTGGGTGGGCCCACACTATCCCCAGAGCCCAGCCTGTTTGGGCCTCCCGCACCCAGCCATCGGTGTGCAGATGAGGGGCTGGGCATATCTGGGGCGCCTGCATCGGCCTCCCTGTATGTCTAGAGGACTGTGGATGTCTAGGCGGGCGGTGGAGCATCACGGGTTCCGGAGGCCCTGCAGCCTGTGGTGAGTGCTCAGCACACTTTGCCCAAATCCCAGACTGTTTGGGTCCCTCCAGGCTTCCAGGTGCAGTGAAGTGGAGAGGTGGGTTTGAGGCGTCTACATCTGCCTCCACATCCTGGCTGCTATTGGAGAGCTGTGGAGCTTCCAAGGTGCAGGTGGGCGCACAGTATCCCTGAGGCCCAGTTTGTCTGGAACTTGGGAGTTCTGAGCAGGCAGAGGAGGGCCATTGGTTCTGCAGGCCCAGTGGCTTGGGGTAGCATGGTACAGAGTCTCAGTAGCTGCAAACATAGAAGGGGATTTCCAACAGATCCTGAGGAAGCTTTCAAATAACACTTGAAACACAGAAATATAGGAAAATGACAAAACGAAAGACCAAATTACAACCTCAAACCTCCAGCCCATCTCAAGAAACCCTAGGAGCAATGTAAATAGAAGAAAATATATACCATTTACCTCAAATATCAGACACAATAGCTACTGAAATTAACAAGCAACTCCAGGAAGCTTTAAAGAAATTCAAACTTGAAATAATCTCCCAGATAAAAGAAGAAATGATAAAAGAAATGAAAGAGATTCTGAATATATCTAAAGAAAACACAGTTAAAAAATTGGAGGAACTAAACAAAAAGATAGAATCCCTGGACGAGCAATATAAGAAACAAACAGAATACATAATGCAGATGCACAGAGATATACAGGAAATAAAAAACTCCACTGAAAGTTGTAAAAACCACCATAATGAAAGTGAAGATAGAATTTCAGAGCTTGAAGACAGGATTGCAGCTAGTGAACAGGAAAGCAAAGATCTTTTAAAAATAACAAGGAATCAGGAAACAACAATTCAACAACTGCAAGACGATGCAAAGAAAAATAACATAAGAATGATAGGGATTAATGAAAAAGAAGGAGACAACATAAAGGATGTCAAGAGGATATTTAGAGAAGTAGTAGCTGGAAATTTCCCAAGCATGAGATCAGAAATTGACATCAGGATCAGTGAAGCATATAGGACTCCAAATAGTCATAACCAAAATAAAACTACACCCAGACATATAATAATCACCATCCCAGAAATCCAACACAAGAATAGATTATTAAAAGCTGTTAGAGAGAAAAGACAGATCACTTATAAAGGAAAACCTATCAGAATCACAGCAGACTTCTCAGCACAAACAATAAAGTCAAGAAGAGCAAGGAGTGAAGTATTCCAGATTCTAAAGCAAAACGATTTCCAACCTAGACTGACATACCCTGCAAAACTATCATTCAAAATTGATGGTGAAATACGATACTTCCATGACAAAGAAGAGCTGAAGAACTTCATGAACACCAAACCAACCCTGAAAAAAATATTGAAAGGCAGTTTAGATACACAAAGGAAAAACCACTAAGCAAAGCAAATAATTAAACAGAACAGAAAGATAAAGATGCAACAGCAGAGAGATAACATGCCAACAATAAACCAGCATTTAACAGTAATAACCATTAATATAAATGGTCTCAATGCACCAATCAAAAGAAACATACTAGCAGAACGGATCAAGAAAAAAAATCCAACCATATGCTGTTTACAGGAAACCCATCTAACCCAGAAGGATACTCACAGACTGAAAGTCAAAGGATGGAAAACAATTCTTCATGCAGCAGGAATCCAAAAAAAGGCAGGAGTGGCCATTCTGTTTGCAGACAACGTGAACTTTAAACCGACAATGACCATAAAGGACAAAGAAGGTCACTACATACTCGTAAGGGGAAAACTCCAAGAGGAAGAGATAACTATCTTAAATATATACGCACCAAACTCCAGAGCACCCAGCTATATAAAACAACTATTAACAGAAATGAAAACTCAAATTATCAGTAACACAGTTGTAACAGGAGACCTCAATATGCCAGTGACACCAAGGGACAGATCAACCAGACAGAAAATGAGCAAAGAAATAACAGAACTGAATCACACCTGCGAACAAATGGATTTGATAGACATATACAGAATGTTCCACCCAACAACATCAGAATACACATTCTTCTCAGCAGTACATGGATCATTCTCTAAAATAGACCATATATTAGCTCACAGAACATATTTAAATAAATGCAAAAGAGTTGAAATCATCCCTTACATGTTATCGGATCATAGCACTCTGAAATTAGAAATTATAAAATAAATTCTAAAAAGATACTGCAAAAGATAAAAGATACTTCAAAAATCCTGCAAACACATGGAAACTGAATAACACACTCTGACTAATCAGTGGGTCACAGAAGAAATTAAAGAAGAAATTAAACAATACCTAAAAGAAAATGAAAATGCAGATACAACTTACCGGAATTTGTGGGATGCAATGAAAGCCGTCCTGAGAGGAAAATTTATTGCACTGAGTTCCCACATCAGGAAAACAGAACGAATACGAATAAATAACTTGATGCTACACCTCAAACAGCTAGAAAAAGAAGAGCAAGTCAAGCCCAAAGCCAAAAGAAGAGAGAAAATTATAAAAATCAGAGCAAAAATCAATGCAATAGAGACTAAGAAAACAATCCAAAGAATCAACGAATCAAAGAGTTGGTTCTTTGAAAGAATAAATAAAATCAATAAGCCCCTAGCCAACCTTATTTAAAAAAGGGAAGAAAAAGCTCAAATTCATGCAATAAGAAATGAAAAAGGTGAAATCACTACAGACCCAATAGAAATACAGACGATCATCAACACCTATTTTGAAAACCTCTACTCTCAAAAGTTTGATAACACAGAAGAAATAGACAGATTCTTAGAAACATATGAAGTACCAAAGCTAGATCAAGAGGATGGAAAACTGTTGAATAACCCAATCTCTGTTAATGAAATTGAAAACGTAATTAAGTCCTTACCCACCAAGAAGAGCCCAGGCCCAGATGGATTCACTGCAGAATTCTACAAGAAATACAAAGAAGACCTAATGCCGACACTCCTCAAACTATTCAATGAAATTGAAAGGGAAGCAATCCTTCCTAAGTCATTCCTGGAAGCAAATATTACTCTAGTACCAAAAGCTGAGAAAGACCCAACTAAAAAAGAGAACTATAGACCGATCTCCCTAATGAACACAGATGCAAAAATCCTCAATAAAATATTGGCAAATAGGATGCAGCAAATCATCAAGAAGATTATACACCATGACCAGGTGGGATTCATCCCAGGAATGCAGGGATGGTCCAACATACGCAAATCAATAAATGTAATCCACCATATCAATAAAGCCAAAAATAAGAATCACATGATCATTTCTATAGATGCAGAAAAAGCCTTCAATAAGGTCCAACATTCATTCATGATAAGAACTTTACAGAAAATTGAAATAGATGGTGTTTACCTCAATATAATAAAGGCCATTTATGACAAACCAACAGCCACCATCGTACAAAATGGCCAAAAATTGAAAGCCTTTACTTTAAAATCGGGCACAAGACAAGGATGTCCTTTATGACCACTCCTATTTAATATAATACTGGAAGTACTAGCCAGAGCAATTAGGCAAGAGAGAGAAATAAAAGGGGTAAAGATAGGAAAAGAAGAAGTTAAATTATCATTGTTTGCAGATGACATGATACTCTACATACAAGACCCCCTAAACTCCATTGAAAGACTCTTAGATACAATCAATAAATTCAGTAATGTGGCTGGATACAAAATCAACACTCAGAAATCAATAGCATTCCTATACACGAACAACAAAATCACAGAGAGGGAAATAAGAGAAACTGCACTTTTAACATTAGCAAGCAAAAAAAATGAAATATTTAGGAATTACTCTTATGAAAGAAGTGAAAGACTTATACAGTGAAAATTATAATACACTGAAAAAAGAAATTGAAGATGATCTCAGAAAATGGAAAGACATCCCTTGCTCATGGATAGGAAGAACAAACATTGTGAAAAAGGCCATTCTCCCAAAACTGTTATACAGATTCAATGCAATCCCAATAAAAATACCATCAACATTCCTTATAGATCTAGAGAAATCACTCCTAAATTTCATCTCGAATCAGAAGAGACCTAGAATAGCAAAGGCAATTCTAAGCAGCAAAGACAAAGCAGGAGGCATCACAATCCCTGACTTGAAGTTATACTACAAAGCAACAGTAGTAAAATCAACATGGTATTGGAATCAAAAGAGAGCCGAAGATCAATGGAACAGATTAGAAGATACAACCACAACTACAAACACACTCAACCACCTTATCTTTGATAAAGGATCCAAGCAGGTTCACTGGAAGAATGACAGTCTCTTTAATAAATGGTGCTGGAAAAACTGGCTCTCCATTTGCTGAAAACTAAAGCTAGACCCATGTCTATCACCATGTACTAAATTAAAATCTAAATAGATCAAAGATCTGAATATTAAAACAGAAACACTAAATCTATTGGAAAACAAATTGGGTAGAAACCTTGAAGACATAGGAGTAGGTAGAGAATTCATGAACAGGACTCAAACTGCACAGGAAATACTTCCCAGAATCAATAACTGGGACCACTTCTTATTAAAAAGTTTCTGCATGTCAAAAGAAATCTCCAGCATAGTGAAAAGAAAACCCACAAACTGGGAAAAGATTTTAGTGAACTCTCTCTCAGACAACGGACTCTTGCTAAAACATATAAAGAATTAAAAAAACTCAGACCCCCAAAATTCAAAGATCTAATCCAAAAATGGGCATCTGAGATGAATACGCACTTCTCAGATGAAGAAATGCAAATGACAAATAAATACATGAAAAAATGTTCATCATCATTGGTCATTAGAGAAATGCAAATTAAAACCACACTGAGATTCCATCTCACTCCTGAAAGAATGGCCAGGATCAAGAAAACCAACAACAACAAATGCTGGAGAGGCTGTGGGGAAAAAGGAACTCTCCTGCACCGTTGGTGGGAGTGTAGACTGGTGCAGCCTTTGTGTAGGTCAGTCTGGAGATTTCTCAAAAAGCTGGGATTGGAAATCCCATTTATTCCAGCTATTCCACTTCTAGGCATATTCCCAGAAGAACTGAAAGCATCATACCACAGTGATATATGTGCACCTATGTTTATAGCAGCACAATTTGTAATCGCCAGATCTTGGAAACAACCCAAGTGTCCATCAACTGAGGAATGGATAAAAAAGTTGTGGTATTTCTATACAATGGAGTATTATTCAGCTATAAAGAAGGATCACATTGAGATATTTATCAATAAATGGGCGCAGCTTGAGACCATACTCATAAGTGAAATAAATCCATCTCGCATGTGTGAATACTGAATAGTTTCCCTAATGTAAGTAATGATTCAAATATATAAAAATATGTGGTAATCATGATTTCCCATTATGTGGCCTTGAAGCCTTATAAAGTTTTCACTTATTAATTGGAAAGGCCTTATTCTGGACTTCTTGATATGGAAATATTTGAAGCTATAGTATATGAAGTTTTATTCAAATATTTCAAGGAAAAAGACAGACACTATGGTAACTACTATTAAGTTGGGTTATTTGGTGGTGAAGCACTAGGTTGCTGAAACAGTCATGCTTTGACCTGTATTGTTATATTGTTATATCCTCTTTTATCTCAATCTCTCCCTTATTCTTTAAAAAAATTATTTAGTTATTTCTTATGTTTGTTTTAATTAAAGGGAAAAATTAAAAAAATTAGCAGGATATATAATAGTAACTTTTTTTGATTTCCTATTAACTTGTTTTGAAGTCCTGTAATACTCCCACAATCTTGTTTTGACTGATTAGACTCTGTTACATTCTGTATGATAGTATCAAGTTTGAGGGTATAGGCAACTACTTTGAAGGCAATAAGATTCACTAAGATGCCCATTCTGGTTTGACTATTGTCTCCTTTGGAAGTCCTGTAATGTTTACAATGCTTACGTTTTATTGGTCTTGTTCTCTACTGTTTTGTTCAACTTTATAATATCTAATGAGATAGACAATTCTTTTTAAGGAAACAAGAGACATCGTTGATAACCATTGTTGATAACCTTGTACTCTGTTTTACATCATGTGCTATGTCTATCCTTGGTTTTGACTGACAGCTTTGTTTTGCCATATTTGACTTTATTCTCTTCCCCCAAAAAAGTAAGAAGAACTAAGGAGCAATAAAACCCAAAATGTGTAAATTTTGTTGTAAAAAAGAACTCTAAAGGATACAACAGCAAGTGTGTTTAGGGGTGTTAAATAGCTGATCATATTAATGTTTTTGGTTGGATCACTGAACACAACTGTTAGCAGTCTCACTGTTTGAATGTCTACTTTGTATTCTTTGATACTGTGATTTGAGCAACTATTTCTAAGATGATAATATGTAATCTATTAACTGGTGATTTCTTACTGTTTTTTTTTTTTGTAGTTCTGTATTACTTGTACGCTTACACTGCCTTGTTTTGTTTTGTTTTGTGTTTTTCTCTTTTTCCTTTTAAATAAAATTTAAAAAAAAAAAACAAATGGGCTAGAAACCCTGTCCTGGAGGGTGTTCCGCTCTGGTGCAGAAGGAGCCAGTCAAGCTCCTCTGCAACTTCAATGGTGCGCACTCAAATTACAAAGAACAAAAGATCCAAATACTTACAAATGTTTCAAGCCGATTGATCAGTGAAAAAATGTGGGGAGGGGTCCCCATGTAATCCTGGAGAGCCCCCAAATGTTGTATTCTACTCAAAAAACAAGGCCCCATGGTGAAAAATGGGGCAAGACCCCAAGATGACAAACAGGGCAAGAAGTCTTTTTAAAAGAAGTGCTTTTATGTTAGCTGGCCCAGTGACACAGTGCAGATGGAATTTGCTAACCTGGGCAACTGAGTTAGAGTTTTGACTGATTTTTATAGTTCATTTATGATTAGTTCATTGATCATTAAGTACATAGTGATGAGAAACAGAACTAAGGTGGGCCTTTGTTCCCCTTTGCTTGAGGTCAGAGGCATTTCACAGTGGGTGGTTAGCCAATTCATAGCCCTTGGTCTGCCAATTCCAGGAACATTTGTCTCTCCTAAAGGGAACAATAGTTGACACAGCATCATTTGTCTCTTACAAGGGGAACAAAAGTTGACATAGCACACAGGTCTCTAAGGTGGGGGGGATGACGCATTACAGAACAGCAGAACGACGTGGTCAGTTAATTTATAACTATGTGGTTGGTGCTTGGTTACAGAATGACAATATTACTAATAACTATCTTTTTAAGTAACTATTTTCATTAATTATCTTTTAATCAATTATTTTAATTTTTAGCATCTTAGGATAACAGTAGGCAGGGTTGAGTGATGTGGAAGGAGGTAAGAGGCAGGAAGTGATGGAGACCGGGCTTGAAGACAGGACAGAACAGAGAGGAAAGTATCAAAGGAGGGAAGCAGAATTACTAAGGGAGGTGTTAGGGGCCCCGTCTTGTCAGTCACTCTAAGGAAGTGCTGTTGCAAAGATCTCAGCACTCAAAATGTGACCCTGCATTCTCTGACTGTGGCTTGAAAATCAGGTTTTGTTTTATTGCTTTGTGAACTAGATTTTTAAAGAAAGGAACTCCTTATCTACATATCTCATTATATTGTATATGAGATTTTTAAAATACTTAAAATAGACCCGGGATCCAGAAATACAACTGTTGGAGAGTTTCATCTGCTCTAACAATATGTGGGTTTTCTTTTACAGATTAAAAAGCTTCAGATATGTGCTGATATGTCCATATGACATTTTAAAGTTACAAGAGGGAAGAGAAATATGCTTCCAATTAAATTCATATTTTCTTTCCCTGTCTTTCTAACAGCCTTGTGAAATTGTTGAGTTCATGTAAGAAAACTGCTGTAAGTTGCTTGGGAAAGACTCAAAAGGAGCCCCAGAGATGGAGTGGGGATGGGCCAAGGATTGGGCACAGACACTAGAGGAATTGACTGAGGCTGGGTGGTGGCTTATCTATTATGAAAAGCTCTTATAAATTAACATCTGAGGCTCAGTTGCCCGGCTTGGGGACCTAATCTTTCCCAAAGTGTTCTCAGACCCAAAGAGTCTGGAAGGTGTCCATCTCAGCAATGAAGAGACAGCCCACCACACCACACTGGGCCCCGTCAAAGGGGATGTCACACACTTACATATTGGTGCATGAAGCAGACAAAAGTCAGGTCTCACCCACTTTTATCTCCCCCACCTAAACATGTGGGGTTAATGATGACCCTATGAAAGAAATGTGTTCTGTTTTGTCTATCTTCTAAAAGTGGAATTATAAACTATCAAATCTTAAGTAATGGTTGCCACACTTCCTGATTAAAGTTTGACTGCTCTCTTTTAGTGCCTCCCAGGGCATTTGTGTCCTAGAGAGCATGCATCTCTCCACTCTTGGCAGTAGGGACTGAACGCTGATTTAGCAGATTCCTTTGTTTGGAGGTCTGCATTTTCTCCAGAGTGGCTCTGACCCTCCATGTTCTGTTTGCTCTCATTCAGTTGCTGTCTGGTACACTGTGGAATCCGTTTTCCTAAAAGTCACAAAGAGCAGTGCTACAAACTTGACTGTAAAGGAAAAGAATCGAGCATATGAAAAGTTAAAACCCCTTTTCACTGAGAAATGCCATGAGGTTAAAAGCTAAAAAATGGGAAAACGTATTTGTAGTTTAAGCAACAAACCCAAGCAGAAACTGTAACTTCTTTACTATCTCAAAGTAAAAATCCCTGCTTCTCAATCATTTTTATTGGTAGACAGAAATATTTTGTCATGGTTACAGCTAAATGTATACAAGTAAACAAAAAAAGCCCTTTTAAATTGAAAATCCTTTGTTCAAGAATAGAAATAGGAGTTTAAAAAGAACAACTACAAATGAACAGTAAACTTACGGAAGTGTTCATCCTCACAAGAAGTCAAAGAATGCAAATTAAAGCAGTGATACACTGGGATACTTTTGAAAAGATTTTCCAAGCCATCCATTGACTTGTCTCAGCTCTATATAACTGCAACTTTGCATTTGAACTGTCTGTGCCTATCCCGTTGTTATTGTGATAGCTCAGACCCTGGAAAAAAATTCAAGGAAACAAGAAATTAAGAAATTTGGAGCCAAGGCTTTATTTTAGGCCAGGCCTGGTGACACAGCCTCTGGTAGCCAATATGGAAGACTGCACGTCTAACAGATTAATGACGGGTTTTTAAAGCTAAAAACCGCAAAGCTGTTGACCTATTAACATCTGGGATTCTTGGTACATTCCATTGCTCTCTACGGATAAACATTTTCCCGGAAACAGCACACCTTGCAGAAAAATATGGAAGGGGGGATGGGGAGATTTACAAGAAGCTGAAACTTAGTCTTTTCTGGAAATGGAGATTTAATCCTATCGAAAATGGCACATACAGAACAGGATGGAGGTGCATTGGTTAGAACTAGCCCATAACATTCCCCTCTGATGTTGTGACTGAGGCCAAACCTTTGGCCTAATGTTATGGATCTTGGGGAATTAGCTCATAGGCTTGTTGACAGATCATCATCAGTTTTATGCTCTGCATTTCCTATCTAATGCAAACAGTCAGCTTATTGATTATACAAGGGCCTAGGGTGACTAGTAGTAGATCATGACTAGGGGGCCAGCTAGAGTTGCTACTAAACTAGTTACCCATGGCGAGAAGGAGAACATTTGTTCCATCCATCCTGAAGTTCCCTGTCTTAGCTTTTCCCTTTCTTGAAGGCCCCTCTGGAGTTCGGCTAAGTTTTGTCTTACTATTCCAGACTTGTTAGCATAGAGGCAGCAAAGCTAAGCATAATCCTCATTTTTCAGCTATAAGAGGTCTAAGCCTAGGCGGCTTTGAAGGGCCACTTCAGCTAGCAAGTCAATCGAGCTTTCTAAAGCTTCAATAGCATCATGAATTTGTTTCATCCCCTTGTCTACCTGCTGGGATAGCAAGTTGTACTGATATGTACCGACTCCCAGGGAGGTGGCCTCCAGCCCAAGGGCCGAAAATATACTAATTCCAGCTACAATAGGAAGGACTGGGCCTCTCTTGCTTACCCATTGGTTGGTAGAAATGAGGATCCTATTTTTTCCTTCCTCTGGATGCCATTAAATTCTAGGTAAAATTTGGGTCAATACACAAACTTCATCTTGGTCAATAACGAACTTTTTTTTTAGGTGATGCAGGGATACCATCCTGAAGTACAGGCCCACCAATGGCTTGTTGGGGCTACTATGAGGGTATGACTACCAGGCCCAGTGATGCTATGAGAACTTGTGGGATCACAGTATTCAGGGGCTGAGTTGTTGGAATGATATATGCAAGTACCACTTACTCCTTCTAATTTGGTGTTTTTCCATAAGGTCTGAGGGAGTGCCATGTCACACCTAGCCACGCTAGATGATGACTCATTAGTGACCTTAATGAATCCCTCAAAAGCGGGGGGGGTGTCTTGGGACAAATACAGCCAGCATGGGATTGACAGACTACTCTCAAGGGAGGTGTTGAGTAGTTTGGCCACTATTTTCAAAGGCTGAAATACATCAGTCATAGAGGATATAGAAGACATTGGGGAGGATGTCAAGGCAAGGCCGGTGACAGTTGTAAATACCATAGCCCCGGTCGAAGCTTTAAGCGGAGGCAGAGGAGTCTGATCTGGCCTTTGAAACGTGACCATAAGGGCCTTTTCTAGGGGGTTTATATAATGTTGTTTCCTGGATCATATCCAGCTTTATAAACCTTAATGGTATAAGTGAGTCCATCTCCTTGCCACTTTGGCTCTAATGGATTTAGGAAAGTTAATAGAACAGGATTACAGGTATAAGTGGTCTGACAGTTTTATTTCCTATCCAATTGATAATAAAATATTTTTCAGAGTGGTAATATTTACTGAGGCCTCCGGTAACACATGACCACACATAACAGTATTGTTTGTTTGGGTCTGAGGCACAATAAACATTATAACTAGGGTCTGGTTGGCTTTTAGGACATACATACAAGGATATACCATCGATGCCATTTTTAAAATGGTCCCAGAGAATGTGGGCTTATTGGAAGTCATCACAGTAATTGAATTTGGTTGAGTAGTCATTCCTCTCAACTACTTTACCATTAAAGAGTGTACATAGGTCAAGAGTAGTTTGGTTTAAGTCATTCTTAGTCCTTCCCAACTCCTTTTTTTTGTCTTTTCATCTGAAATAACCCAATCCTCACTTCTGGGGAGTACAACCATAATTAAGCAACAAACTATAGACCACAAAAAAGACATGATTAGCATAATCAAGAGTCCTTAATAAACTTCAACTTTAGTGGGTTACCAGTCTGGTACACTTTCCATTGGGTGAGGTCCTCATCATCTGCAGTTTCTAGTGGCTTCACATGAGTATGGTGAATCCATGGAGTCTTTCCCTACTTGACTGCAGTGGGGTTACTGAGCACCATGGTGAAAGGTCCTTCCCAGCAGGGTTCAAGGGAGTCTTGATGATGGCGTCACACCAAGACTGAAGTTCCTGGCTTGATGGGTGTCTTTAATGGTGTCTCTGAGGGCGGGTCCAGGTGTTTTTGTCTGAACAGCTGGTAGATGGAGGTCAGCACAGGCTGGAGCACCTGCAGGGACTTAATAAGATCTTGGTTAGTTATTTCAATTAATTTGTCCTCAGAGAGCCTTGGGACCAGTGGAGGGGGTCTCCCAAATATAGCTTCAAATGGGGAAATTCCAGAAACATAAGGAGTACATCTAGCTCACAGCAGAGCAAAGGGAAGAAGGCTCACCCACTTACCACCAGTTTCTAAAGACAGCTTAGCTAAAGTGTCCTTGAGAGTTCGGTTCATACGTTCTACTTGCCCCGAGTTTTGTGGCCAATAGGTACAGTGGAGTTTCCAATTAATTTTTAATGCCTGGGCTAACTTTTGGGTGATTTGGGCTATGAAATCTGGGCCATTATCAGATTCCATTGACAATGGAAGGCCAAATTGAGGTATGATCTCATGCAATAGCTTTCTGGCTACCACTAAGGTTGACTCGGACTTGGTAGGGAAAGCCTCTACCCCATCAGTAAAGGTGTCTATTAATACCAAGAGACAGCGGTGTCCCTGTAAACCAGGCTTTACCATGTCTGTAAAGTCTACTTCCCAGTGTTCTCCTGGTGCAGTTCCTCGATGCTGGGTGGTCTCCAGTGGAATTTTTGGTCGGGTTTACTAACAAACACTGGGCATCTGGAGCTCAAACAGGCAGTCAGTTTGGAGAGTCTTGGATTGAAAAACCAAGTTCTGAACAATTCAGCAAGTTTCGTTCCCCCTAAATGGGTGGTTTGGTGAGCCTGGTGTAGCAGCTCACGTCCTATTGCCTCTGGCAACAGCACTTGCTTGTCTGGTAATTGGTGACAATTGGGTGAGGGGCTCTGCCCCAAGTTGAGATACTAATTGTAAGTCTTTCTTTGTGTAAGCTGGTTCTGATAAGGTGGGAGGAATCAACATCAGAGCAGTTATCTCCTCAGTTGGCCCCTCTGATGTGGTTGGTATTTTTCTAGCAGTTTCGTCTGCTAAATTGTTTCCTAGGGTGATAGGGTCATCTCCTGTCTGATGAGTCTTGTAATGAATAATAGCAACCCGCTGAGATAGTCAGACAGCTGCCAGCAAGTCTAGAATTGGTGGAGCATTTTTTATCTTAGTCCCGGCTGAGGTTAAGAGACCTCGCTCCTGATAGATGGCTCCATGCACATGTACAGTAGCAAAAGCATATCTACTGTCAGTATAGATATTTATCCTCTTCCTGGTGGCTAACTTTAATGCCTTGATCAAAGCAATGAGCTCAGCCTTTTGGGCTGAGGTGCCAGGCTCTAACTGCTTAACACAGAGTACCTCTTTTTCGGTGGCCACTGATGCTCCAGCCACTCGTTTGCCATCCTGGATGAAACTGCTCCTGTCGGTGAAGTAGTTAGCAGCATTCCCCAAAGGCTGGTCAGTAAGATCAGCCCATAGATTCTGCTGCGTTTCAATGAGATCAGCACACTCATGGAGAGGAACACTCTGAACTTCAGGGTCGTCATCAGGCATAAGGGTGGCCGGGTTTAAAGCTGAAGAGATCTTGAAAACCACTGATTCTGGGTCTAGGAGCAGAGCCTGATAGTGTAGAATTCTAGTGTTTGAGAGCCACTTTTTAGGAGGGGTTTTGATAAGAGTCTCTAAACTGTGGGAGGTCACCACAGAAATCTTTTGTCCAAAAGTGAGTTTCTTAGCCTCTTTAAGTAACATTTCTACAGCAGCTAGCATTCTCAGGCAGGGGGCCATCCTCCTGCCACTGGATCAAGTCTTTTGGAGAGGTAGGCTATAGGTCTCTTCCAAGGGCCAATGTCCTGGGTTAGGACTCCTTTGGCAATGCCTCTGAGTTCATCTATGAACAAGGTGAATGGCCTGGTACCATCAGGGAGTCCCCGCTTGAGCTGCTGAAAGGCCTGTTCACGTTCATCAGTCCAGTTCAGTGAATTTTGAGTTTCTCCCTTAAAGGGAGTCATAAAGGGGGTGTGCTATTTCAGTAAAATTTAGAATCCATATTGTACAGTACCTACCCACCCCCAGAAACTCCCATACTTTTTTTTTTTTTAGTTTGTCTCTCACAGAGCAATTCTAACATCTTGGTCATCTTCTTGTAAATTCTCTCTGTTCTCAAAGACCTTTTGTACTATCTCTACTAACTGGCTGACTGACTGGGACACAAAAGCAATATTAATTGCTCATGTATTTTCAGGTGCCATTGGATTAATTGGTGTATGCAATCTATATGCTTCTAGGAGGCACTCTAAGAACATAGCAGGAGATTCATTGGCTAATTGTCTTACCTCAGTCACTTGAGACAAATTGGTGGGCTTCTTGACAGCAGCATGAAGCGCATCTAGAAGCCTCAGGTGATAATCATCAAGAGCCTTCTTACCTCCATCTGTATTGGGGTCCCAGTCAGGTCAGGAAGAAGGGAACAAGCATTCAACTCTCTGCCAATCGGTGGATGTAGATCTGTTCAGGTCTCAGACTCTTTTTTGCCCAAGAGTGCAAATGTGCAGTCTCTCTTCAGCTGTGAAGAGGATGTGCAGGATCTGTTGGCAATCATCCCAAGTGGGGCAATGGGTGGAGAATACAGATTCTAAAAGGTTAATCAGAGTTTCAGGATCCTTAGAAAATGGAGGGTTTTGGGCTTTCCAATTATAGAGGTCTGGAAATAAGAAAAGGGTGTACACAAACATTGAGCTCCCATCTGGCTGAGGGACCTGTAACGGACAAAGCAGAGCCGCCTCAGAGCTTTGCTCTGAAGACACCTTGGGCTGCAGGTATCAGCAGGTGTGAACGGGGTGTGGCAGGGATGGAGCTGTGGAATCAGGTTGGGGGTCAGAGGTGGGATATGGAGGAGGCACGGGAATGCCTCCAGTGGGTCGAGAGGGTCTTCTTTGGAGGGCAGGACCGGAGGTGCAGTAGGTTCAGAAGGCAGCTTTTTAGGTTTACTTTCAGTTTGAGGGCCACAATGACTTGTCTCCAGAGGGCTGGCGAGTGGCTTGTGCTGTCTCCATGTTAAAAGACCCAGAGGTGGGCCAGACCCCCTGGGTCCCTAAGGGCCATTCCTGTGTGACAAAAGTTGTTAATCTGGCTTTATAAACCTTTTTTCCCATATCCCTCAGCTCGTCACTTGAATTCTTTGAAGTGATCAAGCACAAGGCTAGGGGGAGTGCTGGATTTAGATTCAGTTTGCCCCATGGCTGGCAAAGATATCAGTTCTTCTCTCTTGTGGGAGAACCTAAGAGACAGAGGTAAGATTAGGAGGAAGAGACAGAACAACAATGAGACGAAAATAGTGGTCAAAATCCCTTTGTCCCTTTTGGGCTTGTAGAAGGGGTTCCTAGGAGAAAATGTTCTGTTAGAGTTGGGTAACCAAAAGGAGAACAGTTAGACCAAATAGACATACAGACAGACATATAGGACAAGACAAGCTGCAACAAAAACGGCCTTTGCTCAAAAAAATTGGTCAAGTTTTTGGGATCTGGAGGAATTAACAAATTAACCAATGAAGTGGTTCCCCACCCAGGGCAGAATCACAAATGGACAAAATCCATCCCAAAAAACACAAACAGATGAAATTTGTCCCCCCCAAAACAAAAATGGATGAAATTTGTCCCAAAAAACATAAATGGACGAAATTCATCCCAAAAACCAATTGATTCTATCCTCAGGAGGTCCTTGCTCCCCAAATTGAGGGTGTCCCCTCCAAAAGTACGAACTGATTGTGGTCCAAACAATCCTTCCAGAGTACTTACTGTTAGGTGTTCAGAATTGAGTAGGGGTCTTGCTTATATCCCAGATGAGCCCCCAAATGTGATAGATCGGACCCCAGAATAAAATCCAAGGAAGCAAGAAATTAAGAAGTTTAGAGCAAAGGCTTTATTTTAGGCCAGGCCTGGTAATGCAGCCTCTGGTAACAAATATGGAAGACTGTGCACCTACCAGATTAAGGGTGGGGTTTTTAAAGCTAAAAACTGTGACTTCCAGGAGAACATGGCGGCTAGATAGTAGCAGCTTCGGAGGCTCTCAGAGAAATCGCACTTAAAATCCAGGAATGGTGCCGGGCAAGAAATCCTAAGCAAGGAGAGATATACTTTGCTGACCCAGGAACGAACTAAACTAAGAGAAACCAACTGGAAACACAATCCTGGTGATATAACAGGAACAGGTAAGGTCTCAGCACAGAAGCTGGACCCCACGCCAGTGGAAGCTGCGATTTAAATTTCCTGTAGCTGCTGCTGTGTCCCAATCGGTGCGGCAAGAAGAGAGGTGTGAAAGCTCTGAGAATGGGAAGTGGTGAATGGAGTTGGGAGTGGGACTGGCCGGGAGCCCTGTGTCGACCTATGGTGAGTGAGCGGATCAGGGACCCTTCCATAGGAGGCTTCAGCAAAGGACATACTGGGACAGGGAAGACTAGCCGGAACAGGTTGTTGCAGTGACTTCAGTCACATATTCCCCTCTCAAGTGGGATTGGTGGGGAGTGCCTGGCTTGCATGATGCCACTGACTAAGACCCAGTAGGCTAGCCTAAACTAGGTCCCAGTGCCTGGAGGTACACCCTAGCAGTGAAGCCTTTGGTAGGTTGACCTGGAGGGGCCCGCACCCAGCATAGGCTGCCCAGGTCTCTGTCTCCCTGGTACACTGCAGTGGGTGGGAACACCTAGCCAGCACAATTCAAACAAACTGTAACCGACAAAGAAAAAAATTGGGCCTCCTGTATTCGCTTGTATAAAAGGAACAAAAAATATGGGAAGAGGGAGCAACAAGAAAGGGTCCTTGGCCCCCAATCCTGAGAAACATGCAATATCAGACACGGCACCAATCGACATAAAGCACTGTCTCCAGAGCCTCATAGACGAGTTCAGAAATGAAGTTATTAACGACCTGAAGCAAGATATAAGTAGAATAGTTGGAGAAATGCTAAATACCGCCCAAGAAAAAACAGATGGTGGAATGGAAGAACAGAAAAAAAGGGGAGAATTGTTTGATGGAGAAAATAGAGAAAACATAGAATACGTGAAGCAGGTTCAAAGAGATTACCAGGAAACTAAAAACTCTATCGAAAACTGGCATAACAGCTTGAAAGAAACTAAGGATAGATTATCTGAACTGGAGTGCAGATTTGTAATATGGGATCATGAAATAAAAAACTTCTTAAAAATAACAAAAAAAACCCAAACAGCAACAATACATAGGCTAGAAGATGATAAGAGGATCTATAACTTAAGAATTAAGAACATAAAAGAAGAAGTAGGGACAGAAACAAATGGACTACAAAAGCTATTCACAGAAATAATCCAAGAGAATTTCCCTAATTTAGCAAAAGGTAAAGATACTCAGAGGTACAAGGCATACAGGACCCCAGCCACCTACAACCCAAACAGAGCTACACCCAGGCATATAATAATCAAAATTCCAGAAATCCAACATAAGAACAGCATATTAAAAGCCATCAGAGACAAGAAACAGATCACCTACAAGGGAACACCCATCAGAATTACAGCAGACTTCTCGGCACAAACCATCAAATCACAAAGAACGTGGGGGGAAACAATTCAAGCTTTGAAAGATAATAACCTCCAGCCAAGATTGATATATCCTGCACAACTGTCCCTAGAAATTAATGGAGAACCAAGGTGCTTCCAGGATAAAGAGGAACTAGAGGAATTTGCAACCACCAATTCAACTCTACAAAGAATACTGCAGGACATTCTAAAAAACAAAAATACCAAGATTCCAGAAACAGTGGCAGAGAGGCCACAATGAATGGAGCAGAAAGTGAAATGAAGAAGACAAACTGACAACTAATGACAGAAAAAGAGCTCAACAGAAATGAGGCAGAGAAGGTTGGATGGTAGGAACAGCTATTTTGGAGAAAACAAGACATCATAATAGCTAGTGCTGATTTAGTATGATCTTGTTTTGAAGTCCCATCACGCTTTTGTTCTTCTGTCTCCACTGGTCTTAACATGTTGTATCTTATTGGATTTTATTATATGTGATAACATAAACAAAAACTTTTATAGACAAAGAGATTACAGAGAAACCATTCTTCATTTCCTGTTAGTTGATTCTAAATACCCTGTAATACTGTTATTCTCTTGAATGGTTTTACGTTATCTTGATATGTTTGATGCTACAGTATACGAAGTTATACTCAAAGATTTCAAGGAAAGAGACACTATGGTAACTACTTTTATGTCAGGATATCTTGTGGTGAAACACTATTTTACTTAATGGTTAAGTTTGACCTGTGCTGTTCTGTTGTTATGCCCTCTTTTATCTCAATCCCCTTTTTAAAAAAATTATTTACTTTTTTCTTTTTATTGTTTTTAATTAAGGGAAAAATAAATAAAAAATAGCAGGATACATTATAATAACCTACTTTGATTTCCTATTAACTTGATTTGAAACCCTGTATTGCCCTCACTATCTTGTTTTGACTGATTTTCCCCTATTCTGCTTTGCTTGATAGTACCAAGTTCGAAAGTATAGGCAAAACTGTGAAGACAATAAGATTCATTATGACACCCATTCCGGTTGACTATTATCTTCTTTTAAAGTCCTGTAATATCTCCAATGCTTTGGTTTTATTCTTTACTGTTTTGTTCAATTTTATTATAACTGGCAATTCTTCTTAAAATAGAAAGAGGCAGTATGGTAACCATTGTTGATCACCTTGTATTTTGTTTTTACATTATCTATTTTGTCCATCCTTTTGATTTGACTGACTCTGTTCTGATATGTCGCATTTGGTTTTACTCTCTTCAAAAAAAGTAATAAGAACTGTGGGAGTAATAAAACCCAAAATGTGTAATTGTCATTGTACACAAGAAAAGAAAAGAAAGTGCTCTAAAGGTTATAACTGCATATATGTTTAAGTGTATAAGATAGATAACCATATTACTGAGTTTTTCTGGATCATTGAACAAAACTGTTTGCACTGTCACTGTTTGAAAGTCCACTTTATATGCTTCAGTTTTGTAACTTGAACAACTATTTCTAAGATGAGAATATGTAATCTATTAACTAGTGATTTCTTACTGTTTATTTTTTAAATTTTGTATTACTTGTACCCTTTTTCTGTTTTTTCTTCTCCTTAAAAAAAATAAAAGCTAAAAATTGCAAAGCTGTTGACCTATTAACATCTGAGATTCTTGGTACATTTTCCCGGAAACAGCATACCTTGCAGAAACATATGAAAGGAGGGTTGGGGGGATTTACAAGAAGCTGAAACTTAAGTCTTTTCTGGAAATGGAAATTTAATTCTATCAAAAACGGCACATACAGAACAGGGTGGAGACGCATTGGTTAGAGCTAGCCCATAACATTATGAACTGTCTGATTGTGTCTTAAAAAATAAGACTTCAGGGGCTGGGGATTTAGCTCAGCGGCATAAGCACCTGCCTTGCAAGCAGGCAGTTGTGAGTTCGATCCCTGGTACTGATAAAAAGGAAAAAGAAAAAAAAAAGACTTCATTAGATGCTTTTTTTTTTAAAGTACAAAACACATGTTCCTGTGAAACAGTGTCTAGGAAAATGCTCACGTTTATTGATCCAGGCACTGTTTTAAGCTCTTGTTGATTCATCTAATCTTCACTACAATCTGATGAGATAAGAAACATCATGAGTTTATTGTTCAGACAATGAAACTGAGACAAAGAATAATTCAATAATTGCCCAAAGTCTGTACTTCCCATTAGCAATGAAATTTTGAATCCAAAAGTCAAAAACATCAAAACAGAGAGACACTTTAGAAGTCTTCGGTTCTTTTTCTGTATTAATGCCTTCTTATCTTTATGACACTACGAGATAAGTTTATGAATTGGCCCTGTGTTTAGTCCTATGTATCTTTCTTAACCAATACAAGGAATTGGATTCTGAGTGTCATGAGACCAAAAGGAAAAAAAAATCAACTTTTGAAAATGCAAATATTTTAGGAGGCCAGAGAAATTTGGGGAGATAATATTTTACCTTGGTATAATTCCAGAATTCAGAAAAGTTGCAGAAAGATGTTCTGTTTGGAAGAAAGAATGACCGAGCACTGATATCTATGATTGTTATGTTTTTCTGTTAATAGAATCTTACTGTTCAAAGGCCAGAACAGTAACTCAGAGAAGGAATCAGGTGATAAGACATCAAATCCTGGCTTTGTCCCTAATGTAATCTGAACATGTTATTTGTCCCCTCAGCCTCAATGTATTCCCCAGTAAAATGGGCATAAACTCACATATTTGTGGTGAGAGTTGTGAGATAATTCTTCAGGGACAGCTGACATCTTATGCATGTATGCCTTGTAGGAAGGTCTTTATATTATCATCCTGAGGTCCTTAAGATGCCCTCGCCCAGAAACTTTTCATTCAACCAAATGGTTTCCCATGTAAGTGCGATGCAGTTCCAGCCATCATGCCAAATCCTTTCCATGCTTGTCATCTTAACCCCTCTCTGCTCAAACCTATGATGTGAAAAATGCTAAATTCTGAGCTTTGCTCACCCTCTGCTCAGTCAGAACCCACCTTCAGGCATGATGTTTGGATGGTTTGATTGAGTGTTAAAGCTTGAAGAATGTCCGTCTTGTTCTTGTTATTGTCTTACACGTTAATGCTGATAATCTGCCTTTCCCAGATTTGGTGAGAGAGGAAAACCACACGTTCTAGGGTAAACAGTCCTGAAATTTGTGTTCTGGTACAAGTGGTTCCCACATTCCAGTGTCCCATCTAACACCTTCAACCAGGGCTGACTCCTCACGTTGACTGGAGAGCCCAGGAAGGGTTGGCTGCTTGCTGGCAGTGATTGGCGGCACCATGCTGACTGGCAGGGCCAAAGTGTACTCAAACTTCAGGGTCAGTCACAGGCTATATGGCTACTGTGTCCTTTTTCTTTCCCCTTAGTTTTGCTAGTTTCCTCTCTTTGTGTTCCAGTTCTTACCTCAGTTTGATGCCTGACAGTTTTTAGTTCTCGTTCCTTAGGGACTGGTTAGCCTTTCCTCTGTCCAAAACAAATCTTCTGTTCCAGTGTTCTCTTCCTTCTTCTCCAATCTCGTATTTCCAAGCCAGAGCCTCCCCTCGCTCATTCTCAGGAATGAACGTGCTCTTATAGCCTCTGGCAGCTTAATAAAGTAAGTGAAGCATTGATTTAAACCTTGGTGCTCTCTCAAGGTCAGGGCTTATGAAAGTCCCTTAGCACTGGGGGCTGATGTTTAAAGACTGAGCTTCAGAAAATGTCTTTTGGTCCATTAAACAAAAGACATTGTCAGTGCAAATCCCTGTGCCATATCCTTTCCTCTCCTTTCCTTTTACTTTCTTTAGAATGTAAACAGTCCCAACAAACTATGTCCAGACGTTTAAGAATGAGGTAGGTTGAAGAAGCTGTCAAAGGTGCTGGCTCTCATGATAGAAAAGCTGTCAGCCCGGCAGGTCTCTTTGTTTGCATTTAAGGGATTTCTGTCTCTGATCTGATGGGGAGTTTGCCATTGAAATCCTAGCGCCAGTTTTCCTTCTCCTCACACTGGGATCCTTTCCCGCTGTTTCTCTGATTGAGTTTTCTCAGGAAGTATTTTGTTTACCTTATCAGTGATAAGGACTGTGCTGATGAGTCTAAGGTCACAGTAGTTAACTGGCACAAATGTAGCTGTTTCCCCATGGACTTCAATTTCATGTTCATGTACAAAATTCCTGTAATTTTATTTGTGAGGTTAGTACAAATGTTAAGCATGTTCATAAAATTATTGTTGCTGAGAAAAGTTAAAAACACAAGGTTTATTTTTTTAAAATCCATTTTATTCAAGAATAAAAAGGAAGAAGAAGGATGAGGAGGAGGAGGAAAAGAAGAAGGAGAAGGAGAAGGAGAAGAAGAAGAAGAGGAGGAAGAAGAAGAAGAAGAAGAAGAAGAAGAAGAAGAAGAAGAAGAAGAAGACGAGGAGGAGGAAGAAGAAGAAGAACAAGAAGAACAAGAACAAGAAGAACAAGAACAAGAAGAAGAACAAGAAGAAACTACAACAAAATTTCAAAACATGTCAATCAGGGGGCAACAATGATACATACATTGTACACTGTCATGCCCAAATTATTCACCCAGAGCTCAAGACATTTGCATTAAATTGTTTGAACACTAGCAGCACAAATCTTTCTCTTCAGTGAACTCAGAGAAATCAGTAGTGTAACTATCTTAACTATTTTTATATACATATACATACACATATGCATATGTTTTTTCTTTCACTAATGGGTATATTTATTTCACTAATGGTTATGTTTTCAAGTTGCATCCATTTACCTGTAAAAGTGTCCATTTTATCCTTCTTTATGGCTGAGTAATACTCCATTATATAAAAATACTACATCTTTTTTTTTTTTAATCTGTTCTTCAGTTGATGGGCATTTAGGTTGTTTCCAAGATCTGGCTATTATAAACTGTACTGCTACAAATATGGGTGCACATGTATCACTGTGGTATGATGTTTTTAATTCTTTTGGGAAGATATCCAGAAAGGGAATAGCTGGGTGGAATGGGACCTCCAATCCTAGTATTTTGAGGAATTGCCACACTGATTTCCACAGTGGTTGCACCAGTCTGCATCCCCACCAACAGTGGAGAAAGGTTTTCCTTTTCCTCACAGCCTTTACAGTGTTTGTTATTGCTTGATTTCTTGATAATAGCCATTCTTCTGTGGTGAGGTAGAACCTCAGTATTGTTTTAATTTGCATCTCTTGAATGACCAGTGATGCTGAACATTTTTTCATGTGTTTATTTGCTGAGAAACACAGGTTGTAAAGCTGGTCAAAATTCAGTTGCATTTGGTAGGATCCAACAAGCAGAACAACAGGTGGCAGTGGTATGGGCTCGCAGCCTCTCAGAGTAAAAGCGGTAATATAAGGACTTAGATAAGAGGAAATACACAAGATATGACTAGGACCAGGCTGTTTTGGGACAGGAGGAGAACTCAGTGGAACTGGCTGTGCATAGCTGTTATATGAGATGCCAATTTATTTATATATAAATACTCATGTAATGATATATTGTTTAGAAAACCACAGTCTTATTTGAATTGGAAGAAAACATGAACATGGTCTGAAATTCCATCCAGTTCACATCTGTGTATATTAGGGTTAGATGAATGGAAGCACATCTCACATGTTTCTTGGGGAGACCAAGAGCCAGCAGGATCTGGGGCACATGGCACACTGCACTCTGCTACGGTGAGCCAGAGAACACTCCTGACCAGACTGACTGATGTGTTCAGAACAAGATGAATTAACTGTTGACATCTGCTCTGCAGATGTATGTGTGCTTGGCATCTACAGAGTTTTAAAACCTGGGAATTTCTGACTACATCTGGATCCCCAGTTTTTCTTGGGAAGTCAGAATTGTTTTGATAAGCACAAACACTGCATTCCTTTGTGGCCACAGAGAGCAGGGCTGAGTTGTTGAACCATTACAACCCACATTATCACTCACTTGTCCCAGGGAGAACTTTGTACTGAAACCCTTGTGTGCCGACATCTGTATCCACTTTGCCCAGGGAAGACCATGCAAACTCAAAAATTTCATTATTCCCTCTTCTTGAGTAGATCAAGAAGTAGATCATGAAGCACCGACTCAAGAGGTTTGGCTGTGATAAGTCAGTCTAATTCTAGCGCATCACGGTGGATGAACCGCTTTCCTGTCCAACATCTCATTTGACGCTTGGACTCTGTTTCTTCTACAGAAACATAGACATGGCTGGGGTTTGCTGAGTACTTACTATGCATCCTTCTTACCTATATATTAACTCACTTTTCATTGAAATATCACAAACAACCTCATAAAGTAGGTGCTATTATGGCATCATTAGCTCCATCTGACAATGAGAAAATTCAGGCTCTTGGAACTAAGTCATTTGCCCAGGGTCACATGTAGAATGGAAGATAGACCTGGGCTGAACTAAACAGGCAGGGTCATTTTTAGATTCTACATGTAAAGATTATGTAGTGTTTGTCTTTCTGTGCCTGGAATAAACCACTTGGCATCATGTGCTTAAGGTTAATCTGAAGCGTCACAAATGTCAGAGTTTCTTACATTTTTGTGGCCCAATCGTGTGTATACTACATTTCCCAATCCATTCACCTCGTGAATGCTTCTTTATTAATATAGTAGGTGATAATATGTAGCAAAAAATAATGAGTTAAAATAATATCGAGCAATTGTAATATACATGGGAGTATCAGTGATTTCTACCTGTGTCTGAGACATTAGTATCAGAGTGGCTTATTGCCTTTGTACGTAATGAAAGAAAATGCTAAATTTTATTTCCATAGAGGTAGTAAAAACAAAGATGTAATTTTTCTTTTCTCTGTTTTACAGACTCCTAGGAGGACTAAGGGCCCTTGGGTTAGGAATTCTGCTGCCTGCCAGTCCTAAATGAAAGGCTTTGTCCCTTACGTGTGTCCCTACTGACACTGTCCTGGATGCCTGGGTGCATTCTAATGACAGATTGTGACTTCCACTCCAGCCCTACCAAACTAGAATCTCGATGTGGCAGAGCCTGAGAATCTACATTAAAAAAGAAAAGTCCTATACACACTGTGAAACCGAGCCACCCGAGATGGTTCTGGCACATTGTTAGCTGGTCATTTATAATTGCCGATATGAGATTTTTAAAATCTATATAAATGGAAATCTCACATGGTTGTTAACTTTACTCCCATCTCCAGCAATTTTGTGCACTTTGCAAACATCATCATTACTGCTGATTTATTTGTTTGATAAAAATGTTATCTCTAATTCTTTTTTTGGAGAGGAAAAGACAGAGGATGTCTGTGAACCAGAGATAAGGAAATCCTAGGGCATAGTGGAGAAAATGGTACGCAGTTTAGTTTCCATTCTTTCTTCTGAGAGTGGACACATTGGCTTACAGTGCTCATCAGCCTGACATGTCAACCCTGGCCCTGAAAGAATGGTCAGCAGCAGGTATCCTTACCGAGGGCCTAGAAGTGGTTTTGCATCGAAAAGAAAGAAATATGCGGTGGTGGTTTGACCCTGTCCTCTCTCTGCATTTCTTTTCTTGACAAGTGTCAGCCAGGCCTGGAATGTGGGGGCCTTGTGCCTGGGCCCTAGATGGTGAACATGGACTTGGTGTTCGTGGTGGATGGTTCCCGTGGTGTCAGCACTGAACTATATCTTGGGGCTTTGGGTCTGATGAATGCTGTGTTTGATGATCTGGAGGTGGCCACGCAGCCAAACATGTCCTACCATGGAACATGTGTGGTGCTGGTGACACCTACAACTCTGGGCTTCTGGCCTGGCTCTGATCAATCCCCTGTGCTTGAGATCCTCTATCTGACCTCCTATGGCCTCTGGACACAGATACAGAAGCAGATCCTTGAGGCAGCAGGCTACCTACTATGGGGAGTTCCTGCCCTGGGCCGTGCCTAGAATGGGCACTAGAGAAGATTCTCCTGGTGGCACCACTGCCACGGAGCACACAGGTCTTCTTCTCTGTTGTAGCCAGTGAGACCAACAGCTGGACAGGGGGAAGCTAAGGCCAAGTGCAAGGGCATCACTTTGTTTGTGCTGGCTTTGGGCTCAGGTGTGGGAGCCCAGGAGTAGGCTGAGCTGGCCCATGTGGTCAGTGTCCTCTGAGCAGCACTTGCTGTGCCTGGAAGTGTCTCTCAGAGCCAGAGATAACCTATGCCTGGTCATTTATATGGACCTTCCTGAGCCTCCTAAAAAGTGAGCAGTGCTTAGTACTGGGATACCCTGGGTGGGATGGCGGGGGGGGGGGGTGAGTTTTACAAAGCCCGCCACTTGAGCACTGTGCCTTCATCCTGCCAAGGTGGTTCAGTGTAGTGGCCCTGGGGAGCTCCAGGGAGCACCCAGTTTCCTGAAAGCCCTGTGCTTTCATTTCCCTGACATTGTGTCAAGCTGGCACCTTCTCCTCATCCTCTCATCTGGTGGCTGAGATGCTTCAGCCTTCTATGTAACTTCTCAATTATCTCACTTATCAAAATGAGAACGGCAGCCTTTTCCCTAATTATGTAGCAATATGTGCATGGAGGGGCTTTGAGGTCACCGCTTCTGCACAAATACAAGGCATAGTCACTAATGTTACTGTTCATCCCCACTGTTTTCTGTGTCTGTGATAGTGTTTCTCAGATTTTAACTTGCCCATGAATCTCCTGAGGAGTTTGTTAAAATGTATATCTGGTTCAGTGGGCTTGGGCTGGTGTCTGAGAGCCAGCATTTAGTACAAGTTTGAGGGTCACACTGACACTGCTGGTCTCTGGACCACATTTTCAGTACAAACGTATCCAATTTGTTTTAAAGCAATACAAGGTCATGAGGTGTCTTTAAGGACTTTCCAGGAAGTAAGGGACACAGGACAAAAGTCAGCATCTTTTTCCTGAGGTTGGTTAGATTAAGCCAATAGTGAAGATTAAGGCCCAAGGGCATGACAGTGAGTTCTTCCCCACCTCTCCTTGTTGGCACCCTTACTTCAAATCAGAGCTAGTGGAACAAAATTAATGGGTGGCCTGTACAAACCTATATTCCTCTCATGAAAGCAGAGACTTACGGAGAGGTGGGGAGGGTATCACTGGCTACGTGAGCAGGTATTTGTCTGGGTTGCATCCAGAAGTGCACAGTTCAGAACACTGATGTGCAGGATCTGCTGTAACGTGTGAGGACTCCTTCCTCTCCCTCCTGAGAGCCATGAGTTTCTCAGTCTATAAGACAGCGTGATATCCTCTCAGGGCCTTGAGGGACATTTCCTTCATCACTAAGGGAATAAATAAATAAGTGACATTTTAGGAGTACCACTCAGCATTTGTGCCTCTCTGATTCAAGAGGGTCTAAAATCAGTGAATTAGTTCTAGACTTTGCTCTGCCACTAGAGGCTGTGTGATCCTGGAAAAGCTGATGGATCTTTCTGAACCTTAGATTCCTAATGATGCTTCTCTGCGGAAGGAGCAGGTAGAATCACTTTTCTGATCCACTTGCATTTCACTTTTTATGGTTTAGTAGGTTGTACTTCGTGTTTTGTTATATTCTTTTATGCTGTGATCTTATTTTATATTATTTATAGGACAGGATGCATTTTGTAATTATTTTGTTGGCTTTTTGGTTTGTTAGTTATTTTCTTTTAGTTGCATTTATTTTATGCTTCATTTAAATATTTTATGTTTTTGATTTATGTCTTCATGGACATTTTTGTTTTCAATTTTTGTTCTCAATGTTCTATTTGACTTTATTTCTTATATATATTTGGTTTTACTTTATTCTCTGTGTTTTATTTTATTTTATGTGTTTTTTTTGTATTAGGGATTAAACCCATAGATGTGCATATATTGTGGTGGTACAATGCTTTTAAATCTTTTGTGAAGATACCTAAAGGAGAATGGTTGGGTCAAATGGAATCTCTAGTTTAGTTCTTTGAAGAATCTCTGTACTGGTTTCCATATTGGTTTTATACTCCCACCTATAGTGGGGAAGAGTTCCTTTCCCCACAGCCCCACCAACATTTGTTATTGGTTGATTTCTTGATGACAGCCATTCTTTCTGGAGTGAGATGGATTCTCAATGTTGTTTTAATCTACATTTCTTGGATTACCAGTGATGGTGAACATTTTTTCATATATTTATTTGTTGTTAGTATGTCTTCATCTGAAAAGCAGCTATTCATTTTTAGATTGGGTCTGTATATTTGGGAGTCTGACTTTTTTTGACTTTTTCATATATTTTAGATACTGCGGAGTAGTTGGTAAATTTTTTAGTCCACTCCATTGTTTGTCTTTTTACTCTCTGGGTGGTTTGTTTTGCTGTGCAAAAGCTTTTTAGTAAGATGAGATCCTAGTTGTTGATTCTTTGTAATATTTCCTGTGAGATTGGGGTTTTGTTCATAAAATTTTTGCTTATACTATGTCTTCAAGAGTTTTACCTGTTCTATCTTTCAGCAGATTAAATGTCTTTGATTTTAATACAATATTACCTTGGTTCATGAATTTGGCACAACTTTCCTTCCATGCATGAATTCTGCATAGGGTGACAAACATGACCAGGCTATCTTCCCTGCATTCACACAAATACAGCCATCTAACCCAAAGTCATGGAATGAATTAAATTCATAAAGTACTACTATATTTAGATCTTTGATCCATTTTGATTTCAGCTTAGTGCATGGTGAGAGATATAGATCTAGGTTTAATCTTCAGCCTGCAGAAAACCAGTTTTCCCAGAAACATTTATTAAAGAGACTATCTTTCTTTTAATTAAGGTGTTTGGTCTTTTTGTCAAAGGTAAGGTGGTTGGGTGTGTTTGGAGCTGTTTCTGCATCTTCTGTTCTGTCCCACTGATCCTGAAGTCTGGTTTCTTTTTCCCTTCCAGTCCTGTGCTATTTTTATCACTATTGATTTGTAATATGACTTCAAATCAGGGATTGTGATGCTTACTCCCTTTTCCCCTGTTGCTCAGAATTGCTTTTGTTATTGTAGGTCTCAGCTGGTTCCATATGAATTTTAGGATTATTTTCTCTATTCAGTGAGGTATGCTTTTGGCATTTTGGCCAAAAGCATTTTATGAAAACCTCTTTGACCTTGTTTTTCAGAGTGCTGTAGTCTTCAATGTAAAAGTCTTTGACTTCTTTTGTTTGATTGACTCCTAGGTATTTCACTTATTTGATGTTATTGAGAAAGACATTTTTCTTTAATTTCTGTATCAGTGAATTTGTGTACAAGAATTCTATTGTTTTTTTTGCCTATTTGTCTGTTTGTTTTTTTGAGACAAGGTCTGGCTATATAGCCCAGGTTGGCCTCGAACACATCATGATCCTTCTTCCTCAGCCTCCGAAGTGCTGGGGTTACAGGTGTGTGCCATCACACTTGGCTTGTTTTTTGAGTGTTGTCTTGGTATCTTGTCATGCTGCCAAATTTGGTTATTAATCCTAGGAATTTTTTTAGCGGACTTTTTGGGTCTTCTATATAGAGTATCATGTCATCAGGAAATAATTATAATTTAACTTGCTTTCCTATCCATATTGCTTTTATTTCTTTTTCTTGTCTAATTTCTCTGGCTAATGTTTCTAAAATTGCATTGAACAAGAGTGGTTTTAGTGGGCACCTTTGTCTTGTGTCCGATTTTAAAATAAAAGCTTTCCATCTATGACCACTTAGTATGATGTTGGCTGTTGTTTTGTCATTGAAGGCTTTTATCAGATTGGGATAAAAATCTTCCATTCCAACTTTCTTTTGGGTTTTCATTATAAATGGGTGTTGGACTTTGTAAAATGTCTTTTTTGTGTCTATCAAGATGACCATATTGTTTTTGTCCTTGATTTTGATAGTGTGGCATATCACATTTATTGATTTGCATACATTGATTCATCCCTGCTTCCCTGGGATGAGTCCTACTTGGTCATTGTGTATAATCTTTTTAATGATTTGGTGCATTGTGTTTGCCAGTGTCTTACTGAGGATTTTTGCATCTATATTCATTAAAGTGGTTGCCTTGTAGTTCCCTTTTGTGGTTGGTCTTTGTCTGGTTTTGGTATCAGGGTAATGCTTGCTTCCAGGTAAGGATTTGGGAATATTGTTTCCCTTTGAGTTTCATTAAAGAATTTGAGAATAGATAGCATTGTGCCATCTCTAAACTTCTTGTAGAATTTAGAATTGAATCTGTCAGAGACTGGGCTTTTCTTTGTTGGTAATTTTGTAAAATTATTTTATCAGTTTTATTGACTGATATTATATTGTTCTGCATTTTTAAGTCTTCTTGATTCAGCTTTGGTAACTTATATGTATCTAGGAATCTATCCATTTTTCTGAATTTTCGTTCTTATGACAGTATAGGCTCTCAGAGTAGGTATTAATGATGTGGATTTGTGGAGAATCTGTTGTGATTTCACCCTTTTCATTTCTAATTTCACAGATATTGGTGTTTTCTTGTTTCGATGAGGTTGGCTAATAGTTTGTCTGTTTTATTTAATATTTTAAAGAACCATCTCTTCAACTTGTTGATTCTTTGCATTGTTTTTATGACCTCACTTGCATTAATTTCTGCTCTGATCTTTATATTCCTTCTCATATGAGCTTTGGGTTAGTTTGTCCTTCTTCATCTAGAACCTTGAGATTAAGCATTAGATTATTTATTTGAACTCACTCTGTTTATCTGATGTGGAAATTCAATGCTATAAGCTTTCCCCTTAGGATTGCTTTCATTGTGTTTCACAAGCACCAGTATGTTGTATTGGCATCATCATTCAATTGTAGAAACTGTCAAATTTCTTCTTTAATTTATTCTGTGACCTATTGGTTGTTCAATATTTGATTTCCTTGTGTTTATGCATTTTTCAGTTTTTTTCACCATTGGTTTCTGATTTCATTGCACTGACATCTGATATATGTATGGGATAATTTCAATTCCTTTGCATTTACTTTAAGCAGATTCTATGAGTAGTATGTGGTGTTTTGGAGAAAGCCCTGTGTGTTTCTGAGAACAATGTGTATTCTGTTGTTATTGAGGGAATATCCTCTACATATCTACCAAGTTCATTTGTTTGAAGATTTGGTTCAGCTCTGCTATTTCTTGTCGATTTTTTTTGCCTAGTTTTTCTTTGTTGCAGGAGGTATTGAGTTCTTCTTCATAATTGTATTAGTGTTTATCTGATTTTTCATGTCCATTAGTGTTTCTTTTGAATATTTGGGTGTGATTGTATTGGATTGTTCCCTTGACAAGTATGTAATAACCTTTTCTGTCCTTTCTGATCAGGGTTGGCCTGTAATCTATTTTGCCTGTATCATGGTTTATGTTGGTGGCCCAGGCCTCAAGTGTTTGCATTATGAATTTGTGATTGGTTCATTGTCTAGAGCTTGGATTGATAGTGTCAGTGCTACACCCACCTAGGGGTGGAGTGAGCATACAATGTAATGGCAGGAAGAAGGTGTGTCTCTGTCTCTTTTGCTGGTTTCTGCCTTGCTGTTTGGGCTGCAATGAATTGCAGCCCTGCCATGCCACCCTGCCTTGGAGCCAATTGAGTATGGATTGAAACCTCCACAAATTGTAAGAAATAAACTTTTCCTTTCTCAACTTTGGACATCAGGTATTTTGTCTCAGTGACCAGTAAAAAGTAACTAAGACAGCGTGCAAATAGAATAGCTACCCCTGCTTTTTGTCAGGTTCATGTTACCTGGAGTATTGTTTTCCATCCTTTGACTTTCTTTTTGGATTAAGTGTGTTTTTTGTATGTAGCATATTGTTGGATACTGTTTGTTGAATCATTCTGACAATCTCTTTATTTTGATTGCTGAATTGAGACCATTAACATTGATGGTTATAACTGATAGATATTGACTCTGTTTAATTGCTGTCCTTATCTAATGGACTCATTGTATTGGGATTTTAGAATTATTGTCTTCTTTGTCTCTTTCTAGAATATGTTTCAGAAGTTTTTGGAGTACTGGTTTGGTGGTCATGGATTTCTTCAGGTGTTCTTTATCATGGAAGTATTTTATTTCTCCATCAATTTTGAAAGATAATTTTTCAGAGTAGATCAATCTGGGTTGGAGATTGTTTTCTTCTAGGCCTCTAAATTTCCCTTGACTTAAGGGTTTGTGTTGAGAAATCTGCTGTGATTCTGATGGGTTTTCTTTTATAGGTGATTTGTTTTGTTTCTCTAACAGCTTTTAATATTCTTTTACTGTGTTGAATTTCTGGAATCTTGTCTATTATATGTCGTGGTGTGGTTTTTTCTGATCATGTCTATTTGGAGCTCTGCATGCTCTACTTGTCTTTCTGTCAAGTTCTTTTTCTAAGCTTGGAAAGTTTCCTGGAATTATTTTTGTGAACAGATTTTTTATGTCCTTTGTACCCTCTTCTGATTCTTCACTGATTCTAATTAATGTTATAAAATTATTTTTGTATCATCTAGCAGCTATTGGATTGATTTTTCATGATCCCTTGTTATTTTTAAAGAAATCTTTCATTTTATGATCATCAACTGCAACCCTGTCTTCTAGATCTAATATTTTATCTTCACATTGGCTGAATCACATTGGCTGTGTATACTTTTAACAGAATTTTTAATCTCTTGGATATATGTTTGAATCCATTTCATGGAATCTAATTCTTTTCCTATATTGGACACTCTTGGTTTCCCTGACTTTCCTAAGCTCTTTTATTTTTTAAATCTGTATCTACTCTAGATTCACTAACCATTTCCTTTGTTGTGGTCATCATCTCTTTATTTGTGTAGTTATTTCTCTTGGTTTTGTGAAGACTTTTTCATTTGTTTTATTACTTCTGTTACTACCATTTCAGAGAGTTTAGCTGGGTGGCTTTTGATTTCTTCCACCTCAGTGCCCCCTGGATTTGCCTAGGGAGACTTGAGGTTCTTGGGTTACATCTTGCTTCCATGTTTTCTCATTTTATATATTTTTTTGTTTATTTGTTTTCTGCACTGGGGCTTGTAAATTACTTGTGGTAAGCAGCTTTGTTTCTGGTATTGGGCTCTCCTTAGGAAATGACTATTTTTCAGAGATGTCTTCTACTAGATGTAGCTGGCTTTTGGCCTTTGGGTCTGTCCTAGGATACTTCTTATTCTGTGAGAGGTTGCAACCTGTTTGGCACATCACCCAGTTCTTTGATACTGGGCTGTAATATTGTTTATTACCCTTCCCCAAGACAATCTAGGTGTTGACATGCAAAGAATAATAGATTTTGTGGTGAACTGAAAACTGGTGGTCAACTTAAACACCAGCTGAAATGAATCAGCATGGTGCTGAGTGTAGATGGTCCACCTGAGGACTGTTGCCAGTACAAAAAGAAGTACACAGAAGAGAGTAGCATTGTGAGTTCTCCTAAGTGTTGTTGGAGCTGTTAGTTTTTTTAAATTTTATTTAAGGAGAAAAAGAAATAAAAACAGAAAAAGTGTACAAGTTATACAGAATTTCAGAAAAAATAAACAGTAGGAAATCGCTAGTTAATAGATTACATATTGTCATCTTAGAAACAGTTGTTCAAGTTACAAAATTAAAGCATATAAAGTGGACATTCAAACAGTGAGACTGCAAACAGTTTTGTTCAATGATCCAAAAAAACTCAGTAATATGGTTATCTATCTTATGCACTTAAATATAAGAGTTATATCCTTTAGAGCATTTTCTTTCCTCTCTTTTATACAATGACAATTACACATTTTGGGGTTTATTACTCCACAGTTCTTATTACTTTTTTTTGAAGAGAATAAAACCAAATGTGACATAACAAAACAGAGTCAGTCAAATCAAAAGGATGGACATAATACATAATGTAAAAACAAAATACAAGGTGATCAATAATGGTTACCATAATGCCTCTTGCTATCTTAAAACGAATTGCCTATATCATCAGTTATAATAAAATTAAACAAATAGTAAAGAACAAACCAATAAAACCAAAACATTGGAGACAATACAGGACTTCAAAAGAAGATAATAGTCAAACCAGAATGGGCATCATAATGAATCTTATTGTCTTCACAGTTGTTGCCTGTACTCTCTAACTTGGTACTATCAAGCAAAACAGAATAGAGGAAAATCAGTCAAAATAAGATGATGAGAGCAATACAGGATTCAAATCAAGTTAATAGGAAATCAAAGTGGGTTACTATAATATATTCTGCTATTTTTTATTTATTTTTCCCTTAAAATAAATAAAAGATAAAAAAGTACATAATAAAAAAGGAGACTGAGATAAAAAAAGGCATAACAACAAAACAGCACAGGTCAAAACTTAACCATTTAAGCAAAATAGTGTTTCACCACAAGATATCCTGACATAAAAGTAGTTCCCATAGTGTCTCTTTCCTTGAAATCTTTGAGTATAACTTCGTATACTGTAGCATCAAACATATCAAGACAATGTAAAACCATTCAATAGAATGACAGTATTACAGGGTATTTAGAATCAACTAACAGAACATGAACAATGGTTTCTGTGTAATCTCTTTGTCTATAAAAGTTTTTGTTTATATTATCACATATAATAAAATCCAATAAGATACAATATGTTAAGACTGGTGGAGACAGAAGAACAAAAGCGTGATGGGACTTCAAAACAAGATGATATTAAATCAGCACTAGCTATTATGATGTCTTGTTTTCTCCAAAATAGCTGTTCCTGCCATCCAATCTTCTCTGCCTCATTTCTGTTGAGCTCTTTTTCTGTTATTAGTTGTCAGTTTGTCTTCATTTTGCTTTCTGCTCCATTCATTGTGGCCTTTCTGCCACTGTTTCTGGAATCTTGGTATTTTTGTTTTTTAGAATGTCCTGCAGTATTCTCTGTAGAGTTGAATTAGTGGTTGCAAATTCCCCTAGTTCCTCTTTACCCTGGAAGCACCTTGTTTTTCCATCAATTTCTAGGGACAGTTGTGCAGGATATATCAGTCTTGGCTGGAGGTTATTATCTTTCAAAGCTTGCATTATTTCCCCTCATGTTCTTTGTGATTTGATGGTTTGTGCTGAGAAGTCTGCTGTAATTCTGATGGGTGTTCCCTTGTAGGTGATCTGTTTCTTGTCTCTGATGGCTTTTAATATTCTGTTCTTATGTTGGATTTCTGGAATTTTGATTATTATATGCCTGGGTGTAGTTCTGTTTGGGTTGTAGGTGGCTGGGGTCCTGTATTCCTCATACACCTGAGTATCTTTACCTTTTGCTAAATTAGGGAAATTCTCCTGGATTATTTCTGTGAATAGCTTTTGTAATTCATTTGTTTGTGTCCCTACTTCTTCTTTTACACTCTTAATTCTTAACTTATAGATCCTCTTATCATCTTCTAGCCTTTGTATTATTGCTGTTTGTTTCCTTGTTATTTTTAAGAAGCTTTTCATTTCATGCTCCCACATTACAAATCTGTCTTCCAGTTCAGATAATCTATCCTTAGTTTCTTTCAATCTGTTATGCCAGCTTTCAATAGAGCTTTTAGTTTCCTGGTAATCTCTTTGAACCTGCTTCACGTATTCTTTTTTCTCTATTTTCTCCATCAAACAATTCTCCCTTTTTTTCTGTTCTTCTATCCCACCATCTGTTTTTTCTTGGGCAGTGCTTAGCATTTCTCTAACTATTCTGCTTATATCTTGCTTTACTTTGTTAAATACTTCACTTTTGAACTCGTCCATGAGGCCCCGGAGACATCGCTCTATGTCTGTTGGTGCCGTGTCTGATATTGCATGTTTTCTGTCCTCATTCTCCTTTGCATTTACCTTTCCCAGATCAGTGTTCTCAGAATTGGGGGCTGAGGACCCTTTCTTGTTGCTCCTTCTTCACATACTTTTTGTTCCTTCCATACAGGCGTATATAGGAGGCCCAGTTTCTTTCTTTGTCAGTTACAGTTGCGCTGGCTAGGTGTTCCCGCCCACTGCAGTGTACTGGGGAGACACAGGCCTGGGCAGCCTTAGAGCCATTAGTTCTTTTGGAGCTATTGTTTCTCCTGGAGGAGCTTGTCATGCTAGCTTTCCTGATATGAACTTGCTCTTATCATTGAAGGAACTCGGGACTTGTTGCTGAGAATGGCTGTTTCACCTTGGGGGAGTTCTGGTCCTTATTTTGAGCATCACTTCTTGAATTCAGAGTGGAAGGTGTGTGCTGTTCAATCTCCAGGAGAAGCTTGTCATGCTGGTGATGGGTGTGGTTAGTCCTGTTTAAGTAAAATTTTGTTCTTAGAGGTTTTGGGTTGTCTATATGGTCCTTCATCTGCTATCTGGGTAGTTACAGCAGCTCTTTGATCTCTCTATGCTCAGTTTTCTCATCTGTAAAGTGGGGATTGTGAGGACCTATTTTATAGGGTTGCTTTGAGAATAAAGCTTAATAATTTGTGTTTATCGCATGACAAGCCTACAAGTTAGCTGTTAAAGTATTGATGATATGAGCTGCCTCTTAGATTCCAAAGCAAACATGCGTACAAAAGAAATAAAACTGAAAATACATTGGAATAGGAAGTTTCAGCAGGTATAGCAATATAAAAAACCTCACGGGGTTTTTATAGGGATAAAATTATGTACAGAAGAAGCATTTGTTGATTATTATTTCTGTTTCAGTACAGACTATTCTCACATAATGTTAGGCAGTGGTTATAGGCTTGACTCTACATTAGAATCACCTGGTAGTCTTCAAGCATTCACCCAAGACCAATTCACTTAGTCTTTGGGTGGGTCCACTGGGCCACGAGGAGTGAGAAACACTGCATCCTGTAGCACAAAATTAAGGCCAAAGAGATGGAGAGCTAGTGACACTCACAGTCAAAAAACTGTTTCATACTTCTCAGTTACAATGTTGGTGAGGTGGTCAGTTTCTTCTCCCAAGCCGTTGTAAGTTACTTAAGCATCTTTTCCCATACCTCCTCTTCCAATAGTTACTTTTTCTTTTCTTTTTAAATTTTAACAGAAACAAAGATAACCATGTACAACCTCTGGTAATTTCCTATATCTCTGAACACTCTCCTTTCCTGCCCACTGGTTGGAGGGGAAAGAGTGGGACCCTGTCTTGTCTGAATGGTCAGGAAGGACCAAAGGGCGCTTTCAGGTCTCACTGCCTTGAGCTCCTTGGGGCCTGATCACTGTTGACCAGTGACTTCCTCTGCAAGCCTTCTTTTCCATGGCTTTGGGGGCTGCATTTTATCTGATCTCTTCCACCTTTATGAGCTCTTTATTGATGTGAACCACCATTGGTCTAGAAATGAAAAGCCAAAACTCAGCATCGTCCTAGTTGTCCTCTTTCCCCTTGTTTCCTACTCTCAAGAACTCTTCCTTTCCCTCTTACAATTCTGTTCTGTATGCCTGATTAAGTTTTGTAAAATGTAAATATGGTCTTCATTTATTCTGTGGTTACCCTTTATTTGTAAGCAATGCTCGGGTCAGTCCTGAATCACAAGATGCTGGAATCCTCCACACAGCTTCTCCTGGGCCTTGCAAGATACTGAGCAGTGAAGATCCTGTCTTCAGAAAGCAAGAGTCAAAAGTTCTTGGCTGTTCCTGGGAAGTGGCCTATTAGCCTCAGATTTTGCAGAATGTCAGCACCAACTTGTTTTCCAAGAGGCACAGTGAGAGGCGCTGGCCCCGTGGGGATGTGATACCCTCTTAGTGGGTTTGGAACTGACTATAGAAGCGTCCTTCACTCTGAGCAGGCACAACTGAATTCACCCACAGAATGATCCCAATGCTGGAAGGTGTAAGACAGCAAGCAGCAAGGGTCCAGGAGAAGGAGGGGCAAGTGCCTCTCCAAAAATAGGCATGAGAGAAATGCTGTAGCAGTGAGCTTTGGGCCATGTGCTCTAGACCTCTGCCATCGCCAGCTAATAGATCAAAGGCTTGCTGTAACACACCAGTGACTTTCCCATGGCATTTGCAGCTCTGTCTTCAGAAGCCCCACACTTGGCTTTGGTCTGGGAGCCTGTGGGGCAAGGACTGCACTTCCTGGATTACATGTCCAGAGTGGCACCATCCTGCTGAATGCTCTACCATGACAGAAAGGTTGCAAATGATGGAAAACCAGTGCTCCTTAACACAGTAGTCACAAGCCTGCCAGTGGGGCTACTGAGAGTTTGAAATGTGGCTACCCCAACCAAGGAACCAAAATTTTAATTTCATTTAATTTCAAATTATTTAATTTTAAGTAGTCATTGCAGCCAATAGTTACCATGCCATGTTTTTTCTGGTTTTTATTTATTAGTACGTGTGTGTAGTTACATTCCTTATAGAGAGTTGCTATAGACAGCACACAGTCCTTTGTTATCTAATGATTTTAAACTACTATCTCTGATTAATTCTTTGAAGCTTAAGACTTAGTATTCCTCAGTCTTACATTTTATTTTACCAGTATGAGATGGCATCGGGAGACAGTAAGTTTTTACTCAAGCAATTATTGCTAATTTTATATGTGGCATCATTTTCACCATTAATATTAACTGTTGTCTTATAGGAAGAATCAGGCAGCAGCAGCCAGTTTTACTTAAACAACCCTTGGAGTCCAAGAAGAAAACAATGGAAAGAGAGAGTTGGACAAGTGTGAGAAACAGCTGCAGTGAAGTCACTATCTGCCTGTACTGTCTCCCCATACATGTAACTTACAATCAGCCCTTCACAGGGAAAACCACAGAACAGGTATGTGTGTTTTGAAGGTAACACTGAAGTTGAAAATATGCCATGTTCACTCTGGACCCTGTGAAGAGAGACAGCACTTGCTTGAGGTTTCACAAGTAAGTACGAGGACAAGTTGCAGATGCTAGGGCAGCACTGGCCTCAGATACAGGGATACGAAGGGAGCCATGGAAATTTCATACTATCTGGGGTCACAGAGAGGACCTGAAAGAAAGGGAAAACTTACACAAGGAGATGTAATCCAGGCTCATGCTTCAGAGCAGTTCAAATGGGCATGTGTGTAGGCAGTGGTACAGGGATTTAGAACAAATAACAAGAAATCCAGGGTGGGGCAGCTGTGACTCATGCAAAAACTGAATTTATGGAAATAGCAGCCAGTGAGGCCCCCAAAGACCAGAGATCTGCTCTTGAATACCCGTGTGACACAAAGTGTGCTTAAGGAAAGCTGTTCTCCCTGCAGGGCAGGGGTTACACATTGGGGGAGCAGAGCCTGCTTTAAGATTAAAGGGGGCCCAGATCTTGCTTTGTTGTGATTTCTTGCTTCTTAGTGCCATTTTTCATTTTTCAAGAACATCATTTTTTTTTTCAATAGAGTCTTAATTTCTTGGGCAAGAGTCAGGGTACTGGAGTAGTAAGTAAGTTGGGCTTATGGAAGTCATTAGAACCTTGGCCAGGTTAGGAACTGGGCAAAGGATTGAGAAGGTTTGAAAAAAATGGAAAGAACCAAGTGAGGAGTTCTTCCTATCAGAGAGCCTTACCCATTCACTCATTTGTAACTTGTCTGTGGTCCAAGTGCCATAGACCAGGCACTGTGAAAATGTCTGTAACCATATTGTACCTTTCTCATGTGTTACGTGACTTGTGATATAAGATTTATAAAAATATTGCTTTTATGGCTGAGGAAATTGAACTCAGAGAAATGTTTTGCCCTGGCCATGCAGCCAGCTAGTGGGGATTCATTCCCAGCTCTGAGACTCCAAACCATTGCCCTTTCTCTACCATTCTCTTTGCGTTTGTTTTGTTACAGGTCCTTGTTCCATGGATCCAGTGGAAGGTAGGTGCCAGGGTTACGTCCTGAGGTGGTACTACAGCCAGAAGAGCAGGGCCGCTTGCGTTTCTGGTATGGCGGCTGTGGCTGTAATGTCAACTGATTTGAAACCAAGGAAGAATGTGACTGCATGAGGTTTTGGGGGGACATCTATATACAAGCCTGTAACAGGCATGGTTTTCTGTATTTCCCCACTCCCACCACCACCATCTGTTTTCATGTCAGGGATGATGAAAATTTCCCAGGGAAGTGATGTGTCTTGACCCAGATACAGAACAGAAACTGGCTTTGATCCCTTTTGATCCTGGGATTAAGGTTCCATTTGCTGTAGCCTATTCATTTGCTGGTACCCCAAAATTTTGGAGGTTAGAGCCATGTAGGCACAGGACCTACAGGAGAGGTATGGGCTTGACTTTTTGCCCTTGCTGGCTGTCTCATTCTCCCTATTGTATGGTTCTGGCATTAGACACATCACATTGTAGGCCTATAGGGAGTACTAGAGCTAAAGGGCTTCTCAAGGTGTGCTAAAGCAATTGGACCGGTGTCCCCTGCCTCCATCAGCTACTAGGTGTGAGCTGCCTGGGAAGAGAAGACATACAAGTGGAGCAGAGCTGTAGCTGCAGCTGATCCCAAAAGGAGTCCAGCTAAACGGTCCCTGCCAAAAGCACTTCTACCTGCCGAGGCCAAAGGTCCTTCTTGAAGGTAGATCTGGGTGGCACCAACTTTTCACTTGGGCAAGATTAACTAAGTCACTCCTGGGTGGGTTCCTAGAAATGCCATTCTAGCCATACATACTTCCTTGGGGGAACTTCCCTGTTTCATTCATTTTAAACATGTTTAAAAGGTACATACTGTGTACCAGATCCTTTTTCTGTGTCTGCACTCAGCTCTGCTCCCCTTACCTGTGTGAAAATCTCCTTGAGCTGCTCCGTCAACAGTGAACTGGTCATTCCTTCCTCTAGACTTTCTGGCTTTCTTTTTTGACCTTTCGCCACCATATTCACATCCTTTTCCCTTAGTCTCCTTATTGGACTGTGAGCCTTTTCACCTGGGAGTGCCCTGCCTGCCACAAAGTCCATCATATTTCTTTTTAGTTCTGATCCATATTGTCGCTGCCAGCCATGGAACATGGAACATCCTTCAAAGGCCCATGTGTTAAATGTTGGGTACCATCACTGTGGCAATGCTGGGAAATGGTGGACTTTAGGTGGGGTCTGGTGAATGGAAGCCAGGTCACCAGGAGGATGTCCTTAGGTGGGAATAGGGACCCTGGCCTCTGCTTACTTCCCAGCTGCCATGAGGTAAGCTGCTTCCTCTGCTGTGTGTCTCCTCTGGGTCAGCTGCTCTCCCCACCACAGGCCATAGAAACAAGGAGCCAATTAACCATGGACTGATAGCTCTGAAATTGAGAGCCAACACCTTTCCTTGGTGAGCTGATTTATGTCAGGTTTCTTTCTAGTTTTTGAAGACTGCTGGACACATCCCTCCACCCTCCTTGACATTTGGCTTCCTTTTTTGTCTTTGCTCTAGAAAAATTCTTTTCTTCACAAATTTTGCACTTATTTTTGTTCTGCACTTCAGTTAGATGCTAATGTACCTGTCCCTCCAGTAAAATGGAAAGAGGTTTCACATGTTTTTGAATTCTCCCTTGGATCCGACATCATTCATTTTCACCTTGGATTGCCTGGAGATACTAATTTTTCTGATGAAGGAATTAAGACCCAGAAAGGTCAAGTGACATTGAGATGCATGCGACAAAACAGTTGGGAGTCTACAATTAGAATTAAAATACGTTTTGAGCTGATTGGCATCTGTTCGGCTCACTCTGCCAAATTGAAGGGTTTTAATGATGATGTGATTGGCTGTTTTCATTTTTCAATATATAGCAGACTTCGTGGGTCCTAGGAAACTGGAGGATTTAGGACTAGAAGGTTCATATTGCAGTTCCTGGCTGTGTAGTGAAGTATACAAAAATATATGAGGATGTTTCTGAGCTCTCCTGCATTAAATCTCATGCTGACTGGATATTTAGGGTTTTCTTTTTGCCATTTTGTAAACTCTTTTGATAGATTATTCCTTCAACTTTTGAATAACCTCAAAGGTCTGCATTTGTTTTTTGTTTTTGTTTTGAGACAGGGTTTTGCTATGTGGTTCATGCTGGCTTTGACCTGATTAAGTAGTCCAGGCTGGTCTCAAACCTCAGAGACTCTCCTGTCTCAGCCTCCTGAATGCTGGGGTTATGGGTGTGTGTCACCATGCTGGGTTTAAAATTCTGTTTTTAATACTGCAATGGATTCTTCATTGGCATTATGATGTTATGGACATACCAAAGCTGGTTCCCTCCCTGAATTCTCTCATGACTTCTCATAAAATACTCCATTTTTTATTTTTTCTGGCTCAAGGGATTGGAGATGAGACAAACATTTTTTATTAGATAATTATTCCTTGGCAATTTATATTCTCTCTAAATCTTATACAAATGTGAAGTTGTTCTTTCTTTAGCTCATATCTTAGGCAGGTAAGAAAAACAAGCTCATCTGAGAACAAAAACCCACACAGCTGACCTCGATCCAAAATTACTGACTCACAGAGTTACAAGTTAAGCAAATGGCTGTTTTCAAACACTGCATTTTGGGGTGATCATTATTTGGCTCACGTTGTGGGTGTGCTTGCTGTGTGCTCACAGTTAACAATCACTCTGTTGGACAATTGCCTGGCCCAGAGTCACTTTCTGGTAATAAGAAAATAATTAAAAGCTCTGTATTTGTATACATCTAGTAACAGAAGATTAAAAAGTATAAACTATCAATGTAATAAAGTTAGAAAAAGCATTTTGAGGCAAAAGAATTAGAAATGAAGGGCTGAGTCTATTAGCTCAGTGCCATAAGTGCCTGCCTGGCAAGTGCAAGTTCCTGAATTTAACCCCCATGATCCTCCCAAATTAAAAATGAAGACTATACACTGTATTCATAACTGCTCTGCATATATATTTGGAGAAGTAAAAGATTCTAGGAGAAAGCAGTGTTCAGGCAGAGCCTGCTCCATCAGTCTGGACCTGTAGGGACCATGCAACAGCGGGGTGTAGTGGAAAGCAAGAAGCCTGAGAAAGAAACTTTTATTCTTGAAAAACTGAGATCAGGAAGTTGTTACTGCAGTGTTACTAACCTGTCCTCAGGGATGCAGACACAGAGCTTCAGGGACGCCCACACAAGGCTCTTGAAGGTAAAAATTAGAGAACATTTTGGTGTTTTCTAGTAAAATCAAAGTACCCTGGACCTGTACTTTTGCTCCCAAGCACATACCCAGGCAACTCACATGTGTGATCCGTAAGAAACATCCTCATTTCTGAACAATGCTCAGAGCAGATGTATAGAAATCCCAGCTGGTGAACAACCCACAGGTCCATCAAGAGTACAGTGGGTGAATATGCTGGGCTGCATTAAAACAAGTGAAACAAATGCAAATGAATAAAGGAAGCTGAATTAAAATTCGGCCACGTGATTGAATCTTAAGAAATTTTTATGAGTGACAGAAAGACTTAGAATTATGTATGTACAGTAGGGTTTTATAATCTAACCTTCAAAAACAGGCAAAGTTGTATTGCTATCCATTATGTGGTAAAGCTAGAAAAAATCCCTGATGAAGCAGCTCCAAGGAAGTCAGGATGCACCTCCCCTACTTGAGGATGATGAACTTGTTCCTCCAGCTGCTGCCAGTGCTGTTTGAAGGTGCCTATCAGAGATCAGCCCTCCCTGGGGGCTTCCTAGCTGGAGAGAAACTCAGATACTTGTAGAAACAAATGCATTCATTAGCTGACAATACTGAGTATAAAATGTCCAGCCCCACAGCCCGGGACAACTGTCCACTGCCTTCCAGTTCGGGAGCTGCCTGTGGCCTGGCTGGGGATGCAGCATGGCTCAGCTTCTCTGTCTACCTCCTCCTGTCTTTCATTCCTGTCCACAAATGCTGATTTACAGGCAACCTGCTATGAGTATCCCACATCTGACTGCTTCCTGGGATGCCTCAGTATGTAACTATTTTTATTTTAAAGAGAATAAAACTGAATAAAATAAAATAGAAGAAAGCCAGTCAGAACAGAACAGTGAAAGCCACACAGGACTTCAAAACAAGATAATAGGAAATCAACAATGGCTACCATAATGCCTCTTGTTATCTTCAAAATAGCTGCCTATACCATCTGAGATAATGAAATTTAAAAAAAAAACAGAATAAAACCAGTCAGAACAAAAGAATGAAAAGTGTTACAGGACTTCAAAACAAGATAATAGGAAATCAACACATAACTCTTTCATGGAAGGAGATGCCTAGAACTGGGAAAGGGAACATGGGTGCCAACATGCTATAGTCTTCTGAGATTTCTCATTCCTAGGTGTTTACATTTATAGGTAAGCATTCATATACATATTTATGCATCATAATAATACAAAATTTCTTCCAAAATACAAATCCACGATAAGTGAGTCAGTATCATTTTTCTGTGATGCTTGATCTGGGAAAACACATCCCATGTGGCTCAAGTTAATCTCGTTCTTTGGAAATGGCAGAAGACTTCATCATGCAACCAAGTGGACACATGCTAAAAGCATTTTGTTCATTCATTGGAACACAGCAACCATATCAGAATTTCTTCTGTTAGGAACAGAAATTTCCAGACTATTTTGGGTTTTGCTTTCTTAATCACTTTCCTTGGGGAAAATTAAAAAGTGACATGCGACTGTTTGGTCTTATTTTACAGGCTCCTCTGGAAATGACTTGGTTTGTTTCTTAGAACTGGACAGAGGCTTGAAGAGAAGTTTCTAGGGGTAAGTAGAAGTAGTAAGATGTATTTATTTCTTTAGTAAATAGATGCTGACACCTACATGTGCTAAGAACTCTTCCAGTGGTTTGGGATACATCAGTGAAGAATGAAGAAAAATTTCCTTTCATTGTAGGGATTACATACTGATAGGAGGGAGGGAGATCCCAGAAACAGTAACACAGTACATGATCTAGCATGTTAACAAATGTAAGTGCATTAGAATAAAAAAGAAAATATGGCAGAGGAAGATTACCTGTAGTGCCAGGGCAAGGTCTGGGGGAGCTCCCTGGTTAAGATGTGGACAGGGTGTGAGAATGATAGCGTGATGTTTGAGAAAAACCTTGAAGGAGGCAAGGGAAATGGCTCTATAGGTATCTGGATAAAGTGCTTGCAGGCAGAAGCAACCTTGAGGTGGAAACAAACTCTCTAGGGGATGCCCGTGACCTTACCAAGGTGCATGGAGTGGCAAGAACAGGAGGCAGTGGGAGAAATGAGGTCAGTGAGGATATGGCAGGAGGTCATACCTAACATGGAAATTATGTTTGTGTATTGCTAGGCAACAAATTACCCACACATATATTTTGCATCAATGAAAACATGTATTTTGTTGATTCGCTGGGATGGTATCATCACTAAGTCTTCTTTGCATGTCCTGTAGTTGACACTAACAAACCTTGTCTGAAGCTGTGACCAGATCATCTACATGGCTACTTGGGGACTTCATGTGTGGCCTGGGCTTCTTCACAGTTTTGAGGTTGAGTTCTGGGAGATGAGCACTGAGAGAGAGAGAGAGAGAGAGAGAGAGAGAGAGAGAGAGACAGAGAAACAGAGAAAGAGAGACAGAGAGACAGGGACAGTGACAGAGAGACATATAGACAGACAGAGAGACGAAGAGATTAAGAAAGAGAGACAGAGAAAGAGAAAGAGACAGAGAAAGAGACAGAGACAGAGAGAGAGACAAGGGGAGGGAGATTAAATTCCATGTTATCATGGGAGGAATGTCTAAAAATTTGCAGAGATGTCATAAAACTACCATCATTTCAAAGTAATTTGGATTTTATTTTTAAAAAATTTATGTGTTTATACTTTTTTATTTTATAATAAGATAAAACAAAGCAAAACAAAACAGAACAAAGCAGATCAAAACAATGCAAACAACACAGGACTTCAAAATAAGACAACAAGAAATCAACAGTGGCTACCCTAATGTCTTGGGTTTTAGCCCTGGGGAAATAGTAGTCTATTACAGGGTTGTGATAGGGGCATGAGATGATTTAATTTACATTTTAAAAGCACAGTGTTACTCTGCAGCTATCATGAGTAGAATGTAGGTTTCCAGGGGTAGGAGTAGGGGGATGAATTGAAAGGCAAGAGAAAATCATGGCTTGAATAAGGGTGGTATCAATAGACATGTAAGAGTGACCAGATGTAAGAATGATTTATGTATATTTTGAAGGCAGGGTTAAATGTGTTTACTGATACATTGAATATGGGATGTGAATGAAAGAGAAGAATCAAGGTTATCTCCAAGGTTTTTTAAAAAATAAAATTTGATGAAGAGATGAAGTGGTTATCAGTTTAAGTGCAGACAGCTATTATTGTAATCCAAACACTATAATCCCTTTTCCCATCCTCCTCACAGTCTGGGAAGTTTATATTTACAATCCCATTGAAACGTTATTAGAATTCTGGCAAGTTAACTCCAGTTTGCCACTTCCAGTGCAACCCACGCAAGAATAAAGGCATTAAGACATATTCATAGTTACAGACAGCCAAGGAGTCCCGAGTCTGACCCAGATGAGGATTTGTGGGACAACAGCCTTGATCCAGGGCCTCACCCAGAATTTAATAACTCATGAAGAAGGGAGTGGCTTGAGGATGTGATGGTGAGAAATGGTGGGAATTACGTGAGTCCATGAGCTAGGCTCAGCTAAGATGCCAGAAAGCACCTCTGCTGTATGCAGACAGAAGGATATGCAGAAAGACCAATCTGCATAACTCAATTGGGGCAGTATTCAAATGCTTAGGATACTGTTACTTCAGTTTTGGATGTGTAAACTTTTGTGCCCTGGGAAGTCACAGGCTCCCATTTTGAGGCTTGAACCTAGCTGACATTCCTGGAGCCATGTGGCTCTGCTATCCTGCTGGGCTCAGGTGTATACAGGGAGACATGAGGCAAGGAAATAGGAAACTGTCAGCTGGCTTCAAAGATTACATACAGTACCTCAGTTAGGCCTGTTTACATTGCTCAGAGTCAATTGAAGGGAGAAGGAAATAGCTTAGCCAGCTCTGTACATATCAGTATAAGGATATACAGATAGGGAAGAGTTTTAACTCATGTGGTGGTAACTGTACTGCTTGCAAGGAGAGCCTTCCACATGGTCTTCTGCAGCAATGAATGGAGTAGTCTGGGTTTTGTGAAAGACCAAGAGACCAGCTTTAGAAATGCTGAGACATTCTGTTGCAGCTGTGAATATTGAGTAAACAGTTAAGATATGTAAGTATGGAATTTAATGAAAAAAATCTAGGTTAGACAATTCATACTTTAAATTATTAAAGTAATACAGATATGATTCAAAGCTCCACTGTTTTGGTAGTTTCTTTTGTTTCGTAAAACTTTTTAATAAGATAAGATCCCAGTTGTTGATTCTTTGCAATATTTCCTGCATGATCAGGGTTTTGTTCACAAAGTCTTTATCTATACCTATGTTTTCAAGAGTTCTACCTACTTTATTGTCCAGCAGATTGTGTTCATTTTTTAATATTTAGATTTTTGTCCCATTTCAATTTTACTTTAGTGCATGGTGAGATACAGGTCTGGGTTTAAACTTTGACATGTGGAAATCTAGTTTTTCCAGCACCATTTATTAAAGAGGCCATCTTTCCTCCAGTGAAAGTTTAGCCCCTTTGTCAAAGATAAGGTAGCTGAGTATGTTTGAAGTGGTTTTGCATCCTCTAATGTGTTCCATTGATCCTCAGTTCTGGTTTATCTATTTTGTTCAGTTCCATGCTGCTTTTATCACTGTAGATTTATAGTATAATTTCAAGTCAGAGATTGTGATGCACCTGTCTTTCTTTTATTGCCCAGAATTGCTTTTGCTACTTTAGGTCTCTTTTGGTTCCAAATTATTTTAGAATTGTTTTTGCTGATTAAGGTGTGCTGTTGTTATTTTGATCAGGACTGCATTAAATCTGTATAAAAGTTTTGGAATTATGACCATTTTCAGTGCATTAGTTCTGCCTATCCAAGAACAAGGGATGCTTTCCATGTTTTGATGTCTTCTTTGATTTTCTTGTTCACGGTACTGTAGTTTTCAAAGTCAAGGTCTTTTGCTTGAAATATTTCTAGGTAAATGGGTGCACCTTGCTACCATTCTATTTTTACAGCTTGATTTTGGCTGTACTTATCCTGTTGGCCACCAGAGGCATTGTTACTACTCAGCACTGGGGCTTTGGCAAACACACAATATATTAAAAGAGATAAGATGGAGCATGGAGTCTTCCAAAAACACCCAGATACCTGAAGACAGCCAAACATTTATACCAGATGTCTCAAGGACTTTGCCCACTGAGGCATGAAACAGCCAGAGAGCGCTGACCACTAGCATTCACTAAGATCTTCCCACCTAACATCCCTTGCCTTCTTTCAGGCCCTATCTTAAAAAGCCCACTTCTCTTTGCTTCCTACAAGTGGCATTTTCACCCTTTGTGTGCTTGCCCCCAGGGACAATAATTTCCATGCCACGTTGCCTTTACACAAGCCCGGTGGTCTGGGTTGGTCTCTGCCTTGTGCCATTTCTTCCTCTGTTAAATGAAATAAATTGGACACACATGTTTAAATATTATATTGTTTCTCTGGTGTGAGAAACTGAAAGGGTAAAAAGGGCCACCATATATAATAGAGATTGTAAAAGAAGAAGAGAATGTTCAAATTGGAAAGGGATCAAGGGAAGGGGGAGTGAGAAGGCAAGGAAGGGGAAAGAAAAAACAATAGATGGAAAAAATGGAAGCAAAGCTTTTGTAAATAAGAAGAGTTGAACGGAGTGGAAAGGACTGGGAAAAAAGAATCAAAATATATTATGTAAATAATTCTCTTTGGTGAATGTGAGCATTGTGTATATCTAAATCACATTGATAGAACTAAACAAGGATTTAAAGCTCTGTGCCTGAGATTCCCAAGTAAATGAGTGTCGGGAGAGGAGAAGAGGACAGAGGGTTGAGACTCAGAGCACCCCAGCATTTACCGGAGAGGCCTGGGTGGAGAGGAATAATCAGCAAAAGAGATGGAGCAATAAGGATCAAGGCAATAGAACGGACTGCACCATGCAGTGGTGACTTGGAGTCTCCAAGAGGAGGAGGTGCCTCAGGAGGAGGAAGTCAGGTGAATAGTCTCACTGTGGTTCTTTAATGATAGGCACACAGATCCTTATTTTAAACTGAGGTGATATTTTGGTTTCATTTACTCTAAGTTGCTTATTTGTATCATTTAGATCAAAGTTTTTATGCACTGGATATTTTTCTTACTGATACTAGGATCTCTTTACAAATAAAAATTATGTTATATGTATCTGATGTTTTTTCAGTTTACCATTCGTCTTTAGACTTTAGGCTGAATTAGCAGGTATTGTGTGTCTGTATGTGTTTAATGCATAAAATATAAAACATATAACTGTTTTTATATGTGTGTATGTAGATAGTAGTTTTCAAATTTTAAGAAGCTACTTTATGCTAGGTGTGGTGGTACACACCTGAAATCTCAGCACTCAGGAGGCTGAGGCAGAAGGATTGCCATAGGTTTAAAGCCAGACTGGACTACATAGTGAGTTCAAGGCCAGTCTAAACTACAAAGTGAGACCCTGTCCTGGGGTGGGGGGAGAAGCCTATTTTATCAATCATTTCCTTTGTGGCTTCTGGATTTTGTGTCATTCCTCCTGTATTAAAAATAATAGACAAAATGAAATAAACGATATTTGCCTTAGCTAGAGAGTTTCCTCCAATTCACACTTGGTCCTAGGACCCCAAGTTGGCTATAGGAGGAGGAGGATCTTCTAGCTGAGAACAGCTGTCTGCTCTTGAAACAGAACAGTGTCTGCCTCTTGAGTTTTGCTTTTTTTTCTCATGGCCTTATGTACTGGCCACCACTACCATGTTGTCTCTTTGGGTGTGAACCAGCCAATCCTACTCTGCTAGGAAGCTGGGGATGTAACCACCATTCCCCAGCCTCCACAGCAGCTAGGGAGGCCTTGTGAATGAATTAGGGTTAATGGGAAAGTAAATGAGAGTCTGCTTGTGCTAGATTTTCAGTTCATTCTTCTTTTCTCCTAGAATGTGTAGATGTGATGGAGATGCATGAACTTTTGCTGAGGATGGCAGAAAGAATGATGGAAAGGGTCTGGATTCTTGATGGTTTAGACCTTAAATACCCACCCTGGTCTGCCTGTCTCAGACATCATGTCTTGTGAGACAAATGCCTTATTTGAATCATTGTTAAATTTCTGGAACCACCAAGACAAAAGAGGCCTCTACCTGATTCCTGGACACCCAACATGTTTACTTTGAATATCTATCTCAGGTACAGAAAAGCATCCACTTCAATCTCTTGTGCTTTAGTCAAAATTCTTTTAGATGTAAGTGACAAAAGTGAAACTCCAAAGAGTTAAGGCAATAAGTTAGGCTCAAGCATCCCTTTTAAGAAGTAAATACAGTTGGGCTTCTGGAAAAAAATACAAAGGTTGACTAAGTCCCACATTTCTATCTTTAATTCAATTTGTCTCTGTAAGCCTGTTTCCATTCTTTGGATCAGATCTCTATAAGTTATGAGAAACTAACCCAAGAGTTTCTTCCTCCAATTTTCCTAACCAGATCAACAGACATGAGTCAGAAAGCCAAGAACTTATCCTCAGATACCCTTTGTAAGGCTCACATTGGACATGGTTCTCCCAGCACTCATCCTGTTTGCCAGCAGAGGCATTGTTTTTACTGGGAACTCAGCTAGGCACTGAGACTGTCATGGGAAAACACAAGATGTCATAAAAGATGTAAGACAAGGAAACTTGCAGGGCCCTGGACATCTGGAGACACCCAAAAATTCATGCCAAATACCTCAGGGACTTTGTCCACTGAGGTCCAAGGCTACCAGAGGACTTTGGTGTTTATTAAGATTTTGCTGCCTAATGTCCCTTGCTTTATTTCAATCTCTATAAGAAGGCCCACTTCTCTTTGCTCCCTGTGGATGTCCTTATCACCCGTGCCTACCTTCACCCAGATATTAATCTGTATGTCTCTTGGTTTTCACTAAAGCCTGCTGGGGCTGGCCTCACCCTCCTAACATCCTTCACCTAGTGGGTGTTATCTAAAACCTACCACTAAGAAATCTCTTCTTTGAGTCTCTGACTCAAAACAATCAAAATTAGGAGTTTTCTTTACCTGCCATCTTGCTAGTCTCTTCTCAGTCCTGGTTTGTTGTCAAAAAGACCTCTCTGGAATTAAGGAAATCACACCTTTCACAATACATTCCAACAAAATGAAATACTCAGGAATCAGCCTAATGAAGGAAGTAAAAGATATACATGCTGAAAATTATACTACTCTGAAAAATCAGATGAAAGAGGATATCAAAAAATGGAGAGATATCTCTTGCTCATGGAGAGGAATAACCAACACTGTGAAAATGACCATTTTCACAAAATTGTTATGTAGATGTAATGCAATCCTGATCAAAAAAACATAAGCATACCTAGTACAGAGCTAGAGAAAACATTCCTAGAATTCATTTGGGAACAGAAGAGACATAGAATAGCAAAGGAAGTTCTGGGCAACCAAGATAAGGTAAGAGATGTCACAATCTCTGACTTGAAATTATATTACAAAGCTACTGTGATAAAATTAACATGACACTGGAAAAACAAACAACAAAACAAACATTAACAACAAAACAGACTTAAGAATCAGTGATACAGATTAGAAATGCAGACACAACTGCAAACACACTAAACCACTTTATCTTTGACCAAGGGACCAGACATTTTCACTGGAGGAAAGACAGCCTTTCTAATATATGGTGCTGGAAAACTCGCTTTCTTAATGCCAAAGACAGTAACTAGACTCATGTCTACCACCATGCACTAAACTAAAGTCAAGTAGATCAAAGATCTAAGTATTAAAATAGAAACACTAAATCTACTAGAAGAGAAAGTAGGTAGATTCCTTGAAGACATAAGTGTGGGTACAGAGTTCATGAACAAAGCCCAGATTTCATGGGAAATACTTCAAATAATCAACAACTGAGATCTCATTTATTGAAAAGCTTTTGCACAGCAAAAGAAATCACCAACAGAGTGAGAAGAAAACCCAGAGAATGGGAAAAAAATTTAGTCACTTGTTCCTCAGACAAAGGACATATATCTAGAATATATAAAAAAATTGAAAAAAATCAAAGTCCCCAAATTCAAAGACCCAATCCAAAAATGGGCATCTGACGTGACTATGTATAGCTCAGATGAAGAAATACAAATGGCAAATAAATATATGAAAAAATTTTCAACATCACTGGTCATTTGAGAAATGCAAATTAAAGTATCATTGAGATTTCATCTCACTCCAGGAAGAATAGCTAACAGTAACAAATGCTGGAGGAGCTATTAGTAGCAAGGAACACTTTTCCACTGTTGGTGGGAGTGTAGATTGGTGCAACCACTGTTGAAATCAGTATGGAGATTCCTCAAAATGCTACGGTCAGTGGTCCTATTTGACCTAGCTGTTCCCCTTCTGGGTATTTTCCCAGAAGAATTAAAAGCATCATACCCCAGTGATATATGTGCACCTGTGTTTATAGCTGCACAATTTGTAATAGCTAAATCTTGAAAACAGCCCAAGTGCTCATCAATAGTAGAATGGATAAAAAATTGTGGTCTTTTTATACAGCCTTAAAGAAAGGTAAACTAGAGGATTTTATAGGTAAATGGATGTAAATTGAGACCATACTGATAAGTGAAATAAATCAGACTCACATGTATAAACACTGTATTATATCCCTGGTATGTGAAACTGAAAGAGTAAAATGATCTAAAATGTACAATAGATTTTATAAAATGGAAAGAAATTATTCAAAAGGAAAAAGGAACTAGGTCAGGGAAAAGAAGAAAGGAAGGAAGGGAAAAGAAAATGCAAATTAGCAATATTACTAATGTCTCTTTGTTCATTGAAAAGGAAGATTCATGCTAATATCAATTAGAGATTTTTATGCCTATACCTTGCACTCTGAGTAATTATTTTAAAGATAACAATATATAATGTGTTAACTTTTGTTATTCTATTATTTGCTATGAAATTTTGTTTTACTGTTGTTTCCATAAAAAAGACATCTCCAGTTGACACCTATACGTGTATGATTTTATCTTGAAATAGTAGTAGGATTTCTTAGTAAGATGTAAGCATTCCTGTAAATGCATTTTTAAGTAGAAGGAAAAGCAGTGCAGCCCTTCTTAACTTGCTCCAAATTATGTGAAAATGTATTTTTCTAAGGAAGTTCATCAAAGAAAACTCAAACCACTTGTCATAGATTAACTAATGCCCAAGGGAATTGGATAGAGTTTTGTGGTTTTTGAATTCAGATTGGACTCAGGATAGGAAAAAATAATTGGACTTCAAGAATTTCTTCATCATTTTTACACACAGAATGAGGCCAAAGCTGAAAAACAGGAATGTTATGCCAGAAATACCATAATTCTAGAAATGAGTACATTGTACAAAAGAAGGTGGTAAAAGGCTCTTTTTAATGTGGCAGAATCAAGATGAGCCAACTTCAGTTTCCCATTTTCTGAAACAGTAGAAGAAGACTGCAGAGATGATATGAAAAGGAAACTTGAAACATGATCCATGGCGAATAGCTGCCAAATGCACTGAAATTCACTGCATTCTGTTCAAAAAACATTATCAGGGATAAAGAATGGTGGTGCATAATAACACAGTGTTTGTTTTAGACCATTCAGGTTGTTAAAAAATAATCACAGACTAAGTGGTTTATAAATAACAAAAATTCACTTCTCAGAGGTTGGGAAGTCAGATTTGGCATCAGAAGGGAGCCCAGTTCTTCACAGATGGACATTTCTTCCTTTTGCCTTGCACGACGGAAGGGAAGACAGAATTCATTGGTACGCCGTTTGTAAGAACATTAATATTATTCAGGACTTCATTCTAATGATAGAATCACCACCCAAAGTTCCTGTTTTCTTTCTTTTTTTTTTTTTTTTTGTCTTTTTCGTTTTTATCGGTACCAGGGATCGAACTCACGACTGCCTGCTTACAATGCAGGCGCTTATGCCACTGAGCTAAATCCCCAGCCTCTTGTCTTCTGTTTAAAATTTATTTTGAAGGCAGTAAAATACAACAGAATAAAGCCAATCCAGACAATGCAGTGAAAATGATACACAGCAAGATCCCAGGAGAGCAGTAATAGGTTCCGTAGTCTATCGCATTATCTTCACACTAGTTGTCCATTCAATCAGGTATAGCAAAGTCAAACCAAATACAGAACATTATAAAACTTATCAAAACAAAATACTGAATAAAGCAAAACAATTAATCATAACAAAGCAAAAACAATGAAAACAACATTTGCCTTCACACAGAAGCTAGAAGGAAATCCCCCATATTTGCCATATTGCAAACAGTCATCCTCCAAGAGATGCTCAGACATCTGGCCCCCAGTTGCTAACAGAGTGGGGAAGATGGGATGTTTGATTTCAGCCTGTGTGCTGGTAGGTTCACGGGAGGTGCTGGCTGGTTCTCTTCCTGGTTCGCCTGCTGCTCGCTCATGCCTCAGCTGCTTACCAGGAAGGAGGGTGTGCTGCTTTCTGCTCAGTACCCTAAGTTCCAACATGGCTGGATCTTGGGAGACGAGGACTGGTTCTCTTCTTGGTTTGCCTGCCTGCTAGCTTGTGCCTCAGCCCAATGTTCCTGCGTTCTACTACTATCACTTTCAGGGGTAGGATTTCAATATATAAATATGGAACAATGCAAGCATTCAGATCACCTAGGAGTCAGTTCTCTAAAAAGATAATAAACTTTAATGTACAAGCACCTAACAACACAACATCAAACAATGTGAAACGAATGTGATAGAACTGAGAGGAAAAGTAGGTAAGTCTACTAACATAACTGGAGACTTCACCTCCTCTATCAGAAATGCACAGGTCCACTAGGTAGAAAATGAACAGCACCATCAACCAGCAGGGCACGACTAACAACCTAGACTACTTCATCCAACAACATTGGGATTCACATTCTTTTCAAGCTCACATGAAACAACTCTAAGGTTGGTCACATTCTGAGCCATAAAACATAATAAAATTAAAAGAATGGAGATTATACAGGCTTTTCTCAAACCAAAATAGAAATTGATAAAATAGAATCAAAATAGGAATTGATAAAGAAAATATGAACAGAAATCTCCAAAAGGCATGTGGATTTACCAGTATACTTTTAAAGAAAGTGTATTTTAAATTTTTAACTCAAACATAATTGTACATATTTACAGGGTACTTTAGTACATACATATGATATGTGATGATCAGAGTAAGGTAACTGTTACATCTATTGCCAAGTACATTTATCATTTCTTTGTGTTGGTAACATTCAAAGTCCTCTCTTCTAACTATTTTGATATATAGAATTGTTGTCAACAATAGTTACCATACTGTGGTACCACAGTAAGATCTTGCCTAAAAATAAAAAAGGATGCATGGATAGATTTCTTACTACTCTGTTTTTTATACTGCTCTAATTGTGAGTTTTTATGCCAGCAATGTGCTGTTTTTTGATTATTATAGCTTAGTAGTATATTTTAAAGTCATGTGTTACAATGCCTCCATGGCTATTCCATAGTTGAGAACAATGATCCAAGCATTATTCAGGGGTTTCTTTGGTCATTTGGGATCTGTTGTGATTTATACAAAATTTTAGGATATTTTTATATTTGTGTAAACTCATCAACATCAGCAATTTTTTCCCTCGTTGTAATTGTTTCTTGTCTTATTTAGTTGCATTAATTTCCTTTTAGGAAACAAATGTACAAAAGCACAGAAATTCAGGTGCATGAAGCTGGAATAATTATAGTAAACACCTAAAATAGTAGTTAGCACAGGTCACGGTATGTCTTGCTATCAATCATGGACTAAGCATCATCTCCACCAGTCTTTCAAGGTCTTGCCCCGTCCACGACCTGCCTTCCTGACTTCCAAGCAACAGCCACAGCTGGAGTAGTAAGTAGTCCATGACTTAGTTCTTGTAGAAAACCCCAACTCAGGGCAGGTACAGAAACACCTCAAAGTGTCGTGGAAGAAATCTTTGACTGGACAAACTCATTCTCTACCTACACATATTGGTTGCATCCCATGGAAACAATGATTACAGAGTAAATAAAGGACATGTGAAATTAACACTGGGGATGTGACTCAGCAGGAGCTGTAACACACACCCAGCCTAGACCTCTGGGAGGACTTGGACTCTTGATCAGAAATGAAAGACCTTTCTTCCTCACCCTTGGAGCCACAGTGAGCCTGTACCCTGGTCCACTCTCTCTGCAGACTGTATTTCTTTGGTCCCTTTTCTGTATGTCTTCTCCAATTCTTTGTGCAGGGCACCAAGAACCTAGAAAGAAACTCCACACTATTACACCAATTCAGACTATCCTGACATTGCAAGACTTGAAATAGGATATATGCAGTGGGATTAACATTGAAAACTTGGAACTTTTAATTTTTAGTATCTTTTAAGGACATCTTTACACAATTATCATAGTTACATGTAACAGATGTTTAGTGATTCTGGAATAAACAGTAGAGGGTTTGGATATGTAAACATAGATCTGAGTTATTCAGTACATCAGATGGGGAATAAGTTTCCCAAGTGAACAAAAACCAAGCAAAACAAGCTAAGAAGAACACTGAACATCTGACACGTTTTCTATGTATTTATAGAACCTTTGATAGTTTTTCTATGGCATTTACTTGCTAGTGTATAGACCCTTAGGTCATCTAGCTTAGCATGTATTTATAAAGCAATCATAATATTAAAAATTTAGGTCGCCCACCTTTCCTCCCTCCCTTTTTCCCTTCTTCCCTCCCTCCCTTCCTTCCTTTCTTCCTTTCTTTTTTCCTTCCATATGTGCACATGTGGTGTGTGTGTGTGTGTGTGTGTGTGTGTGTGTGTGTGTGTGTGATATGCAGAGAATCAAACTTAGAGCCTCACATATGCTAGGCAATTTCTCTACCACTGAGCTCCATTACCAACCCAGAGTATTTTCAAAAGTCTAGTTGCAGGATTTATATAGCAGAAATTACTTCAAGATTATATGATAAGATCAGACTGCATAAAAGCCCTAGACATGATAAAACACCAAATGCATAATAAATACATATGCCTGCAAGTAAATGGAAACCTTTAAAGGATCAGAGATTCAGAAAAATTTCCTAAAGATAAACCCTAGACTAGTCACCTGTGTGAAAACATTACACTAATAGATGAAGAAGGGTCAAGAGTGGCCCTTGACAACTTGCCAGCTCATCCTGCAGATCTTGGGATTTGTCAGCCTCCACAGTCATGAGAACCAGTTCCTTATTTTAAAAACATATCTTTCAACCTGGAGTGGTGAAACATGCTTGTAATCACAGCACTCTTAAAAGGCTGACTCACCATGACCCCAAGTTTGAACCCAGCCTGATTTTGCCCAAGTTCAAACCCCAAATTTGAACTCAGGGACTTAAAGAGGCCCTGTCTCAAAAAAAAAAAAAAAAAAAAAAAAACCAAAAAACAAAAAACCCTCCCTCCAAGCAAAACAAAACAAAAACAAATAAAACCGAAAAGAGGGAGTAGGGTAGGATGAAGTGAATGTAACTCTGTGCAAAGACACTGGATTCAAACCTAGCACTGCAAAAAATACCCTGCATTTCCGTGTGTGTGTGTGTGTGTGTGTTCTGGAGAATCCTGACAAATGCAGCTTTTCGTGGTATCAGTCAAAGTGAAGAGCATGAAGAAACACTTTTCATACTTACTGAAGTGTCAACTAAAATCATGAAGCTGGTGGTTCATGGCATATGGCTTTTTTATACTCAAAAAGTACACTTCAATTTACCATTCCCAGTGGGCTCTGGAAGTCAGACTCACTGCACCTCATTCTTTCTCTATTACTTTTGTTATATGACTTGCTGAGTCCTTTTGTTAGTGTGAAGGAGACATTTTTTCATTCCATTAGTTTGAGATTCGTCTACATGAGCCACTAGTGTAAGGAGACAGGCAAGGAGAGCCCAGCCTGAAGTCAGAGGTCAAAACCTTACCCCTGGTCTAAAGCAGAGTTATCCCAGATTATCTAGAGAGCCTTGGAGATGTTTGTTGTGTGCAACTGCAGCAGTGATATATAGATAACCATGTGCCACAGAGAGGGAAATGAGACTATAAACTAGAGTGGACTTGCAGACCACATTCCCATGTAGGAATAAACTGAATGTGAAGAGACACATGACCTGAAAATGTGGATAGGTAGTTATATGTGGTGTGGTGGAAATATACAGTGAATATTTACATTAAAAAGTGTTGCAGTAAGAGACACATAGCCATTAACCCCCCTTGAAATACTCTTTGCTTCAAACACGGTGTTATGGTTTATAATCTGGCTGTCTCCCTACAGCCTCGTGATCATAGGTGGAACCTTCAGTGGGTCATTGGATTACTGAGGTGCTATAACTGACTTGTTACTAGGAGGTGGAGGTCTTTTAGGAAGAAACAGGTCAGTGGGGAAGGGTTCCTTTCCCTCCTTTGATCACTCTCTGCTTCCGCTCGGCAGTGCCACAAGCAGCTTTCCTCCACCATGCCCTCTGCCATGTTGTTCTGCCTTGGAGCTGGCTGACTATGGACTGAAACCCCTACAAACTGTGAGCAAAATCAAACTTTTCCTCCTTAAATCATGGGTGACAGATATTTTGTCCCAGGGTGAGAAAAGAGACTGAGGCACATACTTATCCCATCATTCTTGCCATTTCCTGAAGCAGTTCTGAAAGTCTTCTTTCATGTGTGTCTTTACAAGGTGTGATAAGAAATGTGTTGAGTGCAGGTGTTGAGTGCCATCCAATGGAAACACAGGCTTGGGGTTCATCTACATGAGCCACTGATGTAAGGAGACAGTGGTGGTGTAAGGAAACATGACAGTGTGTCCTCATCCAAATTATTCACCGGATCTGGCACCACGTGACTTCTAGCTCTTCCTCAAAGTCAAAATAAACGTGAAAGGTAAAGTTTTGAGTGAATTCAGGACATCAAGGTAGCCTTGTCAATGTAACTAAAGACATGAAAGAGGATTTAATGACCTTCCTCAGAAAGCTAGAAGAACAATGGGTAAGTCTGTTCTAAGTGAGGGGGGACATTTTAGGGGGTTAATAACAATGTGTCTTTTAATTTTTTTATAGAAATTTAAACATTCACTGTAGTTTTCTGTCAGACCTCTATACTTTTCAGTTACAATTTTTACTTTAATGATGATTGAGTATCCTCTGAGCCATCCAAGTCCCTGAATTCCTTAGGATGGAGCAATGTACAAGAAGAATCCAGCCCTAGTGCCCAGGAACTTACATGCTGCTGGATCTGAATTGAGCCAGACAGCCCAGTATTTAGTTTGTGTATATAAAACACAGTTAAACTCAAAAACATAAAACCTGGATGTTTAATTTCTCATTTAAAAAAGAGAGGCATGGCTATTTAGCCTGATCCAATGGTTAAAAATACAGATTTCTGCAGCCCCCTGGAAGGGACCCCTTCCATTGAGGCATGGCCATCATATAAAATGAGGACAAGTCATTTCCAGGAAATGTGACTAATTAATCTCAGATATTAGTGTTGACAACTGGCTTATTATGAACATGTGCAGAAGCAAAGAAGAATATTAATGGATATGAATAGAAAACAGAAAGCAAATGTTTGTGAAGAGCTGGTGGCTACATAACAAAGAGATCTGGCCAATAAGATTTTGGTTATTTTTATAACTAGCTTCATTTACCAGAAAAAAGAGTATGCATAAATTTTGAGAAATGAACCTTGGCACTGGAATTATCTAACCCTGTGGAGGATGATACTGAAATCCAGAAAAGTAAAGTTATATGCTCATTCTAATTCACCATAGTGAAAAATGAAGTCTTTTATCTGTTTTCACATAGACTTTTCTCTTACACTTGAATTTCTACTCATTTTAAAAGCTATAACCTTGCATTATTATTCCAGTTTGGCCTTTCTTGACTCCCCTACAAATGTTATGAATTGCTGCTGCTTTTACTATGGGGTGCTAATTTTGCTATTGATGCTATCAGGAATCATCACAATGAACCAAGTCTATATAGATGACTGGTTTCTCATACCTCACTTCAATAAACTATGGCCTCCTCCTGTCAAGAGTGCGTAAGACGTTGTTGCTCAGAGATAGTAGAACAGCTTTGTCCTTTGGCCATCATGTTTAATAACTGGTCTCTTAAACCTGGTTGCTAGAAAATGTAGATGAGGGCCATGACAATTTGTGTGGATAGGAAGGCTTACTCTCACAGGGAAATAAAAGGGGATCATGGTGTTTTAGGGTTTTGTGCATTTGAGGGTATGGATCAATTCTTTGGATTAGTGGACTCAATTTGACAATAAGACTTTGGTTAAAAGAACAAATCCTACAACACTGTAATACATAAGGTCCCAGTGCCACTTCCCAGAAATTCTGTTTAATAGGCTTTAGACATGCCCTAGACCTACATATTTTTAAAACTCTTTGTAAACTTTAATCAATTTTGGAAGATATGTTCTAGAGCCTAATCTCTTTAGTAACTTGAAATCAGGAAAATTAAAAGCAGGAAAATGAAGCCCAGAACCCACCAGCAATTTAAAGATTTAAGTGGTACCAATGAATTACCTTTAGCCATTTTTTATTTTTTTCTCTTTGTGTGGTTCTGAACATTGAATCCAGGGCTTTACACTGAGCTGTATCCCCAGCCCTTTTTATTTTATCTTTTATTTTGAGACAGAGTTTGCTCTTGCTAAGTTTCTCATTCTGGGATTCAATTTGTAGTTCTCCTGTCTTAGTCTCCCAGGATGACAGGACTACAGGCATGTGTCACCATATTTAGTTTAACCATTTCTTGTAAGCTTTAATATCCCAACACATTGGAGTTGGGAACTGTACATTTTTTGGAGTTTAAACTACCCCTAATTGACTTGACACTTTGAGAACTTGCCCACCTCCTTAGCAATGGTCTTTGGGCCTTATATATGGCTCCATTTACTGACTAGGCTATGAAATACTCTGGTTTCTGGTATGGATCTTTGTTTATTTCAAAGGGAAATGGGGGATATCACTGTTTGTTTTTAAAATTTATTTTAGGACAGTTATGAGATACTAAATAAATAAGACATGGTTTCATAATCATGCACAACTAAGATTAAGTGGGTGAAATAGTTGTTATATTAGCCAGACTTTCATTCCGTGAAATATAATTATGCCAAGAAGAACTATTTTCTGACATCTATGTATCCTTGTGGGAAGGAGAAGGCATAAAAAGAACTGAAACTAGGGATTTTAATACTCCTAAAAATCCTCCTCTCATCCTTGAATGTCAGTTTTAACCTTTAGACAGACTCTTTTACAACGACTGGAATGTAGCTTCCTTCAGATTTTAGACTCACATTTATCTGCTGAGGAAAGAAATCTTAGTCACACTGAATCCAGATCCTAGAACTGACAGACCAATTGGTGAAGGGCTATCTCCAGACCAGAACTATGGCTAGTGTAGTGAGACCCTGACAAAAATGACATGCCTTTTGGAATCATCTAGGTAGAATTGTATTTCACAGGAGAGGACAAGAATATTCTTTTAGTAATTCAGAAGAAAAAAAGAGATGTTCAGAGTAGACATAAAAGTTATTTGTTACAATTATTAAATTGTGGTTCATGTGTATGCATGTTTAACTACAAAGACTAGGACAAATATTGCTGACTAGAAGTGATGATGGGAAGAGAATTCATAGAGGAGGAAACATCCGAGCAAGTCCTCAAGGATTGGGAGAGAATTAGTAGGTGGGCAAATGGCCACAGCACTTGCAAAAGAGTGAAGGCATGGGACTGTACTGAGTGTATGGGAGTAGTTTTGATTTTAAGTTAAGGAAGTACACATGTACCTATTCTCTATAAAATTTGTATACCTTGCTATAAGTTTACTCCATCTCATAGTTTAGGTAGTTTAAAATCCGATTTCTGTTATAGGAACTGTTAAGCAGTTTCAAGTTTCAGACTCTAACCTGGAAACCTAAAGTTGGCTGGCTGCTCTGTGCTCAGCTGTAGCTCAGTATCCCTTCCATCCTTTTTGTTCTGCATGTGCATCCTCCCTCTGATTCCAGGGACCCTAGTGAAGGAGAGTGGTGTGCACCATAGGTGAAACACACTGTATTTTCCTGAGGGTTCCCCTGTCAGACTCTTTCTTGAAGGTCAGTGGCTCTGACCCCCTATGGCACTCTGGTGGGTATTGGAGTATAAAGAGAGAGATGACACTCATGTAAAAAGACTTACTGTATTGATAATGGAAAACGTAATGTTCCATAATGTACCTGCAATTTGTCTTTGAAATTCCATAATCAACATCTTGAATCTTGTATTACGCTTCTTGATATCCTACCTATGATGCTTCTTTCCACTGGCATGTGAGTGAGAGGCGTCATCCCTCAGGGATTCTTGGAAACTCCTTGGGACAGAATCTCCTTTCATCACAGGCCAACAAGCAGGTTTCAGAGACCATTGTCTGAGGCCCATTGGCTCTTTCTAAGGAGCCCAGGAACTCAGACTTGCAGGGTCTAACCTTAATCCTAACCCTACTAGAAAGAGATGACCTATCTATTTTTCATAATAATCTAAAATATATTTTCCATGATTGGCAGACGGAAAAACTGAGACTTAGAAAAAGTTTAAGTAACTTGCCCCAAATTATACAGCCAAGAAAAAGCAGACACAGTTTACAGAAGAATAGATACTATTATAAGATTCCAGAGTCCAGAGAGACAGGGAGAAACAGGAAGATTTGTTTATTTCATGTATACACTGACTCAGCAGACTGGTGTCCAAAATGCTGAGCTGTGAACAAAGAAAGGACTCCTGTTTTATGCATGTTTTAGAAGGGTTTGTCCCCTTAATGGTATGCAACTTCTGGGTGGCCAAGTTTTCAGAAGTAAAACAAAGGCAGTTTGTTAAGCTGTGACAGTTTTGCAACTTGACATTTTGGTGGCCTTCCTCAAGGCAAACAGTGTGTATTGGGAACAGGTCCTACAGGGATAAAAGTTACTGCTTCTATTTGTATTAGAACAAAGAACAACAACTGTCAGGAGGGAGAGTTTGGGGAAGCTCCACTTTTTCCTTTGAAGTCCTGCTTTAATATTTTTTACAAATACAATGCTTCATTTCATTCTTACGTTGTTGTATGGCGAACATAATTATCCCCACTTTGCAGATACGGCAAGGAAAAGACTGAGTTGCTCAAGATCATGGTTTTTCTCTTTGTAAACTGGAAATCATTTTAAGTCCTCTATCAAAATTCATACTATAATTAAATATTCTTTTATTATTAAGAATACTGTGTTTCTCACAATCATTTGGAAATACCAAATGAAATCATTCAAAAATAAAAATGCTTTGAGAAACGAGAAGAATTTATTAGCATAGATATAGGACACACTCAAAAGGGAATTATAGATGCTCAGGGAAATGAGGCATCATCACAGGTTTTAAAAGATATTTTTCATGTTTTTAAGGCTTCAAAACTGAAGCAGTGAGACAAAGCTGAAATTGGTTTGGACTGTTTGGAAAGACTCACTATTTTCTTAGCTGGATACAGTACTGAGACTTGTGATTTGAGGTTTCAGACTTCTGCCCACCCTGGGGACCTTTCTATTTTTTCATATTCATCTTCCTCTCCAAAACTAGATAAAGTTTCTGCTCATTTTGTCTGTCTGAGACTGTCTTGACCTCTCAGGATCCTAGGAAGTTGCCCTTCTTTTTACCAGGAACTCTTGATGTTTCTGCTTCTAACAGTTCTTGGAGATGAAGTGTTGTTCCTAAAGAGACATGGTTCCCAGGCCTTGCAGAGTTGGACGTGGGACTTTTTGGGACTTAGTCTCCTATTGTAGAGGCCATTTAAAATGTAGAGGAAATGGTAAAACTTGTATTTCTAATACTAATCATATTTCTAATCCTGTTCAATGTTGATACTGGGAAACACAGCCTGTTCCCATGGTTAGAGAGCTACAAACTTAACAAGCCTTACCACTCCAGTGTAGCTTAGCCTGTCAGAAATGTTTTGCTTACTTTCAAGTTCCAGAGAGTTATCATTTCAAAGAACCTCTGCCCAACCTCAGACAACGATTGATTCTTCCTTCCTGTTATACAATAGTAACTTCATTAGTTTCTGTAAAAGTAAATAAATTCTACCTAGAAATTACTGACAAAGACGTGTAACCAACAGCAGAATATTATGTTATCTGCCTTTTGTACTTCCTTCTGAAAACATATATAAGTGACTATTAACTTCAAGTTGGAGCTAATGATTTGGAACTGAGATTCCCACAAGTCTGCTGGAATAATAAACCTGTGTGCCTTCCAAAGTCCCTCTGGTGCTATTGTTCCCTGTGGTCTAGTCCTGGATTCTGTGACAGTGTCACCTTCTTTTTTTTTTTATTTTAAAGAGGGTAAGATTAAACATAACAAAACAGATCAGAAGAAAACAATTTAAGAAACACAGGTTTCAAAGTAAGACCACTGGAGAGCGTCACTGTCTATCATATTGTTTCTTGCATTCTTCCAAATAGTTGTCCATATCTTCACACACAATGAATTCATACTGAACAAGATAGTATTAAACTAATCAGAACAGAATGATGAAAGCATTTTAGGTTTTCAAGACCTGATAATGGGGAAGTCAATAATGGCTGTCATAATATGTCTCTCGTTCTCTTCAAAACAGCTGTCCATATCTTTATGTATATTGAAATTAAATAAAAGAAAACAGACTAATATCACTCTGGACAGAGAATAATAGTATTGTAGATTTTATATTATGGTGCTATGGAATTAGAACTGGGTACCTTAGTGTCTCTTTTTCTTCAGAGTATCTGTTCATTGCATTGTGCATTATATAATCAGTTCTTGTAAACTGTAGAAGTTCTATGCATGCATGAATCTCTACCTGTATACCTATCCTTTCTGTATTAGAGGGAAAAACAAATCAAAACAAGATAAAACAAAACAAATTCCTAGAAAAACGTGAAATGAAAAAGACATATAAAATCACCATACTAGGCGATCTACAGCAGTTACTATGATGTCTCTTGTTATTTTCAATAGAATTGTCTATATCATCAGGCATAGTGTAATTGAACATAGCACTACATAGCAACATTAATAAAAACACAACATTGGAGACATTGTAGGACTTCAAAAGCAGTTAATAATCAAACCGGAATGGGTGTCTTTTTGCATCTTGTCATCTTCAGAGTAGTTGCCTCTACTCTCAGACTTTATACTATCAAGCATACCAGATTCGAATAAAATCAGTCAAAAATCAGACAAAACAGCGATCTAATAAACCAGATTCAAATAAGATGAATCATAGTAAGATAGTGTAAGTAATATAGGGCTTCAGGTTAAGTTAATAGGAAATTAAGGATAGTTACCATAGTATACCCTGCTATTTTTGGATTAGCTATCTGTGCCCTCAAATCTAGTATGAGTAGACAGACTGGAACAGAATAAAATCAAACTAAATAGAGAGATAAGAATAATGTGGCTTTTAAATCCTGTTACACTATTAACGATGTCCTCTACCTTTCTTTTTGAAACAATTCCTCCCTTTCACTTTCTCAGGGTGCTTTGTACATTTTGGGTCCCACTAAGTCCTTCAGTGTCACCTTCTTATTGAGCGGTTATCAATTCTTCTGCCCCCTAACCACCCTATACACTGCTTTTGCTTTTTTGCTTTTGCTTGTTTTGCTTTCCTCTGTGATGCCAAAACATAAAACAATGCACCTTGGTTACACTGTGCTCTCAACTGTTGGGTTCCCCAGGGGAGTGCCAGAAAACCCTGTTGATGAGCCTGGTTGTGACAGAGGGAAACACCACTGACATTCTCTTAGTAGTGCCTGCAAAGGATTAAGGTTCTGGGCAAATGAATTTTAGGTGGGTTTGCAAGCCAGAGAAACAGTTGGCTTTGGGCAGAGTTCTTTACATTATATCTGTGGGTTGTTGGATACAAGGAAATGAAGGAGTCAGAGGAAGTCTTCTTCAGGAAACTGGTTAATATTGATAAATAAGCTATTTCAGTTGGTCATAATCTTGTCATTTAGGACCAACAGTGAAGTCATTTTTGCTTGTTCTCAGTATGGCTTTCATGCAGAGAAAGGAAACCCTAGTCAGTTCCAATAATATTTGTAAAGACGTGAGAGTGTATTGGTTTTAATTATCTACAATATGTTTTTATTGTTAAATTAAAATAATTTTTATAATACCTGAAGTGGAACCCAAGAGTGCTTTACTGCTGAGCCACATTTCCAGTGTCTTTTACTTTTTAGTTTGATATAGGGTCTTACTAAACTGCCTAAGCTGGCCTCAAACTTGTGATCTTTCAGCCTCATCTGAGTATTGGAATTATGAGTATGTGTTACCATGCCTGGCTATTATTAATTTTTTAAATTTAGTGGTGTACAGGTGTGACAAACTTACATTGAGGAAAATGTTTACAGCTCTTTTCTCTTTTCTAAATTTTTTTTAAAAATAGGTACCAGGGATTGAACTTATGACTGCCTGCTTGCAAGGCAGGTGTTTATGCTGCTGAGCTAAATCCCCAGCCCCTGCTCTTTTCTCTTTTAATAATTCTGATTGCATCAAGGAGAAAGTCAGTTATAGTCTATTTAAACAATCTCTGATTAAAAGTCATTTTCACACATCAGATAATTTGGTTTTCAAATTTTTAGAATTATCAGTGTTTCCCAGTGGTAATTGGTGAATGCAGAGTTTGAGATTTGTCTCTTTGATTTTAGCTCCTTATTTAAGACAGTGCCAGAAAACAAAAATTGTGAAGGTTGAATAACGAAAGATAAATAGAACTAATCATGAATTCTAGAAAGAAATTTAGTAACCTTTACACACTTTGAAATTCTGACTTTTTTCTCTTTTTTTCAATGCCTTTTGCTCCTACAAAGAAAATGTTCTAAGTGAAATCTGAGTCAGGTAAAGTAATGTAAGTCCACTTGAGCTCTTTTCGGTGTTAGGAAATCAAAAACTTGGTGCTTTTAGCATCTGAATTCCTTCAGGTGATCAGCTTCAAAATCCTACTTTCTGAACTAAATTAATGTACTTTTAAGAGAATAAGTGAAATTTCTAGTAAAGGATGAATTTTGCATTACAATTTCTTTAGGGAAATATTTCTTCCATTTTATAAGCAGACAAAAGGAAAGGAAAATGTTGAATTTTGTAGAAAGGGTAGTAGATCCCCAAGCCGTTTTATCTTATATTGTGATTATGAAAGTTAAATCACAATTGTATTATAAGTTTAAAACAATTTCTGTGGTAATCTTTTCAGAGAAGTGTTTCTAAAAAGAAAGCAACTTCCTTTTGATTTCAGTACTATTTGAATATTGCCTTATTATGAAGAAAAACCTTACCCTTCTCCAGAAGTAAAGCAGGCCTTCTCTGACAATGATTCAGGGCTGTAATTTCAGTTGGAAGAACATTTGAATAGCAAATTCATGGTCACTGAGGTTGTATTGATGTAGCAGGAATAAAGTTTCCTCCTGGACCGGAATGAATGTGAAGTTTATCTTGTACCTCAGACTTGAGCTTCCTGATTTTCCACCACTCAAGGTCCCTGTGTTCCACTCTAGTGACCAATGACACATTGTCTGTGGCAACCCACACTGAACCCAGTGCTCACTGACAGTGAAAGCAAGTCTTGGAGTTCAGATCCAGGGTTTTAGGGTGTTCTGTGCAGAACACCTCATCACTCTGGCCGCACTAAGGATTCAGAGTGGAGCAAATAGTCTCTTTTGGGGAAAATCATTTCCCTTTTCATCATTTTTCATTATTAATGAAAAACAAAAAGAAAAGCAGTTATAGGTTTGTGTCCTTTGTGGGAGTTGGAGGGAGAAAAAAACATTCTGATAGTTTTCATTTAACTGCTTATCCTGCCAAATTGTTCTTTCTGAGACAGGGATGGTCTAATTAATTTCAGAAGCAATCTCAGAGTCAGTCCTGGTGCTGTGGAGGTTCTTGTCTTGCAAAAGTGTCAACCTCTCCTTTCTTCTCGGTTCTTTGACAAACTTTCACCAGTGAATGTGATTCCAACATGCTATCTTATGGGCAACCTAAATTTTTCCTATCCTATTGTATCCTATCGTGTCCTATCCTATCCTATCCTATCCTATCCTATCCTATCCTATCCTAACCTATCCTAATCTCTATCATCTATCACCATGTAATTTCAGCCTTGAGCACACATCCATGAAAAGCAGCAAACATAAAACATAAGCCATTTATGTAAGCATAGTCCCTGCTCTCCGAGTTTTTTCCTTGACCCGTGCACTGAGTGGACACTTACACTCTCTCTTACTTCTGCTTCCCTTAGGACATTGTTCCTCTGTGGATTTCTCTAGTTCCTGAGAGCTGATTCTGAGGAATCACATAGCTTGGAGCCAACAGTGGTGAACCGCAGCGGTGATCTCAGCTCAGCTTCTGAGAAACTCTGCCTTCTCAAGTTTCTTTGGCAGCTTCCAGGTTCCTTGCAGCCAGATGCTGGACAGTTTAGACAAAGCCAACAGCTGGACATCTGTGGTAATTCTTACTAAAATCCTCTAAGAGTTAATAGCCCCAGGGGAGAGCCAGGCTCAGGGCAGAAGTCAGCACCGGCTTAAAAGGGCCCTGCAGCACGGCTTTGGCTGCTGGCTGGGTTGCGCACCTGCAGCCGTGCACTGGCCTTCCACTCTCTCCTCCAGAAGTTTGCACCCAGGTGTGCAAGGCCTCCTGGAGAGCTGGGGCGTCAGAGTCCCAAGCATCTCCCCAGACGCTGGAAATATTGATGAGTGTCGTGCAGCACGTGAGTCCTGAAGTGCAAGGGCAGATGTGTATGTGTGACCAGGAACCCCACTCGTGATTCTGCGCAGGTGAGTGCCCTGAAATACTGGTTCTAAGGATTTTTGCTATTGACTGAGGCTAAAGTGTAGGCTAAACTCAGAATTGAAAAGGACCTTAGAGCAGTGGCATCCCTAGTGTATCCCTAAGACCAGCAGCATCTCCTTCCTCTGCAGATGTGGTTAGAAATGCTCATTCATGGACCCCAAGCCAGACCTGCCTGCCAGAATCTCTGGGAGTGAGAATGAAACACGGGTTTTAACAGGTGCTTCATGGGATTTTGATGCAGCTAAAGTTTGAGAACCATTGCTTAGAGATCGTTCTAACATTTTGACTCCTAACCACAACACAGTTACTTTGAATACACAACACTCAGGTGTGTGTAGACAAAGAGCCACAAAGTGTTAGGTCCTGTCAGATGCCAGTGTTTCAAATGCTGATGATTTATGGGAATAGCGTTATGTCTCCAACTGTGAACTGTGATCAGTGAGATTTTTTTCAAAATAGTATTTATGGCTTCAACAGACATTGCTGTGTTTCATCAGTATGCAAGGTTCTTCTCAGTGCAGAGTAAGCTGTATCTCCAAGCCAGAAATAAGAGTTGCTGCTTTAACCAAGACCTTTCTAATGTGCTATAGTATCCTATATTTCATGTAGATTTTGATTTTTTGCTATTCAGCTGCTGTCTCTGAAATAAATTGTTGTTGTTTTTAACCTAGAGTGCCAGATTAGATATTTTGGAAGAGATATGTGTGTTTTATAAAATCTGAACAAAAATTTTTAGGAAAAAAATCAAGCTAGTGAGACATATTTTTCAACCTTTGTATTTAGGTTTACGGTGCTATAATTTACAAGGAGAATGAATAGAGATCCTGCAATTTCTTATGAATCGACATAGAAAAGTCAATTCTTCAAGGTCCCAAATCATTCCTTCAGATGGAGCAGGCTGTTTGGCATTGCTGAGAACCTATAGCATTTTGTTAGTTGAGTTTTCTCTTTGTTATTCTTCCTCTTTGGTAGCTGAAACACCAAGCCAACTAACTAGTTCTGAAACTCTGGCGCAAACTTCTTTTGCTGCTATCTGGTATAAGATTTCTTGCAGATTTTGTATCAATTGGTGAAAGAAGGATGTAGAGTTTTCATATCATACCTGCATATATCTTCTCAAAGTATTCCCCCAGAGTATCCTACCTGTCACATGCTTATGGAATTGAATGTTAAAGCAGATAAAATATCAATCTGATGGTCATATATCTGATTATATATGTATACTTTCCATTAAAACATCTAAAAGGCTTGTTCATAGATTTCAAAACTTAATCCCTGCTTTGTGTGAAAACAATTTGGTCATGTCAATAAAGTTGGGAGCCATTGCTCAGAATGTACTAATCCACCCTAAATAGTTTGCTACCATAAATATACTGAATCAGAGTTGCACAGAGCACTTATTCATAAATATTCAATGAGCATATATGTTTATTCTATAGTGAAGGGTAAGGTTTGAAACATATATCTTGTTTTCATGGTATTCTATGTTGTGATTTTCTTCCTTTAAATTTACATAATCTTCTAAAAAAAGAACTTTAAACTCTGGAATATTCACTTCTGATAGTGGAGGTCCCACATTACCTTGGGATATTACTTTTGTTAGTATTGCAGACTGCTTGGAAGATGTCCTGTCAAATTTTAGCATCTGGGTAGGTGCAGAGGAAAATGAGGGAGGCACCAGTCAAAGCTACAATTTCAGATACAGACATAATTCAGACAAATTCAGATACAGACAATTTCAGATACAGCCCTGCAAGGAAGGGCTGTCTGGTGATGTGTGGCAGTTCCCAGGGTTCTCTTCTGTGAATCCAAGGTGTTACCTTAGATTCCTCTGATTGGCTTGAATTCCCCTCCTCAAGCCTCTGTTTGGGACCACCCTGTAATTCAACACCTGGTCTCTGAAAGCCACTATCAAGTTTCATATTATTAGATGGTCTCAGGTCTTCCCCCTCAGCATGGAATAATTCACTTGGTTAACTAATTATTGTCTTCGAAGATCACAGAAACAGGAAGAGACCAAAATAATGGAATTGAGCCTTAGTGCAGTATGGCGAAAAATATCATCTTTTCAGTTATAGACTGAAAGTCTTTGGTCAAACTATGCTCTTTAAGCCCCAGTTTATTCATTTGTAGTGTGGCTATAATTACAGTTACCTTACAGAATTGAAGAAGAATTGAGATTGTTGTATATAATGGTTTCCACATAGTGAATATATTGAATATATGCTAGTAAAACTCTATAATAGATAAATCAAAATAAGTAAGCAAGGGTTCAAAACACACTACTAGAACAAATCAGTTAACTGCAAAGACTGTAAGACAGGAAAAAAGAAACTAGAGCAAAACTAGAAAACAAGTTATAAAATGGATGCAGTAACACATTGTCCATCAATAATTACCTTGAATCAATATAAATGAATTAAATGCTTTTCCAGCCTGAGATTAGGCTGGAAGTGGTGTTATAGGGTAAAGGGGGAGCCAACTGAGATGCTGCTCTACCAGTGACCTGGTCATGGGAAAACTTATTTAATCCTCATGAAATCTGACCATAACTGACACTCTTAAAACTCATCAAAAAAGTATCAGCATGAAAATCTGAACATCTTACTACTAACCTAAAATCTAAACTTCCTACCACTTGGAGAAGTTTCTATACAAATCAGCAATATCTAATAGTTTCTTTCATCATCAAGCAGATGTATTTAACAAATCTCTCTGTATCAGTGCTTTCCATTAGAGTCATTCAAACAGTTATAATTTACAGTGTACTTTTTTAAAACAAAATAAAATATCAAACATGGATTAAATTCTCCTATTAAAGGATATAGAGTGACAGAATGGATAGTAAACAAGACTCAACTATATATTGCTTAAAAGAAAGTTATTCACTTCTATAGACACGAACAGAAAGGGAAGCAATGGCTGAGATAGTCCATGTAAATGGAATCCACAAGAAAGTAGGAGTGGCCAATTTTTCTATCAGATAAAATGGACTTTAAAATCAAAAGCAGTAAAAAAACACACACAAAGAAGGTCATTATAAAACTATTGAAATAAATTTCAGGAAAAAGGAAATAACAGTTCTAAATATGCAACCATGGGTCATGGATTTAGCTCAGTGGCATAAGTGCCTGCCTGTCAAGCACGAGTTTATGTGTTTGATCCCTGGTACAAAAAAAAAAAAAACCAAAACAACAATAACAAGAAAAGCAACTATTATTGGAGCATTCAAATTTATAAAGCAAATATTAATAGACCTAAAGGAAAAGAGAGACTGTAATACAATAATAGGAGATTTAACACCCCACCCTCAGCAATGGACAGTCATCCACACAAAAACATCAACAAAGAGGAAGAGAACAAGAAGTTATCAAGAAGCAAGTGCTCTTGGCAAATCACCATGCCCGGGCCACTGCAGGGAGAGCCAGACACCAGCCTTTTCCTGTGAGTCAGCACTACAAGACTGTAGGGGAAAAGAGGCAAGCTGACTTCCTGTCAGTCAGCACCATATGTGGGTCACTGGTGAGGGAGCCAGATGCCAGCCCCTTCTGGTACACGACCTGGGAACCAAGAAGAGCCCCCTGCCCCTGCTGTAAGCAATTGGCTGATCCAGAGAAACACAGGCTGTGATGATGGCTAATTGGGTGGAATACAACTTAATTCTTGTAGTGTTTAGTGTTTCACTGACTTTGCAGATCTGTAGCTGTTGGTCTGATCGTCTATTCAGATGATGGCAATATGTGATGGGCATTGTTGTTTCCTTATCGTCTTGTTTTGAAGTCCTGTATCACTTTCATTGTTTTGTTGGGTTTTGTTTTGTTTTGTTTTGTTTGATTTTATTATATCTTATGGCATGGGCAGCTATTCAAAGATAACAAGATATATTATGGTAGCCATTTTGGATTTACTCTTATCTTGTTTTGAAGTCCTTTATTGCATTCATTGCTTTGTTTTTATTGGTTCTATTATGCTCTGTTTTGTTTGATCTTTACCATGTCTGAAGGTATCTGCAGCTATTTTGAAGACAGCAGGAGGCATTATATTAACCATTGTTGATTTTGTACTGTTTTGAAGTTCTGTGTCACTGGTTTATTTGGATTGGTTTTGTTCTGTTTTGCTTGGTTTTATTGTCTTTAGAATAAAAAAATCAACAAAGAAACAGCAGAATTGAACTGTATCTGGACCAAATGTACCTAACAGACATCTACAGAACAAGCCATGTGACAGGTGCTGAACACACATCCTTCTTATCAGCAAATGGAACGTTGTCCCAGATACATCATATGATAGACCACAAAAGAAACCTTGGGGGGGGAGCAAGATGGCTGATAGATAACAACTGGCTACAGAGGCTGTCTGAGATAGTCATCTTAGAATTCAACATAATACAGAGTGGGGAGCCCCAAACAGAGGAAGATGAATTCTCTCATCCCAAGAAGAATTTAAGATGATTTGCCAACCATCTGAGGTCCCAACTTGCTCCTGCCACAGCTTGCCGAAGTCCCACCGTGGCTTGATGGGGTCCCGCCACGACTTGCCGAGCTGCCCAAGGTCCCGCTGCTTCGACATTGAATTTGAGGGCCGGCGAGTCAAAGGGAGAGCTGAGTTGGCAGGGTGCCTACATCGACCTGTGGTGAGTGAAGAGAGTGGAGCCATTCCATAAATAGGGGGACTCTGGAGGATGACATTCTGGGACCAAGCAGGACTGGCAGTACAAGGGGCAGCAGTGACTTCAGTCAATTGCTCTCTTCCCGAACAGGATTGGTGGAGTGAGCTAGGCCTGGGTTATGTGACCTGGCTGAGACCAAATAGGTTATCCGAAATCAAGTCCCTACAGTGGTGGTGCACACTAACCACACTAACCCAGTGAAATCTCAGAAGTTTGACTGACGGTGCACGTCACAGCAACTTGACTGATCTTTGCGCTGCCGCAACTCCAGCTGTCACCTGTGGTGCCTCTGGGCCATGAGTGAGACCTGTCACCACAGGCCCGGGAGTGACTGGGTGCCCACTGGCTGCCACTACCCCTGACCCTGCTGCCAACCCGGAGGGGAGATGGTACAAAGTCCACCACCGCCGCTGCTGCAGTCGCCACCACCACTGCCGCCATGCTCCAGCCACCGCCACCCAGAGGGGAGGTGATGCAAAGTAATCTGGAGGGGAGGGGCCAGCATATGCTGTCCCTGTCTGCAACTCACTAGCATACTCCAGTGGGAAGGGCCATTTAGCCAGCATGCTTCAGAAGAATTGTAACCAACAAAGAAAGAAACTGGGGCCTCCTGGAAGAAGCAAAAAAGATGGGAAGAGGAAGCAACAACAAAAAGTCCCCAGGTCCCAACCCTGAGAACATTGACCCAGCCAGGTAAATACAAAGGAGAATCAGGACAGCAAACATGTAATATCAGACACAGTGCCAGTGGACATAAAGAGATATATTTCGGACCTCATAGATGAGTTCAAAAGTGAAATATTTAGCCAAATAAAGCAATATATAAAAAATTAATTAAAGAGATACTAAGCACCCCTCAATCAGACACAGATGGGAGAAGGGAGGAACTCAAACAAAGGAGAGAACCATTTGATGAAGAATATAAAAATATATAGAATACATGAAGCAGACTCAAAGAGATCTCCAGGAAATTAAAAACTCTATGGAAAGATGGCAAATCAGCTTGAAAGAAACTGAGGATAGATTATTCAAACTGTAGGACAATTTTGCAATGTGGGAATATGAAAGGGAAAACTTTTAAAAATAACAAGGAAACAAGCAGTAACAATACAAAGGCTAGAAGATGACAAAAGGATCTATAATTTGAGAATAAAGAATGTGAATGAAGAAGATGGGGTACAAACAAAGGAACTACAAAGGTTATTCACAGAAATAATTAAGGAAAACTTCCCAAACATAGGAAAAGGAAATGATATTCTGATATATGAGGCATACATAACTCCAGCCACCTACAACCAAAACAGAGCTACACCCAGGCATATAATAATCAAGATCCCAGAAATTCAATATAAGAACAAAATATTAAAAGCTATTAAAAACAGATAACCTATAGAGGAAGGCCCATCAGAATAATGGCAGACTTCTCGACACAAGCCATCAAGTCAAGAAGAGCCTCGAGCAAAATACTCCAAGCCCTGAAAGAAAATAACCTCCATCCTAGATTGATATACTCTGCTAAACTGTCTCTAGAAATTAATGGAGAAACAAGATGCTTCCAAGACAAAGAGGAACTTGGGAAATTTTCAACCACCAATCAAACTCTACAGAGAATACTGCAGGGCATTCTAGAGAGAGAGAAAAGTACTAGGATTCCAGGAACAGTGGCAGAGAGCTCTCAATGAATGGAGCAGAAAACAGAATGAAGAAGATAAGCAAACAACTGATAGCAAACAAGAACATAACAGAAATGAGGCAGAGAAGATTTTATTCAAAACTTGTTAGTATCAAGTCTGAGAATATAGGCAACAACACTGAAGATGATAAGAATCTACAATACACATTCTGGTTTGATAACTGCCTGTTTTTGAAGTTCTATACTATGTACAAAGTTGTGTGTTTATTAATACTGTTATGTACTGATATATTCAATTATACTATGTCTGATGATATAGCCAATTCTATTGGAGATAACAAGAGACAACACAGGAACCATGGTAGAACTCCTTGTACAACTGTCTTTTGTGTTTTTTTCATTTCATATGTTTATAGGAATATGTTTTGTTTTGCCATGCTTTGTTTTATTTTTCCCTCTAATATAGAAAGGATAGAAATACATGTTAAGACTCATGCATGTGTAGAATCTATAAATAGTTTATGAGAACTGATCTTATGACACATAATGAAATGAACAGATACTTTGAAGAAAAAGAGACACTAAAATACCCAGTGCTGATGCTGGAGTGTTATAATGTGAAACCCCAGCAATAGTATTATTCTTTGTTCAGAGCAATATTAGCCTGCTTAGATTTATTCAATGTCAACATAATTGAAGATATGAATAACTGCATGTATGTTTAAATGTATAAGATTGCTAAACATATTTCTAAGTTTTTTTGGATAGTTGAACAGAACTGGTTACAATCTCACTGTTTGAATCCCCACTTTATATACTTCACTTTAGTATCTTGAATAACTATTTGTAAGAAGACAATCTGTAATCATCAACTAGTGATTTCTTACTGTTTATTTTTTTCTTTGAAATTATGTATGATTTCTACTCATTTTCTGTTTTGGTTAGTCTTTATTTAAATTAAAGTTTAAAAAAGGCACTACAGTACCCAGTGCTGAACACAGAGTGTCATGATGTGAAATCCAGCAATACTATTATTCTTTGTTGAGAATGATTTTAACCTGCTTTAGTTTGTTTAATCTAAACATAAATGAAGATATGGATAACTGCATGTATGTTTAGGTGTATAGGGTTGACAACCATATTACTAAGTTTTTGCTGGACAGTTGAACAGAACTGTTTGCAGTCTCGCTGTTTGAATTCTCTCTTTACATATTTCACTCTTGTACTTTGAACATCTATTTGTAAAATGACAATATGTAAACATCAACTAGTAATTTCTTACTGTTTATTTTTTCTCTGAATGTATGTATTATTTATACCTATTTTCTGTTTTGCTTAGTCTTTCTTTAAATAAAATTTTAAAAAAGGAACCTCAACACATTTTTAAAAAATGGAAGCAGTTCTGATCATAATGGAATAAAACTAGAAATTAGCAACAAAAATCTTGGGGAAGCATAAAATTAGATAAATATTGTTTTTGAAGAACCAATGATTAAGGAAGAAATCAAGAAAGAAAATTTAAAAAGTATGAAACAAATGAAAACAAAAACACAGTCTATCAAAATCTGTGGACTGTAGCAAAACTGTACAAAAGGGAAATTTTATAACAATTGATGCCGTATGAAAAGAGTAGAAATAGCTGAAATAACTTGTCTTGAGATTTCAGGGAATTACACAAAGAAACACAAACCAAACTCCAAACTAGTAGAAGGAAGGAATGAGTATCAGAGTAGAAATAAATGGAGAGGAAAACAACAAATGGAAAAACAAACAATAAAAAAGATTAATGAAGTAAAGAACTGGTCTCTGCCTTGCACATGCTGGGTAAGTACTCTATCACTGGGCTCCCACCCAGCCCAAGGGCAAGTTCTTTGAAAAGATAAGCAAAATAGATGAACCCTTAGATAGACTAAGAAAAAGACTGCAAAGACTCAAAATCAGAGATGAAAAGAAAGACATCACATCTGACACTAAGGAATTACAGAGAGTTTTTAGATATCACAAACAACTGTATGTCAACGAATTTGATAACCTAGAAGAAATGGACAGATTTCTGCACATACATTTTACCCAAATTGAATCATGAAGAAATAGGAAACCTCTATAGACCAATAACTGGCTGTGAGGTTGAAACTTAGTAAAAAAACTATCACCAAGGAAAAGACCAGGACTAGAGGGATTTATTGCTGGTGTCTGCCAAAAATTTAAAGAAGAACTAATACCTTTTGTTCTTAAAGTATTCCCCAAAATAGAAAAAGAGCTAGAATAGCTAAAAGTAAAAAATAAATAAATCGGGAAGAATCACTGTTTCTTTTTTTAAGACTTACTATTTAGGTATAATAAGCAAGACTATTGCATTGACTGAGAAATAGAGTTTCAAGTGGATCAGAATATACAATTCTGAAATAGTCCAACAGATGCAACCTTAAATTAATTTTTAAGTTTATTTTTAAAAATTCACGTATTAGTCGAGTGTGGTCGTGCATGCCTGTAATCCCAGCACTTAAGAGGCTGAGTCAGGAGGATCACTGTGAGATTGAAGTCAACCTGGGCTACGTAGTGAATTGAAGATCAGCCTGAACTATGTAGTGACACCTTGTCTCAAAAAACAAGTACAAAAATTCATGTGTAAGTCACTGGTTGATCATCTTTGCCTTTATTTTAAGTTCAGATAGTTGCATTCAACTACTGTATGTTGTGCTTATGATCACCTTTCATGTTACCAACGTCTTATACCAGTGTGGCTCATTTGCTATAATCAACATACCTACCTTATGTTTTGTCATTCAAAGTCCTTACTTATATTAAGGTTCACTCTTGGTGTTATCTGTTCTGTGAGTTTTAGTAAAGGTATAATGACACCTACTCATTGCTAGACTATCATGCAGAAGAGTTTTGGGGCCTTGAAAACCCTGTGTTCTCTACCCATTCATCCATCTTTACTTCTTAACCTCTGGTAATTACTGTTCTTTTTATTATTCCTATCATCTTGCCTTTTCTAGAATGTCATAGGATTCTTTCAGTTGGCAACCTACAGTTAAGGTTTTCTGTATGTGAAAGATACAATTATTAGATCAAGTATTTTATTTTTTAAAAATTTTTAAAAATTTTATTTAAAAGGAAAAAGAGAAAAAAACCAAAATAAAGCAGTGTAAGGGTACAAGTAATACAGAACTCCAAAAAAAAAAAAAAAAAAAAAAACCAAACAAACAAACCAAAAAACAGTAAGAAATCACCAGTTAATAGATTACACATTATCATCTTAGAGATAGTTGCTCAAGTCACAGTATCAAAGCATACAAAGTGGACATTCAAACAGTGAGACTGCAAACAGTTGTGTTCAATGATCCAACCAAAAACATTAATATGATCATCTATTTAACACCCCTAAACACACTTGCAGTTGTATCCTTTAGAGCACATTTTTCCCTCTCTTTTTTACAATGAAATGTACACATTTTGGGTTTTATTATTCCTTAGTTCTTATTACTTTTTTTGGAAGAGAATAAAGTCAAATATGGCAAAACAAAGCTGTCAGTCAAAACCAAGGATAGACATAGCACATGATGTAAAAACAGAGTACAAGGTTATCAACAATGGTTACCATAATGTCTCTTGTTTCCTTAAAAAGAATTGCCTATCTCATTAGGCATTATAAAGTTGAACAAAACAGTAGAGAACAAGACCAATAAAACCTAAACATTGTAAACATTACAGGACTTCCAAAGGGGATACTAGTCAAACCAGAATGGGCATCATAGTGAATCCTACTGCCTTCAAAGTAGTTGCTTATACCCTCAAACTTGATACTATTGTACAAAACGGAACAGAGTCTAATCAGTCAAAACAAGATAGTGGGAGTATTACAGGATTTCAAATCAAGTTAATAGGAAATCAAAAAGTTACTATCATATGTCCTAATTTTTTTATTTTTCCCCTTAATTAAAAAATCATAGAAAAATAACTAAATTTTTTAAATGAATAAGTGAGAGATTGAGATAAAAGAGGACATAACAACATAACAATACAGGTCAAAGCATGACTGTTTCAACAACCTAGTGCTTCACCACCAAATAGCCCGACTTAATAGTAGTTACCGTGGTGTCTTTTTCCTTGAAATATTTGAATATAACTTCATATATTACAGTTTCAGATATTTCCATATCAAGCAGCCCAGAATAAAGCCATTCCAATTAATAAGTGAAAACTTTATAAGGCTTCAAGGCCATATAATGGGGAATCATAATTACCACATACTTTTATATATTTGAATCATTACTTACATTAGGGAAACTATTCGGTATTCACACATGCGAGATTGATTTATTTCACTTATGAGTATGGTCTCAAGCTGTGCTCATTTATTGATAAATATCTCAATGTGATCCTTCTTTATAGCTGAGTAATACTCCATTGTATAGAAATACCACAGCTGTTTTATCCATTCCTCAGTTGATGGACACTTGGATTGTTTCCAAGATCTGGCGATTACAAATTGTGCTGCTATAAACATAGGTGCACATATATCACTGTGATATGATGCTTTCAGTTCTTCTGGGAATATGCCTAGAAGTGGAATAGCTGGAATAAATGGGACTTCCAATTCCAGCTTTTTGAGAAATCTCCAGACTGACCTCCACAAAGGTTGTACCAGTCTACACTCCCACCAACAGTGTAGGAGAATTTCTTTTTCCTGACAGCCTTTCCAGCATTTGTTGTTGTTGGTTTTCTTGATCCTGGCCATTCTTTCAGGAGTGAGATGGAATCTCAGTGTGGTTTTAATTTGCATTTCTCTAATGACCAATGATGATGAACATTTTTTCATGTATTTATTTGCCATTTGTATTTCTTCATCTGAGAAGTGCATATTCATCTCAGATGCCCATTTTTGGATTGGATCTTTGAATATTGGGGGTCTGAGTTTTTTTTAATTCTTTATATGTTTTAGACAAAAGTTCCTTGTCTGAGGGGGAGTTCATTAAGATCTTTTCCCAGTTTGTGGGTTTTCTTTTCACTATGGTGGAGATTTCTTTTGACATGCAAGAAACTTTTTAATAAGAGGTGGTCCCAGTTATTGATTCTGGGAAGTATTTCCCATGTGGTTTGAGTCCTGTTCATGAATTCTCTACCTATCCCTATGTCTTCAAAGTTTCTACCCAATTTGTCTTCCAATAGATTTAGTGTTTCTGTTTTAATATTCAGATCTTTGATCCATTTAGATTTTAATTTAGTACATAGTGATAGGCTTGGGTCTAGTTTTAGTTTTCGGCAAATGGAGAGCCAGTTTTTCCAACACCATTTATTAAATAGACTGTCATTCTTCCAGTGAACCTGCTTGGCTCCTTTATCCAAGATAAGGTGGCTGAGTGTGTTTGTAGTTGTGGTTATATCTTCTAATCTATTCCATTGATCTTCGTCTTTGTTTTGATTCCAGTACCATGTTGATTTTACCACTGTTGCTTTGTAGTATAACTTCAAGTCAGGGATTGTGATGCCTCCTGCTTTGTCTTTGCTGCTTAGAATTGCCTTTGCAATTCTAGGTCTCTTCTGGTTCCAGATGAATTTTAGGAATGATTTCTCTAGATTTATAAGGTATATTGATGGTATTTTTATTGGGATTGCATTGAATCTGTATAACAGTTTTGGGAGAATGGCCATTTTCAAAATGTTTGTTCTTCCTATCCATGAGCAAGGGATTTCCTTCCATTTTCTGAGATCATCTTCAATTTCTTTTTTCAGTGTATTATAATTTTCCCTGTATAGGTGTTTCACTTCTTTCATAAGAGTAATTCCTAAATATTTCATTTTTTTACTTGCTAGTGTGAAGAGTGCGGTTTCTCTTATTTCCCTCTCTGTAATTTTGTTGTTTGTGTATAGGAATGCTAGTGATTTCTGAGTACTGATTTTGTATCCAGCTACATTAATGAATTTATTTATTATATCTAAGAGTCTTTCAATGGAGTTTAGGGGGTCTTCCATGTAGAGTATCATGTCATCTGCAAACAATGATAATTTAACTTCTTCTTTTCCTATCTTTATCCTTTTTATTTTTCTCTCTTGTCCAATTGCTCTGGCTAGTACTTCCAGTACTATATTAAATAGGAGTGGTCATAAAGGACGTCCTTGTCTTCTGCCTGATTTTAAAGTAAAGGCTTTCAATTTTTGGCCATTTAGTATGATGCTGGCTGTTGGTTTGTCATAAATGGCCTTTATTATATTGAGGTAAAGACCATCTATTCCAATTTTCTGTAAAGTTCTTATCATGAATGAATGTTGGACCTTATCGAAGGCTTTTGCTGCATCTATAGAAATGATCATGTGATTCTTACTTTTGGCTTTATTGATATGGTGGATTAAATTTATTGATTTACGTATGTTGAACCATCCCTGCATTCCTGGGATGAATCCCACTTGGTCATGGTGTATAATCTTGATGATTTGCTGCATCCTATTTGCCAATATTTATTGAGGATTTTTGCATCTGTGTTCATTAGGTAGATTGGTCTATAGTTCTCTTTTTTAGTTGGGTCTTTCTCAGGTTTTGGTACTACAGTAATATTTGCTTCAAGGAATGACTTAGGAAGGATTGCTTCCCTTTCAATTTCATTGAATAGTTTGAGGAGTGTCGGCATTAGGTCTTCTTTGTATTTCTTGTAGAATTCTGCAGTGAATCCATCTGGTCCTGGGCCCTTCTTTGTAGGTAAGGACTTAATTACATTTTCAATTTTATTAATAGAGATTGGGTTATTCAACAGTTTTACATCCTCTTGATCTAGCTTTGGTACTTCATATGTTTCTAAGATTCTGTCTATATCTTCTGTGTTATCAAACCTTTGAGAGTAGAGGTTTTCGAAATAGGTGTTGATGACCTTCTGTATTTCTGTAGAGTCTGTAGTGATTTTACCTTTTTCATTGTTTATTGCATGAATTTGAACTTTTTCTTCCCTTTTAAAAATAAGGTTGGCTAGGGGCTTATCGATTTTATTCATTCTTTCAAAGAATCAACTCTTTGATTCATTGATTCTTTGGATTGTTTTCTTAGTATCTATTGCATTGATTTCTGCTCTGATTTTTATAATTTCCTCTCTTCTTTTGGCTTTGGGCTTGACTTGCTCTTCTTTTTCTAGCTGTTTGAGGTGTAGCATCAGGTTGTTTATTTGTATTCATTCTGTTTTCCTGATGTGGGAACTCAGTGCAACAAATTTTCCTCTGAGGACTGCTTTCATTGCATCACAGAGATTCTGGTAAGTTGTATCTGCATTTTAATTTTCTTTTAGGTATTGTTTAATTTCTTCTGTGGCCCACTGATTACTCAAGAGTGTGTTATTCAGTTTCCGTGTGTTTGTGGTATTTTTGCAGTATGTTTTATCATTAATTTCTAATTTCAGTGTGCTATGATCCGATAACATGAAAGGGATGATTTCAACTGTTTTGCATTTGTTTAAATATGTTCTATGAGCTAATATATGGTCTATTTTAGAGAATGATCCATGTACTGCTGAGACGAATGTGTATTTTGATGTTGTTCGGTGGAACATTCTGTATATGTCTATCAAATCCATTTGTTCGCAGGTGTGATTCAGTTCTGTTATTTCTTTGCTCATTTTCTGTCTGATTGATCTGTCCCTTGGTGTCAATGGCGTGTTAAGGTCTCCTGTTACAATTGTGTTACTGATAATTTGAGTTTTCATTTCTGTTAACAGTTGTTTTATATAACTGGGTACTCTGGAGTTTGGTGCATATATATTTAAGATAGTTATCTCTTCCTCTTGGAGTTTTCCCCTAACAAGTATGTAGTGACCTTCTTTGTCCTTTATGGTCATTGTTGGTTTAAATTTCTCGTTGTCTGCAAACAGAATGGCTACTCCTACTTTTTTTTGGATTCCTGCTGCATGAAGTATTGTTTTCCATCCTTTGACTTTCAGTCTGTGAGTATCCTTCTGGGTTATATGGGTTTCCTGTAAACAGCATATGGTTGGATTTTGTTTCTTGATCCATTCTGCTAGTCTGTTTCTTTTGATTGGTGCATTGAGACCATTTACATTAATGGTTATAACTGTTGTATGCTGGTTTATTGTTGACATGTTATCTCTCTGCTGTTGCATCTTTATCTTCTGTTCTCTTTAATTATCTGCTTTGTATAGTGGTTTTTTCCTTTGTGTATCTAAACTGTCTTTCAATATTTTTTGCAGGGTTGGTTTGGTGTTCATGAAGTTCTTCAGCTGTTCTTTGTCATGGAAGTATCATATTTCACCATCTATTTTGAATGATAGTTTTGCAGGGTACATCAGTCTAGGTTGGAAATCATTTTGCTTTAGGATCTGGAATACTTCACTCCTTGCTCTTCTTGACTTTATTGTTTGTGCTGAGAAGTCTGCTGTGATTCTGATAGGTTTTCCTTTATAAGTGATCTGTCTTTTCTCTCTAACAGCTTTTAATAATCTATTCTTGTGTTGGACTACTGAGATGATGATTATTATATGTCTGGGTGTAGTTTTATTTTGGTTATGACTGTTTGGAGTTCTATATGCTTCACTGATCCTGATGTCAGTTTCTGATCTCATGCTTGGGAAATTTTCAGCTATTACTTTTCTAAATATCCTCTTGACATCCTTTATGTTGTCCCCTTCTTTTTCATTAATCCCTATCAATCTTATGTTATTTTTCTTTGCATCATCTTGTATTTGTTGAATTGTTATTTCCTGATTCCTTGTTATTTTTAAAAGATGTTTCCTTTCCTGTTCCCTAGCTGCAATCCTGTCCTCAAGGTCTGAAGTTCTATCTTCACTTTCATTGAGGCGGTTCTTACAGCTTTCAGTGGAGTTTTTTATTTCCTGTATATCTCTATGGATCTTATTTATGTATTCTGTTTGTTTCTTATATTGCTCATCTGGGGATTCTATCTTTTTGTTTAGTTCCTCCAATTTTTTAACTGTGTTTTCTTCAGATATATTCAGAATCTCTTTCATTTCTTTTATCATTTCTTCTTTTACTTGGGAGATTATTTTGAGTTTGAATTCCTTTAAAGCTTCCTGGAATTGCTTGTTTATTTCAGTAGCTATTATGTCTGATATTTGTGGTGTATGGCATATATTTTCTTCTATATACATTGCTCCTAGGGTTTCTTGAGATGGTCTGGAGGTTTGAGGTTGTAATTTGGTCTTTCGTTTTGTCATTTTCCTATATATCTGTGTTTCAAGTGTTATTCGAAAGCTTCCTCAGGGTCTGTTGGAAATCCACTTCTATGTTTGCAGCTCCTGGGACTCTGGCACCCAGTTCCCCCAGGCCGCTGGGCCTCTAGAACCAGTGGCCCTCTTCTGCCTGTTTAGAACTCCGTAGTTCCAGACAAGCTGGGCTCCAGGGACACTGTGCACCCGCCTGCTTGCTAGAAACTCCAAAGTTCTCTGAGCACAGCCGGAATGGTGAGGTGGATGTAGGCACCTTGGGCCCCACTTAGCCACTTCACTGCACCTGGAAGGCTCGAGGGTCCCGAACAGTCTGGGCTTGGGGCAGAGTGCACTGGGCACTTACCGCAGGCCACGGGGCCTCTGGGACTAGTGATGCTCGCCTGCTTGCTGAGAAATCCACAGTCCTCCAGACACCCGGGGAGATGGATGCAGGTGCCCCAGATCCACCCAGCCCTTGCTCTGCACTCAGACGGTGCAAGAGTCCCAAATAGGCTGGGCTCTGCGGACAGTGCATGCCCTCCTGCTTGCTGGAAACTCCACAGTTCGCCAATCAATTCTTTTTAGTTCTGCATAATATTCCAGTGTCAGGATATGCCACTCTTTTCTCTCTCCTTTTTTACCTCTCTTTCTTTCTTTTTACTAGTGTTTCTTTTCTTTTTCTTTTTTGTCTTTTTGACACAGGGTCTTGCCATACAATTCAGGCTGGCCTTGAACTCACTTTGTAGCTCAAGCTGTTCTCAAACTTGCAACAATCCTCCTGCCTCAGCCTCCCAAGTGCTGGGATTACAGGCGTGAGCCACCACTCTTGGCTCTATTAGTGTTTCTTTATCCATTCATCTACTGAAAGACATCTTGGTTGCATCCAAATTTTGGCACTTATGAATAAGCCATTAAAAACATCTGTATGAAGGATTTTTTGCAGACATAAGTTTTCAATTTGTTTGAGTAAATAACACAGATTTTAATGTAGTGCAAATGGCCAATAAATAAATGAAAAAATCCTCAATGTTGCTGGCTACTAAAGAAATACAAATTAAAACAACATTGAGATTCTGTCTTATTCCAGATATGTGGCCAACATCAAGAAAGCAAGTAATAACAAATGTTGGATAGGCTTCAGGGGAGAAAGGAACCTTACTTGACTGGTAGAAATGTAAACTAATGCAGCCACTTTGGAAATCAGTATGGAGATTTCTCAAAAAACTAAAACTAGAAGTTCCATTCAACCCAGCTAATCCTCACATACACATTTTCTCAAATAGCTAAGAACATCATATTACAGTGATACATGTTTATAGCAGTACAATTCATAGTAGCTAAATCTCAGAAGAAACCTGTGTGTTCATCAACAGATGAATGGATAAAGAAAATATGATATTTAGACACAATGGAGGATTATTCTACCATAAAGAAAGATAAACTTGAGTGATTTGTAGGAAAATGGATGCACCTTAAGAACATAACATTAAGTGAAGTAAATTAGACACATAAATTTAAATAACAGAAGGTTTCTCTTATGTGAGAAACCCAAATTATAAATAAAGAGCAAAATCAAAGATAGATAACAGGAACAGGGAGATCTTTCTCAAATGGAAAGGGGCTCAAGAGATGGAGTAGATGAACAAGAGGGGAAGAAAAGAGAATGAGAAAAGGAATTAAGATGTACTATATTCACGTACCAGCTCCACACAAGAAATCTAAACATTATGTACTGCAAACATGCTCAAGAGATGGAGTAGATGAACAAGAGGGGAAGAAAAGAGAATGAGAAAAGGAATTAAGATGTACTATATTCACGTACCAGCTCCACACAAGAAATCTAAACATTATGTACTGCAAACATGCTCTAATAAAAAAGAAAATTTAATTTTGTTAGAAGCTTCCAATTTGTCTTCGAAAGCAGAACATCATATTTACATTTACATCAGCAGTGAATGAAAGTTGTTAGTACCCCACAACCTTACTAATATTTAGTATTTCAAATTTTAACCATTTTAATAATTGTGTATTGGTATTTCATTGTTTTAATTTGCAGTTCCCTAATTACTTATGGTGTTGATCATCTTTTCATATGCTTATGAGCTATCTATGTATTTTGGTGAAGTGTCCTATTGCTTTCTTAAGAGTTAAAGGGTCTTTTATCAGATATGTTTATGCATACATCCCTTGTAGTTTGCCTGTGAATTTTTAGAATAATGCATCCTTGTCTTTCTGATTTTAGAGGGGGCAATTTCAGTTTTCCTTTTTTAAAAAATTTAATTTTAAAGGGAATAAAATAGAACAATGAAACAAATAGAAAAAGTGGTAAGACGGTAGGAAATCTACAATAGTTACTATATTGTATATTGCTGTCCTCTAAATAGTTGCTTGGCTTTAGGCTTGCAGAGTCAGTCAAACAGTACAGTTCCTTGTCCTCTGGTGGTGTGGGGGCGGGGCTGTTTTCTCTTTCCAGCTGCCTGCTAGCAGGCTCACAAAAGTGGGCTTAGCTTCCATCTTGGCTCTCCCCATCCATGCTGTGCTGGCTCACAGGCGCGAGCTTAGTTTCCTTCCTTGTCCTCCCCTACCCAGTTTTTTCCTTTATTAATATGATGTTGGCAATAGGGTTTTCATAAATGCCTTTTATCAGATTAAGATCTTTCTGTATCTGTTTTCTTCCTCTTCTTCTTCTTCTTCTCCTCCTCCTCCTCCTCCTCCTCCTCCTCCTCCTCCTCCTCCTCCTCCTCCCCCTCCTCCTCCTCCTCCTCCTTCTTCTTCTTCTTCTTCTTCTTCTTCTTCTTCTTCTTCTTCTTTTTTGTCTTTTTTGAAACAGTGTCTCACTATGCAGTTCAGACTGGCCTTGAACTCACTTTGTAGCTCAGGCTGGGTCTTGAGTTTGCAATGATCCTCCTGCCTCAGCCTCCTGAGTGCTGGGATTATAGGCCTGTGCTGCCATGCCTGGCCTTCATTGTTTTTTATCATGAAAGAATGGTGAATTTTGTCAAAGGATTTTTCTATGTCTATTGAGATGATCATATGATTTTTGTTCTTGCTTCTTTTTATACAATATATTATGTTTATTGATTTGCATTTGTTAAACCATCCTTGCATCCCTGAATAAAAACCATGTGGTCATGATGTATGATCTTTTTGATGATTCACTGCATTCTGTTCTCAATATCTTATTGAGGATTTTGCATTATATGCATTAAAGAGATTGGCCTAAAGTTCTCTTTTTTTAGTTTCCTTGTTTGGTTTGGTAATGGTAGCTTACAGAAAGAACTGTGTGAGCATCCCTTCCTTTCCAATTTCATTAAAAAGCTTGAGGAGTAATGGTGTTAGAATTTCCTTGAAGTTTTTGTAGAATGGAGCCGAGAATTCATCTGGATCTGGTTTTTTCCTTGGTTGATAGCTTTTTTAAATTACTTCTTCAATTTTATTGCCTGCCATTGGACTATGCAAGTGTTTTTAATATTCTTGATTCAATTTTGGTAATTCATATGTATTAGGAATCAATTCATTTCTTCTGAATTGTCCAATTTATTGGTGTACAGTTTTGTGAGTCGTTGTTAATAATGTTTTCTTAAAATTTCAGCAGTATCCAACGTGAGTTTACCTTTTTTATTTCTGAATGCATTGATTAGGATCTTTTCTGTCCTTTTCTTTGGGTTAGATTGGCTAAGAGTTTATCTAATTTATTTAGTTAGAAGAATTAGTTCTTAGACTCATTAGTTCTCATCAACTGTTTTGGTCTCGAATTCATTGATTTCTTCTCTGATTTTTACAATTTTCTTCCTTGTACTGGCTTTAGGTTTGGATTGTTCTTGTTTTTCTAGGACCTTGAGTTTGCATCATTAGATTAATTCTGGGAGCTTACTCTGTTTTTGTGATGAGGCATTTACATCTATAAACATCTCTTTTAGGATTGTTTTCATTGTGTCCCATAAGTTCCGGTATGTTGCACTGGTGTTGTCACTGAGTTGTAAAAACTGTCTTATTTTTCCCTTGATTTTTTTTTTGTAACTCCCTGTTTAGTTAGTAGTATATTGTTTAGTTTCCATGTATTTCATAAGTTCTGTGTTTTCTTTTCTTGTTGATTTCTAATTTCATTGTGCTGTGGTCTAATTTGCACAGTATAATTTCAATTGCTTTACATTTACTTAAAACTGATATATTAACCAGTATGTAGTATATTTTGAAGAAAGTTCTATGTGCTGCTACTAAAAATGTATTTGGTTGTTGTTGGGTGGAATGCTCTGTAGATTTCTAAGTCCATTTGCTTGAAGATTTTGTTTAACTCTGATAATTTCTTTGTTGATTTTTTTGCTTATTTGAGCTGTTTGTGATAATGGGGTACTGAAGTCCCCCATAATTGTGTTTATGCTTATCTGATTTTTTATATGTCCAGTAGCCCTTGTTTATGAAATTGGATGGACCATTGTTTGGGCCATATATGCTAATAATTGTTACCTCTTTACCATTGGATTGTTTCCTTTAGCTCTTTTGATCAGTTTTGGTTTAAAGTTCACTTTGTTTGAATATAGGATATCTACAACTACTTTTTTTAGGTCCATATTACTTGGAATACTATTTTTCTATCTTTTGATTTTTTTTAATCTATGAGTTTATTTTGAGGCTTAGTGCATTTTTTTTTTTTTTTTTGGCTTTTTGAGACAGGGTCTCACTATGCAGTACAGGTTGGCCTTAAGCTCACTTTGTAGCCCAAGCTGGTTTAGAACTCACAATGCTTCTTCTGCCTCAGCCTCTCAAATGCTGGGGTTATAGGAGTGAACCACCACACCCAGCTCTTTCCTGTGTTTCCTGTATACAGCATATCTTTGGATAATGGTGTTTCTTGTATACAGCATATCTTTGGATAATGGTGTTTCTTGTATACAGCACATCTTTAGATATATAATTCTTTTATTTCTTGACCTATTCTGCCAGCATGTATATTTTGGTTAGGAAACTGGGACCATTCACACTGAAAATTTTTACTGGGAGATATTGACTTATTTATGTCCTTGTCTTATTTTCCTGTTTCTGATTTGCTATCTTTGCCTTCTACTTAAATGTCCCCTCTACTTAGGGTCCATTCTTACCAGGAGTCTATTAGACATTTGATCATTGTTAATTTCACTTTCTTTTTTCTAGGATATCCTTGAGAAGTTTCTAGAGTGCTGGTTTAGTGTTCATGAATTTCTTTAGATATTATTTTCATGAAAATATTTTATTTTTCCATCAATTTGAATGATATTTTCTCAGGATATGTCAGCCTAGGTTGGTAATGGTTTTCTTTTAGGGCTTGAAATACTTCACTAAAAGTTCTCCTGGACTTTAAGATTTGTGTTGGGAAATATCCTGTATTTCTAATGAATTTTCCTTGGTAAGTGATTTTTTGCTTTACCTGCTTTTAAGATTTTGTTCTTGTTTTGGGCTTCTGGGTTGTTGAGTATGATGTGTTATGAAAAAATTATTTTCTGATCATGGCTATTTGGGGTTCTATAAGCCTCATTTATCTCTGTGTTGGATTATTTTACTTTATTTGGTAAGTTTTCAGCTATTATTTCAGTGAATAGATTTTTATGCCATTTGTTCTATCTTCTGATTTTCTTTTACTAACTCCAATTATTATTATTATTATTATTATTATTATTATTATTTTTTGGTACCAGGGATCGAACTCATGACCTTACACAATCTACAAGCAGGCACTTGTACTGCTGAGCTAAATCCCTAGCCCCTCCAATTACTCTTATACAAGTCTTCTTTGACTCATCTATCAATTGTTGGATCTGTTTTTTGTGTTCTGTTGTTTTGAAGACATCTTTTATTAATTAGTCACCAACAACAGTCTGGTCTTCTGTTTTTGAAATTCTTTCCTCACATTGGTCAGTTCAGCTGCCCATAATCTCAACAAAATTTTTAAGTTCTAATTGGAGCCCTTTTATGTCCTCTAATTCTTTTCTATGTTGGTCATGCATGTTTTACTTTCAGCTCTTCCTCCTCCTCCCTCCTTCTTTGCTCTTCTATTTTTTGAAAATGTTTTCTTTAGACTTGATGATGATTTTGTTTAATTGGTCCAATATTTTTCTACTTATGTCTTCTGTGCCATTTCAAATCATTTGGGTGTGAGGCTTTTGGTTCCTCTACTGTGATGTCCCTGGATCAGAAAAGGGGGAGTTGGGAGTTTTTGCAGGCATTTTTTGGCTTCTTATGTTTCTAGTTTCTGTTTGCTTGTTTTGTGTTGAAGATTGTGGCTGTAGGTGCGTACTACTATGTTGGGCTAAGGATGTTCTTTATCAGATTGTGAATGTTCATCTCTAACTGCTAATAGCTTATAGTATTAATAGCGTTTGTTCTTATCAAGTGCTTTATCTTCTTCTGTTTGTATACTCATGTGAGTTTTCTTCTTTAACCCATTAGTGAGATAGATTACATAAACTGATTTTTTTGAATGTTAAACTAAATTTGCATAACTGAAATAATTTCAGTTGGTCATTGTCTATAATTGTTTTTCTACATTGTTTGATTTGATTTGCTATTACTTTGTTGAAGATTTTTGCATTTATGTTTATGAGTGATATGCGTCTGTAGTTCTCTTCTCTTGTAATATCTTTGTAAGTTTTGGGTGATACTGACTTCACAGAATAAGGAAATATTCTCTGCTTTTATCTTTTAGAAATAGAGAAGAGAATTGGTATAATTACTTCTTAAATGTTTGATATAACTCACTTGTGAATCTTTGTAGGCACAGTGCTTTTTTATTCAAAGTTTATTAATTACTGATTTGATTTATTCTTTTTAGTTTTTGCAGACTATGTGCTTCAAGAAATTTCCTGCTTCATCTAGGTTAATTTGTAGGTATAAATGTCCCCTAAATGTCTCCTGCATTTGAAGGTGATTGGATCATAGGAGTGCTGTATACATTAGTGGGATTACTTTTCAATGGATCCAGTAGCTGAATGTACTGTTAGAAGGAAAGGCCTGGTTGGAGGACAGTCACTGAGGGTGTGACCTGGGAGGGTATATTTCTGGCCTTTTCTCTGTCTTTCTGCTTGCTTGTTGCCATGGGTTGAACACCTTTCTTCCACCTTGGAGTCAGCCAATCATGGACTGAAATCATGAGTCAAAATACCTTGAGTGTTCTGTCCAAGCAATGAGAAACTTACTTAGTTATTGAATATGTGGGAATAGAATTGTTCATAATATTCTTTTGTTATTATTTTAATGACCCTTGACCTTGTAGTAAAGTCTTCTCTTTCAATTCTGATATTAATATTTATGTTTTCTTTGTTTTTTCTTAGTTTAGCTAGAGATTGATATTTTAAAAGGAATATCTTTTGGTTTCATAGCTTTTCTGAGCTGATTTTTAATTTCATTGATTTTTGCTCTACTCTTTTATTGCTTCTTCTGCTTATTTTTTCCTTGTTTTTTAAGATAAAAGTACAGATTATTGATTTCCTTCTTTTTCAAGAACCACATATGTACTCAATCCTGTAAATTTCATTTTAAGTACTGCTTTTGTTATATCTCAAAAACTTCAACAAATTGTGCTTACAAGTTGAAAATTTTTTTAACATTTCCCTTTAGTTTTCTTTGATTCATGAGTTGTTTAGAAGTATATTATTTAATCTCCACACATTTTGAGATTTTCCAGGTATCTTTCTAGTATTGATTCCTGGTTTAATTTTATTGTGGTCTGTGAGCAGATACTATATGAATACTATTCTTTCAAATTTGTTAAATTGTATTTTATAGCCCAGAAAGAAGTCTATCTTGGTGAATGTTCCACATAAGCTGAGGAAAAAAAATGTGTATTCCTCTGTTATTGGAGGAAGTAGTTGATAGATGTCTATTTTATCTAGCTGAATGATGGTGTTACTGAATTCAGTTATGTTCTTATGGATTTTCTAGCTGCTGGGTTTATTTGTTTCTGACACAGAGAGATAGAAATCCAGGTATGATGGAGAATTTATGTATTTATCCTTGAATTTCTATTAGTTTTTGTGTTACATAGTTTGGTGCTGTTGTAAGGTATGTACTTAGTAAGAATCGTGTTTATTTGCAGTTTGACTCCTTTTAAATTGTGTGATGCTGTTCATTATCCCTGATATATTACTGTACTTTGATGTCTTCCCTACCTGAGATTAATATAACTACTTTCACTTTCTTTTGATTGATGTTAGTATGATGTACATTTCTCTGATCATTTACTGTTAGTTTACATATGTTTATATTTAAAGTAGGTTTCTGGTAGACAGCATATAGTTTGTCTTATTTTTTGGCCCACTCTGATAATCTCTGTCTTTTAATTGTACATTTAGGTGACTGATGCTTAAAGTACTAGATTGATGCTTAAAGTTGATCCAGTTGAATTAATATTTGCCATGAGTGTTACTGTTTTCTGTTTTTGATTGCTTTTCTTCTAACTTGGTCTTCTTTTCCTGCTTTTTGTGGCTTTAATTGAGCATTTTAATTTTTTCTTAGTGTATCAGTGTATTTGTGTGTTACTGTTTTAAGTGGCTGTCAAAGTTTGCACTGTGCATGTACAACTAATCTAAGTCCATTTTTAAATAGCACTGTATCATTTCACAGATAAGGTGAGCACCATATAATAGTGAAACAATCCTGATTCCCACCATTAGTCCAGTTCAGATCTTCCCATCATATCAATCCTGTTTTGTGAGATTGTATTGATATGATAGGAAGATTTGAAATGACATGAAACATTATATAGACTTTTACTTGGGTCTCAGTCTTTAGTGACCTGAGAACTTCCACAAGTGCTCCTCGCTCCTCTTGTCCTCTCCTTTAGGTGGGATAGGATGGCTGGAGGAATTGGGTCAGTTTGGCTCTGATAAACCCCAAGTTGATTTAGCTCAGGTGACATGGTTTCTCTTGAGGTTAAACTTCACAGTGTGCTGTGATGTATTCAAACATGATTTCTTACCCCTTCACCTTGCTGATGTATGAATGAATTTGTCCTGGATCCTCACTGTGAGAACTTGGTAGAGTTTGTTGAAATTAAATTCCCAAGAGTGGAGTCTCTGGGCTTTTAACTCTCACGTTGGCCAAAACTCACCCTCTAGCAATTTGTCAATTATAGTTGATGTTCCTCAACCCCAGAACTGGTTCCTGCAAAGGTATCGGCTGATGAGTTTTTGTTTTGGTAACTTGTGACTTCTGCATCTATTTGTCTGTTTGTCAAATTTTAAAGGTAGTGCATTGTCTGTGATAAGAAAAGTTATTTATTTTAAATTTGCTCAGTTTTTAGTTCAATTTTAGGGCTCAGGGAAGACTTCCAAGCCACCTCATGCCAAACTAAAAATCAGAAGTTGAATTAGTTTAAAAAGAGAAACAAGGTATTGTTAGTCATTATACTGTAAAAAGTTATAAATTGGTACTGTTTTAGGAAACAACATCTTATATTTGTGATTTTTTCCTTCAATTTTTAATGTTTGGTTTACCTAGGAAAAGATAATTTTAAATTTAAGATTGAACTAAAACTATGGCCCACACTCAATCCTAGAAATAAAAACCTAATTTAAAAAAATTGGAATCATATTCAGTACACTTAAGTCTGCTTTTATCTCTAATTCCTTGTATCTGCTTGATTAAATTTAGCAATTTTAGCAAATTTACTTGCTTTGTGTTCTATTATGATAGCCTTATAGTAGAAAAGCCTTTTTTCAAAACTTACACTGTATTTTAAATTTTTTTATTATTTTGACGGTAGTAAAATACAACAGAACAAGACAGAACACTGCGATTGAGTCAGTGCAATACAGAACTTCACAGCAGGTTACTGGGATAACAGTAATAGGTACGATAGTGTATCTCGTTATCGTCACAATAGTTGTTCTTTCAATCAGGTATAGCGAAATCAAACAAAATACAGAACATTATAGAACTTATCTAAGCAGAATATTGAATAGAGCAATACAAATCATAACAAAGCAAAACAGTGATAACAATATTTGTCTTCAAAGACATGGTAGAAGAAAATCCCCTGATTTGCTATATTGCATATGGTCAACCTCCCAAGAGATGCTCAGAACTTTGGCTCTCATTTACTAAAGGAGGGTGGTGTGGGATGTTTGATTCTCAGCCGACGTGCCGGTAGCCTCATGGCTACTTACCAGGGAGGCAAGCTGGTTGCTTGGTTTTCTAGGGCCGTAAGTTCCAACACAGCACAGATCTCAGGAGATGTTGGGTGGTTTTCTCCCTGGGGTGGTCACAGCTTGTCTGAGCCATGGCTGCTTACAAGGGAGGCAGGCTTGTTGCTTGGTTTCCCAGTACCCTAAGTTCCAGCATAGCGTGGATTTCGTGAGACATTGGGTGGCTCTCTCCCTGGGGCAGCCACAGTTTTCCCTAAGCCATGGCTGCTTACCAAGAGAGTGAGCTCAAAACTTGCATTATAGATGAGATGACCAAACATATAAGCAGAAACAAACAACATATTGAGTAAAATATACACCTGGGATGTTAGGGAAAGAAATAGCGGTGTAGGCTACTTGGAGCAAATGGAAACTAGAAAGGTAGATGTGGGATTCAGTAATCAGGCAGCAGATAGGCCAAGTGATGAAGCATAGCTGGGATTTGAATTTATGTATAAGGACTGTTCAGGCTTGTCGTAGAGGGAAAAACCAGCATGTATGCATTGTGTTTTATAAGCTCCTGAGGGACTAGGGACCTGAGATTTAGACTGTAAAATTGCTGCAAGAGGGGAGCATCATAGAGGCTCAGTGTTGGATATCCAAACTGGCCTGGAATCTTCAAAAGTTTTCAGGTACATATTGGTTATGAATTTTGTGAATTAATGGATCCTGACTCAGTGAGCTCAAGCACCAAACAGGAGACAACTGAAAAAGTCCTGGATTGGTCAGGTGTTTAGCTGGTGTCATCACAGCTATGTCTTTCTTGATCTTGAGGTTCACATTCATGACAGCAAGATGATTCCAGAAGCTGTAGGCTTGTGTCCCACCAGAATACGCAGAACTCTCTTCCTGACAGGTCTAGCATCTCTGATGCTGACGGGCTTTGGCGGTACTAATCAAACACTCTTACTTTTGTCAGTTACAGTGAGTGTGGCCATGCTGGTTTGGGTAAGTGTCTTTTCCAGAATAAAGATGAAGTCAAGATTCCAGGAACTACACAGATAGAAAGTACGGAAAAGGATACTTCAAAAGAAATAACTGGGCAAGCAAATTAACAGATGTCTCTTACAAGACGCTTTATATACATGATCTTGTGTAAACATCTCAACAACACAGTGCGATAGTCATTTTTATTTTTATAAAAACCAAGGCCCTTTTATTTTTATAAGAACCAAGGCCCTTTGCACTGAGCTACATCTCTAGGCTTTCTGTCTTTTTTGGGCTCCTGGGGGGTTGAATACAGCATCTTTGTACAAAGCTATATAGCCCTAGTCATTTTAAAATTTTTATTTGAAAACAGGTCTCACTAAATTGCTAAGTAGCTGAGGCTGGGCTTCAATTTGTAATTCTCTTGCTTCAGTCTCTGAGGGGACTGGGATTACAGGTGTGTGCCCTTGAGATGAGACATCATTCTGTCTTGTTTCATGAGCAGTCATATAAATATTTCCTGCTAAGCACTGGTGATATAAAGATGTATCAAATATGCTTTGTCTCTGTTTCAAGAAAGCTTTCCAGGCAGAGTGAAGGCAGACATGAACAGGAGAAAGTTAAAGCTTCATGCAAGTTTTCTGTCTGTTTTTTCTACCAGTAAAATTCTAAATTGCCTGTAACTGTGTTGAGAACACAGTTGACACTCAAGAAAAGTTGGTCAAATGTATAATCAGAGTTGTGCACACGCATGTGTGTACATATGTACGTACCCATGTAAACATGTGAATGTAACTAGATATAAACAGCCTGAAGTCCAGTGATACAACAGAGGAAGAAAGACCACTGAATCAAGTGCTAAATCATGAGTTGGGTGTAGTCTGACAGATTCTACTCTTGTTTTAGGCCAGAACTAGGTTTCCATCTTCATTTCCTCATGTTGCTTGGACTGAGATTCATGAATTGTAGGTGCTCAGTAAGTGCTGGTGGCACTGAACTGAACCTGTTTCTAGCCAGACCAAAATTCAGCACAGTCCCCCTTGCCCCTATCTGCTTCTTCCCTAGGCTGACCCTGGGGTGTTTAGAAGACCTTTACTTTTTGCAAAGGCGGAAGTGACATTGCGCAGCTTCCCAACTTGTAGAACTGTCCCTTCTCTGTGACTGGTTTAGAGTAGCCCAGTAGAGTAATATGGCTTTGCTGTGTAATTGCTCACACTGGTAAAGTTCACTTCTCATGCATAGAACATTATTTTGTCAACCCCAGGATTTCAAAATATGACCTTTTGCTCTTGAAATGCCTGGAATAGCTGCTGTGTGAGTTTTGATATGCAGTTGAGCTTCTTATCATTTTCTAAGTAATTAACTTAACTCAACAAATATTTCTTGAGAACTTGTTCAAAGGAGGCACTGAACTGGGCAAGTGGGATATTCATTAATGAGTGATGAAGCACCTGGGCCTCCTCAACAAGCTTAGAGGTTTTTGAAGTGTGTGTGTGTGTGTGTGTGTGTGTGCACGCACACCTTACTGGGTAGGCAAAAGAAGAACAGGATTCAGAAAAGTATTTCAGAAAACACAGAATAGGGCAAAATATGATCACTGACACATGAGAGGATTAACTTGGCAGTCTATGCAGGTAGCATAGGAGTCTGGCCATGTTTATAGATTTGCGGTGTGTGGAGGATGTCTTGCATTCTCTCTGAGAAGTGGTGCCTAGGAATAAATAGAATGATGAAAACGCAAGGAAGCAGAGCCATCTGGCATGCACAGAATGGCAGCTAGGACAAGAAAATGATCTTGGGACTCATAATTCCTACTGATAGGAAAACCCAATCAATGTATCTTCCGGGTGCTTCCAGAAAATGGGCCAGAGCACTACAGGCTGAGGTCTAGGGTTCGAACCTTCCATGGGCTAGATGTGTGACCTTGGATATGCCAACAACCTCAGTGGAGGAAGATCCTCAGTGGGAAGCAAGCAGATGGTGTATATTCAGTGTAAGTCTTTCGCCAGCCAGACGTTGTATTTCCTAAACTCATACCCTGCTTCCTCTGCTGGAGTTCCATATTTGGTCAGAGCCTAGTCTTGGCCTGTTGGTGCTATGTTTATCTAAAGCAAGGGATGAATAATCAGGGAAAGTGGAGGGTGTGAGTAAGGGAACATAGTGGAGGACAGAAGCAAAATGACCTGACCTTTGTTTTTAACTAAATTTCGGGACCCTTTACTCCCTTTTCTGCGAAAGGAGATAAAGAGAGATGTTGAGTGTGATCACTTTAGAGTGCTATTTATGCTGCTTTGAGTTAGGATTTATTAGTGTGAACCTCTGTTAAGCTATTTACATTTCAGTGGACTCAAAATTTGCACAAATGCCTTTGCTCTGTTGCCACAACAACTTGGTAAATAATTTTTACTTTCCTTTAATATCTATACCTACTAGAAAGTTGCAAAGTGTAGCATAATCTTTTTTGTTTGCTAAATTAAGCTTTTTTCCCCTTTTACCTTACCAAATCATTTTAAGATTTGTCTTAGGTACTTTTCTCATTGCTGAGACAAAATACCAGACACCCAAATTTAAAGGAGGGAAGATTTATTTAGCTCACAGTTTGTAGAACTTTCAGTCCATAATCAGCTGGTTCCAAGGGAGGGTACCATGGCAGACAGGCTTCGCAAAGGAGAAACAGATACTGGTCATGGCAGGCAGAAGTTAACAAAGCAACAAAATGGTCATCACAGTTTTTTCTATCCCTTACATCTTATCTGGAGAGGGCAGCACTCACACCATTAACCCTAGTACCCTTAATCCTAGCCTTACACCATGAATCAATCCAGTGTCACATACTCTAGATCCAGCCACCTCTGAAAAAGTCCCACTTATGACTGCTTGAGACTTTGGGGGACATCGAAACATAAGCCATAACAACACCCTATGCCATATGTTATAATACAATGCCTCATAGGAAGTGCTGCCATTAAAAAGAGCAATATTTGTTTTTCACAGACACTTATTACCAGAGGGATGTAATCCAAAGGAAGTAATTATTCATTATTCTATTAAGATCCTTCTAATTTTGTCTCCTGGAAGTTCTGGGAGTTTCCCCATTGCTGCATGGCTGATTTGTATGTGCTTAACATTCCTGCAGGAAATAGTAAGGCCAGGTGCTTACTTCCCAGTACCTAGTGTGGAACCTTCTCTTCATTCCATCATAGTATTAAAGGAGAATTTTAGAGTCAGGAGATGCCTTAGAAATATGAATCAGTCTTTTCCAAAGAACTGAGACTCTCAATTCTAGTGTTGTAGGATCTATCTATCTATCTATCTATCCTGTATATCTATATCTATCTATCTATCTACCTATCTATCTATACATCTATTAAACATGTCTCCGGTATAGGGACAAGTTGGCAGTTTATCACTGACTTTTGGCATCTTCCACCAAATACAACTTCAGTGTGTCACAGGAGAGACAGACAGGTTGAGGCATCAAAGCCCCAAGGACCATAAATAATTAACAATTAAAAAGGGTAGCTCCTCTAGAATAACTATAGGGCCTGAGATAAAAGTATTTGGGTAAGAGGTGGGGCTGGAAGAGGAGATCAGTAGTGATAGAGGGTAGATGACAAATTTAGAACTGTTCTTTCCTAAGAGATTGCCTTTTCCAATCCACATCTCATCTGAGGAATATAACCTTTCACCCTACAACCAGCAGGTATTACTAGTCAAGGGAATGAAAAATAAATTCACTCACAAAAATTAAGTTCACCTCAAGAGCACAAGAATATGAAAGCCTGGCAAATCAGAACACAATGCAGACGTAATGGAAAAGACAAATAAGAATGGAAGTGACAAGAGCGGATCATGCCAATGTGATGAAGATGTGGGACTATTACTTCTTATAGCCCAAAGGAGGGCTACGCAGCAATATTCATAAGAAATTGAAGTAAATATCTCTTTGAGCAATTACTCCTCTCCAAAGTTAAGCTATTGTTACCATTTTGGAGATTAGAAATGTGTAGGACACATTGAGCTGGAGATAGAACAGAGCTAAGTCAAAGCACAAGGGCATGGATAGTCATGAAGATTATTTACCCGAATGCTCCAGTGTCTATAGGAAAAGAGGCAAAGAGGGCAACTAAGTCAAGCCTGAGTTGGAACCCACCCATTCTCACTTTCCAAATATGTGCCTAACCTAAAGAGGGCTGCAAACCCAACTCTGAACATTTACTGGCTGTTCAGAGAGGGACAGAATTCCTCAGACCCTTCACGCCTGGGTTCTTATGATCTGTGCTTGAAGAGCATCACTGAACATATAGAATAAAAAGCTCTGAATAAATCTCTCATGTAAGTCACATATTAATGGATTGGAAGACTTACTATTAAAATGGCTGCTTTAGTCACTTTCTCATCACTGTGACATCATGCTCAACACTCACCACTTAAAGGAGGAGAGTTTATTTTGGAGCCACATAAGGGCACACGACTAGGGCCAGTGGAGCTTCAGAGAGGGCACACCTGACCCCTCCCCAGCTGCTCTGTGAGCTGTGTGCCCCATTTATATATTCTTCTCTTTAGGTTCACTTTTGCATCTGTTTTTATTTTAATTTTTTTCACTTTTTCATCTTAATGAGGAGTTGAGTGCAGGTGCTCAGAGGCCATACAGGATGCCACATGTGAACGCCTGGCTTGGAGCTGAGCCTGCCACACCACTCTGGCTACACTGAGTTCCTCTGTTCATTTATTTATTCTCCTAATAAAACCATAAATCGTGTGTGGTGCGTGCTGAAGGGGGATGGGCAGGAAGAAGCACCTGGGCTGCAACATTTATTAGACACGAAATCAGGAGAGGTTTATTTTGGCATGTGCTTCTAGTCCACAGTTGATTGGCTCCAAGGCGAAACAGCTGGGTACAGTGGAGGAAAAACTGCTCATGTCTTGGTGGCCAGGAAGCAGAGAGAAAAAGGAGGAGCCTGGAAGGGAAGGGAGACATACTCTTCCAAGTCATGACCCTAGTGACCATCTCTTCCAACTAGACCCCATCTCCTAGCAGTGATATCACCCCATCATTCAACTTCTTCCAGAAGCCCCAACTATGAGGGCATGAGGCTCTTGGTGACATCAAGATATAAATCACGACAGTGGCATTGCTCCACAAATTCATCTGTATGTTCAATGCAATTTCTAGCAAAATCTAGTTACTTGCTTTTTTTCTAAAAGCTGACAAGGTGAAATTCATATGGATATCCACAGGACTCAGAATAGTCAAAACAGCTCTGAGAAAGAGCAAAATTGGAGGACTTATCCTCTCAACTTCAAAACTTTCAAGACAGGCAGGGGAATCAAAATTGTGTGGTACTAGCATACAGATGGACAGGTACATAATGGAATATAACTGAGAATCTGAAAAACACACTCAGACTTGTAAATTTGCTTTTGACAAAGGTGCTAACATATAGTAAAAGAAATGTCTTTCAACACATGGTGTAACATAACTGGATACCCACATATAGAAGAATGAAGTTGATAAATACTTGTATAAAGTATACTGTACTCTAATCTCACTGTTTTGATACCTACTCTGGGGTATGCCATAAAATGTTTCATGTTATGAATTCTTTTCAGACAAAAGCAAGAAACCTCCATTAACAAAATGAAGATTCAGCTAATCGTATTTATCCTAATCATTTGGACTGAAGCACTGGTGGATCAGAGCCCAGGTACCGGTATCTCCAAAACTTAATATTTTTTTATGTCTTATCAAATTTTATTTTCATAAGTAGAAATAATTTATTCACTAAAAATCTAAGTACATAGCATTTGACAAGAGGTGTAGCATACAATATCAAACAAATTTAATCTGTCAAAAATGACGTAAAACCACAGGCAAAAATCATAAGCTATATTTTACTAGAAAAATTTTAATTGTTCATTGACTTGCTTAAGTTTCAATGTTTTACATTTCTATGAGTAGAGTTACCCTGTTTTTAGGTTTGTCTGAAAGCCCTAAATGAGTGAAAGCAAAGGAACCCTATACATAAAACAAATTATAAGTCATTTTGTGGCTGAAACAGTGTTCTTTCTTTTACAAACATAAAATGTACAGATTAGGCCTTTCTAATCTGGAAGTTCCTAATGTGAAGTGACCCAAAGTCTGAAATGTTTTGAGTACTGCCATGATACCATAGAAAATACCACACTTAGACTTGAATTGCATCCCTAAGTTATGTTGCTATGCACATGGAAATGTTTATGAAAATCTCAAATCTGAAGCAATTCTGGTCCCAAGCATTTCAGCTAAGGTAAACTCAGTGTACGTGTGTGCATGTGCATGTGCCTGTGTGTGTACGTGTGCGTAGGATGAAAGCTAGATTTTTCTACTCCTTTGTTGTTACTGAAAGCATAGTCGAAAGAAGTATCTTTAACCCTGTATTTTACCACCATAGGTTTTCCAGATGAATATTTGAGTTGCTTTAAAAGAAAGTGCCCACTGAGGGGACAGTATATCACTAATTTGAGAGTGAAGGGAAATGAGCTGGCCAGTGTGGACACTGCTCATGATGCTGGTGCTTCCTATGTCCAGAGTCTTTTGCAGGCTAGGCACCACTTCCCCAGCTGCTGTCCATATTACCTGGCACAGCTATACCTCACTTCTGGGCTTTCCTGGAGCCTTTTTACCCAAGAGGTTCTGCCAGAAACCCTTAACTCCCTTCAGTTCCTGGGGATGTCCACAGCTGATGGTTGACTGATGGGAAAAACTGGTCCTCTTTCCTTAAAGAGGGATAACTCTGTGCTAATTTATGTGTCAGAGTCATGGGCAGATTAGAACTGAGCTGGGCTTCATCCAGTGACAAATCTCTCTTCGTTCCATCCTGTCTGATACTGCTTTTATTACACCACTTACCAGTGGAGCCCAGCCATCTGAAATCCCTGTCCCAGACTCTGTCTCTAAACTCTCAAACTTCCTAGAGATGCTTACTAGGAGGTTTGAGAGTTCTAGGAGTTCCATCTTCAAAAAGATGGAACTTTCTGGAATGGTATCATGTTATTTATTTTTTAGTACAGTGTCAGAGTTTGGGGCTGAGGAAGTAAAAAAAGATTTAAACGCTGTCATTTGCCTCTGGCATAGAGTTGAGAAAGAAAAAATTCTGTCGACTAATTTCATTAAAATCTTATTGTTTGATATTTTGGCAAAACCAAGGGCAGCTTCTTCCATTTGACCTCCAGAAGACACTTTCCTTGGAATTCTGATAGACTGTTTACATAAGGACAATCTTAAGAGAGCACTTTGGTCTAAAATATAAAGGCTGAACACTAATCTTATTTTTGTATTTTTATAGTGCCAGGCCCTGAGTACGCGGATGTGGTGTTTCTGGTGGACAGCTCGGATCACCTGGGAACTAAGTCCTTTCCGTTGGTGAAAACGTTCATCAACAAAGTAATCAGTGGTCTTCCCATAGAGGCCAGCAAGTACCGTGTGGCCCTGACCCAATATAGCGACACGCTCCACAACGAGTTCCACCTCAACACCTTCAGGAGCAGGAACCCCATGTTGAACCACCTCAAGAAGAACTTCAGGTTCATCGGCGGGCCCCTGAGGATAGGAAAGGCTCTCCAGGAGGTCCACAAGACCTATTTCTCTGCATCTACAAATGGAAGAGACAAGAAGCAGTTCCCCCCAGTTTTGGTGGTCCTGGCTTCAGCTGAGTCTGAGGACGACGTGGAAGAGGCCTCAAAGGCCCTGCGGAAAGATGGAGTGAAAATCATCTCGGTGGGGATGCAGGAGGCTTCTGAGGAAAACCTGAAGGCCATGGCCACGTCTCAGTTTCATTTCAACCTTCGGACAGCCAGAGACCTCAGCATGTTTTCCCAAAATATGACGCAGATCATCAAGGATGTGACCAAGCACAGGGAAGCAGTGAGTGCTGATGAACAAGGCAAGAAAGCCCTTGGGTGAAGACTCTCCCAGGCCTCATGGAGTCTGCATCTGTCCACCTTCCTCCGTTGTAGCTTGCATTTGGTTTTCATGATTACCTAGATTGAAGTACTGGGCTTTCTGCATGTCCCTCTCTTCTGTCTTTGCCTGTACTGTTTTCTCTCACAGGAACTCTCATGCATTTCTTTGTCTTTTTACAGTTTAATAACTTCTCCATCATTTTGGTCTCTATTCTGTACTCTTACCCTCTTGCAGTACTTTTAAATTTCATTTTGGGTCTTAGAGGTCCTTTTGCACAAGATAACATCCAAACAATCTGTGGCAAATTGTGAGCTCCAAAGGGCTTATGTGGCTCTTCCTCTATGACATCTCAGGTGGTTGTAGCTTCCAAGGCTTCTCTCTTAGGCTGCTTTACTCCCTCCTTGCAATTTTCCTTAGATGTTACACATTTTACAAATTTCTGGGGTCTTCCCTGCACCTTCACAGCTTCACACATTGATCTCTCAGAAGCACACTGCCTAGCTTCTCATGCCTTCTTCTGAAATCGGGGTGGAAGCATTTTAAATCTCAGAACTCTTGCAATTTCCATGCACCTAAAGCCACATGGATGATGCCAAGATGCTGGATCAGTAGCCAGGTTTTCTTTTTTCTTTGCTGTAGGGGTCAAGTGCCTGAATCACTGTCCACTCAGAACCTTATTCTGTCAAACTGTCTATGCTGCCCCATGGCTGGATGAGGCTTTGGGGAACATCCAGACACACCATAACAATGAGCAAGCAAAACAGAGTGGTGCCAGTGTGTTGTATGGATGAGATTATCCAGGCCTTCTATGGAGGAAGGCAGAAATAATCCCCAGCATCCTGGGCCTTCTTTGTAACATTATGCAGCCAGTGTTAGGATAACAACTGTCTTTTTTGTATTTGGGTAACTGGGTTGGTGATGGCTCTTCTATCTGCAAATATAACTTTAAAGGTGCCCCAAGAATTGGCACAAAACTGATGGTAGGGAAAAAAGATAGAAGATCACTCATGTGAGGGTTTTATGGGCCAAACCTTGAAAGATGTCCTCTTTTTACTTACATTTCACTGGTCAGATCTTAGTCATATAGCCACTCTGAACTGTAAGCACACTGGAATATCAGATCTCATTCCATACTCAGGAAAAGGAAATGAGATTTGGAGAACATCTGAAATGTTATATTCAGTTAGTGTTGCTCTTGAGATGTTGGGAGTCCATTTCCCTTTGCTCTTTCTATAACTCAACTCCCTTGCCTTGGGAAAAATATAGATGCTATATAAATTCTTAAGGGATATGGCAGAAACATCCTGTGATCTTTTACCTTGGAAACCTGGAAATTCCTCCAACTCTGTTGATGGCTGCTAAGCCTGAGCTCTGCAGATCATTGACACTCTACTACCTCCTTAGAGGGCTCTGCATATTGACTAGTCTTCTCCCACTCCTAACGTACAGCGAAAGATATTGCTTGGTAGACCCTTGCTTTTAGAGGTTAAGAGCAAGGGTTTTGAGGGTCAGGAAAGGCTTGTTCAAACCCTGGGTTTGAACAGGGTTGGCAGGTTGGGCCCTTGAGTAGGTTACTTAATCTCTGAGCCTGAGTTTATTTAATTTTAAAGTGATGATAATAGTGATTATCTTGTCATATGAGTGAGAGGGAATGTATGACATTTAGCATACAGTCTACTGTTACTGGTAGTAACAACTATTTGCAAATAAACACAAACTCGAACAGGTCATTCTGGGGATTTGTTTTAGTCAGCTGTGTGGGATTTAGAGTAGACTGGAAGATTTATGAGAATTATTTTTAATTCTATAAATATGTTTGACCTCCTACCATGTGCCAGGCACTAAGGAGTTAGAAATGAGTAAGTGATGCCTTTTGCTTTCTAAGGTTAGGGAAGATAATGGGTAGATTTGGCAAGACTGAGCTTATCTCTTGGCTACACTTTCCACAGTTGCTACTCCTTGTGTGCTTGGAGTAGGTTTTTGATGGGAACGTGGTACACTTTTCCTTAGATTTCAGATCTATATAACCAGCTGCTTACATGATACCACCTACTAGGTGCTCAATGGTATATAAAATGGAGCTCCTGGCTCCTCCTTGCCCTGTAACTTGGTTTTTCTTTCCTATCTTGCCTGTTTTAGAATAAGACAGTACCACTCTCCACTCAGTTGTTCAGGCCAAGAACCCAGGAATTTTTACCATTTCTTCATTTGTTTTCAGATTTGCATCCAATATATCAAGTTTTCTGTTCTACATCTAAATCATGTATTAAACCACACTGTAATTATCTTTCCTAGAGCTTTTGTATCCTTCCTGGATGAGGACAGTTGACTCTTAATTGTGATTGCTGAATTCATTATTTCTCTTCAGCCACTGGAGTAACACTTAAGAGATTTCACCCAGATCATGGCTCCTAGATACCTAGGCCTGTATCCCTCTGATCTCATCCACTATTGATTTTCTGCATTTATTGGCTCTATTCTCAATGGGCTTTAAGCTTCTTCCCACCTCTAGGAATTCTTTCTAACACAATTCCTCTTTCTTCAGAATTCGGCATGACTGAACGCTCTTCAGATTTAAACCCAAATGTTACCCTCTCAGAAAGGCTTTCCCTGACTTCTTCATGTCTCAGGTCCTAAGTCAGTGCCTCTCTGATCCCCTTCGGGCTTCCTGCACCACATCCCAAGCACAGTTACTCAGTCAAGTCTTCTGTTTTATTTGCTCTGTAGCACTTGTTGCTGTCTGAAATAATGTAATCTGTGTATCTCTCCTCTCCACACAATGTGAGCTTCCCGAGGTAACGGATGCCTCTGCCAGCTCACCTCTGCATCCCACACAGTGGTAGTGGCAACTGCAGTGGTGGGCATGGCAATGGTGATGAATGTGTGTGGTTGTGACAGAAGAGGTGGTCCCAAGGGTAATGAAGGTGGTGGTGATCATGTTGGTAAGGAACATAATTATGGAAATGGTTCAAACCCTGGTCACAGAGATAGCCTTAGAGGTGAGCATGGTCGGGAAAACTGGTAAGTAGCATTCTCCAGGTAGAGTAAATAGCATATTCAAATGCAAATGCAAATGCAAATGCTTTCTGTAAGTCTTACTCAGACTTTTGATATTTTGCTCACTAAAAGAAAACAATACGAACTACAATGTCATGACTATCACTATTTGCAATGCTTCTGACAATCAGTAAAAGACTTTTTTCACTCTGAGTCAGTGGTGTATCTTAATCCTCATACATTTTCTCTCTCTACAGTGCCTTTTACTGTATTCTGCCAGAAAGATTCACTTGCTGACCTCGTGTTTCTGGTGGATGTGTCACTTGGGACCAGACAAAATTTAACGAATCTGCAAGATTTTCTGGACAACATTACTGAATCCTTGGATGTGCAGGACAGCTGTACAAGGCTGGGACTGATGAGTTACAGTGATAGCACAGAGATTCTTTCTCTTCTGAACTCAAGCACAAACCAATCTATATTTCAGCAGCAAATCAGGAAGCTTTCTCTCGGAGCTGGGAAGTCAAATGCTGGGGCTGCCATTGAGCAGATGAGGAAAAACGTTTTCTCAGAAGCTAATGGCAGCAGAAGGGCACAGGGGGTCCCTCAGATTGCAGTTCTGGTTACCCACAGGCCCTCGGATGATGGGGTGCGTGAGGCTGCATTGAACCTTCGGCTGGAGGGTGTGACTGTTTTTGTTCTGAGCACCCACGGGGCTAACAGCACTCAGTTAGAAGAAATAGCATCTTACCCCGAAGGACAGAGAGTTTCAAAGCTGGACTCCTATAAAGACTTGGTTGTGTATAGTACCAGGTTCCTGAAAAAGATCAAGAATGAAGTATGGACACAAGTTTCTACTCATGCTGAACAAATGGAACTTGATAAAACTGGTATGTTTTTGAATTTTTAAAATTGTAATCATATGATTGCCTGCCATTAGGACGGGAATGAGGCCTGAAAATACTTGGATAAGGGGATTTTTAGGACTTGTGGGAATGTTCTAAGACTGGGTTTTTGTGATATTTGGATAACCTCATAAACACCACTGAACAATATACTTACAGTGATCAATTTTATAGCATGAAAACCATGTCCCAGTGAAACATAATACTTCAATAGTATGGGCGGACATAAAGAAGAAAAGCACTTATACTCCTATACTGAGATAAAACCAATGCATCTCTTGCCTTTTAATATATTTCCCTTCTCTTTCTACTACTTCTACTCGTACACATGTAGACCCACACAAAATGGCTTATCACACTGACTAGATCAGTACTAGATCACAGACGTTTCTGTGATGATGGCAATGTTTCCTGTCTGGGCCATCCAATAAGGCCTTCACCAGCCACATGCAGCTATGACTATTTGAAATTTGGCTAATGTGATAGAGGAACTGAATTTTATTTTATTTATGTATTCATTTTTATTTTAAAGAGGATAAAAACAAGGAAAATAAAAGAGAATAAAATCAATCAGAATTAACCCAGAATCAGTGATACAGGACTTCCAAACCTTATGAAATCAACAATAGTTACCAGAATGCCTTTGTTGTCTTCAAAATAGCTGCAGATACCATCTTCAGACATATTAAAAATCGAACAGAACAGAATAGAAGCAATAAAAACAAAACAATGAATGCACTAAAGGAATCAAAATAAGCCAATAGTAAATACAGAATGGCTTCCATAACATGTCTTGCTATCTTTCAAATAGCAGCTCATGCCATCAGACTTAACATAAACAAATCAAAAGAAAACAAAAATCCAACTAGCAAAACAATGATAATGATATGGTTTCTAGGCGGGGATCTCTTCCCAGTGAGGCCTGGTTCTCTCCCTCCACAGTCTGCGAATGGCACTGAGTCACAGAGAGAAGCTCGCATCTCCCCAAGCTGGCCCAGAAACCACATGGTGCTGGTTTCTGGATGGGGATAAGAACTAATTTTAAATATAATTGAAAATTAATTCATTTAAAAAGTCCCATGTATCTAATGTCTGTTGTGTTTGACAGTGCAATTATATACCATGGGGAAACTAATATTTATAATCACTTTTGGATATAACCAAAGAAGAAAACAAAAAAAGAATGATTTAAAACAGGATAAGATTGCTTTCACCCGTAGGTCCAGAGGTAGCTGACTGAGCTGGTGTGGTACTTGGGTCATGGGCCTTGTCTCTTTTCATCCCTTAAATCTTTTCCCTGCTGTTTCTGCCCTTCATTTCCAGGATCATAGTTCAGGATTACTGCATTGCACCCACATCTAGCAAGTAAAAAAGATGAAAGAGAAGGAGCTGGAGGCCTCCTCACTCTTTAGGAGGCTCTCAGAAGTTACACACATGACTTCTGTTCATGTTCTCTTAGTCAGTGTCACATGTGCCACATGTGGGAAATTGAGGTTGGGAAATGTAATCTTTTTGGGTGCAGCCAAGTACTGAGATAAAAACTGGGGACTCAGCATAGAAGGAAAACAAGGCAACAGATAAACCAGTATTACCTGCCTTGTCACCTTTCTATCATTCTTATGTCATGAATTTTGTCTATTTCCTTAAATATTCTTTTGCAGTATTTTTTAGGTTGGCTGTAATATTTAGTTGTATGGTTTAACCATGATCTGTGCAACACAAATTGTTGAGCACACAGATTATTGTCAACATGCTGCTCTTATAAGACTTATTTCTCTATCTCTCACCACAGTTGTGATTTCCTCACATTTTCATCTTGTTAATCGCTTTTCATCATCTTAGTGAAGGGCATCCTAGTTAAGATGCTTTGTACTTTTGTACTTTGTACTTTCTTTTTTGTCTTTTTCCTTTTTATCGGTACCAGGGATTGAACTCACGACTGCCTGCTTGCAAGGCAGGTGCTTACGCCGCTGAGCTAAATCCCCAGCCTCTGTACTTTGTACTTTTTACAGAACTTTTTGGGGTTGGGGTTTTGGGGACAGGATTTTGTTGCTGGTCTTGAACTCTTGGACTCACTATGTAGCCCAGGATGGCCTTGAACTCGTGGCTATTCTCCCGCCTCAGCCTCCCCTGTGCTGGGATTAGAGGTGTGCACCACCAGGCCCAGCTACTGAGCTCTGTTCAAAGGTACATGCCAAGAGAGGCTTGATGTGATTTTGAACTTATGTAATTCCAAGATAACTTCTGCATTCCCTTATTATCTCTTAATATAAAACACTTCCAAACAATTGAAACTGGGAATCTGGCAACTCTCACATGGAATGGAATTTTTTTTGGTACTAGGGATCGAACTCATGACCTTGCCCTTGCCAGGCAGGTGCTCATGCCACTGAGCTAAATCCTCGGCCCCTACAATGGAATTTTAAACTTCAAATAATATGAAGGGCTGGTTGTAAACTCAGACCTGCCAACGGAAGGCAGGTTTAAGAATGCATCTTAGGCCAGCCCTGGATGGCCAGGATGTAAGTATTATGAGGGAGCAGCAAGACATGAATCTCCTGTCATGTCCTGTGCAATATATAGGAGAGGCTGTCAGAGCAGCAGCCACCTTGGTTTTGTATTGACTATTAGAGCACAGGAGGGCTGTACAGGGAGGTCTTCCTCAGGGAGTCTGCAATAATATGGCAGAAAACTACTATGGTCATGAAAATTCCAAGTGGGAAGGCACGGAACCAAGGCTAGGGCAGAGGCCGTCCTCATCTTTCCTAAGGCCTCACTAGGTAGCTTCTTATTAATCCGGTTGCTCTGCAGAGTTGATACCTGACTTAGGTTGGGCCCCTCCAAAGCAGACACCAGGCATGGCTTCATATGGATTTGTTCTAAGAGAGAGTTTTCCCAGGCAGGACCAGAGGCTGATAGGGAAATTAGAAAATCAGACCAAGAAGCAAAGGATGACAAGAAAAGTGCTGGGTTCCCTCCCACGGTGCCACTATAGAGACTCTTCTTAAAATTTCAAGACAGGATCTTGCTAAGTTGCTTAGGTTGAGATTGAACTTGGAATCCTGCCTCAAACTCTCAGGCATGTGCCACCATACCTGGCTATCAGATATATTTGCTTGAAAATCAAATGTATGACTCTATAGCTTTCTCTTTCTCTCTCATTTGTATAGGTGAGATCTTAAGCCAAGATCTCAGTCCAAGCAAAATTTTATAATAGTGAAAATGTTCTTTATCTATTGTCTAGTATGGTACCAACCACGTGGAACTATTAAGCACTTGAAATGTGTAGATGATTTTATTTAATTTTAAGCAGCTTAACTGGACATTATCACAGCAGTGCATGACTAGTGACTAGTAGTTAGACAGCACAGGTCTAGGGAGGACGGGGTAGGTTGGATTGTCATTGTTACCTGCTGTGACTAACATTTTCTCTGTCACTGCTGACAATCACTGCTTTTCTTCTGGTGCAAATTTACTACTTCTTGATTAGATTGAAACTTAATTCATTCAGCTTACTGTCAAACTTTGCAGGCTTTAGATCCACCCTGTCTTTTGCAGATGACTGCTTATCTTTACCCTAATACTTTCTGTATTGACTTCATAATTTAAGTCTTACAGTAAAATATTTTTAGTTTCTGATTTTATAAGGAACAATTGTTCAAAGCCTACACTGCAGTTGATAGACACAAATTGCTCAAAAGCTGCCACAAAATAATTCTTTTTTTAAAAATTTGAGTCAGGGTCTTACTATGTAGTTTAAATTGGCCTTGAACTCATTATATAGTCCAAGTGGCTTCAAATTTGCTGTAATCGCCCAGCCTCAGCCTCCATGAGGTTGGAATTATAGGCATGCACTACCACACCCGGCCTCAAAAGAAAATAATTCTGAAATGACTAAATTGTCTTGTGTTTTAAAGATCAGTTCATCTTCTTAACCAGATAATGACATAAATAACTGAAGTTTTGAAGATATACTTTCTCTTACCCAGTTTCAGTGAATGACTGCATAGCAAACAAGTAGACTATAGAGAGAATGTAAGTATTTTTCTTAAAGACTAAGCCCTGTAATGGGGTGCGGGTGCCAGGCCTACTGGGCTGAAGCAAAGAACTAGGCAAAGTCTCTGTTCTCATGGAGCTGGCACTGTGTTCTAGGAAACAGGCTGGGATCATGAACAAATGAATAAGATCATTCCCCAAAATACTATGAAGAAAACCCACGAAGTAATGGGATAGACAGTGAATGGTGTGTTTCATCTAGAGACGTAAAATCTTACCCAGGAACTGACTCTTGACTTGACATATCTGTGGTGGGAAAGGATGAGCCATGGGAGTATCTGGGGGTAAGAATATTCCAAGAAGAAAAGAGGACAAGTGCTAAGGTCCTGGGGTGTATCCAAAGGACAAATAGTAGCCCAAGATGGTTAAAGCAGGGTGAGTGAAATGAAAAATTGCTGGAAAGAGGGTGAGAGAGAAAGGCAGGTGTTAAGGCCAATTTTTTATTTTTAAATTTCAATATAATGACAAATTATTGAAGGAGAAGAGTAACATGATTTTAACTTTAGATATATTTAGTTGCTTTGAGAGGAAGAGTTTATCAGAGGGTGTGTAAGGTCATCAATCTCATGCTACTTCTCAACAAATGATAAAGCAAAGCTGTCTGAGAAGGCAGGTTTCAATACAAGAAAAAACTATTTAATGTTGAGCCTGAAGAACTGGAAATCTAATCTTTGTATTTTAAATAACTGGCTGTTTGATTGTTTTTTCCAAAACAAAAGAAGCAGAGATTAACAGTGGTTAATATATTGTGTATTGTTATCTTGAAATAGTTGCCCAGACTATGAAATATAGGCAAGAAAAATTGATCAAACAATAAAAGCACAAACCTTTCTTTTTCATGAACTAACAGATACTAGTAGGATAGTTATATATATGATAGATGTGAGTCTGCCTTCTTTGTTTTCTCCTTTCCCCCACCCAGTTGTTCTTCTCCTTTAGAGTGGTTTCTTCCCCTTTTTCTTTCACCATAACTACTGCACATTTTGGATCTTATCTACTCTCCTTTCAGTTTTTTCCCACTAGGGAGACTATATGATGTTTACACATGTGAGTCTGATTTATTTAACTTATGAGTGTGGTCTCAAATTTCAATCAGTTACCTGTGAAAGCCCTGAGTTCGTCCTTCTTTATAAGCTGAGTAATACTTCATTGTATAAAAAATCACATGTTTTTTATCCATTCTATGGCTGATGGGCATTTAGGTTGTTTCCAAGATCTGGCTATTACAAAAGCTGCCATAAACATGGTTGCACATATATCACTGTGGTATGATGTTTTCAATTTCTTTGGGAAAATAGAAGAGGAATAGCTGGGTCAAATGGTGCCTCCAATCATAGTTTTTTGAGGAGTCTCCACACTGATTTCCACAGTGGTTGTACCAGTGTACCCTCCCCACTACAGTGGAAAAGGATTCCTTTTCCCCACAGCCCAACCAGCATTTGTTATTACTTGATTTGTGAAGACAGCCATTCTTTCTGGAGTGAGATGGAATCTTAGTGTTTTAATTTGCATTTCTTGATTGATCAGGGATGTTGAACATTTTTTGCACATATTTGTTTGCCATTTTTATTTTTTCACCTGAGAAGTATCTATTCATGTCAGATGTGCATTTATAGATTGGGTATTTGAATTTGGGGAGTCTGATTTTTAAAATTTGTTATATGTTCTAAATAGAAGTCTTTTGTCTCTGAGGGACAATTGGTTAAAATCTTTCCCATTCTGTATGTTATCTTTTTGCTATGTTGATGATTTCTTTTGATCTGCAAAAACTTTAATAAGATGAAATCTCAGTTGTTAATTCTTTGAAGTGCTTCTTGTGCAGTTTGGATTTCATTCATGAATAGCATGATTAACCCTATATCTTTAGGACTTCTACCTACCCTGTCTTCCAGTATATTTAGTATTTTTGTTTCAATATTTAGACCCTTGATCTGCTTTGGCTTTAGTTTAGTGCATGGTGATAGACATGTATCTATTTTTAGTTTCTGACATGTGGAAAGCCAATTTTTCCAGTACCATTTATTCAAGAAGCTGCCTTTCTTCCAGTGAATATCTTTGGCCCCTTAGTCAAAGATAAGGTGGCTGAGTATGTCTGGGATTGTGTCTGCATCGTATAATTGTGAGGTCTCCTGTTTGCCTTTTCTATTCTAAGCCTCTTCTGTTTCCAAATGAATTTTAGAGAATTTTTTTTCTAGTTCTGTGAGGCATGTTAATGGTATTTACCAGGATTGCTTTATATTTGTGTAACAGTTTTGATAGTGTGGCCATTTTCACTATGTTGGTTCTTTCTATTCATGAGCAGGGGATATCTTTCTATTTTCTGATATCTTCTTCAATATCCTTTTTCTGAATATGATAATTTCCAATATATAGATCTTTTGTATCCTTTGCTAGGCTGATACCTAAGTATTTCATTTTTGTGGATGGCCTCGTGAAAGGTGTAATTTCCCGAATTTCTCTCTCAGTGAGTTTGTTGTTTGTGTATAGAAATGCTATTGACTTTTGAGTGTTGGCTTTGTATCCAGCTATGCTGATGAAATTTCATCAGCTATGCTGATGAAATTAACTCTAGCAGTCTTTTAGTAGAGTTTTGGGGGACTTTTATGTCGAGTATCATGTCATCTGTAGAAAATGATAATTTAACTTCTTCCTTTCCCATCCTTATTCTTTTTATTTTTCTATTTGTCTAATTGCCCTGGCTAATGTTTCCAGAACTATATTGAATAGGAGTGGTGATAGTGGACATCCTTGTCTTGTCCCTGATTTTAGAGTGAAAGCTTTCAGTTTTTGTCCATTTACTATGATGTTGGCTATTGGTTTGTCACATATGGTTTTTTCAGATTGAGGTAAAGACCATTTATTCCAATTTTCTGTAATTTTTTTTATCATGAACAAGTGCTGGACTTTATCAAAAGCTTTTCTTATATCTATGAAATTATCACATGATTTTTGTCTTTGACTCTATTGATCTGATGTGTTACATTTATTGATTTGTGCATGTTGAACCATCACTGCATTCCTTGAATGAAACTGACTTGGTCATAATTTATAATCTTCTTGATGATTTGCTGCATTCTGTTTGCTAGTATCTTACTGATAATTTTGGCATCAATGTTCATTATGGAGATTGGCCTGTAGTTCTCTTTTATTGTTCGTGTCTTTCTCTCTGTTTTTGGTATCAGAGTAATAGTTGCTTCCAGGAATGGGTTAGGGAGAATTGCTTCTCTTTCAATTTCATTAAAGAGTTTGAGGAATATTGATACTAAATTTTTTCTAAAGTTCTTGGAGAATTCAGCTGTGAATCCATCAGGACCTCAGCTTTTCTTTGTTGATAAGGTTTTAATTATATTTTCAATGTCATTAACTGATATTGGGTTATTCAAAATCTTTATATCTTCTTGATCTAGCTTTGATCATTCATACATTTCTATTCATTTTCTATTTCTATTTCTATTCATTTCTTCTGTTTTCCTGCCTATGTGAGCAAAGATTTTCAAAGTGGATATTGATGATCTGAATTTCCACAGGATCTGCAGTGATTTCACCCCCCCCCCATTCCATGAATTTGAGGGGGTTTTTTCTTTTCTTGATAAAGTTGGTTAGGGGCTTATAAATTTTGTTTATTCTTTGAAAGAACCAACTCTTTGATTCATTAATTCTTTGTATTGTTTTATTAGGCTCAATTACATTAATTTTGGCTCTGAGCTTTATAATTTCCTCTCTTCTTTTGGCTTTGAGCTGGACTTGCTCTTCTTTTTCTTAGAGGCTTAAAGTGTAGTACTAGGTTGTTTATTTGTGCTCAGTCTGTTTTCATGATGTGAGAGTTCACTGCTATTTCTTTCCCTCTTAGGACTGCTTTTCTTGCATCCCATAGGTTCTGGTATGTTGTATCTGTGTTTTCATTTGATTGTAGATATTGTTTAGTTTCTTCTTAAATGTCATCAGTGACCCATTGGTTGTTTAAGAGGATGTGATTTAATTTCCATGTGTTTATGTAGTTTTTGCAGTTTCTTTTGCTATTATTTCCAATTTCAGTATACTGTGCTTGGAGAATATTCATGGGATAATTTCAATTCCTTTGCATTTACTTAAACAAGTCCTGTGGGCTAGTATATGGTGTATTTTAGAGAAAGTCCCATATGCAGCTGAGAAGAATGTGTATTCTGATGTTGTTGGGTGGAATACGCTGTAAATGTCTATTAAGTCCATTTGTTCACATGTTTGATTCAGTTTTGTGATTTGCTGATTTTTTGGTCTGGTTGATTTATCTCCTTGTGACAAGGAGGTATTAAGGTGCCCTGTTAAAATTATGTTATGTATTGATTTTTAATGCTTTTTATTATTTGTCTTATATAATTGGGTACTCCCACATTTGGTGTGCATATATTTATGAATGTTGTCTCTTTCTCTTGAATTTTCCCCTAACAAGTATGAAATGATCTTATTTATCTCTTTTGATCTTTTTTTTTGAAGTTCACATTGTCTGCAAGTAGAATAGCTACCCCTGGTTTTTCCTGGGCACCTGTTGCATGAAATATTGTTTTTCATCCTTTGACTTTCAGAGTATGAGTTTTTTTTTTTTTTTTTTTTTAGTTAAATGTGTTTCTCATAAGAAGCGTATTGTTGGGTCTTGTTTCTTGATCCATTCTGCCAATCTATTTCTTTTAATTGGTGAATTGAGGTCAGCTACACTGATGGCTATAACTGATATGTATGGGCTTGTCTTTGTCATGTTATCCCTACTTTTCCCCTGTTTAATTGCTTGCCATGTCTCATGGGTTTTTTTCTGTTGTTGTTCTTGGAATTGTGGTCATTTTTATATCTGTCTAGAATCTCTTTCAGTACTCTTTCTATGATTTGTTTGGTGGGCAACTTCAATTGTTCTTTGTCATGGAAGTATCTTATTTCTCCATGAATTTTGAAAGATAGTTTTTTAGGGTACATCTGGGTTGGAACTTGTTTTTTTTTTCAGAGCTTGAAATACTTTATTCCAAGCTCTTTTTCACTTGAAAGTTTATGTTGAGAGATTGACCACAATTCTAATGGACTTCCCTTTGTAGTTGTTCTGTTTCTTTTCACTGGTAGCTTTTAATATTCTGTTCTTGTGCTGAATTTCTGGGATCTTGATTATTATATGTCTGAATAGAGATTTACTTTGGTAATGGTTGTTTAGAGTTCTATATGCCTCTCTTCTCTGTATGTCAAATTCTCTTTCCATGCTTGGAAAATTGTCGGCTATTACTTCCACAAATAGTTTTTTTTAAATCATTTGTGTCGACTCCTTCTTGTTTATTGACATCTATCAGTCATATATTGTTTTTTATTTTGCATTGAGTTGGAGCTGTTGAATTGTTATTTTTAAGAGCTATTTCCTTTCATGATTACTAACTAAAATCCTGTCTTCAAGGTCTATCTTCAGTTTCAGTCAAGCAGTTTTGCCATCTTTCAATGGAATTTTTAATTTCCTGACTGTCTCTTTGAATCTCATACATCTGTCTGTTTCTTTCTTATATTGTTCATTCATGGTTTCCTATGCTCCTATATTTTTTATGTATGTCTTTTCTAGCTATACTGAGCAATTCATTTATTATGATTGTCATTTGCTTTTTTTTTTACCTGAGAGATCATTTCTGATCTGATTTGCTCTATAGCCTTATGGATTTCTTTCTTTACTGTGGTTACTACCTTTTCAGAAATTTCAGGTGTGTATCTTCCAATTTCTTCAATGTTGATGTCTCCTGTACTTGTTCTGGATGGACTGGAGGTTTGAGATTGCATTTTGCTTTTTCTTCTTGTCACTGTCTATTTCAGGAAAATTTAAATTTTATTTTCTGTGATGATCCTTGTGATTTTTTTAGTAGGTAGCTATATCATTAGTATCAAGGCCTCCCTAGGAATAGCCTATTCTTCGAGAATGTCTTCTTTATGTAGGCAGTTATTAGCTTGGGTCTGTCTCAGGATCCTAGCTTCCCAAATAACTGATAGTGGATGTTAATATCTGTTTGTCTCCATCCACAGTCCTTTGATGTTGGACTGTGGTGAGGTTTTTTATCCAGAGCTTTCCAGTATTGTTACAGAAGTGAGAACAATTGATTAAAACAGATATGACATCTTAGCTAAAATAGTACAATTAAGCAATAATAGCATTAAGCACAATTTACAAAATGACAAATTTTGGTAATTATTGATATTATTTTAGAGCATAGAACCAAAGTCTATTGTTATATAACAGGACCCAATCATAAATTAGGAGTTTGTATGTAAAATATTTCCCCTTGGTAGCATGGTTTTGCTTTGTAGTGGGAAAATTTAGGGAAGATATTGTATAAAACAAAGATAACTGGAAAGGAGACAGAAGCAATGTTGGAGGACAAAGGATGACCATGCAACGTTTGGGAAACGAGAGCAGGGATAGAAAAGAAAGAACAAAGGAGTATTTCAGGGATTAGCTAAACTTGGTCTTTGGGTTTGGGGAATGGGTTTAGTTTTATGTGACTTGAATCCTCCTCAGCCATTTAGAAAAGTAGAAAAAAGAAAATGAAACAAAGAAAGGAGAAGAAAGAGAAAAAAGAGAAAATGGAGGAAAAACAAAAATGAAAACAGAATAAGATAAAAGCAAAAATAAATCAACATAAAATTAATTAGAAAAGAAAGAAAAAAACAGACAAACAAACAAACAAAGGACTGCTCCACCCACCTGGCTCTATTCTGTGTATCTTTTTCCCTAAGTCCAATGCTGATTTGTCTAACTTACCACCTGTTGGTTCATATTTTGGTCTTTTCAGTTTCACTAGTCTCACCTGTCCATTTTGTGTGCCTTAGTCAGGGTGCTACTGTGTGGTTGATGTTTCCCCAGTTGTTGGATCCCATGGTGTAGAACAAGTCACAACCATTCCTCCTGACAGTTGGTGAGTCTTGGATTTTTCCTTGGCTGACTAGCCTGGGAGTATTGATGTGAACCAACCATTGGCTCATACTGTTACCTTCCCAGGCTGCCAGACCCACCTGTCCATAGTGTGCTCCTCAGTTGGGGGCCTACTGTGTCTCTGGAGATCTTGCAGGCCCCCATGGGTCCTCTAGATAGAGGAAGGGGTCGTGGGTGCTCTCACAGGCTCACCCTCTGGTTGTGTGATCTTGGATAAATCACTATCTCTTGCTATATTTCAGTATCCAGTGAAAATGGCCATAAACTTCACCAGAGAAGACTGGTAGTGAAGATTTCTGATGATAAGTACAGTCTCTACATAAATAGAAGGGCTTCTGTCTTTACCACCCACATGGCCTCAGGGGCCTACACAAATTCTCCTGAAAAGTCCTCTCCACATTGTTTTTCGTTAACAGGAAATGCATTTTCTACTTTCTGTGTTTTTACAGGCTGTGTGGATACAAAGGAAGCTGATATCTATTTCCTTATTGATGGCTCATCCAGCATCCAAGCAAAGCATTTTGTGGAAATCAAAGAGTTCATTTCAGCCGTGATTGATAGGTTTAGCATTGGTCCAAACAAAGTTCGAGTTGGAGTTGTGCAGTATTCAAGTAAGCAGGAAGAAGAAATTGCTATCTCTCACTATAATAATGCTGTGGACTTAAAAAAGGCTGTTCTTAACATTCAGCAACTACAAGGTGGCACCTTGACTGGGGCTGGCCTGAACTTCACACTGTCACTCATAAAGAAGGGAAAGGAGGACAGGGCAAGTGATGTTCTTTGCTTCCTCATCGTGCTGACTGATGGGCAGTCCCAGGACAGTGTCCTGGAGCCTGTGGCAAGACTGAAGGCTGAAAAAGTTATCATTCATGCAATTGGCATCGGAGAGGCTGACAAAACACAGCTGCTACAAATAGCTGGGAAAGAAGACAGGGTTAGCTTTGGGCAGAACTTCGATTCTTTAAAAAATATAAAAAATGATGTGGTTCACAGCATCTGCACCCAAAAAGGTAAGCAATAACAAGAAAAAAGGCTTTGTCTTCCCATTTCACTAATGGTTTCAGGTAGATAAATGCCCTAACCGAGAAACAAGATGTGATGTGACCAGCTATCTGGCCAACAGTTTGCTAATCTCCTATGTCAGCATATAAAGTGTCGGCTTCTGCCCTGAACCAGTCGCCAAGCCTGGAGAAGTCCTCCTAGAAGACCTATGTTCCCCTACCAGAGAACCTGTGAGTTGTGAGTGGGAAGAGTGTCAAGAATATTGTGGCCATAAAAAAAGCCCACTACCTTCTTGATATGAAAATATTTGAAGCTAGAGTATATGAAGTTTTATCCAAATATTTCAAGGAAAAAGACACTATGGTAACTACTATTAAGTCAGGTTATAAGGTGGTGAAGTACTAGGTTGTTGAAACAGTCATGCTGTGACCTCTATTGTTATATTGTTATGTCCTGTTTTATCTCAATCTCCCCCTTATTGTTTCAAAAAAAAATATTTAGTCATTTCTTATGTTTGTTTTAATTAAAGAAAAAATTCAAAAAAATTAGGATATATAAATAGTAACTCTTTTCGATTTCCTATTAACTTGTTTTGAAGTCCTGTAGTACTCCCACAATCTTGTTTTGACTGATTAGACTGTTCCATTCTATATGATAGTATCAAGTTTGAAGACATAGGCAACTACTTTGAAGACAATAAGATTCACTAAGATACCCATTCTGGTTTGACTATTGTCTTCTTTGGAAGTCCTGTAATGTTTACAATGCCTAAGTTTTATTGGTCTTGTTCTCTACTGTTTTGTCCAACTTTATAATATCTAATAAGATAGACAATTCTTTTTAAGGAAACAAGGGACAACGTTGATAACCATTGTTGATAAACTTGTACTCTGTTCTACACCATGTGCTATGTCTATCCTTGGTATTGACTGACAGCTTTGTTTTGCCATATTTGACTGTATTCTTCCCCCCCCCCCAAAGAAAGTAATAAGCACTAAGGAGTAATAAAATCCAAGATGTGTAAATTTTGTTGTAAAAAAGAGAGGGAAAAAAAAAAGAAAAAGAGCTCTAATGGATATAACAGCAAGTGTGTTTGGGGGTGTTAAATAGCTGACTTTATCAATGTTTTTGGAACATTGAACACAGCTGTTTGCAGTCTCCCTGTTTGAATGTCCACCTTGTGTTCTTTGATACTGTGATTTGAGGAACTATTTTCAAGAAGATAGTGTGTAATCTACTAGCAGGTAATTTCTTACTGTTATGTTTTTTTGTTTTGTTTTGTAGTTCTGTATTGCGTGTACCCTTACGCCGCTTTGGTTTGTTTTGTGTTTTTCTCTTTTTCCTCTTAAATAAAAAAAAAAAAGCCCACTACTATTAAGTGGAAAGGATTCTGTTCTGCATGCAAGTCTGGGTGTGTGTGTGTGGGGGGGGTGTGTACCTTCAATACATTGTCCCTCTGCCTGGCTTTCTTTCTTGGCTTATTGTGAATTGTAATGGAGATAACACACGTGGAGGCCTTAGGGAAGGATCTTACAATAAGTGCTACATAAAAGCTATTACAGGTGGTGTAAGTGTTCATTGATAAGAAGAGCACAGAGTCCTTGCTTATTTGAACTTACTAAAGAAAAATAAGCAATACAATATGCAGTGTTAGCAACAAAATCCTAAGCCACGATTTTGTTCATTTTTCCTATTAATAGAACTAGGCTTTTAGAATCTTTAAGAAGACTACAATAGTAAAAATCTCCCCAAGAAAAGTAAAAAGGTGTCAGGAAACATGAAGTAGATTGTAAATAGCTTGCACCTTCAATCCTGTCAAAGGAGAAACTTCTGGGCTAATCTGAGGAGAGACAGCCCCCCTCTAACAATGGAGTACTGGGGGAGGAGATGAGCTGGGAGCAAGTGGGTGAGTCATCAGAGTGAGTGGAGAGCAGGAGCTTAATTGAGCCCAAGGGACTAGAAAATACAATTGTCAGAGCAGGTGCAGGTGGAGGGAGCCACACTGTGTCAACTTGGACCAATTAAGCTGCTCTAACAAAGAGTCCAAACTATAAACAGCATCATATGATTTCTCTCCTTCAAAAGAGTCTGGAGTGAGCAGTTCAGGGTCTAATAGAGAGGCGGTTCCATTCTCTGTATGCTGCTTCCATGCCTACTCAAAGTTCAAGTCCTAGTTCTCATCACCACCCAGTCATGGAAAGGGAGAAAGAACCCACTCACCATGATTAGTTGTTTCAATGGGAAGAATTGAAATGGGGCAGAATCATTGTTGCCCAAATCTTTGGGCCCAACTTAGACACAGGCTTGTGTTTAGTTTCAAGGAAGGCTGGGAAATAAGAGTCTTTAGCTGGGCAACCACCTGCCTAGCTGAAATGAGATGAGGATAAAAGGGTGGAGGAACAGCAGGGGACAAGACATGGACTTTGGCAATGGTAGAAATAAGGAAGTAGGTATTGAGAATACTAAAACACATGTAAAAGTCTTTACTTCTACCCATGTCACACAGAGAGCATCTGCCACTCCTCCCCAAGGCAAAGCTTTGCCAATCCTGCACACATTTAGGGTTTCAGGATGGCTCCAAGGTGTTTAAAAACATCTTTGAGATAAGGTCATGCTGAATGATGCATACTTGAACTGCATTTGCAGTTCTCATGCCTCAGCCTCCCAGAGTGCTGGGATTATAGGTGTGTACCATCATGCCCTACTTGGAATCTTCTTGTCAATCCTCATGGAGTATCTGAGGCATTAAGATAATTATCTTTTCATTTTTCCATGTATGGTTGATGCTATGTGTTTATTTTCAAGTACTGTGGGATATAATCCATGAGTATTAAGAGGGTAGGAAGAGGGTGATAGAGATTACGGCTGGACGATACCCAGCAAAAGGGATAGGATTAATAAAATGCATGCTGAAGACAATATACTTGCCATATGTGTGTGTGTGATATACACATTAAACATATTCACTGTGGACTTATACCACTTTCTAATAGCTTGTAGAAATGGCCTTTTATGTGTACATATGTCCATTTCCAGTCAAAAAGCTGCTTAGAATTTTTGTATAAAGAAATTGTCCATAGTGAACAGATGGTGCCCACCAAAGCACTCATTATCCCTGGTAAGAACTTTTCACTCAAATTTTGAATATTGACTTATAGTGTTTATCAAATCAGTTACAATTATCCCAGAAAAGAATACTATTTAAAGAAATGGAATTGCATTTTTCAAGAAGATATAAACTCTGAATATTTAGTTCTGGATTCCTTTAAAAAATTTTTTTTTGGATCATCACGCATCCTTAATAATAATCTGAGGCTTAGAACTTTAATAGGGTTGGGGATATAGCTCAGCGGCACAGTGCCTGCCTGGGAAGCACCAGGTTCTAAGTTCAATTCCCAGTACAAAAAAATAAAGAAAGAAAGAAGAAAGACAGAGAGAAAGAACTTTAATAGGGGGGAAATGGCCCAATGGAAGGGGAACCAAGGAGAGGGCAGGGGGAAAGGAAGAAAGGGAAAAAGTGAACAAAGATAAAATGGAAACAAAGCTTCTGTAAATGAGGAGAAGAGGAGTTAAGGGAGGGGAATGAAACAGGAAACAAAACAGCAGGAAGTTATATCAGCGACAAAGTCCCCGTGATGAATGTGATCATTATGTATATCTAAAGCGTACCAATAAACTTAGTTTACTAAAAAAAGAATTACAAAAGAATTAACTAAGAATAAATGAATTATAGATAAATAAATAATGTATGCATGAATGAATGCACACTTTGGAAGTTGCATTTCCTTTTTAAAAATCCTTGGGTGATCTTCAGTGGATTTCTGATTCACATTCTGGTCATTAGACTTCTACGAATGTTGCAAAGAGAAATTTCAAAAAAACACCAGTTGCTTGAGTTAATTTTCAGTATTTTCTTATTAACACCTTTACTGTTGCCTTATTTCTAAGACATTCTGGTAACCATGGCCATTTCCATTTTTTTAATGACATGCAGGATGTGAAGACATGAAAGCTGACATCATGTTCCTGGTGGATAGTTCTGGGAGTATAGGATCTCCAAATTTCGAGATAATGAAAACCTTCATGAAAGACCTGTTGACTAAGATTGAAATCGGTGCAAACCAAACCCAGATTGGTGTGGTTCAGTTCAGCAATTACAACAAGGAAGAATTTCAGCTTAACAAATACTTCACGACAAAAGAAATTTCGGATGCAATAGACACAATGTCTCTCATCGGTAGTACCACTCTGACTGGAAGTGCATTAACCTTTGTAAGTCAGTATTTTACCTACCCCAAGGGCGCCCGTCCCCAGGTCCGAAAGTTTCTCATCCTCATCACAGATGGTGAAGCACAGGATGATGTGAAGTTTCCTGCAATTGCTCTTCGGGAAAGTGGGGTGATCATCATCACCGTGGGGGTATTTGGTGCCAACAGGACTCAGCTGGAAGAGATCAGTGGGGATGGAAGCCTTGTTTTCCATGTTGAGAACTTTGACCTCCTGAAAGCAATAGAAAATAAACTCATCTTTAGTGTGTGTGCTCTGCATGGTAAGTGACCAGATATCTTTTAGAACTCATGCATGTAATCTGTTGAATGTTCTGTGGATGCTGAGTGTTGTACTCTGTGCTGGGCTGCTATCTGGACTTTGTGTTAAGTTTCAGTCTTACTTATGTTATAGTAAACACTCTTGACTTCCAGGGATATTTCAGGTTAGCAGTTTGACACTGAATAATCTTGCTTTTGGTGACTTCAACTATATTTTAAGAAGGTCTCAGAATTTTACATAAAACTGCTAACTTTAATACTTGCATACCTGGATTTTCCAGAGCTAATTTTTATTCCCAAATGATTTCTTGGAATTGTTTTTTGACTAACCTTAACCACTATTAAGCTGTAAATTAGTAAAAATACAAATTCATCTTCCTTTTAGTTAAATTACATTCAACATATAAGAAATGTCTATCTACTATTTTTTTTTTTTTGCATTTTAAAGATATATGTTAACTTCACTTTTCCAAATTCTTCTTAACCTCTATTTTAGTTCATGTCCTAACTTTCTGGAAATTTGTGATATTGTTCTGATTGCTTGGGATCACCATTTTTATGTCACAAGTAGCAGTGCTTTTAGAATTGAATTAAACAGTCTTCAGTTGGAGTCTACCGATTTTAACAACTCTTGAATGACCACTTGCTATAAATCCACACAAAAACTAAAACATCTATGCTTTTAAACTACCATATCCTATTTTGTCTTTTGGATACAGCTAAAAGAACAAATTTGTTGTGCGTTGTTCACCTGGCAACATAAAGACATCTGTTTGACTTAACTCTTCGAAATGTGTATGAAATTTTCACAAAGTTAACAGATAAAATTTCATTGTAAACTCTGAGTTTTAGGTGAATTCTAAGACTTCTTGGTAACAGCTTATTGGAACTTTTTCTGCTTCTAAAAGTTGCAGTGATTCCAAAACTCTTGGTAATGTTGACAGGTATATCCTAAGACCAGAGCTTGGACTTGGAAATCTGCAGGGTTCTTCCAGGAATTTTGTTTTTCATTTGATAAATGTAATGTTTGTGGAGGCTCTGTTTGTAGCATAAGGTGAAATCTCTGCTAACTCTTTCATTAGGTGAACTCAGAATTACTAAGTCATGTCTAGTCATCACATCTCTGTGATTGTTGATCCAGGTTATAGACTAAGCTATCCAGTGTCTGAGACTTGAGAAGTTGAGATTTCATTGCCAGATATAAAGATTGAAGGTAATGTTGGCAGGTAGAAAGCTGAAAAATGAAGCTTTGGAAGGCACATGCTAAAGCTTTTTAAGGAAGGAAATAAGAGGATGAGAATCTATCCTTTTGAAGACCTGCATCAGAGTAGTTGCTTGGCTTGTAATGTGGTGCAAGGTTTGGGATTAGGGAGGAGCAGATGGGGGTTCTGTTCTCCCCCAACTTGAGGCCACTCCTTTACTGAGTTCTAATTCAGGAGGTCAATGGAAGGAGCACAGCTAAGTGTGGAGAGATGGATGCACAGAGGAAAGTTTGCCTATGAAGGCTCAGAAGACAGCTGCAGCCTAAGGGAGCTGAATGAAAACCTCAACTTAAACAATGAACTCCTAAAGTCTTTAAAAGTTCAGGTAGCCAAATAGCAGTATGTTTTACCCTCTTGTTGGCACTGAACTGGCTTCTGACCTTGCCTTGAAGTTGAAAGCCCGCTGAGCAAAAGGCCTTAGCTGTCCTGGTGAGATGCAGTAGAAGAGAGTGGTATGGTATAAGGATCATAGATCATGATCATGGCATTATGCAGATGAGGACATCAGTGTTCTCGAAGTCATGATCCGGACATGCTGCCCTTCTCCGAGCCTCCTCAAAGAACTTAAGTGATCATCAGGCATGTGGCAGGTTCATGGCAAAAGTCAGATTGCTTCCTTGTCAGTGATCCATGCAGAATGCCCTGCATAGTATTTGTGATCTCCTCTTTTTTCCTTTTTTCAGATTGTAAAAGGATTGAGCAGTTAGACATTGTATTTGTGCTGGATCACTCTGGCAGCATTGATAGGGGGCAGCAAGAGAGCATGATCAACCTGACTGTCCACTTGGTGAAGAAAGCAGACGTTGGCAGGAACCGAGTTCAGTTTGGAGCTCTGAAATACTCAGACGATCCTGAGATTCTTTTCTACCTTAACACATACTCCACCCGCCCAGAAATCACTGAGAATCTGAGACGTCGCCGGGATACTGGAGGGAATACATACACTGCCAAGGCTCTCAGACACTCCAGCATCCTGTTCAGGGAGGAGCACGGCAGCCGCATCAAGCAAAACGTGAAGCAGATACTGATCATCATCACCGATGGGGTATCCCATGACCATAACGAGCTCAGCAGTACAGCCCTGAAATTAAGAGAAGAAGGCATCACCATCTTGGCAGTGGGTGTAGGGCAAGCCAACCAAGAGGAACTGGAGATAATGGCAGGGGATAAAAACAATACTATCCATGTGGACAATTTTGACAAACTGAAAGATATTTACTTGCCTCTACAAGAAAGAATGTGTATCACTGCAACAGCAGGTAAGGTTTTTTTTTTTTTTAGTTTCTATGGAGTGTAGCAATAAAAGTTTAAATAAAATCATAAATCTTGACTTCCTGTTACCGGGTGTCATGAGCTGAATCTTTCTGTAGTCAGAAAACCAGTTTTCTCATCTAAAAGATATTGATTAATTGGGCAAGATCTCAAAGATCTTTTACTGTCACCTTAGACATTGAAGAGATGACACAAGAATGTTTCATGCACAGTCCTTGCTCTGGATGCCATTCTGTTGCCTTTTTCTGGCCACAGGAAGCTTTTTTTTAGGGTCATCTTGACTTATTTAACCACTCCCCATGCTGCTCCGATTGCCTCATGGTCTCAATGCAGCCATGGGACATCAGTTTTAGGCCAGACTCAAATGAAGAGTTTCATGGTTGAAATAGGTAGACTTTTGTCTTTAAAATACAATGTCATATTAAATAGTGAAGAGGATCTAGAGGTCAGAAACCAGCTCCACTCCATAGTAATTTTGTATTCTTACGCAAGTTACCTAACCTCTGATTTTTATTTCTATAGCTAGAAAATTAGTTTAATTCCCCATAAGGTGAATCTATGCATTAACAACATTATTGCATTCTAAAAGAATTTTAGTAATCATACATATGCAACAGGAAGTATTAATAGTAATAGGAGTACTAATAGTTTTATGGTAGTATCATAATTTGATTTGGGTGAATGTTCTGATATGAGTAAAAAGAGACTTCTAGTCTGTGTAGTTAATTATCTGTAATGATATAGTCCATCTATTCAAGCTTTCTACTTCTTTTTGAGTAGCTTGAAGTGTTGTTTCTAGTAAGTCATGCAGATAATTAAAATTTGAAAATCCTCTGTTATCATTCTCCTTCTTGCTATTTTTCCTTCTCTTTGAGGGCCAAGGAATTCTCTTTTCTGTTAATTTATCGCAATTTGCTACTACTATAAAACAACTTAAGAATTTAGTAAAGCAATTTAAATTTTAAAATATTTAGGCTGATTCACAAGAAAAGTAACTTACTCTTTATTCTTGTTGCAGCCTGTGACCTTCCGGAAGCTGATGTGATTTTCCTTTGTGATGGCTCTGACGTGGTAACTGATTCAGAGTTTGTTGCCATGATGACTTTCTTGTCAGATTTAATTGATAGTTTTCAAATGCAGCCTCAAATGCAAATTGGGATGGCTCAGTATGGGAGCCGCTACCAGGAAATTATAGAGTTGAAAAATTCTCTGAATAAGACCCAGTGGAAGTCAAAAGTTGAAACCGTTGCCAAGACCAAAGGGTTTCCACAAATCCACATAGCCCTCAAACATGTGCTCCATATGTTTGATCCGTCCATTGGTGGGAGAAAAAATGCTGGCGTTCCTCAGATTTTGGTGGTTACTGTATCCAGGAATCCTGCTGGTAACGTGATAGATGCAGTAAAAGCCCTAAAAGCCCATGGAATTTGCATCCTGGTTTTGGGCATTGGTAATGTTAATAAAGAACAGCTTCTGCCAATATCTGGAAATTCTGAAAAACTAATCACCTTGTCAGACTTTAATAGATTAAGGGATGTGGATGTGAAAAAAAGAATGGTTCGTGACATCTGCCAGAGCTGTGGGAAAACCAGTAAGTGCTCTTTGCTTTGTTTTGTTCACGTGCAACTTCCCATTTGTCTCAGGATGTCTTAGGGACCAGCTCCTGCAGAATGTGTAGTGAGAAGCATGTCCAGTGAGAAGAGACATCTCTTCTGCTTCCAATAACTTTGGGGTCAGCCAACCTCCCTCAAAGACAATGAGAGAGTGCAGGGGCTGGAAGGGCCTGGACTGTGTCCCCTGGTCACTCTTGTCTCCTCAATGTAATCCAGTGTGTTTATGTTCCATTTAGCACCTGCATCTCAGTGTTCTGTTTGTATTCTCTCCATTTCTGGAAGTCTTAGGACAATACACTGCATGCAGGAGGAAGGAAAGAAAATGAACATTTCCTGATTGAAAGTGTTACTCTTTTAACTTCTAAAAACCATCTTGTAAGGGACTTGTGTGTGGGTTCATGTGTATGTTTGTGTGCAGTGTTTTTTCCTTTAGTGATGATATACATACCGTCACAATATAGTAAAGGTTCTTAGATATTTTTGAATCCAGAGAGCATAAGTATAAATGGTTCTCAAGGCCAGGTGCTTCTGTGGGTGAATCAAGTGGACTGGGTCTGAGGACCTTGAACTGGAGAACAGCTCATGGTAAGGTTGCAATTTAGATCCATTTAATATTAAGTAGCCGTGGGGGACTCAGGTTCTGTCATTGTGGGTCTGGGATTTGGGAGGAAAACTTGTCAGGAAGTAGTCCACATTTCATGAAATTTGCATAACACAGTAATCTCCAGAGTGCTTCCAACTCTAAAGTTGTTCTAATGGAAGCTGCTCTGTCACAAAATATATCCATCTTGCAAATGCTCCCAATCTTTTATGTCCCATTTGGCTGCCCGAGGGGAGGCAAGTGACAGAGGAGAACAGAGCCCTGGGCCTGAGGGCAAAAAGCCAGAGTTCTAATTCTGGAACAGCAGCAGCACAGCCTCCATGAATAATAGCTGTTCTCTCCTCTGACAAATAAACAGCTAGACAGGATCAAAGGTAACCAAGTGGCATTGCACATTCAGTGTGCTTCTTCTGCTTAGAGCTGACAGCTTCCTAACTTTATCATCAGCATTAACAAACTTGGGGTTTTACATTTTGAAAATGTAGATTTCAGGCTTCTTTTGGAGAGCACTGGACCCTGTTTCCCACCTGACTGCTCTCCGCTGGAGCTGAGCTACAGATCCCAGTGAGCTTGGGTTCTCATGCTTGGCTCATCTACATTATCCACTCAGCCTTCACGCCCATTTGCATTTGTGACCTCTGAAGATTATATGACCCGCAGAACAGTTCAAATCTCTCATATGATTATATGAATCAGAATATGTCATCATTAAAAGAAGAAAAAATGTGCACATACACAGTCGCTAAGAATTGGTCTGCATTTCAAATAGCTACTGGAACTTGTAATATTTGAAAAGGGCCAGTAGCTTCCTTTTTGAACCCTTTTGGGTATTAGAGACACTCTACTTTCCACTCTGGGGGATAACAGCTCTCCTTTTCCCAGCCCTTCCTGCCGGCCCTCCAGCTTGCTGTATCCTCATTAATCTGGCCTTGTTTCCCTTGGTTTCCAGGTTGCTTTGTGGATGTAGTGGTTGGGTTTGACATTTCCACTCACCTTCAGGGGCAGCCTTTGTTCCACGGCCACCCCCACTTGGAATCGTACCTCCCCGGCATCTTACAGGATATCACTTCCATTAAGGGAGTGAGCTGTGGAGCAGGTGCAGAGTCACAGGTGAGCCTGGCCTTTAAGGTGGACAGTGATGGTGATTTCCCTGCCAAGTTCCAAATCTACCAGAAAGCAGTGTTTGACAGCCTGCTGCAAGTCACCGTTAGTGGCCCAACCCATCTGAATGCACAGTTCTTACAGTCACTGTGGGATACATTTGAGAACAGAACTGCATCCAAGGGACAGGTATCCTTGTCACTCCTTACTCTTTGATTTGTTCCTCCTTCCCCAGTTACGTCTCTAGTCTTTGCATCATCCTATTTTTTGCTTTCCTCAAGGTGATGCTGATCTTTTCAGATGGTCTCCAGGGCGAAAGTATCACCATGCTTGAAAATCAATCAGACAAGCTGAGAGAAGCAGGTATTGTGCTGAATATGTAAACAGAAAAATATGGAATATGCTGAACAAGGGCTCTAGATCTCGGGATCCTTTAAATCACCTGCAGTGGATGCTGCTGGGGACATGCCTAGGGCCCCTTGTTTGGTCTCCATAGATGTCTTTGAGTATGCTGGAAGTCCTGATTTCACTTACGTTTGTTTTTCTTTATTTCTGATTATCCAAATAATGTTCATCAAGTGGAGCCTCTTTTTCTTGGCCAAACCCTTGAGTTATAGACACCTATTATTTTTGTTAAATAGGTCTTGATGCTCTGCTGGTGGTAGCGCTCAACCCAGCTGCTCATGATCAGTTTTCCAGCTTTGAATTTGGAAAAGGCTTTGATTATAGGACTCACTTGACCCTTGGAATGAGAGAATTAGGCAGCATGCTATCAAAGTTCCTGGTGAGTTTAAATCCAGTTGTTCCAAATGCCGTGAGGACTAAATTGGACTGTTGGTATCTCCAAACACTGCCTTCGAATGTGCCACTGAATTAAGTGCATGGTCATAGCATATAAAAATTATGAAAGACCAGAATATAATACTTTGTTTTGCATATCTCTAATTCTTTGTCATCTCACTAAATGAATGCATAAGGAACTAAAAACAAGCCAGTCCCTAGTATAATTAGACAGTCCTTAGTTTAATTAGTTAACAATGTATACTACAGAAATTCCTATTTTAAGATACTGTTAACTAGGACCAAGACATTGCAGGCAAACTTGGTGTGTTGGTCATTTATGTGCTTGGTATCCTGTCTATAAATAAAGGTAATTTCTTTTGGAATGGGGATCTGCTACTTTCTCTGCTGTATTAAGTCAAAATGCACCTCTTCTTTCTTGTAGCTTCTTATCCAAAAACAAAAGGTGGGCTTGTAGGTGGTGGATTAGGATTTGTATGAATATGACTCTCATGTAATAAAATTTCTGACAGTTTTTGCTCACTCAGTTTTGCTTTTTTTAGGGAAATATTGCAGAGAGGACTTGTTGCTGTGCATTTTGCAAATGCCCGGGGATTCTGGGACCTCATGGAACCCAAGGATTGCAAGGTCCCAAGGTGCTGTTATGTTGTAATACTGCTTTCCCTAGAGTGCCTTGCTCTGGGATGGGTGATACTGAGACTGAGTGGTTGAATTTGCAATTTCACTCCATACTAATGTAACTGCTCTGGGCATTTCACATGACGTTTATGATGTAGGAGGCAGTTCAGAAGGTCTCACTTTTGATACTATCAAAAATAATCCTTTTTTCTCTCATGTATTCTTCTTGGGTTTTGCAATTTACACTTTTATATCTGCTGTAGGCAGTTGAGAAGGTGTTAGGAATAATGGAAAGAGTTATGCTTCATCAGCAATGAAATGAGATTGAACTGCAGAAAATCATGGTACTACAAGACCTTTAAAGCAACAAATTTTAAAAGATCAATTACATAACAACAGAATCAATAAATATAACATAGAATGTTCAATAAAATATTCTCTTTCAATGCAAAAGAATTCACTATAGCTATACACACAAACATGTATATGTTCTACCAACACAATAATGACTGAAAAATATCGAAACACAGAGTACCTATGGATTCCATTTATGAATAGCTTGAATATAGACAAAACTAAGCTCTAGTGAGTACTTTAGTTGTGAAGTCCTTCAAGGAGGTAAGGAAATGAGTGCTGTCCTGTGGATGGGGTGGCGGCTGTAAGAATGGAGTTGAATGTGACTGTGGAGGGTGCTGTGTCTAGGTAATGTTCTAATTCTTGACCTGGGTGATGAGTGCACAGATTTTACATATGATAATTATAAAATTACTGAATAAAATTTACTTTATAATAATATGTAATTTTATACTATTTTCATTTGTATACTTTTCAAGTGGGTTTTCAGGGCCGGGAATTTAGCTTAGCAGTTGCTTGGCAAGCGTGAGGGTATAAGTTTGAGCTCTATTATCAAAAAAAAAATATTCAAATGGATTTTCCCTATCCCAATAAAAAAGACTTTCTTTTCAAAAAGATAGACTATAATACTTGCTCATGATTTTGGTATTATCATCCTTATGGAAGGATAATTTACGCTGGACTTTTTCCTGTGTTGTGGTATTTTGTTTAGTAAAATCTCCTGTAGCTTCAACAGTGAATTGTGTGCTGGGATGTGACCTCCCTGGTTTTCTGTGTAGACAGTTGGGATCTGTGTTGGAGGATGGGCAGACCACCCTCAAAAACACAAGTAAAAATTTGCCAGAAAGCAGCTAAACTATGTGTGCAGAGAGAGAAATGATGGTAATTTAAATATGCATTATCTTGTTGTTGGTGCTTGTTCTTCCTTGGGCTCTCAGAAAAGGCAGAGGAAAGTAAAACAATCTCTCTGCAATTGTGAATGACTTTCCTGCTAAAAGAGTTATGGTGGTCATAGCTGTCCTCCCTGAAAACCCTCTGGGCACGGCAACGGCCCTTGGGGTTCTCACCTGCAAGGCAGGCTCCTAGGGTCAGCCTTCTTCTGGAATCTAAAGGGTCACCTTCTGCGGGGTGGGGGGGGGGGAGGTCTTCAGAGAAGAGATGAGTGAAAAAACAAAAGCCAGCTTCTAATGATGTCAGACTCTTTCCAAAGTAACAGTCATAGCTCCAAAAACCCAACATGGTGAAGGGAGGAAGCTGTGTAGAAGGTCTCAGGCCTCTGTGAATTTGAATTGACAGCAGGACCGCTAACACACGCTTTGTTTATCTTTCCTTCCAGGGTTCTCCAGGTCACAGAGGCAGCAGAGGACACAGGGGAGAAGACGGAGACCCTGTAAGTTTTATGACTCCCCCCCTCCCACTCCCACTTTCTGATTTTCTTTCTTGGGAAAAGCTTTATGTTCACACAAAAGTGACAGATGGGGTTCTGTTTATAGGTTTATTTTTATAGCGTTTCAGGGGAATGCATTGCTTTTGTTTTCCTGTTTTCTTGTCTGAATTATGAGGCCCTTGATAAATTTAAATTGAGAGGACACAGGTTCACATACATGGCCTGGCATGTGGTGTCAGGGGAGGGGAAGCTGGGCATCCTCCTCTCTACCCCAAGCAGCATACAGCAGGTTACCTGCCAGGAAGCTAACTTTAGACTGAAATGCAGTACTTAGTAGAAGACCATAGGCCAAGCTGGAGCATCCAACACTCCAATGGACAAGGCACCCTTTGGACATGGCTCCATGACCACAAGTTACACGCAGAGGGTTGCAGATCTCAGTCCTTGATCCTAAAACCAGAACTCTCCCTCAGTTCACAACAAATTGTGAGTGGAATCTGGAGGAATGGAGCCACGTATTTGGCTCCATTTTGTTTAGGGTAATTTCAAGAAGCTTCCTGACTAGACCTTTATCCTGTGGAATCAAGGCCAGCTCCTCATCTGGACAGCAAGTTTATCAAATATCAAAGCCAGACTCGAATTAGCCTGCCATGGTTTGACCTACTTATGAGACCTTGAACAAGAGACTTAACTTCTCGACCTTAGTTTCCTCATATGTAAATGCTTACAGATTCCTCTAGGACCCTAAAGCTGACCTAGTTTGCAAAACTCACTTGGACCCTCAAAGGAGAATCAAGCTGGTATGGGAATGCTTTGGGTACTGGGAACAGAGCTACCCATCTGCCTGGCTGAGGGCCCACAGCTGGCCCGAAGTCCAGGCAATCAGAAGTTGTAAGTTTATGTATGCATAACAACCTGGGACCTTGGGCAAAGCTTATTCGTGCTACAAACTGTGAGCATCTGTTGTGCACCCAGACCTGAGGCAGCACAAGCTTAGGTCATGATGGTGACAGAGACAGCTATGGTCTCTGTCCTAAAGGAGCGTGCATTTCTTCTTCAGAGATTCATTTTACACTTGCACTTTGCTTGTATTTAAGTATTTCCTGGGAGAAGCAAGGTTGCTGGGAGTCACACACATCACTGACCCTGAGGACATCACTATGGCTGATCTGATTTTGGGGTTTCTTTTTTTTTAAATTTTTATTATTATTTAAAGAAAGACAAAACAAAATAGAAAACAGGCAGAAATAGTATATACTTTCAAAGAAAGGAAATAAACAGTAATAAATCACTAGTTGATGTATACATATTGTCCCCCAACAAATAGTTGTTCAAGATACAAAAGTGGAACATATAAATGGGAATTTAACCAGGGAGATTGCAAACAGTCCTGTTCAACTATCCAACAAAAACTAAGTACTATGAGTATCAATCCTATACACTCAGACATGTATGCATTTATCCATATCTTCGTTTAGGTTGGGACCTAACTAAACTTATTAGATTAAAATCCTTCTGAACAAAGATTAATAATATTGCTGGATTTCACATCATAACACTCCGAAATCAGCACTGGGTACTGCAGTGCCTCTTTCTTTCCTTGAGTATTTGTTCATTTCATCATGTGTCATAAGATCAATTCTAATAAACTGTTTATAGGTTTTACGCAAGCATGAGTCTTAATATGTATTTCTATCCTTTCTATATTAGAGCGCGAAACAGAAAAAAGCAGGATAGAACTAAACATACTCCTATAGACACATAAAACTAAAAAGACATATAAAATTGCTGTATAAGGAGTTCTACCGTGGTCACTGTGCTGTTTCTTGTTATCATCAACAGAATTGGCTATATCATCAGATAAATGATTTTGGGATTTCTAATCTGGTGTCCCTCCCCATCAGGACTGGCACTGCTGCCTTTGTGCCCTTGTTCCATCAGCTCTCTCTGCTCAACTCCAGGACCCTGGCACAGCCTTGGTTCTGTAGGCCAGCAACTTCAACTTTTCCAACCCATCATCAGTTCCTTGAGCAACTGACATCTTGTCAGGACCAACACAGGGATTCCTGTGATACTTAGAAATGTAGTTAGAATGACTTTCGAATCTTTGGCTGCACTGTCTGATAAGGGTGTGAAGTACCTGAGTCCATCTTGCAATGACTTATGACCTCAGGTCTGTAAGGAATCCCTGGAGTCTGGTCAGGAAAATGTACAATGTAGAGGGAGAGAAAGATTTAAATGAACAAGCTCAGAAAAGGATTTGCTTGGCCTAAAGCCTGGCATTCTTGTTTGTCGTTCAATATTCAAAAAGCTGCCAGACAAACTTCTGGCAGCTTCTGACAAAAGGTTCACTTTGAATATGTGTCTGGATCTTTTGTTTTAGGGAAGAAGAGGAGAAATTGGACCCGGAGGAGACATAGGGATTGTAGGATGTCCAGGAGAGCAGGGTCAGAAGGTAAGGAAGGCCATATTGGAAATGTTACTTCCATTTCCCTGCAACATTCTCCCCCATCTCCTCCAATCTTTCCCTTCCTTGTTTTCCTCTTGTTTAACCCTTCCCTTTCTCCAGGTACATCTGTTAGCTCTGTTGTCTGCATATTAATTCTGCTTCTTAATAATCTTGAGTCTTGAGCATTAATTAAATCCCATCTGTAACTCCTTTGCGGCTGGATAGCCAGAAACAACTAAAGAGACACCCAGTCCATTTCTTTAGGGAGGCAGCTTCTTCCTCCTGCAGCCTGCAGATCAATGCTCTGTTCTTGATACATTAATGACAGGCATTTCATCTTTTGCAGGGAGCCAAAGGAGCTTCCGGATATAAGGTATTATGGTTTCTTCTCCGTCAGTTTTGATTTTATACTGGGATTAGTCTCTTCATAAGTGTACAGCAGAGACCTTTCTTTACCTGATGGCTGTCTGTCACCTATCAGGGAGAACCAGGTGACAGTGGTGTGGATGGAATCGATGGGGAAGAGGTAAGCCATTTTGCTTCAAGTTATAAACCCATTGTGAGGTTGACTGTATTTTTTTACATGGGAATTTTCTTATCTTCTTTTAGGGATTACATGGATTTCCAGGGAAAAAAGGAGAAAAAGGTGATCCAGGATCTCAGGTAACCCTGAAGGGGAAGTTGATGACAGAGACTGTCTTCATTGTGTGGAAGTAGTTCCTGGGGATAAACTGACAGTTGACTGAATCACATGGTGAAGACCTATTACCAATACCACATTCCTATATAGGGTAAATTGGTAATTATATAATTTTCAAGAATTTCCAGCTAGAAAAGTTCAAACCATGCAAGGTCCTTCCATGATCATGTTTTTCAGAAGTCTGTAGATGAATGCTTTAATCTCTGTGTAGTCTTTATAGTATCAGAAAAATAATTAAAAGCAACAGAAAGTAATTTTGGTGGTCTTAGTGCAGCAAGTCATGGTAACTTCTAAATTTTAAATTCATCTCAATATGCATGGACATATGCCTTCTTGATTCCAGGAAGCTCTACTTTTACATCCTGGTTGACTTATTTATCAAATATTCTTCTGGATCTGTCATGTGCTAGACACTGAGTTATGTGCTAAAGGGTCAGAGATGGACCACAGGGTCCTTGTTCTCAAGGGGCCCATAGTGTAGTTAGATAGGCAGACTCATCAATAAATAGTATGATTAGAAGACCACATGAGGGTTCAGAGAGGGGCAGCTCCCCAGAGAGGGGCAGGGGACGAAAGTGTCCAGGAGGTCTTCTTGGAGCACATGATCCTTGAACTGGAGATGAACAGCAATTAGCAGAGCAAAGATGTAGACGGAGAGCATTCCAGACAGAGGGAACCTGTGAGCAGATACGAGGTGCTGGGAGTTGTTCCACTGGAAGGATTACAGGAGTACAAGGAGCGGAAGGTTCAAGAGGTGGCAGAAAGAGGTCAGAGCAGCATGAGGAGCCATGGGGAGGAGTCAGCTTTTACCCATCAGGTCATGGGGACTTTGGACAGATTTAGTATTGAAATTTGATTTTAGAAAGACTACCTGGCAGTAGTATGGAGACTTTGGAAATGACCCGGATGCAAGGAGGGATGAGAGGTGTAGTGATCAAGGCAAGGAAGGATGAAGCCTTCCAGTGGAGAGACAGCAGGACGCCTGGGCATGAGATCTAACTGGGGCCCTGCTGGGGCGAGGGGAACAATGGGCATCTGGGGTACCACAGAGGCACTTGCTCTCTCAGTCATGCAAAGTGAGTGTCTCCCTGCGTTTTCCACCCTAGAAGGCTCTCCAGGCTTATACAGCCCTGGCTGTGGGCCAGAAGACCTTCACATCAAGCTAATGAGACCAGCAGGAAATGGAGAGTCAGTCAAATTGCCCGCTAATGCCTTGGTTTGGGTGGGTTGAGTTGGGAACAGTTGAATTGAGGTAACCATGGAACATCCCTGTAGAAGTTTCTGTTATAAATTCAGTTATGGATATCAGAAATTGTTAGACTGGTGAGGATGTTCTGTACAGTAGGCACTAGCCACATGGATTATTTAAATTTATATTAAAAAATTCTAGTCTTCTGTTGCATAAGCTACATTTTAAGTGCTCAGTGGCCACATTATGTTACAGTAGCTCCCTTAGTAGACAATGCAGAGGTAGAGCTTTTTAATCTCTGCAGGAAATCCCGGTGGTCTGCCCTACATGAGACCAGAGACATTTTCCAGCTTTTTACCCTCACATCCCATCTCCTGACCATAGACTTAAAATTGAACTTGGAAAGTCTAAAGGAACATGGCTTAGTTAAAAGAATGTGGAGCATTTTATCTGGTTATTTTTTGCCCTACACAAATGTGCACATGCACACACACACACACACACACACACACACACACAGAGCACTTGACATTTAACATCATTATAAAAGCCTCTTGAAGTAACGTTAACTCAGAATCTCCTTTTATTTTTTCAGGGCAACCCAGGCTCCAGAGGCCCCCCTGGGGAAGAAGGAGAAAACGGCTTCCCAGGGGACCCGGTAAGTTACTGTCAGTCACTGTTGCTAGCTCCTTTCCTTTCATGCCTTTGGCTAACCTATAGGCAAGTGTTTGCCTTGGGAGTGGGGTGGTAGGCATTAACTGAGGCATTATGAGAAAAAGTTTCTATCTGTGTTTGATCTGGCAAGGTCAACTATTTTAAAGATTGAAGACTGGGTTTGGGAGTTTCATTTTATGACTTAAGGCATGTTGTTGAGACTTTCAAGTTTCTTTGGGGGAAATTTTCCATAATTTGTTGGTTGAATTTCTAATCTTTAAAACCTAGAGTTTCCCTATTTGTTGACCCAATTATAGGAAATTTTTATTGTACTGGTGAGGGAATAGCCTAATAATGTTTGGATGGTGGATCATTGAAGCTGCTTTTCTAGGGAAAGTTACTGTGTAGTGAGCACTTATAAATCCTCATTTATCACCAAATCGCCTTCAAACTTAAGGAAATGTTGCTTTGATTTTTTCAAAAATCTTGAGTTTCAAGTTGAAGAACTTTCTCCCACTTTTCATCCCAGAACTTAATTACCTTGGTTCTTGAACACTGTATCATTTTGTAAAAGAAGCTACTCCTAGACTCTAAAATACTTCTATTTTAGGAGCTATTTCTGGATTCTAAAATACTTTACAAATCTTTTAGGGTGATCCAGGACAAAACAGTAACATCAAAGGACAAAAGGGCTCCAAAGGAGAACAAGGAAGACAGGTAATCATATCTACTTTACCTCAATGGGTTGATTATTTCCATTTTTGAGCTAAGTAAATTTAGTGAAATATATAAGCCAATCCTCTGTAATTGAACAAGCACCTATGTTTAAAAAAGACCTAATGTCTTAAAATAAATAACGTCCGCAGCAAGCTACACTTGTATGGGAAAAATTGTTTTTGAAGTAATATTGTTTGGGAAACAGTACATGTTACAATATCTTGTTTTCTTTGAACCCTGTATCATTTTGCAAAAGAAGCTATTTCTGGAATCTAAAATACTTCTATTTTAGGAGCTATTTCTGCCCAGCTTTGTTCTACTGTTTTAATAGCATTTTTGTTTGATATTGAAGCTTTTCTAATTTACCCAGAATCTTTTACCTTACAATCTTGGGGGAACTTTTGTGTTTCTAGGGTAGAACTGGACAGAAAGGGGAACAAGGCAGCCCTAGCTCCAGAGGAAGAAGGGTAAGTACCCCTATGGCTATTTGTTTGCCCTCTCTATCTCTTGAAGACAGTGCAGAAGCATTCAGATTATTTATTGTTGAACCAGGGCTGTTCCATTTGCAGCATTTCAAAGTCTTGTCATGGTTGACATTTTGGACCAGAGTACTTTTTTGTGTCTTATAAGATGGTTAATTGCATTCCTGATCTCTACCCACTGGACTCAGTAGCATTACACATCCTCTCTGCCCATTTGTGATGTCCAAAAATGTACAAATATTGCCAGACATCAGTGAGGGTGGAAGTGGGGGAAAACTCACCCCTGGCTGGAAACCACTGTGATAGTCTCCTTTCCCCTGTCCACCTTCCAAAAGCTTGTGAATGTTCTTGGAAGACAATCAATGCGTGTAGCATAAATACCCTTCTGTAGTAGCTTAGTATCTGTGAGCTACGTAAGAATATCGTTGGGGGCTGGGGATTTAGCTCAGCGGCATAAGCGCCTGCCTTGCAAGCAGGCAGTCATGAGTTCGATCCCCGGTACCAGTAAAAATGAAAAAGACACACACACAAAAAAAGAATATCGTGAACTGGGTAAACTCCCTGTTGGCTTTCTTCTTACACATTGCCAGTGGGAAAGAGGAATCTGACATAAATTCTTCCTGAATGGATCAAAACACTGGAAACCTCAGAACCCTAGGATAACTTAGTAGCATCCTTTGTGATATTAATTCTATCACAGCAAAAACAAGGACATTGAATTCTTCATATTTTTAAGGAATAATCAGGAAATCACATTTTCCTTTGTGGACTCTTGAAGCTAGAGTTATTTGTGGTGTTAGAAAATGGCCTACCATGTGCTCAGGGAGGAACAACAACAAAGAAAGAATAATGTGTAAAGACCTAGATTTAGCCCTTTTTTCCAAGAGGGAACTGAAGATTTGTGGCTCTCTTTTCTATGAAAATTTGCAATCTTCTCACCAAACGTGGGTCACAGCTAGCTGTCTTCTTGCTGGGATAGGTAGCAAAGATATTGCCCTGATCCTTCTTGCCTTTAGGTATCTTGAATTCCAAGTTTTCTGTAGGAAAAGCATCTGTAGACAAATGAGGATGGCTCCCCAGTGCTTCTGCTAACATTTCTTGGGACTTTGCCCTCTGCTTCACTTGTGGGAGTTAAAATGCTCAACAGAGGAAGCCATTGGACAGCAAGATGAAATGAAGATTATAAATTTTAAAGAGAAATGTGTCTTGTTGGTTTAAGAGAAAATACTTGTAGTTTGAAATAGCTTTAAAGCAGATTACTATATTAATTGGGAACCTCAGTGGAGAAAGTGACTATCTTGTGGGGCTGTACTTTGGTCAGTTTGTTCATTCTAAGAAATTTCAGGGGATGGACAGCTGAAAGAGAGCAGCAATCCTGAAAATAATTATATTGCAACAAATGGAAGAATATATTGTTTTAAGTATTTCTTTTGTGCCCAAAGTAATCACAGTCATTTATCGCAGCACACAGTGAGTCGGTGTGTCACAGAATGTGTCACAGCTTTCTCAAAGTGAGGCGAGTAAGTGGTATTATCCTATTTTAGGGAAAAAGAAGTGAGGATCTGGGGCCTGAAGGATCATCCTGATTGGCTGCCCTGTAAAATAACGGGGGTGAAGAGATGACTCCGAGGAGAGACCATGAGCTGCAATAGGAACTGGCTTTTGGAAGGGTATAGGCAGGTCAGGGCTTGCAGGATCAGCCTGGCTCTTCTCTGATGGACCCAGTGGTAGCACCAGATCCCTGCACAGTGGAGCAGACCTCCAGCCATTTCCCTCCTGTAGCATTCCACAGGGTCAAGCTCTGTGAGCCCATGTGTAGCAATGTATCTAGAAATTTCACTTTCCCCAAGACACAAGCAGGAGTACAGGGTAGGGAGAGATGGACATGCTGCTGTTATCCTCCTGGGGTGAGCCTCTGCTTAGCAGGGAGTGCTTCCCCAGTTTTCTATGGAACACAAATTCTTCAGGATAATTTGAATCTTCAAACAGCTTCCTGGGAAATTGTTAGAGGTTGTCAAACTGGAGTTCAGTCTGTAATGACTTTTAGATTGGTTTGCGATCTATCTCCAAATGTTAGCTTGAAATTAAGTGCCCCATATGAAAACTTGTCTGTGGAAAATGCCTGAGGAGGACCCTTTCTGTGTAGGCTGCTCATTACTTGTGTCAATCAGGGATGAAAGAGGCTGGCTTCCCTGGGGAAGCCCTCCCTGTAGAAGCACTGATGCACTGCCCTTTGTCTTCCAGGGAATGGAAGGCCCCAGAGGGCTCCAGGGGGCTTTGGTAAGTGATCTTTACTTTCTGTCCTCTGTGGCACAGAGGACCAAGAATATTTTTCCTGTGAGGGTGGTGTTGGGAACCTTTGACAAAGATATTATAGGAAGTGTCCATCACCGAGTGTGACCCCACTGATTGGAGGGGAATAAAGTCACCATCAGTTCAGCTTGCAGAAATGGGATGGGGAAATCTCATCTAAGGCAGATCTCCTTCACAGACTCACTATTGAAGAATCTGTGCCTTGCATTTGACTTTCCTCAGTGTGAGGAATCAGTGTGCAAGAGAGTGAAGTTTTTATGAGAGTAAGAAAAATCTTTGTATCTGTTCCTTGGATTTATATTTAGATAGTCTGGAAGAGTAAAATCCTAGACCAATTAGGGATTGAGCCATGAGCCTGGCAAAGCACTACGTAGGTCCTCTGGAAGTACTAGAAAGAGAAGAGCTTTGTGGAAACTATGGTGAAAACCTTAACACTAAAACTCTTATTCCTCAGGGGGAGCCAGGAGATCCTGGACCTCAAGGTGCACAGGGAGCTGAAGGATTACAAGGCCCACAGGTATGTTGAATTATTCCCTAAATACTGGAAATAATGTGAAATTATTCTGATGGGAAGGCAAATAGCCTTGAATAAAAATCAGGAATGGAAAGGCTCTTAATCTGCACCTCTTCCTAGCATATTTTACATTTCTCATAATGGGGTGGGGTATGATTTTGTTCCATCAAACCATGTCAACACTTACAGCTCACTAATATGCCTTTCTAGAGGAAAGGTGTGCTCTTCTGATCACCTGGTATTGTATCTGAATGTCAGGAACACTGAATGATTCATATCATCATATTATATCAGTAATTAATATTAGCACCAGCAAACTGGTTTTCTATAACTGAGGTCCTGTACATAGACTCCCACAAGGAAAGTCAGTCAAGAGCCAGAAACTATTATTTAGTGTACCTAATGCTAAAATCACAGGGAACATCGTCTTTGTAATGCTATTTATAGAGATTTATAGGTCATTTGCATTTTTTTCATGGTCTTATCATCAATGATAAGGGACCAGAAGTTAGAGCAACTCTCCTGCTCTCTTCCATGCCAGAGCAAAGATGTGGTCACCCCCAGACAATGGTTTTATTGCACATAGATATTTAGTAACTATACAGAGCCCACACTATATGAAGCTCCCTTGAAGCCTGGACTTGCCCGAAGGGGTCTGTGTAGATGCACCTATTCTAAGACTTCCTGGAAACTCATTTTTCTTCTAGAATGTTCCAGATTATTAGTACTACACTGGAATTTGAGATTCTCTTGAATGGTTCTGAGGTCCTGAATAAAGCCATAAAGTCCCATGCTTTGTCAATTGAGTAATGATAGAAACAACCCAGGTCTGTTCACAGGCTTTGGTGGGCAGAAGTGAAGTAACAGTTACCTCAGACACTCCAGGCTCCTTTGGGTACATGGGCCTTGAATCAAAGCTTCTTTGGTCCATTTTTACTTCTTTTTGTAGGGGAAGGATAAGGGTCTTGTGCCCAGACATGGGATGCCTTAGTAAGGTCTGTACCCTGGGTGTGCTCCGCCCTCAGTTACTCAGCTAACGCAGGTGAACTTCAGGGTTGGAAAACTGTGCAGGGCTGGATCATGGCATTTCCTCTGGGCGTGGGGGGCTCAGAAGCACTAACCAAGAAAGGAAGTCCTTTGACATCATTGCCTTTTATTCTTTTCATTACCACTTAAGGGGCTGAATGGAAATCCTGGCAGGAAAGGAGAGCAAGGCAGCCAGGGGCAGAAAGGACCTCAGGTGAGTGACAGAGTGACATTAGGTTCAATGATTCTCAACCGTTACTTTCTCCTTACTGCAAAACACATTCAACTACAGTTTATTTGAGGTTATTGACACAGAAAGAATTCTTTTCTGCATTACTATGGGTCAGATCTTTAGCTTAGTCCACTGTCCCTTACCTAGCTGAAATTCTCCCTTTTCTCCACCACTGGGATTTTACTCTAAAGGCACAAACTCACTTCATCAGCTTAAAGAATGTTTAGAAGAAAACATGTGTGTTGAATCACAACCACTTGGGACATCACTCTCTTTGTAACTTGTAAAAATTATGTGTGCCTTGCACCCGTATCTATCTCTCTTGGTCACAGACACATGAGACTGACTGCCCACAGACCCGTTGCTACCCAACCCTTTTTGATTCCTAAGTCTATCTTTTGAGTTCATCATCTGAATCTGTTTCCTGAGTGAGTAGTGGGGGTTGGGATGGCGAGGGATTTGTGTGAAACATGTTCTGAATCTATTCAGTGCTTTGCTCACTTCAGAGGGCAGAGGATGCCTGGGTTTGCTCAGGGATCCTCCTCACGAGTGCATGCAGGACTCTTTCACCCATTTTTACATTGAGAGACTACACTGTAACCTGCATAGCCACACGGATGTGTCGGTGGTGCCATGTGCAAGCTGGCAGCAGCAGAATGCTTGGTTCTAATAGAATCAGCGCACTGTAGCAAGTTCCCCACATTCGGTAACAGCGGCAGGACGGCCCCATGTGGATGAGCGAGGGTCCGACAGGTGCAAGCCCGTGGTCTTTTAGCTAGAGCTTGAGCTGGAGTCACCAGACTCAGCCAGGGAACTCACTCCTCCGAGTGGCTGTAGCTCTTTCCTTAGGAGGCAGCAAGAGGCTATTGGGAAAGAGATGAAGAAAAGTGAAATATTTCCAGTGGATTTTCTAAGAATTGCTGTGGCACTTTCACTAATTAATTAGTTAATTAATGGTACTGGGTATGGAACTCAGGACTTTCACACAGAGCTACATCCCCAACCCTTTTTTAATATTTGGGTTTGAAACAGGATCTCACTAGGTTGCTAAGTTTCTCAGGCTGACCTTGAACTTGCAATCCTTTTGCCTCAGCCTCCAAGAGTGACGGCATCATAAATGTGGCCACCACACTGGCTGGCAGGATTAATTTTTTCATCAATCCCTTTTTTGTTTTTCAGGGTTCTTATGGGATAATGGGACCTAAAGGAAGCATCGGAAGACCTGGACCTTTGGGGAGAAAGGTAAATGTTGTTTTAAAATACTGAGATTGTAAGTACCTGTGTCTTCTCCTGATTTCATGCTAATTCCTCATATGAATGAATCCAAGCACCATCGACACACCATGAGCAGCATTCTTTCTTTCACTGAATAAATAATTTCTGCTTACCTTTCCAGAGAGTAAGTTACCCCCGTTTTCCTAGGAGCAGTGGTGATCTCACTCATCATGCAATTATGCTGACACATCTTTACCATTGCTCGATTACTAAATTCATAGATGTGCTTGGTAGCTGAATTGCGTAGGGCAGGAAATGAAGGAGCTCCAACTTGTCTTGTGTGCGCAGCTATCTGTCCAACTCAGCCCACCATGTCTGAGGTGGCTCTGTTGGATATTGTCAGGGAGCAAACTGTTGGTCCCATCAGAGTCTGACTGCCCTCTTAAACTCCTTTAAGGCCCAGATTTTGAGATCCTGGGGTCTGGACAGTTACAGGGGTCTTGCTGTGAGAGGCCTCTGCTTGGTTCAATTCTGTGCTGCCAAATCTTGAAACTCATAATCTCTGGGAAGAGGGTCTAAGTTTTCCTTTTACACTGAGCCCTCCAACCTACGTAGACGGGTTTTCTTTCCACCTTGGCCCTTGGGAAAGTCTTCAAACCATAAGCTAGTAGTAAGATCAATACGTTCTGGCAAGCTAATCTAGATGGCATGGTGACTATAGTTCATATGTTATTACACACTTTAAATTTTGCTAAGAGAGCAGGTCATAAACTTTCTTCCCATAAAGTGCACACACTAAAGAATGTTAAATTGAAGCAATAGGTATGTTAACTAACTTGGTAATTATGTCACAAGATGTGTATGTATCATATTGCATAATTTAACAAGTTCATTTGGGGGCTGTAAGTCATCTGTCTTTCTGCCGAGTGGGTCTAAATCACTGGTAATACTGTCCAGTGCTGTACATGCATGACTGTCCAAATAGGTGACTTGAGATAGTCTTAACTGGTGGAACAGGCCACCTGGTGGTATAAACCAGTGGAAACGTGTAAAACACACACAATTTTAGTCAGTTATATATCCATAAAGCTGAAGGGGTGGAGGTATAGCTTCCAGGCCCATTGCTGTCTGTACTGCTTAATTCTGTTTCTCAGCTTGTCCCCCCGACCCCTGGCCCCCAAGCTTGCCTCGCCTCTGCCATTGTCTCCCTCCACCTGGAGCAATTCACCTTCCCCTGGCTCACACAACAGCACTCTTTGGGCCTCAACTTCCCTGTTCCTTTCCTCTGTCACTGGCTGGCTTGGACCCTTGCTTTAGCAACGACAGAAATGAAAACTAAAGCAATAGTATGACTTTATAGGCAAAAGTTCTAAATAAAAAGTGAGAGAAAATAGGAAAAGCCTTCAGCCTTAGGAGCTGACAGATACCAAGCTGGGCCCTACAGAAAAGGAAGTAAAGGAAAAATAGGGAAATAACTCCTCCTTGGGTCGCTGGAGGGCCTACACTCTGATGAAGAGGATAAGACTGGCCAATTAATGAAGAAACAAGATCCATTTTATGGGGTTCCATGGTGGGCTAGGGTTCAGTCAATCATTATTTCAGTCCCGAGCTTGGGAGAAAGCCTCCTGACCTGAGGGACAGTTCAGTTCTCACGAGATAGATGCTACTGCTCTGCAGGAATCCAAGGTGACACTTTGTGTAGACCTCTGGGTGTAACTGAATGTCCCTATAAATTTCTAGTCCTAGTGTTCTCAGACTTGAAGGGCAATGCAGTGGGGTGGGGATAAATTTAGGGCTAATAAATCCCCTTTTGCCAAGCTTTTAGACAAGCATTCCCTAAATGAATAGTCTGCCTATCTGTAGAACTCAGAAGGATTAGACCCAGAATTTTTCAAAATGAAGATCAAGTTTTGTTCTATTTTTGGTTACTTATTGAGCATTTATAGGCCCAAGAGAAGAGTCATGATTTTTAGCAAAACCTGCATGTATTAGTCATTTTCTTATCGCACAGACCAAATACTTGGAAAATAGGTTTATTTGGCTTTCGGTTCAGTGAGCTCTGTCCACGGTTAAGTTGCTGTCAGGTAGGAATAGCATGGTAGATGAGAAGCATGGAAGAAAGCTGCTCACCCCATGGTGGCCGGAAGTGGAGAGAGAAAGAAGAAAGAGCCAGTGGCAAGAACACAGCCTTCTGGGCTTTGCCCCCAGTGGTCTGTCCCCAGCCAGACCCTACATTCCAACAGCATACTCAGGTATGAGCTTATCAATGGATTAATGCACTGATGAAGATAATGTCCCCATGATTTAAGAGCCTTCCAAAAGCCCTGCCTCTAAATACGCAAGGAACTGGACTATAAACCATAAAACTCTATTTCAGAAGAAAACACAAATTGTGCTTTTAATACTAAAGGACTTTGCCCTTTCTGTCGGGTTTGAAATGTCTCTCCAGTCTCACAGATCCGATTCTGACCCTGTCCCCTGCCTTTGCTTCCATAGCACTGCAAGCTTTATCACACACAACTTCCTACATGGTTGTTTGTTTTTCTAAACTAGGCTGTGCTTATGAGGGCAGGACCACATTTATCATGTTCAATAGTTTATTTTTCATGAAAATGATATAGGACAAATAAAACTCCCAGCCTGTTAGATGTCAAATGTGCCAAATGGTCTCACGTTGAGGAATGAAATTACAAACCAAAGGGAGAAGTTAGGGGAGTTTTATTGGGAATAAGGAGAAGAACAGTTCCTGTATTTAGGAGAGGGGATGTGTGTGGTTTAGCCATCGTTGCCCTTTATCAGGGGTAATTCACACAGCAAAATCACAATGTGAGCAAAACTACAATCAACCTCTAGTTACTATTATGGTTGCTTAGCTAATATTGATCAAATAGAGAAATTGAGTCATGTAGCAAGGATACATGGAAAGATCAAAAGAATTCTTGGAAAGGGAGGGGAGTATAGGTCTAGATATTCTGGTCACCCATCTGTGCATCTGATGCTTGTCTGAGCCCACGGGCCAGGTGGTGCTAATCACAGTCTAATCTCAAATTGGTGTTTTCTTACAGGCGTGGCTATCTGTCTTCAGATTCACCTTCAGCCACAATTCCGATGTTTGTATTATTTTGTGCTGACTGCCTTGAAGACTACACATAATTTCTCTCTAACTTAGCTGTCTATAAAAAATAAGCATTTTTTGGTTGGTCACATACATTAGCAGATGAATCAACTTTCCATGGAGTGGGATTTCTACTCTTTGCCTTCTCTGTTGATCCTTTTATAGCACTGGGAAAGCAGTACTTGAGTTCAGCCCTGGGCCATGCTCTCTTACTCTCTCCTTGGGGAGGTTCATTATGTGTGCCTTACATAGTGCCCCCTATTGAGGTGCTGAGCGCTCCCTGAGAACCTTTCGTTTCTCCACCTAGTGGACAGACTTCCTGCTGTGAGAACCAGGTTTGATTTTATCAGTCTGAAGCTCTTCTTACTTCATTTATCAGGGGGAACCTGGAGTTCCTGGAGTCCCTGGGCCAGTGGGGCCACCTGGACAGCGCGGAAAGCAGGTATGAGGTCGGGTACCCTTCCCTTCCCTCACTCTGAGTACTCAGCTCTGAGGTAAGAAGGAGTCTGACACCATCAATCCAAGCAACTAAGGCATGGAGGATTTTTCAGCAAATGGGAAGAGGTGAGGGCGTTTCTCTTATCCTCTAAGCTCTTACTCTGCAGCTGGTCTGCTAAAGAAAGAAAGATTAAATGGCTGAGGCAGAGATGAGGACGGATGGATTAGAGCAGGAATTTCAGTATTTGAATAGCCAGTTCAGTTCTGTTGGCCGAAAAACAAAACTGCCTATTTCTCTTCCTTTCTTGAAAATTTTGAGTAGGACCAGGAAATGGGGTGCTGCTTTTTCAGGGTACATTTTGTCCTAGTAGCTCTGACTGTACCACAATCTTCACCCTTAAAATGGCCAATAGAGAGGCAGATATTCCGTTCCTTTTAAAAATATATTTATCATAGGCACTATTATAAATACTGTAGAAAATGTACCAAGTGTAGGCATTATTAACAAGAGCCAAGACAGAAAACCCACCTACGTGTACAGCAATGGAGAAATGTGCCGTGAACCATGTAGCCAGTGCAGTCCTGAGGTGGGGAGGGGACAGGAAATTAAGAAAAAACTAGACATATACCAAAAGGACAGCTGGGAGCAGGTGGGTCCTGAGCTCTCTGATGGAGAGGCAGCAACAGCCCAGTATGGCCTGCATCTTTATTTATACACAGTAAAGAGTGGGAAAGCATGCAACAAAGTCGAAAGTATGACAAGGTCTCAGTGTTTATCTGAGCACACTGAAAGTGAAACATTCTCAGAGCTCTCTGAGCTGTGGTTCACAGGGAGGAGCGCCATGGCCAGACATCTGCTGGACTGGGCTTGCTCTAGTCCCAGGGAGTTCACTGACCTCCAGCGCAGCTATGGCTCAGCTGCCCCCACAAAATGGAGGGGGAAAGTGCGATACACTCTGCCTTAAGAAGAGGGCAATCCTGTTGTCTGTGACAATAAATGAACTTGTAGGACATTAAATGAATGAAAGAAGCCAGGAACAAGATGACTAACACTGGGCCACATAATCTCATTTACAAATGAAATGTCCACAGGTCAAGTTCAGAGAGCAGTCACGGCCACCAGAGGCTGGGAAGGGGTGTGAAACTTCAGAGAAGAGGAAATATTTCAAGAGCTCTAGTGTACATCATGGTTCCTATAGTTAATAACAATATAATGTAGTTTTTAAAAAAAGATAAAAGGCATCCAGGGAGAGAAAAGAGGAGAAGCTGATAAATAACTCCACAGAGCCAGGGACTTAGAAAGGCACAAGAGTGAGCTGCTTACCTGCCACGGCACTCACAGACAGGGCCTACGTAGAGGGTTCCAGGGTTCCCTCAGTGCAGCTTCTACCCACAAAATGTAGTTAAAGGCTTGCAACTACCTCACCATCTAAACAGTACCTACCTGTTTGTAATCTAATTTAAAACATGAGTACTCAAAAAAGGAAGGAAGAAAGGAGAGAGAGAGAGAGAGGGAGAGAGAGAGAGAGAGAGGAAGGAGAAACAAGAGCAGAAAAATAGGACTAAAATTTACCAAGTATAAAAAGTAGAAAAGGAAGATAAAAAGAAAAAATATTCCTAGTTGCACCATTTCAAGGTATTTATCACTAACATCTGATAGAGAGAGAGAAAGAGAGAGAGACTTAGCTCATTTTCCCTCTTAGCATTGTATCAGGAGTGTTTTTCCACTTACATTTCCCCCTCAAAGTCACTTTTAATAGTTTCAAAATATAGTACTGAATGCCTTAGTACTGGACCAGAGTCTTATCATTGGAGATTTAATTTGCTTTCAGTTTTTCACTGTTATAAGTAGCACAGAAATGAACATTCTTCTAGCCAACTAAAATTTTGGACAAAACTATAATTATTTTTTCCATGCTGAGGATTAAATCTATAGCCTTATTGATGGTAGGAAAGTGCTCTACCACTGAGCTGCATCCTCAGCCTGATAATAAAGAAATTTCATGGCTAAGTCAAAAAACATGTATATGTTTAATGAAGCTGGATTTTGATTGTGCCCTTAAGAAAATTCAAACAACATATGGATTCCTTTGTTATGCAGGAGAATGCCTGTTTTGGAACTTATTTCTTTTCTATGTTGAGGATACCAATAATGGGTATTAAAGCTTTCCCCTTGACACAGTGGTATCTCCTTATTGTTCCAAATTCCACTTTTTATGGGGGGCTACTTATGAGGAAGAACATTTCCTCCCATATATTTATTGGCTATAGTTCATCTTTAGGGGTCTCCTTATCATATTCTTTGGACCAGCTCCTACTTTTCTAGGAAAGAAACTACCACTGATTCTCCAAGTTTTGGATGGCATTCCTCTCTGCTCCCCACCATTGCTCCAGAGTGGATCTCACTGAAGGACCATGGCATCTGGTGATAAAGGGTTGAAACTTGTAGCAGCGTAATTTCTCTGCTAACCCAATCATGCCCATCGCATACAGGACAGTCCCGAGGCACTGTGCTAACACTGACTAAAAACATAAATATAAGATAAAATACACACAAGAGCCATACATTCCTCCCATGTGTGTAGATCTCCTAATCTAAACTGAAGGGGCTTCTTCGAGATCTGAACTTGAGATGCAGTACAGATGTTCCCAAAACCTAACAGGAACCAGGTGACCAGAAAAACTGTTCCTGAGATAGATTCACTGCCTAGAGTCCTTAAACCCTTGTAAAAACCCCAATCTTTCACTCTAATAACCAAATTCTTCTTTTGGAAACTTGCCTGCTGTGTTTCTTTACAGTGTACACTGATCTGAATAAACTCTTCATTTTCTGAACCTAGGAGAAATCTTTCACTACAAATACAAAAGGTCCTCTGTGTACTGTCTAGCATGGCAGGGGACATATCATGCAGTAACACCCATGTCCATAGTTCAAGGTCCCTGAGTAGGTCCTCTACACTTGGAATTCAATAGCTTTTCTCTCCCGATACCAACACTTCCTTTGTATAGATTACAATACATTTTCACTTTTAAGAAGTTGAAATTAATTGATATGTTTACAGGGAGATTATGGCACCCCAGGCTATGGTCATATGGGACATAAAGGAGTAAAGGTAAATATGGAAACCTTTTTTAAAATTGTAAATCAAACCTAAATAATATCATCATAATGACACAGCATGTTGATTAATCTATGTAATCTTATGAAAATTATAGGGTCCAAGAGGATTCCCTGGAGATATGGGGCAGAAGGTATTGTACACATGAACTTCTTTTTTCTTTACCATGATCTTAACTTCTATCTGAAGAACTGCAAACATCCTGAGGCTCTGAATAGAGTAGGAAAGGGATGGGAAGGGATCAGGACAGTTTCTTTCTGGGCTTCATGAGCAGGGGACACACACTCCTGTGAATTTTCAGATTGGAAAATATTGTCCTGTCTTTCACTGCCTGCTGTCCCACACCACGATGTCCTTCCTACCTTTAAATGCCCTCTCCACTTGGTCTATTGTTTTTTTCTTAGTTGCTTTTTGTTCTGTATTATTGTGATTAATTTCTTCTTACCTGAAAGACTACAAAAAGTTTCTCATTGGTCTTCCAATTCTATTTTACCCCTCCTCCAGTCAATCCCAAAGACTACTATTACCAGATTTTCCCAAAGCAGAGATTCAGCATGCTGTGTTCTTGATTGAACATCTTCCACGATGGCTCATTCCTGCCAGACTGAAATCCATTTCCATGCTGTCGAACTGGACACACCTTCTATTTCCACTAAAGTGGCTCACAGTGTATCTGTATACACTGGGATTCTTCTTAAAATTTCCTTTTCAAAAAAAGTGTCTAGAATGGTGTCTTCCACACAGTTGGTGCTCAAATAAACATGCAAAATATGAGTTAAAAAATAGAATGCTTCATTAATCTAATCAGCTATAGGAGAATAGCCAAAGTTTTGAAAACTTCTAGGCATGTTTCAACTGATGAAGTAGCAATAGAGATTCTTTCTTTAGACAGAAAAAGGAACAAGAAGGTGCAATATGCAAACCATTAGGCAGGATAAGAATTCTGATAATAGAGGGTCAATTTCTAATTTACTGATAAATACAGAAACTTAGTGTATTTCAATTTACCGATAAATGTAAAATAAGTATATTGATAAATAATTGTCAAAATTAGTTTCCCACCAGAGTTAGAGTAAATTTTTTTATCTTCAGCTTTTTCAGAAGTGATTCATGAATTTCGGAAGTAATTCAGTATTTAGCATTCTACTAGTCAACACTCCATGTTTTTCTTGGTTTTTAAACATTTTCTTTGGATGTTTTTAGTAAATGAGCAGTCACTGAATTGATATTAATGTGTAAATCTTTGCTTTATTAAAATGTCATAAACAGTTTAGAGAGTAAGTGTACCAATGATTTAGTTCCAGGTGACAGGGCAAGATGTCATTTAATGTTCTATTGGCTTTCTTTAATATAAAATATAATTACGTCAACTCAGGTTTGTTTCAGAAAAAATTTCTTATCTTTTATAGCATACATTTTAACATTTGAAATCTTCAGGGTGAAGCTGGTAATCCTGGAATTCCTGGGGAGATTGGACCCAAAGGATTTAGGGGGCTGACTGTAAGTGGTCTGTAATTACAGGCATAATAAATGTTCCTTCTGCTGACTCTGGCTTTCATGTTGTAATAATGAAAGTGAATTATTGATCCATCTTCAAGGACATCCAAAATGCCACTAGCTAGCTATATGACTGTTAACACACCTTTTTTTTAGGGTCCGTATTTCTGTAACATAAGAATTGAATTTAGTGACATCTAAGGTCACCTTCAGCTCTAAAAATCTATCGTTTCATAAATCTGAGCTATTTTAAAGGTTTACAAATTGATGCCCAGATGTTTTGGATGTATCCATGTCTCCCAAGTGTAAGGCATGTGTAATTCCCTGTGAGTGGAAATGGAGTTGAACGTGTCCCTCTGTATCCAGGAAGGCTTTCTGTGATTCCACTGTCCATAAGAAAGTCATAGGAGACATTCATTTTAAGGAAAAATGTTGAAATCTTCTAATTAGCAAAGCACAGAACAGAATTCTACGCTTATTTAAGTTCCAAATGCAGAATCAAGCACCCTTTCATTCTAAAGTTTGACTGCAATATCAGTGGTCATCCTTCCTGTAAAAGAGATACAATTCCTGTAAAAGAGATACAATTCGACAGACATTTCCCACAGCTTTCCCTAGCATCTACAGCCCTCACTTTGAAATACAGAACTGACACAGCCCATTTGTGTACTATTATATATGTGAGGACTCATTTTGCTTATTTTATGATTTACAGATGAGAGATTTTTTAATTAAATCTTGTGGACTCTAGTATATTTGCTTTTCATATTAGTACCAATCCCAGTTTATGACTAATTTGGATCTAAATACACTGCCAGTGCCAGAGCCAACATGTCATGTAATGAAAGGGTTAGGAGGGAAGTGGATAGTTTAGAGATGGCTTATACTACAGGTAAGCAATTTACCTGAGTTGAATTAATAGTTGCTGTCAATTAAAAACAAATTTTAAAAAATTATAGTCTCATCAAAATTGAAATAATCTTTTAAAAATTTATTTTTTACTTATTTTTTGATAATATTCATTGATAGATATTATTGAAACTAATGTATGTTCCTATCTGCATGCAGCGCACTATAGGCTTGAAAGGTGAAAGGGGCGGTCGTGGATCTCAAGGTCCTCCTGGGCGGAGAGTGAGTAAATTCCTGGGAATTACATAATGTGCATGCTGGTTTCATGGGAACTGTGTGGAATTTAAAGTCAGAAGTTCAGATTCTGCTTCTTCCTAGCTTTTATCCTTGGGGCAGCCGTTGGATCTCTGTTTCTAAACTGAGTGTGACATGTATTGTCCTAATCATCTTAAGAGGTAGCTATGAGGGGTAGGTTATCCAATACAAATAATCTACGAACTACAAATTGCAGTGCTAGTGTTTGGTCTTCTTATGATTTATTACCAAAGCCTTTGATGAAGGAATGGGATTGCATAAGCTCCACAGAGTTGTCCTGGAAGAGTTCCATTGTGTGAGGCAGATTGCCAAAGCATTATGTTGCCATCTGATCTCCAGAATTTTGTCTCTAGAGAGATCAGGGATCTAGCCACAACTTTCCATTCTGATTCTATTATGAAAGAAATGTAACCTCTGGAAGTATTCTCAAGCAGAGTAAGCATCTCTCCTACAAAATATCCTTACCTCTTGTTAGTGTCTCATGAGATTGAAATGATTTTGTGATATGTCTGTCTCCCCTCCACAAGCACAGCCCAGGGATAACCAAATGTCATCAAGACCTATGTTTTTTGGAGGGGGCACAGATAGCATTGTGTAAGGAGAGGATAAGCTCATTATCTTGTTTTATGCCTTGAAAAGTTCTTGAATTTAGGACTTTATAGAGGAAAAATGTGAATTGTTTTGTTGTCAACTGAATCCTTATTAGAAAGAAAATCAACTAGTGTAGGGGAAATTTGATATGATCTTTTCTTTCTTTTGCAATGTAGGTAGATATTTAATCTCTAGGGCAAGCTGGTCTTCTGGCTTTTTCTTCTTGCCAGATTCTGGGCTGTCATTTGGGGATCCCATAATTTTCTGCTCTTATGCTCTAACCCACTGGACTGCATTGGAATGTGGCATCTTTATTTCAGGCCCTTGATTCTCAGACTTTTCTTGAGAACTTGCTCAGAGTTATTCTTAAACTTTTTCTTTTGAACTATACTCTCCACAGTCCCGTAAACTGTGGGCTGCTTACTGTATCAGTTAGAAATCACTCTTGATTCTGCTTAAAAGGCAATGCATCCTTTTTTGCCATAACTTGAAAAAAAAAGGCTAAGATTGTAACCTTTTAGTGATATGGATCAGAAAAACATGTTTCAGTGAGTAGGATCACAGACATCACAGGGTTCTGGTTAGCATCAGCCACACAGATGACATTTAACTGTTTAGTAGATGGATGAATTGATGGATGGAAGGATGGACAGGTGACCCAATGATCACTTAGAATAGAGGTTCTTATCTGATATCCCTGGCTGAACTTCTGAAGAGGTGTAGGGGATTGTCAATAAAATTACACAAGTGTAGCCCTATAATAACTCTTCCAAAATGATAATATTAGCATTCATTAGTTGTCCAAAAGGATGCATGTGTGAAAATATGTTGAGATCCACTACCTGATTCTGATAAAAGGATGCAAGAAGATTTAAAAGACAAGCATTCAAGCTGCTGAGAAGCACCACTGACTTCTTTCAAGAAGCGTTCCCTGATTTACCTACCCAATTGGTTGTATTTCTTTCCTCTATAACTTCTTGGTACTTATACGTGTAACATGGATGCACTTCTTTTTAGTCATATCCATGTTGCTATCAGCAGTCCATGGTTGTTTCATGTGTTGAGATTATCATCTCCATAATTTTAGAGTCCCTGACATAATATAACTGCACCTCTGAATTCTCAGTAAAATTCCTCTCTCCTCAGGACTGCTTTTTGGAAAGTCTACTGTTTACAATTTTAAGCTTTCTTATTAGAAATACTTTCTTCTAAGTAGTGTATATTTAATACAAATGTCTGTAAGAAATACTCTTATTAATTTACTTCTTTCCATACTAGGGAGAAAAATCATTCAGTTCACTTGGATGAACATTAATTTACCTGATCTATTGCTTGGTTTGCTCACTTGGTGTGAATGACAGAGGTGTATTGTAATTAACCCACTAGAGTTAATGACAACGCCCTGCCAGCTGAGCTTTTAAGAAAGAAGGTGGTTTTCTTTGTTTCTCTTATTTTATAACTGAAGACCTCAGCTTACAAACAAATTGTTTTGTTTTTGTTTCCCTAGGGTCCTAAAGGCATGGCAGGAGAGCCTGTATTTTCTGTATGTATCTCCTTATTCATAAAAAAAAACCCAACCCCTTCACTGGGAAATAAGATACAACTCCTGGGAGAGCACTGTATTCATACACCCTCTCCCCTCCCCATCCTCCCATTCTTTTTCCATTTACAGCAATGTGACCTGATCCAGTTTGTGCGGAAACATTCTTGTGAGTATCCATGTGTCATGGAGCAAGAGCATTGGTGGTTGGGGAAGGACTGCATGTAGATGGATCTTGGCCAAGGCCAAGGCCAAGGTCACTAGTTGTAGAAGCTTCTCTAACAGGACTATCTTGAGTGCCTACTGTAGTGACCTCTCACATCAAAAGTGGGAGGAAGAAAAGGTTAAATAGGAGTTCCTCAGCTCAAGACGGGACTGTATGCAGGAAGAGAAAATATGTGTGTGGGAAACCAGCAGACCACTTCAAAAGGTGTATAAACCAGCTTGTATTATTAATATGATAACTGTGCAAAAGAAGTGAGGAGGCACGATATTAAATGGGCAAACGCGGGTGCTTAGGATTAGTTAGTATTACTTAGATGCCGAAGTCACTCAAGAGTTGGTGGTCCTTCAAACCAAGGAAGATGAGTTTCCCAAAGCTATGAAGTTAGGGAGTCAGAAAGTCAAGAGGCAAACCCAGGAAGCTGTCTTGGTAAAAAGAGTGAGGCCAAGAGATAGAAGAATAGTACTGCAGAGATGGGAAAGCCTGCAACATATGGGCAGCTTCCAAGGTGGGAAGAGGGAAGTCAATGGAGAGAAGATCCAAAGGGCGGGGAGGTGTGAGCACTACCAGCCAAGGGTAGGAGGTGAGAGCCTGGCTCCAAGACCACAGGGAGAAAATAAAGGTAGAACTCTGGTGGGGAGAGTGGTGGTCAGACTCCTCAGAGAGTTGGCGGTCTTCTTGGTGAAATCAAATTGTGATTTCCCAAGGATGAGGTAGGTGGAGACCAGTCATTAGAGAGTTTGGGCTTTGAAGGGAAAAGTTTTCCAACACTGAGTCAAATGAATTAGCTGGTAGTCAGAGGACTGAAGAAGGATGGGTGGATTCTATCAGCATGCAATGTTGTTGGTTAGACTGGCATGGAACTCCACAGTACAGAATAGGGTGTCAGGCCTTTGTGGTTCTATAGATGGTGTCACCGAGGTCCTTGAGGTTGGATCTCTGGTATAACACTCCATGCTCTCCACTCCTGCAGCAATCTCTTGCCCAGGGAGGAGGGCTGAGTCCTGAGCTGGTGGCTGGGACCATCTTTTGTGAATAAATAGATCTAGGAATCTAGGGGAACAGAAAGAGAAAGGGAGAGGGTTGGAAATAACAAAAGAGAGGCTAAAGCATCATTTAAAGGGAAACACAGAAATAGAATATTTTTAGGAAATCTAAATAAAAGAAACATAGTAGAAGAAATGAAACTTAGCTTTGATAGATCTGAACCCACATGTTCGTCTAGCCCCTGAGTGTGGCCTCACAGTTGCACCTGAGGTTCTCAGTCAGCTGCATGAGACCTGGGCTGAGTGCTGAGATGCACAGGATGCTGTGGGGTATACGTGGTGCCTGCTGACTGTCAGCGTGTCAGGAGCCAGAGGAGATGCAGATGTGAGCTGTTAGTACAGCTCCTGTGCGGGAAACATGTGCCAGGACAGCAGAACGGAAGAACACTTTGTCACTGAAGCTAATAACCCTTTTATTAGATGGAATGACTCACTCGCTTCCTAGGAAGTGAATAAATTAAACATGGAAATTGTTAGGGCTGTGGTTTCTTAAAAGATTTACTAACACTTGCCCCGATGCATCTCAGGTTTATAGAGTAAATCAGTCAGAGAGACCAGATGTGTTTTGCTTGGTGAAATCCTTGGAATTTTTTTTTTTTATTATTCTTTCTGGGTGTGAAGATCACTTCAACAGAAGAGGTATATTTTTAACCAGAGACAAAAGTTCATTTAAAAATACTCCTGTGGTTCTACAGGAAAATAGAGATTCCCAAGGTATTCATCAGAGAGGAAAACATGATCCATATTTTAGCACTGTGTTGCTGACTGATTCTCAGAAGACGGTGAGGAGAGAGACAAAACAAATTGCATTTCAGCCATCTCACCATTTAACCCGAGCCCCAGCTGTTGTGCTTCTAAGACAAGCAATCAGTGTTTCAGTTTCAACCAAAATTCTGCTGAAGTCTGCTGACCGTGGCTCAAGGGGAAAAGGGCAGGAAGGTTCACAAATTAATAGAACTCTGTAGGTATCCTTTTCAACTCTCTAACCTCATTTTCAATTACAGTCAAGTAAAACAGGCTTTGTTGAAATATTGCATTTTGGATATTTTTTGTTTGTATTCCAAAAATGTAACAGACTCTTCTCTCTTTTTCTCTTTTGTGCAGCTTGTTGGAAAGGTGAGTGCTCTTACCATATTGATTCTTGCTGAAATAATGACCGTGTTTTGATCAGACTAATTTGAACAAAACCTCTAGCCCATGTGAAAGAGGGCCTCTTTCTTGCATGCAGATGTGTAAGTCTTTTGACTGTAACTAGGATGATTCTGCACATTATGGTCCTTTCTGAATCCTGTCACAGTTTTCAACTTAGTCTCTTCACAGAGCAGGTCCTACATTGCTGGAGGACAAGGGAACAGGGCTCTGACTGATCTGTATCACTGTAATTTCCTTTTATTAATTTTTCAAATGTACATTCAATAAAACTGTCACTTTCTGGGCATGTGCTTGGTTGTAACATATACGTAGATTCCTGTAACTACCACCCCATTACAACATAGAGCAGTTCCTAGAATTTCCCTACTATCCTTATAAATAGACTGATAGCAGGCTCTGAAGTTTGCATAATGTATAGTCAAATAATGTACAACATATATAACACCTTCAAGTTTACAAAGAGATCAGTTTCCTTCTTTTGTATGTGAATACGCTACGTCTGGAGCTGGATGAAGACCTTGCTTCACCTTTTGTGAACCAAAGCTATGCGAAAGGCTTTGATCCAATGAAATCTAATTAACACTTCTGCTTGTCATTTTCATAGAAAAGTGTCCAGTATACCCGACAGAGCTGGTTTTTGCCTTGGATCAATCCTCTGGTGTCACTGAATGGAGATTTAATGAAATGAGGGAAATCATTACTTCCATTGTCAAGGACCTTAACGTCAGGGAAAATAACTGTCCTGTGGGAGCAAGAGTTGTGGTGGTTTCCTACGACTCGGACACCAGCTATCTCATCCGTTCATCTGATTACCGTAGCAAGAAGCAGCTCCTCCAGCTTCTTTCCCAAATAAAATACCAAGTCCCCACGAGGGCCCGAGACATTGGTAATGCACTGAGGTTTGTGGCCCGCAATGTTTTCAAGCGGATGGATGCAGGAGCCAATGTGAGGAGAGTCGCTGTGTTTTTTAGCAATGGTCAGTCAGCCAGCAGGTCATCCATTCTCACGGCCACCATGGAGTTTAGTGCCCTGGATATCAGTCCAGCAGTTTTTGCTTTTAATGAAAGAGATTTCCTTGATCAGGCTTTTGGGGTAAGAACTTTCTCTATTTTTAGGATTTTGATATTGGTATGTTGGAGTGGGAGTGGTGGGGAGCCAAAGAAACATGTGGTTTCTTGATCTTTTTGTGGTTTTTGCAGTTGTGTTGTTGTTGGTGTCCATGAAATGCAGTACTTAATGATAACAACAGCCCACATCCATCGCAGCCTGGTCTGCTCAGTTCCTGCTCCATGCCAGGCACTGGCCCTAGAACTTTATCTGCGTACACACCTGTTCCCACCTGTTCTCACAGTGCTCTGAAATTCACAGAGCTGTCATCTCCATAGTAAAAATAAGACAGCAGAAGTCCAGAATGTTCTCACAATTGATCTTCAATATCATTACTACCTAGCTAACTCAATTTCAGATTCAGGCCAGGTGTGGTAGTACAGGCCTATAATCATAGCACTTTGGGAAGCTGATGCAGGAGTATCCCAACATGGAGCCCAGCCGGCTCCACTTAGTGAGAATCTGCCTCAGAATAAAAAAATTAAAAAAGAAATGGAGATGTAAGCTAGCGTGAAGGCTCTGGGTTTAATCCCTGGCACAGAGACAGGAATATGGTGCTGTCAATTCCTCTGTTGGTCTGGTGTTTCTTGAATCTTTCATATGCTCACTATATCTCATCTTAACCTATGATGTATATGTTTTCCCCCAAAGCATTGGTTAACTTTGGATCCACAGATTCTGATGAGATCTGTTCTCATCTCCCCCTGCTTTCTCTCTCTTTAAAACAAACATGGTGAGTCTAGAGCCCCAGGATCCAATTCCTCCCTAAATGCCCACCTCTGAATGCATGAGAGTTTGGGAGCACACTGTGGATCTAAACCATAACAGGACTATAGCAGGTCAAGGTTCTATGGGCTTCAGTCTTCCTTTTCTAGGTTTTTCTGCCATAGCTGGTATGCTAGAATATAATCAGAAGCATGTAAAAATTCAGCCCAGAACTGAAAGCATGGAAATGAAACATTTTAATACTTGTTCCAGAGAGTGAGTAAGTCTGAGTCTGGTCAGGTTGTCTATCTTATGACATTTTTCTCATCATAAAATACAGATACTGATAACTGTTCTTTGCATACAATTTTGGATTATAAAGGAAAAGAGAGTGTGTGTGTGTGTTGTGTGTGACAGATAAATAGATAGATAGATAGATGGATAAACAGTAGTTACTCAATCTAATCCCTATGGTGAGTGCATTATCACTTCCTCACAATCATGAAAAATAGACAAAAAGGCATTTACTTCTCTTCCCATGCAGTTTGACAACACTGGAATGTTTCAGGTGATTCCAATGCCTCCAGATGGGGAAGACGAACATTTAGAAAGACTGCGGCGCTGTACACTTTGCTATGGTAAGATCAATGAGTAGAATTTATTGTACTGAAGGCTCTCATGCCTTGGGTGGATTACTGAATCTGGCTTTATCAGAAACTTCAATTTTTGACTGTAGGTTCGGTTTTCAATTTTATAGTCTTAGAAAATGCCAGATGGCATCAATTCAATCTGTCTAATATTTGGTGTTTCCACAGAGGTGAAAATTGGTTTAGAAACCTATCCTGACTATGGAGGCTTTCCAGAGACAACGTGGTAGTTAATATTAAAAGCCTCTAAAACATTGAAAATACTTTCTAAATGAGTTTGGATGTCAGGTATATTTGCTACCTAACTCTTCAACTTCCCAAATTGTCTGCTAGTGATCATAAAAACTTTTAGAGCATTGAAATTCTTCATAGATTTAAATGATGTACAAGTGAGGAAATATTGATTACATTGCTAATTCTTAATAATTAGCCACTGAATCACTTAAAATAGATTCCACATAAGTCTCTTGTGCCAACATTGAACCAAAATGCATCTCTCTGTGCTTTCAGATAAATGCTTTCCAAATACTTGTGCAGAAGAGATTTTCTTACCTGAAGATTCATACATGGACGTAGCCTTCCTTTTAGATAATTCTCAATATATAGCAAATGACGATTTTAAGGCCCTGAAAAACTTTCTGAGCTCAGTAATTGATAATTTTGACATTGCTTCAAACCCTTTCATCTCAGAGTCTGGTGATAGGATTGCTTTACTGAGCTATTCTCCTTGGGATAGAAGAAAGAAGGGTACGGTAAAAACAGAGTTTAACTTTACAACTTTTGACAACCAAGTACTAATGAAGAACCACATCCAGACTTCCCTCCAGCAGCTGACCGGAGATGCCACCATTGGTCATGCCCTTCTCTGGACTATAGAACATCTCTTCCCAGAAACACCCAGCCTAAGAAAACACAAAGTCATCTTTGTGGTCTCAGCCGGAGAAAATCATGAGACAAAGGAGTTTGTGAAGAAGGTGTTTCTGAGGGCCAAGTGTGAAGGCTATGTCATATTTGTGATTTCCCTGGGTTCTGATGACATGGAGGACTTAGCCAGTTATCCACTTGATCACCATCTGATACAGCTTGGGAGAATGCACAAGCCAGATCTGAGTTATATTGTGAAGTTCCTAAAGCCATTCATATACTCAGTCAGACGTAAGTCATTGTTTTTATTTGAATAAACTAGTATTTGTTAATAGAATTGAAAACCTAGCGTGCATATGTGTTGTGGCTACAGACAATCAAAATATATGAATTGGATGATGAGAGGGAGGGGTAGGGATGGAACATATCCTGGTTACATCCTGTTTATACCTTGGTTATAAAATGGTGATACCTTTTCCATGGTAGAATGTCTCTGGACCAAAATCTGAGCAATGGGAAGTTCAAAGTGACTACAGTTCTCCTGAGTCATGTTTGTGGAGCCTGAAGTTCTAGCAGCCCTGAGATGGTCTCTGGTGTAAACATTTAAAGTTTTACCAGCTATGACAGTTACTTCCAACTTTGGTGTACCCTGGAGAGCTGTGCAAATATGAGCAGATGGTACAGTCATGTGCTTTTCTGCCACAACAGGCAGGTTCTGATTCCATGGTGTAGGGTGGAACCTGAGATTGCACATCATAGCTGTCCGAGTGATGTCAGTGCTGCTGGCTCATGGACTACACTTGGAGGAGCATGGCTGTTGGCCAATGCAGTACAAAGCATTTCCCATTGAATGCATACAAGTCACAACTTGATCTGTGTAGAAAAATACAAAACTCAGAGTAACCATCTAAAAAGCTTCACTGACTGCTGCAGCATACAAATGCATGGTCAGTGGGCTCTGTCCAGTTGGGAAGGACATACAGTTAAAGTAGCAGCCTCCTAGAGTTAGCAGTAAAAGTATCCTGTCCTCTACCACAAATGTTTTGAGAAAGCACTGTTCTAGAGAAATGCTTCTTAGCGAGGGGTGTGGAGTGATTTTGTCTCAAGGGACATTTGGAGATATCTGGCAACAGTTTTTGGCTATCACATCTTGGAAATGTTTCTAGCAAGTAGGTAGTGGCTAGGGTTACTGCTAAACATCCTACAATTGATAAGATCAACTCTTATCCCAACAAAAAATAACTTAGCCCCAAGTCTTTTGCTATTTTTTTATTTAAAGAAAGATTAAACAAAACAGAAAATATTTAGAAATAGTACATACATTCAGAGAAAAAAAAGTAAGAAATCACTAGATGTTGTCATTTTACAAATAGTTGTTCAGGGTACAAAATGGATCATGTAAAGTGGGAATTCAAACAGAGAGACTCCAAAAAGTTCTAATCAACTGTCCAACAAAAACTTAGTAACATGGTTGTCAATCCTATACATTTAAACATACATGTAGTTATCCATATCTTCATTTATGTTTAGATTAAACAAACTAAAGCAGGTTAAAATCATTTTGAACAAAGAATAATAGTATTGCTGGATTTCACTTCGTGACACTCCGTGATCAGCACTGGGTACTGTAGTGTCTTCTTTTTAAAACTGAATTTAAAGAAAGACTAAAAAACAGAAAATGGGTAGTAATAATACATACTTTCAAAGAAAAATAAGCAGTAAGAAATCACTAGTTGATGATTACAGATTGTCTTCTTACAAATAGTTATTCAAGATACTAAATTAGAGCATATAAAGTGGGGATTCAAACAGTGAGACTGCAACCAGTTCTGTTCAACTATCCAACAAAAACTTAGAAATATGGTTATCAATCCTCTACACTTAAACATATATGCAGTTACCCATATCTTCAATTATGTTGACTTTCAATAAACCCAAGCAGGCTAATATCACTCTGAACAAAAAATAACACTGTTGCTGGGTTTCACATTATGACACTCCAGGATCAGCACTGGGTATTTTAGTGTCTCCTTTTCTTTAAAGTATCTGTTCATTTCATCAGTTGTCATAAGATCAGTTCTCATAAACTGTTCATAGATTCTACACATGCATGGGTCTTAACATGTATTTTTTTTAATTTTGAAAGTATCAATTGTGCAATAGCGTAAGACCGAACAAAGCCAATTGAGACAATGCTGTGAAATTGGTACAGGATTTCACAGTAGGATACTGGGATAGTAGTACTAAGTACTACGGTATATCTCTTTAATTTAACAATAGCTATCCAGTCAATTACGTATTGTTAAATCAAACCAAAAATAGAACACTGTAAAACGAATTGAGAATACTGAATAGAGCAAAAGAAATATAACAAAAAGTGAAAACAACCTATGCCTTCAAACAGAAGATAGAAGGAAATCCCCCATATTTGCTATACTGCTTACGGTCATCCTCCCAAGAGATGTTGAAATATCTATCCCCAATAGGTAAGGGGGAAGGGGGAAGTTGGAAGAAGGGTGCTTGATTTTCAGCTCTCATGGAAGTTGGCTCACAGGTAATGGTTCTCCTCCAGGCCCAAACTGCAGTTGCTTATCAAGAGGGCAGGTGAATAAGCTGCCCGAATCCCTCCATGGCTGGAACTCTGGAGCTCTGTTCTCCCAGCCCCAACTCTTGATGGCCTCATGGTTGAGAAACTCTTTATATTAGTCTGTTTCTCATTACTATAATGAAATACCTGAGACAATTAACTTATAAAGACAAAAGATTTCTTTTGGCTCATAGTTCTAGAGGTTCCAGTCCAAGATCAGGTGCCCTCATGCTTTGGCCCTCTGGTGAGGGTGACACACCATCATAGGAGTGTGGGGGGAAACAACCTTGCTTATATCACAAGCATGGAATCAGGGGAGATGCAAAGGGATTAGAGTCTCACAATCCACTTCAAGAGCAAACACCCCAGAGACCTAAAGACCTTCTGAAAGATTGCCTCCTAAAGATTCATGATGCCTGCTGATAACCTCACCCTGAGGATCAAACCTTTAACCTATAAACCTTTGGGGGAACAGTCATCTAAACCAAAGCACCATCCTCTTGAGATCCCAAGAATGGGGGTGGAACATGTTCTTTCTGGAAATATCTCAGGTTGAGAGACAGATTCTGCTGGAACAATTCAAGCACCCTACACTCTCAGGTTCTTTGATAGTCAGATGTTCCAGCAACCTTGAAGTGATAGTGTCTTAAGAATACACCTTTCTTGCAAGAAGAGCTCCAACTTTCTCTTGTGAGTCAGATTCAGTTGTGGAATCCAATGACTGCCCTCTTGAGACTGCAATATTGTTTCCTTAAACCTAAGATGTTCTTGATTATATCATGTAAAAAGGAAGAAAAAGTGCTTCTGATTAAATTCTGGGGTCAACTCTTCTATTAGAGTTTTTTATTTTATAGTAATTAAAAGTTCTTTTAGATGTATATCAACGCTATGTTCCATAAGAAGGAAATACGTGTGAAATTGGCTGGTTATGGCATTCCTAAAACTTCTTATTCATAATTTGGCTCTTGTGAGAATCAAAAACTCAAAATGCAGAATTTTTAGTTCTTGACTTGGAGTCATTGATCTACAGTTCTTGTGCCACCAAGATTGATGGTAATGTAGCATTCTGAAAAGATTTTAAAATAGTTCAAAGCTGATCACACTGGGTTCTTAAGTAGCTTTCAGTTATACAGAGCTGACTCACTTTTGACTGCTTTCTGAGCAACACTGCTAAACACATCTAATTTGCTGTCTTCCCAGAGTCACTTCATTTGTAGTAATTACGCTCTATTCCTAGATTTTCCCCTAAAGTGCAGGCCCCAATTCTATGCCTTTTTGATGCTGGCATTTTTGCTGTTCCACATGCACAAGGAATGACAAGATCGCAGTTCCTGCCAGACCAACCAGAAGTGCAGCTACACGTGATCACAAACCATGTCCTCATTTTAGACAAAGAAAGAAAAAGTGCTCATTTTAGAATCAAAAAACGGTGATTCTTATAAAATTACAGACATTCTCTGAGATATTTTCCTGGAGTCTTCTATTGTTCAATGACCAAAGGTTTCCTTTAATTAAAAACAACTTATTTTCCTGAATGAGGGAAAATTATAAATGTATCAATAGTCTACAACTTATAGAACATTAGGGAAAGCATAAAAGAACATATCATTAGATCAGGATGCTAACATCTTTTCTGTGGTTTTTTTCTTCACAGAAAAGCATGTAAATTGATGCAGAAATCCTGAAATAGCTTCATGTAATAAAAAATGTTATATTTTCTATGTCTATGTAATAGTATAATTCTGAGTGCAAAAACTTTAGAGAACCTGGATCAAATGTCTGTTAGTTTGTATTAGTCTACGAATGCATCACAACTAACCCTTAGATGAACAACCTGAGATATTTTCTCATGGCTCCCAGAATTCCTTGGTTGCTAAAACACTCTGAAATCAAATTCTGAATGCTCTATCTAGTTTTCACTGTTTTCTAGTTTCACTGTGGCCAGATTGTGTTGAAATATGTCAGTAACATTTATTGCTTCACGAGGATTCCTGTTGGAATTCTCCTGACCTGGTGAACAGTTTCTAGTTTTAAAGTCTAACCCTACCTTGTTTTCTCAACAGGAGGATTCAGTCAGTACCCACCGCCCATACTGGAGGAGGCCTGCAGGTTCGTTGATGTAGAAGAGGATCAGACCAGCGGCATAGAGTGAGTTAAGCAGCCGTTATAATTACAGCTCACTGCCAGCTGTCGCGTGTAGAACTGTCCCATGGCAGCTGGGGATGTTAACAGTTGAAGTCAAGTCTCTTTGCATATACTATTTTCTGTAGCAACAGCTACATTTTAAGCATGCTTTCTAGTTTGAGGTTTTTATAACATCGTGAGCTGGCCTTTAAATTCATGGTTTCCTGAGGAATCTTTGTACTGAAATATCCTCCGAATGGAGCCCACACTTTATCATTCCCTATCTCAAGCTCATGTCCCAATTCTCTCCACTTTGAAGCTCTGGGTTCTGGTTGCAGTACTGCCTGCCTTGAGTGAACTATGCCTTTAAACACACACACACACACACACACACACACACACACACACACACACACACACACACACACCTCTATCCACTGCCTGTGATGACCCAGTTCCTTCCAGTAAAATCCTACCCACTTTTCCTGGCCCATATTGAAGCTGTGTCTTCTTTGAAGCCCAGCTGTCTTCCAAGGCAAAATCCACCCTCTTCTTTGCACCATTTTATGCCTCTGTAATGGCATGATGCGAGTTTATGCTGGTATCTGTTCTCAATGAACTCTGGGGCTGCATATGATTGTTTCACCCTCTAAAAATTGCATTCAAGACCTCACATTATAATTGCACATGTACAATTTAATTTTCTCAGTACTGTATTACATCTAAATAAAAATGTAATAATTAACCTTAAGTAGGGGGAGAGTGACCCATCTTGGTACTTCTCTGAAACTGGGTTCCCGACTGAGCCTTGTGAAAGATTTGGATTCCTCCAGTACTTGTGACACTAAAATTAGATTTCATTTCCTTGGGACTTTAGCAGGGAAGTGCCTCGAAGCCACCTTCTAAAGGAAAATGTAGCACTAATGTTATATGGAGCAGGGTTTCCCAATCTTGAGTAAGCCATTAAACTATTTAAAGAAAAATAGGTGCTCACAGGACTGCAGGCAAAATACTTTATTCTTTGTTGTGGTTTTGCTTTGTTTTTGCACTGCTGGGATCAAGCCTAGGAGTTGGTACACTCTAGGCAAGTACTTCACCACTGAGCTACATTCCCAGTTCTATTATGTTATTTTAAAATGCACAAATATAAAATCCATCTGGAAATACCGTATGTTTATATTTCTTATGCAGCTATTAAAAAAAAGGAAATTCATATATCCTCAAATCCAAACCAAATGAATAAGACAAACATTTTCAACACTAATTTCATGTAATGTATAATTCTTCTTTGCCAAAATGGAATTCCTGAAAACCACAAGCATATGGTACATCTTGCTAAATTACAACTAGTGGTGCATGCTGCAAAGGTACATTGCATTCAGCTGGCCTCCTCTGTTGCATGATGACTTGATTCCTTACCACATGTCTTTTATTTCACTACTGAAGATCATCCACAGCATGGGTTGTGATACCACTTGGATTTTGCTTCACATGAATGTGTCATATATGTAGTAATATGACTATGTTTTCCTTTCCTGATTCCCTAGCTACAGTTAAATCAATAGTCTGGGTGCCGAGGACCAGTATCAAACAAAATGCAAACCTAAGGACTGAAATTATATACAATTGCATAATCAAGAATAAACTTATGTTTTCTATTATATTTAAGTACAACACAGAATTCTCAAATTATCACAGACAACTCTTAAACTACCAAGAATATAATGTCAACACTATTTTAATAGGAACTATACCAAGTGATATCTTTTTTAAAATTTTATTTTACTTTGAAGAGACTAAAGCCAAGTGAAATAGAACATAATAGAGTCAATCAAAACAATGAACATGATATAGGACTTCAAAACAAGATAAAGAGGAAATCAACAATGGCTACCATAATGTCTCTTGTTATCTTCAAGTAGTTGCATATAACTTCAGACATAATAAAATCAAACAAAATAGAACAGAATAAAACCAACCAAAACAAAATAATGAAGGCAATACCGGACTTCAAAACAAGATAATAGGAAATCAACAATGGCTACCATAATATATTTTGTTATCTTTGAAATAGTTGCCCATGCTATCAAATAGAATAAAATCAAACAAAACAAACCAGAATCAAACAAAACAGAACAATGAAAACAATATAGAGCTTAAAAAACACGATCATAGAATAACAGTTGTCACTGCCTTCACTTTTTAGACATTTCCTCTCCTTTCACTTTCACAGTACCTACTGTGCATTTTGGATCCCACTAACTCCTTTAATTTTTTATACTAAGAAGACAACATGATGTTCACCCATGTGACTCTGAACCATTTCACCCGTGTGCATGATCTCAAGTTGTATCCATTCACCTACAAGAGCCCCTTGGTTACTTTTCTTTATAGCTGAGTAGATTTCCATTGTATAAAAATGCCATTTCTTTCTTATCCATTCTGCAGTTGAAGGACAAGCTACTCCTACTTTTTTCTGGTTCCCGATTACATAGAACATTGTTTTCTCTTCTTTGACTTTCAGTCTGCTAATTTTCTTTCAACTTAAATGTGTTTCTTCTATAAAGCGTATTGATAGATCCTGTCTCTTGATCCACTTTGTCTCTGTTTCTTTTAATTGGTGAATTGAGACCATCAACGTTAATGGTTATGGCCAACATGCACTGGCTCAGCTCTGCCATGCTATTTTCCTGCTGTTGGCTGCCTACTTTTCACCTCCATTCAACTTTCTGTCCTGCTCAGTGATTCCCCTCTGCCGCTGTTCCTGGAACTATGGTCATTTTTATCTCTCTCTAGAATGTACTTCAGTATTATTTGTAGGGTTAGCTTGTTGGTCATGAATTCCTTCAGTTGTTCTTTGTCATGGAACTATCTTGTTTCTTCATTAATTTTGAAAGATAGCTTTGCAGGGCCTGTCTGGGTTAGACGTTGTTTTAGGACTTTAAATACTTCACTCCAGGCTTTTCTTGACTTGATAGTTTGTGTTAAGAAGTCTTGATTTTGATGGGCTTTCCTTTATAGGCAATCTGTTTCTTTTCTCTAACAGCTTTTAATATTCTGTTCTTGTGCTGAATTTCTGGGATCTTGATTATTGTAAACATGGTGTAGATTTATCTTGGTTATGGCTAGCTAGAGTTCTATGCCTCACTTGTCTGTATATCATGTCCTTTTCTCATCCTTGGGAATTTTTCTGCTATTACTTCTGTACACAGACATTTATGTCATTTGTGTTGACCCCTGCTTTTTCACTGACACCTATCATTCTTAAATTGTTTTTCTTTGTGTCATCTTGCAGCCATTGAATTGTTATTTCCTGGCTCCTTGTTATTTTTAAGAGATCTTTCCTTTCACAATCACTAGCTGCAAACCTAGCAATTACAGTTTTGTAGTTTTCAGTGGAGTTTTTAATTTCCTGGACATCTCTTTGAATCTGTTTTATGCGCTCTAAATCTTTCTTATATTGTGCATTCAATGTTTCCCCCCTTTTCCTATGCTTCTCTATTTTTTATCTATCTCTTCTTTAGAATTGCTTAGTAATTCTTTTATTGTTTTTCATTTCTTCTGTTACCCAAGATAGTATTTCTGTTCTAATTTCTTTTATAGCCTCATGAAGTGGTTGATTTACTTCAGTTGCCATTATTTCAGAAACTTCAGGTGTGACACTCACAATACCTTCCATGTTTATGTCTTCTGGACTTGCTCTACATGAGTTGGAGGCCAAAGACCGCCTTTTGTTTTTTTATCTTGACATTTTCCTGGATTCTTCTGGAAAAGCGCATTGCAAGGTCCCAGGCACTTCCTGCATTGGCTACGATTTCTCTAAAGAGTGACTGGTTACCCTGGCCAGTGTTGGCTACAGGTATCCCATGGTGGCCAGTGGGTGGGGCTGGCTGCTGCTTTTCCCAGGCTGTACTGCTTACTGGCAGAAGAAAGCATTCCACATGGTGGACGGTGTGTGTAGGGGCAGGGCTGGCCGCTGCTTTCTGGACCTGGACTGCTTACCAGTGGCAAGCATTCCTGATGGCAGTTAGAGTGTCAATATCTTTTATAGACTTACTCTTTTCAGAGTAGTACTTTGCAAATTAAACAATTATTTTCTATAGTAATTGGTATCAATCTGAGACATAAAAAGGCTGTCCCAAATAATCTAAGATTGAGTTTCTTTCCATTTATCTTACAACTCTATGCAAATAGATTGTGCTTATTCTAAAGTAGTATTTCATAGTATGTAAGTAGATGTGAAAAAGGAAGGATAAATGCAATTTCTATCAGGTTTTAAAGAAAAATATGTGTACTACTGTAGATATACCATATTTTCTTTGCTCACCAATTGACAGCCACCTAGGGTGTTTCTGTACCATAGCTGTTGTGAATTGTGCAGCAAAGCAAGGGTGAAGGTATTGGTAGTGCATGCTGACTCTGGTCTTTTCAGGTACACACTGAGGAGTAATACAGTGGGGTCAAATAGTAGCTGTATTCTTAGCTTTTGAGAATATACAATGGAGTATTATTCAGCCATCTGGAAGAATGAAATCATATTATTTGCATAAAGTGGGTAGATCATCATGTGAACAAAATAAGCCAGACTTAGAAAGACAAATATCACATGTTTTCTCCCATATGTGGAGTCTGGGGAAGGTAAAGAGATGACATAAAATAGAAGAGAGATTATTAGAGAAAAGAAAGGGAATTGGCGAAGAGGGGAAGGAGGGAGGAGAGGCAATGTGGGAAATGGGAAATGGTCAGAATATGTTACACACATGTACACATATGTCAAAATGGTATAAGCCAGAATGAAACTCATTACTATGTAAAGCTAGTATTTGACCCAATAATAAATCTTTGTGAATTATTTGGTTGAAGTGAAATGAACTTCATTTTGACTATCCTATTATTTTTTAAAGAAATAACTAAAGAATAAATTATTAGGTTTTATTTGCATTCCCAGAGTTAACTCATCTAAGAATTTATCTTTCTTTCTTTCTTTCTTTCTTTCTTTCTTTCTTTCTTTCTTTTCTCCCTCTCACTCGTCCTCTCATTCCCTTTCTCTCCCTTTCCCTCTTCTCCTTCTCCCTCTCCTTTTCCTCCTCCTCCTCCTCCTGCTCCTCCTCCTTTTTTAGATTTGCTGCTGAGTTGTACAAGGTTTCTGCAGACATGAACAGGCTCATTAACCAGGAACTAAGTGCTGGGCAAGATTCATCTTTTGTATTGGAGGACGGTGGAAATGACCATTTGGTTTACATCCCAAGCCAAATGTTAGGGCCACATACATTAGTGGTTAACTATGAAAAAGATCAGGAGTCCACAGAAACTGCAAGTCTCACTTCTGGTAAGGAAATGAAACATGATGAAAAAGTTTAAGTAGTCTAGATGCTCATCTTTTAACACCAGTAAAGAGTCAAATAATTAAAGCTGATGTCTGAGGTAACTATTTCTCTTCAAATTTAAAATTATGGATATAACTTGTGCCTTTATTGAAATTCAAGAAGTAAATAGTGACAAGGACCTAATCCTGATAGCAGGATCAGAAAATCCTAATAGTAGCTCTTAGAAATTTCTCTGCTAATCTTGCCAAACTTAAGATTTCTCAGAATCTACAATTTAAAGATTGGTGTGACATCCAAGAGGTTGCATAGAGAATATCAGAGCAAAGAAGGGATTAAAATGACTTAAAAGTTGGTCAGTGACTCAGAATTTGTGATTACACAAGAAGAAATAAATTTTTATTTAAAGGGTACCCAACAATGATAGAGCATAAACTTCCCCACTACCTGTTCTTTATATTTAAATGGCAAAGCAGGACTTAATAGCATTAAAGAAATCTGATACATATGAGTATATCTGTATTTTCATTAAAAATGTGTAATTCCTAACAGACTTCAGCTATTCAACTTATACCTTTAAAATCTTCCAAAATGTTTGTTTTGGGCCAGAATGCCAGCATCTTAAGCACTGTGTCAGAAATGTCATATATGTAGCTATACTATGAAAGTCTAAGAGAAAAAGGGCTCAATTTTGTACTATACTATTCATTCTTAGCAGCTTCCCTGGTACATTTTCTTTTTCTTGGATTCAACAGTTACGTCTCCATATTTCTGAAACATAAACATTTGAAGTTTATCTTTAAAACAGTCAAATTTGGTTTGTAAAAACTACAGGGAGGAATTAACAGTCAATCATAAATTGAAAAATAAGATATGCCAGGGGGAAGAAAAAGAAAACAGAAGTGACCTTGTTGAGTTCGATGTGTGCAGTACCATGATGTAAAGGCATCAGAGTATGTATATTCCTTTAGTTAATTAATTCCTAAGTTGTCTCATAGGCATAACCTAAACAAAAGAATTAAGTGACTTAAATGTTTATTCATTCTAATGGGTGTTGTTTATTTTGGTTGTTCATTTTTTAAAATTTTGTTTTAAAGAGAATAAAACAAAACAAAACAGAACAGACCAATGCAAACAGCAACAGGGCTTCAAAACAAGACAATAGTAAATCAACGATGACTATCATAATCTCTCTCATTTACTTCAAAATAGCTGTCCACATTTGCTCTGTTTTGTTTGTTTGGTTGTTCATTGTAATGACACAGGAATCATAATGGCCTTTAGGAATTTATGGTGATTTGCTTTATAAAGGATAAAAGATGTTTTGATAGTGTTAGATAGCAATTGTGATTTGTGATAGCTTTATTAGAACAAAACATTTAAAAGTCTAGTAATTCAATGTACAAACTCTTTCAGGAAAAACTGATAGACATAATTAGATTATGAGAAAGGGAGGGGAGAGGGGTGAGGGAGAAAAGGAGGGAAGGAGAGCTATGGGGACAGGGGGAGAGAAAGAGAGAAGCATGGGAGAGACAGAGAGAGACAAGCTCATCTCTGTAGTCATCATTAATGGACACTGTTCATGAATAAACAGAGGCTCTTTATTTGATTTTCCAGATTTTTGAGAATCAACACACTTATAGACAATATTAAGGTCCAAAATGGATGGAGAAATGATTGTTAAGAGTTCTAGTGGGGAAAAAGTCCAAGTACCTCTAGAGGGAGTTTTAGGGAGGATTATGTCAGGCTGTGACAGCCTGGAAACAGTGTCTCAGACCTGAAGATATTGCCTTAAAGTAAACCTCCAAGTTAAATCGTAAGTTTTTCTAGTCTCTCTCTCTCTCTCACGCTCTCTCTCTCTCTCTCTCTCTCTCTCTCTCTCTCTCTCTGACGCACATTTTCAAATCTTCTTTACTCACTAAAACTGCTGAGAATTTTCTGTGTGATGTGTTATCCTTTTGGGGAGTAAAGTTGTGGTTCAGGTTGCTAACTTGTTAGCCTGAGTTGGGCTAACAAGTTTCAGATGTATCATTCAAATAAAAGATTGATAATTTCCATAAACACTGCCCTATGTTGTGTTTATTATTCATTTATCAAGTAATTCTTACAACTGATGGCCGATCTTTCTGTCCTGGAATTGACAGAGTGTCTTGGGGAAGGTCAGGAATCTTAACCATTCAAGAGATTTATAGTTCCCGCACCCTGCGGACTGCAGAAAGCTGTGTAGCAACCTCCTTCGCATGATAAGCCCAACTCTTTCCCTCCCCACATCTTTCCCTCTGCTTCTTCCTATCTGCTCTAATTTTCATTGAGCTAATCTTTAATTCCACTCCTTTATCTGGTTCAAGAGCATCCTGACTCAAAATCATCTGAAATTCCACCAAAAGCAGATTCCTAATCCTTCCTCTTCCTCAGAACTATTGCTTCATATCTAGGAATTTAAAATGGGAGGAGAAAGCTGCAAATTTAATAACCACCACAGGTGATTTTTTTTTTATGCCTTCAACTTTGAGATCAACTGTACCCAAAGTATAGTCCTTATATGGGCAGCTTCAGCTGGGAACTTTTTAGAAATGCAAATTCTCAGCACTCATCCCAGACCTGCTGAATCAGACTGATGGGGCTCAGCAGTCTGGGACTTAACAGGTGCTTAGGCTAGAGCCTAAAGTTTGAGAACCACAACCCATCCTGTCAGTATGGTGTGTTAACTTTCATTTGTGTCCTGGTGGAGATGAAAGCAATCAGGCATCTACTATCACAGAAAAGAAGTGAGAATCATGTTTCCAAAGGGTTCCAGGTAAGCTGGGTTATAATTTTACTTTACTCATTCATGCAGCCAGCCAGCCAACATCTATCTGTGTAACAAAACACCTTAAGACTCAAATAGGTAGAGATTATCTAAAGATAATCTAGCAAACATTCTGACATGCTATCTGCAATATTAAATTCCTTGCAAAATGCAGTCTTTTCTAAGTACTTACCAAGGGATTGTTCTTTCAAACTATGGAAAGAAGAATGGTTAGTTTAAGTCTAATTAAATTGTAACTCTCAACCCAGTGGTGAGTCTAGCACTTCCACCAAAGTTGCTGCATTAACCAGTATTTAAGGCATAGCCAGTCTGCTTTCAGGATTAAAGAACCAAAGAAATTGTAAATAAATGTTAAATAACAATCCAAACTTAGTCTAATTCTTGTTCTTTGCTTTAAGCAGCCCTGGTGTTAGGCTAACTTCAACTGGGGCTCTTTCCAGCGAATTCAGTAAAAAATGAGAAGTACCACTTCTGTCTTCAGACTAAACTAGTGTTGTACAAGTACAAGAGAATTTGTATGAGTTTCCTTTTCTTTTGTTTTTCTAACTTTAATGTCATTCTGATCTGCAAATTATCTTGTTAAAAAGCCAGTGCATCCTTTGATTTTGAATGAATCACTGACTAATAGAGCTAGAAGATATTTAGTGATCACCTGGTACAAATTCACTTGGCAGTAATTCTACTCCACACCCCCATGGAGGGTATTGCAATGTCTAGAGACATTTTTGTTGTCACAAATGGAGGATCCTGGTGGCAGCTACTGAGTAGAGGCCACAAATGCAACTAAACATCCCACAGTACACAGGACACTCCCCATAACAAATAATTATCAGGTAAAACTGTCAACTGAGCAATCCTGTTTTAGGAGAAGCCTCATGCTTCAAGGTCATAGTATGCACAGAATTGTTAGAGAGGCCCATAACTTCTACATGGTCTCCATTGTTTCCCCATTCTACCTCTAGAATTCTGCTAACTTAAAAAAATCCAAGTACCTCCACAAAATGTAAAACGTATATACAAAGTCTCAATATAGCAAATTGAATTATTATTAGTGTGGAATCCATTCTTTGATTTTTCCATAGATGGGTTGTTTTTATAGTTTTATTCAACATCATATCCTGCTTTTTACAAAATATTATGTCATAACCCTTTGAACATTTTTATAATCTTAATGCTGATTTTTCTAATTGTCCTCATAGTTCTTTTAATGAGTGAATATTTTTAACTGTTTACCTCTTTTGAAAGCATAACTTGCTTCTAATTTTTGCTGCCATATATTAAATTTTAAGACATAGCTTCTGCTAATTTAAATCTGTGCTGGAATTAAATCAGCAGAATTGGCTTCCAAGCCTTTAGGGAGTATTCCCTGCTGATGACTACTTGTCATCAGTGTACTTCTTGTGAATTCCACTTGTGAACCAGTGTACTTTCTAAAGATGAGATCAGTGGCAGAACTGTGATCATGTGTAACTATAATAATATGTTTCACAGAATCTTTAGAGAGTTTAGCCATTTTGATACTCTTCAGTATAGAACTTAATCTCTTCTTACTTTAAAGTGCATCATAACGTTGCATTTATGTTTACTTGAGAATTTACTAGGACCACTCTCATTTTCATTTTGGTTGTCATTGTGTCATCGAAATGACAATGACATATTGTGCCATTGAAAGTTGTGGACAAGACTACTGTGAACTGAGTTCAGCCCATGGACTATCTGAATTCAAACATACAGGGGTGTTGCTTCTTATGTCTTGTGTAATTATTTGTTGCAACTAATAAAGCAGTGTCGTAGAGAATAGGTGATATTTAATTTCATGTGGTTCTCTTTCTAATGGAATAAAACTGATACTTGAAGGAGAGAGCAGGTGAGAGAGGTAGGAGTGAGGATGGAGGTGATGGTCATGATGGAGGTGGCAGTGATGCCGACACTGACCCTAGTAGTAATAACGGCAGTGGTCATGGAAGTGTTGGCCGTTGTTGATGGTGAGTGGTATGATAAAGATGGTGGTGGTGATGTTGGTGGTAGAGATGATAGCGATGGAGGTAGAAGTATGAGGGTGGGTGGCGGTGGTGGTGTGAAGGGGGAACAGTAATGGCCACAGTGGCAGAGGGGGCAGCAGTGATAAAGGTCTGAGAATGGGTGGTGGTGATGGTGGTCATGCTGAGGACAATGGTGGCAGTGATGTTGGTGGTTAGCTGTGGAGATGGTGGCAACCCTTAGAAATGACTCTGTTATTACTTACATAAGTTTCTCCAGGGTTGTTCAGACATTTCTTCATGTCACAAAGGCATATTTGGCTCCTGTTCTGAGTTAGTCCTTAGAGAGGCTCTTTAGAGAGGTTAGATAAAAAAACTCAGATATAGATCTTGTCTTCAAGAAGTCTTCTGTCTGCAAAGTATAGTATGTACTAGAAAAAAGTAACTAATAGAAGTCACAAAATATTTAGCTCAGTAAGAATACAAATGGAATTTGGAGGCCAACATTTATTCTATGCAAGACAATTCTCAAAGCATTTGCATATATTGTCTCAGTTGCTATTGAATACTGCATGAGAAATAATAATAACCTCAGAAGCTGCTACTTTTTGAGTTCAATCAAAGGCTGGACATGTGTAAGCACTTTATATACATGATTTCATTTAATCTTTGCAAAGCAGTGGTGGTGTTGAAAGTGGTAATGATGATGAGAATGGAGAATCTGAAATGTCTATACTTCCCTTTGCCATAAAAAAAATGACACAGTCAAGATACATACACCTGTGCCTTCTTCCTTTGTGACTAGCCCTGAGAGCTGACCAATGACCTCACCAGGCAGAAGGGAGGACAGGCCTGAGTTGGTGATGATAAATGATAAGGGATGTAAATCATTGCCAACTCTTCTAGAGATAAGTACCTGAAAACATAATGGAATTATCTTTCTCACTTTTGAGAGCATGTGCACCCTTGTGTGCAGATTATATAAACTCATTTCTCTGCATTTTTTATGGAAACTGCAGAATATGTTGTTATAAGAAGCATTTACAGATGCTCAGGGTTTTTCTCTTTGTTTCCTTCTAGGAATTTGTGGAGTATTTAAGCTATACTAGACACGGTGCAAACAATTTAGTTTTTCTCAAATATCTTGTACAGTTATAGTTTATTATACAGATTTATAGTAAAACTGAGGTCTGGAGAAGATTCAAGGTTATAGAGTTGACACTGAGCAGAGACAAAACTCAAGATCCAAAATTTCTGCATTGTAAGCATTGCTCTACAATGCCTAGAGAAAAAACAAAAATTTTATTTAATTTCCATAGTCGCTTACTTTTAGAAGAAAATATTGTTTAGTGGTTTCAGTCACAAGGAATAACTGTCTGAAAACTACGTTCTTCAAACCAAGAGCCTAGATCTTCAGTGAGCTGTTATTGTGTCATTTTATGTTTCTATTCCACCTTCATGTCTAATAACCTATCCCAGAGTTAGACAGAGCTGGGTTTCAATCCTGCCTCTACCACTTACCAACTGTCATTTCTCAGCCAAGCCTTCACCAAGCCTTAGTTTGCTTATTTGTAAAACAAGGATGATGACAAATCCACATTTACGATGCCAGAAGGAAGATTCAGTACAAGAAGACAAGTCTGGAACTGAGTACAGGACCTGAGTCCAACTGAAAGCTCAGTTGAGTTCTCAGGAAGCAGAAACTCAAAAAGAAAGCATTGACAACCTCATGAGAAGTCGTTTAAAAAGTATTAACTCAAAAAAGCGGATGGAAAAAAAAAGTGAACTGTTCACAGTTCAAGTGGATGGAACTGTGTATGTGTTAGCCTCAACTGAACATGGAGTTTGTTACGGAGAACACCTTGGACAATTTCCAACGCAGACCACTATCTAACCCTGGATATCTTGAAGTTATAGCTGCCTGACAGCACGTTAATCATGGTCCACATGGCTCAGGTGCTCTAAATTCTCCCTTCTGTTAAAATTTCTTTCTACCCCCACTTCTCCCTGAAGTTGTGAGATCATACTTGGTATTATAGCTTAAATCTTTAGCCAAAATTAAGTCAGTCTCTAGGGGTTCTTCCCTGGAAATCCAGCCAGATCCTTCATTCATCCATATTTTGTCCGTAAAAAAATGAGCCAGCTCTTCCTCTCTTATCATTCTGGGGAAATTCCTCCACAGAGGGTTTGGCTTAGTTGACATTTCTAGAAAATATCCAACATTGCTCTGAGCTGCTAGGTTTTCTTAAAGGAAAACATTTCTGAAGTTCCTGTTTTTGTAAAATGAATTGAGACAAAGCAAAATGATCACACTTTATTTTTGACAAAAATGTAGTGTTTTCCAGGAAAAAATCATATGCATTTAGTTCCACTGATTTTCATGCCAATCCTATACATAATGAGGGAATCTACTTTTAGAGGGTTTTTTAAAAGTTGAAATATGCCTTTTTAAAAAATAACTGCCAAATATTTGGGAAAGAATTGAGATTTTGCTCAAAAGAAAATATGAAAACCAGTGATATTTTTGGTGTGTGTGTCCATGAAAAAATATCGTACTACTATAGTAAATCGGTACTTCCTCTTCTATCAGAACGTCTATGAAAGTTTCCTCTCTGTTATAACAAAGTGTTAGTCTTAGTGTTTCTTTTAAGACACTGAAATACTGGTGTTGGAAAACAGAGATATTAATGGGAGAGCAGGTAATTGTCAAACCCAGAAGTGTAAATGTCCAAAGACAGCAATGGCCATGGAATTAATCTTCATAGTTTGTAATACATTATGGCTGAAAATTCCAGATAAGTTTTTAGTGCTGATGTGCATTATGTAAAATCCATAGCAAATAAGAGTATAAAACAGATGCTGTTTTGTCCATTTCTTGTTTCATAGTTAGTACTCTTGTCAGAGGCCTCCATTGCAATCAGAAATTCTAAGAAGAGTGTGAACTGGGTTCCTGGTGGGGAATGGGAAGCTCATACATTTCAAACATGTTCAGTGCTATCATTGCAAGCTTATGTTCAGTGCTATAAATGCATTAATAAAGGAATAATCTGGTACATACATCACTAATTCTTAATCCTTTGGGAAATCCTGTGGAGAATCTCAAGAAAGGAAGTCATTGTTCACTCATTTTCTACCCAAGAAGGAAAAAGCAAGAAGCTATGTCTCCTAACTGAAATGACCAGCACTTCTAAAGACACTGAACATTAGGAAATGAAAGATAGTGCTCCTGATAAATGGGAAACAAATGAGGAGAACCCCACAATTGCTCCAGTTTACTGTCTTGGGAGCATTTCCAGATCATGGTGCAGGAACAGAGAATTCAGGGGTAGCTGAGTGAACTCCCAGAGATGAGGAGGTAAAAACTGAGGGTCCAGGAAGGTCCAAGGGTTAAGAGCTCACAGGACAGAGGGCTGGAGAGGGGAGCTCTACATAGAAAGAATCCCGGAGATAGGCAGGAGGTCGCCATGGATTACCAGCAGAATGTTGATTACCTATGCATATGAGGAAATCACCCAAGACTGAGAAAGCACCATCTGAAAGGAGCATCAAGCCCTTTCCTCCTTTAATAGGTCCCTTTCCAATCAGCAAGGCTGTAAAAACTCTTAATTCATAGAATACTGGAAAGAAACCTCAGAAAGGCCTTGCTTCAGTAAGAGGAAATAATTGACCCTAAATTAAGCACCACTCTGGATTCACCTAACAAATCATAACAGTAAGATCTTCAGTGACCCAACTCTTCTCATGCAACCTCCCAGAGCAAAGCTCATAAATGTTTACATGAATACAAAAGTATCCTATGCCCAAAAAAGAACATTTTACAATGATTGGCATTAAAAAGTACAGAAAGACATGACTTGTAATAAGTATAATCACTCAAAACAAAATCACAACTAGCATAGATACTACAATTAGCAGACATATATATTAAAACTATTAAAACAGTTATTATAATCGTATTCACATGTAACAAAGATAAGTAGAGACATAAAACGTACAAAAAGAAAGGTTAGGTGTGGTGGCGCATGCCTGTAATCCCAGCACTCAGGAGACTGAGGCAGGAGAATTGCTGGGAATTTGAGGCCGGTCTGGGCTACAAAGTGAGTTTCAGGCCAGTCTGAACTACATAGTGAAACCTTGTCTCAAAAAGACAAAAAGAAGGCCAGGGATTTAGCTCAGTGGCACAGTGCCTGCCTGGTAAGCATACTGAGTTTGATTTCCGGTACACACACACACACAAATTCTCCAGTAAACAATATACTAGATATGAAATTAATGGTAATTTTGATTTGGCCACAAAAAATAGTGAAACTGAAAGTATAGCAATAGAAATGATCATGGGTCAAGCAGAGAGAAAAAAGATTTTAAAAAGTAGAATGAGTATTGATGAGTTTCAATATTCTCCCAGAATAATTGGTAGAAAAGCTAGACAGAATATTAGCAGTATTATATTAGATTTGAACAACAGTGTCAGCTAATTTGACCTTGCTGATATTTATAGAATTCTCCACCCAGTAGCAAAATATAGTGTTTTTAAATGCACACTAAACTTTTATCAAGATAGTGTTGTGGATATAAAACAATGGTTAGGATTTTAAATGATTCTAATTATTCTACAAGTTTGTGTATCCTAAGGATACACTGAAGGAAGAATTACTTCTTCCTTAGATATTTTCTTAAATTTACTGGTAAAATAATTTGTGCCTGGAGTTTTCTTTATGGGAAGGTTTGAACTACAAACTCAATCTATTAGGCATAAGCCATTTATTTCTTCTGGACTGACCTTTGGTAATTTGTACATTGCATGAAATTTTTGTATTTCACCTAAGTTATCTAAATTAAATACAAAAATCAATAGGAGAAAGATCTTTGAACAATGCCCAACTATTTGCAAACTGAACAAAGCACTTAGAAAATATTTTTAAATGAATGAAAATGAATATAATATCAGAATGTGTAAGATTAAAAGAAAGTAAGTACAAGGAAATTTGTAGCATTGCCTATATTGATAAAGGTTTCAAATCCATGACCTCACTTTCATCTTAAGAATTTAGAAAAAGAAAAATAAGTTAAACTCAAGGCAAACAGATGAAAGTAATAAATTTAAGTAGAACTCAACAAAATAGAAGAGAGAAACAATAGATAAAAATCAATAAAGAAATATTTCTTTGAAATCAGTAAAACTGATAAACCTATAACCAAACTCACCAGAAAAAGAGAAAAGATACAAGTAACCGACATAAAGAATGAGAGAGTGGAGGCATATTCTACACATATTAAGGATATCCAGGTAGTATTATGAGTAATTTTGCATACAAATTAGATAGCCTAGATGAAAATCAGAAATTTCTTGCAATGCACAAATTACAAAGCTCACTTGAAAAGTGAGCTTTACCTAGCTTTAAATAGCTTGTACCTAGAGATTGAATTTGTAGCTCAAACCTTCCCATAGAGAAACTCCAGGCACCAATGATTTTATAAATAAAACGTTAAGGATGAAATAATGCCAATTCTACACAAACTCTTCCAGGAAATTAAAGAGGCAGGAATATTTCTCAGCTCATTCTTTGAAGTCAGATTACCCTGATACCAAAACCATTAAAAGTAACATGAAAACTATGGATCAACACTCCTTATAAATATAGATGCAGAATTTTAAACAAAAATTTAATGAGTCAAATCAAACAATGGATAAAAGGTAATAATAGAGTTTACCTCAATAATGGAGGTAATACTCACTGAGTATTCAAAAGCCAGATAATAAGCACCTGCCCTATTAGTAACTTATTTGTTGCATTCTATTTCAATATTAAGCCTTTATAGCATTAATAAAGGCAAATTGATTGATTTGTTATGAAGAACAAGTACAGTAATAAATGTAAGAACATCTAGTAGAGGGGTAAAGACAGGGTCCAGTACATCTTCTGCTATTTAAAAGTATTTATATTGCTTATGTTTCAAACATGCTTCTATCACTCCATCAAGGCTCTAGAAAAAACAAACAAACAAACATGCTTCTATCACAGAACAACATTGGCTGAGGACAGGCACCATACAACTGCTATTTAAAATATTTTTATTGCTTTATTTATGTTTCAAACATGCTTCTGTCATAGAAGAAAGAACATTGGCCATCTGCTTCGTATCTTTCTGAGCTGGCATTTCCTGTTGTGATCTCACCAATGGCCCATCTTCCCCCTGATTGTGAGCAGGTTTCGTAATCTCATAGTTTAGAGGAGTGTTACTTGAAGTTCTCATCTGTAATACAATAAGTTTATGTCCAAGTGAATGTTGCATCACTGTTTCCTTCTTCAAGAAAGTCTTGCTACAAGGAAACCATTGTCCACTGAACTAATCAGTGCTTAATAATGAGGTCATCTTATGTCACAGCTCTTTAGCTTGCAATGAAGCAGATAAACTGTCTGCAAAACTAGCAATTTTTTGAGCACCAAAGTCTTACAGCATATAATGCCTTACATAGCATTAGGATTCTAGAGTCAGTACGTACTTATATTTGATCTCATGCTATTACTTCATGGTGCATTTTATGAACATCTGTATAAAGGAACATCTGTATAAATCCATAAATGTCACTTTGACATCTATATTTTCTCTTTTTGATCTCTAGGTAAATGAAAACATGTGCGTCACATTTTGTAATCATGTAGAATCCACTAAAAAAACAGCTTACATCAAAATAGTTGGATGTTGAATCAATACATTGACAAAAGATATAAAATGGGGTAGCAAATAGATTTCTTCTTGTGTGACAACATGCCTCTAATAGTAACACTTCTCTATGCACTTTGTGATGACAGATTAGGGAATTCATCTGGGAACAAGTTCTGTGGTTGATTAGTGCTGTCTGCTATGGGTGTGGGAATGAAGCAAGGAAACACCTCATACCAGCCATCTGCCATTCATGTCTAGGAGTTTCTTTTCCACTGGGAAGAGTGACTTGAGTTATTCTGTTGCAGGATATGAAAATCATGGCAGGACAGAAAAACCAGTTCGGATTTATGAACCAGGAGACGCCTCTCTTCCAGGATATTACATGGATGTGGCCTTCCTTATAGATGCTTCCCAAAGAATAGGGCATGATGAGTTTAAGGACGTAAAAACTTTGGTAGCCTCTGTTCTTGATTACTTTCACATTACCCCAGATCCACTGACTTCCGCTTTAGGGGACAGAGTGGCTGTCCTGACCTACTCTCCCCCAGGGTATCTGCCTGACACTGAAGAATGCCCGGTCTACCTGGAATTTGATTTGATTACTTATAGCAATAAACATCAAATGAAACATCACCTCCACCACTCTCTTCAACAGCTCAATGGAGATGTTTTTACTGGCCATGCCCTGCAGTGGACAATTGATAATGTCTTTGTAGGGACCCCTAATCCAAGGAAAAACAAAGTTATCTTTATAATATCTGCTGGTGAAACCAATCCTTTGGACAAAGAAATCTTAAAGAATGTATCTCTGAGAGCCAAGTGTCAAGGTTATTCCATATTTGTGTTTTCATTTGGTCCTCTACACAATGACAAGGAATTAGAAGAATTAGCTAGCCACCCCTTGGATCATCACTTAGTCCAACTTGGCCGGACCCACAAGCCAAATTTGGACTATATCATCAAGTTCATCAAGCCATTTGTTCATTTAATTAGACGTAAGTTATTCAAGATTTTCTCTTCTTGGGATGGGGGTAGCACTCAGTGGTAGATTGCTCGCTTAGCATGTACAAGACCCTAAAAAGAAATTTTCTTGTCTACTGCTTTTGCAGTGGATTTAGTATCTCTGTGTACAATCCACTAGCAGTCTTAGTCAAATGATCCTCACTTGAGTTGTAAGTAGTTGAAGGTAAGTAGAGTAAGAAGCAGTAAAAATATATCTCACTAAAAAATTTGAGGTTTTATTGACTTTGAGCATTGCTGCTGCCCTGTGAGTTTTTGCTAGGAAATCTTCAAATGTATGAAAAGTTTCCCTTAACCTAAAGTGATTGTTTACTATGTGCCAAGTTTTTTAAAAGAATTTTATTTAAAGAGAAAAAAAGCAAAACGGAAAAAAGGGTAGAAGTAATACAGAATTTTAAAAAATAGTAGGAAATCACTAGTTGATAGATTACACATTGTCATCTTAGAAGTCACTGTTCAAGTTACAAAATTAAAGCATTCTAAGTGGACATTCAAACAGTGAGACTGCAAACAGTTCTGTTCAATGATCCAACAAAAGCTTAGTAATATGGTTATCTGTCTTACACAATTAAACATAAATGCAGTTATATCCTCTAGAGCACTTTCTTTTCCTCTCTTTTTTATAATAACAATCACACATTTTAGGTTTTATTACTCTTAAAGTTCTTAATACTTTGTTTGAAGAGAATAAAACCAAATGTGACAAAACAAAATGGAGTCAGTTAAAACAAGAATAGACATAGTATATGATGTAAAAATAAAATATGTGCCAAGTTCTTTTAATAGACCATATTAATTTAATCTTCAGCCCTCAAATGAAAATAATCATAACTTCTTTTTTATAAAGGAAAAGGTGAGGTTCAGAGACAATAAATAAATTGCTTAAAAGCTCATGATAAATTGTTGGGGGATTCTAGACTTAACCCACACATTCTGACCCCAGAGCTATATTCTTGTCCTTTAAACTATACTTCAGTTACTAAAATCTTCAGGTATGCTGCTATAATAAACAGTACCACTACCACCATCCTCTACTGGCTCCAAAGACTTCTGTTTTGTTTTACATTACAAGTTCACCTTGGTTCTAGCTTGAATTCTTTTGATCTGTAGGCACGAATGTCTTCCATTGCCTCTGCTCCAGACAGCTATCTCAGGCACAGCAGTGCAGGGATTTCTAGACAGGGGACTCTGAAAATAGTTTCCCTGGCCTCTGTCATTTTAGACATAGGTGCAATGACACACCCAAGGTCTTATGGCACCAAACTAGCTTTAGCCTCCTGTATCGGGACTCAGGAACGGGGCAGAGTACACTCTGCTGGTTGCCTGCAGATGCTGGGAGTTTGCTAGTTTTTTCAGGATGCAGGATTTTCTGACACTCACAGCACCCCAAGACTCACATAGTCCTCAGCAATTTTGGAATTTAGGAGTTACATTTAATAACAGCCAAAAAAATGGTGTCTTCTTCCAACCCCAAGATTTAAAAAATCAGGCAATTTCAATAACTAATGAAGTCAGCTAGAAAGATCCTCTGTTTCTGGGGAGAAAAGTCATAGGCAGAATTAAGAGATGTCTTTGAATTATATCACAAACCTGTGACATACAAACCATGCAATATTTTTATTTAATTATAAATCTTGTTGACTTGGCCCACACTAAGGTATTTGAATGTCAAAGTGTGCCTGCTTTGCCTACTCCCTTAAAATTAATTTGTTTTTGAAAATACCACAAGTCATAGGAAAAGATTAAATCACTTTGGGTAATACTCATAATGTAAGAGGGTAAACTCACTAACTAGCCCACTCTCTCTCCAGGTGCTATCAACAAATATCCCAGCAATGATCTGAAAGCCAAGTGCACTAACATCACCTTTCCCAGCCCAGAGCATGCTGGCACAGAAAGCACTATATTGTGAGTTCAGAAATCCCAAGTTTGAGAAATCCTATAATGCAAACTGGGCTTCAGAAAATTTCTGGGTGTGGTGGTGCATGCCTGTAATCCCAGTACTCAGGAAGCTGAGGCAGGTTGATCATTGCAAGTTTGAGACCAGCCTGGGCTACAAAGTAAGCTCAAGGCCAGCCTGAACTGCATAGTGAGACACTGTCTAAAAAAAAAGAAGAAGAAGAAGAACAAGAAAAAGAAAAGGAAAATAATGTTAAGTTAATGGCATTTTGGTTTGCAGGATGCAAGTTGAGGATCATGTTAATGTTTTAATATGCAGTAGTTAGGGATGACAATGCAGGTTTGGAATTAGTAGCAGACAGAACAGAGCTATGTTAGGAAGAAACCTGTTTCTATTTTTGTTGAGAGATGAAGGGACCTCTTCTTTGTTCCTTTTTAGTAATTAAATTACAAGATAACATGATTCTAATGTTAGGTGATGGGAAAAGAAATCATAACATCAAATATTGGAGCAGAAGAAAAACATGAAAAAGAAAATCAAGCAAAAGCTTTTACATTTAGAAAACAAAACATACATGAAGGCTAGTGGAAAGAATTCTTTCAAGATTGACTTTAAAAGTACAACCCCAAGTACTCAGCAAAACTTCAGTGATGAAACAATGTTGGCTTGGAATCCTAGACTGTTGAGACAAATAAAGGTTCAATTTCGCTTCAGATATTAGGAAGTTGCCCCTTAGTTGCGTTCTATCTGCAAAATATATTTAGATGCATGAGATGGATTCCTGTTTTATTATCTGGTTGTACTTACATTTAATCTTCAAGGGACTTGGTTGACCAATTTTTCATCTTTTCTCTCCATCGCTTCAGACTTATTCCTGAGGTGTACGAAATAGAGACAGCGGACAGTAACCTCTTTAGTCACGTTGGTTCCCAGGAGCAACATTCCTCTGAATTAGGGAACAACAATAATAATTCTGCTGATGACTTGATTCAGAAGTTATACCTGCTCTTTTCAACTGGGGAAGTGATGGTGAATGACAAGGAGGAGGCAGCTTCAAAAGAAACGATAGCTTCAGGAAATGATAAGCAACAAGGAAAGAAAGGTAATCTTTTGGATATCAGCTGAAGAGCCTACTGCAGTGGTGGTGAAACTATGGTTGTTTTTCTTTAAAGACAAAGGATGTTAATGCATGAGTTGCTTTTTCTAAACTAAAGCCTCAGTATTGAGGGTTAATTGCAGTGTTAGCACTTTGCAATAAATGTTTTAGGTTGCAGTTTGGGGACTTCTTTCTAGGAGGTTAGCCAGCGCTGCTCCGGAGTACCTCATTCTTTGGGTTCCCCCTGGTGAAAGAAGAGCAGGGAGGATTCACTAGGTCTGTAGCCATGACAGGATGGAATAAGAAGGGCTGATCATCTAGGGCCACAAGAGGGCTCCCAAAATAAGGAGCTAAGACCCCAGACACAAAAGAGGATCTGTCTAGTAAATAGAGCCACAGTTGTAAACTGTGGTTTTCCCTCCTAAAATGCAGAAATTGCACTCTAGTGTTGGGAAGCAGCAGGGTTTACAAGACTGGGCAGGAGACAGCTGTACAGGCCAGGCATCATTTAGGCATTCTTAATAAGCTATAATTCTACAAACCCAAAAGCATAGCAGTCCCAGTCACTGACTGACTGTTGACACTACGCCCTCTTCATACTTCAGTTATTTTTCAACACCTGTGAATGTGTACACTTAAATTTAGTCTTCACTGTGACAAGCGGACCATACCTTGAAGGACTATGCTTTTTGTATTTGCATTTTGTTTATATGGTTGTTAATTTCAGTTTAAAATAAATAGCAGTTACTGCCTCTTGTTTTTTTTTTTTTCCTAGTTAGTATCTTCCTTTTTTAAGGGAAAATGAAATATTTAGATTAAATGTCTTGAATTTTATCACTTACAACACTATGTGCCCACAAAATACTCAGGTCAGTACTATGTCTTAAATCCCTTTTGGTGAAATCAGGGTTAAAATGATTTGTATCGCCTCGGGCACTTGCTGTTGTCTGAGCTGGATCCCAGCTGCCTAACTAGGTGTTTGAGACTGAGCAAGTGATCTATCTTGTGTAGCACCTGTTGCCCAATTATTCTGGATGGGAAGATTGCACATACCAAAAACAAATCTCAGTTAAAGAGAGAACTTGGAAAAGAAGCTGCATCTCTCTTCTTTCTAATTCTGGACTTAACATAGCTTGATGGACTGAAAATGCCCCGCTTCCTTCCGATGAGCCCGCTAGCTAATAGACGAATTGGGCAGGTAGTAATTTGTCATTTTTATTACAGTAAAATGAAAATATTGGGGCTGGGGATTTAGCTCAGTGGCATAAACGCCTGCCTTGCAAGCAGGCAGTCGTGAGTTCGATCCCTGGTACCGATAAAAAGGAAAAAGACAAAAAAAAAGAAAATATTATGGAGTTAAACATAATTTTATATTGTTAGATACTGTATTGACTGATAGAAATTTATAGGCTGTGAAAATGGAGGAAAATTCAAAGAAACAAGACAGATACATGGTAAAGTTAAACATACATAGATAAGTTTTGGTCTGAAATTTTTGAGTTGTTTCTAACCTGCTACACTAAGTCATACACTAAAATTTTTCTTGTTTAGTGTACAAATAGTAAACAGTTTGCAAGTCACTAATAATCTCCCGGTAAAGTGTATTGTTGCCATCTCTCATGATTGTGCACTTAGTACCATGTGTGCCCTGCACTGTGTTTGCTCCTTTCCCTCGATGATTAACCTACACCAGCAGTTTATTTTTGACAGCTGTAAAAATAACAGGGGATGCTATTATAGTGTGTTCCTTATCAGTGATGGAGGTGACTGTAACTGCAGTAAAACTTTGCAGAGAACGGTTTGTAAGGTTAATCAACTCAGAGACTTGGAAAGTTCTGGGTTAGGATGTGGCTGGCAGAATTAACTTTTTGAAAAAAATTTTATACACAGATATTTGTATTATTAAATTTGGAGCCATGATCAGAAGACTCAGATAATAATTGACTTATTTTTCTATTTCTTTAACTACTGTAATTTCCACTTTTATGATACTTCTGATTTGAAAGATAAATTTATCATTTTTTTTGACAGTCAAAAATTCTTGCTGCTGTAGTTCGCAGTTTTTAAAACTAGTGTGTTCCTTTTAAGGTACTAAATAAAAAGAAAGCTCCAGAAGTTGAGATGGAAGCATAATACAGAAAGACAGAAGTAATCCAGTTAACAGAGAAAGTGCCACAGCCTCTTTATGATGTTAAGTTGCTAAATGTGAGATATTTGGCTACATCCACATCTTTTTTTCTAATGAAACTTGATTCTTTGGAAATACTCATAAAGAAAATGATTTTTGTTCTTCTAGCTTAATTCTGTAGTAAGTTATATCATGGGCATTAGTGCTGTGTAACAAACAATGGATCGTAACTAGCATGTAGTTCACAATACAGTTCAGAATATGATGTTTTTAAAAATATCTCAATGGTCCTTTTCTATTTATTATTTTAAACTTTCATAAAGTACATGAAGAATTTCATAAACTTGTTTTCACTGAACTGCTCTTTTTGCTATAAGAGATCATTAAACACAGCACTTATTCTTACAAATGGAAATTTCTGACCATCTAGAATATTGACACTTCTTTCAATTTGCAGTCTTTTTTCTTTAGGCTGGATATATTAATGTTCCTTTAAATGGTATTGGTTAATAGTTCAGAAGAGAAATTCAATGAAATAAAAGTATTATTTGTTCATTAATTAAATTATTAGCTTAACTTAAGAAACCTAACTACTGTACATAACTCAATTATTTGCAACTCAATTTTGACATGAGGTGACTGTAGAGAGTCCTAGTCTCCCTGTAGAATATGTTAGATTACTTTCAGTGCTTGAAATTAATTCAAAGATAATTGGTTTGGAAAGTTGTTGTATAATTTTAAGTTACTCATATACTATAAATGTATCCTATGTCTACATAAAAAGAAAACATTTCAAAATAAAAAAGACTCTAGAAAGGCAAAAAGGGAGTTGGTTGTACTGGTAATAACGGGAGTGAGGAGTAGATGTCAAGGCTTGGTGTAGAGTGCTAAGAAGGCAGGAGGAAGCTGAGCCCCTGTGCAGAAGGAACTGAGGGAGCTGGGCAAGGGACCTTCAAAGCTTCAGTGCTTGAGTTCTGCCTTCTGCCTTTGCAGCTAGGGCTTCCTTGGTTTGGGATGCAGGCTGCTGGCTGAGCCCCCTGTCATTGGGCCTGGAGAGGACAAAGTTGCTGAGGATCTGCGATCCATATGGAGGCCACAGGCAGCTTTTTAGGCTAGATAGAGACATGGTCATGGACCTAGAACTAAGAGAAAGTTAGAGACAGAGAACACGAAGCTTATGGAAGGTTGCTGGGAAATGACCCACAGAATCAGGTGGTTGTTATGGTTTGTGTCTGGATGGCCCCTTCAAAGCCTCATGTGGTCAAGAAGTGGAGAGGAGCCTTAGGTGGTATACATGGAAAAGGGTTACAGTTATGCTCTAAAAATACAATCTTCCAAATGATCAGCAAACAGAAAAGCTGCCCATTTCATTACATAAAATGAAGATATCGGAAAAATGACAGATCAAAAAGAAAAATCTACCTATCTAATTAATCAATACATTTCCAATCAAGATGCTTATTGCCTTGATAGAATTATCAAAACTTAAATATATATGCTACTATAATAAATGCTAATGATAGTCCATATAGACAAAATTTTAACACATAGAAGATTACTCATAGGAAATAAAAATTATACACAGCTACGCATATATATGTGCGTATATTTTCCCCAATAAACAATAATAGATTTAAAAATACATAAATATATTATGGTTAAAATGAAATTCTAAGGAAGAAATGGAATGGAAATACAAATTTAAGGAGAGAAATGAACACTATAAAATATCTGGCTTTTAAAACATGGGTATGTTTGCATATATTTTTAATGGAGAGTGGTAAACTCAAATCATGATATTTAGGTTGCATTGGATAAGTTTTAAGATAAATATGGAAGATTATTTATTTATTTATTTGCAGCACTCAGGATTGAGCACAGAGTCTTTTTACTGAGCAACATTCCCAGTTATTTTATCTTATTTATTATTTTGAGACAGGGTAAAATATTTAAATTTGCCCAGGCTGGGCTTGAACTTGGAGTCTCTCATGTCAGCCTCCCAGGGTAGTGGGAGTTTTATTTTTACATGTCAGTTTTCCCAGTATGTTACAAAAAATGACACAGTTCCAGCTACTTAAACTTATAATATAAAAGCTTGCTTTTACCTTTAAATTTGCAAGGCACAAGTACGTGATATTTTTTCCTTTGAGGTAAATTAGCAAGGGTGAGGGACAGCAAGGCCAGAGCTGCTGTGTTAGGGGCAGCTTCCCCGAAGCCTACCCGGAGTCCAGACTTTGTGTGCTTGTGATCTGTGGAGGAGAGTGGATCACAAGAGAACCAGCCAGCGCAGGGAGCAAGACCAGAGTGGAATGGGAGCCAAACAAGGGTGTCATCTCAGCAAAGTCCTATAGAGGGCAGCGAAAGCCTGGTCCTTCAAGGCATCACAGGTGGCTAAGGCTGCAGGGATGCCCTGGCCAGGAACAAGGAAACTGGGCCTCTTTACTGGCTTCAGGACCTCTGATTGATCAAAAGCTGCCGTAGGGAGAGAGATAAACCCCAGCACTCATGGGGTACCAGGTTAAAGCCTCTCCTTAGCTCAGTGGCAGCCCTCACAAGAACAGTAGATGCTTTCTTTGGAAACAAAAGCTCGCATGGCATAGTTGGAGGTGGTGGGAAGGGTGGGGGGAAATGTTGTCTGCTACAAACTAATGTTAAAAATTCAAAGGGTTCTGAACAGAGCTTGGCCATTGCCTACACTGCACATTCCTTCAAATGCCTATTTAAAAATACTGACTACTAAATTTGCTAAGCATGGAATTTAAATAATAAACATAGCAGTGTTTCCCTGGGGGGGGGGGAACATGTCCATAGTTCTGCCTATATGGAGCATGATCAAAGTTACCTTTTAAAATTAAAAAATGATTACAGGAGAAGATATGTTACCATCAATCCTCCGCAAAATGCCCCCTCCCTGTTTCCAACACACTTTACTCATTGTTTCTGCCCTTTTCCAAAGCAATTCTGAAAGTCCTCTCTTGTGATGGTCGGTCTTTGGTTGTGCTGTTATGGCTGCCTGGATGAATGAAATGGTTCAAAACATTTACTTTTCATGGTCATTTTGACTTTGGGGAAGGGCCAAAAGTCGCCTGAAGCCAGATCTGGTGAATAAAATAGATGTGGACACAACGTAACATTTTTATTTTACGGAAATTGTGATCGTAAAATAGAATGAATGTTTAAATCTTAAAGTGTATTATAATAAAAGATATAGTGCAATTAGTTCCCCTGGAAGAACTCAAAATACTCCCTTTTGCTTTGAACACATTTATCCCATTGTTCTTGGCCATGTGTCTTCTACGATAATCAGTCTTGTCTAAAATTTAAGCACCACACTATCTTTTGATCACCCCTTGCATAGTATTCATTTACGATGATGACATCACCTTGCACTGGACTTTTGTTTTGACTATTGAGAATGACAAAAGGTCTGCTCATGTTTGTTTTATAGGTGACATATGAAAGAGTAGACTCTCGAAGGGACATTCTAAGCAAATACAATGACATTAGGAGAAGTGCGCATCGTTATGTTTTGAAGACTATGAAGCCCCAAGATAATCTCAGGGGAAGAACAGATTACCCACCTCCCCCGTGTGGTTCTAATGAGAAAAGCTCCATCTGTGACAGTGGTCAGCGGCCAGACTTCTTCATGCAAACAGCTGAATGAGTTTGCTAAAGTTTGCTCTTGGTCTCAGATTTGCAGGAAAAAATTTCTGGGTAAAGACATCAATGAATGGATCTAAGCAACTGGGAATGATTTCATTTTTCCCAAGAACTGGGAAAACCAAACTTGAAGCATTAACTGAATCTTTTTTTGGTATCTCTGTTTATGAATTTTCAGCAACTTTGATGATGTAGCTGTCTAAAAAAAAGGTTTTGTCATAATTCCCATCACATACCTATCTCTGATTGGATTCCTGAATAAAAAGAATTTAAAATTAGAATTTCTCTGGATTTTAAACTTATTTATAGCATTGGAAATCCATGCATATGTCTTTGGATATGGTATAACCCCAATACTGCCACAGAATTGACTGCCTGTAAAGCATAGCAGTCAGGCTGATTCCCCTGTAGTCTATTATTTCTATCCATCAAGACATCTACCAAAGAATGTCATCAACTCATGACAAAGAAAAATGAGTAGGTGCTTATCTTTTGTCTTGTGATCATTTGTTCTATGTTTTAGTGTACTTTGCTTTGTGTACATTTTGATTTTTTGCTGCAATATATCACAGATAATAGGAGGTAGGAAGATAGACCTTTCTCACATGGGAAGGAGATCAAGAAATAGAGGGAAGGGGGAGGGAGGGAGAGAGGGAAAGGGATTGAAAAAAGGAATTAGGATGTAAGTACATGTAGTAACTCCACACAGGGAATCTGGTCAACTATGTGTTACACACACTACTAAAAAATTGTAGAAATACATAAACATTCTATATGGCTAGAGATGCTTTTGTCACAACATAGCAAGAGACAAATTCCAAAATAAAGACAAATCTAACCCATAAACTTGTCCTATTTTTATGTAATTTTAGTCACATACATTAGAATACCTATATTTGGAATAAATATATTTGGAAAATGTACATAAAGAAACCACTAACAAATTAGTTTTAAAAATCATTCAGTTTGATTAAAGCAACAAGTAATTACCAAACTAATGAGCATGTATTGAATAAAAGATAAAATGACTCTTAAGGGGATGACTATTAGCAATTGAGCATTTTTCCACACAGTTTTCCTTACCATTATTGTTATTTATATAATTTGAAAATAATTCTAAGTTGCTGGAATTTTTAAAAAAGTACCTATTTATTGCACTCTGAGTTATAAACTAAACTATTCTTTTATAGAGTTTTCTCTTTCCAACAAAATTCCAAAAAAGTAATGCCATATATGACTACTGAAAACCCTACTGTAAGAGCCCTGGAAGATGTGTGTGTGTGTGTGTGTGTGTGTGTGTGCGCACGCGTGTGCATATGCGTGTACTCACATACCTGTAGGCACATATAAGTGTGTGCAAATGTATGCATGAAGAACACATCGGGTCCCAAATCTGAAAGTGACATGGTGATAAAATGAAACCATGGCGACTCGTTCTGCTGAGGGCATGGAATCATCACAGCTTTGACAACATTTTATCAATATCCAGTACAGCTAATAATTCCACTGCTTGATCTGAAGATCTGAGTGTGAGAAGGTCTCACCCACACGTACAAGGGACCGAATGCAAATGTGCTCATGGAAGCACTGTGTGTTTTAGTAAAGAGTGGAAACCAATCTAAATGTCTGAATGTGGTGTATTCATATAATAGAATGTGATACACCAGTTAAACTGATAAACTAGAGCTACACCCATAGCACAGACGAATCTCAGTGATAATAGTGAACCAGAAAAGTTGCAGAGAAATACTTTATAATGTCATTTATATAAATTTATGACAAATTATATACAAAATTCCAAAAAAGTAATGCCATATATGACTACTGAAAACCCTACTGTAAGAGTGAAGGTGTATGTGGAGAAACAAACACCAGACTCGAGACAGTGGTTATCTTTCAGTGGGAAGAGGTAAAGTGAGAGAGTATTTTCTTTCTTAAACTGGGTGATAGGAAAATGTATTTAAGATTTACTCTTTGTTTTTGGATGCAATTGTTAAAAAAATTAAATATATATTATGTATTTTGGACATTCAATTAAAAATGTAATAATTGAATGTATACTGTGGTTTTTAAAAAAATCAAGCTTTTTTAAAAAATCAAGAACCAGAAGCAGAGAATGACCATAGTATGATAAGAAAAAATACAGTACCTAAATTCAGAGAGTAAAACTGGTAAGTAGAGCTAGTAATTGCCTTGGAAGTCAAAAAAGAAAAAAAAAGCACTTAGGATTTAAATAATTGGAGAACACTTGAAGGGTCACCCTAAATCTTTACTTAAAGGTAATAATAATGCTTTCCTTTCCGTTCCTTTATGGTCCCAGCACTTTGGATGTTTCTAAAGGTTACTTTCTATTCTGATCTTTTAACCTTTCTTGCCTTTCCAGCCTAATCTCTTCCCAAGACAAGGGTCCTCTTCCCTGGCCTCTTTCCCATTCATTCTTTTAGGCTGGCTGTCAATAATCTTACAAAACTTATAAACATAACACCTGCTCCACTGCATATTCTTCTGGTACCTGGCTCTCTCCCCTGGGTCATCATTAGGGAGGCTTTTAATGGCTCATTAAATTGAAGATGTCACTGATGTCATTCTTACACCCTCCATTCCCAGAATGGTACATGGCACTGACTAGAAATCCAATAAAGATATTTGATGACTGAATGAATAAGCTTTCCATGAAAGTTAAATATGGTCTGTTGTGGCGGAGAGGAGGAAACTTGGCATGAGCAATGGCAAGAGAACAAAAGCTATAAAGAGCCATTTGTCTGTGCATTGAGTGAGTAAGGAAATTGGTTGTGTGTGATCAGCATTTGTACAGCGGCCAGTATGCCTGGGATTGGGATTCTGAGGTCACTGCAAGTATGGTGAGTTGCTGAAAAACAAGTTCATTGTTTTTACTTTAAAAAACAGTAAACTACAGAAAACTCTTGAATCAATACCGAAGCTATGAGCAAAATTGCATGCCCTCCAAGAGGAAGCATGGCACAGGCGTCAGGCACCCATTTCTCCAAGGACTCTGCAGAAATGACCCACTGCTGAGCTGCTGGAACCTTATGTGATATGAGACAATGCACTGTAAGACAGCTGTTCAGAATTACGGATGACTAAGAATCCTGTGAGAGCTCTAGAAAACTTCACTTGAGTTTTTAAAATACAATGCTTAAGTCTTTTATCTACATATGGGCAGTGGGGGTGAGAAGTACAATAGTCGTAGATGGAGGTTTGTGCAGCCCCTCTAGGTCTCCCTAGAAACTTCTTTTCATCTCCTTGAAACTTCTCTCCTTCTCTCTAGCATGAGCTGTTATACCTCCAAAGGTCCTCTCCTATTCCTAGAGTGCCAAAGAGGCAGTCCAGGACTCTGGCATGTTTGTCCACAGTTCACCTCTGTACCTTTCTTTGTTCACCCTGACCATCCCAGCACATCTCAACATATAGAAGACTAGAAACTTAAATAGGAGTTCAATCACTTTTTTAATTTAAGAAGGGATGAATAAATAACTCCCATCTTGCTGAACCTGGGTAATGTCCTGCTGCTTATGTCTCTTCTCTCCAACTCATATTCCTCAAGTTGAGTTTAGATTTTGTGTTAAAGAACTCCTTTAACAGGGGCAAGGCTCTCTAACAGCAGTTCTCCACACAAAGTTGGCAGGGGAGGAAGTTCTACCTCCTGTGATGGTGCTACGGTTTGGATCTCGAATGCCCCAAAGGTGTGGGGCTGAGACTTGGTCCTGGATCCATGGCGCGATAGGGAAATGGAGGGACCTTCTGAGGTAAAGCTTAGTGGAAGGAAGTTAAGGGACTGGGCTGTACCCTTGAAGGGGATATTGGCCCGCAGGCCTCTTTCTTTCTCTCTTTGGCTATCAGCTTCTGAGAGATGAGTTGTTTCCTGTGGTTGCACTCCCACCATGATATACTGTCTCACCCCAATTGCAAAGCAGCCAACTCAGCTGAAAGTGGACAGAAACCTCCAAAACTGTGGGCTAAGATAAAGCCTTCTTTTTTTTTTTTTTTTGTCTTTTTCATTTTTTTCAGTACCGGGGATCGAACTCATGACTGCCTGCTTGCGAGGCAGGTGCTTATACCGCTGAGCTAACCCCCCAGCCCCAAGCCTTCTTCTTTTAAAGTCACTTATCTTGGACATTTGTTGTACAGTGGAAAGAGAACAAACCAGATGAGGATAGCAGCAGCTGCACAAAAGTTTGACTGAAAAGCAGACTGAAGTGTCTTCACACTTGATCTTAGCCAAAAGGCCGAGAAGCGATTGAAGTGTCTTCACAGAAACACCAAACAAGCACACAAATGACACTCCAGAATGATGGATATTGTAAGATGAGAGCAGCAAACAGAACAAAGCATCCCTTACTCTTCAGTTTCTACAGAACAAATAATGTTTCCTTAGCATGATATAATGGACATAAATTGACTTGCATGTGTCCTGAGTTTATAGCTGTGGCTAAGTCCTCAGTACCCAAAGTGTAGCTCATACCCAAGAACTGCAGTTTCAGAATTGCATGGTAGTTTGTTAGAAATGCAAAATCTCATGTTCCACTTCAAGTCTACTTAGTCAACATTTACATTTTAGTATGATCTCCAAGTGATTCATGTGCATGTCTAAGTTGGAGAAGCGCAGGGCTAGAATTAATTTGCTTGAAGCTCTGTGAATGAGCATGGCATGGTACACTGAATGCCTACCAGGTAAGGTGCCCTTGTCAGAGGCAGGAAATTTAAAGCTAAATCAAAAGTGGCCTTTGTCTTAAGCACATGATCTAGCTGGAAAGACTGATCCAGGCAAAGATCCTTTTAACTGGATGTAATAGTGCCAAGTTGAAGGTAGCAGGGAGCACCATGGAAATATGGAGGATTCTTCAGCCTGGCTGGTAGAGCCAGAAAAAGATTGCTCAAGGACAAACTGATCTGAAAAAAAATGACTGGATACAACTTGATAAGACTGAAATCAGGTGGAAGAGCAGGGTCTCCCATAGCTCTTTCTCCTTAAAGCAGGTTTTACTTAAACCACAAGCCTCATTGTGTTCATGAGGAAGAGGGAATAACTATATGGATTCTGTCTGCTAATGCTGAGTCAAGGGACAATAGATGTGGACAGAGAGGTACATTCAGCACAGCCAGGGCCCTGTTTGTGTGCTGACGAGTTCAGTTCTATTCTGGAGTAACGGATACATGAGGACAAAAAAGGGAAATGGTTAGACCTTTTCAGTGTTGGCATTGGCTCCTGAGACAGGATTACTGGGGAGAAGAACTAGGCACATGATAGCAGTTGTGCAGGCAAAAATCTACAGTGGTGCTCAGGATCAGGATGATGGGGCACATCAGGCAAAATTATCAGGGCCTGATCGCCAGTGAGCAGATGACAAGGGAGAGGAACCGTGTCAGGATCCTACCAGACTCTCAAATGTGAACTTGCCGAGAATCCCCTGCAGGACTTATTGAACCTCAGATTGCTGCCCTGCCCCCTTTTCTGCCTCAGTAGATCTGGGCGAGGCCTAAGGACTCGCCTGCATAATAAGTCTGTGTTAGGGTGCAGACGCTGGCAGTCTCTGGCCTGCAGCCCACACTGAGCCACTTTTCCCCTGTAGTTCTGTGCTTCTCTTTTTGGCTGCTCACTCGAATCTCCTGAGAAATTCCTTAAACTACTGATGCCTGTACCTCACCCCCAGGGCCCTAAGTGAATTGGCGTGGGAGCCGCCTGGCCAGCAGGAGTTGTCACTGTCAAAGCTGCGGGGATTCCAGCTAAACACCAGCTGAGTACAATTTACTAATATTAGTGATGCAGAAACCATTCTGGTATTTTAAGATGTATTAAAATTATTTCTTAATATTGTCACCAAATCTCTCATTAGGTGTGGGGGTATAAAGTTAATGGAAATAATGGGAGATCAATATAATATATAAATAGTTAAAGATATCTAAAAAGACAGACACTAAAAGATAAGATGGTCATTATTTATATAGCTCAGGGATAAGAAAGGGAAAGGAAAAGTACAGTCACTGAGCTCTTATTATGTCTCAGATATTATAATTAATATGTATAGTCTCTCTCTCTCTCTCTCTCTATATATATATATGTATATATATATATATATACATATATATATATATAGTATAATGCTGACAACAAAAGCAAGATTAAGATGTCCATTATCTCCATGTTATAAATGAGGACTCCAGGACTCAGAGAGGGTCACACAATCCAAGATAGGGAGAGATTGAGAGTTGGATTTTCCTGTTTCATCTAAAGATTGAGTTCTTTGTATGTATTATCAAGGGAAGTGGAATTACCCATAAAGTAGATAGAAAAATAGCTATACTGAAGCCTCAGTTGCTTAAATTCCCATTCTTGATCAACCCCTGAACTAGTCATATCCTTTTGATTTCCTCAACTACAAAACAGATAAAAATTTTATACAGCTCATGGGTGTAAGTGGCCACCGTGAATGTGTTCACTGGATAGAAATCCTGCATGCCCAGAACAATTGTTGGATTTTTGGTTCTTGTAGTCAGGGGTTGTACACAGAGAACAATTAGGATTAGGACATGGAGTTTATAATATTTTTATAATGGTCACCAGAAGTTAACACAGGAAAATGCAGGAAATCTATCCACAACACCAAAGACATAGACTATTTAGTCAAGAGCCTAAACCCCACAGCACATGTACCACACGAGTCCAGATAAAAACCTAGAGCTCAGGACAATGCCTCCCACGAGTCCAACTGGAGGTCCAGAGCCCACAAGAAGGACTCACACCAGTCTCTTTTACGGATCCGTGCTGGCAAGACCCAAAGGTCAGCAGTGGAAGCCAGAAAGTCCATGCCAGCAGGATGAAGGAGCTGTGCTAGTGGGATGAGGGTTCTACGCTGGGGTCGAGAAGTCACACTCACAACAAAGACCGGGGCTATCCTGAAAGGCACCACATCCGTCCTCAGCCACACAGGCCCCGAGCTCTTCCGACGACAAGCACAGTTAGGTACATGCCAGGAAGCAGCGTGACAAGTTCATCCTGGAGACCAAGCAACACATGTCTTCCCCTCTGGAGCCAGAAAGCAATGCTTGATGTGAGGACCAAAGCTTCTCCAGGAGAACCAGCAGCTCAAACAGCAACTCACAATGCCTCCTTAACGCCTCAACACTCTCCACCTCCCTTCTTCACCTATTTATCCTGCCAACTTTCCTCAGGTGGAGCATCTTCACTCAATGCCATGCTGATGTAATCCAGCTGGCGTTAAGTTGACCACGCGTTCTTAACCCATAACACTGGTGTTACACAAATGGTTCTAACCCCTGGAATCTAGCTCTTCTTCACCACTGTCAGTAAAATGAGAGAACTGGGCTAATTCTTCCTCGAATTTCTTCAGTTTATGAATGTTGTGATTAAGAATTTGCTGCTTTCTTTCATGTGCACAGCTGCTTTATGAAACTCTTCAACCAGTAACTTCATCTTGAAAACTGGTTTCTCTGGCCAGAATACCACTACTCTTGGAGGTTGAGGCAGGAAGAAGGCAAGCTCAAGCACAGCCTGGGCAACTTAGTTACTTAGACAGAACCTGTCTGAAAAGTTTTTTAAAAGTTTTGAAAAAGGGTTGGACGTGTAATTCAGTGCAAAGACTCAGTTCCACCCTCAGTACCAAAAAACCCAAAAGTTGGTGCTTAAAATGAACCACATCTTCATGTAGCCTCCCACCCCCACCAAGTCACCCACATCTGTGACAAACCATGTCCATGTTTTGGTGATCCTGCAGGAACTCCACACCTCTCGCATAGCATTGCTGCATCCACCAATATCTGCAGGGCCTGGCTGAGAAACTTTCTGCCAGGCCAGCAGGATTTCTGTCTAGTGAACATGTTGACAATGATAAATGGATCACACTCTGCAGCTTCAGTGTTAATGATCTTTTCTAATATCTGATGACCCATAGGCTTAAAGATGTCTCCCATATGCAATTTGGAATGGTGGAAAGAACATTATTTGTTCTACTGCATGCTGAGAATCTGATATTGGACTTCGGGTTTCATTTATTGGAACCTCAAATTTTTTATCTGTGAAATTGATTAGGTGAGATTTGGCACAAATAAAGTGTTTTGTACAGTGTGTGGCTGACAGCAAGTCTTCAACAGAAGTTGAGAACCATCCCTAATTACTCCATTTGGGAGGCTGGTGATAGATGACCTTCACGGTCGGCCAAAGAGCAGTGCTGCATAGAATTTTGGAGAGGGCTGATGATAGTTTTTTTGAACTTTTTACAGTGGATTTGCTGTCACCCTGGCATTCTTTCCTTGCTAAAGTATAGTATTTCAGCCACAGCTCCACTTGAATATTCCTGTCAGGAACATTTGTAGGGCTGATACGTAACCTCAGGCACCTTCAGGCTCACAGCTATTGCTCCAGTCATAGCTATTGTGGGACCAGTGGCCTTCCACTGGTAAGCACCTTCTAGCACTCAGAAGGCCAATGCAGCCTTTCCCAAACTTGGTGACCTTAACCATCCTGATGTTTCTGCTCAGCTGAAAGACTTTTGCAGCCATCTGAAACAGTTCCTGAAGTTGGCATCTAAGTCTCTTGTCCCATCGTTCTCCTTCGGAGTCACAGTAACTTTAAGTACATTTGGTTTTAACATGTAACACATCATAGATGAAGTTCAGATGAAGACACACTTGACTAGGCCAGCTCTTCCAACCCATGACTCAGGGCCTTATAGGAAGAAGTCAAAGTTACTTTCCCATTTTGAGATACAATACTTGACGCCTATAATGCAAAGAAAGGTTTATTTTGACTCAGTGTTTAGAGCATTCAACCCACAGTTGGCTGGCTCCAAGGCAAGAAGGGCATGGTGGGAGTGTCTGGCAGAGAAAGCTGCTCACTTCATGGCAGAGGAAGCAGAGGAAGCAGCAAGGAACCCCTGCGGGAGACACACCTTCCAGGTCATGCGCTGCTGATCAGCCTCAAACATTTATGCCCCCATCACCTCTGATTCACATGAGAAGTTTGAGGGACATTTTTAATCTAATCATAGCAGAAGGCCATGTGAAGACAGATGCTTTAAAAATTGCTGCAACCACTAGAAGCCAAGAGAGGAAAACAGGATGGATTCTCTCATGGCTTCCAAAAGAAATCAAGCCTGCTGACCTCTTATCTTGGACTTCTGGTCTTCAAACACGACAAAACACATTTCTGTTGCTTTAAGAAATCCAATTGGTTGTTCCCTTTTTTTTTCAGCCTAAAGGAACAAATACATGGTTCATCTCGGTATGAAATTCCGTGTTGATCATTACTTGCCTCCAAATTATAGCATTATAACTTCCAATGTTGGTTTAAGAAGTTCATTGTCACTTTGACTTCCATTTATGTATATGTAGAGTACCTCCTGCCACAAGAATTTATTGTCTGTTTTTATCTCTGGTGTACTATCCACACTGCCTATGAATATCCTTTTTCATTAGATGAACTGGGCACATAAAAAAGCTTTTCTCAATATGGCCAGCCAAGTCCTTTGGCTTTGGGAAAATTTTTTTGTTATTTCTTTGACAATTTTTTCTCTATTTTTAAAGTTGTATCTGCCAAGTTGACCTCTCCAGATCGCTTATTCCTCTGCCTGTTCTCCTTTCTTAAATATTTTCTTAGCTCTGCTTCTAGTCTCAGTGTTCCCCATGTTGCTCTTCTGTCAATTTTGCTTTGTCATGTTGAAAACTGTTCAAATGTCCATGATTCTTGCTTGGAAGAAATAGCTGACTAAAAACTGTAAATGAGCCACATATCAACCATTTATGAAGAGAGGAAGGGAACATAAGACCTCAACCACTGTGCACAAAAGATTGCAACAACCTCACCCTCAAACCACCACCATGTTTGGCTTCACCCCTTTTCCGTAGCTTTTGTGATTACCTGCCCCGTTAAATGTCAGCCTCTTCCAAGGTCCTGGTACAGATGATTTTCTGTGAGTACAGTATCTCTGACACCCGCAGCCTGTAATTTTCTCCTTTCAGCTAAGAATGTCACGACTCTCTTTGAGAAATGTCTCTCTCCAAAAAATTTATGTCGATTCTGAATGTCTTCTAATTCTCTGTTCTTGTGCACTAATATTTTTGTCATTTAAAAAGATTTCAAGAAGAGATAAACATGATTATCTACCATGTTGAAACATATATTTCCTTCACTTTTAAATGTAAAACAAGCAGCAAATCTTTCTTTCTTTTTTTTAGAAAAGCAAGTTTTCTATTTATTTAAATATGTTTATAGTTGCTACATTGCAGAGATCAAGATTCTTACACATATATTCTAGTTTGTATAACAGGATCCAAAAAATTATGCATCAAAACCAACAGAGAAAGTGTCCACTTACCAGTAAAGAAAAGTCCAATCAATATGTACAAAAAGGAAGGGCGCTTTTATTGGGATGTGAGACCTCTGTTCATAACATAATACTCCAGATCTGAAAGGAAAAATCAAAACCCTTAATAAAGCCAAGCCATCCATGTGCTTTTAACTCTCCTATTGTCACATAAAACAGATTTGCTGTGTTTACCATTTTCTGTACAAAATAATCAATTTTAATTTGAAAATGTGTCAGTTTCAACTTCAACCTTCTAGGTCAGTTACTTAAAAATTGAGCTACATTTTACACATGTCTAAATATTTCCTGACAGGATTAAAGAGTTTTCTAAAAGATCTCTTTGAAGACCTGTCTTCTTGCAGTTTTAATAGGGTTTACAAATGTAACTTTGTGCTTTGTCTCATTTTATGATAGTGTATCCTTGTGAAAACTCAATACACCTCTCAGAAGTAACCAGTATGTGTGTATAGTATACACCTTCTGCAAGCTATTAGCCCCTTGAATGTAGAAACTCAGCCACACATTGTTAGGTTTTTGATTGGTACCATATAAGGTTAATTTCCTGATAATTTTATCTATATTAGAAAAGTGTTTCCAAACAGCTATCAAAACTAAAAATACATATTGCTATACACAGCTCAGATTTTTCTAGTCACTGTTTTACTGCAATGTGTACCTGGTTTATCTTAAGTAGTACTTGAGTCTTCTGATGTAATTTCTGACTCAGCAACTTCTTTCTGGGTGCTGCACATAGTTCAAAATGACCTCTCCCTCCCCCACCCCGCCCCAGTACTGGGGATCAAACTCACAACCGCCTGCTTGCAAGGCAGGTGCTTATGCCGCTGAGCTAAATCCCCAGCCCCCAAAATGACCTCTCTTGGAAGGCTTTGCTAATCACTATTAACCAAAGCAGCTTCTTAGTAAGTGTTTATTAATTTTGGCTTGAATCACTTGGAAATTAGAGGTACTAAGGGGAAGTACGACAATGGAAGTGAGTAAACACACTTTTCCAATATTAATAGGAAGACCAATTCTCAACTACATATAACTAAAAAGTCACTGCTCAACTTGTTGAGAAATATTGCCTAGATAAGCTGGAGGGTATGCACAGAAGATAAAAGTAATTCCCCTATTTTGACTTTTAAAAATCGTACCTCCTCCCTGCAAGGTGTACACAGATAGCCCTTTTAATCACCCAACTATCCTGGTCCTGTCAACCTATTCAAACAAAGTTCAGGTGAACCAAGACTTTCAGAATAAACTTGTTTTCTTTATACAGAAAACAGAAAACCAAAACCGCTTCCAGCTTACATTTGAGAAATATACAGGCAGCTGTGTGTGCATAAAATGGAATATTAGAATTAAACACTGCTAAGTACAGGGGCTGATTTATAGCCATCATTTTATGATAAGTCAATGCGACTAACATCCCACAAAGTGTTATCTCAATACGTTAAAAGATATTTGATGGATCTACTGTACTCCAGACAAGAGACAATTCTAGATTGTGCATGAAGACCTTTTCTCTGCTCACTATGTCTTACGTAATTCACTTCCAAATGATAGTCAATTCCATGTACTCTAATGTGATCTAATCAAGTTCACAAATACTATATTTTGTAATAATGCCACCAGGCTTTTGTAGTCAAGCTGTGCTTTAGAAGCAATGCAAATAATGCCAATAGACCTTAAAATCACAAATGTATATGGAACGCAGTCCAACACTGTAACAGCAGATCACAAAGGATAAATTTTTAAGAAGCTTGATCTCTATTGCCAAAGGCTGTAAGATGGTTAAACAAATTGTATATTTAAATTACCCAGTGACAAAGTTTAAATCTTATAAGATTCATTGGGTGCTTGTTGGGGTAGAAGAAACATCAGGTTGAAGACTTAAGAAATAGGTAAAGTGTTTCTACATTCCATGCAAGTGACAAGTATTTGCGAAACTTTGAATAAACTTGAGGTTTTTTATTGCTCACCTAAGTGCCAGTATTTCCTCTGCCCTTGCATACATCATGTTACTGTTTCAAAGAAGATAGTTTCCCAAGTGGTAAAAAAAAATATGGTGATGAATTAAATTTCTTGATTCAAGTTTTGTAACACAGAAGCTAATTTATAAAAATATAAAGTCTAAATATATCTGGTATTACTAATACATTTTAAACTGTTTCAGTTATAAATAATCTGATCAAAGTCATTTTGCTTTACTAAGTGTTGTAGTTAGGGTTGGGCAGAGAACAATTAGAATCAGGACATGAAGTTTATAAAATTGTTTTATGATGGTCACCAGAGTTAACAGAAGAAAATGTAAGAAATCTATCCACAACACCAAAGACATAGAATATTTAGCCAAGGGCCTGAATTCCACAGCAAATGTCCCACATGAGTCCAGATGAAGACCCAGAGCTCATGACAGTGCCTCCCATGAGTCCAGCTGGAGGTCCAGGCCCACAAGAAGGACCCACGCCAGTCTCTTTTATGGATCTGTGCTCAGCGGTGGAAGCTGGAAAGTCCATGCCAGCGGGGTGAAGGAGCTGTGCTATAGGTTGAGTGGTCTATACTGGAGCCAAGAAGTCACACAACAAAGACCAGGGCTTTCCTGAAAAGCACCCCAGCCATCCTCAGTGACACAGAGGCCCTGAGCTCCTCTGATGACAAGTACAGTCGAGTACATTCCAGGAAGCCAGTATGACGAGTTCATCCTGGAGACCAAATTGCACACGTCTTCCTCTCTGGAGCCAGGAAGCAATGCTCCATATGAGGACCGAGCTTCTCCAGGAGAACCAACGGCTCAAACAGCAACACGTAGTAGAAGCCACAATGCCTCAATGCCTCAACGCACCTTAATGCCTAGCCTCTCCTCCACATCTCTATTTATGCTGGCAACTTTCTTCAGGTGGGACATCTATGCTCAGCACCATGCTGATGTAATCCACCTGGCGTTAAGTTGACCACCAGTTCTTAATCCATAACACTAAGAAACCAGTGTCTGAAAATGTCCAAATACGGTCATAAATATACAGTGTCTTCAGAATAGGAATAACAGATGTATGTGTGATAGGAAAGCTGGCAGATCCTCATTTGCTGTGCTACAGAGTTGGAAAGAACTTAGCCACACACCACCCTAGCGTCTCCACCCTAAGACTGTGTGTGCTGCCTTCTATACATACCTTAAAAACTATACACAATTTTTTTACAAAAATGGCTTTTATAGTTTATTATTTTTCCTAACACAATTCAGATAACATCAGGAAATTACATATTTCAAATAAATTGCCTTCAAAAGCAACTAATTATTTTGATTTACATTTCAACGTGCATACTATTATTTTCAATAATGGTGTAACTGAGACATTTTCCTATACAGCCAAGCCACCCATTTCTGCATCATGAAGTCTAACTACTAACTTTTAATTACATAGTTAAATATACTTGTTAGAAAAAAAAATCCAAAAAACCCTCAAAAATTTGCAACTATTTTTGCAATTGAAAAATCACAGCAGTTCAGTCAAGATCTAGAAAATGGTTTACTTCGTTTCACAGAAGGATTTCTATACAAATTTAGTTACAAATGATCTAAACATCCCAAATGCATCACTTTTCATTCTTCTTCAAGACAATTAAATGACAGGTAGCATTTGTCCTGTTTGAAATGAGAAGAGAATTATGTAATGCATTTTGCCATGGTTCAGCTAAGGACTTTATATTTCTATATCAGAGTCATGGTGATGCATATTCTCTCCATTCTTGCTTTTTAAAAATGTAGTATCTGAAAATTTGGGTTATATTTTTGTACCATATCAGTCCTCAGAAAATACTACATTCTTTAAACTTAAAAAAAATTGGACAATGATTTTTAAACAATAGAAATGGTATTTATGTTTGGTTTTAATGCATATAGTAACTATCTGTACCATAAACAAATAACAGCTTTCCTTTTCTCATAGCAGTATATATAGGGTAGTCTCCCGAGTCATATAGTTACCATTTTCAATAGACAACTTAAATTTCACTAATGATGCAAAAACAATAGAATACAAGGCACAATCATTAAACAGAGTTTTTCATTAAGGTGTATATTGACATACCAGTGTGATAAAGATACAGTAAAAAGTGCAGAAAAGCCCAGTGTGCAATGGGACTGCTGTATAAGACATGATTGCATACAAAATAATTTGGCCTATTTTAATCTTTAATAATTGAAAATAACCAATCTTTTCCTTAAAGTTAAAATTACAAAGCATGACATTTTAAAATTATTTTTATTCTATCACTATATAAAAAAATTCTGAAAAAATAATTTATACCTAGGTATATATAAGTATGTGTTTGGATATATATAATTAATTATACCCATTTATCAATATATACACATACACACAGAGACCCATTTCTTTGTAATCCATTTTGAACTAGCACATGTATAAAGTTTATAAATGACATTAATTCAGATCAACAAGTAAACATCAGATCTCGTATTATTTTGCATTTTCCTCGAATCCTTTAACCACCTAAACATTTTCTCTAAGACATCCCTGTCAAAGAGCCTGCCAGTGAGTTGTTTTCTACACAGCATCCCCCAAAGATATATCTCAGCATAGCTCTTTAATAATTTGTTCTTTAGAAAAAATAGTGAGTGATATAAGAATATATAAGATATAAGAATATAAGTGACCCAAGAATCAAGATCTGAAAAATTAGTCAAATGTGTTCCAATGTGGATATATTTCCTTTTCATCTGTATATTTTCTCTTAAATTTGGCAGAAGTGGAATAAAGCAAAATTCTTTTCTAAGTAACTTCACAGATGAGCATTCTACAACTAAAAGTCTTGAGGATATTAAGTGGTGAGAAGCTTTTCTTTACCGTTAGAGGAAACACATTTCTTAATTTACTGCTACTCTCTGTAATATGTCTTCCTAAGGGATGACTTCTGTATTAATAAACATGCACTTTGCTTGGTCAAAAATAATTCTTTTTACATGAAATGCTCCATCATTAGGAATACTATGCTCCTTAGTATAGCAAACTTCGCCTCCCTGGTAAGCGGCTGTGGTGTGGCAGGCCAGCTGCGGCCCCTCCAGGGGGAGAACCACCAGTGTCTCCTGAGATCCACACCATGTTGGAACTTCGGATGCTGGGAAACCAAGCAAGCAGCTCACCTCCCTGGTAAGTGGCTGTGGTGTGGCAGGCTGCAGCCCTTCCAGGGGGAGAACCACCAGTATCTCCTAAGATCTGTGCCATGTTGGAACTTAGGGTGCTGGGAAACCAAGCAACCAGCTCGCCTTATGCTGCATAAGAAAATATATTAAATTATAGTTCATTTTGTTAGTATTAATGTATCCAAAGACCATAAAATTAATGTTGGTGTTTGCATGAACAGAATCACATGTGCAGTTGGTATAATTTTCAGGCGAGTATATTTCAAAACCTTTATAAGACACTATATAGCGAGTCTAGGAGTATTTCACTTCTGAATGCCCCTACTCATCCAGAATATCTAGCTGTCTTCCCCTTTTTTCTCCACCTTCAAAGACATTTTATAGAGAATCTATATATATTATACAGACATAACTATATGTGGTTATAAAAGATATATAGATAGACTACTCCTATTTATGACTACATCCATATAGAGCCTTGTATTAAGTGGTTTTTTTTTTAGGTATAATAGAAGGCTGGGCATGCACTCAGCAGTTAGTAAGTTACAGTTTTTAGTATATAACTCCTTGCTGAGTTAAAATAGTATTTCTTTGCCACCATCTATCTACTCAATGCTGCTTTAAGTGTCCTCCATGATTTATTCAATTAATTTGAGTCACAGAGAAACCAGGAAACTTGCTAATGATCTGTGAATAGGCACTGAAGCCAGGTTTGGTGGTGCACGCCTGTAATCCCAGCCTTTGGGAGGCTGAAGTGGAAGGATCAAGAAGACTGAGCTTGCTCAGAGGCAGCCTGAACCACATGATAAGACTCAAAAAAAAAAAAAAGCATTACAGCTGAATTTGAACACTGAATTCAGAGCCTGCAAGATAGTAGTTGGCATGGAATAAGGTATAATTCAGGCAGAGCATCCTGGGATGTGGTTTAGCAAAAACAAAAGCAATGTATAAAGGACATGAGGGTGAAAATACCAAACAAAACTAAAAACTTCATTACAACAGTGTTTGTAGTAATGCCTTGGAATTAACATGAATTTTGCTGTAAGTAGACTTTTTCATGACTCAACTGTAGAAAGCTTCAAAAATCCTTTTTCATTTAGAATAGCTGAGTTATTAAGAATATATCTATTCATTTTTGACCTGGAAGTGACATTACCCTTGAATAATCACTCTTAGAATTTTTATTTTACGTTCCTCATTATACGCTTCCAGTCACACAATATCCGATTCTTTGGAAATTTTCAGTGACAATAAATTTGTTCCATTGGAGAAGGGTGGAGAGTATAGCAGAGCTGTCTCTTCCATAAATAAATCAGAAATTCAATAGGTCCTCAATTTTTTTGTTTCAAACACTGAATGAATGTGAAAATGCATAACCTATCGAAGGGCAATAAATAGCAAACATTTAAATGTATGTATTTATATATATTCATTTAAAGAAGTGGAGTGTCTTGTAAGTTTTTTTTTTTTTGCAAGTCAAATCATAACTTTCCCTAATCCATCAAAGCAGCAAGGAAACAGAAGTCTTAGTTCTACTTACTCCTTAACTGTACCTGCTTTACAGATTTTCAAAGTAAATATTTTGGTTCAAGTTACCAACCAGTTAAATTAAATTTTGTTTTTTCAGTCAACTTTCAGACTCACCCTCTACTACAGGTTCCAAAAGTTAAAGAAGTGTCTTCAAACAGTGACTGCCTGTGCTCCTCTCCAGAGTCATCCTTGTTTCAGAAAGCTGTCCTTCCACCTTGGTTTCCAATTCTCATGTGGGGCTCAGAGCCTCTGAGGGCTTCAGACCCTTCGTCTTCATCTGTAATAGGATTATCTGTCTTTTTTGGTTACTTCTCCTTAGTTCTTTAACATTGGCAGAAACTAAGAGATCTGAATCTAGTTTTTGTCTTTTTATCTTCCTTTTGGATTTTCTGCCTCCCTGACTCTTTTGCTGTAGCAAAGCCCCTTAACAATATTGGTTTTAGGCAGAAAATTACATGTTGAAGAAGGAATCACTTCACGTCTGCTGGGATGCAAATTATTCTGCTCCGTGTTTTCTGACTTTGCGGACAGTGGTTTTTTAGACTTTCCCCCCTTTTCTTGTGTATCACGTCACCATCTTGGTATTCACAGCTCCCTTGGGTTTCCTTCCAGGCTCCCTCTTCACAAGGTTTGATGGCATCCTCCACGGCTGTTTACTTGAATGGTTCTAGGTATAAGGACACTGCTCTGATAATTGCCTTGTTCGGTGACAGCTGATGCCTTTGAAATAGTGGATGTCCTGGAGAGTACCGATGGCTTCATTTTACGTTTAACTGGCTTTTCCTTTACCATGTTTTCTCTTGCAGAATTATTCTTAGCGTCATGATTGAAAGTAGATTAACCAGGACTTGAAAGAATATTCAAGGCTTTGGAATGTTTCATGGAATTCTCTAGTACTGTTTTCCCTGGAACTGCAGATGTATTACCTTTTGAAATAAGTCTTAGCTGCAGCTGATGAAGTAGACAGTTGTTCAGTAGTGACAACTGGATCTACAACCACTTGGTTGCTCCTGGTTCAAACCACAGACTGGGTTCTGTTTTACCATTTATCTGAGCAGCATTATGACGTGGTGGTACTTGATCTTTCAGGAGTGGAGAGTGAAGTGGTAGAGATTTCTGACTTTAGCTGGGGTTTTAAGATCCTTTTTTCCTTTTGGGGTTGGATGCAGCATTACTGGACATAGAGATACTTCTGTTTCTTTTCTTCTTCCTTTTGGTTAAGGTATTTCTTTTACGAAAATGAAGAGCAGACTTATAATCTGATAAAACTGAGCTAATGTGTTCTTCGAAGAAAGCAGACAGGTGCAAACTCATGCTGTAAATCCTTGACCTTTTGCTTGGTGTGTATGCTTTGGAATTACTAAAAATAAGCCTGACTTCTTTAATAACTCTACCAGTGAGTCATGATTTCCAGCCTTTAAAGTTTCTCTTACAGTAGCAAAATCCATTAGCGTGTCAATAATGTCTCTGTAGTGTGGATATTCAAGATGATATATATTGATGGGAAGGTTCTGATTCTTTACACTGAAATATGAGATTTAACAATTCTTGACATTGTTTCTTTCATGCTTGAATATCATAAGACTGAGCTCTGTTACATAATCTCCTTCTAGGCTGATGATTATTCTTTTTGGGGTAGAAGTTTCTGTACATCAGCATCCTTCTCTTCTTCCTCGGAGTCAGACAATACTTCCTTCTTCATTGAATTGTAAAGTGGAATTATGCTATAATATATTGAATCTCTTATGAAATGTAGAAAAATATCAGTCACAAATTTAGCAGATTTTACAGTTGGCCTTCCCGTCTCATTAAATGTTCATGTATTATGCTTTATATATCGAATTTCTCACATTAGGGCAGAAACTCATCTGTAAAATTGGTTTTCCAGTCTTTGTTTAATTATACTTAGATCTCTTGAATATACTACTGCACTGCAGTGTATGAGATAAGCTTGCAGATCCACAGGGTCAACAAATATTGAAGCAATATCTAGTGTCATCTACTGATTTATTCTTGTAACAATTCTTTCATGTTCTTCATCTCTGGGGTTGGTATCCCATTCTCCATTAAGCGGTTTATAAATCAATGATCTGCATTCAACATCAGTTAAAGGAGCACTGGTAGCAGTCCTTCAGGAAATACATTATTATTAGGTATAAGCTTATATCCTAAGCTCATCTTTTCTATGTCTCTATGTCTCCATTGTCCCAGGAGACACGACAGCACTGAAGTAAACTATCAGGATATCCAGGCTAACAGGCTCTTGATTTTCAATAGTTCCAACTCCCCAAGCATCATCTATGACTGATCTGAAGCAATCACTATATTCCATGGCCTGTATTTTGCATCATCCAACTGTCATCTCAGGACTAGGAAATCTGTAGCAGCAGGCATAACATGGTACTTCACAGGAAGTGATCCACCACCCAGTTTACCAGAATCAGGATCTAAAAAAGCAAGCGCAAGGCAACAAAGGAGAGGAAATCCCTCTGCATATTTTATGCCAACTATTTTCATCAGTTCTTGTTCCCATAATTCCATCTTGTGCCATGGTTGCTTTTTAGGATTAATACTATGAATTTCATTTTTCTGAGCCATTTCAACATATGCTTCATGTGCTTGTCGGAAATAATAAACCTCATTTGCCATCTGGGACACGAAGGGACGTCTTTGGGGAAGAGCGTCTGTGACCCATGTTGAAGGCAGCTGTGCTTCTAACTTCAGACCATTTCCAGTGAGTTCTCCAACAGCCAATCTCTTTTGTTTTCTTTCTTTGGGCTTCTTGGTGATGTTCGTCTATCTTTCTCTTTGTTAAGTTTTTCGTTTTCTTTTTAATAAGTTTTTGCTTCTGTTTTTCATATTCTTCATCTGAATTGCTTTCTTCTTTCTTGGTTTTAATCTTAGGAAGTTTCTTTGCTGACTGAAAATTAATTCCTGCACCTGCTGTTCAGTCCGAGTGATCCCTGAAGCAGTCACTAGAGCCGCCATCCCTGTGCCATGCTCTCCTCCTCTTCAGATTCCTACCACTGGCAGCAACTGCTTCACCTTCATCTGAAGAACTAGTGCTATTTTCTATCTCCTCAAGCCTCCATAAGTCTCTTCCAGTGCAGGTCTTGTACAATAGCTATGTTGGTTTGCCAGTTGCTTTTTGGATTTTCCAAGATCCAGCAAATGCTCTGAGCATGGTTCCATGAGACATTAACTATTTTATTCTATTTTGCAACCATTAAATATCTTCTTTTCTCTTCTGACCTGTAAGTCTTTCTTCTCTTTTCACAGTTTTCCATTCTTCTTGCCTACTGGCCACACCAGCTAATAGTTCAGGTGCTACTACCCTTCGACCACGAGATCGCTCTGTGGATATTTCACTTCTTGGTGCATTACTAAGTATTTGCCATCCACCATTGATTTGTCCACTATGCCTTAGTCCTATAATTGGTGATTAATGAACCTCTGAGGTAAAACTTACAGAACCTCTACTTAAACGACTGGTATTACCAACATCTACTTCACCAGAACGTCTCAGGTCTTGCTCTTGCTGTAGTCTCTGAATCATGCTGTGCAGCAGACTAATATTCTGGCTTGCTTGTTGACTTAAAACTTGGTTCAACGCTGAGAAACTTGCTCCATCTGAGAGATGAGTTGCTCTTCCCTGAAACTCAGGAACTAACCTTTGGTATCTGCATGGATAAGAGTTATCATCAACGTTATCATCAACATCAACTAAAAAGTGGGGAGGCATAAGATGAGGTGTCTTCGGGGTCTGTTCATCTCATACAGAATTGTTGGCATCATGGATAAGAGGGTGATAATCATTATGAAAGAATATCTCACCTGCTAGCTTGTATTTGCTATTGGACTCAAAGCCAAAAATTAAAAGATGTCTGAGTCTGTGAATACAAAATGCTGGCCCTCAGGAGAACACTTGCACTCAAATACTACTCCATGTCCTTGGCCTTAAATCATAGTGAAATGTGATCAAATTTTGACTCCTCTTGTTAGATCCCACACTGTCACATTTCCATCATGATTGGCAGAGAATAAAACTCTAGCAATGGGTGTGGCTCAAGAACAAATACCTGATCTTCGTGATCCATCAAGACATGAAGAAGCTGACCAGTGTAAGAATTCCAAACTTTCAGAGTCATGTGATTTACTGCAGTTATAAAATTATTATCCTGTTGATCCCCAGATACGATTGTTACTTTCATTTTCATGATTTTATCTTCTAATCCTTGAACAGTTTGGCCAGCTGGAGGAGTAGCCATCTCCAACAAAATGGTATTCCATTCTCTTCATTTAACTTGCCAAATGCATGCTGTCCCATTGCAACTACCACTTACAAACCTGCTACTAGTGCTGGAGAACTGGGTACTGTCAACTTTATCATTTTTTTATGGCTGATCTGATCTAAAAAATATAAATTCTAATAATGTGATCTGTGTTTCCTATGGCCAGAAACATTCCACCAGCACTAAAGGAAGGACAGATCATTTGTACACCAGGTCGAGGGTGCTCTGTAAATTTTGCAGGTTCTGGGTTTATTTTAAAGGTCCCAGTATCCCACAGCCAAAAACAAATAGTGTCATCTGCCCCAGTGAAAGATAGATATCTCTTGAGCCACTGCACAGTGATGAGAACCGTAGAGATGTAACAGGTGCAGTATGGCCCTGAAGAACAGCCAAAAGTTCACAGGTTTGAACACACCAGACTAGAATCATCTTATCACAATTCCAGCTGCAATCATAATATCCTCGTAGCCTGCAGCCATTTCTGGGTATTTTAGCAGCATGTTCTCTTAAAGTAGCTGATAATTTCCCATCATCTGTTGTCCAGATCTTCATGAGGTAGTCATTAGTTTAATCAAAAGTTACACAATACACAGATGACAAATGTCCGAGAATTTGATTATGCATCTTTGCGTGCTGATCCACTGCATTTGGAACAAGTCGCTCAAGTTTCCATTCAGCTTCCTTGAGACAGAGTATCTGCAGTGCTGTGTGGGCTATCGTAACTGACTGCTGACTCGAGTGGTCTTCCACAGTGCAACGCAGCCAGGGCAGAGTTTTTCCACACAATATGCTTGCAGCATTTATTTGTGAGTAGCGGGTCTGTCTTCCAGCTCCTAATAAAGTCTGTACTCTAGGAATAGTTTGAGAAATTCCTTATTCAAGAAGAAATCCTAGTCGACATATTTGGGGTGAGTGATCAGATGTTAGGTGTCTACAATACTTCACCAGGTTCTGGTAGATCCTGGTACTGCCTGATACAAGTTATTTCTTCAATAGTCTAGGGACTCCTTTTCCTGAGAAGTCAAAATTTGTGAGTCACATTTGGAAACTTTCTTTCCTTATCTTCCCTCTGTCCCCCCTCCTCCTCTTCCACTTCCTTTCCCTCTTCCCCCTTCTCCTTCATATTCCCTTCCTCCTCTTTTTCTTTCTTTCCTTTTTCTGTTTTTTCTTTCATTGGTACTGTGAAAACAGGGACTTCGTGCAGAAGGATATCAGCATTTTTATATATTAAATTATTATTATCAATATCTGCAGTTCTAGTGATTGAATGTAGAGCCTTTGCACTGAGCTACATCCCCAGTCCATTTTTCATTCTTTTGAGACAAGGTCTTGTTAAGTGGCTAATTGCCCATGCTGGGTTTGGACCTGGATCCCTCCTCACCCCGTTTCCCACAGTACTGGGGGTACGGGTACCTGCAGCATACCTGGACATTTTCATTATTTCTTGCTGGTAAATATAAACTTATGTAGTCTCTTTGAAGTCATATTTTTCTTTATAAATATAATGTGTGCCTATTACAGAAAGCTTAAAAAATACAATTCATGCCAAATTTGCCATGCATTCAACTGTTACAACTTTTCCTAGCTTGGGTCCTCCATTTTCATCAAATATATTCAATCTATATGCAAAAGTCATAAAATTTTAAGTTAAAAGAAATGGGTTGAAATGCCCCGATTGTTCAGAACACACTTAAAAGTTTTCTGAAACTGGATTATAAACAAGTTTTAAAAATTCAACTCCAAATTAAACATTAAACAAGATTAAGAATTTAGTTACTCATTTTGATGAGCTACATCCCAACAGCTGGACGTGGCTAATGGTTATTATGCTGGACAGCACCACAGAAAGATAAATAGCTAGGTCTCTGGATAAACAGATGTGGGAATAGGGCATGGGAATGTCACTGCAACTGCTGTTTTCCTCAGCTGGTGGTATAACTCCATAGTGGAGTCCAAGGACTCTCCTACCATATGCAAGACCTGGGGTTCAATCCCTAGCGCTGAAAAGAAGTACTTGTATTTCAACATATGATTTTCAGTGACTGGGAACCAGAACAGTTCATAGTTTTTAATAACCATGTTGCATAACTTATCTATTTATGCAATGTTTTTATTTAATTTTATTTCAAAGGAAAAAGAGAAAAAAACAAAACAAAACAAAGCGGTGTAAGGGTACAAGTAATACAGAACTACAAATAAAAAACCAGTAAGAAGTCACCATTTAATAGATTACATATTATCATTTTTGAGATAGTTGTCACAGTATCAAAGCATACAAAGTGGACATTCAAACAGTGAGACTGCAAACAGTTGTGTTCAATGATCCAACCAAAAACATTAATATGGTCAGCTATTTAACACCCTAAACACACTTGCTGTTGTATCTTTTAGAGCACTTTTTTCCTTCTCTTTTTTACAACAAAATTTACACATTTTAGGTTTTATTACTCCTTAGTTCTTATTAATTATTTGGGGGGGAGAGAATAAAGTCAAATATGGCAAAACAAAGCTGTCAGTCAAAACCAAGGATAGACATAGGACACGATGTAAAAACAGAGTACAAGATTATCAACAATGGTTACCATAATGTCTCTTGTTTCCTTAAAAAGAATTGTCTATCTCATTAGGTATTATAAAGCTGAATAAAACAGTAGAGAACAGACCTATAAAACTTAAGCATTGTAAACATTACAGGACTTCCAAAGGAGACAATAGTCAAACCAGAATGGGCATCTTAGTGAATCTTATTGCCTTCAAAGTAGTTGCCTATACCCTCAAACTTGATACTATCATACAGAATGGAACAGAGTCTAATCAGTCAAACCAAGATAGTGGGAGTATTACAGGACTTCAAAACAAGTTAATAGGAAATCAAAAAAAGTTACTATTATATATCCTGCTAATTTTTTAATTTTTACCCTTAATTAAAAAAAACCATAAAAAATAACTAAACAATTTTTTTAATGAATAAGGGAGAGATTGAGATAAAAGAGGATATAACAATATAACAATACAGGTCAAAGCATGACTGTTTCAGCAACCTAGTGCTTCACCACCAAATAACCCAACTTAATAGTAGTTACAATAGTGTCTGTCTTTTTCCTTGAAATATTTGAATAAAGCTCCATATACTATAGCTCCAAATATTTCCATATCAAGAAGCCCAGAATAAAGCCGTTCCAATTAATAAGTGAAAACTTTATAAGGCTTCAAGGCCACATAATGGGGAATCATGATTACCACATATTTTTATATATTTCAATCATTATTTACATTAGGGAAACTATTCGGTATTCACACATGCGAGATTGATTTATTTGACTTATGAGTATTGTCTCAAGCTGCGCCCATTTATTGGTAAATATCTCAATGTGATCCTTCTTTATAGCTGAGTAATACTCCATTGTATAGAAATACCACAACTTTTTTATCCATTCCTCAGTTGATGGACACTTGGGTTGTTTTCAAGATCTGGTGATTACAAATTGTGCTGCTATAAACATAGGTGCACATATATCACTGTGTTATGATGCTTTCAGTTCTTCTGGGAATGTGCCTAGAAGTGGAATAGCTAGAATAAATGGGGCTTCCAATCCTAGCTTTTTGAGAAATCTCCAGACTGACTTCCACAAAACTGTACCAATCTACACTCCCACCAACAGTGCAGGAGAGTTCCTTTTTCCCCACAGCCTCGCCAGCATTTGTTGTTGTTGGTTTTCTTGATCCTGGCCATTCTTTCAGGAGTGAGATGGTATCTCAGTGTGGTTTTAATTTGCATTTCTCTAATGACCAATGATGATGAGCATTTTTTCATGTATTTATTTGCCATTTGCATTTCTTCATCTGAGAAGTGCGTATTCATCTCAGATGCCCATTTTTGGATTGGATCTTTGAATTTTGGGGGTCTGAGTTTTTTTAATTCTTTATATGTTTTAGACAAGAGTCCCTTGTCTGAGAGAGAGTTCACTAAAATCTTTTCCCAGTTTGTGGGTTTTCTTTTCACTATGCTGGAGATTTCTTTTGACATGCAGAAACTTCTTAATAAGAAGTGGTCCCAGTTATTGATTCTGGGAAGTATTTCCCATGCGGTTTGAGTCTTGTTCATGAATTCGCTACCTACTCCCATGTCTTCAAGGTTTCTACCCAATTTGTCTTCCAATAGATTTAGTGTTTCTGTTTTAATATTCAGATCTTTGACCCATTTAGATTTTAATTTAGTACATGGTGATAGACATGGGTCTAGCTTTAGTTTTCAGCAAATGGAGAGCCAGTTTTTCCAGCACCATTTATTAAAGAAACTTTCATTCTTCGAGTGAACCTTCTTGGCTCCTTTATCAAAGATAAGGTGGTTGAGTGTATTTGTAGTTGTGATTGTATCTTCTAATCTATTCCATTGATCTTCGGCTCTGTTTTGATTCCAATACCATGTTGATTTTACTACTGTTGCTTTGTGGTATAACTTCAAGTCAGGGATTGTGATGCCTCCTGCCTTGCCTTTGCTGCTTAGAATTGCCTTTGCTATTCTAGGTCACTTTGGTTCCAGATGAATTTTAGGAGTGATTTCTCTAGATCTATAAGGTATGTTGATGGTATATTTATTGGGATTGCATCTGTATAACAGTTTTGGGAGAATGGCCATTTTCACAATGTTTGTTCTTCCTATCCATGAGCAAGGGATGTCTTTCCATTTTCTGAGATCATCTTCAATTTCTTTTTTCAGTGTATTATAATTTTCCTTGTATAGGTCTTTCACTTCTTTCATAAGAGTAATTCCTAAATATTTCATTTTTTTGCTTGCTAATGTGAAGAGTGTGGTTTCTCTTATTTCCCTCTCTGTGTTTTTGTTATTCGTGTATAGGAATGCTATTGATTTCTGAGTATTGATTTTGTATCCCGCTACATTACTGAATTTATTTATTATATCTAAGAGTCTTTTAATGGAGTTTAGGGCGTCTTCTATGTAGAGTATCATGTCATCTGCAAACAATGATAATTTAACTTCTTCTGTTCCTGTCTTTACCCCTTTTATTTCTCTCTCTTGCCTAATTGCCCTGGCTAGTACTACCATTACTATATTAAATAGGAGTGGTGATAAAGGACATCCTTGTCTTGTGCCTGATTTTAAAGTAAAGGCTTTCAATTTTTGGCCATTTAGTATGATGCTGGATGTTGGTTTGTCATAAATGGCCTTTATTATATTGAGGTAAAGACCATCTATTCCAATTTTCTGTAAAGTTCTTATCATGAATGAATGTTGGACCTTATCGAAGGCTTTTTCTGCATCTATAGAAATGATCATGTGATTCTTACCTTTGGCTTTATTGATATGGTGGATTACATTTATTGATTTACATATGTTGAACCATCCCTGCATTCCTGAGATGAATCCCACTTGGTCATGATGTATAATCTTCTTGATGGTTTGCTGCATCCTATTTGCCAATATTTTATTGAGGATTTTTGCATCTGTGTTCATTAGGGAGATCGGTCTATAGTTCTCTTTTTTAGTTGGGTCTTTCTCAGGTTTTGGTACTAGAGTAATATTTGCTTCCAGGAATGACTTAGGAAGGATGGCTTCCCTTTCAATTTCATTGAATAGTTTGAGGAGTGTCGGCATTAGGTCTTCTTTGTATTTCTTGTAGAATTCTGCAGTGAATCCATCGGGGCCTGGGCTCTTCTTTGTAGGTAAGGAATTAATTACATTTTCAACTTCATTAACAGAGATTGGGTTATTCAACAGTTTTACATCCTCTTGATCTAGCTTTGGTACTTCATATGTTTCTAAGAATCTGTATATTTCTTCTGTGTTATCAAACTTTTGAGAGTAGAGGTTTTCGAAATAGGTGTGGATGATCTTCTGTATTTCTATTGGGTCTGTAGTAATTTCACCTTTTTCATTTCTTATTGCATGAATTTGAGCTTTTTCTTCCCTTTTTAAAATAAGGTTGGCTAGGGGCTTATCGATTTTATTTATTCTTTCAAAGAACCAACTCTTTGATTTGTTGATTCTTTGGATTGTTTTCTTAGTCTCTATTGCATTGATTTCTGCTCTAATTTTTATAATTTCCTCCCTTTTTTTGGCTTTGGGCTTGACTTGCTCTTCTTTTTCTAGCTGTTTGAGGTGTAGCATCAAGTTATTTATTTGTATTCATTCTCATTTCCTGATGTGGGAACTCAGTGCAATAAATTTTCCTCTGAGGACGGCTTTCATTGCATCCCACAAATTCCGGTAAGTTGTATCTGCATTTTCATTCTCTTTTAGGTATTGTTTAATTTCTTCTTTAATTTCTTCTGTGACCCACCAATTACTCAAGAGTGTGTTATTCAGTTTCCATGTGTTTGTGGGATTTTTGCAGTATTTTTTATCATTAATTTCTAATTTCAGAGCGCTATGATCCGATAACATGCAAGGGATGATTTCAACTCTTTTGCATTTGTTTAAATATGTTCTGTGAGCTAATATATGGCCTATTTTAGAGAATGATCAATGTACTCCTGAGAAGAATGTGTATTCTGATGTTGTTTGGTGGAACATTCTGTATATGTCTATCAAGTCCATTTGTTCACAGGTGTGATTCAGTTCTGTTATTTCTTTGCTCATTTTCTGTCTGGTTGATCTGTCCCTTGGTGTCAATGGCGTATTAAGGTCTCCTGTTAAAATTGTGTTACTGATAATTTGAGTTTTCATTTCTGTTAATAGTTGTTTTATATAACTGAGTGCTCTGGAGTTTGGTGCGTATATATTTAAGATAGTTATCTCTTCCTCTTGGAGTTTTCCCCTAACAAGTATGTAGTGACCTTCTTTGTCCTTTATGGTCATTGTTGGTTTAAAGTTCACGTTGTCTGCAAACAGAATGGCCACTCCTGCTTTTTTTTTGGATTCCTTCTGCATGAAGTATTGTTTTCCATCTTTTGACTTTCAGTCTGTGAGTATCCTTTTGGGTTAGATGGGTTTCCTGTAAACAGCATATGGTTGGATTTTGTTTCTTGATCCATTATGCTAGTCTGTTTCTTTTGATTGGTGCATTGAGACCATTTACATTAATGGTTATTACTGTTAAATGCTAGTTTATTATTGACATGTATCTCTCTGCTGTTGCATCTTTATCTTTCTGTTCTGTTTAATTATCTGCTTTGCTTAGTGGTTTTTTCCTTTGTGTATCTAAACTGTCTTTCAATATTTTTTGCAGGGTTGGTCTGGTGTTCATGAAGTTCTTCAGCTGTTCTTTGTCATGGAAGTATCATATTTCACCATCAATTTTGAATGATAGTTTTGCAGGATACATCAGTCTAGGTTGGAAATCATTTTGCTTTAGGATCTGGAGTACTTCACTCCATGCTCTTCTTGACTTTATTGTTTGTGCTGAGAAGTCTGCTGTGATTCTGATAGGTTTTCCTTTATAAGTGATCTGTCTTTTCTCTCTGACAGCTTTTAATAATCTATTCTTGTGTTGGATTTCTGGGATGGTGATTATTATATGTCTGGATGTAGTTTTATTTTGGTTATGGCTATTTGGAGTTCTATATGCTTCACTGATCCTGATGTTGGTTTCTGATCTCATGCTTGGGAAATTTTCAGCTATTACTTCTCTAAATATCCTCTTGACATCTTTATGTTGTCTCCTTCTTTTTCATTAATCCCTATCATTCTTATGTTATTTTTCTTTGCATCATCTTGCAGTTGTTGAATTGTTGTTTACTGATTCCTTGTTATTTTTAAAAGATCTTTCCTTTCCTGTTCACTAGCTACAATTCTGTCTTCAAGGTCTGAAATTCTATCTTCACTTTCATTGAGGTGATTTTTACAACTTTCAGTGGAGTTTTTTATTTCCTGTGTATCTCTGTGCATCTGCATTATGTATTCTGTTTGTTTCTTATATTGCTCGTCTAGGGATTCTATCTTTTTTTTAGTTCCTCCAATTTTTAAACTCTGTTTTCTTTAGATATATTCAGAATCTCTTTCATTTCTTTCATCATTTCTTCTTTTACCTGGGAGATTATTTCGAGTTTGAATTTCTTTAAAGCTTTCTGGATTTGCTTGTTAATTTCAGTAGCTATTGTGTCCAATATTGGAGGTGAATGGCATATATTTTCTTCTATATACATTGCCCCTAGGGTTTCTTGAGATGGGCTGGAGGTTTGAGGTTGTAATTTGGTCTTTTGTTTTGTCATTTTCCTATATTTCTGTGTTTCAAGTGTTATTTAAAAGCTTCCTCAAGGTCTGTTGGAAATCCACTTCTATGTTCACAGCTCCTGGGACTCTGGCACCCCGTTACCCCAAGCCACTGGGCCTGTAGAGCCAATGGCCCTCTTCTGCCTGTTTAGAACTCCGTAGTTCCAGATAAGCTGGGGTTCAGGGACACTGTGCGCCCCCCTGTTTGTTGGAAGCTCCACAGTTCTCCAAGCACAGCTGAGATGGGGAGGCGGATGTAGATGCCTCAAACCCACTTATCCACTTCACTGCACCTGGAAGCCTGGAGGGTCCCGCACAGTCTGGGCTTTGGGCAGAGTGCACTGAACACTCACCACAGGCCATGGGGCCTCTGGAACCTGTGATGCTCCCCTGCTTGCTGAGATATCCACAGTCCTCCAGACACACGGGCAGGCGGATGTAGGTGCCCCAGATCCGTCCAGCCCCTCCTGTGCACACCGATGGTGAGGTACAGGAGTCCCAAATAGGCTGGGCTCCAGGGATAGCATGTGCCCGCCTACTTGTTGGAAGCTCCACAGTTCCCCAAGTGCAGGCAGGATGGGGAGGTGGATGTAGATGCCTCAAACCACTTATCCACTTCACTGCACCCGGAAGTCTGGAGGGTCCCGCATAGTCTGGGCTTTGGGCAGAGTGCACTGAACACTTAACCACAGGCCGCGGGGCCTCTGGAACCTGCGATGCCCCCCTGCTTGCTGAGATATCCTCAGTCCTCCAGACATACGAGGAGGCAGATATAGGTGCCCCCTATTGCTTGATTTCTTGACAGTAGGTGGTAGTATGGGTCCCGGGTGGGAGAGATGGCAGCAGGGCCGGCCTCCACTCAGCTGGACCTTATGCAATGTTTTTGAACATTAGGGTTTGCATTGTTTTTTCTATTTTTGTTATATTAAGTTATTTTTATGGTTCTTTGAGAAAGAGTCCTATAAATATTACACACTTAAGGTAAATATCATCACATTGTATTTAACAATCAGGGTTCTGTGAGGAAATAATCAGGGAAAGAGAGAGAGAGAGAAAGAGAGAGAGAGGAGAGAGAGAGAGAGAGAGAGAGAGAGAGAGAGAGAGAATTCTTTCCATTACAAAAGCAAAAAAAATCTCTTTGTACCACTGAAGCAAATTGTGGAGAGTGAAAAATCAAATCCAAAATCTATAGGTGAGAGCAGCAGGTTAGGGACCCAGGAAAGAGTTCATGCTGAAGTTTGAGCCTGTGGTAAGGCTGTTGGGAAAACTGTTTCCTCCTTCAGGGAGGCAGTCTATTTTATTAAGGTATTCAGTTGATTCTACAGGCATACTCACATTATGAAGAGTATTCTGCTTTACTCAAATGATTTAAATGTCAATCAAAGCTAAAATACCTTTCCAGAAACACCAAAATAGTGAGCTTCCCTGAAGAGAAGATATTCAAACTAGGATGAGTGACTATTCAAGAACCCTCTCAATGAATTCCTAAAATAAGTTTGCCATAAAATATACCAAAAATGTGGAGTTATTCTTATCAGCCCCTCCCAACACTTGCTTCCTGACATTTTCAGATAATACCTAGAAAACTCAAGAAAAATGTAATGAATTTATAAAATGAATTGAAAAGGATGCTCAGTAAAGTGGCCAGTAATATGTATATAACATGCACAAGATTTTATATAGCAATAACAATATTTATAAGAATAACAATGCAAAATACCTAGGTGCAAGCATAATAACAAGAAATGTAGAGCAAGCATAAAATTCTACAGAGCAACATGAAAGTAAAAAAGACTCAGTAGAGCTTATATTCTTAGAAGATAGAATATGTTCTTGAGACTATAATGTTAAGCAAAGTAAATCAGACACACAAGCTCAAATATCACACTGTTTATCTTATATGAGAAAATCAGAATAAAAATGAAGAGCAAAATAAAAGATAGCAGGAGGTAGGGAGACAGATCTTTCTGAGAGGGAAAGGGATAAGAAGAGGGTGGAAGGATAGGTATGAAAAGAAAAGAATTGGGATGTGTTATGTAGCATCTCCACAGAAGGAATGTAGGAACATAAACATTACGTAGTGGGGTTATGACCCCCCAAAAGAGGAAGGGAATCAAGGGGTGGGTGGACAGGGGAGGGAAGAAGATGAGAAAAGAAATTCAGATGTGTTATATACATGTACCAACTTCCCGCAAGGAATGCACTATATATCTGTACTAGTCAACTTAAAAAGTTAAATATTTATAGAACAGACAAAGAGGACTTCTGGGAGAACATGGCAGACAGATAACAGATAATACGGAGGCTCTCTGAAAGGCTTGGTTCAGAAGTCAGGAAGGGTGTGGAGTAAGGAGACACAAGCAGGTGGAGATATGCTCTGCTGACTCAGGAATGAACTGGGCTGAGAGAAACCAACTTGGAATGCAGTCCTGGTGCTAAAACAGGAACAGAAAAGCCTCGGTGTGGAGGCTAGACCCCGCGCCATTGGAAACCGTGATTTGGGTTTCCCGCCACGCGGCGAGTGCCTCTACAGTGGCTCGGCAAGGAGAGAGACGCGCAGAAGCTCTGAGAATGGGAGTCTGCGAACGGAGTCGAAAACAGGACGGGCAGGGAGGCGTACACTGACTTGTGGTGAGGTGGGTGAGAGAAACTGACACTCTACCACAGTTTGACTCCAGCAGAGAACTTTCTGGGCTTGGGCAGTCCTGCGGGAGCAGGGCGCGGTGGCGACTCCAGCCACACATTCCCCTCTCGGATGGGATTGGTGAAAAGTGCCTGGCCTGCGTGACACTGCTGGCGGACCCGGTAGGCTGGCCCAACCCAGATCCCAGAGCCTGACGGTGGCCCGGAGGGGTGACTCCCGCATCGGCTGCCTAGTCCGTAACTCCCTGGTGCGCTGCGGTGGGCGGAAACACCTAGCCAGCGCAATTCGATCAGGCTGTGGCTAACAGGGAGGGAAGCTGGGCCTCCTATGTAAGCTTGCATATATAAGGAACAGAGAATATGGGAAAAGGCAGCAACAAGAAAGGCTCCTCGGCCCCCAATTCTGAGAAACAGGCAATAGCGGACACCGCACCAATAGACATAAAGCGCCATATAGAGAGCCTCATAGACCAATTCAAGAATGAAGTTATCAACGACCTGAAGCTAGAAGTATGCAGAATAGTTAGAGAAATGCTAAGTACCACCCAAGAAAAAACAGGTGGTGGAATGGAAGAACAGAAAAAAAGGGGAGAATTGTTTGATGGAGAAAACAGAGAAAACGTAGAATACGTGAAGCAGGTTCAAAGGGACTACCAAGAAACTAAGAAGTCTATCCAAGACTGGCATAACAGCTTGAAAGAAACTAAGGACAGACTATCTGAACTGGAGGGCAGACTTGTAATATGGGAGAATGAAATGAAAAACTTCTTTAAAATAACAAAGAAACAAATAGCAATAATACAAAGACAAGAAGATGATAAGAGGAGCCATATGATAAGAGGAGCATTATGGTAACCATTGTTGATCACCTTGTATTATGTTTTTACATTATCTATTATGTCCACCCTTTTGACTTGATCGATTCTGTTCTGTTATGTCACATTTGGTTTTACTCTCTTCCAAAAAAGCAGTAAGAACTGTGGGAGCAATGAAACCCAAAATGTGTAATAGTCATTGTACAAAAGAGAGGAAAAGAAAGTGCTCTAAACTATATAACTGCATGTATATTTAAGTGTATAAGATAGAAAATGATATCACAGAGTTTTATTGGATCATTGAACAGAACTGTTTGCAGTATCATTGTTGGAATGTCCACTCTGCAAGCTTTAATTTTGTGACTTGAACAATTATTTCTAAGATGGCAATATGTAATCCATTAACTAGTGATTTCCTACTGTTCATTTTTTTTCTGTAAATCTGTATAACTTGTACCCTTTCACTGTTTTTTTTCTTTTCTCCTTAAATAAAATTTAAAAAAAAACAAAGAGTATGTAGAAATGTCATTTTTCCTCCAAATATTATATAATTTAACAGGTTGAGGGAGAGAGACAGAGGTAAGACCTGAGATATTATCAATTTTATCTGGAACTATTAAAGAGCTAATATTAGATGATTTCTTTATCATACATAAAAATATACCTTTAGACTATTATTATTAATATTATTATTTAGTTTATATATTTTTCCAGGGCCTTGTCTGTGCTAAGCAAGTGCTCTGCCACTGAACAGGAACCCCAGCCCTCCAAGGTATTTTTTTAAATGACTATAAAGTTACACAGGAAAAAAATCATTGAAATAATTAAAAATTTCAATAACAAACCCAAATAAGTATAGGAGTTTAATAGGTATACACTTGTACTTTAATAGCTTGGCTGAATCCTGTTATTTCATTGTATGAGTGGATTACAGGCATGGGCCACCACTCTCTGCTATGCAGTTCTGGTCTTCCTGTATTTCTCTTTAAGATTGGAGTTCCAGTTATCTTAGCTTATCCCATCTGTCTGCCTTAGACTAAATGTAGGAGGTGCCCTGATTACAATCCCTGATTCTTAGGCAAGGAGGAAGTAATGATTTCTCTAGAGAAATCAGAGCGTCGTTAGGAAAAGGAAATTAATTTGGGGGAACCAATGTTACAAATAGCCCCTTGTTCACCCATCTTTCTGTACTGGCCTCCGGGTCTCCCACTGCAAATCTGCTTTGCCATTTTCTCCTGCAGTGTTCATCACTGTTCTGCTGCTTTATACAAGATCTGCAAACATATTTTAAAGTTGAACTCAGTAAGATTTTCCAGAAGATCTCTTAGGACTTCTTTGTTTAATTGGCAGAAGTCAAATCTGCACCTCCAACCCCGCAACTTGCAAGTTTTGTTGTTGGTTGTTGTTGCGTAATTAGAACATCTTAAAACTGTACCCAAAGTATAAGCAATTTTTAAAGAGTAAAGTGAAAGATAGATAATAAGAAATGGGGAGATCAATTTTTAGAAATGAAAAGGGAAACAAGAGATAGACATGAGAAGGGAGAGAAGAAGGAAATAAAGAGAATTAAAATGTGTTGTGTACATGTACCAACCCCCTAAAATGAATGTTACCTGTACATACATTTAAATATAATTTAAATAAAAAATTTTTTAAAGTTAGAAGAGTGTACATACCTGACCATTTTTCTCTTTTGTCATTGTAGAAGTTGCAACTGTGGTATCAGCTGCTGTTAACTTCTAAATCTCAAAAACTTAGGGGTCTAAGGAATGATTTTGAAATGTGTCCCCTCCCAAGCTTTCAGCATTCTTTCACCTGAAGAGTGACATCCGAGCCTCATCACTCAATCTTGGTGACTTGATCAATAAATTATGATGGAGTTGAAACTGTGTCAGGATCTCGCCCTTTCCTTGGCCTTCTCTGTAAACCTCCTCTGCTGACCTGAAGGAACTGGGCTGCGGTTGTTGGGTGATCCTTTCTCTTAGCAGGAGAGGGGGCTCTAGCTGACCTCAGCTTTCCAAGTTGTGACTGTTTTCTTCATTTGTTCCTCCTCTGCCATCCTCCCTTTGGCTTCTCAAGAGCCTTGCTGCAGGTTTCTGAACCCAAACTTTAAAGGGTCAGTTTCTTTCTGTTGCTTGTGATGTTTTTTCTTGCATTCAGCTACTGGCAGCCCATAATGAAGTGGGGATGGAGAGGAACTAGGGCCTCCAGCCCTTGGTCCTGCCAAGTTCTGGCTGTCACCCTGCATGTTTTTGCCAGCAATGTGAATGTCTATCTTGAAAATAGCTCCTCATTTTAAAAATCTTTTATCATCGGTGGGTACATAAGCTGCTCCCACAATTTAGCTGTTATGATTTGTGCTGCTATAAACATGGGTGTTGTGTCGAATCCACAAAAAGGATACACTGAGTTGTTTGTAGGAGAATGGATGGGACTTGAGACCATAATGCTAAGTGAAATATCTGTCACAGAAGGTTAAATATCCCATGGGTTTGCTAACATGAGACACCCAAAATATAAATTATTTAAAGAGTACAATTAAGAAGTAGTGGGGGTAGATTCTAGAGATGGTAGAGAGGAGGGCTGGGTGGGAGGAGGGCAGAACAGTAAAAAAAATGTGGTAAGTGCTCGCCTCAGTAACCCAAACTGAGCTTAGTCACAGTGTATCACAAACATATACTAATGAAGACAATTTAAAACAGAAAGCCCTGCAGACTCTAGCATCTGTGCCCCAGGTGATGGGAGGAGGTGAGAACAATTGTCCTTGCACACATTAAAGTTTTATGATAAAATGAATGATTGCCATTTGGTGCCTCTAAGCTTTGAAATGGTTTGTTGTGTGGAAATGGCTAAGAGACTAGCTTATTAGTAGTGTCTTTCACATCTGTAGCCCAGTGGTTAGCAAGCAGGCTCTGTCCCCTGACTCAGAGGCATTAGGAAGGTGCGTGGTTCCTCTGTCTTCTGTGGCTGCCCTTCCCCTAGGTGTGCAGCTACGCTATGGGGGAAAGTGAGTTAGGAGGTAGGAAAATAAAACTTGCTTCTTAAGCTCTTGAGCCTGGAAATAAAGCCTCACCTTTACTTCTATCTCTATTGGCCCAAACCAGTCACTTGGCTGCTCACAGATGGGAAGGAGTCTGGAAACTGCAGTCTCTGGCTCCCCAATAACTCCCCTTCACACACATGGGTGGTGGAGCACAGACCTTTGGTGAAGCAGCCAGCTGTCAGAGTCACTCGTTTATCAAAGCATTTTATTCTTCTGTGGATAACAAAGGAATAACAGCTGATCATTTATGTTGGAAGAACAGAACACGCTGTGTATTGTTTCTGCTGGAAAAACAGAACACCCTGTGTATTACCTCCTACAATAGCTTATTTCTTAAAGTATGAGGAACTAGAACCTGGTTGTAATTGGGGGGGAGGAGGGTTATAGTTAATGAGGCACTGTTATGCCTTGTGTTTGGGTGTCCTCCCAAGGCCTCATATGGTGATAGGTGAAACTCTTTCATAGTATGTTATTGATTAGTGATGCAATGCTGGAATTAAAGATGTGTGTGATTATTAAATCAGTTCACTGATTGGCTTAACACTGCCCTAATCCCAGTAGTTTATATAGATTATAAAAGGGGTAGAAAGATGCTGCTAAGGTCCCTCATTGCTTTTGCTGTCTTCCACCACCATGAACTGTTGTCCCTTTGCCACATGCCCCCCTGCCTTGGAGCCAGCCAATTATGGACTATAACCTCCACAAAGTGTGAGGTAAATAAACCTTTATCCCTTTAACTTTCAGTGTAGGGTGTTTTGTATCAGCAACAAGAAAAGTCACTAAGACAGGCACCACATGATGTTTTGACATGTGTATCTCTGTGTAATGTCTAATTTAGGTTAAATATATCTAGCTCCTTAAACATTGGTCATTTTTTCATGGCGGAAACATTCAACATCTTTTCTTCTAGTGTTTGGAGATACAAAGTATATATTATATACAGTGCAATATCATACCACTTTGCAATATGACACCAGAACTTTTGATGAATATTTTTAAGATATTTACAATCAATTAAAATTTTTAAAAAATGTATAATAAAACATAAAGCAGATTTTTGTTGCTGTTGTTGTTGTTGTTACTGGGGATCAAACTCATGACTTTGCCCTTGCCAGGCAGGTGCTTATGCCAAGGAGCTAGATCCCCAGCACAGATTTTAAAAATTTCAAATATATGAATGCAAAATATTTTAATTTAGATTATTTCATCTTGAAATAATATTTCGGATATGATTGTTTAAATTAAACATCAGCAAAATTTTAAAATACATAGCTAACTCTACATCTTTCTAAGGTGTAAATTTGATTATGGGAAATTAAGTAAGTTCCCAATAAAATATTTATCACTGGTAACTTACAAGGCTATTTCCTGGATGGTAAAGGGACAGGTTTGGGTTATGTATGTCAAAGCATGGCAGCTTACAAGGCAAGCACAAAGGAGAGGTCAGAGGATAAAGTTTGATTCTTGGCTCTGTCGCAGACTAGCAGGAGACTTTGTTTGCCCGTATTGGATCTCCATTGCTATAGGTAGAAAGAGGAAGTTGGTTAGATAATTGGGAAGTTTTAAAGTTTTTCATCCATGAGTGTGAGCATAAATATAGAAAAAGTTCAGTCGTAGAAAAACAGAAATGATACATAGTATGTATTTCCAAATGCCCATTCACAGGCTCCTTTCACAGTCCTTAGAGTGGGAACTGTGGATTCTTCCACTTTTGCATAGTGTTCCCTTTGTGACAATAGCAGCAGAAACTATCCAGAACCCTCATTATGAGAAGAGAAGAAACATTCTTAGAATTGTTTTGTAGGAGTGGAACTTATTCCTAGATTATTACCATTACTCCTAGCATAGAAGTCATGTATGTTCACAATTTCAGCAGGAAACGTGAGTTTCCACGTCTACCTGGCCCCAGGTCAGATTTAACTTGAGGAATCTGCTGCAACATTGAGTAGAGGTGTGTGCTGGAGAGGAATTACACAGCAAATTATGAACTGCACAGAGAAAGTGCTCTGAGGCACTGCTCTTAGCAAACTGCTGACCACCAACCCCCAAGCTTAAATCATAAGAAACAAAGCTTCACATCTTGGATGCGTTTAGTGAGAATTTCATTCTTTAGGAAAATGAGGATTTCATACATGGTCATAATTATGTTGTCCCATCACTCCTGGGACTACTGTACAGAAAAAAATCTGGTTTTGCCCCCTGAAGCTGCACTCAGCAAATTGGAAGAACCCTAACTTAAGTCCCTGTGTGGAGTATGCCCGTGCCTGTGCAAATTTAATTCTCCACTATGAGTCTAGAAAGAAGGATGTGATGAATCACAATATAGCTGAACTTCTTCAAAGCTTTAGAGAAAGAAGTAGGAAAATTCGGTATCCAGTGCTTATTAACAAGAAAGACACAGAAGACCATGGAATGGAAAAAGCATACAAAGAGGGAACAACTTTGTGATGCTAAAACTCACTCCTTTTAAAGGCTTTCCAGAAATAAATAGAAATCAGAGATGTTTACATCTATTTATTCAACTATAATTGACACGGGAAGAAGACCAGAATAATATCAGCTGCTGCTACTGCTGCTGCTGAAATAAAGTTCATTTAAGTTTTCAGTTTATTATCTTTCTTGATTTATTATTAGAGTATTAAAAGCTGCTACAAACATGAGATTGCTATTTATAATTTAAATCAAAATACTCAGAACTTACACCAAAAGAATATAATTATTCTTAAGTTGATTGTGATAACTCAGACCCTGGTATAAAATCCAAGGAAGCAAGAAATTAAAATTTGGGAAGCAAAGGCTTTATTTCCAGGCCTGGTGACACAGTCTCCAGGAGCCAATTTGGAGACTGCGCCCCTCACAGCTAAAAGTCAGTGCTTTTATCTTGTAAATCCACAAACAGCTGCTGGTCACACAATGTAAGGAAGGGGCTGGGGGTGTGATGCACTACAAAGCAGAAACGGCAATTGCAAGTCTCCCTGCATACTAGCAAGTTTAGATAAGAAGAAATCTTGTTTTTCTTAGCAAAGAATAGAGAAGTCTAACAGCAATTAACAACCTTAGTTACCCTACTTCAGCACCACAACTGTTATTTGTAGAGGGCAACAATGGTTAACATATCAATTAGGTAAGATTTTACAATTCTTTACAGAGGAGAGCATTGATTAACATATCAATTAGGTCATCCAAAGAGAAAAGGAAAACACAGACAGTAAGGCCAAGTTACAGGTATTGCTATGATACAAATATAACGAAGCTATTTTTGTGAAGAATAGTACAATCTAATACAATCTAATGCAATTAACACAATTTGTGACGGGCTCAGGAGCTATTACCTCAGGCCTTTGTTTTGTGGCCTTTTGGGAAGTTAAAACTTAACCTAGTTAGATGTGAAGGGAGAAGGGGAGGGGAAGCAGCAGGTGGGCTTATACAGAACAGACCTTACGGCGCAATAGTTAGGGGGCCTTAGGTTATAACATTGATGACGAATCATATCTTTCTGAAAATCCTGATTTAATGTGCATTTTTTGACAATGGAGATTTCTGCTCCTGTAGGTATGTAAAATAGGACTTTAACTCAGGCAGCTGAACTAACACCATCTCTTGTGGCTGAACAGAAGTTTAGAGCAGGACTTCCTCTGTGATAATATTTCAATAAAATTTATCTGATCTCTTTTCACTATGTGCCTAGCACAACAAACTTCCTTCCAAATTCGTTATTTCCCTCTTCATGTCTCTTAAATAACTGCAGAGTTGATGTGAACAGAGTAGGAGCCATAGCTTTCTGATATAATTCATTGTGCTTACTAAATCATGTGTGACAGGGCTGTCCTCAGCCTCCTTAAATAACAGCAGATGACAAGCTTTCAGACTGAGTGATCACACCTCCTGGCTGTTCTATGTGTAACTCTGAATCCTGAAATGTCATTATTATGAATGTGAAACTATAGCCTGGAAAATGTAATATCTGTGCTCACTGTTTAGAAATACAATCTGCCTTAGCTTAAACTTATAAATACTTGGAAAGCGATAAAGAACCTCAAATAAAATGTGCCCTCAAAGAGGATCATGCATCTTACCAATGGATTTTCTCATAAACTCTAAAACCTCAGCCTCATGTCATGACATCTAAATAAAACAAAATTGCTGGTGTTTGCAGTGCATTGAACAAAGTAAACCAGAGAAGGGGCAGCATGATACAGTATTACTTGTATGTGGAATCTGTGGGTAGGGACATCACACTCAGAAATGGTAGAACGTGATTGCCAGAGCAACCAACTGTTGATCACAATGTACACACTCAGTTATAAGATAAGTAGGTTCTGAAGATCTGGTGGTTACTATAATCCATAGCAGTGTGTTACATCCTTAAAATTTGCTGAGAATAGACCGTAAGTGTTCTCACACAAACAAAACACATAGCTATGTGAAGTGATTAATGTGTGCTTCATCTCATGGCGTATGTACACCAAATCATGGTCAGACACTTTAAATAGATACAAATTTATTCATTAACTATGCTTCAATAAAGTTGAAAAGGAAAGCAAACCTGTTTAACATGGAATATAAAATGAGGTAACTAAGTTAAAATGGAGTCATCTGTGTGAATCCTAATCCGATGTGATTAGTGTCTTTATGGAAGAGGAAATTAGGCCAAAGGTGCAGAGGGGAGTCTCTGGGACACACAGGAGAGTGCAGCTACCTGAGAGAGAGCTCAGAAGACACCAACCCTGCAGACATCTACTCCAGAGATTGCTGGTATCCGCAATCGTGGGTCAGTTTCTTACAATACATGTCTGCTGCTTAGGTCACACATTCCCCAAAAAAGAACATTTTGGAAAAGGCACTGGGATAGATCAATCCACTTCTTTGTGAAAAGAACATACAATTGAGATGCTCAGATTATGCATTTAAACATTTCCCCATAGCTTTTATGCTATTTATAATCAGAGAGATTTGGTCATCTGGGTGAGCACTCAGTCAACATACTGAGTTATTTCAGATGTATCCAAGGAAAACAATTCTTTAGAAGATAAAGGAAACATTACTCTCTAAACCAGATTTTTATATGCAGTCTTTCAATCGTTTTCAACTAAAATCATCATCAATTAGGGTTAATAATTCCCAGGAAGCCCCATGCACATCATACAGCCACTTTGATCAACACAGGCCTGGTGCTTCCCTGCTGATGTTCCTCAAATAGGGCTGCAAACGTTGCTAAGGTAATATTCTTGCAGACAGGCAAATGTAGTCCTACCTCCACCGTGAATAACAGATGAACAGACGGTCAGTGGGAACCATATGGGGGCCTGGTTTGGGGAAAGCAAAGGCTCAAAGAAGAGAGTAACAGGGGCCACTGCGGGAACTGGCTGCATAAAACCTCAAGAGGATTCTATATTCTGTTTCATTTGGGCAATCTGAGTCTTGATTGTGTTGTAATTTCTTTGCTATCACTGTTGCATACTCCTCAGAGCTTGCACACTGACCCGAGTGCACAGACTGAACGTCTCTCCAGCAGATGTTATCAGTGGTTCTCTTTACCCCTCCCCTGTCCAAAATGGATTTCCTGTGCTTCTGAGGCCTGCTCTGCCTGCTCCCAGAGGCAGCCAGGGTACCAGGGGGTACACCCCTCTGGGAGCATCAGTCAGCCACCAGCATGGAGGAAAAGGGGAGATAAACAGCTGGGATGTGCTGTGCACTGCTTCCCAGCTTTTCCCAGTGGGGCCCAGCTCCAGCTGTCTGCAGTGATAACTCGGTTGCTAACACTCCCTTCCTCTATGCATGCATTGGCTGCCTTCCCTTTCCTATCTCATGTCCCTGCTCCAACGACAGGGTTCTCTTAAGTTTTCCTCCTACGTAAACTACTTGCACATGAACCCCTTCCTCAGGGTCTCCCTTTGGGTCAGAGTGGGAGGCAAACAATACATCTTCATCCCTAGAACACAGGCACTGAAATGTCATTTAAGTGAATTGCAGAGGCAGAGACATGGGAGACACTGCTGCAGCTGTCTCTGGAAATACAGTCTAATCACGCTCCTCCTCTTACTGGGTGCTGGTTAGTACCCCATATTCACGTCCTGGCTCATTTTCTGAGTTTCAGTCTTGGCTTCAACAATTAGTAGCTGTGCAACTAAACTTGGAGAGTCTCCTTGAGTTGCTGTGACTATTTCCTTAAAGTATAAAAGATAACTATTGCATGGGGTTAACTAATCATTGCTGGTGTTATTTCTAAATTAATATCCTGAGTCTTCGGGCAATCTTCTAGGGCTCTGTACTTCTTGATTGTGGTTGTGTTTTGGGTCAAATGGTCACAGTGAGTTACTAGGAATTAAAGCAGCAGTGATAAGGGAAAATTCACACAAACAAAATAAACACAGAGGTCAGTGGTCAGATTCACAAAATTGAACTGCTTCTCCTTTGACAAACTTGGAAGCTTGGGATTTGGCTTGACAATAAGAACTAATGATCTTCTTAGAGAAGATAAGAAAAATTTTACTTCATCATAGGTTTCGCTTATTTTTCCACTTCTTTAAATATGGAATACTTGCCATTCAATCTTGAGAAGAAAATATAGAAAATGTCTGCTGAATCCTTGTTATGCCCATATGGCCTCTAACATGAGCTGGCGTCTCATAAATTGTGCAAGTGGATTAAAATAATTTGGTCCCATGCCCATAGCTTCCTCACATTTATTTGTCTAAACAGAGAAAAAATATCTTTCTTTATTCTTACTTCACGGTGATTCAAAACCCTTAGGGTTTGAAAAAGGATATCTGTCTTTGAATGGCTCAGTGCATCCTCAGGGTAAGTAATTGGCACGTGGACTTTGAAAATCAATTGCTCCATTTCAAGGCTGAGCAATTTCAAAATCAATTGTCTATAGAACACAAGAGTAAAGACAGTGGCCTTTGTACTGTTCTCCACTGAAAAACTAACTGGAGGAGTCCTTAGCACAAGTTATCTCCCAACTGGCCTCTCTCTCCTTCCAGCCCGGGAGAAGAACTTGATCCCACCCTGTCTGAAAATGAGTGTGAAAAAGGACAGTAGTCAGTCTCCAGTGATGACAGTTCCAAATTCATCAGCTTAGATTTATTGTTAGTTTCAAATCTCTGAGACACAATACGAGGTTGTCTTTGAGTCTCCCCGTTTCCTGTTTGTCATAAGACAGTTAAGTATGGCCTTCATTGTAGATTTCCTTTTGAATGATGAAAAGAGAGGGCAACTTTGGAAATACAGACCAAGAATTCCAGTTCTGTAGACATTTCCCTTTCCTACTTCTGGTCTATCTCACCAGCAGAGTCCTCTGGTGCTTTCTTGCCCCTGGAAAAAATGCCATGCTATCATTAGGAAAGAGGAGCAGCTCCTCAATGCCAGGCTCCACTGAAGTTACAACTTTACCTCTTCATATATGTCTCAGGCCTTCTACTAGCCACAGAAGACTTTGCCCAAAGCCACATTCTCACTACATTAACATTGTAAATTTGTCTGCCTTTCAATAAGGAACTCCCAGTCCTCTTTCCCCAAGCACCACCTGAGCATTTGAGAAATACAAATTAAAACAACACTACAGTTCTATCTCATTCCAGAAAGAATGGATACCATTGAGAAATCATACAATAACAAATACCGGAGAGGCTGCAGGGGAAAAAGAAATCTTTCTCTACTTTTGGTGGGACTGAAAACTTGTACAATGGAAATCAATATGGAGATTTCTTTAAAAATTAACACTAAAGGTTCCATTCAACCCAGCAAATATGCATGTATATGTATGCCCATGTTTATAGCAGCACAATTCATAATAGCTAAATCTTGGAAACAGCCCATATACCCATCCACAGATGAAGGGGTAAAGACAATGTAGTATTTACATGCAGTGGAGTACTCTGCCATAGAGAGACTTCAGGCGTGCCACTTCCAGTCTCTTCCATATTTGCATCTCCTGCACTTGCTCTTCATGGGTTGAAGGCCAGAGATTGCCTTTTGCTTCTTCATCTTAACATTTTCCTGTGTTCTGGATAAGTGGGATGTGGAGTCCAAGGCACTTCTCATGTTGGCTGATATCTCCAAGGCTTGAGTGGCTGGTTCTCCTGGTCAGTGCTGGCCACTGCTACCTGATGGTGGCCAGGGGATGTATTGGTGCAGGGCTGGCTGCTGCTTTTCCCAGTCCGAGCTGCATACCTGAAGGAAGCTCCCTGATGGAGGACAGTGTGTGTGTGAGGGTGGGATTGGCTACTGCTTCTCCTGGCCTATTCTGGTTACTAATGAGAATCATCCCTGATGGTGACTCACATGCAGGTGGGAGCAGGGCTGGCTCTTGATTCTCCTGGGGCTGGTTGCTGCTTCTCTGACCCACACTGCTTACCATCATGAAGTGTCCCTGAGGGCAGCTGGTGTGCACATCTCTACAAAGAAAATCAATTAATAGCAACAACTATGTCATTGTAGATTTTATGTAGTAAAATCAGCAACAATAATAATATTAAACACAAACTGAACATTGAAAAACCCTAAGAACTAACACTGTATCATCTTTATACATAGAAATCAGATCTATAGTTATAGTTGAAACTCTTAAGACCAACCAGATATTGATATACAGTAAATATTTACTCAACAGAATTTTACTTCCATTGACAGTAGAATAGTATTCATCCTTAGTCATAAATAGCTGCAGATTCATGAAGGTTAGTGGTTATACTACAAGGATAGAAGCTGAGGGGAATAAAAGCATGAAAAAATAGAATTTGAACAATTAAGCAGTAGAAGAGGGAAGAAGATGATAAAATGGAAATGGAAGATTCTATTGGAGAATAAAGTAAGTAGCATTTGATAACAACAGAAAAGTCAACAAGAAAAAGATAAATAATAAGAAATAGAGATTACACTAGAGAGAAAAAGGAAAACTAATAATAAGGAAACATTGATGGAAAGCAAAAAAAAGCCAGATAAAAGAAGGATTTAATCAAACAAAAAGTGAGGAGAGAGAAAAGGGGAAGAAAGTGGATGATAAGTAAACTGCAGAGAAAGAGAACAAGAAGTCACCAAGAAGCAAGCCCTCTCTGTGAATCAGTGCCATACACAGGCCGTAATTGCCAGGGAGACAGCCAGACCCCAACCCCTTCCAAGCTGGGAAACAAGAAGAGCCAACCTCCCCTCTCCGTTATGTGACCAGCTGATCTGGAGAAACACAGGCTCGAAGGAGAGCTACTGAGGTGAAATGCAATTTGATGCTGATGGTGTTTGGTGTTTCACTGACTTTGCAGGTCTAGGGCTAGTAGTCTGATTAGCTATTCAGAGGATAATGGTACACAGTGTGACATCTGTGGGGGTCTCCTTCTGAAGGTAGTATCCACTATTAATTCCCTCTTGTTTTGAATTCCTATACCATTTTCATTGTTTTGTTAGGTTAGGCTTTATTCTTTTTTGTTTCATTTGATTTTGTTATGTCCTATGGTATGGCCAGTTATTTCAAAGACAGCAAGATACATTATGGTAGCCATTTTGGATTTACTATTGCCTTGTTTTAAAATCCTTTATTGTATTCATTGGTTTGTTTTTATTGGTTCTATTCTGTTCTGTTCTGTTTGATTTTTACTATGTCTGAAGGTATCTGCAGCTATTTTGAAAACAACAGGAGGCATTATGGTAACCATTGTTGATTTCATATTGTTTTGAAGTCCTGTGTCACTTACACTGGTTTGTTTTGATTGGCTTTACTCTGTTTTGTTTTGCTTGGTTTTATTCTCTTTAAAATAAAAAATAAAATGGGTGATAAAACTCTAAACTCCACCAAAAAAAAAAATTTTAAATGCCAATAGAAGGGAAAAACTGAATCAAAATAAGGGAGGACTAAAAAAAAATCCCTTTGCATCTCCAGATGCACGTTTTTCCTATAGAGCCTGCACTCTTTAATTGAACAAGTCACATTCCTCTTTGCCCCTCTTTATAACCTGTGTATTTGATGGTGAGCCTTCTGTGTGAAGGGCTTCTAATCTGTAAACTGCTGTCTGTGGCTACTGTCCAAGGTGGACACAGTCCCAAGGAAGATGGAGGAGGGGTATATTGGACTCTGGGTGAAGACTCACACAGACTGAGACATCTGGTGTAGATTCCAGTAGGTTAGGGACCATAGAAGATCACTTGGACAGCTCTCCTTGAATGCAGAATGATTGTTTCAGCAGTAGTTAAACTGAGCTCTGTCTACATGTACTGATATGTACAGAGCTGGCTAAGCTATTTTCCTTTCTCCCTTCAGTTTCTTCTAAGCAATGTAAATAGGGCTCACTGAGGTACTGATATGTAATCTTTGAAGCCAACTGATAGTTTCCTGTTTCCTCACATTGTGTCTCACTATAAATTGTTGAGCCCAACAAGATGGTAGAGCCACATAGCTCCAGGAATGTCAACTGGGTTTGAGCCTCAAAGTGAGAGGCTATGAATTCACAGGATACAAAAGTTTACACATCAGAAACTGAAGTAACAGTATCCTAAACATTTAATTGCTATCCCAGTTGAGTTATGCAGATTGGTCTTTCTGCATATTCTTCTGTCTACACATTACAGAGGTGCTTTCTGGCATCTAAGCTGAGCCTAGCTCATGGACTCACGTAATTCCCACCATTTCTCACCATCACGTCCTCGAGCCACTTCCTTTTCCACAAGTCAATAAATTCTGGGTGAAGCCCTGGATCAAGGCCTTTTGTTCTGTGAATCTTCACCTGGACCAGACTTAGGATCCCTTGGCTGCCCATAAATATATATATATATATATATATATGTCTTAGCATCTTTTTTTCTGGCTGGGAGTTGCACTGGGGTGGTAAATTGGATTTAACTCACTGGGATTCCAATAACATTTCAAAAGATCGTAATCTTGGAACATGAGGAGGACAGAAAAAAAGGTTACAATAGGGGACCACCACTATGTACCAGATGGATACTCCAGTGGGCACAGAACCAGGTCAAAACACCAGGTGGAGAATTATGTAAGTCTGGGAAACCAAGTGTGCTGGAAATGATGTGGTAAAATTTCAGTAGATCCAGGGAAGGGACCAGATGCTGGGTGGGATCTCATGTGAGCCCAGGGCACCAAGCAGATTAGGCAGAACTTTAGCCAGTGCTGCAAGCCAGGAACAGCTCTAGTGGGCATGAGACTGGACTAATGTGCCAAGTGGAGACTCCAACAGTTCTGGGCTACCCAATCAAGACCCAGATGCACCTAGGACTTGGCAAAGTATGAGATGGCAACTCCAATGTCCCCAAGGAGAGGAAAGGGTGCCTGGCACTGAATGGGGACTCCAGAAGGCCCAGGAACTCATGTGGTACTGAGGCTCAGGCTACTGAGGACTGGTGCTGGATGCAAGATGGAGTCTTCACCGAGTTCAGGAGTGGCCCAGGGCAATGAGCACTGGGTTAAAACTCAAGCAATGTTGGGGTGCCAGGCGCAGACTTAAACAGCTCTGGTATTAGATGTATGCCAGACAGAGATGCTGGCAGGCATGGGATCAACTTGAGGTACCCAGGATTGACTCAGACATTCTTGGGACACTTCATAGGGACTTAAGTGAGTCCAGTACTGATGTTGGGTACCAAATGGTGGCAGGCACAATTGTCTGGGTAAACTGAGCAGTCATCATTCACTTATTTATCCTCTCACTGCCTCAGGTTGGGTGAGTGAGGATGGAGCTTCCCCTGCCTTGATGGACACTGGCAAGGATATTGTAGGGCTGCAGCTTCCTCAGTGTTTGGCTGATGGAGTGAAGAGGCCCAAGTCCAAGTCCAAGTCCATCCTGCAAGGCAGTTTCGGTAGCACTCTGGTTCTCTCCAGCTACTTGGGAATTTCTCAAGATGGCTGTTACTGGACTGGGCGAGGGTAGGAACCCTGGCAGACTGTTCTGTCTCTTTTTAACTATTATCCAAATGTTTATTTTGATCTACACGTATCTTCTTTCAAATTGATTTACTGTCCCAGGGTGTAGGTCTCTCCCCTGCTTGCAGTTACTTGGGTTGTTAGTTGATCATCCCAATTCTCTCCAATGTGACTTCTGCTCTGTTGGGTCATGTTGGATCTTCTCACCAATGTTCTCTTCTCATCCACATGACTTATGGGTACTTCTCATGAATTAGATTGCTCTTTACTCCATTCTTTTAGCTTCCACTGCATGGCTTGAGGGTGTCACAGGGCCCTTCCCATGAAGTTTGCAGCTGGTAGAAGTGCAGAGTGCTATCCAGTTGGTTGCTCTCAGCAAGTCCAGACTGTAGTGCCATGACACACAAGGCTCAAATATCCAAAATAGAATTACTTTTCTTCCACTTCCTCCCCAAACCTTCTCTTCTTCCTACATTCACTATCTTGGTAAATGATCCTCCACATAGTTGTAAGTCAGGAGCCTGAGTTATCCTACACTCCACTCACTCACCCATTCACTCACATCCCGTCCATCACCTTCCTCATCTTTTTCTCTAACTCATTTCACCCTCTGCCCCTTCATCCCAGCCACCATTGAGTCTCATGCTTTTATGCAAATATCTCACTCCACCTTATTGTCCCTCTTCTTCCTCAACTTTTCTCATCCAATTCCAGGCCCAGTGTTAGCAAAGCATCAGCTTCTTTGTGGGGTTCTTCCCAGGGTGTCCAGTCTATGCAGAACCTTGTCACATTAATAATCAGCTTACTTATCCCTCTCCACAACCAACCTCTGAGGATCCAAAGGTAGAAGCTATGGCTGATTGCACCCTTGTGTCAAATAGAGTGTCTATGGCATAGGTGGTGTTTAATGCATGTTTGACAAGTTAATGGATACTAATAATCCAATAAGACATCAGTCAAATGTATTATATAATTTATCTTTAAAATCTAGAAAGATTACCATTATAAAAATGATTCTGCCCTTAGCAGTCCCTGAAATGTAAGTTCTCATTATATAGACAGTCTCCAACTTTTGATGATTCAACTTTGATTTTTTGACTTCACAATGGTACAAAGTTGTATACATTCATTACTTTGAAATTTGAATTTGCATCTTTTCTTAGACTAGCAATACATGATAGGATACCATGTTAGGCAGCAGTAGTTAACTGCAGCTTCCTGTTACTAGGGGATCAATATCTTCAGCATCCTGTATTGCTAAATTATGATGTGGGAGGTGAGGTGTATTAAATGCATTTTCAACTTGTGATATTTTCAACTAATGATGTATTTATTGGAACATAACTCCATCACAAATTGAGGAGTATCTGTATATATTTTGCTGAGTAAGTGAGTAAGTAAATGCAGAGACAATAGACAAGGGCAAAGAAATACTAAAGCATTATGAGATCAAGTAATATGGATATTACTAGGGAACTGGCATCATGATTAGCTCTGAGAGAGAGGCAGGATGTCAGGAAATGGGGCAAGAGGAAGAATGGGGAGAGAGAAAGAGTTTTGAGTTAGTGCTCTGCTCTTGAGGCAGTGGAGCTCTTATACATCATTAAGCTCTCAGATGTTTGGTTTAGAAGAATCTATCAGAAAAAAAGAATGAATTGGTAGAAGTTGTATGGAGCAGGATGAGTGAAGGAGAAGATTAGACTTTGGAAGACCAAATAGAAAGCCACCCAGTAGCGTGGGCGTCTAAAATGTGAAGGTCTAACTGGGTTGAATTCTAGAGATGTTTCACAAATCCATATGGATCTTCCCAGGGTAATGGTAGCTGGCTTTATCCCAAAGTCTCCAAGTATGAATGGACGAGTTCTTGGAGCTCATGTTATCAATGATGAACCAGTTTGTCCTCAGATATAATTAACAACCAGTTTGATGAGACTGTCGTGGGCTGCAAAAAACCCATCCAAATATATATAACACCCACACTTTCTCTTAAATTACAGATGTTCTTCAAAAAGCTTCATTATATGGCAAGAGGGAAAAAAAACCACTGGCTATTTGTTCTTCATTTCTCTGGTCCAAAAGTGAAGTGTTACACAATGAGAAAAACTGGGGATCATTTCAGGGAGTTACAGAACCTGAAAACCTCTCTTCTTCCTTTTGCTCTAGGTTAGATGAAAGGAAGATAGCCTGATTCTTTGGGTACTGGTCTAAACTTGAACCAATTGTGAAAACTGCTTTGGACATCAAAAGATCCAGGACATTGGCTAGCATGTTTTGGTACATCTCAAAGGGATTCAAGCAGTGTTCCCAAACCTTCCTGCTTGGGCTGGCATGGTCATTGTTCCAGGGTGGGCCATGACTCACAGGCTTCCAGGCGCCCTCTATCAGTCTGGAGGCTATCATAGAGGGGCATTATTTGTACATCTAGTACACTTTTAAAAATAGCTTTAAGTGAGCTGGCGATTGCCTAGAAATGCTGACACCCAGGAATCACTTTCAATAAAAACACCAGAAAGCATACTTGAGTTATGAAGTCTAGTTTTTAAAACTAACAATACAGTATGAGAATGCAGTAACTTGAATTACGTGATTTTAAACACTTTAGATAATAGCAAGGATAACTTGAGGCACACTGATAGTTGCTCTTTTGCTGTTCTGATGTTCCCTGGCCTTCTTGTGCAAAGCCATCATTTTGAAGGAACTGGAACTTGTCCTGGTGCTGCTCTGCCACCTCTAGAACCAGACTGTGAAGCCTCATGACCCAAGACACTCAAACAAGGTACACAGGAAAGTGTGTTACCATTTACCCTCCACTGAGGAGAGAACTGTTATGAACTCGGCCAAACCTGGAATCAGTGACTAGCCTGAGATATGCAGTAAACTCACATTCCAGAGCAATCACCATTTCATGGCAAACAACTTGCATTTTGACCTGTCTACAAAGTTGACCCCCTGCTCTACCACTTACAAGTTTATCTTTCTTTAAAGTCTTAGGATATCAACAAATAGTGAAATTTGAAAACGAATAGCAAAATTTGAAAACGCAGCGAACTGTGGACTCCCTTTGCTTTCCCAACCACGTTTGCTTAGACCACTGTTTTCCTGGTTTTTGTGCCTAAATTTCATTTTGAGCTAAAACTCTTCTGGCCTTTAATGCTTTAAAGTAGGATCCCAGTTTGGTTGTTTTTGTTTCCCAGACACCTAATAATAGTGCATGGTAATCACTCAACTATTTATAAAATGAGTGAGTGAATGAATGAATGAATGAATGAGTGGACCGGGAATAGACAGGGTAGAGGACAATTTCTTGGGACTCAGGATTTTAGAGTAGCCTCCTCCCTGCTTCTCCCTCTAACCCCGACCTCCTGTTGATGCCCGTCCTCCCCGGCAAAAGCCAGAAATTCCCACCGCCAAAGACACTTTCTAGCAAGACTGCGCGGCAAGAGCAAAGTCACCACAGGAAGAAGCTCAGAGAGAGTGGAGTTGCCGCCTTGGTGCACCTCTGTCGGAGCGTCCTGAGCTTCTGCAGGCGCACAGGAGGGGAGAGCGCCCCAGTTTCCCAGCCCTCGGTTTCCTTCAAGGGTCGGCAGCTGAGGGTTGGAGTCCCGCATGGGAGACCACCTAGCAGACAGCCCAAGCCCCAGGATCCCTCATTCCAACTCTGTCACCCTCTTAAGGCTGCGCCCCTCTCCCTGGAGACGCGCTGGGCCCGGGGCCGCCGGGGCGGGGTGGGATCGGACCGGGGCGGGGAGACAAGAGTTTATATATCGGACAGGAGGGGCGTGGACGCTCCCTCTGCACACCCGTGGGACACCGCGAGGCGAGACGCCGCCGGTCCCTTCCAGGTTCCCGGGTGTCCCGAGCTGCGCTCCAGTGCGCTCCGGGGCGAGCGCGTGCCAGGACCCGGCCTGGGCTGGGCAAAGCGGGCTGGGCTGCGTGGAAGGTTCCCGAGGGAGGTGAGTCCAGGGCTAGCGTCTACGGGACAGCTGGCAGCAGAGCTAGATTCCAGTGAACGACAGGCGGATGCCAGGGGGTCGCCAGGGTGGAGGGGACAGAGTGAGGACTGCGAGAGCCGGAAAGAAGTGGACTGAAAATCCCCTGCTGGGATCTCACTCCGCGGGCAGTTGCTGGAGCTCACCTCGCGTGGTTCTCAGCTTTTTGCATCGGACCCTTGGAGAACGCGCGACGCAAGCTCTTCTCTGTCCTGCTTGGTCTCTGCGTCCCCCAAGCGCGCCCGGGTGTATCTCTGCCTTCCCGCGCCCAGCAGAGGGCTGGCACGCGGCAGACACCCAGGGCCACCGGGGGACGAATGAATGAGGTGAACCGGCTGGGCCAGGGCGGACAGTCTGGCCAAGCCCGCACCCATCCAGCCTGCTCTGATCCTGCTCTGAGCACAAACCCTGTGCACAAACCTAGTAAAGGCGGGGTTGGGTTTTCACGGTTTCTGAGCGGAGAAGTAAAGCGGGGTCCAGGCGGGGGTGCGTCTTTTATCAGTTCCCAGTTACACACAGAATTCTGGCTACCTGACTGAATTTCACAACTCTGATAAGAGGAGGAGGCCGATTGGAAAGGGAGAGAATCTCAGAAAGAGGAAGTGATTTTCTTTTCTGTGTCCTTTTGTGATAAAAATTTCTTTTGGGGCTACAAAATGGGGAGCTTGGCCAGCACGCAGAGGGGAGTCCACAAGCGAGAACAGCGGTGGTCTGCACTGGGGACAGTCCTAAGACTGTGGTAGATTAGCTCAGTGGCACAAGCACCTAGCAAACGTGAGGTTGAGGTCATGAGTTTGATTCCTGGCACCAAAAAACAAGCTGGGCATAGAGGTGCTGGTCTGCCATCTCAGCATGTGGGAGGCTGAGGCAGGAGGATCACTGTGAGTTCAAGGCCAGCCTGGGCTACAAAGTGAGTTCATGGCCAGCCTGAAATGCATATGCAAACCATGTCTCAAAAAGACCAGAGAGGGAAAAAGAATTTCTGTGGCAACAATGGTGTGCAGCTGTCATTTTTCTTGTTTTTTTTTTTCTTTTTTTTAAAGATCTATTTAGTGAATACTTTTTAAATACAAAATTTGCTTGATGCTAACAATGGTTTTCTTTGACCTCTATCATTCATTATTTGGTAACTGCATTAGACTTGGCCTGTATTTGGGTTTTATTTTAATGTGTATTTGTGCCACCATTTGAAAAACCCCAATTTGTTATTAGAACCTGGTTCAAACTACCAGAAGACTGTTACAGATACCAAATATTCATGCAGGACAATATAGTATAATTAAGAAATAGTTCGACGATATATTTTATTTACAAAATATATGCTGCTGGTAATGCCATGTAAGAGGAAATAAAGTTAATTGATAATTGAAAAATATACAAAATTTGCAAATATGACATTCTGATGTCACAATGTCTAAACATTATTTACTATCTTAGATAAGGTCACATATCTAAAACACTGAAACTTCTAAATAAATGGTTTTAAATAAACCTCCTTAAAATTCCCTTCCTTATAAAAGGTGTTAGTTTCTTTTTTTCTTTTTCATTCCCCCCCCAAAATATTAGAAGTACAGAAGCGAATGTGGAATACAAAGTCCTCTCCCACTCAGGAGTTTGGTATATTTTAGATGTTGGACCATATGAACTTTTCTTAATGGGACTTACAAAGTTTTATCTTAGGAAGTCATTAGGGAGTGAGTTTTTTTAAAATAGCAAACATCTTTTAATTTTGCTAACCCCTGTGAAATAATTCTATGAAAATATCATTGTTCAATATACGATATGTAACAATTTAATTTTCCCATTCCTATCAGTATAAATTTCAAGAAGTTTTAATTTAGGAGATGTTAATGCAGAAAAATCTTTATTTATGTGTTTGTTTCTTTGCATGGACAGTACTAAGAGCAACTATTAGGTCACCCAAATCAAGATCAGGCTAAACGAACTATGAATAGAAATTGGAACATTACTAATAGTACGCCAGGGTACTGTGCACTCCCATGAACATGCTGGTCTTAAAAATGAATAAAAAACAGTCTCCCAGCCAATACCCTCCCTCTCCAAATTCTTCCAATTGTGGGATCATTAGCTGTACTCCCTCTAAATAAATAAATGCAGCACAGATGAATGAGTATGTATTTGCAATCAACAAATGCTCATCCTCCCAGTGCCCAGAAATAAGTATGAATATTAGATTTTCTATGCTTCAACTTGTATTTCTATATGTAATCACAAATTCATGGTTTTTCCAGAGTTATTAAATGCTAACCCAAATATTTTTTATCCCTTCCTGACTTGCCTCTTGTTATTGATTGTTGCTATTTGAAGTAGGATTTGGCTTCACTTTGCTTTCAAACAGATCTAGGTTCAAGTTATAGATGAGCCCTGCTAATCCCTAACAGTCCCAGCCTCACCTTCTTCACTGGAATGTGTGAAGAAAAATAGAAGAACCCTGTAAAATGCTAAGCACAAATGGCAATCAATGAGGACAATGGTGACTTTGAGGATGATGATAAAGTTCAAGGATAGTAAATAGTTAAGGCAATAATTCAGTGAATGTTGAGCCCAGTTTTATCCAGTATTCTGATTCCAGTGAACTATCTCATTCCCACGGAGCAGAAAATCACTAGTAGAAAAAAATGACTTGCCCAGCATTGCAACCTGCCTTTTCCCCAAAGTACTCCAATCTGTAAAGACTTCTAAGAGAAGGGTCTCAGGCAGGGTGCTATCTAGGAAGACATGGTGTTGGTCTCCATGTTGAGTCCATGTAATATTCTTTGCATCTTAGGCTTTGCAGTTTGGGGAAACTTTTTCCGGAGAAGTCAAATCATTCCTACAGGTAGATTATTGTTTCTGTGAAGAATGATTTTGTGATCCTAAAAATGCCTTTCTGCATTCAGCAGAAGGGTATTGCATTTACATTTTCAAAATTTTAAGAAAAAATCTCCAAAAGCAACCCTAAGTTTTCAAGGGATTCTTTATAAAACAGTGACTAATTGCAAGCCAAACTTTCAAATGAAGAAATAGAAGCCAGAGTCTTTGTCTCATTTTGTCTTCTTTCTTTCTTTCTTTTTCCCACTCTATCTTTCTTTTCAAATCAATCTTGGAGCAACCCCAAAGCCCTGCCATGCCACTTTGGAAAAGTGCTGTGAATAAAAGCAGGCACTGTTTAGCTAATGGGAGGAATTTGCAAAAGATCTCTTGTGTTTCTTATATCCTTAGTGCTTCCCATATTACCTGGCACTTAGTAGGTACTCAATAAATATTTAATAAATAAATGACTTAAAATTTAAAAACTCTGAGTGAAATGCACTTCTATTAAACTGGGCAGTTGCACTTTAAAAAATCCAATAATGTGTGACATTTCAGGGCACTTTAAAAATCCATAGCATGAAAAATCTTAGGGAAAATCTAAGGTGTGTAAAACCTCTGGTAAAACTGAGGCAAAATTTGGGGCAAGACAAAGGAGGTAGCACCACCTTCCTGTGTTTCCCTGATGCTAAAATTCAATCTTGCTGAAACGAGAAACAGCTGGCTGATTATTACCGATTGCAAAATTTACCTTTATGAGTTATCTTGATTGATAGAGATAATTCTAAAAACTAAGCATTTTTAATTGTGCCAAACAACAGTCTAAGGAAATTTACTGATTTCATTTTGGCACAAGGCAAAAGTTTTTTCTCCAAAAGCTCAGTGTGTAGAAGAGAAAAGAAAAACAATATAAAAACTTAGTTTTATGAATGGAAACAGCTACATTCTTAAATTATGGAGGATTATATACACTTAACTATTCTTTACTCATGTACAGCTAAGGGTTTGAACACTGCTTTGTAATCAACTAAGTACTGTATTTTACACTTTACAGGGGAAAAGTTTTGCCAGGGTCAGTTGACAAAGGCATTTGTGTTGGCTTGAAAAACCATAAGCTAATCATTGATTGAGTCCTTTAAAAACAATTTGACTAATGTTTGGCAAGAAATTCTGACTACAATTCTCCATCATAGGAATCCAAACACAGTCATGCTTAGACGATAATGAGCAAGTCATAGTCAGATTTGGCTATCGTTGCTTGACAGGGGGGTGGAATTTGCAGTGGGTCAAAAGGTCTATGTGTCACATTTTGGTCCCCCTACCTCATCCTAAGCCAGTCTGTAGAGTTAGCTCTGTCATCTCGTTTACTTCTGTGTTTTTTCTGGGACAGTTAAAGGTCTGCAATACTAAGGAGGTAGTGTTAACACTGCAGAAGATTCCCCCAGTGTCCAGGCTTTGTTCTGCTAGCTAGCAGAGGATGTCAGAGCCCTGCCCAGATTCTCTCTGCTCTCATTCTTTTAGGGCCTGCTGGAGGCTTCTGCTAGCATTGGCACTCTACCTCAGGGCTTTCTCAGCCTTGGGCACCTGTCTGACCCTGGGAACTAATGTTCCCAGGAGCACTGCTCGCCCAATAATAAAAGGTGAAAGTACGTGAGGAAATATTGTGTTTTCTGATGCTTTGGGGAAGACAACCTTTGAATTATGTATTCTTCAGATTGCCCAGTTGAGCTGAGCTCCAACTGCCCACGGTGGTAACTTACTTGCTTGTTAACATTAACTTCCTTCTCTTTTCCACTGTGCTTCTGGGGTCATTTCCCAAATAAATTAATTGCATGAGTTCCTGTCTAGGGTATGCTTTGGGGGGACTCAAGCCACCATATACCTGTTAGCCATTTTAGTAAACACAGTATAGGTTATAATATAGTATAGTTAAGTAGCTTATATTTAACAATTACACTGCTGATACTAGTTTAGCCAAAAATTAAACTAAGAATGAAATTCTTGCTTTCTCCAGATTCTTGGAGAACAAAATTTGCTCTCTAGCTAACACTGTGTACTGTATCTGGGTCAGTTTGTGGATAATGACCTGCTCCTGGATCTCTATCATTCCACAGAAACTTGGGGCAGGGGACTTGGAGGAAGATATTTATGAGTATTCAGTTTGACCTGAATCATTAAGGGCTTCGTGCTACTCCATAGCTAGAGAAATAATCCAAAGAACATATTCTGCTGCCCACAGGAAGTGACTCAAACACATGCTCTGTGAAGGAGGAATAGGCCTCTCCATATTCCCGGTAGGAGTTCCTACCATGCCACAGGTCTGGTTGCCCTTTACTTCCCAGTCCACACCCACAGACCAGGCCTCCCCTACTAACTCCAGACTCAGCTGTCCGCCTACCCACCATCATCAATATCACACTCCACAAATTCATCAAGTCCCAAATGTGGTCATTATTGTCCTGCACAAACTTTGCCCTCTGCTTGGGACACGCACAAGCCAATGGCCTCATCAGCAAACTCTTGAGTGGTTTTGAAGCTCTGTCCTCTCAGCCCATGTCAGCAACCATATCTAAGCAGCTTCCAGGACTAGCAGTTTAATTTCCTAATGAGATGTCTGCAAACTTCTCCATCTCTACGGATCTCTGCTCCTCCTAGCTTCCCGAGGGCTGCCGTCTTTAACTCAACCAACATCGGCCTCCTAGCCCACCTCCCACCTCTAGTCTGACTCCTTTTCTGCCATTCTCCAGTCTGCAGCTAGAGTGAGTCTCCTAAACCATCTGCTCAGACTTTTCTCTGCTTAAAACACTGCAATGGCTTTTGGAGAAAATCCAAAACCTTATTCTTGTTGAAATTCCTCCCACCACCCAGCTGTGTCTGCCCCTTCCATGCCAAGTCTTCCTTCCTATTTTTTTCCCAGCACTCCCTTCCTCTAGGGTCTCCACCCTACCCCTACAGCTCTGGAGACTGAACCCAGGGCCTTGGCACTGAGCTATATTCTCAGTCTGTTTTTTGTATATTTTTTGAAACTGTGCTCCAGTAAATCACTAAGTTCCCCAAATTGACCTCAAATTTGCCACCCTTCTTTCTCAGCCTCCCAGAATTTTGGGATTATAGGCATGCAGCACCATGCCCAGCTCCTTTGATTCTTTAAGGAGACCTCTTGCCATTCATAACTGGAATTTTCCATAACTAGAATGGTATTTTCTAGGCTCCAATCCTGGCTATCTACTTTCCCTTTTCAGGTTAAGCTCAGGTCATTCCTTAAAACAGCATTATTGGATGCTCCCTACTGGGAAGGATATCCAGCCTTGGGGCTGCATAGTCCTGGGCCCCCCTTAAATCAAATCTCTCACTCTCTAAACTTCTGTGTCACCATGTTGCTATCTTCAGTGCCAGATGCTCAGTAATAACCTGTTGTTTAAATAAGTGAACTGAATCAGGTTCCTTATTAGCTGATGGCAATAGACAAGGCATATAACCTCACCGAACTTCAGTTTTCTCAACTAAACTGGAAATCTTTTCTAAGCACAAGGTGAGCAGACTTGATCAAATTATGACCTGGGGGTTTCTGACACCTTGTTGGTGTGTAGTAAATAATAGTTCCTTTGGATTCCACAAGATAGGACTACTCTTATCTTGACCCAGTGATGTTTAGAGACAGTAAATGCCCAGCCAGGAGGTATAAATTCAAGGGGCGCTTTGGTGTAGTGGATTTGGGTGAAACCTAGAAGGAGGAAAGTGTCATTTAGCTAAAAGTCTCCCACCATCCTGATGTCTTTTCCAGCATTGCCTGGGGTGTGTTTTAAAAATGTAAGGGGAATACTGACACGTTATGGTATCTGATTCCCTTCCACAGTTTCTTCCAAAGGATGCTTTTTTCCCAAGGTTCAACATCTGTTTTTCCTGGGTTAATGCCATGAATCTAGTTTCTAAACTGAGGAGATTTCCCCAAGAGCTTTGCTCCATGAATTACTCTGCACTGAGATTCTTGCTTGTTTTCTCCCCTTCTCTGTAATTACTGTCATCATCCCGAAGCAGGACCATTAAGAACCTAATCATTGGGCCTCCAGGGAGCCATACCACAGCTCCAAAACCAAGACACACATTTACAGGTGATTAACTGAGTAGAAGCAAGCACAAAACAAACTCAGGTTTGCATGATCAGTGAGGATGGCAATGAATGTTTTAGAGTTTAGATTGATGAATTAAGCCTATAAGTGCTTTAGGACTTTGAGGTCCTACTGGGTAAGTTAGTATTTTGGTGAACTTAATCTCACTCATATCTATAGCTAAGCAGTTCTCAGGCCCCCCAGGCCAGGGGGGTACCTTCTCATCACCAAAATATGATGCTTATAAATCCCCTTTGCCTCTAAATGTCAGCTGTATTTAATAGTCACTACCCTAAGCAAAGCAGGTAAGATTGTGGGTGGTGGTATTGTCTGTGTTGGAGCATCTTCCCATTTCTTCTGTTGACTAAGTGAATCCATATTTGTGTATTCTTAGGTGCAAGACACTCTACATAGATGGATTTTTGACTCCTAACAGCTTGCTGCTGATTTAACCTGATGATTGACTCTGTCTCCTTTTGCTCCAGTTGGTCTTTCCCTTTGTTTGAGGAGGGAGTTTCAGTTAGGCTTAGATGTTCCACTGTCCTCTGTCAGTAGCAGCAAGAGCAACTAGCAGGGAGAGAAGCTGTGACTCAGAACTTCTGTCCTAGCTCAGCTCCACACTGCGGGGAGATGTGTGGTTGCAGGGCTGCAGCCGTACTGCTAGCTTCCGCTAATGAGCAAAGGTGGCTGGGCCAGGATAAAACCAAATTTCATTAACAAAGTAAGAGGAGAGTAATAATAGTTAATGCACTGCTCATTGTTCTCTTTGAAGTAGTTACTCAAAGTACAAGCTATGGGCATAAAAAATTCCCCGATCAATTTTAACACAAATCTTTCTTTTCAATGAACTTAAGAGAAATTATTAGTATAATTATATTTTTCCCTTTTCCTTTCCTTTCTTTACCCTTTACCCCAGTTCCTCTTTGCTTTTGAGCAATTTTTTTCCCATTTCATAATAATTATTGTATATTTTGATCCTTATTTATTCTTTCAGTTTCTCACGCCAAGGAGATTATATGTTTACATGTGTGAATCTGATTTATTTCTCTAATGAATATTGTCTCAAGTTGCATCCATTTACCCATAAAAGTCTCAAGTTTATCATTCTTTATGGCTGAATAGTACTCTGTTGTATAAAAAACACTTTTTAAAAAATTCTTGAGTTGATGGGCATTTAAGTAGTCACTAAGATTTAGCTATTACAAGTTGTGCTACTATGTACATGGGTATACATATATCTCTATGATATGATGTTTTTAATTCTTCCAGCAAAATACCCAGAAGGGGAGCCAAACTGGAAGAAAGCCTCTTTAATAAATGGTGCTGGAAAAACAGGCTTTCCACATGCTGAAGACTAAAACTAGACCCATGCCTATCACCATGCACTAAACTACAGTGCAAATGGATCAAAGATCTAAATATTAAAACAAAAAGTAAATAAAATCAGAAAATTAAATAAATATTAAAACAAAAACACTCAATCCTCAGGAAAAGAAAATAGGTAGAAATCTTGATGATACAGACATAGGTAAAGATTAAATGAAAAAACTCCAGATCACATGGGAAATATTACAAAGAGTCCATAACTGGAATCTCATCTTATTAAAAAGTGTTTTCATAGCAAAAAAGCAATCACTAACAGCGAAAAGACAACACACAGAATGAGAAAAGATTTTAGCCAGTTGTCCCTCATACAAAGGACTTCTATCTAGAACATGCAAAGAACTGAAAAAAAAATCAGGGTCCCCAAATTCAGACTCAGACCAAAAAATGCACAATGAATACACATTTTTCAGACGAGGAAGCACAAATGGCAAATTAATATATGAAAAAAATTTCAACACCACAGGTCATTCAAGAGATTCAAATTTAAACAACAGTGAGATTCCATATCACTCCAGAAAGAATGGCTATTATCAAAAACTCAACCAAGGACAAATGCAGGAGGGGCTGTGCAGCAGAGGAACCTTTCTCCACTGTTGGTGGGAGTGTAGACTGGTGCACTTAGTGAAATCAGTGTGGGGATGCCGCAAGTGGGTCTTTGAATATTACAATCCAGGGAGTCCTCTATATCAGTTGATTCGGCACTTATTAAGCACATTGTGTTTAGTGTCACATTCAGTCTTCACAATAGCTCAGTGGGGAAAGTATCATTACCCCCTTATCATAAAGGAGTGTCTGAGGTTTCTAGATACATAAGTTGCTTAAGACCAGAGCTGGCCAGTGGAGATTTGAACTCATGATGTGGTAAAAAGCAGTTTTGACACTGTTATGTGTTTCTTCTGTTGGGAAATCTCGTGAATGTATGCTTTAAAACATAGGAACTTTAACTGACAATTGATTTAGATTCCTGCATAGTCAGAATGGAAGTTAGAAGTCATATTTTCAGTGGTAAGAGGAAATTTTGTCTCAGTGTTTTATGTTTTTTTTAACAAAAGGTAAAAAAAATGGAGTGTGCAGCACTCAACCTGAATGTAAAGCCCTGAAGTAGAAATGTTTGAAAGGCCACAAAACTCAGTAGCTTGAATCTCTGTCATTGAAATTGATGTCAGTTGATATTTCTAAATGTCCATTCTCACTTTGCTGTTTGAGTGTTCATAGAATCCTAGAACGTCAGAGAAGAAATAAATGTAACAAATAATTTCAATTATTTTTTGCAAGCAAAAATGATTAGTTTTCTGCCACCCTTCCCTATAATTAAAATCCTTTCATTACTTATCATTGGACTAGAGAGACATAAATCATGAACAGGTCACGCAAAGCCACGTGTGGGTCACGTCCTCTTTTTCAGCCTCCTTTGGACCACACTCCCCTTTGCTTTCTGCATTCTGTTCATACAAACTCCCTTGACCACACTGTTTTCTTTCTGACTTTCGCATAACCATCCTCCCCCAGCACCACATTCCTCTTGGCCCAGGAAATGCATCAGTATCTCAATGAATGTGGGGCAAAACAGGAGATTATCTGGAGCTCAAGGGCTTTTCCAGGCAGGAACAACTTGGGCATGTTCAGGAGTTAGCAAAGCAGCTCGGATGGAGGAAATGAGAGGAAGAATATTAAGGATGAGAATGAGAATCATAATGGCATGGTAGATGTTGGCAGAGCCTCACTGAATTGGAATTTAGTTCAAGCATAATAGAAAGTTGTTGGAGATTTTAAATATGGAGTTATCAGAGAGCACAAAGGACACATCAGTGAGCAAACCCAGCCTGGAAACCAGAACCATGCATGGAGCCCTGCTGGACTGGAACAGCAATCAAGAAATCCCATCCCTCCCACAGCACCCCACCCCACCCCACCCCATAAGCAACTAACTTATGGGGAGAAACACAGGCTGTGATGATAGCTGTGGAGGTGAAATGTAATCGGTTGTCTGTGGTGCTTTGGTGTTTCACTAGCATTGCTGGTCTAGGGCCTGTGGTCTGATCATAGGTTCAGAGGATAGCGGTACACAGTGTGACATCCAGGGGGGGATCTCCTTCTGAGAGCTGCAGCCATTGTTGGTTCTCTGTGGTCTTGTTTTGGAAATCCTATATTGTTTCCATTGTTTTGTTGGGTTGGGTTTTATTCTTTTTTGCTTTATTTGATTATGTCAAATCCGATGGCAGGAGCAGCTATTTCAGAGATAGCAAGATATTTTATGGTAGCAATTTTGGATTTACAATTGGCTCGTTTTGAAGACGTTTATTACATTCATTGTCTTGTTTTTATTGCTTCTTCTCTATTCTGTTCTGTCTGATTTTTATTATGTCTGAAGTTATCTGTGGTTATTTTGAAGACATCAAAAGGCATTATAGTAACTATTGTTGATTTTGTAATGTTTTTAGACCTCTATGTCTTACACTGGTTTGTTTTTATTGGTTTTAGTATGTTTTATCTTCTTTAAATTAATCTAAACAAATAAAATAAACTTTTTAAAAAAGAGAGAATTCAAGAGGTTCTGTTTTCCCTGGAGGACCATGGAGTCTAGATCTTTGATTCTGAAATCAAATTTGGACCCCTGACTCTGGAACCCCTCTTTCCTTGGTGAGTTGCTGTCAGAGTCAGTCTCAGGCCAGAGTTGCTCAGGAGTGAGGGTGTGCAGCTGAGTGAAATTGCAGCTGGGCCATGGTCAGGGCTTAAATCTGAAGCTTCCTTAAGTTGTGGTCTGTTTCTCAGTTGGTGCTTTGCTCTGTGATCCTGAAACCAAATCTGGATTTTCAACTGTAGTACTGACTTCCAAAGAAAGTTTTTATGTGATAGTGTAGCCTGGGTAGCGTTTTGGGTTAAAGGTGACATTGAGGATTCTCCATGGCTCTTCTGTAAGTTGGGATGGTTGTGTCTATAATTTGTGCAGACTCTTGTACAGGTATTAGAAGTTTGACAACAGAATTAAGCTTAGCACAGTGAAGCGCACCTGTAACCCTAGCACTCTGGGGGCTGAGACAGGAAAGTCAAAAGTTTCAGGTCATCTAGGTACCTGAGTGCCTCACTGAGAGCTGTCTGAAGAGTTGTCTGAAATGTCGCCATGTTGGAAGACCACCCAGGTGTCCAAGCAGTATTTAGGAGACCCCCAAATACAAACTGTGAGCCTCAAAGAAGGATGCAAATATAAAAGATATTTAGGGACAACTGCAGAAATTTAAATATATTGTGTACTAGATATTGCAGTATTACTGTTTATTTTTTTGGTATGATAAGGCAAGGCAGTTGTAGGAGAGTATCCTTATTCTGAGAGGTGTGCTGAACTGTTTAAGGTGAAAGTGGCATAATATCTGCAAATTACTTCCAAAAGACTCAGCAAAAACTTGATGAAGTAATAAATTATTTTGAATGCTGAAAGATTAAGAATAAAGTAAGATGCTAGTAAGCAGTGAATGCAGATTAAAAAATAAATGGGGAACTATCAGTCTAATTCATGGTCTTTGAAGATCTGATGCAGCGGGGAGCATATTCTAGGCAGTAGCACTAGAGAAATGTGTTTAGTGCAGTAACCCAGCCACAGGCAGCAAAGGTGTGGAGGTGGCTGGAGGCTGGTGAGACCTGGTTAAATGTAGGATACATGTTGAAGAAACTGTTGACAAGGGCTGCAGATGGATTGCCTGTGAGGTTTAGGAAGACCTCTGTGTACTCACTGATATCATTCATTTATGAATGCGTCATTCCCTCAAAGGACTCTAAGCTCCATGAAGACAAAGCGAAGGTCTATTTTACTTTTTGTTACATACCCATTACCTAACACAGTGCTGGGCAATTGGTAGAGGCTCAAAAACATTCCTTGAATGTAAGAATAAATGTGTAAATGAATGGATAAAGACATAAGCTAAGGCCATGTCTATTTTACTGGTGAGGGAAACAGGTCTCAGAATTAACAGGTGGCCCCACATCCTCGGCCTGTGTCTCCACATCTCTCCTAGTTGCTTGCCTTCCTGCAGAACGCTCCTTTGTTCTCCTCAAAGGCAAGTTTACTGAAATGTATTCTGGACACTCCTAACAGGAAACTCAGCTGTTTAGTCAGGTGCCCACTGAGGACAGCAGTGCTAGTCTTGGCCTCATCTCTTTGGAGGATCTGTTGTGGCCCCTTGAGTCAGTGACATTTTTTTTCTCTCCTTTGTTAAGTTTGTTTTCTCTCCAGTAATGATCATGGATTATATCTTACTATTGATGACTGTCGTGCTTAGGACCCCGAAGGAGGTCAGCCCGAGCCATCTGACTCGTGTCCTATTGTGAAAGATACCACAGCTCTGCAGCCAAGAGCGGCTGGTGTGCTTAATCTTCGTACAAGAAGCTGGCCATTCAAAATGCTCACTTTCCCCAGGGGCATTGTGAGCACAGTCAGTTGAGGGCAGCTTTGACCAAGAGGGAGAGGAGAATAGAATACAATCCAGATTTCCTCTGTGGTTTTGGATGAGGACAGCTGCCTGAAATGTAACTTTCTCAAGCAATGATCATATCCCTGGTCCCCTGCCTTTCTAAATTCCTGATGTATATGGATATTCCATCTAATGAACAGATGGTAAAATTGGATCCTTGCTCTGCAGAGGTCTACTAAGGCACTTCAATATTTCTGTGTGATCAAATGCTAACATTTAACCCTAGAATACACAAAGAGGAAATTAGATCTAATATAGCTACTTGTCACCTGAGACGTCGTAGCCAGCATCTTCCCTGGCCTGCATGGTAATTTATTCTTTTCCACTAAGTTGTTTCCAATATTATTCATCATCTTTTGTTGTTCCTCTCTTGGAAGAAACACTGTTCTTGAACACTTTTCAAGACTGTTTCTCATGCTCCAAGGCCTACCATCTACCCCCATGGGGCTTCTAGACTAGTAGAGGACAGACATCAAAGAGAGAGATGCTCAAATGTCTAACCAAAGAGTTGAGATGTGCTTTAAAGGAAAATAATAGGTGCCATGAGGGGAAAATCCACAGAGAGGACTCAATGAAGAAGCAGCAATTCAAGGAAGACCCCAGAGGATGAGCCCTAGGCAGGAGCAAGATAAAAGAGTAAAAACATAACCAGAGAGGGTGGCAGTGGTCCCATTCCACACAGGGCACACAGGTCTGATGTGCATGTAGATCAGCTGGAAATCCTATTAAACCGCAGATTCTGATACAGTGTCCATAACCAGATAGTTTGTCTTTCAAACAGGCTCCAAGGGATGCTGATTATGCTAGCTGAGGGGTGGAATAGAGCAAGATATGGGCAGGCTTTTCTAGAAAGGATTAAACATTTCAGATCACACTATCTCTGCTGCAACTACTTGGGTACACCATTGTGGTGCAAAAGCAGCCACTGAGAGGACATAAAAAATGGATATGGTTGTGCTCCAATAGAACTTTAATTAGCAAAACAGATGAAAACGTTAGACTGAGCCCACAAGCTGTAGTTTGCTGGCTCCTGGTGTATGATCAGATGATACTGGTTCTCAGTGTCAGATATACTTTAGAATCATTGGAGTTTCCAAAATTACTTATCTTGTTCTTTGGGTCATTAAAACCAGAACTGCTGTGGATAGAATTGCTTTGCCAGTTCTCTTAGTGATCGGAAGCTCATTCCAGCATGAGGATCCCAGGTAGGGCATGGACTCAGGAGCCATATTTCCTGATTTAAATCCTAGCTCTGCTGCTTGAAAACTGGCTTTGAAGAATTCACACTGCCTTTCGTACCTCAGGGTTCTCATCTATAAAATGGAGCTGATAAAAATAATAGTAGTTATTGCTGTTGGATTAGATAAGAAGCACAGGGCTGTTAGCACAGTATCTGCTCAAAGGGCTCAATAGGTTAACTGTTAATATTATCAGTTGTGCAAGATGGGAAAATTTGTTAAGTCCTCCAAGTTTTACTTTCTTTATCTTTAAAACAAGGGTCAACTCTGCCTTACAGCATTTTGCGTAATAAATACTCTCCATGGTTAGGTAGGTGCCTGCCTATGACTGGGTAGTTGTGCTGTGTTATTTGGTCAGTCACCATTCTAGATGTGAGTGTGAAGATAATTTTTAGATTAACATTCAGTAGATTTTGAGTAACGCATAGCATGGCTGAGCCTCATTCAATTAGTTGGAAGCCTTAGCAAAGAAGCCCAGGTCCTCAGGAGAAAGGCATTCCATGCCCAGATTGTCTTCAGACCAAAAACAACATCATCAACTCCTGCTGGAATTTCCACAAATGTGTGGCTTGCTAATCCTTATAATCAGGTACGCTGGTTCTTAAAATCAGTGTGTCTCTCTTTCTTTTTCTCACCCCTATGCACCTGTATTTCCTTTTGGTTATGCTTCTCTGAAGAACTCTAATTCATTGTACTGATATATGAAGGCAGAGTTTCTTTCTTAATGCTTGGCATGTGGGCTGCATAGCGTGTTGCTGGAGGGACCAGTCCTGTGCTTTGTAGGCTGTTCAACAACATTACAGGGCTCTGTTCCCTACATACCAATATCTCCCCGATCCTAGCAGAAGAATGAAAAATAACCTCCAGACACTGCCAAATAGTGGAGAAATGCCAGTACAGACACAAAAATGCGGAGGCCTTTTGCCCCTCCTTTGTTCTCACTGAATTGGTGCTACACTGTCACCCATGTGGCCCACACACTCTTTCTTGCTATTGTTTTACTTCCAACATCTGGCAGTGCTGGGGCTCATTAACCCTTCGTGGATGTATTTTGACTAGTCCTCCTGCTTAGCAGAGGGCAGCACAGTGAGTTAGACAGATTGTCAAAGTGTGGAGTGTGGGCCGAGGATTTAGCTCAGTGGCTTTAAGCGCCTGCCTGGCAAGTGTGAGGTCATGAGTTCGATCCCTGGTACCAAAAAAAAAAAAAACAAAAAAACAAAAATGTGTGGAGTATGGTCCCCAGACCTACCACATTAGTATTACCTGAGACATTGTTAGAAATGCCAATCCTGGGACCCAACCTACTGATTCAACAAGTAGATCACATTCCACAAAATCTTGCTCAAAACCACTACCATCAGAAGTGGCCTAGTAATCAACCCTGGCCACCCTCACCCCTAAGAGCTCCCACTCTCAGGCTTGCTTTACCAGTTTCCCAGGAAGATCTTCAGAGCTTCATTGGTCTGTGCTTTACTTGCCTGTGTCTCTTGAACCCGTAAGAAGGTAAGGGCAGCCCTGAAAGAGAAGTGTACTGGCTTAATGACAATGATTTAATCACTTCAGTGACTTGAAGTCCTGCTGTATATTAACTTGTGACCTTGGGAGTGGTGCTCATTCTTCTTGAGTTTCAGTATTAACATCTATAGAATTTAAATAGTTAAGTGTACTTCATAGAATGGCTATGAATGAACTAAAAAGACTTCCCCAGAAAAAAGCAAAAATGATGCCTCTTTTCTATTTCTTTTTTGCATGGAGAATACCAAGATGGGGGAGGTAGTTGGGGAGGAAGGTGCTTAAGATGAAATATGACCTTTGAAACATACTAAATGGACAGAGGAATGCATGAATTTGTGAGCTGTACTTTGCATTTTGCTTTAATTTCATTTCTTCTGCTGATGGCCTTTGAAGTAATGTTGGCAGGGTTTTTGTGTGTCCATCTGAGATTAATATATAAATTAACTAAAGGGCCAGTTGCCAAGGCAATGCAATTTGCTTAGTTATTGACTTCAAGTTCCTGGAAATGATGGCACTCATAAATATTTCTCCCTTCCTCCGTCGTTTAAAGTCTTTATTCCCTTAGGATGTACGTGTGCTTTACACTATGTTTTTCCTTCCCAGTTTATCGAAGCAGCTTTCTTTATGGAAAAATGATTTCTGTGTACCACCATTTCTCCTACCAAAGCACTGAGACGGTTCTTTGCTGATTGCCTGCACCCCACTGAGCCTGCCTGCCTGGTAACACAGGTCTGTCTCTCCCTCCTTATCAGACTGAGTTCATCTGGTACAGGGTTGTGCTCACCGGGTTTTGCATTTCTAGTGGCTGGTACTCTGTTGTGCTAAAGCAGGGGACTACATTCAGAGCATGATATGAGTCACGAAGGCACCAGTATTAATTGTGTGCGTCCTCTTCCTGTGGGATGCCTCCATTCCATGTTATGTGGTTACCTCAAATTCACTGTTTCAGAGATCTAAGCCTGATTTTCTCTAGCTGAGTTCTAGTTACCTAATTTTGCAAAAGAAACCATTTTGAAATTGTTTTATTGACCTAAAACAATTATCTCTCATGTTTCTGTGGGTTGACTGGATTGTCCAGCAGGTCTTGCTCAGGGCGTTGGTCAGATGGTGGTTAGAGCTGGAGTTATTGAAAGCTCCTTGGCCACATATCTAGCACCTGGCCTGGAAGGCGGGATCACCTGCAGTCAGTCAGGCATCTCTCCAAGCCTCTCCTTGGAGCTGGCTTGGGATTCTTCATTGCATGGAGCTCTCGGAATAGTGGCACTCCTTTTACCCAGGCTGAGTGACAGCTGCAAGGCTTCTTATGACTTAGCATTGAATGACTCAGCACAGAAGTTCTGCCCCTTCTACTAACCCATGGGCTCAGGTTTAGGGGAGGGAACTCAGGCTTCCCCTTTGAACAGAAAGAGCAGCAAAATGGAAACTGCACTAATCTACCATGTTCTTTAACAAGCGAAGCTCCCTTTCATGTCCCTACACTCAAGAGTTTTTTAAAAAACCATATCTATTGAAATGAAAATAGAAACATTTATTCAATATCTTTAGATGCTTTATTTCATAAATTCATCTTTAAATCTTGGATCTATTTACCCAAATTTATACTATTCTTTATAAATTTTTCTTCTTAAATATCTTTTGGATTCACCTTCTCTTCACTTCATTTTTCATATTCCAGCTCATTTAATGACAATGATTCATCACTTTATCACCTGCTTTCATTTACCCTCTATCATACTGGGTCTCCTAACACATGAATACTCCCTCTAAGAACCTTTGCTGGTTCCTTCTTACTTCATGAGTTATTTCCACTTAACAGTCCCTTTTCCTTCCTTTTTGGTGATTTCCTTCAGATGTACAGAAAAGCACAATAAATTATATACATATTTCTAACTTGACTAAGATTATTTTACAATATTAGTTCTTTTTGTAGTTTTTGTATTAAAGAAAAAAAAACAGTGGTATAAAATTTGAAAACAAAATTTTGGGAGATTAACAGTAGTTAGTACATTGCATATTTTTATCTTCAAGTAGGTGCTCATATTACAAAACATAGGAATGAAAAATTGTTCAAATAATATAGGTGCAAACTTTCTTTTCAATGAACTAATAGCAGTAGTATAACTATCTTAACTATAACTATCTTAACTATGTACACACATTTCCTTTTCCCTTCTTTTCTCCTTTTTCTATCCCAGTTTCTATTTCATTTTCAACTATTTCTTCCCATTTTACAGTATCTATTGTACATTTTGGATCTTTCTTAATTTTCCACTTCTTACTCTAGGGAGACAACATGATGTTTACACGTGTGAGTCTGATTTATTTTTCTTATGAGTATAGTCTCAAATTGCATCAGTTTTCCTATAAGCGTGTCAAGTTTATCCTTCTTTTTTGTTGAGTAGTACTCTATTGTATAAAAAGACCATATCTTTTTTATCCATTCTGTGGTTGATGGACATTTGGGTTGTTTCCAAGACTTTGCTGTTACAAATTGTGCTGATATAAACATATATGGATGTGGCATGATGTTTTTAACTCTTCTGGGAAAATATTCAGAAGGAAAATAGCTGGATCAAATGGGGCCTCTCTAATTCTATCTTTTCTTTTTTTTTTTTTTTTTTTTTTTTAGGAATAACCACACTAATTTCCATAGTTGCTGGACACTCTAGTTTCCTGCCACAGTGGAGAAGGGTTTCTTTTTCCTGAGAGCTCCGCCAGCATTTGTTATTGGTTGATTTCTTGATGATAGCCATTTTTCATGCATGAGATGGAATCTCAGTGTTGTTTTAATTTGCACCTCTCAAACTACCAGTGACACTGAATATTTTTTCACGCATTTACTTCCTATTTATATTTGTTCTTCTGAGAAGTGCATATTTATCTAAGCTGGCCATTTTAGGATTGGATCTTTGAATTTGGGAGTTTTGATTTTTTTTTTTCAGTTCTTGATATGTTCCAGATAAGTCCCTTTGCTTGAGAGATAGTTGGCTAAAGGTTTTCACATCCTGGGGGTTGTCTTTCCACTTTGTTAGTGATTTATTTTGATGTGTAAAACATTAATAAGATGATATCCCAGTTGCTGATTTTTTGAAGTGTTTCCTGTGCTGTTTGGGCTTTATGAAGTCTCTGCCTACATTTATGTCTTCAAGATTTTTATCTACTTTCTCTTTCAGTCGATTTACTGTTTGTGTTTTAATATTTAGATCTTTCACCCATCTAGTACTGTAGTTTAGTGCATTGTGATGGGTCTAGTTTTAGTCTTTGGCATGCAGAAAGCCAGTTTTCTAGCACCATTTATTAAAGAGGCTATATTTCTTCCAGTCAACATGTTTGACTCCTTTGTCAAAAGTAAAGTGGCTGAGTGCATTTATAGTTGTAGTTGTAGTTGTATCTATATCTTTTAATCTGTTTCCCTGGTCCTCAGGTCTGTTTTTATCACAGTAGCTTTTTCATATAATTTCAAGTCAGAGATTGTGATGTCTTTTGCCTTGCCTTTGTGTCCAGGATTGCCTTTGCTATTCTAGACCTCTTCTGTTTCCAAATGAATGTTAGTAATGTTTCCTTTGGTTCTGTGATTTATGTTAATGATATTTTGATCAAGATTGTGTTAAATGTATATAACAATATTGGAAGGATGGGCATTTTTGCTATTTTAGCTCTTCCTATCCATGAACAAGGAATAACTTTCTATTTTTCTGATATCTCTTCAATCTCTTTTTTCAGAGTACTGTAATTTTGAATATATAGATCCTTTAATTCCTTTGTTACATTGATTCCTAAGCATTTCATTTTTTGGATGCTGTTACAAAAGGTGTGATTTCTCTAATTTCTCTCTTAATGATTTTGTTGATTATGTACAGTAATGCTATTAATTTTTGAGTGGTGACTTTGTATTTGGCTACACTACTGAGGAGTCTTTTGGTAGAGTTTTAGGAATCTTCTATATAGAGTAACATGTCGTCTGAGAGTAATGAGATAATTCAACTTGTTCCTTTCCCATCCTTATTCTTTTTATTTCTCTCTCTTGTCTAATTGCTCTGGCTAATGTTTCCAGAACTATGTTGAATAGGAGTGGTGATAGTGGACATCCTTGTCTCATCCCCAATTTTAGAGTAAATGCTTTCAGTTTTTGTCCTTTTAGTATGATGCTGGCTGTTGATTTGTTATAATGAATTTTTATCAGATTGAGGTAAAGACCTTCTATTCCAATTTTCTGTAAGGTTTTTTTTTTAAATAATGAATGAGTGCTGAACTTCATCATCTGCATCTATTGAAATGATTATGCGATTGTCTTAGTTACTTTTTACTTGTTGCTGAGACAAAATACCTGAAGCTCAAAGTTGGGAAAGGAAAGGTTTATTTCTTACAGTTTTTGGAAGTTTCAGTCCATACTCAATTGGCTCCAAGGCAGGCTGGCATGGCTTGGCCGCAGTTCATGGCAGTTGCAAACAGCAAGCAGGAACCAGCAAAGAGCAAGACACACCTTCTTCCTGCCATTACATCACATCCTGGCTCCACCCTTATGTGGGTGTAGCACTGACACCATCAATCCAAGCACTAGACAATGAACCATCACAAATGTACAATGCAAACTCATGAGGCCTGGGGGCCACGGACATAACCATGACAGTGACTTATGTGATTTTTCTCTTTGGTTCTGTTGATGTGATGTGTTTTATTTACTGATTTACATATGTTGAGCCATCCCTTCATCCCTGCAATGAAACCAACTTGGTGATGGCTCTTGATAATTTGTTGTATTCTATTTCCAAGTATCTTATTCAGGATTTTTGCATCTATGTTCATTAGGGAGATTGGCCTGTAGTTCTTTTTTTTGGTTGGATCTGTCTCTGGTTTTGGTATCAGAATATCTTCCAGGAAATAGTTAGGGAACACTGCTTCTCTTTCAACTTCATTAGAGAGATTAAGAAGAATTGGCACTAAATCTTCTCTAAATTTTTTGTAGAATTCAGTGGTAATCCATCAAGACCTGGATTGTTCTTTGTTGGTAAGTTTTTAGTTACATTTTCAATCTCAGTAACTGATACCAAGTTATTCAGAATTTTTATATCTTCTTAATTCAGTTTGGCAATTCATATATATTTAGGAATCCTTCCATTTTCTCTATATTTTCCGTCTTATGAGACTAATGATTTTGAAGTAAGTATTGATTATCTTCTTAACTTTCACAGGTCTGTTGTGATTTCAATCTTTTAATTCTTCAATTCATGAATTTGAGTCTTTTCTTTCTTTTTTTGGATAAGATTGGTTAATGGTTTGTCAATTTTATTTATTCTTTTAAGGAATCAACTTTTCAATTCATTAATTCTTTGTATTATTTTCTTAGTCTTTATTGCATTAATTTGTGCTATGATCTTTATAACTTCCTCCCTCGTATGGGCTTTGGGTTTGTCTTACTGTTCTTTTTCTAGAAGCTTGAGATGTAATATTAGGTTGTTTACTTGTGCTTGTTCTGTTTTCCTGACAGGAGAACTCACTGTTATAAATTCCCTCTTAGGATTGCTTACATTGTGCCCCATAAGTTCCAGTATGTTGTATCTGAATTCTCACTTAGTTGTGTATATTGTTTAATTTCTTCTTTCATTTATTGTATCTGTGGCCCACTAGTTGTTTAGGAGAGGTAGTTTAATTTCTATGTGATTATGAAGCTTTTGCAGTTTCTTTGCTATTAATTTCAATTTCATTCAATTTCATTGCACTATGGTCAGATAATATGCATGGGATAGTTTCAATTCCTTTGCATTTACTGAAATGAGTTGTGTGGGCTAGTATATGGTCTACTCTAGAGAATGTTCCTTGTGCAGCTGAGAAGACTGTATATTCTGATGATGTTGGATGGAACATTCTGAAAACATCTACTAAGTTCATTTATTCATAGATTTTCATTCAGTTCTGATTTTTTTTGCTAATTTTTTGTCTGGTTGATCTACTTCTTTGTGACTATGGGGTACTGAGGTCTCCCATTACAACTATGTTATTGCTTTTTGGATTTTTCGTGCCTATTAATAATTGTCTTATATAGTTGGATACTTCCACACTTGGTGCATACATATTTATGTTTGTTATCTCTTCCTCTTGATTTTTCCCCTAACAAATATGTAGTGATATTCTTTATCTCTTTTAATCATTCTTGGTTTGAAAGTCACATTGCCTAAAAGTGGAATATCTATTCCAGACCTTTTCTGAATTCCTGTTGCAAGGAGAATTGTTTTCCATCCTTTGACTTTCAGTGTATGAGTCTCTTTTTGAGTTAAATGTGTTTCTTATATATACCATATTGCTGGATCTTGTTTCTTGACCCATCCTGTCAGTCTCCTTCCTTTGATTGGTGAATTGAGGCCTTTTATAGTGATGGTTATAACTGATATGTATTGGATTATTTTTGCCATGTTATTTTCCTGATTATGGTTCCCTGCTTTTCCCCTTTGTTCAGTGTTTGCCCTGCTGGGTAGTTTCTTTCTGTTGCTGTTCCTGGAATTGTGGTCATTTTTATCCCTGTCTAGAACATCTTTCAGTACAATTTGTAGGGTTATTTTGGTGAGCATAAATTTCTTTAGTTTTTCTTTGTCATGGAAGTATCTTGTTTCTCCATTAATTTTGAAAGATAGCTTTTCAGGATATATCAGTTCAGGTTGAAATTTGTTTTCTTTCACGATTTGAAATACTTCACTCCAGGCTCTTCTTGACTTGAAGATTTGTGTTGAGAAGTCTGCCATGATTCTTATGGAATTTCCTTTATAGGTGATGTTTTTATTCTCTGACAGCTTTTAATATTCTCTTCTTGTGCAGAATTTCAGCAATCTTGATATTATATGTCTTCATGTAGCTTTGTTTTGGTCATGGCTGTTTGGAGTTCTATATGTTTTGTATATATTTGTATGTCAAGTTCTTTATCCATCCATACTTGGGAAGTTTTCTGTTGTTATTGCTGTGAAGAGTTTTTGTTTTTTATGGCATTTGTACTGTCTACAACTTTCTCATTGACCCCAGTCCATCTTATGTTATTCTTCTTTGCTTCATATTGTAGCTGTTGGATTGCTTTTTCATGGCCCCTTGCTTTTTTAAAGATCTTACTTTTCACAATCTCTAGCTGCAGTTCTATCTTCAGTATCTGAAATTCTATTCTCTCCTTTTTTCAATCTGTTGCATATATTTTCAATGGAGATTTTAATCTCTTGGGTTTTTGTTTGGATCAGTTTCATGGACTCCATTTCTTTCTTATATGGGTGTTTTTTGTTACCATCTTTTTTCTAAACTCATTTATTCTTTTATCTGTGTCTTTTCTAATGTCTTTTTAAAAAATTTTATTTAAGGAGAAAAAAGAAAAAAACAGAAAAAGGGTACAAGTTATACAGAATTTCAGAAAAAATAAACAGTAGGAAATCACTAGTTAATTACATATTGTCATCTTAGAAATAGTTGTTGAAGTTACAAAATTAAAGCATATAGAGGGGACTTTCAAACAGTGAGACTGCAAACAGTTTTGTTCAATGATCCAACAAAATTCAGTAATATGGTTATCTATCTTATACACTTAAATATATATGCAGTTATATCTTTTAGAGGACTTTCTTTTCCTTTCTTTTGTACAATGATAATTACACATTTTGGGTTTTATTACTCCCACAGTTCTTATTACTTTTTTTTTCAAGAAATTAAAACCAAATGTGACATACCAGGACAGAGTCAGTCAAATCAAAAGGATGGACATAATACATCATGTAAAAACAAAATACAGGTGATCAACAATGGTTACCATAATGCCTCTTGTTATCTTAAAAAGAATTGCCTATATTATCAGTTATAATACAATTGAACAAAACAGTAAAGAATAAGACCAATAAAACCAAAACATTGGAGACATTAAAGGACTTCAAAAGAAGGTAATAGTCAACCAGAATGGGCATCACAATGAATCTTATTATCTTCATAGTTGTTGCCTATACTTTCAAACTTGGCACTATCAAGCATAACATAATAGAGGAAAATCAGTCAAAAGAAGATGGTGAGAGCAATACAGAGTTTCAAATCAAGTTAATAGGAAATCAAAGTGGGTTACTATAATATATCCTGCTGTTTTTTATTTATTTTTCCCTTAATTAAAAGGATAAAAATGAAAAAGTAGATAATAAAAAGGAGATTGAGATAAAAAAAAGAGGGCATAACAACAAAACAGCGCAGGTCAAAACATAGCCATTTAAGCAAAATAGTGTTTCACCACAAGATAATCTCAACATAGTAGTAGTTACCGTAGTGTCTCTTCCCTTAAAATCTTTGGGTATAACTTCGTATACTTTAGATCAAACATATCAAGACAATGTAAAACCGCTCAAGAGAATGACAGTATTACAGGGTATTTAGAATCAACTAACAGAAAATGAACAATGGTTTCTGTATAATCTCCTTGTCTATAAAAGTTTTTGTTTATATTATCACATATAATAAAATCCAATAAGATACAACACATTAAAACCGATGGAGATAGAAGAACAAAAGCTTGATGGGACTTCAAAACAAGAGGATATTAAATCAGTACTACCTATTATGATGTCTTGTTTTCTCCAAAATGGCTGTTCCTACCATCCAACCTTCTCTGCCTCATTTCTGTTGAGCTCTTTTATTAGTTGTCAGTTTGTCCTCTTCATTTAGCTTTCTGCTCCATTCATTGTGGCTGCTCTGCCACTGTTTCTGGAATCTTGGTATTTTTCATTTTTAGAATATCCTGCAGTAATCTCTGTAGAGTTGAATTGGTGGTTGCAAATTCCCCTAGTTCCTCTTTATCCTGGAAGCACCTTGTTTTTCCATCAATTTCTAGGGACAGTTGTGCAGGATATATCAGTCTTGGCTGGAGGTTATTATCTTTCAAGGCTTGAATTATTTCCCCCCACACTCTTCATGATTTGATGGTTTGTGCCAATAAGTCTGCTGTAAATCTGATGGGTGTTCCCTTGTAAGTGATCTGTTTCTTGTGATGGCTTTTAGTATTCTGTTCTTATATTAGACTTCTGGAATATTGATTATTATATGCCTGGGTGTAGCTCTGTTTGGGTTGTAGGTGGCTGGGTCCTGTATGCCTCATACATCTGAGTATCTTTACATTTTGCTAAATTAGGGAAATTCTCCTGGATTAATTCTGTGAATAGCTTTTGTAGTTCATTTGTTTGAGTCCCTACTTCTTCTTTTATGTTCTTAATTCTTAACTTATAGATCCTCTTATAATCTTCTGGTCTTTGTATTATTGCTGTTTGTTTTCTTGTTATTTTTAAGAAGTTTTTCATTTCATGCTCCCACCTTACAAATCTGTCCTCCAGTTCTGATAATCTATCCTTAGTTTCTTTCAAGCTGCTATGCCAGCTTTCAATAGACTTTTTAGTTTCCTGGTAATCTCTTTGAACCTGCTTCACATATTCTATGTTTTCTCTATTGTCTCCATCAATTCTCCCCTTTTTTTCTGTTCTTCCATTCCACCATCTGTTTTTTCTTGGGTGGTACTTAGCATTTCTCTAACTATTCTACTTATTTCTTTCTTTATTTCATTAAATACTTCATTTTTGAACTCATCTATGAGGCTCCGGAGATACCGCTTTATGTCTATAGGTGCCGTGTTTGATATTGCATGTTTTCTGTCTTCATTCTCTTTTGCATTTACCTTTCCTGGATCAGTGTTTTCAGGATTGGGGACTGAGGACCCTTTCTTGTTGTTCCCTTTTCCCATACTTTTTGTTCCTTCCATACAAGTGTATGTAGGAGGCCCAGTTTTTTTTTTTTTTTTTTTTTCTCTTTGTCTGTTACAGTTTGTTTGAATCCGCTGGCTAGGTGTTCCCGCCCACTGCAGTGTACTAGGGAGACACAGACCTGGGCAGCCTCTGCTGGGCCCACCCCTCCAGGTCAGCCTACTGAATGGTTCGCTGCTAGGGTGCACCGCCAGGTGCAGGGACCTGATTTGGGCTAGCCTACTGGATCTTAGTCTGCGGCATCACCAGGCCAAGTGCTCCCCACCACTCCCGCTTGAGAGGGGAATATGTGACTAAAGTCACTGCAGGGCCCTGTTCAGGCTAGTCTGCTCGTTTCCAGAATGTCCTCTGTTGGAGCCTCCTAATCTATGAAAGGGTCCCCATTTCTCTCACTCACCGCAGGTCGATGCAGGGCTCCCTGCCAGTCCTGCTCTCAATGCCGTTTGGTTCACTGATCCCAGCTCTCAGAGCTTTCACGCGTCTTTCTCCCTGCCGTGCGGATTGGGACGCAGTATCAGCAGCAGGAAATTCAAATCGGAGCTTCCAATGGCACGAGATCCAGCTTCAGCACTGAGATTTTATCTGTTCCTGTTATAGCATCAGGATTGCATTTCCAGTTGGTTTCTCTCAGCTTAGTTCGGTCCTGGGTCGGCAGGGTACATCTTCCCTCACGTAGGACTCCTTACACGGCACCACTCCTGGATTCTAAACTGGTAATCTCAGAGAGCCTCCGTGGCTGCTGTTATTTGTCCTCCATGTTCTCCTGGAAGTCCTTTTCTAATGTCTTTTATTTTAAGCATTATTTCTTTTTGTACCTGAGAGATTATTTTTTCTATTGTCTTTTCCATTTGTTCTTTTACTTCTGTTATTATCATCTCAGGAAGTTCCAGTGTTTGATTTCCAATTTAATCTATTTCATTGAATTCTGTGCTTTTTCTGGATGGACTGAGGTACCTAGTCTTAAAAAAATTTCTGCATAAAACAGACTGTTTAAAAAATTCTATCTCCAATAAATATATTCTCAATTGGTAGATACTTTGAAAGTTTTTCAGTCCCACTTTTTGTTTTATGTTCTTTATATTCTGGTAGTTTTATATTTGTCCATTAGTTCAAAAGGATACCAGTACTTCATATTGTCTTCTTAAATGTCTTTAGCATATTTGTTTTACAACTGCTTTCAAGATGATTTGATTGCCTTGTGCTTGTGGATATCACTCTCCTTTTCCTGTAACATTCTGCCCCACTTCAAGATGATTCATTTGGTTTCATAGTTGTAATATTTTTGCTATGATCTCATCTTCAATTTAAAATGTGGGCAGGATTTCTAGGTACCTAAAATTATGACATGTCAATTTTATTCAACTGTGCTGACTGTGATAGTTAATTGGTCATTATTTTGTATATGGGTAATCAAAATATAAGCTGTGTTTAAATAACTATAGCAAAAGACACATTGGCATTCATTCCCCTCAAAATACTCCCTCGCACTGAGAACACACTTATCTCATCATTCTTGCTACTCTGAAAGTTCACTTTTGTGAGCGTCTTTATCAAGTGTAATAAAAAACTATGGTGAATGTGGCTGCCAAGGGCTATCCAACAGAAATGCCAACTTGTAAAAACATTATATTGGGGGCTGGGGATTTAGCTCAGCCGCATAAGTGCCTGCCTTGCAAGCGGGCAGTCATGAGTTCAATCCCCGGTACCAATAAAAAGGAAAAACATTGTGTTGTGTCCCCACCCCAGTTATTTACCAGATATGCACTATATGATTGCTGGATGTTCCTCAGTCAAAATGACCATAAAAGGGAGAGGTTTTGAACTGATCCAAGCATTCAAAGCAAGCACAACAACACAACAAAAGAGTCAGGGAAGAAGACTCACAGAACTGCTTAGCAAAGTGATGAGAACAATGGGATAAGTGTGTTTAAAGGGCAGGGGAATATTTTGAGGGGGCTTGATGGCAAAGTATCTAAGTAATACATTTTAAAATATTTTAAATGTTATATTTTTATCACATTTCATATATTATCAGTAATTAGATCACAGAGTTTTTTCTCCATAAATCGGTTAACACAGCTGGGGACTTGATTCCACCTCTGTAAATTAATAGCTTTTTTAGTTTTGGTAAGCTGCTTAACCTTCTTCTGATTTAATCCATCTGTAAAATGGGTCTAATAACTCTTAAAACTCGTTGGACTATTAGCAAAATTGTGTGACCCTCGTACAATGCCTGGCACAAGTTAAGTATTCAGTATTAGCTGTTGCTGTTCATTCTAGGAATCCCTCCACATCCCACCAACTGCAGTCAGTCAAGCCAACTATTTCTCTCTTCTTTCTTTGCTTACTGCAAGGTCAGAGTGTTTTTCAAAAGTACCTCAAGCTGAGGGAGACGTGCATGGCAACTTCAACATGTTTCTCTGTGTATGAATCTCTTTAGTTACCTCTTGTTTTTCCAAACTTGTTGAGAATCAACAATTAGCAGATAGTTGATACATGTTTTACTTCTGAGTATTAAAAAATGTACCTAGTTCCTCCTTTCTACCATACTAAGCTACGCATGCTTTTGATTTAGGAGCAATGAATACATATTTTATTAATGAAGCAATGTGTTTTATAGCTTATCTGGTCCTCCTGGATATTGCTGGACAGATTTCAGACTAGCAGATGTCACTGTTGGCTCCAGTGAATTGCATCAGTATGGCTGCGTTTCTGTATCTTGGGCCAAATACAGAAAAATGGCAACTTGCAGATGCAGAGTTTTTATCGAGATTTAATGTAGTGGCTATCAAAAGCAGAAAGTCACAGCAATTGCTCCCCAGTTACTGAGAAGGAAGACAACTTAACAAAATAATGTCCAGTAAAAAATAATTAAAACGTAGTTTAGCCGGTACCTTCTGACACATTAGATCAAATGCCCCCATCTACAGAGATCTGGATGCTGTGCAAAGCTGGATGCCAAGATGACACGGTGGGAAAAGCAGTGGGCTCAATCAGTAGGGCTGGCTGTGACCTCAGGGAAATGCTACAGCCTCGGATGTTTCCTAACAAGGGAATAATATCCTTACTGCTTCCTTCTGGGTGCTATGAGGATTTGGGGCAGGGATGGCTATGAAAGGACTTTGGAAATGTGCAAAAATAAATGTGTCTATTCCCCACGTGAATGCTGGAAGTGGGCATGGATGCTGGTACTATTTTATAGATGAGAGACAGGCTTGAAATGATTTAATTACCCGCTCACACATACAATTTATGGGCCACAGAACCAGGATTTTATTCAGACATCCTGATGTCAGAAGTCGTGAAGTTTAACTATTGGGCCACACAGCTGTGCAGCTGGGTCCTGGTGTAACTGCACATCAGCCTGGAGGTCACTAACTCACTTTCAGTGGTGGTGCCTTCCCTCCGCCACCTGCCACTGTGCTTAAGAATTTGTCCTACTTGTCTTACTTCCATTCATAGTTCCTCTCCTGTCCCCACTAGTTGGTGCTGCCATCATGGATATTGAGAGCTACCCCGGTCTGGGTGACACTGTGGCAAATCAATCCAAACACATACACTGGTTCACATACAACATTGGGTTGAATTGCTTCCAGTTTAGCCCAGATAGGTAGATAAACACATTGATAAGGCAGCTTCTCTCCATACAATCATGGGGTCCCCACACTGAGTGACCCTACCACCTTCAATTTTTGGTGCTTGGGTTGTCCTCATTTTGGTTAAAAGGGCACCCAGGAGCACACTGTGGGAGATCACTGGTGAGAACTCCATCACTGAGGCCACCAGTGGGGAAGGCCACTAGGTCCTCAAGTGGCAATGCTGGCTCAGCAGCCATCTCTGAGTGGAAGGACGGCATACATTTTGATGATAGCAAGTGTCTGCTACAAAGATCATGATTTCTAGTAGGTGATTTTATTATTGCTGAAGTTTCATTTCTTTGAGTTCCCTTAATTGGATTCCACTGGATGCATTGGGGAGTTATGGATTTGTGGGAAGGTATTTTGCTCAAAACATGCTCCTTACTTCATTGTTTTATTCTGATTATTCTTGAACTAATACAAAAGTATCATCCGTGACAGCTTCAGGGGACAAATTTCTCTCTATGTTTCAGACCTATTCAACATTTCAACAAGCTTTTGGGTTAACTGACTGGTCATTGTCATTTCTCTAACGGTATTTAATTTTAGTGTGGTTATAATTTTTATTTCTACTTTTTAGTCTTAGCTATGAAGAACTGGATTAATCCTAATCCTTGCTTTATTATACATTTTCGTCCACAGGTCCTTGCATGACACTCTTATGCATTTGCTTATTTGTGATAATGAAATAAATCATAAACCTCCATCCATATGAAAACTAGAATGTTAACAGTGAAGTGTTTACCACGAGGTCCCTTGCAATTCCACCCCCTCTTAATTGCCTGTCCTATATAACCACTATCCTAGACCTTATGTTTATTATTTCTTAGCTCTTGGCAAGAAATAAACTTTATATATTAGACAAGTTTAGGACCACAGCAAAATTGAGCTTCAGGTACAAAGATATCCTATAACTCTGTGCTTCCCTGTACATAGCCTCTTGTATTAACAATATCTGCCATCGTAGTGAAACATTTCTTATATCAATAAATGAAGCTGTTATAAATGTCCATGTGGAGGTTTTTGTGTAAACATAAGTTTTCACCTCACTGGGGTAAATGCCAAAGACCATGTTTGCTGTTTCTCCTGGTAAGAACATATTTATTTTTGTAAGAAACTGTGGTACCACCTTGTCTTCCAAAATGGCCATCCCATTTGTGTTTTTATAATGATGAATGAAAGTCCTGTTCCTTCACAATCTGCTACAGCATTTGAAGTTGTCAGTGTTCTGGACTTTTAGGCATTTTAACAGGTGTACAGTGATAACTTGTTTTAATTTGTGTTTCTCTGACAACACATGGTGTACAGCATATTTTCATATGCTTATTTCCATCTATATAATTTCTTTGATGGGATGTGTGTGTAGGTGTTTGGCCCATTTTAAAACTAGATTGTTTTCTTTTTGTTGAGTTTTAAAAGTTCTTTGTATGCTTTGGATAACAATCTTTTATCAGATATATCTTTTGCAAATATTTTCTCCCAACCTGTGGCTTCTCTTTATATTCTGTTGTCTTTTTTTTAACCATGGTGGGGTTCAAACCCAAGACCTTATGCACTAAGTGGGTACTTTCCCCATGAGCCACACCCACCCGCTGACTGTACCTTTAACAGAACAGAGCAGTTTAATATTAATGAAGTCGAACTTATGTATTCTCTCTTTTATGGATTGTGCCTTTAAAATCTCAGGATATCTTAATTTTCTCTTATGTTTTATATTTGTGAATTCTATGTTTAAACCTGTGATCCATTTTTAGTAGATTTCTGTGAAGGATAGGTGTGTGTGTGTGTGTGTGTGTGTGTGTGTGTGTGTGTGTGTTCCTTTGTTTTAGCAGCAAGACAAAGCCTGCTCTATCGTACTGTCTTTGTTACTTTGACAAAGATCCCCTGGATGTACTTGTATGGGTCTACCTCTGTGCTCTCTCTTCTGTTCTGCTGATTTTGCACCAGTCCCACACTGCCTACTTACCATAGCTTTGCAGAAAGTCTTGGCAGCCGGTAGTGTCAGACTTAAGACTTTGTTCTTCTCCTTCTGTATTGTGTTCATTATTGTATTTTGCCTTTCCATATACACTTTAGCATCACTGTCAATATAGACAAAATAACTTGCTTAAATTTTTATTGTGGTGCATGAGTCTTTAGAAAAGGTTGAGAAGATCTGGTGTCTTGGCAACATCTAGTTTTCCTATCTATGAACATGTAAACTCCCCATTTACTTAGCTGTGCTTTGTTATCAGAGCTTTGTAGTTTTCCTATATAGATCATGAACGTAGTTTGCTCTTATGAAGAGAAAACTATTAAGTTAAACATTACTATTACGGACTTCATGGAGGGTGGAACTGAAATTGATGGTGCAGTGTTTCTAATTTCAAATTCCAAAGCTTCACTGATGATTGATAGAAAAGTGGTGGCTTTGTGTGTTAACCTTACTTCCTGCAGTCTTGATCTACTTGTTTACTAGTTCTCGTGTTTTTGTTGTTGTCTCTTTCAGACATAATCTTATTACCTGTGAACAAAGACAATTTTATTTTTTCCCCAAAGATATAGCTTTTATTTTTTTCTCTAGTCTTCTTTTATTAGTGAGAATTTCCAATGTGATTTTGAGAAGCAGTGATGAGACTGGAAATTCTTGCCTTATTCTTAATATTAGTAGAAAATTTTGTCATTTCAATTATGATATATATTGTACTTCGAGTATGGTATTACTATGCTTAAGGTTTTGCATATTCTTCCTCAAACTGAGGGAAATCGCTCTACTCCTAGTTCAATGAGAGTTTTTATCATGAGTGCTGGATTTTGCAGTGTCTTTTTTATGCCTCTGTTGTTAGGCGTATATGACTTTTGTTTAACTCATTGATAGAATGTATTTCATTAATTGATTTTCAGATATTAAGCCAGCTTTACATATTTGTGATACAACCTGATTTTATTATACAGCTTTTTATATAATATTAGATTTGATTTGCTAAAATTTTTTTGTTCAGAGTTTTTGCGTCTCTTTCCATGAAATATACCAGTTTGTAGTTTTCTTATAATGCCTTTGTTGGATTTGATGTTAGGGTGATGCTGACATCATAGAATGTGGTAGGATATCTTCCTTCTGCTTCTGTCTCTGAAAGAGATTGCAGAGAACTGGTTTATTATCTTCCTTAAATGTAGAATGCATTAGTGAACACATGTAGGTCTGATATTTTCTCTTTTGGAAAATAATTATTGGTTTAATTTCTTTAATAGATATAGATCTCTTCAGATTGTCTATTTCTTCTTGTGTGAGTTGTGTACATTATGTCCTTCAAGTAATTGGCCCACTTTATCTGGATTGTCAAACTCATGGACACAAAATTGTTCATAATATTCTCTGACTAATCTTTGAATGTCATGTAATATGTAATGATTTATCATATTTAATCTCAGATACTAGTAATTTGCATCCTTTCTCTTTTATTTCTTAATCTGGCTAAGGGTGTATCAGCTTTATTGACCTTTCAAAGAAACTTGGTTCTGTTAATTTTTCCATTGATTTCCTATTTTTAATTTTTATTGAAATTCTTCTTTAATATTATTCTTTATTTTGAATTTAATTTGATCCCTTTTTCTTGTTTCTGAAGGGAGAAACTTAGATAACTGATTTAATATCTTTCATCTTTGCCAATATATGCATCCCATGTTATAGACTTCTTTTTAAGCACTCTTTTCATGGTATCCCACAAACTTTGGTCAGTTGTGTTTACATTTTACTTTTGTTCAAAGAAATTTTTTTCTTGAGATTTAGTCTTTGATCCATGTGTTATTCAGAAGTATGTTGTTCAATCTCCATGAATTTGGGGATTTGTTCAGTTGTCTATGTGCTATCAATTTGTAGTTTAATTTCATTATCAGCTGAGAGAAGATATTGTATGATTTCTTTTCTTTTAAAATAGCTTTGTGTTTTTTTGTTTGCTTGCTTGAGGCAGGGTCTCCCTATGTAGCCCAAGCTGGCTTCAAATTCGTGGTGATCTTCCTATCTCAGCCTCCCAAGTGCTGAGATTACAGGCATGTGCTACCACACCTGGCCAAGGTTGTGGTTTATGTCCCAGATGAAGCTTATCTTGGTACTGTTCTTTGTGAGTCTGAAAAGAATGTGTATTTAGTGTTGATGGATAAAATAATCTATAGGTGTTTATCATACACAGTTGATTGATGGTGATTTTGAGCATAAATCTGTCCTTATTTGATTTTCTGCCTGCTGGATCTATACATTTCTGATAGATGGGTGTTAAATCCAGCTATAATACTGGATTCACTTTTGTCTTTGTGGTTTTTCAAAGAGGTTTTGCAGTTCTTAGGCTTTGGGTCATATAATTTCACACTGTTTTTATGCACATGCTTGTTAACTATTATGTCTTCTTGGATAATTCATTCCTCCATTATGTAATTTTCCTTTTTATCCCTAATAACTTTGATTATCCTAAAGTTTGCTCTGTCAAAATTAGTATAGCCATTTCAGCTTTCTTTCGATTAGTGTCAGCATGGATCATATTTTGTTCATCCATTTACTTTGAATCAAAATATGCCTTTATAATTGAAGAGGCTTTCTTGTAGAAAACGTATAATTGAGTCTCAGTTTTGTTCCACTCTGACGACCTATGTCTCTTAACTGTTACCTTTAGACCATTCAACATTACTCACATTAATTCTACCGTATTCATCACATTTCTATTTGCTCTTGTTTGTGTCTTCCACTTTTATTTGGCCTTTTCTGATTTTAATTGAGCTTTATCTCCTTTCTCAGTATAACAGTTATACTTTTTTAAAAATTGAGCTTTTTCTCCTTTCTCAGTATAGCAGTTACACTTTTTAAAAAACCATTTTTAATGGCTACCCTAAAACTTACAATATACACTTACAACTAAACTGAATCCACTTTCTAGTAGCACAAATACTGAATGCTTTGTGATAAAAACATGTAATTTTAATTCCTCTCTTCCCATTGTAACATTGCTGTCATTGCATAAGTACCTATACCTAAGTACACATAACTGTACATGAGATACAGAATTAAATACATTACTGCTATTATTTTCAACAAACTTTTATCTATTAAACCAGTTAATAAGGAAAAGAAAAAGTTTTATTTTACTTCCAGCTACTCCTTTTCTAATGTTTGATAGGGAGATTTGATCTATATCATTTTCCTGCTTGCAGAAAACTATCTGCAATATTTCTTGCAAGGCAGGTATGCTAACAATAAATCCCCGCAATTTTTTGACTGAGATGACTTTCTGTTTTTTAGTTTAGGTATTTAGGATGTACTGCATATTGATATACACAGTGAAGTGATTATGATAATTGAGCAGAGTAATTTATCTGCAATCTCAGTTACCCACTGTTTGAACAGAGAACACCAATATGTTGAATCACACCATGCTTTTTGAACTGTTATTTTCACATTGTGCATTACATCTTTAGACTTATTCTACACGTCTGTAATTTTATATCCTTTGACTTGCATCTTTCTATTCCTTCCTCTCTCCAGTGGCTACCGTCTACCCCCTGAACTTTTTTGTGTTGAAGTCCACATATAAGTGAGACTATACAATATTTTTTCTTTTTTGTATCTGGCTTAATTCACCATAATGTCTTCCAGTTTCATCCATGTTAAGGCAAACAATAGGATCTCCTTTTTTCAGGATGAATAGTAGCCCTTATATAATATAGAATATCACATATATATCATAATTTCTTTTCCCATTCATCTGCTGTCGGATACTTAAATTATTCTGGTATCTTGGACAATTGTAAATAATGTTGCAATGAACGTGAGAGCGTAGATAGCTTTACAGAGTGTAGATATCTTTACTCATTCCCTCTGGTACACATCCAGAAGGGCATTGCTGAATCCTATTTTTAATTGCTTTAGGAACTTCTATATTGGTTTTCACAGCACGTGCACCCATCTACATTCCCATAACTGTGTCTAATCTTTTCATCTTCAGTCTCACCAACTCTAGTTATCTCTCAGTATATTTTATTTTATTAATACATGTTTGCATTCATAAAGCTTACCTTCATCTTAGGGAGTACGTGCATGTACATAAGATATCTTGATGCTTATCTATTTCTCTTCTCCTCCCCACCCACTTCCCTCCCTCTCTAGATCCCCTTTCTCTGTGTTCACGACTATTGTTATTTTTTTCTGAGATCATGCTTATGACACATATTTACATTCATTGTGCAAATTTGGTACAGGTACGTGACACATAGTGAATCTTGATAGCAGCCATCCTAACAATGTATCTGCATACCTGATTTGTATTTTATGAAAGAGTTGCTGGCTATCTGCTCATGTATCTATGGAACAAACTGCTTTTTGAATAGCCAAAGCCTTTACCCATTTTTAATCATGTTATTTGTTTCCCTGCTTTTGCTATGTGCATTTAGATGATTAGCTATTGAGTTGTATAAATTCCTTATATGATTTTATATTAACCACTTATCAGATATACAAACATTTTTTAAATGTGTAAGCTTCCTTTGTATTTTGTTGATTGTTTCCTTTGTTCTGCAGAGGCTTTTTAGTTTTTGCTTTTGCTTTTGAAGCTTGACTTGTTGCGAGATAAAGGTCCAATTTCATTCTGCTATGTGTGGGTATCCCATTTTCCAGCACCATTTACTGAGAAGATGCCTTCGAGGTTCCCTTTCCTTTACTGTAAAGGATAATTTTAGAGTGTAAAGACTTTTCTCAACACTAAATATTATTGTATTCCACACTTTATTTGCTCTTGTAGTTTCTGAGAAATTGGGTGTCATTTTTGTCTTTGCTTATCTATAGATGAGGGATTTTCCCCTTTTAGCTTCTTCTGGGACTTTTAATTTATCTTTAATTTTCTAAAGTTTGAAAAATAATATGCCTACATGCAGTGTTTTTGACATTTATTCTTGGTGTTCTCTGACAGTAACTTTGGAGAAAATTCTTGTTCATTATTATTTCAAAACTCTTTCCTTTTCCTACTTCTCTTGGTATTATCATTATATTTGTCGTAGTTTCTTTATATTTGTTAATACTTTTGTAGTTTTCTTGCAGTTCTTGAATATTTTGCTCTGGTTTTTCAGTTTGGGTTCTTGTTCTTTAGTTTTGGAAGTTTCTATCGAGATGGCCTCAAGCGCAGAAATTCTTTCCTCAGCTGTGCCCAATCTACCAAGAAGCCATCAAAGACATTCTTCAGTCCTGTTGCAGCGTTTTAAAAAAAAATTCTTACATTTTCTTTTGGTTCTTAATGAAATTTCTGTCTCTCTGCTTACATTGCCTACTTTTCAGGCTTTCTATCTTGTCCATTAGAACTCTTAGAATATTAGTGATAATTGCTTTAAATTACTGGTCTAAAAATTCCAATTTATCTGCCATATCTGAATCTGGTTTGGATACTTATTGTGTCTTCAAATTGTTCATTTTGCCCTTTTGGTATGTCTTGTAATAAACTCTATATCTGAAAAAGATACCCTAGGTCTAAGGAATTGCTGTAAACAGGCCTTTAGTAATGCGATGGGAAGGTGTGGAAGGAGGGGGACTGTGCTGTAATCCTATGATTAGATCTCAGCCTCTTAGCAGGCCTGTGCTTCTGACTGTGAGCTTGTATTTCGTCATACCAGCCCTGCCTCTGCTGGGATTGGATAGCTAGAGCGGGTAGAGGTTGGGTATTTACCAGCTGGTGTTTAACAGGGACTGAGATTGGGTATTGCCTTTCCCATGGTGGATTAAGCTCTAGTAAAAGCCCACCCGGTAGGTAGGCTCTGCTTAGTTTGTCCTGAGCTTAAACCTTGCTAAAAAGAGCAAAATGGCCTGTCGATCAGAGATTTGTCTTTTCAAATACTAATTTTATTTTAATCATTATTTTCAGCTTGCTGATTTCTGACCTAATATTTAGTACTTTAGTATCTCTGTATTTCTTTGGGATTTATTCGGTTTTCTTAGTTATGAAGTTGGGCAGTTAATTTCAAGGGATTTGCATTGTTGAAGTTTTAGTTCCCTGTACTTCCTGTAATTGAGTCCTAAGGAATTCTGGAAGGCTTTTGGACCCAGAAAGATCAGTAGCCAAGATCTATCTTTCCCTCACTGTTGCTGCCCCAGCCCAGAGCTGGCCACCTGTGGTGACCTGAGGGACAGTGTAGTTCTTCTGGTGATAGCTTTAGGTCGAAGTGTGGAGCTGCCTGGGGAGTTAGAATATAGTCCCTTGGGGTATAGATTAGGAACCTGTGGAAATAATTGTTCGTCTTCACCCAAGAGTGCGGGATGGAGTAGAACATGCATCGTAAGACGCTGTAGCCTGTGCTCTCTCTGTTCAGCCAGAGCCTTCTCAACGCGACTAAGTGTTCCTCTTACAAAGTGGTGAGGTTATCCACATGACCTTGTTCAGATATAATCGGCACAGGAAGCTTGCTTTTTATTGCAGAAAATGTAGTACAGGGAAGTGTAACATTAATGGCAAGATTTTTGCAACTGGCCACTCTGAGAGCTCATGTTTTGTTTTCTTTACTGTCACCGATTGACTACTTTGTGCCAGTTGTGAGCCAAGTGTGGCACCTGCAGCTCTGTAACCTGAACTGAAATCTAGCTTTGAGATTTCACTTTGTACCCTTTAACTTATGAGTAGAGTCATTTGAGGAAGAGAAACAGTGCATTAAATAAGCAACCCTTTATCAACATTGAGGGTAAGGACCAGTATTGTTGATTACAGTAAAACAGCTGATATTTTTGTTCTTGAAGAATAATAGAATTAGTACTTAAAAAATGATATACAACATCCTTCATTTCTAGTTTAAAAGAAAAGAAATGACATTTAATTTTGCTAAAGTCTCTCTTGTGTCCCTTCTGGGCTTGTACATCTTTTTTCTTTTTAGACATCACTGGATTGTGAGTTTGCTTATATGTGGCAAAATTTTCCCTTGACCTGGGCATGGTGGTGCACTCCTGTAATCCCAGCACTCAGGAGGCTGAGGCAGGAGATTTGCTGCAAGTTTGAGACCAACCTGGGCTACAAAGTGAGCCCAAGGCTAGCCTGACTTGCATAGCAAGACCCTGTCTCAAAAAGACAAAAAAGTTTTCTCCTGGAACCCCTGGTTCTTAGAGCCTTGAGAGAGCAGTTGGAAAGGTTCTGAACATTCTGGGTCCAAAGCCAGTGTCTGTGTTGCTTTGGCAGCTTAGTTTAAATTCCTCCTTCTCAACAAAAAGTCAACAGAGATACAGATATTTTAAAAGGATTTCATAGCATACAGCTTCCACAAGACAGCATTAGCTTCAGGTTGCTTGATTTCCAACGGAAGGCATGCCACCAATTCAGATTAGAGAGGCCACACATTTGTTTCTATAATAAGGGACGATCAATCTCACTGTTATACTGAATGCGCTGTCAATTTACATTTTATGTTGATTACCTTAAATATCTCCTTCATTTTCCCTTCATATGTCTTCAAGTGATTAGATATTTTTGAAATTTAAGTGTGAAAATCTTGGTTGTATTTGATACTAGGACAGTACAGATGACAGGGACTTCATCCATGCTCTGATGTGGTAAAACTGAACCCATTGCCCTGCCTCCCAACCCTGACTTGGAAGTTTAGTCCCATCAGTTGTCCTACGGCACACTGCACTCCATGTACATACAAGGGAGAACATAAAGGCACCTCAAACGATCACTTCACTGGGCTTCAGCACTCTCTTCTGGGACACCAGATTTGGGGTTCCATTTCAAAGCTGCAAGAACACTGTTGCAGAAGATGCTGACCCAAAGAATGTAACTTTTCATGGATCAGTGGGCACTGACCATCAGCATGGGGTATTCCCAGCTGCCACATGGTGCTTTGAGGCTGTTGTGGCTCACCTAATCCTTGCTTCTGTATCCAGATATTTAACCTTCATTCGACATCATTTTCTTCCCATCTTGACTCTGAAAATCTTGACATTGCTTTTATGAATTTATCTGAAAATATTTTCTTTCATTTCTCATAACTTCAAAATTTTTAGTAATAGAAACAGGAAAAAATGATATAAAGCCATGGTTTTGATAAACAAAAACAGAGACATGTAAACAAGTGCCAATATCTTCTTAGTACTTAAGAAAATGACATAAAATGAAGAAAATCAGACACACTTCATGTTCATAATATCGAATTTGAGATGCAGGCTGAGTTTTAAATGACAGACTTAAGAGTCACACAGATGTGTGTTCTAGTTTCATTGTCATGTTTTAGCACTGTGACTTTGCCCGGGTTACTTCTCCCGTAGGAATCTATTTCTTTATCTATGAAATAGGAATAATACTACCTCAACTATAGTTTTCATGAATATCAAATAGGAGAACAAATGTGAAACTGTTCTCACATGAAAAAGATTCCATGAAGGAAGGAATTCATGATTCATTGTTATACACATTCATAAAAATTGTCCAGATGCTATGACTTAGCTTTCACTTGGGGCAATGCACTTTCTCTAAAATATGAAGGCTAAACTGAAAATAACTTCTTAAGATTTCCCTTCCAGCTCACTTATTGCCACTTAAATAGGACTGAAAATTTGATTTACAGCTTCAGAAGTGTGTGTAATCTGACTTTTTGTACAACACTAGAGTAGACTCCCACGTATCAGGACAATGGAGCAGGTAAACAACAAGGATGGAATTTTTCAGATCTAAGATCCCATCTTTGAATAGGTAAAATGCTAGGTACTAGGAACCTGCCTGAAACGGAGTGGAAAAGCCAGAGAAAGTGCTGCAAATAAAAATTGAGTAGCAATTAAGCAGGACATAGAGAAGATGCTCGTTTATTAATGGATCCATCCATCTTTTCTTGGTGGAAAGATGATTGACTAACCTCTGCTCACTTTAGGACAACATTTAATTTCATCATCATTAAATCCAGTTTTGCTCCATAAAATACAGTGACTGAAAGTGCTTTCATTCCAACCTGAAATTCTGTAACCTTTGCTTCTGGCAATTCTAGGCAGCTAGAAACAAACGGAGCTCTTCAATCTGAAGAGGAAGACATACAGACTGCGAAAAGTCACTACTAATTAATTCTTCTGTCAAATTTAAAGATAAAAAGAAATACTTACCTATTTAACTAGGGAGAGAGAAAAACAGGGAATTCTGGTCACTTCTAGAAGTACTCATTTATTACTCAAAGGTGAAACACGCTCCATGTCCAGGATGGTGAGACTGTGTTATGGGTGTGAGACTGTGTCCTGGCTGTGTACTCTGAATTGTTATGACGGTGAGTGACCAGGACAGAGGGAGATGACCAGTCTGAGTTCATAATATTATTAGAACCAGCTCTATTCTACCTCCTCTGACAGTCCTACTCTGGTTTCTACAGGGCCTGCCACACTGGAAGAGCTTAACTCTGTGAGCAGAGGTCCTTGTTCCCTAAGGAGCTTGGATCAGAAGGTTAGTGACCTGCAGACATTCCTGGCCCTGTTCTGGTTTATTACGTGGTGTTCTACGCTTTTGTGTCTATGAGTCTTGATTAATGAGCAACACCTGCCACAATTTTATATATTTATATTTTTGCCTTTTCAGGTTTTGAGTTGGAGATTTCTCAGGTCGTAACATGAAAATGCTGCTGATTTTCTTCCTTATAATTATTTGTTTCCATGTTTCCATGAATCAAGATTCTGGTAAGGAAAACAATGGAAAGAATCCTTTTACTTGATTTCCATTGTAGTAGACAGGCAATAAATGATTTCAAATCACTTAAAAGTTAAGATATTTATTTTGTTTTGTCTTTATTTTGATGAAAGTGAGGCTGTTTTTTTCAGTAGTTGGGGATGGAACCCAGGTCCTTGCAGTGAACTGTACCCCCAGTCTCCAGTCTCCGGTCTCCCTCTTTCTCTTTCTTTCTTTCTTTCTTTCTTTCTTTCTTTCTTTCTTTCTTTCTTTCTTCTTTCTTTCTTTTTTCTTTTTCTTTATTTCCTTCTTTCTTTTCTTCTTTCTTTCTTTTTTCCTTTCTTTCTCTCTCCTTCTTTCCTTCTTTTTCTTCTTTCTTTCTTTCTCTCTCCTTCTTTCCTTCTTTCTTTTTGATGTGTCTCACTAAGTTGTCCAGTCTGGGCTCAAGCTTGTGTGTGCCCTGCTTTAGCTTCACAGATTGTTTTGATCACCATCTTATACCACTATACCCAGAGATCAATTTTTAATAAAAATATTTTGGGTTACTCTGTGTTCCTTTGAAAATTCTGGGCCTTATTCTTTGTTAATGGTAGAAAGATGTAGAAAGTGCCATTCCATCCTTAGTTTCACCCCATTTTAGGTCTTCTGGGAGGTCGTATGAAAATTCTGTTACTATTAGGTTCAGGACTTGAAACACTGGAAGGTCTCTTAAATTTGTGTTGTACGCTAGTGTTAGGTAAGCGTCTAGGTTTTGCCTGCATTTGAAGTGCTTGTTTGCTCATCATAAGGAACATGCTTTGCCCTGGAGAGGAAGTCCATGCGGGTACCGGCTGTCAGCAGCTTGTCTCAGTGGGGTTCAAGTGCCTGCATTAACCTACTCTTCCCCACCTCCACAACCTCCTACATAGCAGGCCCTTGTCCTGGTCAGTTCATGTCCAGGGACACCTTGACTGCTTTCTTGAGGACTCTGACCTCAGAAACAAGTTTGGGAAGAGATTAGCTAGACTTTACCCTGAAAAAAATCATCACTCCCCATCTCACTGGGTCTTAACTGTTTTAAAGAGAAGTATTCCACACTCCCAAATATTGCATGATACAGATATAAGGAAAGACCTGATCGGAGCCTGGATCAACCACCTTTTACCAAGTGCCTACACTTCTAAGCCACACAGGATACAGGGCCACATTCCTGATTGGACAGGTCACACATGATCATAAGTTGAGGCACCTGTGTGGGCTTCCCTGAGCAGCCAGCCTCTACTGGGTGGCATGTTGACCTGCCCTCACCATTCCAGTCCCCAGGATGCTGCTCACTGCATAAGCATGAAATGAACCTGATTGAAGGAAATTAGCTTTGCTTTAAAAATAAGATTATTTTACCTACTATATGTTGGTCAGACTACTGTAAAAAGAATGAAACAGCATACTGGAGCTTAACACTGGTTTCTGACCTGCTACATAAAAAAAATGGTTTATTAATTTAGATACTCAAAAATTTCAGAGTCAAGAGGTACTTTAGATGTTTTCTAGCTGAATCTATTTATTGTAAAATAGAGGAAACCACAGCCCAAGTACATCGATTGACTTGACAGAATTTATAGAGTTAGCTGAAAACATGGTAGGGGATGTTATTATTCACACACACACACACACACACACACACACACACTTCACTCCCTTCCCTGGACAAGAAATAATGGATCTCACGCTAAAGTAATGAGAACTTGGTTCAGACCAGCAAGGTGTCAGTAAATGACATTGGTGTTCTGAGATTCTCTATTGTGTAAATATATACTTCTATATTATATTTATATTCTATAAATCTATCACTAAATGGTTAAAAAATATTATGTTCTTATACAAAAATTGTATTTTTAAATGGAAACTAAAACTACAATCCTTCTTCTAGCCTAAAATATATTAGTGATAACACATTTTTATGAGAATCAATTTACCAATTATAAGGTCATTTATAGGAGTCATCAAAAATATTATTAGTAACTTAAAACTAGGTTAACCCAATCTCATATGTTTATTTTTAAACTCATCAAGTTGACACTTTAGAATACAAAATTAATATAAGCTAATTGGGCCTCCTATTACATTGCTTAAATGACAATCCCAATGAAATATTCTTATTCCACTGTTAAAACCAATTTGGATTAGTTTGATTCTTCATTAAAATTTTTATCTTGTTGGTAAATTGGGCTCAAATTCTGAAGGCAAAAAAAAGTACAAGGTAAAATTATCTGCTAACAAAAACTCATGATTTCTACTTGTCTAAATTTACCTATTTCTAATCGTTCTCTGTAAGTGATGCTTAATTTTGTGATCAGTTCAAATGATAAGCCTTACAAAGGCATTAGCCTCCCAAACCATTCATTCTTTCTTTTCATGTGTGTGTGTGTGTGTGTGTGTGTGTGTGTGTGAGAGAGAGAGAGAGAGAGAGAGAGAGAGAGAGAGAGAGAGAGAGAGAAAGAGAGAGAGAAAGAGAGAGAGAGAGAGAGAGAAAGCAGCTTCCAGCTACTGTGTTTGGTTCAGTGGGAAGAAACTAAGAAAATAAAAAGCTAAATTTTTCCCCATATAAAAATATAGAAGAAAAATTTTAAAGTTGCTATGTTGTACGTATCTTTTTATAGGGCCAGACCCTGAGTACGCGGATGTGGTGTTTCTGGTGGACAGCTCGGATCACCTGGGAACCAAGTCCTTTCCGTTGGTGAAAATGTTCATCAACAAAGTAATCAGCAGTCTCCCCATAGAGGCCAGCAAGTACCGTGTGGCCCTGGCCCAGTACAGCGACACACTCCACAGCGAGTTCCACCTTAACACCTTCAGGAGCAGAAACCCCATGCTGAACCACCTCAAGAAGAACTTCGGGTTCATCGGCGGGCCCCTGAAGATAGGAAAGGCTCTCCAGGAGGCCCACAAGACCTATTTCTCTGCACCCACAAATGGAAGAGATAAGACACAGTTCCCCCCAATTTTGGTGGTCCTGGCTTCAGCTGAGTCTGAGGACGACGTGGAAGAGGCCTCAAATGCCCTGCGGAAAGATGGGGTGAAAATCATCTCGGTGGGGATGCAGGAGGCTTCTGAGGAAAACCTGAAGGCCATGGCCACGTCTCAGTTTCATTTCAACCTTCGGACAGCCAGAGACCTCAGCACGTTTTCCCAAAACATGACGCAGATCATCAAGGATGTGACCAAGCACAGGGAAGTCACAGTCAATGACATCCGTGTGGAAGGTAGGCTTAAGATGCTTGTGTGGGCATGGCGAAGTGATGTTGAAAATCGACATGAGGAGAGGACTGAAATCCTATGAGCAGCCCTTCCTCCAGGAGGCCTGCCTTTTCAGATCTGAAATGTCAGTGGATTCAAGCAGGCCCTGTGATTGTGGCCATTTAAAATCTAGTGAACTGAATTGGCCTTGGGTTTCTGTTTCACTTATCTGTGTTGTGTGTCATTCGCAGACTTCTTAAAATTCAGGGTTGCCTCTCCCTGGAACCCAGCTCACCTCTGAGCTATCTCCCTAGGTTTGAGCTGCTATATGGTTTCATTACTGGTTCATTTAAAAAGATCAATTTGTTTCCAAAGAAATCATTGGATCCTCAAGGTATGTTCCTTAATTACTAAGTGTTAAGGTTGAAAAATAACCTGTTTGCCCCAACCCCCTAATTTGCAAAGATGAAGCTGTAGGTGTCCTTATAGGTGACATGACCTGGACTAGGTCAGGCAGTAATCTACAGTCAGAGTGGGGTGTGGACTCCACAGCCTACCTGCGATCTGGTTTTGTCCTTTTATCCTATTTTGTTAATGAGAGGGCCAAGAGTTTGTGGGCATCAGCATGCCCTGTTTCAATAAATAACATGGGGTGTATTATTGCTGCTTAATCCAGTCTGTGATGACATTTGTAATTGCCTATTGGTACCAGAGAAGGCTTTTCTTTTTTAAAGAGGGTAAAGTTAAATAGAACAAAACAGATCATAAGGAAACAATTTTAAGAAACACGGATTTCAAAGCAAGACCACTGGAGATCTTCACTTTCTATCATATTGTCTCTTGTTTTCTTCCAAATAGTTGTCCCCATCTTCACACACAGTGAATACATAGTGAACATGAGAAGGCTTTTCTTATGGTAGCCTATGAAACTATGACTCCTTACCAGCATCTTTCTCAAATAAAATGATTGAAAGTACTTTTATATCTAGTAGCATTAGGATACTAGTAGTAGCTTGGGCATATTTGGAATATAACTACTGATTATAATGATGGTGATGATGCTTAAATGATTTTAATATCTAATAGTTACCATCCATTAAATCTTATGAACCAGGCTCTCCACTAAGTACGTTTTCTCATTTAATCCCCCTAATTTCTCTGAGATAAATATTTTATGTCCATTTACAGACGAGAAAACTGAGGCTGGGAGTTTAGCTAAGGTTGAATATTTGAACCTGGGTTCCTCTGAGCTCGGCTTCATAATCATTTTACACATCTCCTCTTTCTGGAAGCACACAGCCAAGCTCTTGTTTATGATCTTCCAGTCTGCTGACACCCTGCAGATATGCCAAGCCTCCAGCTAACACTGTGCTTGTTTGCTCCCTTCCCACAGTTTGCCAAGGCCCCTCTGTGGCCGACCTTGTGTTCCTGTTGGATGTGTCAGTCAATGGCAGCCAGGAGAACTTTGACTACCTCAAAGCATTCCTGGAAGAAAGTGTTTCTGCCCTTGACATAAAGGAAAGCTGCATGAGGGTTGGCCTTGTGACCTACAGCAATGAGACCAAGGTGATCAGTTCCCTGAGTGTGGGTACCAACAAGTCAGAGGTGCTCCAGCAGATCCAGAGCCTCTCGCCCCAGGCCGGGCAGGCCTACACTGGAGCCGCTATCAGGAAGGTCCGGAAGGAAGTCTTCACCCCACAGCATGGCAGCCGGAAGAATCAGGGGGTGCCCCAGATTGTGGTGCTGGTGACCCACAGAGCTTCAGAAGACAATGTGACAAAGGCAGCAGTCAACCTCCGGCGCCAAGGAGTGACAATCTTCACCATGGGTGTAGACAAGGCCAGCACAGCCCAGTTGGAGAAGATCGCATCCCACCCCGCTGAGCAGTATGTCTCCATGCTAGGCTCCTTCACAGAGCTGGCTGCCCACAACGTGACCTTTCTGAAGAAGCTGCGGAACCAGATCACACGCACTGTTTCTGTCCTGGCAGAGCGGACTGAAAGCCTCAAGTCTGGTAGAGTATCGCTGAGGATGGATTGTGACGTTTCTTTTCTTTCCTCTTAGTCTTCACATTATATACCAAAGATAAGGAGCTGCAGGTTGTGATGTAGGTGGGCAGAAAGAGCCTAATTTTGTTGTAGCTCTATAACATGAAATTTATCAGTTTATCAGTTTGGGGACAATGAAATCCACTGAAGGTTCCAAAGGGACTTTTGTTCCCCTTCCTTTCTCTTTTGCATGGCTTTAACTGGATTAATTGGATTTAACTGGATTGGTTACTCACACACATGCCCGAATACCATTATGTGTGATTTCTCTTTTCTCCCTCTTTTTTCTTTCTGGTCTTTACCTCTTGTATTCCCCTGATCTTTTTTCCTCTCTTCTTCTCCTCTCCCCTCCCCTCCCTTGTTTTCCCTTCCCTCTTTTCTCCTTTCTTCTCCTCTTACCTCTTTTTGCCTTCTTCCGCCTTTCTTTCTTTCTTTCTTTTCTTTCTTCTTCTTTTTCTTCTTCTGCTTTTCCTCCTTCTTCTCTTTCTCCTTCTCTTCATCCTCCTCTTCTTCCTCCTCTTTCTTCTTTTATATGACATTGGGCATTGAATCTAGGGCCTTTGTAACAAACTACATTCTCAGACCTTTTTATCTTTTATTTTGAGACAAGAGACAGAGTCTCACTCAGTCACTAAGTTGCCAGGGTTGGGCTCAAACTTATGATTTTTCTTGCCACACTCGCCCAGAGTCCTGGGATTTACAGGCATGAGCCACCATGCTTGGCTTCCTTTATTTCTTCATACTTTTTGTAGTTTCTTCTCCTCTTTTTCCTTCATCCCCAAATTCTAGTTTAGAGAATGAACAGGAAGCATAATTTGGATAGTTTGTTGACAAAATAGTTTGTTGTGAAGTACCATCTGCTAGTATACAGAGAGAAAACATATTATCATATTTCATGTGCTTGATATATACATGCATGTTATGTAAATATTTTATGCATGTGTATATATACATATATACGTACACATTCACGAAAGTAATTTATTTCACATTTACTATAACAGTGTCATATAAGGTTGTGACCATATTCCTACATTAATTAACTAGGAGTGGGGAAGAGTAAATATTTTGTTCTAGAGTTCAAGAAAGAGCACTTATATGTCCTCAATATCATGTTAAACACCATCTCCATTCTGCAACATTCCACTTGTCATTTGGCTGAGTAGTTGTTTTAGTAGTGGAAAAATAACATTAAAAAGCAGCTTCAAGTTTTTCTAATTTTCTGTGTCCAGATTTATCCTGATTCAGGGCAAGAAATTAGGGTAATCCTCTAACACTAACAGAAACAATTCACTGGACACATTGAATGCTAAGATTCTCTTGTCCTGAGCGACAACGGCAATACTTTTAAGCATGGAAGCTGTTTCCATTTTTCTGCCTGAGGAGGCTCGCATTTGTTGTTTTCCCCATCTGCACCTCATTCTCATTCACCCTTGGCCCATGGGCCACCTTCAACTGTTTGGTTCCTTTGTAGGTTGTGTGGACACTGAGGAAGCGGACATCTATCTCCTCATCGATGGCTCTGGGAGCACCCAGGTCACAGACTTCCACGAAGTGAAGAACTTCTTGTCAGAGGTGGTGGGGATGTTCAACATTGCCCCCCATAAGGTGCGGGTTGGGGCTGTTCAGTACGCAGATGGCTGGGACCTGGAATTTGAGATCAATAAGTACTCCAACAAGCATGATCTGGGTAAGGCCATTGAGAACATCAGGCAGATGGGTGGGAACACAAACACAGGTGCAGCCCTGAATTTCACACTAGGGCTACTGCAGAGGGCAAAGAAGGAGCGTGGAAACAAAGTGCCATGTCACCTTGTTGTTCTGACAAATGGAGCATCTAAGGATAGCGTCTTAGAGCCTGCATTCAGACTTCGAGAGGAGAACATCCGTGTGTACGCTATTGGTGTCAAGGAGGCCAACCATACACAGCTGCGAGAAATCGCCGGCGAGGAAAAGAGAGTGTATTATGTGCATGACTTTGATGCCTTGAAGGACATAAGAAACCAAGTTGTTCAAGAAATCTGCACTGAAGGAGGTAAAAAGGAACCACAGCTTTGCCTTTCAACTTTAGCTTGTAAATTACCTTCCTGAGTAACTATCTCTGTTCTCTAGAACAGAACTGGGAGCCCACGCTAGTGTGGTTCTGATTTATGTCTGATTAATAACAAAGACAGCTGGAGGAATTCTCTATAATACAAATAACTAGCTTCCTCCCACAAATCCCTGCTAGAACATATGTGTAATTAGATATCACATTTGTAATATGCTCTAGTGATTTCAGGTTTAAGGAGTACTTCTGACTTTATTTTAATTAAAAAAAAAACAGTGAAATCATTTACAGAAATAACAGGGATCCTTCCATCATTAGGGGATATGTGATAACTTCTAAAGATATTTTTGTTATTAAAACTGTTGAGTGCTGCTAGCATCTAATAGGAAGAGGTCAGGGATACTGCTAAACATCCTTAGTGTCCTTCACTTGTACAGTCTGCTCCCCGCAATTAAAATAATCTGGCCCAAGATGTCAACAGTGCTGAAGTTGAGAAACCCCAAATTATTTATTTAAGGAAATCACTAAATAACAACTAGAATAATCTCAAATGCCTGATTATTTTTTTGCTTCCAAAGCTTACTTACCTACTAATAATCTTTACTAGGCATATAATTGACTTCAATATAGAGTAATTTGTGATTTGAATTTTTCTGCTCTTTTTAATTTTGTCCATGTGGTTGACTTGAATAAACATCCCTTCTCTCTCCCATGCAGCCTGCAAAGATATGAAAGCTGACATCATGTTTCTGGTGGACAGTTCTGGCAGTATAGGACCTGAAAACTTTAGTAAAATGAAAATGTTTATGAAGAACCTGGTGAGCAAATCTCAGATTGGGGCCGATAGGGTACAAATTGGTGTTGTCCAGTTCAGCGATGTCAACAAGGAAGAGTTTTCACTCAACAGATTCAGGTCCCAAAGTGACATTTCAAATGCAATTGACCGAATGGCTCACATTGGAGAAACCACCTTGACTGGCAGTGCCCTGACCTTTGTGTCTCAGTACTTCAGCCCTGCCAAAGGAGCCCGGCCCAACGTCAGGAAGTTTCTCATCCTCATCACAGACGGCGAAGCTCAGGACATAGTGAAGGACCCAGCAGATGCGCTTCGGCAAGAAGGCATAATTATCTACTCTGTGGGTGTATTTGGCTCCAACGTTACCCAGCTCGAAGAGATCAGTGGGAAGCGGGAGATGGTTTTCTATGTTGAGAATTTTGACATTCTGAAGCACATTGAAGATGATCTTGTTTTTGGAATTTGTAGTCCCCATGAAGGTAGGCATGGTTATAGCCCCTAGTGACAATGTCCAAATACTAGACATGCTGGTCATTGTTTCTTAAACTAAGCGGAGTTGTATTTAAACACTGGAAGCTTTTCATTTAGTTGAAATGTTTATGCCAGTGGTTTTGATCTGTTGAGTTAAATAAAGAATAATGTTGGTTCACCTAGATTCATTTCCATTTCTAGGAAATTGTCCTAGGGAGATGAATCTTTCATTTAAGAGAATGGGTATAATGCTAGGTAGGGAGGCCTGGCTCCCGAGAAGCAGAAGTTAAGTCAGTAGAGGAAGCAGAGGTGCTTTATTCAGAGATGCTTTCAGAAGGGAAAGAAGGAAAAGAGGACAGGAAAGTGGCAGGAGCTAACTGAGGAGGTCATTTTAGCTGAAGTCTAGTTGTAGCCTAATCCCATGGAAAGCATTAGAGGATGAATTACACCAGCCTTGGTCCTATCGTGAGCTGAGGTCCCAGCCTAGTGTACCCTGAGTGCTTCGATTACATGGGAGCTGCTGAGGCAGGTGGCACAGCAGCATCACTTCCTAGGCAAGGGGATTTCCCTTGGCTCAGCATCTGTTATATGTGCATAGTTCTGTTTTTGAATTTTTTAAAACTAGTGCTTGGCCAAATGGGATATGGGTGAAAACATTTCAATATTTAATAAAACTTACGAAGAATGACTGTAGTATGTAAATTTAAGCAACGGATGCTTCCAAGAAAATAAATGGCATAGTCCTTACTTTCTTCTTGTGATCCTGCAGGACAATGGAAGTGATTTTTTAAAAGCTTTATACTATGACTGTGGGGTTAATGACAACTGTCCAGAAAACTCTCTATGAAGGCACTGAGTCTTACTAGAATTTGAAAGGAGGAGAAAGTGTTTTCTTATTCAAATAATTATTCTGTTCAACTCCCAGTGTACGGTTTGGCGATCATGGCCTGTTTTGTAGAAAGAAGAGTACACCTGGTTTTTATTCCCTGATAATTCCACCCAGAACAATTATGAAGTCTGAAGGGTTTCAACACTGAGCAATCTCCCCCACCCCCACCCCCCTAGTCTTCTGAGGAATCCAAGCAAGCTCTGCAGCCAGCAAAAGGCCGAAGGGACTTAGTTCCTTCTTTAGCAGAGCCAGCCTTTCCTAGGAATTGAGTTTACAGCTCTACACACATGGCTTCCTGTTTGTGCTTAACCTTGGCTCTTGAGTTTTCAGCAGAACTGCAAGAAGCCAGCAAAAGGCTCACAAAAGAAAGACATGTGGGAAACTCTGGGGGTGGGGTGGAGGGAAAGAATACATTCTCACAGTTCTGTTTCTGAGGAATAGATGAGTTGATGTTCAAATCAGAGAAAATGTGCTACATAATGAGTAACCACTACACTGTCCAGGGTGAATGAGTTGGCGGTTAGGATGCAGGATGGGTGAGCTCCCTATTTAGATGGAACATGTTACACATGTAGGACTACGGTGCTAGGATAATTTAGGGAGAAAATGGCCCTAAAAGCCAATATTTCAAGAAAGCAAAAAGGGAAAAGAATGCAACCTTACAAACCCAGCCATTGTAGAACCAAGAAATGAATAGCATTGTCAAATTCATTTTAACTTGGTCATCTCCCCCAAAGTTTGTCTTATGAATAAACTTTCAAGATCCTTGTGATTTAAAAAATAAAAAGATAAACTTACATAAATGAAAGTAAATGTCAAAGCAATCACTTACATGAGGACATTTAGACAGAATTGTGGTTATCTTTCCAGTCGAAATGTCTGTGAAATTCTGATGATCGTTTGTCACTTTATCCCTCCTGCCCATGTGGTAGGTTTCACGTCACTCCTATCTTGTTCTGAAAGCTCACTATCACTACAGGCTGGTGGCACAAATGTGCATGTTCCTCTGTTACCCAGGGAATTGACATTCTGATGGGAAATGAGTCCCTTGGAGAGAAACAGCAGCAATTTTGTAAAACGTCTAGTGATTTCCCATGCTCTCCAGAGACAATATTCAATGGTTTTCCTTTCTCTTTTTCTTCTAGAATGCAAGCGGATTGAAGTTTTAGATGTTGTGTTTGTAATCGATAGCTCTGGCAGCATCGACTATGATGAATATAATATCATGAAGGACTTTATGATTGGCTTAGTAAAGAAAGCTGATGTGGGCAAGAATCAGGTCCGGTTTGGTGCTATGAAATATGCGGATGACCCAGAGGTGCTGTTTTACCTGGATGACCTTGGTACAAAACTAGAGGTGATTTCAGCGCTCCAAGGTGACCAGCCCATGGGGGGCAATACTTACACGGCGGAGGCTCTGGCCTTTGCCGACCACATGTTCACAGAAGCCCGGGGCAGCCGTCTGCACAAGGGAGTTCCCCAGGTCCTCATCGTGATTACTGATGGGGAATCCCATGATGCAGAAAAACTCAATGCTACTTCCCAGGCCTTGCGGGAAAAAGGCATTCTCGTCCTGGCTGTGGGGATTGCTGGTGCCAATCCCGTGGAGTTGTTAGCCATGGCGGGGTCCAGTGACAAGTACTACTTTGTGGAGACTTTTGGAGGCCTGAAGGGGATATTTTCAGACGTGTCAGCCAGTGTCTGCAACACTTCGAAAGTAGGTGAGTCTCATCAGTTAAGTTTTCCTAAATATTAGCATAAAACCAAATGAGGGAGACATTTTCAGGAATGAGTTTTCTGAAGTGGAGAGAAGCAGAATTATTCCATGGAACTCCCCATTTTAGAGGGTCTCAGAGCCAGACAGACCTCAGGATTGTTTCCTTCAGCATCTTTCCCAAAGAGAGTTACCTTCTACAACCTGTCCCAGTCACTTCTTCCTAAGTTCTTCTAACTCACTAGTTTTGGACAAGCTTTGTCATTGGGGCACAGTCCAGTCAGCTTCGGATGTCTCCAGGACAACGTGCAGCAGAGCTTCCTTTGTTTGGAATGTGGGCCTCTATTCCAGCTGCTGGGGGTTGCACAGCTGCCCGTATATAGTCTACATTCATTCATTGTTCAGCTACCATTTTGCACTTTTGGTTTAGAGGGAGATTGTGGGCTATTGTTTCCTTAGTCTTTTCCCTAAGACATATTTTACCAAAATATCCCTTATTTATTGGCTGAGTTACTAATACTGCACAATTCCAGCATCTTGGTACAGTTTGTTTTCAAAATCATTTAACATTTCTAGCTTTCAAGTGGCTTGTCTCCTTAGAATGCAGCTACCATCTTTTTCTTTGACATAAGTAACAAAATCTTTCTGAGTCACTTTAAAAGTGGGGAAAATCTCTCACTTCCTTGTGTCAAATATCTAAATTTTGATCTATCCTTCTGAAGTTCACTGTAAAGGTTGATGTTTCACTTTTGTATTGAAATTTCTCAGTTGAGCAGAAAAACAAGGCTTCATTTCCTTTGACTCTGAATTTGCAAAAGAATTTAATGAGTTAACCAATTTCTAAAGGATTTACATTTCTTTTGTGTCTCCTTTTAGCCCATAGTTTAGAATCTCAGCTACCTTTAGTCTTTGCTGAGACCATAGTGAGGATTAACAAAATTAGGTCAGTGTTGGGGCCACTGGGAAATTCAAGGAAATTATAATGCTTACCAGAAAGCTAAGGGACACACACAAGCATGTGCCAAGTGTAACTCATTCATTGGCTGTGCTCTCACATATTCATATTGTTTTGTATTTGCTCTGTTAATATAAGGGATATGTTCCTAGTTATACTTAATTACCTCTTCAAAAATAGTTTTCTCATGTAAGTATTTTGCTTGTTTAGACAAAAAGGAGCTGATAGAAAAGGAAATTAACTAGATATAGACCAGAAAGCATGCTTTTCAATATCACTCTTGATTTGCCATAATACAGAAAAATATTTTCTAGCTCAATGGGCCAAGTCAATAATATAAGCCATCTGTTTCTGGTTGAATCCCTAAACTTATAGGAAGTTTGGTTGTTATTTTGTTTGTTTGTTTTTCCCCCTTCAGTCTGCTACTACTGGTCCCCCTTTCTGGAAGAGTTAAGACTAGATTGCAGATGAGAACAACTTTTCTGTAACATATTTCCCAGCTCTCTGGGAACTCAGAAATGCAAATGGCATAAGACCAAATGGACAAGCCAAGAACAATAGGAAAGGATGTGTGAGTGGTTCACGCTTTGTGCTGCCTCCTGGAATTGGATATTTATATTTATATCCTGCCAAATCGATGTGACCACAGAGTTGCCTAAGTCATGACTTTTGTAAATATCATTTCTATAGCACTACAGTTAATTTGCTCTTATGCGTTAAAGAAAGAATACTAAGGACATAGAACTTTTCCAAAGGGGAAGGGGAGGAGATGGAAGAAGGGAAGGTGGATGGGAGGGGAGAGGAAAAGGACAACAAAAGAATTAAGATGTGTTGTGTACAGATGCCAACTTTACACAATAAATGTTATTGTTATGTACTGCAAACACGCACTAATAAAAAATCTTTTTCTTTTGTTGGTTGTTTTTCCCTTTCCTCTTCTTTGCAGATTGTGATATTAAAAACGTAGATCTGGTTTTCCTCATGGATGGTTCAAATAGCATTCATCCAAGTGATTTCAAGAAGATGAAGGAATTTTTGGCTTCTGTTGTCCAAGACTTTGATGTCAGTCTCAAGACAGTGCGCATAGGAGCAGCCCAGTTTAGTGATAGCTACCGGCCAGAGTTTTCCCTGGGAGCTTTTGCAGGGGAGAAGGAAATATCCTTTCAGATTGAAAATATCCAGCAGATCTTCGGATACACACACCTGGGTGCAGCACTCCAGAAGGTGAGCCAATACTTCCAGCCAGACATGGGCAGCAGGATAAACACGGGCACACCCCAGGTGCTGCTGGTCCTCACGGATGGCCGCTCCCAAGATGAGGTGGCTCAGGCAGCCGAAGAGCTGAGACACAAAGGCGTGGACATCTACTCAGTGGGCATCGGGGATGTAGATGACCAGCAGCTCATTCAGATCACTGGGACTGCAGATAAAAAGCTCACAGTTCACAACTTCGATGAACTCAAGAAGGTCAAGAAAAGGATCGTCCGTCACATCTGTAACTCGGGGGGTGAGAGCAGTAAGTATTGGTTAAGTTCTTGGTTTTTCTTCACTTTTATCTCCACACTGAGGTTGTCCTCAAGCTCTATTTCATCCCTCTGAGATTCATGGAAATTTAGATTTGTGCCGCTGTATTTCATACTGAACTTTTGCACAGTTGTCAAGGAACTTTTGTGATACAGAGAGAGAAACAAGAGTGTTTAGTTCCTCCGTCTTTTTCTCCCTTCCCCTCAGGGAAGCAGGTCTGCTCTGTAAATGGGGAAACCTGAGCCCCAGAGGTAGAGGAAAAGGCAAAGGTTTACAGGGTGACAAGTTCCAAGGTTTGCAAAATGCAACTCCAAGAAATAAACACTTGGATTTTGGTTGCCTGGCCATACGACTTTCTCTGCTGCCAAAAGCTACAAATGGAGGGAACATCCCTGGAGGTTTATGTCTTTATTATGAAATTTTACCACAGAAGTTAGTAAATACTTCTTAAATATGAGCACATTTTAACAGTTTTCCAATAGAAGGAAAAAAAGGATCTCGAAAAAGTAACCTTTTAAAAAAATTAAGAAGTACCCAATATGTTGGCTCTTCTTTTAAGTAAGTTGACATAGTAAACATTCACCTCAGGCTTTTACCAAGGAAGAGAAAACCACACATTGAGAGGCAGCTGGAGACAGCCTGGCCACAAATCACTGCTCTGTGGGCATCTTATCATGGAAAAGTTGCTTAGCTTCTCTGTTTTCTCATCTATGAACGGTAAAAGACAGCACCATCTAGTTCAAAAGATCACTCTGGGGATGAAATGAGAAAAATACATATTAAAACTTGACTTTGAATAGGGTTGGCCCTGGGATATAATTACAAGGTCACTTGATTTTTGTCTACTGCTGACCTATTGAATATATTCTTAGGGGCTAGCCCTTCCCTTGTTGCTGGTTACATCCAAGAAATAAACATAACTTCCCCTTGATGATTAATATATCTGTCCTCATGTAAAAACTCTATACTCCATGCCAGGCACTCCCACTTGCCCAGCCTGCCACAGACAGCTCACCTGCCTTGAAAGAAGCAGCCATAGGGTTGATGGTTCCTCTTTGTTCTTCACCTTTAAATGATCTGCCTTCTCCAAGGCTCAGCCCCCACCTTGCTAACTCTCAGTTCTGCCCACTGCAGTGTGAGCTGGGAAAGGGAGATGGTCCGAAGGGGTCCAGAGCTCCTTACTTGATGGTATCTGTCAGGAAATGGTTTTCTCTACTGGCAGCTTGTGTCTCAAACTGGGACTGCTGATGGGTCCTTCAAAGGATGCCATCTCGCTCTACATCTTCCCATCTTCACCACAGCCCAAAGTGGCTGCCAGTCTTCTGAAGAGAAAGGAGCAAGACATCTTGTGACTCATACCTTAGAAGATCCAGGCTTCTGAGTTAGCTCTTGAAGCCCCCGGTTCTTGATTTAAAAAGAAACTGTTTTCTTTCTTTGTGTGTGTGTGTGTGTGTGTGTGTGTGTGTGTGTGTGTGTGTGCCCATCTGTCCACACAGGCAGAGATGGTGAGAGGGTTCATGGCCCAGTAACAGCTCTCTCCACAAATGCTCTTCTAATGGCCCATCTCACACCTTTGCAAGACCAGGTGCAGAGGTTAATGGTTAGGAGTCCTGTAGTTGGTTAGGGACTACAATCTTTAAACATCCTGCTCCTGCTCTGAATTATTTTAGCCAAATTTTTCTATTAATTTCCTCTCAGCTATCCATTTCCAGTTAGTAGGCAGAAAATCATCTTAAAACAGTCTAATTTCTACATGAGTTTTTTAAAAAATTGGAAAGTAAAAACAAGATTATAAATTCTAAATAGTGACAGTTATCTTTAAAGAAAATAAGGAAAATAGTCATGAATGAAAAAAAAAAAGTGCTCTATACTAAGACAGATTTGAAGTCATCACTGCAGCAAGCAAAAATGCAAGGCTTTTGTAGCCAAGCTCCTACTGATGGTGCCGGAGAGAGCACTGATAAACTTCAATGTGTGCAGTCATGGGATGCCAGTTCTTCTGCTGTTATAAGTCCCGAAAACAAGGAAATTGGTCAGTAGCCTGTAGTTCAAATCAAACTAAACTTAGAGGCTTCGACATTTGATTTGATCTGATGTGTGTGTGTGTGTGTGTGTGTGTGTGTGTGTGTGTGTGTGTGTCTCAAATCCAAGGCCTTTTAGGCAACAGCTCTATCGCTGAGCTACACACTCACCCCCATGGGCTCTGCTTCCTAATAAAGCATGCCTGACTCTAAAGAACTCATCATCCTTTCTAAGTCTTAGTTTTCTCATTCGTAAAGCTAAATCACGTCTAAAATTGCACACTATGATTCCCAGTATGGAGGGGTGGTCAGCTGCATGGAACTATGAAGGAAGCGGATGACATTGCTTTTTGAGCATCTGTGAAGGGGCAAGCCTGGTGTTCAAAGCACTTTCAGTGAAGTATCTCATTTCTTTCTCTCAATAGCCTATGCAGTTTATGCTTTTATTTTCATTTGTAAATCTCAAAGGGATATTTAGAGACCAACCCAGATCATGCTAGTAATAACAGACTAAGCATACTTTTAAACGGAGACTTATCTGACCCTAATCTGTTAGGACATATGCTTTATTTTTTCTTTCTTCTTGTTAACGAAGCTGTTTTCTTGATACAGGCATTGTCTGAATTATCTAGTGCTACCATTACCAAGAACTAATGTCTAAGTGCTGTTTCACAGTTAACAAGTGGAACTTATTAAGACATCCTGGGTTTATGACTTTTAAATTGTTCCTACAAACTGCCATAGCCTAGGGAAACCACTTGCTGCTAAGCAGGTACTTCCCACAGCAGAATCTAGTAGCCGAACTAGGAACCTGCATAATCCACCAGGTCCAGTAGGAGGTGATGGAAGAGGTGGTTCCGCATAGAGGTGCCCCAGTGAGCCAGGTTCTGAATCCCAGGGCCTGACCATGCGACCCAGTTATAACTGAGACCAAGGGAAACTCTACATCTCAGCTTCCTACTCTGATAAATGAATATTGTAAGAATTTCTTATTTTATGCTTTATAATTACAAGCGAGATAATGAATGGGAAATCAATGAACGTAGCTTCTCTCATAGCAAGTTACAAAGGGTGTTTCCAAATCATCCTGTAAAAGCAAATACATGGAGTCATAGAGTAACTTCACAGGAAGATAATTTTGCAAAAGTCCTTGGTTTCAGAACTTAAATATTTTAGAACAAGTTAGAGCTATATTCAAATTTAGTGTTTCAGCATACACCAAAACCTACTAAGGAGCTACACTCAAGTTTAATTTCCTTATTTTTCTTAGAGCCTAGCTACTCAGTCCATGTAGGAGAGACTTTGAACAATTTGGAACATGGGTAAATTTGGCTTTTAGGCATGGAGCCATGATTGGTTAGCAAAAAATACCCAGGAGTAGCACTTATCTTTTGGACCCATACATTTGGATAGATGGATCGAAAAGGAAATTAAGAAGGAGGCCAAGCTGAATAGAATGAGGCAAGGGACAACCTTGGAGTTTAGAGTCAAGAAATGTGGGCAATATAAGGAGAAAAGCAGAATAATCATTTCCAACTTTGCTCCCCAAAGAGCTCTTTATGTTCCTGTCTTAACTGAACCCTCTCAAAAGAGCTTGAAGCAAAGTGTGCGTGGGGAGTGCAATAGTTTCTGGGGAGTGCAATCAAGTGAACCCAGGGTGAGTGGGAGAAAAGTGATGCAGCAAGGAGAGAAAGGGAGCAGAGTGCAGTGGTGGCCAGGTGAAGCTTCTCGAGAAACCACACGAGGCCCTGAAGCCCGTCTACAGAGAGAAGCCTGTAGTCCTGCAGCGCCTGGCCCTCACACCTGTGGTGTTAGGAGACCAAGCAAGGTGGCCGCTGAGGCTCTGCTAGTTCTGGCAGAGGGAAAAAGCAGACATAGAAGTTCTATAAACTGGATGTTGTCTAGGAATTAAGGATATCTTCTAGATGATACTTTCTCCTTTTTCACATAAGACACATTTTATTTCAAAGGCTCCATACAAACTGTGTCCTGTCCAATCTAAGAACTTCACATCTCTGGTCCTCTAAATATGTTTCTTCATCCTAACAATCTGCCATCATCAATTCCAATTAAGGGCTTTTAAAAAACAAAGTCAGATAATTAGAATCAGCTTCTGGCCCTGGCAATGAAACAGGGAACGTAGCTGTCTAGTGTAATCTACTCTTTTTTTTTCTGTTCTTCTGTATTTTTATTTGAGATACATAATCCTCTTATTTTTATAGTCAATAAAAGTAATGCTCCAAGACGATAAGACTTTTGGCCAAAGTTGCCTAGCAATAATAGCGTTGGGACCAGCACATAAATGAAACTACTTTCTATCTTCCTGAACGCCTGCCCTAGAGCCAGGCTTCCACATGACTGTGCTGGGCTCTGTTTCTACTTTTTGCTGTCTTCCACTGTAGCCTGTAGCCTACAGATTACCTCTTAATTTTCTTTTAATGGTTCTTTTCTATTCCCATTCCTGTTATCCTAATTTAATTCTTCATATTTCTCTTTGGAAATCATTTTAAATCTCAGTAGCTTACTTCTCAAACTCTCCCTATCCCTAATTTGAATCACCATTGGCAGATTCACTCTCATGCTCCTCACAGGCCTTGGAAGACTTCAATTTCTGAGTCCTCCAAAGGCTCCCAAAGGCAGGAACTTCTGCAAGGGTTTCAAAGTCACTAGGTGAAACCCACTAGATCGGCATGGCCGTGTCTCTGTTGCAGTCAGACACATGGCTGCTTGCCCTAGAGTTGCCTGCCACGTTCTCTTCATCAGCAACAGCATTATGGAATCATTTGTGTATTTTAATTAAACACTGAAACTTAGTTAGATTTAAGCCCTTTCAGCAATCTGTGCAAAAAGTTAAAATACTAGAGAATGATTCCACGTTTGCTCAGTGTCATTATAACATCTTTGCTAATGTTTGCTTTTTCATGAGAGTGTCTTTTCTTCAAAAGCAGTGACATAGCTTGGTTACTGAGTATTTTGGGTTCAGACATTAACATAGTGTTTATCCAAGTTACACTTTCCACCTTAACACAGACAGGAGAGGATGTAAGAAATTCGAAGGACTTTGGAAAGGACATAGTCTGGTGATTCCTTCTAACTAGTTTCTTTCTCTTTATCTCACTTTCTGAATATCCAAGAAGAGAATTTCCAATAAGGTAAAATATAGTAAAGTTAAAAGGCTCCTTATCTTTTTGATAACACATTGATTTACCTTAGAGCTCATAGTGAAAACTAATTATTATGTAAGATCTTTATTTTCCATTACCTAACTCTTTTGTTATTAAAAATGAATCAAGAAGCCAGATGTGGTAGTGCACATCTGTAATCTTGCACTTGGGAGGCTGAGGCAGAATTGTTGCAAGTTTGAGACTAGCCTGGGCTACAAGGTAAGCTCACAGCCAACCTAAATTGCACAGTGAGACCCTGCCTCTAAAAAGACAAAAATAAAAAAAATAAATCAAGAATTGAACTGGACGTTTTAGTTTCAATGAATTGCATATATTCAGCTGACCAGTTTATATGGAAGTAATACAGGCAGGCATTTGCTCATACAAAAAAAAGTAGAAAAACTGACAAGCAAAGCAAAGCAAATTAAATATTGCTTTGGCTTATTTTACCAAGGAAAATGTTGTGTTTTCTGGAAAAACAATTGGCATATTTATCCAACTTAAAATTTCTCAAAAGAGTGTCCTCTCTAACTACCTGCCTTTGGAAAACTCAACTCAGTATACCAAACCCACAATAATTTCTACAATACTTAAATTTTCCTAGAATCCTGGGAATGGTGGTGCACACCTGTAACTCCAGCTCTCTAGGAGGCTGAGGCAGAAGGATTTCAAGTTTGAGCCCAGCCTGGGAATTTACCATCTTAACATGACTCTGTTGCAAAACTAATAATAAACATAGGGCTAGGGGTATAGCTTAGAGTAAAGGGCTTTGTAATCTGTAGTACTGGAAAAAAAAAAGTCAAGTCCCTAGAATCAGACAAAGGATGTGGCATGAGAATCAAAGATGTTCGTTGATTTAACAAAATGTGCTTCTCTCTTGAATCCTAGATTGCTTTGTGGATGTGGTGGTTGGATTTGATATCTCAACGCAGCTGGAAGGACAGACTTTGCTCACAGATCAGCCATGGATGGGAACCTACCTTCAAAACCTCTTACGGGCCATCAGCTCCCTCAATGGGGTGAGCTGTGAGGTGGGCACTGAGACTCAGGTTAGTGTGGCTTTTCAAGTGACAAATGCCATGGAAAAATATTCTCCCAAGTTCGAGATCTACAGTGAAAACATTCTGGACAGCTTAAAGGATTTAAGAGTTAAAGGCCCATCTCACCTGGACGTAAACCTCCTGAGTGCCCTGTGGGATGCCTTTCAGAACAAGTCAGTTGCTCGAGGAAAGGTAACGTGATTTCATTTTTATGTGTTGATTCGCAGTTGCAACAAACTTTGCTTTATTCATCTGTCTTCTCTTTTGCAAACATCCCTAGGTGGCCCTTATATTTTCAGATGGACTGGATGATGATACTGAAAAACTTGAACAAAAATCTGATGAACTTCGAAAAGAAGGTACTGAAAGTGGAGACGTGGAAAAGGAGTGTTTATTAACTCTGTAATCTCAGCACTCAACTCTAGCTCTAAAATTTCCAGAGATTCAAATAACCGTGAACTGGGCATTATTTCTACTCTGTGTATAGAGGAAGTGAATGCTTGGAGCATTCTGCGGTCTGCTTTTCCTCAGTGTTTGAAACAGTACTGAATAACAAGGCATAGTCTGGGTTTGGTGTGATGGTGTCTCTTCTAACCTTTTTGGAGAATGTGTTTTCTCCCTTCTTCCACATTATCTAATATTGCTACTTCTTTAGTGAAATGAATAGACTATTTCTCCTTTACTAAGGAATGTAAGAAATGAGTTCTTTTCTTCTAGCACTCTGTAGTTTCCAAAGCTGCAAGCTTTGCTGGACGAGTTGACCCACATCTTGGGGGCTTTCTACTCGGTTCCTTCCTTCCCGCCATTGATGGTCCACCTGAGCTTGAAAAACTCTGGCATCCAGCTTGGGCTTCTACAACTAATGGGCAGTCTTACTCATTGTTGGTTCTTATTAAAATACGTATCAGAGGAGCAAAATGCATCTGTATATTTCTGGTTTGACTATAAAACCCTCTTCCATCTGTGGACATAATTGCTGCTCCACGCAGGCCCCTTTTCTGGCAGGCTTCCCATCTGTCAATTACTGGTAATGTACGACTTCCTCATTCTCTTAGGAATTGCATGTGGCTTGTAAGGGCCACCTCACCTGAGCCGTGACTCCCCATCCCACTCCTGGGTAACAGAATTCCAGAGCTCTCTGGGATCAGGCTAAAGGTCGATTCAGCTGAGGCATCCTCTTGCTCAGCTCCCTTCCTCTTGTTTTCCTCCTCTCCTCTCCCCATCTTCTGTGCATCCTCCTTCAGCATATCAAGCACCTCCAAACCTTTCTCTCAGGCTCTGCTGCTCAGTAAGAGACGCTGACGGCTTAGCCTTTTGTGTTCGGTTCTCTTGCTTCAATCTTAAACTGAAAAGTTCTCTGAATTTACAGCCTTAGGGTAAAGGCTTTTATTTTACCTTTTACCTACTATAAAGCTGCCTTCTCTTTATCAAGTTTTAACCTTTGTTCATGAGCTATGATAGAGATTTTAATTAAGATTGAAAATACGACTTTAGAGTGGGTGGATGGTTTCCTTATCATTGTTGTTTTGAGTTTTCCTTTTGTGGGGAGAAGCTGTAGCTCTTTCCTGACAACATGAAAATTTCTTCCAGGAAGTGCTTTTGAAAATCCAGAATTCTAACACCCGTTCTCTTTCTTCCAATTCTCACTGCAAAACTAGTAAGTGAATATCAACTTCAGAAACTAGATTTTTAAAATAACATCCTCAAAAATTCAGAACCTTTGAAAAAGGGATAAAAGAATGCTAATAATGTTCTTTGAAAGAATCAAATGGCTCTCAATAGGCTCAAGTATCTCTACCCCTGGTTCCCTGTATTTAAGCACACGTGACCTCCGTAAGTAGATCCAAGGTTTTCTCTCCTGTGATTCTGTACTTCACTTAAAGTTTAGTTAAAGTGCGTATACATCCCAAGAGATTCTGTGTTTCTGTTAAGCTCCTGGGTAAGGTCAAAGTTGTGGCTTCAAGAATTTCCCATATAGTGGCAAACAGGTGATTCCTTGATGTGTGAATTCTTGGGTCTTTAACTCACCACTTCACTTCAAATCATCAGAGCATGTAAGTTCTATTCCATGTCACTTACTATCTTTATAAGGCATGGACAACAGAATGAGTGCTCATCTTGCAACAGTTTACTGAGATTAGTAATGTAAATATGCAAAAAGATTAAAGTCACCAAATTCACCCTCATCTGGAGAATGATGCTCTGTGTCCCTCAGGTCTGAATGCTCTCATCACTGTGGCTCTGGATGGAGCTGCCCATTCTGGTGACCTGGCTGACCTCCTCTACATTGAATTTGGAAAAGGATTTGAGTACAGGACACAGTTCTCCATCGGCATGAGGGATCTTGGGACTCAGCTGTCAAAGCAGCTGGTAAGTTATTCAGAAAAGGCTACTAAGTTTAATTAGCTTGCCTATAGATTTGGTATTTATGTTTGTGAGTTTGAACTAATTCTGATCATTTGTGAATGAAGGCATGCTTTTTTAAATTAATGAATGGCCTAAATAAGAAGGTGTTTGATATGTCTAGCAAAAATATAGGAAAATATTTAAATAGCATAATATTTAAGTTACAGTCTATAAATCTAAGTGCTAAAAAGAAGTCATGTTGTGAGCACGGCTGACTCTGTCCTCCCTCTGTGGGGGTTTCATTTTTCCTTGAAGTGCTAAGCACGCAGCTCATCTTGCTCAGCTTTTTAAGGGATGTGCTTCCCCCACCATGGACTGTGAGTAACAGCGAACTCCATGTGGGGTTCAGCAAGAGAAAAGCAGTCTGTGCTAATGTTGGGGGAAAGACTAATGGAAATAAACCTCCGCTGTTGCACTTTATCAGCGAGTGAGAGATTTTCACAGTTGTCTTCTTACTTTGAGATTCTGGCCATAAGTCTACTTTAGAACTGAATGCCCATGTAAGTGCTTTTTATTTCTTTGAAAAGCAACCACCATTCAAACTCGAGTTCAAGTGTTATCAAACTTTACAACACTAGGGTTATTTTAATGAATGACTAGTGATTTGTTTAGAGTCTTTGTGTTGAGGGTGGTATTTGGGATTGAACACAGGCAAAAATGCTCAGCCACTGAGCTGTAATCGTAGCACTTTTTTGAGACAGGGTCTCACTTTGTTGCATGGCTTAGCCTTGAACTCACATCCTTTCGCCCTGGCCTCCCTGTGCTACCATACTCCTCTGTGACTTGTTCATAATTTGTAAAATATTTAATCAGTAAATCAGGATACTTCCCAATGAAATGCTAGTTTCCACTATTTTCCACCAATAGAATTTTTGTATAAAGAATTTATTCAAAGTAGTGATTCTGTAAAAAAGAATTCTTAAAAGAATGTGGAAATTTGTTGGTATTCCTGTCCTATGTGGAGAGACTATTCTGTGAAGTTTATTTTTTTATCTAATGCTCTTTAAAATTTGTATTGATACTTTATTGCTTTTTCCTAAGTCATCTAGCACACTGAGTTCACCAAATGGGGAAAGGAGAAAGCAGAGTATATTATTTTATTAAACAAAGAATATGGGGCTGCATATGATAGGGTCATTGCTCTAGGGCCAATGCCACAGTCAGTGCTAGAGTTGGAATGAGAACCAGCAACCACACTGATAGACTGGTATACACCAAGTGGACCATGGCTAACCTGATTTGGAATTCCTCGAATGGTAGAGAATGCAGATCACAGAAGAAAGATGGAAACAAAAGAATCCTGCACACTCTCTGTCTAACACGGTCACTCTGATAGTCTGCAGACTTCTGAAATGATGGTAGGAACGCAGATCGTGCCACGGAGCACATGTGTGTGCTTTGGGAAGGAATGCCAGCAAACATAATGTGTTTCTCACCCTCTGCCAAGATCAATGTTGCTGAAAGGACCTGCTGCTGTTTGTTCTGCAAGTGCATTGGAGGAGACGGCATGATGGGAGATCCTGGAACATCAGGCAAGAAGGTATTTGCAGTTCAGATGAGGGGATTAGTTCTGTGAATTTAGTATATCTTTTTGGACAAAGGTGTCTACAGAAATAAGGGGTGATTTTAATTTCTAGATAGAGCATCAGAGGTGACCATTTATTACACTTCTTTTTTTATTTGTCAAAGTTATCAGTTTCATTTGGCGTTCTTAATTAGCACACCCCTTTCTTTTTTTAAAAAAAGTTTTTAGATAAATCTAAAGAGAAACAGCTGTCAAAATATTGATTATTCATATTCAGCTATGACAACTATGCAGAAAACTACACAGTGTTCCCTGGTGTTGAACAGTGAAAATCTCTGTGATGTTGGTGATTCATTTCAGTTAACATTTTTAATGACACAGTCATTAACATCAAGTAGATATGTTGTGTAATCAGCTGAAAAGCCAAATCAGGTCACTCTGCCGCAGCAGAGATCTTAAGATCTTCATGTTTCACAGATATGCACACATGCGTGCACACACATACATACACACACACGTACACACACACAAAAGGCCAATTTTTAAAAAAGATAACCAGCAGTATTAATTCACATATTACATTTCCCTGAAAGTAAGACCCAGCTGGAAAATAATCAGCCTTGAAAACTAGTTAGAAAACTGAATCTTATTTTCAGGGAAAGAGGGCATTTTCTAACTAATAAGTCTGTACACTCTTAAAGAAAAGAGATGTTCAAATATATGTAAATGCTATGGGATACATTTAACAATGACTTTGATGCCATTTGCTACCTATGATTTGGTTTTTGAATAATATATAGGTCATGCTATAACTCTCCAATCACTAGAACCGGGCCTCTGAAGGAAGCTTTGGATAAATTATTTCCTGAATGATTTAACTTCATGTAAAGACAATAATAGAATTTAAAACAAAAATGGAGAGCTCGGGAAGAATAGAAGGAAATGTGTGTGCCATAAATCCTAAAAAAGTGTTATAACTTCCTGAAAGAGAACAACTACAATGTTTCAAGAGCTAATACTGTACATGCTTGGTTATTTGTCTGGGGAAAAACCCCTTCGGTTTTATATATAATTCAGGAGAGCACTAAAGACAATATTACGACACACGCAGGCATACATGCACGCACACACACACACACACACATACATACACACACGCTCTTGAATTGTCTGGATACTTGTCTCAAAATTCTATTTCTCTTTATGTGTGTAGATGCAGCCTGGGTTGGCAAGGGAGAACTTTATTCCCCAAACCCTTGCTTTCCATGTGAAGAAACACCTCTGGGTTTTCGCTGTGGTGTGTTAATGCTTTCTCTCTTCTCTTATTTCCAGGGACTTACAGGTTTTAAAGGCAGCGAAGGATACTTAGGGGAGGACGGCATTGCTGTAAGTTAAGGATTTTCTGTTCTGGTTCCATTTGCTCCTGAAAACATATGTAGAATATGTAATCCCTTGCTTCATTTCCCAGGGAAATAAAGATCAGATTCCAAAGACTCATGTTCTAAAACCAGGTCCCTCTTAATCCTGTGCTTTGCGTCTAAGCCACTGGTTTTTAAGCATAAATTCTGAATTATAAGCCGTGATCAGTCATATACCCTTTTCCCCACAACAGCAAAATCCTGTCAAATGTCTAACATAGAATCCAGATTGCAGTAGAATCGGCTCATCTGGCTATTTGCTCTTTCTCAGGGCGAGAGAGGAGCCCCTGGTCCGGTGGGAGAGCAGGGTACTAAGGGATGCCATGGCACCAAAGGTCCCAAGGTGAGAACCGCATGAGATATTGTGACAGCTTCTCAAGACTTAACCCCATTTTCCTACATTAATTATCACTGTCCTTTCTGTTTTCAGGGGATTAGAGGACTACATGGAGAAGAGGTATGTAGCACCGGGCCCATTCTTAGCTGCTCAACTGTTATCCAGAGTTATTTTTGAAATTATGGTAGAGTTTATACCTAAACCTTCCCATTGATCTTCCTTTTCATTTCGGTGTTAGTCATTTCATTTTGTGTATTTCTGTCTTTTATTGCAGGTGGTGGACACGGTTTGTTCACTGACAGTAATCTATACTCAGGCAAAGCCTAAAAAGGAAACGCAAAATCAGATGCTTTTGTTTAGTGTCTGACTTTGGTCCGCATAGGTATGATGCACTGTGGTCTAATCACATCTGTCTTTTCAGGGCGAAGTTGGGGAACTTGGAGTCGATGGATTAAATGGAGAACAGGTGGAGATTTTTCTTGAACAACAGAGACCCTCCTGAGCTATTCCCCATTAAGACAATGGGAATTTGATATTTTCCTTCTGTTTTTAGGGTGAGACTGGTCTTCCTGGAAGAAAAGGAGAAAAGGGCGATGCAGGATTCCAGGTAAGGATTCAGTAAAGAAAACATAAAATCTACATTTGAAAGTGAAGGCATAATTAATAGAGTAAAACAGAAGCCCTAGATGTATCAGTTAACTGTTGCCTCAGAATTTTTCTGTGATAAACATTCACAAAATGCTAATCAGCTACCACAATAAACACTTAGTTTGGCTGCTGGCCTTGAGTGGTTTAGACAAGGCGAAGGTGACCTTGGCTGGTACTACTGTAGTTTGGCTACAACCTTTTCTTGATAAGAAGAAACATACAAAGTCTCTCAAGTCATCTTGAGGCCATGGTGTGGGAATTTCCCAGCAACGCTTCTGCCTGTTTCTGTTCACCCTGTTAAGTCAGGCAGCCTAATTTGGGAGAAAGTAGTCTTGCCCTTTACAGTTGGAAATCACTTCAGGGTTACATGGAAAGGACACAGATATAAGGAGGATTGAAATATTGGTTCCATCGAGGCAGCTGCCACCCTGAGAACAGCAGAAGGATGTTGACAAAGGTCTGAGGAGGGAGGCAGCCCCGGGGGAGTCTGCCACTCTTACCCTGAACGCCAGCTGAAGTCACACTTCAGTTATCTGCTGTGCCTTCGGCTGTGAAAATTGGGTGAAGAATCTATTTCCTGACTGATGTAACCACTTTGAGCAAACTGCATGATCCTTCTGAGCCTCAAGTGCCCCGCTAAAAGCAAAAAAAAAAAAAAAAAAAAAAAAAAAAAAATGATGAACAATATCCGCTTCGTAAAATAGTTGTAACAACAAAACAAGGTGACAAAATACGTCTGGACTGTAGAGTTCACCACTGTGGAGAACAATTGTGCTCACTATTACATTATTTATATGATGCCTGAAACTATTTCTTGATGGCTCATTATTCCCAGTTTAAAAGTAACCTCACTAGAAAATATTTAATTATTCAAACTAGAATGTTAGCTCTTTGTTTACTCTTATTAATTGTAATCAAAATCTTCATCTTGTTCTTCTTGTGGTTTGTGTTAACTTTAGGGCAGCCCAGGAAAGAGAGGGAGCAAAGGTGATCACGGAGCAAAGGGTCTGAGGGGAGACCCGGTAAGTGCCGGGAGCGTGGGCATCCTCAAGGCTCCCCCTGCAGCCCTTCCCGTAGGGAAAGACGTTTCCATCTTAAGGCACAAAGACGATCTGGAGCTTAAAGTATCACCTGTCAAAATTATCAGAGAATTGGAAAAGCAAGTACCTGTGCTGGATCTTTCTCTGCTTAGAACTGTTCTTCTTTTTATTAGTACATATTTGCAGTATATAATAATTACTTCTCTTATGGGGAGTTGGTACATGTAAGTAACACATCTTCAATCTTTTTCATTCCTTTCTCTCCCCCATCCCCATCTCTGGATTCCCTTCCCTTTTACAAAAGCTCTCTCTCTGCATTTTCTATTATTTATTTACATTTTGAGTTTCTCATATATAAGAGAAATCAGGTGATAGTTAAGCTTATGGGTCTGATTTATATTACTTAACATTATGGTTTCAAGGTGTATCCACTTTCCTACAGATGGCTCAAGTTTATTTTTCTTTATGGCAAAGCAGTGCTCCATTGTGTATAAATACCACATTCACTTTATTGTTCTTCTATTGATGGACATATAGGTTGCTTCCAAGATTTAGCTACTATGAACTGTTCTGCTATAAACACGGATATATATGCATTATTCTGTAATATGATGTCTTAAACACTTTTGAGAAGATACCTAGAAGGGGAATAGCTGAGTTTAATGGAATTTCTATTTTTAGTTTTTGAGGAATCTCCGTATCAATTTCCATAGTGATTGTACTAGTTTACAACCCCACTGCCTGTATAGGAGGGTTCCTTTTTCCTTGCAGGCTTACCAGCATTTGTAATTATTTGATTTCTTGACGACAGCCATTGTTTCTGGATGGAATTTCCATGTTTTAATTTGCAGTTCTCTAACGGCCTGAGTTGTTGGACATTTTTCATGTATTTATTGGCCATCTGCACTTCTGAGAAGGTTCTATTTATTTCCATTTATTTCAGTCCATTTTATCATTGGATCTTTTATTTTGGAGTGTGTCTAATTTTTTTCTTAGTTCTTTATATATTCTCAATGTTAGTCTTCTGCCCCAGGAGTAGCTGGCAAAATCTTTCCCATTTTGTAGGTTGTCTCTTCACTCTGTTAGCTGTTTCCTTTGCAGTGCAGAAAATTTTCAGTTTCTTATCTCACTTGTTGATTCTTGATGTTACTTCTGTATCAGTGGGCTCTGTTCAGAAAGTGTTTGCCTACACCTATGTCTTCAAGAGTTTTACCCATTTTTATCTTCCAGCAGATTGTGTGTTATGACATTTACATCTTTTATCTATTTTGATGCTATCTGTCCTCTAGAATATGTTTTTGGCTCTGTTGTCAAAGGTGATGCAGTTGAATGTGCCCGGAGTTGTTTCTGTATCCTCTCTTCTGTTCCAGTGTTCCACATGTCTGTTTTTTGTTTGCCTGTTTGTTTTGCTAATACCATGCTGTTTTTGTCATTGTAGCTTTGTAGTGTAGCTTAAAGTTTGGAATTGTCATGCCTCCCACTTTACTGTTTTACCAAGGAATGTTTTTGCTATTCTGGGTCTCTTTGGGCCATATGAATTTTAAGGTTCTTCTCTGTGGTTCTGTGAGGAATGCTATTGATATTTTGATTGAGGTTGCTTTAAATCTGTATATCAGTTTGGGGACTCTGGGCACTTGACAACATTTCTTCTCTTTATCAAGGAAGAGGGTGGAGGGGCATCTTTCCATTTCCTACTGTCATCTTCAGTCTCCTTTTCCAGTGTACTGTAGTTTTTATTGTAGACATCTTTCTCTTCCTTGGTTAAATTCATTCCTAAGTATTTCAGTTTTTGAATGCTATTGTGAATGTATTGTTTTCCTAATTTCTTTCTCAGTGAGTCCATTACTGCTGTACAGTAACACTATTATTTTTGTGTATTTATTTTCTATTCTACTACATTACTGAATTTAGTTATTAGTTATATGTGTCATTTGGTGCAATCTTTCTGGATCTTCTATGTAGACCCAAATGATAATTGGATTCCTTCCTTTCCTATACATATTACTTTTGCTTTTTTCTTGCCTGATTGCTCTGGCTGATGTTTCAAGTACTATACTGAAGAGGAGTGGTGACAGTGTACTTCTTGTCTTATTCCAATTTTAGTTTCCCATTTAGTCTGACATAGGCAGTGGCTTTGTCATTTAGAATCATTCTTAAGTTATTGAGTGATAGAGAAATTCTAATCACTCCATTTTCTGCCTCCTGAGGACTTAAGCACATGGGCAGGATGGAGAAACAAAACCATCTCTCTTTTTTTTTTTTTTTTTTTTTCTCATTTGAGACTATCAACCTCACTTCTCTGAATCCAAGGATCCATGGATTATTTTTTTCAGAAAAAGCTTATCACAGGAAGATCCCTGTTCTCCCAGGGACAAAACCCAGTAGAACAGTTGTGATTCACATTCAGACAGATGCCCACCAGTGATGAATAGACCAAGTCTATGGCATCATTGTGCTCTAGGATTTTCATCACCGCATGGTGATGAAACATTTAACTAAGCCTCCAAAATTTTTAAGAATTAAGACTTGGATTGTTTTAAGAACTGAAAGCTTACTTGACTTTTTATTGAACTGTAACATATATCAGAAATATTTACAACTGTGTGCCTTAATCAGCTACCTAGATTAAAAAAAATAAAACATACTGTTATCCCATATGTCCAATGTAACCCATTTTACCCAAGATAATCACTATTCTACCAACATAAATTACTTTTACCTGTTCCTAAACTTTTGGTGAGTCACTTTTCTCTGTGGTCCTTTGGTTTTGGCTTCTTCTGCGCTACTTTATGATTGAGAGAGTCACTCATGCTGTCATGTAGATCAGCTGTTTCTCTGGTCTCATTGCTTTATTGTCATGTGACTATACCATGATTTATTTACCCAATCTGCTACTTTTTGATATTTGGGTTGTATCTAGTTGTTGCTATAATAAATAGCACTGCAATGACTGTTGCTGTATATTGCTGTTAGTGGATTTTGTGCACATTTTATTGGGTGTATACTTTAGGAGCAGAATTTCTGGATCAAGACGCATTCGCTTACCTGCAACTTAGGTCTTTACAGTCAAATTCCTCTCAGAAAAGTTTGATTCATACTCCTTCCTCTATGTACAATGGTTATATGCTACATACCCATCCGGATGGCTACAGTTTGTAAAAACTTACAACATTAAATGCTGATGAGCATGTGAGATGACTGGAAATCTTATAGGACTTCATTGTATAATGTATTGATCAGAGAAATGAGTTAGTACAATATATGTTGACAAATGTAAGTTCTAGGAATGCCATGAAGGTACCTTTAGTTAAAATGTAGAGAAATTTGCACTTGAAGAAAACATTGTTTAATGCATCACATCTTCTGATAACAGTCTAGTGAACTGAGAGTTTCAAAATTGCTAATTTTGAACCAAAAATTATTCATAGTAATAATTCAGTAGTTGTTCAAGTATGTAGACATTTCAGCCTGTGAAATGAAACATAGAAATTCATTTGAGGTATTGATACACAATTTCCTCTGACTTTAATCACAATCTCCTCTGATTTTCTGCTATAGAATGTGATTATATAACATTTTTAAAAGAATCTGAATAATGTAAAATGTTTTAATTTTAAAGGAAAGGATATGACTTCAAGATTAGCTGAAAATTCAACCTACCAGAGTGTATGCAATGTGTTGCTTATCAACTATACTAATTTTAGATAGTTTTTCCAAATCCTTCCCACCCACTTAGGAATATTCATCTTGAATTTAAAACAACTCTCTCTGTTTTTTATGTGTGGTTTTAGAGGGTTGCTATTTCAGGAAAAATTTGGGAGCGCAAGATGATAGAACAAATGGAACACACATGTGATCAGGTTATTTATAGAAATGTATGCAACTGACACAAATCGTGAAAATCTAAGCTTATTTAGTTAAAATTTCTGATCATGCATAAGCTTGTTTGGCTGTTTGAAACTTCCCAATTCTTTTAATGTAATTCTTAGGGAAAACTAGCTAAATCAATTAGTACATCTCCAGAGGCTAGAAAGTTTCAGCTTTTGACAACATCAGTACTAGAAGCCATGTTTAATTGTAAATTTGTGTTAAATGACTTTTTGTCTAGTTAAATAGATTATAGGAAATCTAAACCTGTTTATAATCACATTGACCAATTTATCTACATACAATTTAGATCAGTTTGAACAGTAAAATGTGCCAATGTAAGATTCTTTTTCATGTTACCTCCAATTACATCTTTTAAGGTTGAAAAAGAGCTAACATGTTCAATGAAATAAGTCTAGATTTTACCTTCATTTTAGTTGCTTGCTTTTTTCTCCAAAATATAATCTTCTAAGTATTTACTTTAGATATACCCTTCTTAGAGACTTTAAGAGGGAAATATTTAAACTTTGAAGAAAGATTAAAATGCAGAAACTAATTTTGGACTTCCATACATAAGAAAAGGTATCATTTTCATGTGTGCTTTGGTCATATGAGTTATATAGAATAAATTTCAATTTCGTTTAAGTGCAAAAACTGTTTGCTTAAAAAGTTTACAAAGTATCTGGAACAAAGATGTGTCTCTGCTGGTGATTGCAAATCACTTATTGATTGATGAAGGTAATCTGGGCTGTATCAGCAGAACAGCCTGGCAGCTGGTGCTCAGCAGGCCCAGATAATTGTTGCCTCCTCTTGATTCATTGGAGCATTGACCAAATTGACTGACTTGATTGATTTTTCTCAGCTCTGTGGAGTCACAGCTCTGTTTGTGGTCCCTGTACTCAAGCTAGAAGGCTTTTGAGCTGGTCTGCTAGGAAAAACACCTCCAGCATGTTCCTGTTTTCAGTTTCTCCTGGGACATTTGCATGAATATTGGGAAAATTCAAGATTCTAGAATTCCCTGAAAATCATAAAAACAGATACAACCAGGCTTCCAGGAAGAGAAAAGGAAATACAGTTGGAACAGCCCCCAGTGCTGTGCAGTGTGCTTCTGTTACTCCAGGGACACCATCCTGTGTTGGTTGTCTCCCCACAGGACCGGAAAGCACAGACTACCCGTTCTCAAGAGTAGATTTTCGTAGGCCCAGAGGAAATGTGGAAAAGCTAGAAGAGGGGTCAGTAGCAAGAAAGGGTAGTTCCAGACCCCGGATAAGGAATGTCATCCACACAAGTCATGTCACCATGCTTTTCCCACAGCCGCATTTCTTATGCCCACCCCCTGCTCACCTAAACTCTCCATTCTCATTCTGCTGATGCCAAGCAGAGTGGGAAGAGAAAAGACACGAGCCATGTATAATTTCAACTTATTTCTGCTTCGTCTTGTCAGAGTTTTGAGGGACAGTTGAATGTGTTACACACAAGTTATATTTCTAAGGAGAGCTATTCAAACCTGATTTTTCTTTTTTCTTTTTAGGGAATTCCTGGATTTGACAATAGCATACAAGGACCCAAGGGCTTGAAAGGAGAACGTGGAAGACAAGTAATTATGGGGGCCCTTGAAAACAAACTTCTCAAATGCTGCCATGATTGTGAGGCTCAAGTTGGTAGGGGCAGAATATGAAATACCTGATAAAGTATTTGGGATCAGAGTGAATATACTTGGTAAAGAAAAACTATTGTTAGGAGCAAAAAGTCTTTTACTTCTGCTTATCAACCACTCTGGGAGTTGAAACACATTCTCTGCTTTTTATGATCAGTGGAGGTTAATGCCACCTTCCAAAGAGGGTTGTCACTGGTCTGAACCCATCTGTGTCCTCCTCTGAGCACACACTGATGTTGAAGAGTAACAGTGTCAATGCTATATAACTGTCTCACTCTTCTGTTTCTTTGACAGGGTAGAAGAGGCTGGCCAGGCCCGTCTGGGACACCAGGCTCCAGAAGAAGGACAGTAAGAGTCCATGACTTTCTAAATAAAAATAAGATGGTTCCAGTAACTTCTTTATGGTGAAAATGGTTGGCTGTGGGGCATGGGTGATACAGTTCCAGGGAAGCTCACCATCCCAGGAACACTGACCTAGAATATTGCTCAGGATACGCCTGGTGGGAGGCTTGGGCGAGGCCCTGAAGGTGAAGGAAGAAGTTGCTGGATGCAGGGAGATATCGTATCAGGAACGATTGCTGCACAGAGAGGATGCGGCATCCAACTAGGGAAAGGGGATCAAAGTTGGGCCTACTTGCTGGGCTAAATGAAGCTGCCAGTGATGCCATTTAAGCCCAATTTTATGAATATTAGGAAAAGGCAGTCTTGGTGGAGGCATATATCTGAGGGCTAAATTAAATTACTTGTTATAAATTCCTTCGCAGGTATTTTTTTTATTTTGTGGAGCTTTTAAAAATGCATACTTGAAAAAAGTTTCTACCTTGTAGAAAAGCACAAAGATTACAAAAGAAACTCTACCCAATAAGGAGACATAATTGTCATGAAATTCACTTCAATGGCTTCACCAATCTGCTTTAGAGTCTAAATTAAGCCTACCTTGTCTCATTTTGCAGCATCTTCTTTCCATTAGTTATCCAGCCTCCTCCAAGTTCCAAAAATATAGCATGCTTTGAAACCAGTCACTAACAAATGCTGGCCAAGTGTGTTGTGTTTGCTATGCAGTGTATTTTCTGAGAAAAGTTCCTAAAACTAGCTACTAGAGTCCACCAAGAAAATATTTTTCTATTTTGAAGCATACCCATCTCCTTTGCAAGGCAGCAAATGGTGGCTAGGGAAGGATTGTATTAATGCTATTTCAGTGCATTTAAAGATAAAAATGCAGTTGCCATTCATTTTACTTTCTAAAAGGGTGTAACAGGCTTACATACCCTGGAAACTATTTTCAACTTAAAGAATATCATCCAGGAACTCCTGGCATGGGGAGATGTACGTTTACGGTTTTACAGCCTCCAGAGACTAATGCAGCATGACTATGTATTATTTAAACCACACAGAGCTTGAGAAATGCGGCCTCATCTTGGGTTACACAGCCAGTCATGCCATTCAGAGGTAAAAGCAGGGCTTCCAATTAAAAATAGTAAAATCAGTGTGTCCATCTCACTGAAAGCAAAAGAAAGGAAAACTGGGAAACAAACAATGACCACAATCTCAAGTCACAAATAATGACAAATATTAGGCATCTTATTATTTGAAAATCTGGATCCTAGTAGAGAAAAGTTTAGAGCACTAAAATTATGTGTTTAGATGGCGAACCCAATCAGATTTATCTAAAAGAAACTGCCAGAGTCCAGAAAGAGCCGGTGAGCGAACTCCAGGCCACTGGAGATTTTGAGAGGAACAGAAAAAACGCCCATAGAAACTTGTTGGCGGAGGAGGTAGAAGGGGTGAGGAGGTAAAAAATATTATTTTTGTGTTGTGTACAACTGGCAGCCAACACCATGGAGTAAGGAGAGAAGCGAGTGACTGTCACATTACAGAAAGACTACGAGGGGCTTTCAGTGAGCTCTGTGAGTCTCTTAAATGGCAAAAAATGAGGGAAGATGTAGCCCTGAAAGCAAAAGAAAGACTATGTCTGATGAGGGAGTGTTGTAATGCCATGTGTGTGTCAGAAGGGCAGCCCAACCCCAGCTCCACCTCCCAGGAAGTTCTGAGGCAAACAGGCGCCTCTGTTCCCAGGTGGTTCATCTTCAGGAAGGTCGCTAAGTCTTATAAACTAACCAGACAATTAAAAATCAGAAGCCGTGCAAAAGAGAAGAAAAGCCATGACCAAAAGACAAATGACCCCTGAAGAGGAATTAATTATTGAAGGAAAAAGTAGTTTTCTGGTCAACAGTTCTTCAACGAGATGAAGTCAACCTTATTGCTCTTTAAGAGTATTGACCAGACTGTAGCAGGTGTGGGAAGCAAACACACAGCGCTTACGGAGTAACCAAAGGGAAACCTAGAGATGAAAGGGACGGAAGAAATGTTATTGCCTGGTTTTCAGCTCCTTTTAATTTTTTGTCTATTCAAATAACATTTACAACAAAAGCTTTGTTTAATCTGAAGTACCACTGGTTAGAATTTTACCAAAAATGTCATAAGATTATGCAAAGAATCATAATTAGCAAATGTGAATAATAGCTCTTTCTATAGAGGATTTAGGGTGATTTAAAAATTTTTATGCTGCATATTTTCTTCAAATATTTTAAAAAGCCAGCATGTGTCTTTTTTATAGTAACATTAAGTCAGTCTTTAAGAAAGAAGAAAACTCTATACTCTTCGCTGCAAAACTACAAAATGTAGTTAGATAGTGGGCTGAGGATGTAGCTCAGTGGTAGAGGACATACCTAGCATCTGCCAGGCCTTAGGTTTGACCCCTGTACCATTACCAAAAGATAAAACATCCAGGTAGGTAGGAACGTTGAGGGCTCCTCAGAGCAAAAAGATTCTGCTGACCGGTAAGTACCTGGAGGACAGCTGTGCTGGTAATACCCAGAAGCCCACGTGTCTGTGACCGAGGGTCTGAGTATCTTTGGTCTGGGATGTCATCCTCCCAGGCCCTTTTGGGGAGATTTTCTTCTTGATGTGACTAATCTTACTTGCTTTCAAGATAAGTCAGGTTGTCCATTGGTGTTACCAGGCAGCCACCAGTCCTTGGGTAAACCATCGAGACTTTGGAGTTCTCATCTTTTCCATGCAGAATATTTTAAAACATTAGACAAAATTGCAAAATCATCTCCCTTGTTTTCTTTCTATCTCTCATATCTGCCAAGGTATCTCCCCAATGACTTTCATTTGGAGCTTAAATCCCAAATGGCCATTAACAAATAGGCTTGTTAACTGTTTCTAACTAGACAGGTTTCCATTATTTGTGTCACTGGTGAGGTCAAGCCTGTCTCCTCCATTAGCTTTATAAAATCCTGGCTAGAGACAAGAGTCAGATTTTGCTTGCTATGACTCAACCCAGTACCTTGAAAGCCACAAGACTCAATACATATATGTTGTCATGATTCACATTAATCATGCCCTTTCAAAATCAAACCTTAAAGAAGAGGAAATAACTGCTATTGATAGCTTTTCAAACACTGTGACAGTGAACCAGAGGAAAAATTTTTTTGAGGTTAGGAGTTTTTATTGAAAATAAGGAGAAAGGAAAAAAAGAGAAAATAAGGAGAAAGAGACTAGCTCCTGAATTCCCAGTAGCGGCCCCATCTATAGTTAATTACAGATAAGCAGAGCACAGGAATTGCATGGTTCAGAGGCTCTGAGGATTTAAAATGGCCAATTGGGACTCACTGTTTTAATCCAGTTCTTTGACATGTAGTGTCAAAACTGAGAAAACTGAGAGAAATATTTTTGAATGGAGAAGTCTGCTCCACTTTTCTTAAATTATACTGGAAGCTCTTTATTTTGCCGGACTATAGCATTCCTTTCGATTCTTTCTGTGGCAATTAGATGCATTGTTATAAAGTCCTGTCTGTATTTCCTGCTCCAAGAATCCCGGTGATGTCTGCTAAATGAAGAATAACAAACCCTTCAGCCCAGGGTTTTTAATCTAGTAACCCTGCTAGTCCTTCTCTTCTCCCACTCTTGACCCAAATGGCCTAATCGCTACTACCAAACACACTTCTTATTTTCCTGCCTTTACACTGCCACATAGACTGTACACTCTGCTGGAAAGGCTTCTTACCTCCCAGCTTGTAAGAGTTCTACCCATCCTCTGCAGCTATTTTAAAAACCCTTCCTCCAGGGAGATTTTCTGGGGTAATGATTGCCTTCTCTGAAACTCATATCTCCATCTTCCTATCTTACAGCCCTTGCCATCCTTTGCATTATAAATATTGGCAATATTTCTCTCTCTAAAACCCAAAAAATGGGGGTCTTATAACTGTGTTTATGATCTTTATGCATACAATTGCCATCTAATGTACTTTAAAGGCTAGCAGGTACTTTTCTAAATCAAAATATCTACTTGTCCATGTTGCTGGTCCATACTTTTCTGAAGTGAATTAAAACAGACAAAAACAAACCCTTCTGCTAACAGTGTTGACAGCTTCTTTTCTTCCTTCTGTCAGAGAAATTTTAGCCTTGCATCTTGAGATGACTTATCAGTGCTCGAAAGAACTAAGACTATTTCCACAAACACAGTCATACTTCTTTTATAACAATATATTTTAACATATGAGTAACAGAATTTAAACCCCCCCATAGAATATCTCAGATAAATTTCCGTAAGGACTATGCTTTTTTATGTTTATTAAATACTATAAATTCTAAATGTAAATTTTGCTCTAAGCTTACTGAATGGTTTCAAGTAGGACAACAAAATGTCATTACTTTTCTCTTCTATGAACTATTAATATGCAATATATGTAGACCCCTAATCTTAGAGTAAAAGGGGCTGGGGATTTAGCTCAGCGGCATAAGTACCTGCCTTGCAAGCAGGCAGTTGTGAGTTCGATCCCCGGTACTGATAAAAAGGAAAAAGACAAAAAAAAAAAAAAAACAAAAACCTAATCTTAGAGTAGAAAGTCTAAATGATTGTAAGGCACCAATATTTTGGTTGGATATTATATTCATATGTTGAATTAAGTAAGTTTTTAATGTTTGGGGTGATTTATTTCTGACAGGTAAGCACATTATTTGGATTTTTAAAAATAAAAGTAGGTTGGTCACCTTGAACTTATGAACTTAATCTCTGAAGAGGTTCAGGGAGTCAGTTCTCCCAGTTTTTCATCTGGCCTCTTTCCTTTTGGCTATTCTGCTCCTGATTTCTGGCTTACTTGGTAGTGTTTGGGGGAAATAAAAAGGAATAAAATTCAAATCAGTCAATTATGCAGCTGAACTCTAACACAAGTGGAAGACAAATTGTTGACCATAACCTGTCCTTATAAGTATCTGTAGATTTCAAATGTCTATGATTTCAATTATCTGTTAACATAAGGTAGAAATTCGAAGTTGGTAACATTTTAGTTTCATACTCCAACAAATAATTCTTTGCCCTGGAAGCTATTGCTCAGATCAGTGTCTTAAGGTTCCCATTACTAATTGTATAAGCATGAGTTTTTCCTAAATTAACAATATCTATTTTCCCCCCTATTTAAGACAGCTCATGGCAGAAGAGGACAAACAGGCCCACAGGTCAGTGGGGTTTTTTTTGTTTGTTTGTTTCTAACTGATAAATAAATATTCCAAATCATAGCAAGGAGATGGAAAAAATATTCTATGAAGTTCTCAGCCTAGAGCTTTTGCTTTTTAATAATATTGGTTATAAAGTAAAATGTTAAAAATGTTTAGACTGTAGGTTGAAGAATTCACATTTCAAAAGAAGATGAAAATGTGGGTTCCTTCATTAAAAAACCATTAAAATTAATGACAAAAGTATTTATCTCATTATGGTTAAATCTAACTTTGGTATTCAAGCTCTAATAACTCTGTGGGTAAGCTTTAAGATTTTTGTTAAATTATCTCTCACACCTCATATAAACCAGGAAAATTCAATGAAGCCTTAACTGGATATTCTGAATTTATTTAAAAAATCAAATGTTTTGCACATACTGGTGACATATTATATGTGTTTCTCGAACCTATACTATTTATGAAACAAAGTTGTGACTTACGTTTCTGTAAAATAAGCACATCCTCAGATTAAAAATATAATGTGGATAAAGTAATCTTTTCTTAATCAAATCATGATGAAACTCCAAAAATGTTGATAAAAAGACATTTTAAATATCACCAGGGGGGAAAAACAATTTTACTCAGGAACAACAAATTACATTGCAGCAGATTTATGTGCAACAATAGTACATTCTGGAGAGCAACAAAATAATATCTTAAAGATACAAAAGAGGAAAAACCTAAAATTTTATACCTAGCTAAATAGAGTGAGTATAAAATAGATACTTTCAAAAAGCAAACCTTACCATCCACACAGATACACATCCCCTCACGCATGCATACTTTGTTTCTGTCTGTTTTTGTTGCTATAACAATAATACCATGAATGGGTAATTTATAGACTACAGAATTTTATTTCCTAAAGTTCGGGAGGCTGGGAGGTGCAAGGTCAAGGCCTGGGAGGATTTAACGTCTGGCAAGGGCTTGCTCCTCTGCCCCAAAAGCGGTGCTTTTGCATCTTATTATGGCAGAAGGGGCTCACAGCTTCCTTGAACTCCTTGTAAAGTCTTTCATCCCAGTTATAAGGGTGAAACCTTCGTAGTTTAATCACTTTCCAAGGACTTCACCTCTTAACACCACTGCCTAGGTATCAATTTCAGCACGTTAATAAATTGGAGAGAGGTGCTTCCTACACATTTAGACCGTAATACTCTTCTGGCTAGACATGAACAAAAAAGAAAAGTAAACCAAACCAAATAGCATGAAGTAAATGAAATAAGATTGGAGAAAGGTGTTAAGAGATTTCTGATTTCTGGGAATCAGTATCAGTGAGGGGATTTGATCGTATCCAACCCTATACCAACTGAGATGCAAACCTAGGTGGTCGTAATAATTGTCTGAATTAAACATTTGCAATCTACCCTTTCTGGAATTCTTCTCTGTGGCAGTGTCTAAGAGCAATGGGAAGAGAATGCTTCATTTTCAGTCTCTAGGCATTTCACCTCTTTCAGGATTACTTTAATGTAAGACACCCGGAAATGTTTGAAGAAAATTTTCAGGTCAAATACTCAAGATAGATATAATGTAAGATATAACATAATTCACATTCCATTGAAAAAGTATGACTGTGCATGAATGTGAACACAGCCACACATATTTAAAGGCTGAAAATGAATATACCAGTGTGTTAACTGTGGTTATTTCTACTTGGTGAGATTTTAGATTTTCATTTCCTTTCTTAAAAGAGCTTGCATTGTCACTGTAATTCAAAAATTATTTATAATCTTAGACATAAGGAAACAAAATTTTCAGGAACAATGTTAATAGATTGATTCTCACCACAGGGAAACACAGGCATCCCAGGCCCTGATGGCATCGAAGGTTCTCTGGGACTTAAAGGCCCTCAGGTATGTATTAAGGTCAAGCAGGATAAGAGACTGTGCAGAGAATCTGGGTTTGGGGGCTTCCCAAGCTTTGGTTGCAACCTCAAAACACTTGCAGAATTACAGAAGCATTAGGTATTTCAGGGTAGTGAGGAAGCCGCCCATTGACTTGTGTGGCACTTGGTCTCTGTTACCTATCTCTTGTGCCAGTCAAGAGATGGAAAGAGAATAAGCAGGCTGGGCAGCAGTCCTTGTGTGTTGGGTTAGGGGTTGTCAGAATAATCCTGAAAGACCACAAGCCAAGGAAAAATTTGAGCCTCAAATCTGGGAATTGCGGTCGGTTTAGCACAGTAACAGCTAGTGTTACATATCTGAATGACGGCGATGTAGAAAAATTGGCTCTGCTCTAGGAAAGAATTGTTCCAAGTACAGCTGGAGCATCCAGCAGGGTGAGCTACAGCGTGGTGCTCAGCCGGTCCATTCCAGCTGGCTTCTCCGGGGAGCTGCCTGGAGCTTTTTCCTTTGCAAGGTACAAGCCTTGCTGGCTCTCTACACTGCTCAGAGGAGGCGAGAGGAATGTGTGCCAGGGAGGGTGAAATGCAGCCCACATCAATAATGAGAAAGGAAAGAAACAAATGTAAAGGCTGAGTGAAAGAAAGAAGTGAGCCCCACAAATGATAAAAGCATTTTCTTTCCGCTTCAAACTTAGCTTTCAAAGCAGTATAAATAAGGCAGAGGCAGGACAATCCATGGTTCTGCTCTTTTTCAAAGTTTTAAAACAAACAGTTAAAGAGGGGAAAGAGTCTATGTTGGCAGCTTGGTGTATGGAAGTGGAAGGAAATATCCTTCAACATCGGAAAAGAAAGTTTATCCATGTAGTACCAAGATTCCCAAGTAGAAGACGGTCTTCCCCACGGACTTTTGTCTCTCTCTAGCTTGCGTGCTTTCCTTGCCAGCTGAGAAGGGCTGTATTTTCTTACTTTTACATGAGAAACATTTGCCACTGGGATTGTGGGAAAACATCTTAATAGACTGCTTTTATTTTATGCTAAGCAAATGATACTACAGCAGCCTTTTTCCCAATTCATTGATCCTTAGGGTTTTTTTTTTCCCCATGACATAATTTTAAAAGAGGAGCAAAACCTAAATGCTGTATGGTTTCTCTGTGTAAAACACAGAAACCATAACAAAGAGGCAACATAATCTTGCAGAAGTAGAAATATCTGTATTTCATCAGGTCACATGCCACATCTTCTTTATAATAAGGCTTTAGAGTGGATATTGAATAAAAAACAAGTTAAATATTTATGCAATTAAGGATATATTTATTTTTAACCTAAGAAATACATGGATTCAGAGGATGAAGATGTTGAGGGCAATTAGAAAACCATGCTGAGTCGGGCATGGTGGCATAGCCCGTAACTCCAACTATGTGGGAGGC